>NC_082726.1:67214474-68589096 GCF_030144855.1 Hypanus sabinus | reverse complement strand
ACCCACCCAACCCAACCCAACCCAACCCAACCAACCCAACCCAACCCAACCCAACCCAACCCAACCCAACCCAACCCAACCCAACCCAACCCAACCCAACCCAAACCACCCAACCCAACCCAACCCAACCCACCCAACCCCAACCCAACCCAACCCCAACCCAACCCAACCCAACCCAACCCAACCCAACCCAACCCAACCCAACCCAACCCAACCCACCCCCAACCCAACCCACCCCACCCAACCCAACCCCACCCCAACCCACCCCCACCCACCCAACCCCACCCAACCCAACCCCAACCCAACCCCACCCCACCCCAACCCAACCCAACCCACCCACCCCACCCCAACCCAACCCACCCAACCCCAACCCCCACCCAACCCAACCCCAACCCAACCCAACCCAACCAACCCAACCCAACCCAACCCAACCCAACCCAACCCAACCCAACCCAACCCCAACCCACCCAACCAACCCAACCCCACCCCCACCCCCCCACCCCACCCCACCCCAACCCAACCCAACCCAACCCAACCAACCCAACCCCAACCCAACCCCAACCCAACCAACCCCAACCCCAACCCACCCAACCCCAACCCAACCCAACCCAACCCAACCCAACCCAACCCCCAACCCACCCCCAACCCCCACCCCACCCAACCCCACCCAACCCAACCCCACCCACCCCAACCCAACCCCCAACCCAACCCAACCCCACCCCAACCCACCCCCCAACCCAACCCAACCCAACCCAACCCAACCAACCCAACCCAACCCAACCCAACCCAACCCAACCCAACCCAACCCAACCCAACCCAACCCAACCCAACCCAACCCAACCCAACCCAACCCAACCCAACCCACCCAACCCAACCCAACCCAACCCAACCCAACCCAACCCAACCCAACCCAACCCAACCCAACCCAACCCAACCCAACCCAACCCAACCCAACCCAACCCAACCCAACCCAACCCAACCAACCCAACCCAACCCAACCCAACCAACCCAACCCAACCCAACCCAACCCAACCCAACCCAACCCAACCCAACCCAACCCAACCCAACCCACCCAACCCAACCCAACCCAACCCAACCCAACCCAACCCAACCCAACCCAACCCAACCCAACCCAACCCAACCCAACCCAACCCAACCCAACCCAACCCAACCAACCCAACCCAACCCAACCAACCCAACCCAACCCAACCCAACCCAACCCAACCCAACCCAACCCAACCCAACCCAACCAACCCAACCCCAACCCAACCCAACCCAACCCACCCAACCCAACCCAACCCAACCCAACCCAACCCAACCCAACCCAACCCAACCCAACCCAACCCAACCCCAACCCCAACCCAACCCAACCCAACCCAACCCAACCCAACCCAACCCAACCCAACCCAACCCAACCCAACCCAACCCAACCCAACCCAACCCAACCCAACCCAACCCAACCCAACCCAACCCCCCAACCCAACCCAACCCAACCCACCCAACCCAACCCACCCAACCCAACCCAACCCAACCCCAACCCAACCCAACCCAACCCAACCCAACCCAACCCCAACCCAACCCAACCCAACCCAACCCAACCCAACCCAACCCAACCCAACCCAACCACCCAACCCAACCCAACCCAACCCAACCCACCCCACCCACCCAACCCACCCAACCCCACCCACCCAACCCAACCCAACCCAACCCAACCCAACCCAACCCAACCCAACCCAACCCAACCCAACCCACCCACCCAACCCAACCCACCCCAACCCAACCCAACCCAACCCAACCCAACCCAACCCAACCCAACCCAACCCAACCCAACCCAACCCAACCCAACCCAACCCAACCCAACCCAACCCAACCCAACCCAACCCAACCCAACCCAACCCAACCCAACCCAACCCAACCCAACCCAACCCAACCCAACCCAACCCAACCCCACCCAACCCAACCCAACCCAACCCAACCCAACCCACCCAACCCAACCCAACCCAACCCAACCCAACCCAACCCAACCCAACCCAACCCAACCCAACCCAACCCAACCCAACCCAACCCAACCCCAACCCAACCCAACCCAACCCAACCCACCCAACCCAACCCAACCCAACCCAACCCACCCAACCCAACCCAACCCAACCCAACCCAACCAACCCAACCAACCCAACCCAACCCAACCCAACCCAACCCAACCCCAACCCAACCCAACCCAACCCAACCCCAACCCACCCAACCCACCCACCCAACCCAACCCAACCCCACCCAACCCAACCCCAACCCAACCCAACCCAACCCAACCAACCCAACCCAACCCAACCCAACCCAACCCAACCCAACCCAACCCACCCAACCCAACCCAACCCAACCCAACCCAACCCAACCCAACCCAACCCCAACCCACCCAACCCACCCCAACCCAACCCAACCCAACCCAACCAACCCCAACCCAACCCAACCCAACCCAACCCAACCCAACCCACCCAACCCAACCCAACCCACCCCACCCAACCCAACCCCACCCAACCCAACCCAACCCAACCCAACCCAACCCAACCCAACCCACCCAACCCAACCCACCCAACCCACCCAACCCAACCCAACCCAACCCAACCCAACCCAACCCAACCCACCCAACCCAACCCACCCAACCCAACCCAACCCAACCCAACCCAACCAACCCAACCCAACCCAACCCAACCCAACCCAACCAACCCAACCCAACCCAACCCAACCCAACCCAACCCAACCCAACCCAACCCAACCCAACCCAACCCAACCCAACCCACCCACCAACCCAACCCAACCCAACCCAACCCACCAACCCAACCCAACCCAACCCAACCCCACCCCAACCCAACCCAACCCAACCCACCCAACCCAACCCAACCCAACCCACCCAACCCAACCCAACCCAACCCCCAACCCACCCACCCACCCAACCCAACCCAACCCAACCCAACCCAACCCAACCCAACCCAACCCAACCCAACCCAACCCAACCCAACCCAACCCAACCCAACCCAACCCAACCCAACCCAACCCAACCCAACCCAACCCAACCCACCCAACCCAACCCAACCCAACCCAACCCAACCCCCACCCAACCCACCCAACCCAACCCAACCCAACCCACCCACCCAACCCACCCAACCCAACCCAACCCAACCCAACCCAACCCACCCCACCCAACCCAACCCAACCCACCCACCCCAACCCAACCCAACCCAACCCAACCCAACCCAACCCAACCCAACCCACCCAACCCAACCCAACCCAACCCCAACCCAACCCACCCAACCCAACCCAACCCAACCCAACCCAACCCAACCCAACCCAACCCAACCCAACCCAACCCAACCCCACCCAACCCAACCCAACCCAACCCACCCAACCCACCCAACCCAACCCAACCCAACCCAACCCAACCCAACCCAACCCACCCAACCCAACCCAACCAACCCAACCCAACCCAACCCAACCCAACCCAACCCAACCCAACCCAACCCAACCACCCACCCAACCCAACCCAACCCAACCCACCCAACCCACCCAACCCAACCAACCCAACCCAACCCAACCCACCAACCCAACCCAACCCAACCCAACCCACCCAACCCAACCCAACCCAACCCAACCCAACCCAACCCAACCCAACCCAACCCAACCCAACCCAACCCAACCCAACCCAACCCAACCCAACCCAACCCAACCCACCCAACCCAACCCAACCAACCCAACCCAACCCAACCCAACCCAACCAACCCAACCCAACCCAACCCAACCCAACCCAACCCAACCCACCCAACCCAACCCAACCAACCCAACCCAACCCAACCCAACCCAACCCAACCACCCAACCCAACCCAACCCAACCCAACCAACCAACCCAACCCAACCCAACCCAACCCAACCCAACCCAACCAACCCAACCCAACCCAACCCAACCCAACCCAACCCAACCCAACCCAACCCCAACCAACCCAACCCAACCCAACCCAACCCAACCCAACCCAACCCAACCCAACCCAACCCAACCCAACCCAACCCAACCCAACCCAACCCAACCCACCCAACCCAACCCAACCCAACCCAACCAACCCAACCCAACCCAACCAACCCAACCCAACCCAACCCAACCCAACCCAACCCAACCCAACCCAACCCAACCCAACCCAACCCAACCCAACCCAACCCAACCCAACCCAACCCAACCCAACCCAACCCAACCCAACCCAACCCAACCCAACCCAACCCAACCCAACCCAACCCAACCCAACCCAACCCAACCCAACCCAACCCAACCCAACCCAACCCAACCCAACCCAACCCAACCCAACCCAACCCAACCAACCCAACCCAACCCAACCCAACCCAACCCAACCCAACCCAACCCAACCAACCCAACCCAACCCAACCCAACCCAACCCAACCCAACCCAACCCAACCCAACCCAACCCAACCCAACCCAACCCAACCCAACCCAACCCAACCCAACCCAACCCAACCCAACCCAACCCAACCCAACCCAACCAACCCAACCCAACCCAACCCAACCCAACCCAACCCAACCCAACCCAACCCAACCCAACCCAACCCAACCAACCCAACCCAACCCAACCCAACCCAACCCAACCCAACCAACCCAACCCAAACCCAACCCAACCCAACCCAACCCAACCCAACCCAACCCAACCCAACCCAACCCAACCCAACCCAACCCAACCCAACCCAACCCAACCCAACCCAACCCAACCCAACCCAACCCAGTTAAGAGAGGTGGGACTGCGCAGGTGTGTGACGTCGGGCAGTGAAGCGGGGAAGATTTAAAAAGGACACGGCCTTATACAGCGGACAGTGGAGTGAGCCGCAAGCAGACTGAAGGCTTAAGGGCTTTGGCTCACCGGGCTTAGGCGGAAGCGGGCAAGGCAAGATAGGTTTAGGTTTCAGTTTTTCCTGTTGGTTGAGGAAAGGGGAAGTATGAATGTGAGGGCAGCTTATTGTTCTTGGTGTCGGATGTGGGAGGTCCTGGAGTCTCCTAGCCTCCCGGATGTCCACATCTGCGCCAGGTGCGCCGAACTGCAGCTCCTAAGGGACCATGTTAGGGAACTGGAGCAGCAGCTCGATGACCATCGTCTGGTCAGGGAGAGTGAGGAGTTGATAGAGAGGAGTTACAGACAGGTGGTCACACCGGGGCCACAGGAGGCAGACAGGTGGGTCACAGTTAGGAGGGGGAATGGGAAGAGTCAGGTACTAGAGAGTACCCTAGTGGCTGTACCCCTTGACAAGAAGTACTCCAGTTTGAGTACTGTTGGGGGGGGGGGCAGCCTACCTGGGGGAAGCAACAGTGGCCGTGCCTCCGGCACAGAGTCCGGCCCTGTAGCTCAGAAGGTAGGGGAAGGAAGAAGAAGGCAGTAGTAATAGGGACTCGATAGTTAAGGGGTCAGATAGGCGATTCTGTGGACGCAATCAGGAGACCTGGATGGTAGTTTGCCTCCCTGGTGCCAGGGTCCAGGATGTTTCTGATTGCATCCCAAATATCCTGAAGTGGGAGGGTGAGGAGCCAGAGGTCGTGGTACATATAGGTACCAATGACATAGGTAGGAAAAGGGAAGAGGTCCTGAAAGGAGAATATAGGGAGTTAGGAAGGCAGTTGAGAAGAAGGACTGCAAAGGCAGTAATCTTGGGATTACTGCCTGTGCCACGCGACAGTGAGAGTAGGAATGGAATGAGGTAGAGGATAAATGTGTGGCTGAGGGATTGGAGCAGGGGGCAGGGATTCAAGTTTCTGGATCATTGGGACCTCTTTTGGGGCAGGTGCAACCTGTACAAAAAGGATGGGTTACACTTGAATCCCAGGGGGACCAATATCCTGGCAGGAAGGTTTACTACAGCTGATAGGGAGGGTTTAAACTAATTTGACAGGGGGATGGGAACCGAAATGATGGAGCGGAGGAGAGGGAAAACAGAAATAGATCTAAGTCACTGAAGGTGAATGAGCAAGTGCAGCAGGCAGTGAAGAAGGCTAATGGAATGTTGGCCTTTATTACAAAGGGAATTGAGTACAAGAGCAAGGAAATCCTCTTGCATTTGTACAGGGCCCTGGTGAGACCACACCTGGAGTATTGTGTACTGTTTTGGTCTCCAGGGTTAAGGAAGGACATCCTGGCTGTAGAGGAAGTGCAGCTTAGATTCACGAGGTTAATTCCTGGGATGTCCGGACTGTCTTATGCAGAGAGGTTAGAGAGACTAGGCTTGTACAATCTGGAATTAAGGAGATTGAGAGGGGATCTGATTGCAACATATAAGATTATTAAGGGATTGGACAAGATAGAGGCAGGAAATATGTTCCAGATGCTGGGAGAGTCCAGTACCAGAGGGCATGGTTTGAGAATAAGGGGTAAGTAATTTAGGACAGAGTTAAGGAAAAACTTCTTCTCCCAGAGAGTTGTGGGGGTCTGGAATGCACTGCCTCGGAAGGCAGTGGAGGCCAGTTCTCTGGATGCTTTCAAGAAGGAGCTAGATAGGTATCTTATGGATAGGGGAATCAAGGGATATGGGGACAAGGCAGGAACCGGGTATTGATAGTAGATGATCAGCCATGATCTCAGAATGCTGGTGCAGGCTTGATGGGCCGAATGGTCTACTTCTGCACCTATTGTCTATTGTCTAAGGTAGTGAGCAGTAAGGATGTCAGGAAGGACAGGTAGGTGATGGAGCAAATTTGCAACCATTGCGATGAGTTGCAGTGCAATCAATGCAAAAAGTACCAAATACCGGACTTAAGGTGTTATACTTAAATGCACACAGCATAAGGAATAAGGTGGATGATCTTGTTGTACAGTTACAGATTGGCAGGTATGATATTTAGCCACTGAGACGTGGCTAAAGGATGCAAGTCTCTGGGAGCTGAACGTCCAAGGATACACGGTGTATCGGAAGGATAGGCAGGTAGGTAGAGGGGGTGGCGTGGCTTTAATGGTAAGAAATGATATTAAATCATTAGAAAGAGGTGACATAGGATCGGAAGGTACAGAATCTTTATGGGTTGAGCTAAGAAATCGCAGGGGTAAAAGGACCCTGATGGCTGTTATCTACAGGCCTCCAAACAGCTGCAGTGATGTGGACTACAAATTACAACAGGAAATAGAAAAGGCTTGCCAGAAGGGCAGTGTTATGATAATTGTGGGGGATTTTAACATGCGAGTGGATTGGGAAAATCAGGTCAGCACTGGATCTCAAGTGAGAGAATTTGTAGAATGTCTACGAGATGGCTTTTTAGAACAGCTTGTTGTTGAGCCCACTAGGGAATCGTCTGTACTGGATTGGGTATTGTGTAATGAACCAGAGGTGATTAGAGAGATGGAAGTGAAGGAACCCTTGGGAGGCAGTGATCACAACATGATTGAGTTCACTGTGAAATTTGAGAAAGAGAAGCGGAAATCCGATGTGTCGGTATTTCAGTGGAGTAAAGGAAATTACAGTAGCATAAGAGAGGAACTGGCCAAGGTTGACTGGAAAGGGACACTAGCGTGAAGGACGGCAGAGCAGCAGTGGCTGGAGTTTATGCGAGAAGTGAGGAAGGTGCAAGACAGATATATTCCAAAGAAGAAGAAATATTCAAATGGAAAAAGGATGCAACTGTGGCTGACAAGAGAAGTCAAAGCCAAAGTAAAAGCAAAGCAGAGGGCATACAAAGAAGCAAAAATTAGTGGGAAGACAGAGGATTGGGAAGTTTTTAAAAGCTTACAAAAGGAAACTAAGAAGGTCATTAAGAGGGAAAAGATGAACTATGAAAGGAAGCTAGCGTATAATATAAAAGAGGATACTAAAAGCTTTTTCAAGTATATAAAGAGTAAAAGACAGGTGAGAGTAGATATAGGACTGATAGAAAATTATGCTGGAGAAATTGTAATGGGAAATAAGGAGATGGTGGAGGAACTGAACGAGTATTTTGCATCGGTTTTCACTGAGGAAGACATCAGCAATTTAGTGGACATTCAAGGGTGTCAGGGAAGTGAAATATGTGCAGTCACAATTACGACAGAGAAAGTACTCAGGAAGCTGAATAGTCTAAGGGTAGATAAATCTCCTGGACCCGATGGAATGCACCCTCGTGTTCTGAAAGAAGTAGCAGTGGAGATTGCGGAGGCATTAGCAATGATCTTTCAAAAGTCAATAGATTCTGGCCTGGTTCTGGAGGACTGGAAGATTGCAAATGTCACTCTGCTATTTAAGAAGGGGGCAAGGAAGCAAAAAGGAAATTATAGACCTGTTAGCTTGACATCGGAGGTTAGGAAGTTGTTGGAGTTGATTGTCAAGGATGAGGTTACGGAGTACCTGGAGGCATATGACAAGATAGGCAGAACTCAGAATGGTTTCCTTAAAGAAAAATCCTGCCTGACAAACCTAGTGCAATCTTTTGAGGAAATTACAAGGAGGCTAGACAAGGGAGATATAGTGGATGTTGTGTAGTTGGATTTTCAGAAGGCCTTTGACAAGGTGCCACACATGAGGCTGCTAAACAAGATAAGAGCCCATGGAATTACGGGAAAGTTATATATGTGGATAGAGCGTTTGCTGATTGGTAGGAAACAGAGAGTGGGAAAAAAAGGGATCCCATTCTGGTTGGCTGCCAGTTACCAGTGGTGTTCCACAGGGGTCTGTGTTGGGGCCACTTCTTTTTACGTTGTATATCAACGATTTGGATTATGGAATAGATGGCTTTGTGGCTAAGTTTGCTGATGATACAAAGATAGGTGGAGGGGCCGGTAGTGCTGAGGAAACAGAGTCTGCAGAGAGACTTGGATAGATTGGGGAAATGGGCAAAGAAGTGGCAAATGAATTACAATGTCAGAAAGTGTACGGTCATGCACTTTGGTAGAAGAAATAAACAGGCAGACTATTATTTAAATGGGGAGAGAATTCAAAGTTCTGAGATGCAATGGGACTTGGGAGTCCTCGTGCAGGATACCCTAAAGGTTAACCTCCAGGTTGAGTTGGTGGTGAAGAAGGCGAATGCAATGTTGGCATTCATTTCTAGAGGAAGAGAGTATAGGAGCAGGGATATAATGTTGAGGCTGTATAAGGCACTGGTAAGACCTCACTTGGAGTACTGTGTGCAGTTTTGGGCTCCCTATTTAAGAAAGGATGTGCTGACATTGGAGAGGATTCAGAGAAGATTCACTAGAATGATTCTGGGAATGAGAGGGTTAATATATGAGGAACGTTTGACCACTCTTGGACTGTACTCCCTGGAGTTTAGAAGAACAAGGGCGGACCTCATCGAAACATTTCGAATGTTGAAAGGCATGGACAGAGTGGATGTGGCAAAGTTGTTTCCCATGGTGAGGGAGTCTAGTACGAGAGGACATGACTTGATGATTGCAGGGCGCCCATTCAGAACAGAGATGTGAAAAAATTTTTTTAGCCACAAGGTAGTGAATTTATGGCATTTGTTGCCATGGGTGGCAGTGGAGGCCAAGTCATTGGGTGTATTTAAGGCAGAGATTGATAGGTATCTGAGTAGTCAGGGCATCAAAGGTTATCATGAGAAGGCAGGGGAATGGGCCTAAAGGGGAGATTGGATCTGTTCATGAGCAGACTCGATGGACTGAATGGTCAACTTCTGCTCCTTTGTCTTATGGTCTTATGGTCACACTATGATAGAGAGGGTCACTGTGATTACTGTCCTTGGCTGGGTTCTGTGAAAGGGACTGGGAGACAACTGACAAATAAGCTATAACAGAATATTAATGTGTAGCTGATTGGCAACACAGTGTTGTAAGTTTTTCAGTCTCAGATCTGAGTAGATTGTCATTAGGAGATTGGAAAGACTCTTCTGAACTGAATCAAATGTTTTGCAGCCAAGCATTGCTTACAAACACCCTGCTATTTATATTTCCTAATAAAAACTGTACAACCGAATTACTCTGGAGAACAAGATACATTATTTGAGTTTAATTATTTATTGACATAGTGTTAACTTTCGCTCCTGTACAGAATGATTATCTAGCCTGTGTTTGTGAATAGGTCACACAGTACAATCCAGTAATTTCCATCACCCTGCAGCTAACAAATTTATTTCCCTCAAATTTTCCTTTTGAGGTCACTGGCTCTTCCTTTCACACTGACCTTGGCAGTCAATTCTGGGTCTTCATGATCTCCCCATACCCTCTCTGCCCAGAACCTGCAGCTTTTGGTTCTTGATTCATTAGCTAATGACAGCAGCTTTCCTCTGTCTACCCTTCTTCCTAAACTCATCATGGTCCTTTTCCTCTCAACCACATCTCCCCACAACCTCTTCTCCCCCAAGGAGAACGAGTCCTACTTCTCCAGCCACTTGTGGCTAGGATCCCTCAATGCTTGCTCTTCAGTCCTTTGTGAAATGCGGGAGCCAATTCTGGATACAACACTCTAATTCTGGACTCACTAAGTGAAAGTTCTGCTGGGGACCCCTGTTTTTATCTATCTATCCGATCTGTCTGTTTGGTTAGATACAGCACAGAACAGGCCATTTCACCCTTTAAATGATACCAGCAACACCTGATTTTAACTCTAACCTAATCACACAGCAATTTACAATGACCTGCTGATTGGTATGTCTTTGGACTGTGGGAGGAAACCAGATCACCTGGGAAAACCCACACATTCCATGGGAAGGATGTACAGAGACTCCTTATGGAGGTCATTGGAATTTAACTCTGAGCTCTGATGCCCAAGCTGTAATAGCTTTGTGCTAACCACTACTCTACTGTGACACCCAATGAGGGGAATGAGTTTTGCGCTGAATGTCTCTTATAGAAGCACAGGTTCCCATGTGTTCTGCTAACTATTCTCCAGATGTGCTCTGAACCTTCAAACATCTCAACAGCACCCAAAGTCCTTCTGTTCCTACATACTTCAGAACAGTGCCTTTCTTCAACCCCTCCCCCATTAAAGAGTATCACCTCACACTTGCACATGCCCTGTATCTCTCTGCCAATTCCGCCTTCTCCTCTGTCCAGCTGCAATCGTCGGGCATCATTCTCACTTTCCCACAGCTCCAGGCTTGGAATCATCAGCACAGTTAGAATATTTCCTCAGTTTTCCAATATTCTGGGTCATTTCTGTGTGTCAGGGAAAGCGGTGGGGCTGCCTCTGGTCTTCTGGTGCACCTGCCGACCTCCTGTCAAAAGACCACTTATCACAAGATGCTGTCAGATGGACAATTCACTGAGACTCCAACCCTCCTATTTTCTGAGGCTCAGTTTATTAATATGGTATCTTACTGAACCTGCTTTTGAAACTCATGTGGGTATTATTACTCACCCTCCCTTCACAATCACTATTACCCCCATTATCACTATTACTCACACTCCCTTCATTATACTGTGAAGCTCCTGCAATTCATTCCTTAGTCAACAGGCAAAATGTGCAGGGGGTGATGGAGCACCAAACCACTATGGTCGCTGACACCTCCTCATAGGCTGGGATCAGACTGGGGGCTCCTTTGGACAACTGGTGGTAGCACATTCATCATGGCATACGTTCAGCCAGGTCAGAGTCACAATATTAATCGGAGTGGTCCCAGATCCCACCCGTGTTTTACTGACTTCTGACAAGGGATCCAGACCTGGCTGAAGGATTCCAGGGTTCAGCTGGCTTGGAAATTGAGATCTCACAGAGCAAAGAAAATAATCTGTTGAAACTGGAGTTATTTAACTAACTAGGTCATCACGTGAGCTGTTTTTCTAGGTGAAGATAATATATCTTCGAATATATTGTAATATCCAGGTAAGTAGTTAATCATCTAATTATCTAAAAGATTAATCTCAGATCTGCTCCAGGGAGATTCCATAGGCTCAGGCAGTAAGGGAGGATGGATGATGTAAACTCAGGTCCTCAGGGCAACTGTGGACAGTTGTTTGCTGGCAGAACTTGAGCATTTCTCTGCATGGTGACTCCTATGGTCCATGGGCTGGCCACTGTAGGATTCAGACAGAGGGAGATCCAAGATGTGGATGGACTGAGAACAGGAGCAGGATTGAGGTATATATCGTCCCACCATGCACGATGTTCTAGCTGATCAACAGCCCTTCTACATTCCATACCCCTCCACCATCAGTGACTTATCCTCCACAGCTTTCCAGAGTAGAGAATTTCAGAGATCCAGAATCCTCTGCCTGAAGAAATTCTTCCTTGTCAAAAATGGCCAGGCACTTATTGTGAAGCTATTATCCGTATCTGCAGATACCCCGCTTGGGGAAAATGTGACCTCAACACTCACCCCTGTCAATTCTCTGTCACCTCTTGTCCTTCCAAACTCCAGGGTTTTTGACCCATTTGGCTCCACCTCCCTTCATATTGCCAATGCCTTCAGACCAGCCAGTGACCTTTCCGTTCACCTCTGCAATGGAAGCCCATCCTTCTGTAAATCCAGAGACCAGAACCATGCACAGTTCTCCAGATGTGGCCACACTAATACCATGGAACATCACTTCCTGCTTTAAGGCTCTAAACCACTCCCAGTAAAGGCTGAAATTCCATCGACCTCTCAGATTGCTTGCTGGTCCTGTAGACTAATTATCATGTACTGAGACCCCATATCACTTGAGTTCATGGGAGAAAGAGGCGGTAAGTTACTGGACAGTAGTCCCTGTTGAGGGCAATGATTTACTTACTTTCACTGAAGTTCAAATTTCAAAGTAAATTTAATATCAAAGTATATATATGTCACCATATACAATTCTGAAATCAATTTTCTTGCAGGCATTTAAAGTAAGACCATAAGACATAGGAGCAGAATTAGGCCATTCAGCCCATCGAGTCTCTGCCATTCCATCATGGCTGATCCCGGGTCGCACTCAATCCCATAGACCTGCCTTCTTGCCATTCCCTTTGATGCCCTGACTGATCAGGAAATGATCAACTTCTGCCTTAAATATATCCATGGATTTGCCTCCACCACAGTCTGTGGCAGAGCATTCCACAAATTTATTCCTCTTTAGCTAAAAAAATTCCTCCTTACCTCTGTTCTAAAGCATTGCATTGCATTGCCCCTCAATTTTGAGGCTGTATACTCTAGTTCTTGATACTCCAGCACAGAAAACATCCTCTCCACATCCACCCTATCTAGGCCTTTCAACATTCAGTAGGTTTCAATGAGAACCCCTGCATTCTTCTAAATTAGAGCGAGTACAGAGCTAAACGCTCTGTCAAACGCTCCTCATATGTTAACTTTCTTTCCCAGGATCATCCTGGTGAACCTCCTCTGGACTCTCTCCAATGATAACACATCCTTTCTGAGATATGGAGCCCAAACTGTTGATGATACTCCAAGTGCGGCCTGACTCGTGCCCTATATAGATTCAGCATTACCTCCTTGCTTTTATATTCTATTCTCCTTTGTGAAGGACCAGGGTAAGCATAAAACTGGGAGAGCAGGTAAAGGTGAAAAAAAATAGGGGTTTTATTTACCCAAAATGTTTACAAATTCAACAGAACTGTTCTAGAGTCCAAACTTGAATCAGCTAAACAAAACAGACCTTGGTTACAACAACATAGTAAATATTCCTCAAACCACGAGACCCCACTCATCTCCAGACTGTTGGCTATAGGACACTTTAATGTGCCCATTTGATGGTGCGGCTGGTAATTTCACACCCTTGAAATAAATGGCAACATTGCATTTGCCGTCTTTACTACAGACTCAACCTTCTAGGAGTCTTGCACCTCCTAGGGACTTCTAGGTTCCTAAGTCCCCTGCTGCTCTGATGTTTGAATCTTCTCCCCATTTAGATAATAGTCCATACTACTGTTCCTTTTACCAAGATACCAGATTTCCCAACACTGTATTCCATCAGCCATTTTTTTGGCCCATTCTTCCAAAGAAATGCAATAGAATCAATGAAAAACTACACACAAAGACTGACAAACAACCAGTGTGCAAAAGAAGACAAACTGTACTAGTACAATAAATATTGAGAAGCTGAGTTGTAGGGTCCTTGAAAGCGAGTCTGTATGTTGTGGAATCAGTTCAGTGCAGAGGTGAGTGAAGTTATCCTCACTGGTTCAGAGCTTGAAGGTCATGGGGTAATAACAGTTTCTGAACTTAGTGGAGGGGCCCTAAGGCTCTACACCTCCTTCTCAATGACAGCAGCGAGAAGAGAGCTACTGGACTGCGGTCCCTGTTGAGGGTGATGGTTTAGATCAGGACAGATCTATGTGTATCCCCTGGAAAGGAAGTAATGCTGGGTAACTTGGTTTAGATGACACCCCTCAAGGGATACAGGAGATCTCAGGAAAGGCCTCTGCTGGAGGAGAGTTAGTACATGTTCTCTTGGCCAATGATCATATCCTGACATTAATATCAACCTGATGAACAGGTCATTAATCACAGGGCTATTTCTGGGGCTCTGCTGCTAGGTTTCTCTGGATTACACCGGTAGTTTAGTGAGTGTTATAGAAACGTCAATCGGCTCACTTTTTCAGGAGCCGCAGAAATATTAATACTAAAGCAAGAGGCTGGGTGAGAATATCAACGTGGTAAATCTCTCCTGTGTTTGGGGTGTTACATGCTCTCAGATCTGCCTGAACAATATGAACTTTAAATGTTCATTTTCATGCTGAGGAGCTGTGAGCTTGTGCTGAGATTCTGGCACTGCCACCGGTTTAAAGGGTCAGTACAGCATGAAGCTATTTCCAATCTGCACTCTGAGCAGGCCAAGGAGAGCAGGTCAGAAAAACAGAGTCAGATCACAGGGCTTAGAATCAGAATCAGGTTTATTATCACCAGCATGTGACGTGAAATTTGTTAACTTAGCAGCAGCAGGTCAATGCAATATATAAGCTAGCAGAAAAGACAAAAAAAATAAATAAACAAGTAAATCAATTACGTATATTGAATAGATTAAAAAATATGTGCAAAAACAGAAATGCTGTATATTATTTAAAAAGTGAGGCAGTGTCCAAGGTTTCAATGTCCATTTAGGGATCGGATGGCAGAAGGGAAGAATCTGTTTCTGAATCACTGAGTGTGTGCCTTCAGGCTTCTGTATCTCCTATCTGATGGTAACAGTGAGAAAAGGGCATGCCCTGGTGTGCCATCTGCCGGTGTTATCACTACCTTGCCCCAAACTCTGACTCATCATGAGTGAGGCTCTCTGTCCACAGGATAGGAAAAAACTGCAGGAAGTTGTAAACTCATCCAGCTGCACCATGGACACCAGCCTCCCCAGCATCCAGGACACCTTCAAAAGGCAATGCCTCAAAACAGCGGCATCCATCATTAAGAACCCCCATCAGCCAGGACATACCCTCTTCTCATTGCTTCATCATTCAGGAGGTACAGGAGCTTGAAGACACACCACTCAATGTTTCAGGAACAGCTTCTTGCCCTCCACCACTGGATTTCTGAATGGACAACGAACCTATGAACACTTCCTCAGTACTTTTCCTTCTCTTTTTGCACTGCTTACATGTTTAATTAAATGTTCTTTTTTTAAAATAAATACTTATTGTAATTTAAAGTTTGTAAAAAAGTTATTATGTATTGCACTGTACTGCTGTTGCAAAACATGTTTCACAACATATACCAGTGATAGTAAATCTGATTCTGAGATCACACAGCTCTGAACACCTCTTTACATTGCTGTGCTTCTAGAATCACTAAAGCCTCTTCACTTAGTTCTTCTCTCTGAGAAGACCACAGGATAACTCCTGAAACAGATTCCAAACAATCCTCCCTGGGTCCTCCACCAAATACATTGCCGGCGAACATTCCTCTGAAGTGAACTGGATTGCTTTAAAGGTGCCACCTAAATGCAGCATCCATGGAGGACAGACAGATTTATCACTGCAGGTCTGACTTTCAGACAAGATAGGGGAAAGGGGAGATCTGTTTCCCCTCTCCCTCATCCTGCCAAACACATTCCCAATCTTCTCTTCCTGCATCTGAAACCTTCCTTCAGTTCTGACATTGGAGCTGAAAATTTGATTCTCCTTTCCTCCCAAGCTGTGTGACCTCTGATACTCCATGGTTCTGATAACCACAGAATGCTTGCGCACTGGGACTTGTCTTCCCAGGAGTGAAGTGATCTGGGTCAGGGTTAGCATTGAGAGGGACCATCCCACTGGCAGACAAGAAGGTGTGTCATTGATGATTAATTCAATCCTGAAAACTCAAATTCAACCACTCTTTATTTAATTGTGCACAAGGAGAACAGTCTGGCCCTGTCACCAAACTGTTCTGAGGTTTGAACAAAGAAATGCCAATTTTATACAGAAATTGACCATTTGTATAGAAATATTGTCTCAATAGAAACATGGTGCATTTCAGAATCCCATCATTTGCTTATTTAAATACAAGTTATAATACATATTTCAGGTGTTAAAATAACCAATTAACTCTATATGTTAAAGGCCAATAATAATTGAGAATTAGCACGATAACTGTCCAAGAAACTTCATTTGCTTCTTTATCTTGTCCTTGTCTGCTTGGTGACCTTGGTTCCCAGGCTTGAACAGAAAGGCTGTGCAAAGGAGACAGGCACTGAAGAGTCAAATCTTACAGTGGGGGGGGGGGGGCTGTATCTCAGTCACCGGCAGCTGAGTCTTACAGCTGCAACTTAATGCAGCAAATTTAGACGATCCTTACAACCTCTCTAACTCACACTCCAATAATTCACAAATTACATTCATAACCATGCCAGGTCATTTGATCTTTGAAATGTAATCTTTGGATTGCAATAATTTAATGATTACCTAGTCCCCTTCAATCCTCTCATCTTAAGCTCTAATTAGTGATAAAACCATCAGATACTTTAATTGTGCAGAGGCTGGTTGATGGAGGTTTATCTAAAATCTACTTCAATTGGATTGAATTACACCAGTTTACAATGCTGAGGTTAAGTATGGGTTTATCCTGTCATCTAACGACCATTGACTTGTCTGTCGATTAGTTAGTTTAAGCATCATACCTACCCTTGCTATTGTAAGTCGGACAGTAACAATGCCTAGTATAGAATCATACTGAGAGATTGTGTTTCCATTCTGTGACAGTAATTTTAAATAATATTTGTATTATGCCTATTTAATTCTGTCTTAGAACTCTGTCAAGATATATTTCAGGGATTGATTTTTGTACCAAGATATTTGCACCTTCTCGTTAATACAAATATCTAATCAGTCAATCATGTGGCAGCAACTCAATGCATAAAGCATGCAGTCATGGTCATGAGGTTCAGTTGTTCAGACCACATACCAGAATAGGGAAGAAATGTGATCTAAGTGAATTTGACCGTAGAATGATTATTGCTGGTTTGAGTATCTCAGAAAATGCTGATGTCCTGGGATTTTCACACACAACAGTCTCTAGAGTTTACAGAGAATGGTGCAAAACACAAAAACAAAAGATCACCCCTTGCACAACAGTTCTGTGCCTTATTAACCTTGTTAATGAGAGGGGTCAGAGGAGAATGACCAGACTGGTTCAAGGTGACAGTAATTCCAATAACCAGGCGTTACAACAATGATGTGCAGAAGAGCACCTCCAAATGCACAACACGTTGAACCTTGAAGTGGATCAGCTACAGCAGAAGACCACACACTGGGTTCCACTCTTGTGGTCACATTATTAAGTACACTCCTGTACCTAATAAAGTGGCCACTGAATGTATAACATTCATTTAATTAAATCATATGTCATAGGTGTTGGATTGGTAAACATGAGGACATACCACAGACCACTTCAGCACCCACTGCCACACATTCAGCTTTGGTGCCTGACTGCATGACTGAAATGCCTGGGAAACTGAGATAATACCTGCACAGTTTGAGAACTGGTTAATAGACAGAACCGCTGAATGGGAATAAACATGGTGTTTCTCATTTTGGCAGGCTGAGTTACGGCGAGCTAAATCCTGGCCGCAGCTACTCATGATCCCTAGCAGTGACTCAAGGGAACTAAATACCACACAGGTAAGGAGAGAGGAGCCCCAGGAGGGCAGAGATCTGGAATCTGGAGCAAATACTGAACTACTGGAGAAACTCAGTGCGTCAAGCAGATCTGTGGAGGCAAACGGATAGTGGACATCTTGGATCAAGACCCTGAATTAGGATTAATGAAGGATCTTGAACTGAAATTTTGGCCATCCCTCGGTCTCCACAGATACTGCCTGACCTACTGTTCTTCAGCAGATTGGTGTTATCGTCATCTACATACATTTGTCGATTGTACAAAGCTAGGTGTCTCTGTAAGTACAGTGCCTATAAAAATATTCCCTGCCCCTTGGAAGTTTTCATGTTTTATTGTTTTACAACATTGAGTTACAGTCGATTTAATTCGGACAACACACATAAAATGAGGGAGGAACACAACAGGTCAGGCAGCATCTATGGAAAAAAAGTACAGTCAACATTTCGGGGTCTTGACTCAAAATGTCACCTGTTTACTCTTTTCCATAGATGCTGCCTGACCTGCTGAGTTTCTCAGGCATTTTATGTGTGTTGCTTGGATTTCCAGCATCTGCAGATTTTTTCTTGTCTATAGAACATAGAATATAGAAAACCTACAGCAAAATCCAGACTTTTCAGCCCACAAAACTGTGCCAAACATGTCCTTACTTTAGAAATTACCTATGGTTACCCATAGCCCTCTGTTTTTCTAAGCTCCATGTACCAGTCCGGGAGTCTCTTAAAAGACCCTATTGTACCCACCTCCACCACAGTCACCAGCAGCCCATTCCACACACTCACCATTCTCTGTGTAAAAAACTCACCTCTGACATCTCCTCTGTACCTGCTTCCAAGCACCTTAAAACTGTGGCCTCTCATGTTAGCCATTTCAGCCCTGGGAAAAAGCCTCTGACTATCCACACGATCAATGCCTCTCATCATCTTTGTGATTGGATTTAATTTGGCTTTTTTGACACTGATCAACAGAAAAATACTCTTTCATGTCAAAGTGAAAATAGATCTCTACTAAGTGATCTAAATAAATTACAGACATAAAACACTAAATAATTGATTGCATAAGTATTCACCTCTTTTAGTATGACAAACCAAATCATCACTAGTGCAGCCATTTGGTTTTAGAGTCACATAATTAGTTAAGCAGAGATCACTTGTTTACAGTTAAGGTGTTTCAATTGATTGTAGTAAAAATGCATCTGTCTGGAAGGTCTAACGGCTGGACAATTACCCTTACAAGTTGCAGAGGTTGAAGTTGATTGGATTAATGTGAGGGGATAGGGAAGTGATCACACTATTAAAAAATGTGTTGGAAGACTGTTAGGAACATCACAATTCTTACAGAAACATCTGCATGATGGCTGGGTTTTTATCACATTAGGAATATGGGTTTGCTGGATTATGCAATATGTCCCACTGCAGCTTTTTCGGTAACCCCCACCACCATGGTTTTGTCCAATGACTTTAGTCGAACTTAGGTTGCATGATTTAATGAAGTCCAAGGATCCTCACATGCCTGAGAGTCTGTTGGTTCATCAATATGTTAAGGAAAGTTATTGTGATACATTAACCATCTTTACTGATCGATCAAAAGATAATTTAACTGGAAATGTTGGTGTGGCTGTTTTTGTGCCTGAATTACAGGTAGCAATAAAGAAATGTCTCACTAACCATTTATCAGGATATACAGTAGAATTGGTTGCCATCATTTTGGGGTTACAGTGGGTGGAGGAAATCTGTTCTTGCAAAGTTGTGATTTGTTCAGATTCTCTTTTGGTTTTGACTTGTCTCAAAACAGGTCATTCTAGCAGTGGTCATATTTACTGCTGGAAGCTCTTCAAATTTTATTTCATATTCAAAATATTGGCTTACATATCTGCTTTTTATGGGTCCCTGCACATAGAGGTGTTGCAAGGAACAAGTTAGTTGATTGTTTGGCCAAAAATGCTGTTGAAATTTCAACTGTGGATATAGACTTAACAAATCAGAACACAAGGGGTTAGTGGGGCTAAGAATAAGGGAATAATGGCAAGACTTGTGGGATAATGGGCCTAAGCAGAGACACCCTTACAGAATACATAAAACTGTTGGATTGATGGGAGAAGGGGGTAACATAAGAAGAGATGGAATTACATTGACTCAACTTAGAATTGGGCTACTATGCTTAATTATTCCTTGCATCTTGCTGGAAAACATCATTCTGTGGTGTGTAGGTTTTGTCATCATTATGAAATAGATGAACGCATTCTTCAAAAATGTGAAGCATATAAGGTTGAAAGAAAGCAAATGCACGCTGCACTATTATCTTTTGGGGGGTTGACAGTTTTTATTTAAAAACTTTACTAAGTTATGGAAGTGACTTTAATTTCATTCACAATACTGTCTTTCATTATTTACAATCTTCAGGGCTTTTTGGGGGTAATATAGTTTCCATTTGATAAAAAATTAGTAGGGGTTTTATTTTCCAACTCTACACCACACTCCAGTCCAATTGGTGGTGGCAATGAATCTGCCAACCGCCATTAGAAGTTAGAAGAAGAAGAAGAAGAAGAAGGTCCAGCTTCTGGTGAATCAATATCCTGGCAAACACTACACCATGAAGATAAAAGAACACTCAAGCAACTCCGTGAAAAGGTTATTGAAAAGCATGAGTCAGAAGATCAATACAAGAAAATTGTCATCACTGAAAATATCCCTTGGAGTACAGTTAAGTCAATCATCAAGAAATGGAAAAAATATGACACAGATGTAAATCTGCCTAAAACAACCTGTCCTCAAAAACTGAGTGACTGTGCAAGAGGCAGACTAGTGAGGGAAACTTCAGTGGCTGAGATGGGAGATACTGTGTATACAACAACTATTGCCCGGGTGTTTCACCAGTCACAGCTTTATGGGAGAGTGGCAAGGAGAAAGCCACTGTTGGAAAAAAAACTCACATGAAATCTCAGCTAGAGTTTGCCAGAAGGCTTGTGGGAGATTCTGAAGTCACCTGGAAGAAGGTTCTATAGTCTGATGAAACAAAAGCTTTTTGGCCATCAGACTAAATGCTATGTTTGGCGTAAGTCAAACACCGCACTTACTCAAAAACACACCATCCCTACTGTGAAGCATGGTGGTGGCTGCATCATGCTGTGGAGATGCTTCACTGCAACAGGCCCTGGAAGGCTTGTGAAGGGAGAGGGTAAAATGAATGCAGCAAAATACAGGGAAATCCTGGAGGAAAACCTGGTGCAGTCTGCAAGACAACCTCGATTTGAAAGAAGATTTGTTTTCTAGCAAGACAATGACCCCAAGCATAAAGCCAAAGCTACACAGAAATGGCTTATAAACAACAAAGTTAATGCCCTAGAGTGGCCAGGTCAGAGTCCAGACCTCAATCAAATGGAAAATTTGTGGCTGGACCTGAAAATGGCTGTTCACTCACAACCCCCATGCAATTTGACAGAGTTTGAGCAGTTTTAAAAAGAAGAATGGGGAAAAATGCAGTGTCAGATGTGCAAAGCTGATAAAGACCGATCCACACAGATTGAAGGCTGTAATTGCTGCCAAAGGTGTGTCTACTAGAGACTGACTTGAAGGGGGTGAGTAATTATGTGATCAATTATTTTGTGTTTAATAATTGTAATAAATTTAGACCAATTTGTAGAAATTTGATTTCACTTTGACACCGAAGTGTCTTTTCTATTGATCAGTGTATAAAAAGCCATGTATCCCAACTCCCTGCTTTCTAATAGTTAACCAATCCTCTATCCAAGCTAATACATCATCCCAACCCTATGCATCCTTATTTTACGCATAAATCCTTATCGAACGTGTTCTGGAAATCCAAGTAAATAACGTTCATCTGTTCCCCTCTATCCACTGTGCTTGTTATATCCTCAAAGAACTCCAGTAAGTTTGTCAAACAGGACCTGCCTTTGCTGAATCCATGCTGTGTCTGCCTGATGGATCTATTTCTTTCCAGATGCCTCACTGTTTCTTTAATGAACACTTCAAGCACTTTCCCAACTACAGATGTTAAACTAACTGGTCTATAGTTACCTACCTTTTACCTACATCCTTTCTTGAACAGTGGTGTGACATTCACTGTCTTCCAGTCCACCGGGACCAGCTCAAAGTCCAGAGAATTTTAGTAAGTCATCACCAAAGCCTCTACTATAACTTCAGCCATTTCTTTCAGTAATTCTTTGAATTTAACTATTGCACCCTCCATTTGTATGAGAAACACAATTGTACTTTCCAAGAGGATCCCTAACTACAAGATCACTAATTTCATCTGTCTCATTGCATGGGACCAGATCTATGCACGTTCCCTTGTAGGGTTCAGTAACATGTTGTCAAGAAAGCCACAGATGTATTCTATGAAGTCCTCCTCAAGACTGCCTCAACCAACATGATTCACCCAATCTATGTGCAAATGTAAGTCCCCCATTTTTACATGCCTCAGATATTTCTGTTTATTGCCTATGCCACTCTAATGTTATTATTTGGTGGCAGAAAGACAACTCCCACCAGTGATTTTTTTCCCTTTACTATTCCTTATCTCTACCAAGATGGATTCAACATTCTGCTCCTTAGATTTTATATCATCTCACTATCTCCCTGATCTCATCTTTAATTATGAGCACGACCCCACCTCCCTTACCTTCCTGCCTATCCTTCCGTTTTACCCGATATCCTTGGAGATTTAATTCCCAATCCTCTCTGGCCTGCAACCACATTTCTGTAATGGCCACTAAATCATAACCTTTTGTACTGATTTGTGCCACAGGTTCACTGACCTTGCTCAAGCAAGGTCGGGCATTCAGATAAAGTGTGCTTACACTCATTATACTTTTAAAATCTTATAATCTTTTTCTCTTTTGCTCTTGACTTTTCTCTTTTTTATCTTTTGCTTTTTCTTTATCTTTATCCACACTTCTTTTTTACTTTATCCATGCTTCTCCAAACTGTTGAACCCACCCCCCTACTATTTAATTTAAAGCCCTATCCACAGCTCTAGTTATGTGATTCGCTAGGATCCAGGTCCCATCATGGTTCAGGTGGAGACTGTCCCATTGGTTCAGCTCCCTCCTTCCCCAATACTGGTGCCAATTTCCCATGAATTCAAACACACTTCTCCCACACCAATTCTTGAGCCACGCATTTAACTCTCTAATCTTCATGACCATATGCCAATTCGCACATGGCTCAGGTAGTAACCTAGAGATTAACACCTTTTTGGTTCTGCTTTTTAATTTAGTCCCTGGCTGCTCAAATTCCCTCAGCAGTAACTCTTTCCTCATTCTGCCTATGTCGTTGGTACCCACATGGACCACGACAACTGGATCTTTCCCCTCCCATTGTAAATTTCTCTGCAGGTCAGATAAGATGTCCTGAACCCAGGCATCGGGGAGGCAGCACAGCCTTTGGGATGCTCTATCCTCGCGACAGAGAACTCTGTCTATTCCCCTGACTATACTATCCCCAATTACCACTATATTTCTCTTCTCTCCCCCTTCTTGAATGGCTCTCTGAACTACGGTGCCACAGTTAGGTTGCTCATCCTTCATGTGGTCCCCACTCTCATCCACACAGGGAGCAAAAATATCAGACTTGTTGGACAAGCTCAAGGGCTGAGGCTGCTCCAGCACTGTTCCTTGGAGCACACTACCCACCTCACTCACAGTCACACCCTCTTGTCCCTGACCACAGACTGAATTTGAAGCAGCTAATCTAATGGGTGTGACTACCTCCTGAAACAGAGAATCCAGGTGACTCTCCCCCTCCCTGATGTGCCGCAGTGTTTGAAGCTCTGATTCCAGGTCATCAACTTTGAGCCTGAGTTCCTCGAGCAGCCAACACTTGCTGCAGATGTGGTCACACTGGGGTACACCAGCTCCCACGTCATGCAGCTACAGCACATCACCTGATCCTGCATCATCCTGCTCTATTTAATTAGCTGTAATTTAGTGACTTTTTATTCAAACACTACAGCCTTACCTGCTACTTACCTGTGCTTCCTTGCCGAAGCCTCTGGAGCCAAATCCTCAAGTTCCCACTCCTACACTGGTCCACTCACAAAATGGCTGCTCCACTCTGACCCTGCTTTACTTCTTTGCTCCTGTGAATGAATTATGAATCAATTGGCCTGCCACTAATGCATATATCAGAACGGACATCTTTACCATTATGTTTAATCTCCATATCTCCTTACCTTTGTATTCAATGTTCATATCTCAGAACAGATGTTCTTACTGTTGTGTTTAATGTCTGTGTCTTGGAACGGATGTCCTTACTGTTGTGTTTAATATCTGTATTCCAGAACCAACATCTTTACCGTTGTCAAATCACAAGCAAGAGAAAATCTGCAGATTCTGGAAATCCAAGCAACACACACAAAATGCTGGAGGAACTCAGCAGTCCAGGCAGCATCCATGGAAAAAAGTACAGTCGACGTTTTGGACCACCCATTTTAATTCCACTTTCCATTCCCATTTTGATATGTCTATCCATGGCCTTCTCCACTGTTGTGCTGAGGCCACACTTGGGTTGGAGGAACAACACCTTGTATTCTGTCTGGGTAGCCTCCAACCTGATGACATGAACATCAATTTTTCAAACTTCTGGTAATGGACCCATCACCATTCCCATCTCCTTTTCCTTCTGTCACCTTATCTCCTTGCCTGCCCATTGCCTCTCTCTGGTGCTCCTCCCTGATTCTTCTTTCTTCCATGGCCTTCTGTCTCTTTCACCAATTAACTTCTTAGCTCTTTACTTCATCTCTTCCCCTTCAGCTTTCACTGATCGCCTGGCATTTCTCTCTCCACTCCCCCCATCTTTTAAATCTACCCCTTGGCTTTTTTTCTACAGTCCTGCCGAGGGTTTTGGCCCAAAATGTCGACTGTATGAAAGCAGCATCAATCATCAGGGATCCCCACCACTCAGGTCATGCTCTCTTCTTGCTGCTGTCATCAGGTAGAAGGTACAGGAGTCTCAGCAAAGAGGTCATGAAGAGAGAACTTAGAAAGCTGAGAAATGGAATTTCCAGAGTAATAACTTCTGAATCACTACCTATGTCACCTATACCAATGACAGGATAAATATGTGGCTGAGAAGCTGGTGCAAGGGGCAGGGCTTCAGGTTCTTGGATAATTGGGATCTTTTCTGGGGGAGGTATGACCTGTTCAAAAGTGGCAGGTTGCACCTGAACCCGGGGGTGGATGAATATTTTTGCACTTGGAATAGGAAAGATGGTTTTTTAAAAAAAGATAGTATGCAGTTAGACTGTCAGGAAGAGCAGGCAGATAATAGGACAAAATTGAAGCCTGCAGGGTGAGTATCAGTGCATTAGAGATGCAAAATCTAGGGTAGCAAATACAGTTCTCAAAGTGTTATACCTCAATGCAAGGAGTATAAGAAATAAGGTGGATGATCTTGTTGCACTTTTACAGATTGCCAGTTATAATGTTGTGGCCATCTTTGAATCATGGCTGAAGAATGGTTGTAGTTGGGAGCTGAATGTCCAAGGTTACACTTTGTATCGGAGGGATAGGAAGGTAGGCAGAGTGGGTGGTGTAGCTCTTCTGGTAAAGAACGGTATCAAATCATTAGAAAGGCATGACCAGGATCAGAAGATGTTGAATCCTTATGGGCTGAGTTAAGAAACTGCAAGTGTAAAAGAACCCTGATGGCAATTATATACAGACCACCCAACAGTAGCTGGGATGTGGACCACAGATTACAACAGGAAATAGTAAAGGTGTGTCAAAAAGGCAATGTTATGATAGTCATGGGAGATTTTAAACATACAGGTCGATTGGGAAAATTAGGTTGGTATTGGATCCCAAAAGAGTGAATTTGTTCAATGCCTACAAGATGGCTTTTTAGAGCAGTTTGTCATTGAGCCTACTAGGAGATCAGCTGTACTGTGTTGGGTGTTATATAATGAACCGGAGCTTAAGCTAAAGGAACCCATAGTAAAAGAAATTACAGTGGCATGAGAGAGGAGTTAGCCAAAGTAAATTGGAAGGACCTGCTGGCAGGGATGACAGCAGAGTAACAATGGCTTGAGTTTCTGGGGAAAATGAGGACGGTACAGGACATGAGTATTCCAAAAACTCTAATGGCAAAATAGTACCACTGTGGTTGACAAGGAAAGTCAAAGTTAATGTGAAAGCAGAAGAGAGGGCATACAACAAAACAAAGATTAGTGGGTAGATAGAGGATTGGGAAGCTTTTTAAAATCCTACAGAGGGCAACTAAGAGAATGATTGGAAGGGAAAAGATAAACTTGAAAACAAACTATCTCAAAGTGGATAGTAAAAGCTTTATCATGTGTGTAAAAAAGTAAGAGAGATGAGAGTGGATATAGAACCACTAGAAAATGAGAAATAGTAACAGGGGACCAGGAAATGGCAAGTGAGCTAAATGAGTACTTTGCATCAGTCTTCACTGTGGAAGACACTGCCAGGAGTTGATGGGTGTGGAGGAAGAGAAGTGAGTACAATTACTATTACAAGGGAGTAGGTGCCCAAAAAGCTTAAAGACCTAAAGGTGCATAAGTCACCTGGAGCAGATGAACTACACTCTAGGTTTTTGAAAGAGGTAGCAATGGAGATTGTGCAGGCATTAGTAATGATAGTTCAAGAATCATATGACTCTGGCATGGTTCTGGAGGACTGGAAAATTGCAAATGTCAATCCATTCTTTAAGAAAGGATAGAGGTAGCAGAAAGGAAATTATAGACCTGTTAGCCTGACCTCAGTGGTTGAGAAGCTGTTGTAGTCAATTGGTAAGAATGAGGTTATGGAGTATTTGGTGGAACAAGACAAAATAGGACAAAGTCAGCACAGTTTCCTAAAGGGAAAATCTTGCCTGATGAACCTGTAGGAATTCTCTGAGATTATAAGTAGCTTAGATAAAGGGGATGCACTGACTGTTGTATATTTGGATATTTAGAAGACCTTTAACAAGGTGCCGCACATGAGGCTGCTTACCAACTTAAGAGCCCATGGAATTACAGGGAAGTTATTGACATGGTTAGAGCATTGGCTGATTGGTAGGAGGCAGTGAGTGGGAACAAAGGGAGCCCTGTCTGGTTGTCTGCCAGTGAGGAGTGGAGTTCCATAATGGTTGGTGTTGGGACCACTTCTTTTTATGCTGTATATAAATGGTTTAGATGCTGGAATAGATGGATTTGTTGCCAAGTTTGCAGATGATATGAAGATTGGTGGAGGAGCAGATAGTGTTGAGGAAACAAGAAGACCTTAGACAGATTAGGAGAATGGGCAAGCAAGTGGCAAATGAAAAATAACGCTGGAACATGCATGGTTGTGCATTTTGGTGGAAGAAATGATGCAAAGAGACGGGAGTCCTTGTGCTGAGTACCCAAAAATTTAACCTGCAGGTTGAATTGGTGGGGAGGAAGGCAAATGCAATGTTAGCATTTATTTCAAGAGATCTAGAATATACTGTAAGAGCAGGGATGTGATGCTAGGGCTTGATAAAGCACTGGTGAGACCTCACCTTCTGTATTGTGTACAGTTTTGGTCTCCTTATCTAAGAGATGTGCTGGCATTGGAGAGGATTCAGCGGAGGTTCACAGGGATGATTCCAGGAATGAAAGGGTTATTGTATGAGGAATGTTTGATAGCTCTGGGTCTGTACTAGCTGGAATTTAGAGGGATGGGGATCTCATTGAAACTTTTGAATGTTGAAAGGACTAGTCAGAGTCTAGGACAAGAGGGCAAAGCCCAACGATAAAGGGGCGTCCATTTAACACAGAGACGCAGAGAAATTTCTCTAGCCAGATGATGGTGTATTTGTGGAACTTGTTACCATGGGCAGCTGTAGAGGCCAGATTGTTGGATGTACTTAAGGTGGAAATTGATCGGTTCATGATTGGCCACAGCATCAAAGGTTATGGGGAAAAGACCAGGGAGTGGGGCTGAAAAGGGGAAAAAAGGATTAGCCATGATTGAATGGCGGTGCAGATGCACTGGGCTAAATGGCCTAATTCTGTTCCTATGTCTTATGGTCTAACATTGCATTTGCCTTCCTCACCACAGACCCAACCTGCAAATTAATCTTTAGGGAATCCTGCACAAGTACTCCCAAGTCCCTTTGCACCTCAGATTTTTGAATTTGCTCTGCATTTAGAAAATAATTTACCCTTTCATTTCTTCTACCAGAGTGCAAGACCATACACTTCCTGACACTGTTTTCCATCTGCCATTTCTTTGCCCATTCTGGTAATCTGTCTAAGGACTTCTGTAGCCTCTCTACTTCCTTAAAACTACCTTCCCCTCCACCTATCTTCATATTGTCTGCAAAATTTGTAAAATAAAAACACCAATTCCATCATCCAAATCATTGACAAATAACGTAATAAGAATTGGCTCCAACACAGACCCCTGGGGAACACTACTAGTCACTGGCAGCCAGTCAGAAGAGGATCCCTTTATTCTCACTCTTTGCTTCCTGCCAATCAGCCACTACTTTATCCATACTATAATCTTTCCTGTAATACCATGGGCTTGTAGCTTGTAAAACAAACTCATGTGTGGCACCTGTCAAAGGCCTTCTGAAAATCCAAGTACACAACATCAACTGCTTCTCCTTTGTCTATCCTGTTTGTTACTTCTTCAAAGAATTCCAACAGATTTGTCAGGCAAGATTTTCCCTTGAGGAAACCATGCTGACTGTGGCCTATTTTGTCATGTGCCTCCAAGTACCCTGAGACCTCATCCTTAATAACTCACTCCAATGTCTTCCCAACACTGAGGTCAGACTAACTGGCCTATAGTTTCCTTTCTTCTACCTCTTTCCCTTCTTGAAGAGTGGAATGACATTTGCAATTTTCCAATCTTCTGGAACCATTCCAGAATCTAGTGATTCTTGAAAGATCATTACTAATACCTCCACAATCTCTTCAGCCACCTCTTTCAAAACTCTGGGGTGTACACCATTTGGTCCAGGTGACTTATCTACCTTCAGAATTTCAATTTCCTAAGAACCTTCTCTCTAGTTATGGTAACTGCATACTCTTCATGCCCCCTGACACCTGGAACTTCCACCATACTGCTAGTGACTTCCACAGAGAAGATGAATGCAAAATACTTACGCAGTTCATCCACCATTTTGTTGTCCCCCATTACTACCTCTCTAACATTGTTTTCCAGTGGTCTGATATCCACTCTCGCTTCTCTTTTACACTTTATGTATCTCAAGAAACTTTTGGTATCCTCTTTAATATTATTGGCTAGCTTACTTTCATATTCCATCTTTACCTCCTTAATGACTTTTTTAGTTGCCTTCTGTTGGGTTTTTAGAAGCTTCCCAATCCTCCAACTTCCCACCAATTTGTGCTCTATTTTGTCTCTTTGGCTTTTATATATTTTTTTACTTCTCTTATTAGCAATGATTGTGTCATCTTTCCTTTAGAATGCTTCTTCTTCTTTGGGAAGTTTATCCTGTGCCTTCTGAGTTGCTTCCAGAAATTCCACCCATTGCTGCTCTGCTGTCATCCTGCCAGTGTTCTTTTCCAATCAATTCTGGCCAACTCCAGACTCATACCTCTGTAATTCTCTTTATTACTCTGTAATACTGATACATCTAACTTTAGCTTCTCCTTCTCAAATTTCAGGGTGAATTCGATCTTATTATCCTCTAAGGGTTATTTTACCTAAAACTCTCTAATCAATTCTGTTTTATTGCACCACACCCAAACCAGAATAGTTGACTCCCTAGCTCTGAACCACCAGATGCTCTAAAAAACCATCTCATAGACATTCTAGAAATTCCCCTCCTGTAATCAAGCACCAACGTGATTTTCCCAATCTACCTGCATATTTAAGTCCTTCATGACTATGGTAACTTTGCCCTTATGGCATGTGTTTTCTATCTCCTGTTGTAATTTTTAGACTCATCCTTACTGATTGGAGGTCTGTATATAACTCCCATCAGGGTCTTTTTACCCTTGCATTTCCTTAGCTCTATCCACAATAATTCAACACCTTCTGACTATGTCACTTCTTTCAAGTGCCACCCCCTCTGCCTTCCTGCCTGTCCTTTCGATACAACATGTATCCTTGGACATTAAGCTCCCAGCTGTAATCTTCCAGCCATGATTCTGTGATGCCTACATTACACCTGCCAATCTGTAACTGTGTTACAAGTTCATCAACCTTATTCTGAATATTGCGCAGATTCAAGTACAACACCTTCAGTCCTGTATTCACCCTTTTCAATTTTGTCACACCGTGCTCAATCTTTTGACTCCTAAACACTTTTAAAACCCTTTGTCTTAGGTCTTACCAACATCTGCCTCCACTAACTGTTCTGGCTCAGACAGCTGATTCCACACTCTCACCACCCTCTGAGGGAAGAAGCTCCCCCTCAGGTTCTCCTTAAATATTTCACCTTTCACCCTTAAATTATGACCTTTTGTTCTAGTCTCACAAAACCTCAGAGGAAAAAGCCTGCATCTATTTACCCTGTCGATACCCCTCATAATTTTGAATGCCTGTATAAGATCTCTGCTCATTCTCCTACACCACAGGGAATACAGTCCTAACCTATCCAGCCTTTCCCAGTAACTCAGTCCTTCACACCCGGCAACATCTTTGTAAATATTCTCTGCACTCTTTCAATCTTATTAGCATCTTTCCTGTATGTAGGTGACCAAAACTGTACACAATACTCCAAATCAGGCCTCACTGATGTCTTATACAACCTCAACATCCCAACTCCTGTACTCAATACATTGATTTATGAAGGCCAATGTGCCAAAAGCTTTCTTTATGACCCTATTTACCTGTGACACCTCTTTCAATGAATTATGGACCTGTATTCCCAGTTCCCTTTGTTTTACTGCACTCCTCAGTGCCCTACCGTTTACCGTGTAAAACTTACCCTGATTGATCCTCCCAAAGTGCAAAGCCTCACACTTGTCTGCATTAACTTCCATCAGCCATTCTTCCAGTTGATTGAGATCCCTCGGCAAGCTCCCTTGCTGTTCTCTACAACCCAAATTGTAGTGTCTTGTACAAGATTTCTCCCTCCACTTTATGTTACTACTGAGAGAAATGATTGATTTTCCCGAAAGTTCCAGCAGTCCAAGATTCCAGTTACTCCTGAGAACTGCTGTCTAAAGGGGAATAAATGCCAGGATTATGGCTTCAGGTTTGAATTTGAATTATTTCAGGTTGACTGAAATTCTTGCCAGCTAAATAACTAGGAGTGATTCAGGGCGGTATCTCCCTGCATCTTTTTCCAAGGGCAGTTAGAGAGTAACACATATCAGCTTTACCAGCAGGGCCCAGACCTCACTGGTATAAGCCTGGAATAGAAAATAAGTGTCTACATACCAAGTACTGAGGAAACCTAGCAGGTCGGCGTTTCAGGTTTAGACCCTTCATCGGGATTCACGATGAAGGGTCTTGGCCCAAAATGTTAACTGCTATTGCTCTCCATAGATGGTGCTTGACCTGCTGAGTTCCCCCAGTATATTGTATGTGTGTTACTCAGAATTTCCAGCATCTGCAGAATCTCCTATGTTTATGAACCCAGAGGCATACAGAAGGGACAATACAGCAGCAAACAGAATCCAGTTTAGAATTCCATCTCCTGGCTGTAAGGAAATTAGTGCAGATGTTTAATATTTTCTTTTTCATGAGATAATTGCAGTGTGAATCTGGGCTGTTTCTCCCTGAAAACAAGGGGTTTCTTTATATTCTCAGGATTCTACTGAGACATCAGCAAATAGCTAATTTCAAGAACCTGTATTAAACGCCACAATGATTAATATTGCAGAGCAAAGTACAAGGCCACTGGGAGATCCTGGAAGCTCCTCCGAAATAGGTAGAATTTTATTCTATTTTCTGGCAAGCTAAGATCCAATTAGACAGCCTCATTTGTCTGCCTCAGGATAAGTAAATGACCCCATTGCTAACACAGTTCTGCCCTCTGCCTGGAAGGGATCTGGGTATACACTGAATAGTTGGCAGTGTAGGAATTGGGTGTGAGCCAACGAGAAACCAGGGCCCTTATGGTTTAACAGCATTTATTAGGATGAAGAGCTTGAAATGAAAGTGCGTTCAAGCATGGAGGGGCAGTTGAGAAGTGTGGAGGCTGTGTAAAGCAGCCCTGATGCAGATCAGCCCACCCAAGGTCCTGCCCTCCGGTCTGCCAGTGTCCTCTCACATCCCAATGCAGTGCAGATTGGTTAGTTAACTCTCTACTGTAAACTACCCCTAGGGTGTAGGGGAAAGGCAGGAGGGGTGTGCTGATGGAATTTGTGTAGGTTGGTGTAAATGTTAATGGCTGGTGCATTCTCACCAGGATGAAATGCCACCTTTCATGGTGACTCCAGGAATCCTACCTGTGTTGCCGATCGTGTACATGGAAACAGGCCATTCAGCCCAAATCATTCAGACCACCAGGGACTACCCCTCTGTATTAACCCCACTGCCCCGCACTCTGTGTCTGGATAAGCATCTGATCACTCCAGCACTGACCAACATCAGACACCGGCAAAACCAAAACTCCACCATCACCCTGTGTCTTCCACACCAACTTGCCCTGGATTCCATGGACCCCAGCATTTTGAACCAGTGTCCCATGTAGGGTTTGGCAAAGGACTTAGCAACGTCCTTGTAAACACATCTACTCCTGACCCTCATGACCTATGTTACTACTTCATCAAATTCACTCAGACAGACAGAATCTGGCTCTGAGAAGGCCACATTGCCTCTAATCAGTGCCTGTCTTTCCATGAGATTATTAATCCTCTCCCTTAGGGAAGTTTAATATTGTTTATTAGTGATACAGAAAACATCAATAACAACATTTACAGAAATTGTTTGTTAACTGAAGCTCTGCACTCAACAAGATCTCACTTCGGCAGAGTAAATAATGAAAAGGGTCACTTTGGTAATAAACCCTTTTTATGGCTTCATTTAATATCTTCTTCAAAAGCTTTCTTGATTTGATTTGTCTTTTCATTTGCAAATAAAATTAACTTCAATGCGACAGAGATTTAGTGATTTATGACAGAGCAGCTGTATCGATTGCTGGTATTACCCCAAGTATCTCTCCACAAAACTGAGTAAAGCTTTAATCCAGAAGTCAAAGAATTCAATCTAAAAGCTACATTTGGTGAAAAAAATTGCTCCAGTTATGCTTCATAGGGGCTGCCAGGCAGGCATTTGCCCCCAGTTACTTGCTCCAAGAAGCCCCCAATCTTCCCACCATCTTTTGACATCATTTAAGGCAAGGACATCTTTCTGCAATGTCAGTTATCTACAATGTTCAGCCGGTGATAGTGGATGGCAGGGGAGGCTTGGAGCAGGTTGTATTGAGGCTGGAGGTGATCGGAGGCTTGGTGAGACAGTGTGAGGGGGAGCAGGACCCACATGGAGCCCGTGGAGTAATCCTGATGGGTATTGTGCCAGGGCACATCCTTCAGTGCAGGGCCTGGACCCGTGTGTCACGTGGCTGTGTTCAAGTGTGTGTTACACACAGCACCGTATGCCACAGGCAGGTGCCATGCACTGGGACTTTTGCCAATGTGTGCTGAAATCACATTTCTGAACTCCAGTAAGCCTCTTACTTTCCTCCATGTTGATTTTCCTTCTGGGTATGGACAGAGTACAGACTGACCAAAGAAAGAAGACAGATGAGGCTGCAGATGCTGGAATCTGGATTAACAAACATTTTCTCTCCATAGACACTGCTCAGCCCAGAGTTCCTCCAGCAGATTGTGTATGTGTTTTCAATGTCAGTATCTCCAGTCTCCTGTGTTTGTAATTTGAAGAATTTACTCCATTTTTCAGTCTTTGCTTGTTTGGTTCTAGCGAACACTTCTGTGAAGGAGATGGTCTGTCACTGTGAGTGGGGTGAATCACTGAGTCAGGCAGCAGGTTACAGGGGAAATCAAAATCAAAAGTGCAGAAAGGTTTCAGGTAATGGTCCAAGTGGCCCATTGCTGGGACTCTGCAGTGTTTGAACTGTCTCAGCCCGGTGGAAGGTGGAACCACTACAGCTTGAAGGCCAGGGTGACTCCATCACCAATGGCAAGCATGCTGATGTTCACCCGACTGTCCCTGGAGATCATCTTGTTCAATTTGTCAATGCTGAGTGTGTCTGCATCATTTCCTGGGCTCAGAACACGGCCCCCCCAAAGAACCTGTAGTGAAAGCACAGGTGAGTCACTCCACAGGAAAGGCAGAATTTGGCTAACACAGGCTGTACTGGCCACTGCAGGGAGGAGCAGGGACTGTTCCTCTCTCAGAGTCTGAAATGTTCCAAGTAAAGTACAGTGAACCATTTCTCTGGGAAATGCACGGAATCTATCAGCACTAGAGAGAATTCAAATCAGTGCATGCTCTGGAGGGTGTACACGCACACATGCACATGCACACAAACTCAGACATGCATGCACATACACAAATTCAGACACAAACACGTGCTTACACACATAAGTGCACACACCGAGGCACAAATACATGTGCATACACTTAAATGCACACACACGTGCAAACTCTCACATGCTCCCGCCCCTGTGAAGGGGATCCTCCCTCGGCCCCGCCCCTCTGAGGGTGAAGCTCTCTTGTTTCTGCCTTCGGATAATGCACTGCAATATTACAACTGATTTCAATGTTGCCTCAGAACCCCAGAGACCCAGGTTCAATTCAAAACCTCGGATGCTGTCTGCCCCCCCCCCCACCCCCTCTCATCAACCCCACAGCCCCCCTTACTGGCCAGTGTTTATGGACATTGTGTGTACTTACATTGTCAATTGCGATTATTCCTCCTTTGCGGATAAGTTGTAGACATTTCTCATAATATAAGCAATAATTCACCTTGTCGGCGTCTATGAAGGCAAAGTCGTAGGTCTCGGCCTCACCAGCCTGGAGGAGCTCATCTGTTGAGGAACCGGAGGGTTTATGAGGGGGTGAGTGATGTTAACCAATGTGGCAGAGTGGTCACTGACACTGAGGAGTTCAGCCTGCATGTTACCTGATGGGTTTACTGAGCTACGGTCACAGCCCAGTCAGTGACACGTTCCACCCACCTCTCCAGGACACAGGCAAGGCCAACATTGCCCTTGTGAAGGTGTGGGTGAACCATCATCTGAAACCACAGAGCTCCTGGTGAAGGTGCTGTCAAGGGACCCCAGGTTTCAGCGAGGGAGTCCCAGGTTCTGGGCCCATCAAAAATGAGGGAGCTGGTAAATCTCTGGAAAGAAAGAGAGCAGAGGAGAACTTGGAGGTGGTGGTGTTCCCATGTGCCTGCTGCTTTTGGCTAAGCTGGTAAGGACCAGGAGTTTAAGAGGAACTTTGCCAAAGTTATTGAAGTTGCACACTGAGGCTGTAAAAGGAGAGGATTTTTCCTATAGTGGATGAGTCTAGGAACTGAGGGCACACCCTCAGAATACAAGGATGTCCCTTTAGAACAGAGATGAGGAGGAATTTCTTTAGTCAGATGGTGGTGAATCTGTGGAATTCATTACCACATTTGATTGTGGAGGGCAAGTACATTTAAAGCAGAAATTGACAGGTTCTTCGTTAATCAAGGTGTTGAAGATTATAAGACCATAAGACACAGGAGCAGAGTTCGGCCATTTGGCCCATTGACTCTGCTCTGCCATTCAATCATGGGCTGATCCTTTTTTTTCCCCTCCTCAACCCCATTCCCTGGCTTTCTTCCTGTAACCTTTGATGCCATGTCTAATCAAGAACTTATCAATTTCTGCCTTAAATACACCCAACAACCTGGTTTCCACAGCTGCTTGTGGTAACAAGTTCTGCAAATTCACCACCTCTGGCTAAAGAAATTTCGCTGAATCTCTGTTTTAAATGAACGTTTCTCTATCCTGAGGCTCTGTCCTCTTGACCTGGATTCTCCCACCATGGGAAACATCCTTTCCACAACTACTCTGTCTGGGCCTTTCAATATTCAAAAGGTTTCAGTGAGATACCCCCCCCCCACTGACACAGAGCCATCAAATTTTCCTCAATGATAACCATTTCATTGCTGGAATCATCCTAGTGAACCTCCTCTGGACCCTCTCCAATGTCAGCACATCTTTTCTCAGATGAGGGGCCCAAAACTGTTCACAATACTCAAGGTGAAGCCTCACCAGTGCCTTATAAAGCCTCAGCATCACATCCTTGCTCTTGTATTCTAGACCTCTTCAAATGAATGCTAACTTGGCATTTGCCTTCCTCCAAATCAATCTGCAAGTTAACCTTAAGGGTGTTCTGCACAAGGACTCCCAAGTCCCTCTGCATCTCAGATTTTTGGATTTTCTCCATGTTTAGAAAATAGTCTGCACATTTATTTCTACTACCAAACTGCATGACCATGCATTTTCCAGCATTGTATTTCATTTGCCACTCTCTTTGCCAATTCTCCTAATTGAAGTCTTACCTGTTTCCTCAATGCTACCTGCCCCTCCACCAAACTTCATATCATCTGCAAACTTGGTAACAAAGCCATCTACTCCATCATCTAAATCATTTATATACAGCATAAAAAGTGGTTCCAACACCAACTCCTGCAGAGAACCACTAGTCACTGGCAGTCAACCAAACATTATCCTTTAATTCCCACTTACTGTTTTCTACAATCAGCCAATGTTCTAACCATGTTAGTAACTTTCCTGTAATATCATGGGCTCTTAGCTTGGTAAGCATCCTCATATATGGCATCTTGTCAAGGGCCTTCTGAAAGTCCAAATACATAATGTTCACTGCATCCCCTTTATCGATCCTATTTGTAATCTCCTCAACAAATTCCAACTTCCTTCCTATCAAATTTCAAGTTGAACTCAATCATATTGTGATCACTGGTTCCGAAGGGTTCTTCTACCTTAAGCTCCCTAATCACTTCTAATTCAACACATAACTCCAGTCCAGTATAGCCGATCCCCTCATAGGCTCAATAACAAACTGCCCTAAAGAGGCAGAGGCATTCAAACAAATTCACTCTCTTGAGATGCATTACCAACCTGATTTTCCTAATAAACCTGCATGTTAAAATCTTCCATGACTGTCATAACATTGCCCTTTTGACACACCTTTTCTATTTCTAGTTCTCAGTATTCTCAAGAGGGAGGGTGAGCAGCTGGATGTCGTGGTCCTTGTAGGGACCAATGACGTGGGTAGGAAGAGTGAGGGGGTCCTGAAAGGTGAGTTTAGGGAGCTAGGTACCAAGTTAAAGGACAGGACCTCCAGGATAGCAATCTCAGAACTGCTACTACTGCCACGTGCAGCTGGGTTTAGAAATAGCAAGATAGTGCAGTTCCACACGTGGCTGAAGACATGGTGCAGGAGAGAGAGCTTCAGATTTATAGATAATTGGGCAGTTTTCCAGGGAAGGTGGGACCTGTTCCGGCGGGACAGTTTACATCTGAACTGGAGAGGGACAAATATTCTTGCAGGTGGGTTTGCTAGAGAGGCTCCAGTGGATTTAAACTAGATATGAGAGGGAGGGGAACCAGAGTGTAGGTACAGATGTATGGAAGAAGAAAGAAAAAGAAGACAGTGAAGTTCTTTGTACTGTTAGAGATAAACAGGGAAGAAGAGGTGGAGAATTTCTAAAATGTATTTATTTTGATGCTACGAGCATTGTAAGAAAGGTGGATGAGCTTAGAGCATGGATTGGTACCTGGAAATATGATGTTATAGCTATTAGTGAAACATGGTTGCAGGAGGGGTGTGGTTGGCAACTAAATATTCCTGGATTTCGTTGCTTCAGGTGTGATAGAATCGGAGGGACAAGAGGGGGAGGTATTGTGTTGCTTGTCAGAGAAAATATTACAGCAGTGTTCTGGCAGGATAGATTAGAAGGCTCGTCTAGGGAGACTATTTGGGTGGAATTGAGGAATGGGAAAGGTTTAGTAACACTTATAGGGGTGTATTATAGACCACCTAATGAGGAGCAAGAATTGGAGGAGCAAATTTGCAAGGAGATAGCAGATATTTGTAGTAAGCACAGGGTTGTGATTTTGGGAGATTTTAATTTTCCACACATAGACTGGGAAGCCCATACTGTAAAAGGGATGGATGGTTTGGAGTTTGTAAAATGTGTGCAGGGTAGTTTTTTGCAGCAATACATAGAGGTATCAACTAGAGAAAGGGTAGTGTTGGATCTTCTGTTAGGGAATGAGATAGGTCAGGTGATGGAGGTATGTGTTGGGGAGCACTTCGGGTCCAGCGATCACAATGCCATTAGTTTCAATATAATTATGGAGAAGGGTAGGCCTGGACCCAGGGTCGAGATTTTTGATTGGAGAAAGGCTAACTTTGAGGAGATGCAAAAGGATTTAGAAGGAGTGGATTGGGACAATTTGTTTTATGGGAAGGATATAATAGAGAAATGGAGGTCATTTAAAGGTGAAATTTTGAGGGTTCAGAATCTTTATGTTCCTGTTAGGTTGAAAGGAAAGGTTAAAAATTTGAGAGCGCCATGGTTTTCAAGGGATATTGGAAACTTGGTTAGGGAAAAGAGAGATATCTACAAAAAATATAGGCAGCATGGAGTAAATGAGGTGCTCGAGGAATATAAAGAATGGAGGAAGAATCTTAAGAAAGAAATTAGAGAAGATACAAGGTTGCTTTGGCAAGTAAAGTGAAAAGAAATCCAAAAGGTTTCTACAGTTATATTAATAGCAAAAGGATAGTGAGGGATAAAATTGGTCCCTTAGAGAATCAGAGTGGACAGCTATGTGTGGAGCCGAAAGAGATGGGGGAAATTTTGAACAATTTATTTTCTTCGGTATTCACTAAGGAGATATTGAATTGTGTAAGGTAAGGGAAACAAGTAGGGAAGTTATGGAATCTATGACGATTAAAGAGGAGGAAGTACTGGCGCTTTTAAGGAATATAAAAGTGGATAAATCTCTGGGTCCTGACAGGATGTTTCCTAGGACCTTGAGGGAGGTTAGTGTAGAAATAGCAGGGGCTCTGACAGAAATATTTCAAATGTCATTAGAAACAGGGATGGTGCCGGAGGATTGGCATATTGCTCATGTGGCTCCATTGTTTTAAAAGGGTTCTAAGAGTAAACCTAGCAATTATAGGCCTGTCAGCTTGATGTCAGTGGTGGGTAAATTAATGGAAAGTATTCTTAGAGATGGTATATATAATTATCTGGATAGACAGGATCTGATTAGGAACAGTCAACATGGATTTCTTGGTGGAAGGTCATGTGTGACAAATCTTATTGAATTTTTTGAAGAGGTTACGGGGAAAGTTGACGAGGGTAAAGCAGTGAATGTTGTCTATATGGATTTCAGTAAAGCCTTTGACAAGGTTCCGCATGGAAGGTTAGCTAGGAAGGTTCAATCGTTAGGTATTAATATTGAAGTAGTAAAATGGATTCAGCAGTGGCTAGATGGGAAATGCCAGAGAGTAGTGGTGGATAACTGTTTGTCAGGTTGGAGGCCGGTGACTAGTGGTGTGCCTCAGGGATCTGTACTGGGTCCAATGTTGTTTGTCATATACATTAATGATCTGGATAATGGGGTTGTAAATTGGATTAGTAAGTATCGGATGATACTAAGGTAGGTGGTATTGTGGATAATGAAGTAGGTTTTCAAAGTTTGCAGAGAGATTTAGGCCAATTAGAAGAGTGGGCTGAACGATGGCAGATGGAGTTTAATGCTGATAAGTATGAGGTATCATTTTGGTAGGAATAATCCAAATAGGATATACATGGTAAATGGTAGGGCATTGAAGAATGCAGTAGAACAGAGTGATCTCCGAATAATGGTGCATAGTTCCCTGAAGGTGGAATCTCATGTGGATAGGGTGGTGAAGAAAGCTTTTGGTATGCTGGCCTTTATAAATCAGAGCATTGAGTATAGGAGTTGGGATGTAATGTTAAAATTGTACAAGGCATTGGTAAGGCTGAATTTGGAGTATTGTGTACAGTTCTGGTCACCGAATTATAGGAAAGATGTCAACAAAATGGGGAGAGTACAGAGAAGATTTACGAGAGCGTTGCCTGGGTTCAGCACCTAAGTTACAGGGGAAGATTGAACAAGTTAGGTCTTTATTCTTTGGAGTGTAGAAGGTTGAGGGGGGACTTGATAGAGGTATTTAAAATTATGAGGGGGATAGATAGAGTTGACATGGGTAGGCTTTTTCCATTGAGAGTATGGGAGATTCAAACAAGAGGACATGAGTTGAGACTTAGGGGGCAAAAGTTTAAGGGTAACACGAGGGGGAATTTCTTTACTCAGAGAGTGGTAGCTGTGTGGAATGAGCTTCCAGTAGAAGTGGTAGAGGCAGGTTCAGTATTGTCATTTAAAGTAAAATTGGATAGGTATATGGACAGGAAAGGAATGGAGGGTTATGGGCTGTTTGCAGGTCAGTGGGACTAGGTGAGAATAAGCGTTCGGCATGGACTAAAAGGGTCGAGATGGCCTGTTTCCGCGCTGTAATTGTTATATGGTTATATTTCCTGTTGTAATCTGTGTTCCACATCCCAGCCATTGTTGGGTGGCCTGTATATAACTGCCATCAGGGTCCTTTTACCCTTGCAGTTTCTTAACTTAACCTACATGGGTTCAACATCTTCCAATCCTATGTCACATCACAAAGAATGATGCCATTCTTTACCAGCAGAACCACACCACCCCCTCTGCCGACCTTCCTATCCCTCCGATACAACGTGTTACCCTGGACATTCAGCTCCCAACTACAACCATGTTTCAGTGATGACCACAACATCATACCTGACAATCTGTCATAGTACAACAATATCATCTACCTTATTTCTTATATTTCATGCATTGAGATATAACATTTTGAGAGCTGTATTTGCTATCCTTTTTGATTTTGCATCCCTAGTGCACTGATACTCACCCTGCTGGCTGCAATTTTATCCTATGATCTGCCCGCCCTTCCTGACTGTCTGACTGCATGCTATCTTTGCTTTTTTACCATCTGTCCTTTTCTGAGTCTCTTCGTTCCAGTTCCCACAGCCCTTGCCAAATTAGTTTAAACTCAACCCCAACAGGTCTAATAAACCTGCCTGTGAGAATATTGGATCTCCTCGGGTTCAGGTGCAACCCGTCACTTTTGAATGGGTCATACCTCCCCCAGAAGAGATCCCAATGATCCAAGAACCTGAAGCCCTGCCCCTGCACCAGCTTCTCAGCCACGCATTCATCTGCCAACTCATCCTGTTTCTACCCTCACGAGCATGTGACACAGGCAGTAATCCAGAAATTACTACACTGGAGATCCTGCTTCTCAGCTTTCTGCCTAGCTCTCTAAATTCTCTCTTTAGGACCTCATTGTTTTTCCTTCCTAAGTCATTGGTACCAAAATAAACCAAGACATCTGGCTGCTCTCACACCCTCTTTAAAATGCTGTAGATGAGATCTGAGATGTCCCTGACCCTGGCACCTGGGAGGCGGCATGCCACCTGGGAGTCCCATAATGGGGAGAAGGCAGGAGAATGTGGTTGATAGGGATAATAAATTAGCTATGATGGAATCGCAGAGCAGAGTCAATGGGCCAAATAGCCTAATTCTGCTCCTGTGTGGTATGGTCTTATTGTTGGCCAGAGCAATGAGCTGAGTGTGGTCTCCAACCTGACAGACTGGTTGAAAAGTGAAAAGTAAAAGTCATAAGATCAGGGCCATCCTCTCCTCATACATTCTATCCAGGACTTTCAATATTTAATAAGTTTCAAGGAGATCACCACTCATTCTAAACTCCAGTGAATATTGGCACAGAACTATCTCATGATCTTTATCCTCCTATTTCAGTTTGAGGAGAGGGACAGAAGTCCAGTCATTCCCAGAACATTGGAATCAGTAGCTGCCTGGGCAAGGACTGGTATTTACATTCCCACAACTTCTCCCACTGTAAGTGGTAAAATAATCAAGTGAATTATTGATGCACACCTCAAATATATGAATTAACATGCCTCTTTAAAAACTGTATGACCCCAAAGGTAAACAAGGTCTATTTAAAGCCATGAAGTTTGGCTAACACTTACTGAGCTCACTCAAAGTAAACAGCAGCAAGCTGAGCTTAAACAAGAGAAAATCTGGAGAGGCTGGAAATCCACGCTGAGCCACAAGGTCTGCTTATCAAACCACGCAGCTCGACAAAGGGAATCTCAAGCTTCTGTATTATAATATCATTATTTTGAATGCTAACCAATTTCAAAACAAAACACTACCCGAGTGACTTCCATAACCTAATCTTTATTTATTAATCTGTAAAATATTTAAACAGCTAATTTATGTTTTCATTTTTGGTGCACTGATCACTTCTTCGTGTACTTGCTGGGTGCCAGGGATCCCACAGAACACAGCCTTTGGCCATCAGGGAATTTATGGGAGGCTTTTTCCAGCAATTACATGTAGCCCAGCTGCTCTCACAGTGAGGAACATAAAAGAAAGATCTGGACAATGCTCTCACTGGCAGGTTATCAGAATCAGAATGGTACCAGCATGCAGTGTGCCCTGGAACTGGTTGGCTTGCGCAAGAGTATATTGCAATACACAATCTGAATATCCTATCAATTATAACGTATATATTTAAAAAGGAGGCTAAATTGTTGGTGTATGTCCAAATAGTTAAGGTGTTGGTCTAGTGATCTGAAGGTCACCAGTTCAAGCCTCAGCTATAGCTGCGTGTGCCAGGCAATTCACCACACATTCCTCTACGACGACACCAGTGCCAAGCTGTATTGGCCCTTGCCCTTCCCTTGGACAATGGCGGTGGCGTGCAGAGGGGAGACTTGCAGCATGGGCAACTTCCGGTCTCCCGTGCAACCCAGTCCAGTGAAAATGGTAACACCGACTCCTACTGTCCAGTTCAAACTGTAACACCAACTCCTACCGTCCAGTCCAGTCCAAACTGTAACACCAACTCCTACCGTCCAGTCCAGTCCAAACTGTAACACCAACTCCTACCGTCCAGTCCAGTCCAAACTGTAACACCGACTCCTACCATCCAGTCCAGTCCAAACTGTAACACCAACTCCTACCGTCCAGTCCAAACTGTAACACCAACTCCTACCGTCCAGTCCAGTCCAAACTGAAACACCAGCTCCTACCGTCCTGTCCAGTGCAAACTGTAACACCAACTCCTACCGTCCAGTCCAGTCCAAACTGTAACACCGACTCCTACCGTCCAGTCCAGTCCAAACTGAAACACCAGCTCCTACCGTCCTGTCCAGTGCAAACTGTAACACCAACTCCTACCGTCCAGTCCAAACTGAAACACCAACTCCTACCGTCCAGTCCAGTCCAAACTGTAACACCAACTCCTATCGTCCAGTCCAAACTGTAACACCAACTCCTACCGTCCAGTTCAAACTGTAACACCAACTCCTACCGTCCAGTCCAGTCCAAACTGAAACACCAGCTCCTACCGTCCAGTCCAAACTGAAACACCAGCTCCTACCATCCAGTCCAAACTGAAACACCAACTCCTACCGTCCAGTCCAGTCCAAACTGAAACACCAGCTCCTACCGTCCAGTCCAAACTGTAACACCAACTCCTACCGTCCAGTCCAGTCCAAACTGAAACACCAACTCCTACCGTCCAGTCCAAACTGTAACACCAACTCCTACCGTCCAGTCCAGTCCAAACTGTAACACCAACTCCTACCGTCCAGTCCAAACTGTAACACCAACTCCTACCGTCCAGTCCAGTCCAAACAGTAACACCAACTCCTACTGTCCAGTCCAGTCCAAACTGAAACACCAGCTCCTACCGTCCTGTCCAGTCCAAATTGTAACAACAACTCCTACCGTCCAGTCCAAACTGTAACACCAACTCCTACCGTCCAGTCCAGTCCAAAATGTAACACCGACTCCTACCGTCCAGTCCAGTCCAAACTGTAACACCAACTCCTATTGTCCAGTCCGAACTGTAACACCAACTCCTACAGTCCAGTCCAAACTATAACACCAACTCCTACCATCCAGTCCAGTCCAAACTGTAACACCAACTCCTATCGTCCAGTCCAAACTGTAACACCAACTCCTACCGTCCGGTCCAGTCCAAACTGTAACACCAACTCCTACCGTCCAGTCCAGTCCAAACTGTAACACCGACTCCTACCGTCCAGTCCAAACTGTAACACCAACTCCTACCGTCCAGTCCAGTCCAAACTGTAACACCAACTCCTACCGTCCAGTCCAAACTGTAACACCGACTCCTACCGTCCAGTCCAAACTGTAACACCGACTCCTACCGTCCAGTCCAAACTGTAACACAAACTCCTACCGTCCAGTCCAGTCCAAACTGTAACACAAACTACTACCGTCCAGTCCAGTGCAAACTATAACACCAACTCCTATCATCCAGTCCAAACTGTAACACAAACTCCTACCGTCCAGTCCAGTCCAAACTGTAACACAAACTCCTACCATCCAGTCCAGTGCAAACTGTAACACCAACTCCTCCCGTCCAGTCCAGTGCAAACTGTAACACCGACTCCTACCATCCAGTCCAAACTGTAACACCGACTCCTACCGTCCAGTGCAAACTGTAACACCAACTCCTCCCGTCCAGTCCAAACTGTAACACCAACTCCTACCGTCCAGTCCAGTCCAAACTGTAACACAAACTCCTACCGTCCAGTCCAGTGCAAACTGTAACACCAACTCCTCCCGTCCAGTCCAGTGCAAACTGTAATCCGACTCCTACCGTCCAGTCCAGTCCAAACTGTAACACAAACTCCTACCGTCCAGTCCAAACTGTGTACACAAACTCCTACCGTCCAGTCCAGTCCAAACTGTAACACAAACTCCTACCGTCTAGTCCAGTGCAAACTGTAACACCAACTCCTCCCGTCCAGTCCAGTGCAAACTGTAACACCGACTCCTACCGTCCAGTCCAAACTGTAACACCAACTCCTACTGTCCAGTCCAGTGCAAATTGTAACACCAACTCCTCCCGTCCAGTCCAAACTGTAACACCGACTCCTACCTTCCAGTCCAGTCCAAACTGTAACACCAACTCCTACCGTCCAGTCCAAACTGTAACACCAACTCCTACCGTCCAGTCCAGTCCAAACTGTAACACCGACTCCTACCATCCAGTCCAAACTGTAACACCAACTCCTACCGTCCAGTCCAAACTGTAACACCAACTCCTACCGTCCAGTCCAAACTGTAACACCAACTCCTACCGTCCAGTCCAGTCCAAACTGTAACACCAACTCCTACAGTCCAGTCCAGTCCAAACTGTAACACCAACTCCTATCGTCCAGTCCAGTCCAAACTGTAACACCGACTCCTACCGTCCAGTCCAAACTGTAACACCAACTCCTACCGTCCAGTCCAGTCCAAACTGTAACACCGACTCCTACCGTCCAGTCCAAACTGTAACACCAACTCCTACCGTCCAGTCCAAACTGTAACACCGACTCCTACCGTCCAGTCCAGTCCAAACTGTAACACCGACTCCTACCATCCAGTCCAGTCCAAACTGTAACACCGACTCCTACCGTCCAGTCCAGTCCAAACTGTAACACCGACTCCTACCGTCCAGTCCAAACTGTAACACCGACTCCTACCGTCCAGTCCAAACTGTAACACCGACTCCTACCGTCCAGTCCAGTCCAAACTGTAACACCGACTCCTACCGTCCAGTCCAGTCCAAACTGTAACACCGACTCCTACCGTCCAGTCCAGTCCAAACTGTAACACCGACTCCTACCGTCCAGTCCAAACTGTAACACCGACTCCTACCGTCCAGTCCAAACTGTAACACCGACTCCTACCGTCCAGTCCAGTCCAAACTGTAACACCGACTCCTACCGTCCAGTCCAAACTGTAACTCCAACTCCTACCGTCCAGTCCAGTCCAAACTGTAACACCAACTCCTATCGTCCAGTCCAGTGAAAACTGTAACACCGACTCCTACCGTCCAGTCCAGTCCAAACTGTAACACCGACTCCTACCGTCCAGTCCAGTGCAAACTGTAACACCAACTCCTACCGTCCAGTCCAAACTGTAACACCGACTCCTCCCGTCCAGTCCAGTCCAAACCGTAACACCGACTCCAACTGTCCAGTCCAGTCCAAACTGTAACACCAACTCCTCCCGTCCAGTCCAAACTGTAACACCAACTCCTACCGTCCAGTCCAGTCCAAACTGTAACACAAACTCCTACCGTCCAGTCCAGTGCAAACTGTAACACCAACTCCTCCCGTCCAGTCCAGTGCAAACTGTAACACCGACTCCTACCGTCCAGTCCAGTCCAAACTGTAACACCAACTCCTATCGTCCAGTCCAGTGAAAACTGTAACACCGACTCCTACCGTCCAGTCCAGTCCAAACTGTAACACCGACTCCTACCGTCCAGTCCAGTGCAAACTGTAACACCAACTCCTACCGTCCAGTCCAAACTGTAACACCGACTCCTCCCGTCCAGTCCAGTCCAAACCGTAACACCGACTCCAACTGTCCAGTCCAGTCCAAACTGTAACACCAACTCCTCCCGTCCAGTCCAAACTGTAACACCAACTCCTACCGTCCAGTCCAGTCCAAACTGTAACACAAAGTCCTACCGTCCAGTCCAGTGCAAACTGTAACACCAACTCCTCCCGTCCAGTCCAGTGCAAACTGTAACACCGACTCCTACCGTCCAGTCCAGTCCAAACTGTAACACAAACTCCTACCGTCCAGTCCAAACTGTGTACACAAACTCCTACCGTCCAGTCCAGTCCAAACTGTAACACAAAGCCCTACCGTCTAGTCCAGTGCAAACTGTAACACCAACTCCTCCCGTCCAGTCCAGTGCAAACTGTAACACCGACTCCTACCGTCCAGTCCAAACTGTAACACCAACTCCTACTGTCCAGTCCAGTGCAAACTGTAACACCAACTCCTCCCGTCCAGTCCAAACTGTAACACCGACTCCTACCTTCCAGTCCAGTCCAAACTGTAACACCAACTCCTACCGTCCAGTCCAAACTGTAACACCAACTCCTACCGTCCAGTCCAGTCCAAACTGTAACACCGACTCCTACCATCCAGTCCAAACTGTAACACCAACTCCTACCGTCCAGTCCAAACTGTAACACCAACTCCTACCGTCCAGTCCAAACTGTAACACCAACTCCTACCGTCCAGTCCAGTCCAAACTGTAACACCAACTCCTACAGTCCAGTCCAGTCCAAACTGTAACACCAACTCCTATCGTCCAGTCCAGTCCAAACTGTAACACCGACTCCTACCGTCCAGTCCAAACTGTAACACCAACTCCTACCGTCCAGTCCAGTCCAAACTGTAACACCGACTCCTACCGTCCAGTCCAAACTGTAACACCGACTCCTACCGTCCAGTCCAAACTGTAACACCGACTCCTACCGTCCAGTCCAGTCCAAACTGTAACACCGACTCCTACCATCCAGTCCAGTCCAAACTGTAACACCGACTCCTACCGTCCAGTCCAGTCCAAACTGTAACACCGACTCCTACCGTCCAGTCCAAACTGTAACACCGACTCCTACCGTCCAGTCCAGTCCAAACTATAACACCGACTCCTACCGTCCAGTCCAGTCCAAACTGTAACACCGACTCCTACCATCCAGTCCAGTCCAAACTGTAACACCGACTCCTACCGTCCAGTCCAGTCCAAACTGTAACACCGACTCCTACCGTCCAGTCCAAACTGTAACACCGACTCCTACCGTCCAGTCCAGTCCAAACTGTAACACCGACTCCTACCGTCCAGTCCAGTCCAAACTGTAACACCGACTCCTACCGTCCAGTCCAGTCCAAACTGTAACACCGACTCCTACCGTCCAGTCCAGTCCAAACTGTAACACCGACTCCTACCGTCCAGTCCAAACTGTAACACCGACTCCTACCGTCCAGACCAAACTGTAACACCGACTCCTACCGTCCAGTCCAGTCCAAACTGTAACACAGACTCCTACCGTCCAGTCCAAACTGTAACACCAACTCCTACCGTCCAGTCCAGTCCAAACTGTAACACCAACTCCTATCGTCCAGTCCAGTGCAAACTGTAACACCAACTCCTACCGTCCAGTCCAAACTGTAACACCGACTCCTCCCGTCCAGTCCAGTCCAAACCGTAACACCGACTCCAACTGTCCAGTCCAGTCCAAACTGTAACACCAACTCCTACCGTCCAGTCCAAACTGTAACACCAACTCCTACCTTCCAGTCCAGTCCAAACTGTAACACCAACTCCTACCGTCCAGTCCAGTCCAAACTGTAACACCAACTCCTACCGTCCAGTCCAGTCCAAACTGAAACACCAGCTCCTACCGTCCAGTCCAGTCCAAACTGTAACACCAACTCCTACCGTCCAGTCCAGTCCAAACTGTAACACCAAATCCTACCGTCCAGTCCAGTCCAAACTGTAACACCAACTCCTACCGTCCAGTCCAGTCCAAACTGTAACACCAACTCCTACTGTCCAGTCCAGTCCAGTCCAAACTGTAACACCGACTCCTACCATCCAGTCCAAACTGTAACACCAACTCCTACCTTCCAGTCCAGTCCAAACTGTAACACCGACTCCTACCGTCCAGTCCTGTGCAAACTGTAACACCAACTCCTACCGTCCAGTCCAAACTGTAACAAGAACTCCTACCATCCAGTCCAGTGCAAAACTGTAACACCGACCCCTACCGTCCAGTCCAGTCCAAACTGTAACACCTACTCCTACAGTCCAATCCAAACTGTAACACCGACTCCTACCGTCCAGTCCAGTCCAAACTGTAACACCGACTCCTACCGTCCAGTCCAGTCCAAACTGTAACACCAACTCCTACCATCCAGTCTACTCCAAAATGTAACACCAACTCCTACCGTCCTGTCCAGTGCAAACTGTAACACCAACTCCTACCGTCCAGTCCAAACTGAAACACCAACTCCTACCGTCCAGTCCAGTCCAAACTGTAACACCAACTCCTATCGTCCAGTCCAAACTGTAACACCAACTCCTACCGTCCAGTTCAAACTGTAACACCAACTCCTACCGTCCAGTCCAGTCCAAACTGAAACACCAGCTCCTACCGTCCAGTCCAAACTGAAACACCAGCTCCTACCATCCAGTCCAAACTGAAACACCAACTCCTACCGTCCAGTCCAGTCCAAACTGAAACACCAGCTCCTACCGTCCAGTCCAAACTGTAACACCAACTCCTACCGTCCAGTCCAGTCCAAACTGAAACACCAACTCCTACCGTCCAGTCCAAACTGTAACACCAACTCCTACCGTCCAGTCCAGTCCAAACTGTAACACAAACTCCTACCGTCCAGTCCAAACTGTAACACCAACTCCTACCGTCCAGTCCAGTCCAAACAGTAACACCAACTCCTACCGTCCAGTCCAGTCCAAACTGAAACACCAGCTCCTACCATCCTGTCCAGTCCAAATTGTAACACCAACTCCTACCGTCCAGTCCAAACTGTAACACCAACTCCTACCGTCCAGTCCAGTCCAAAATGTAACACCGACTCCTACCGTCCAGTCCAGTCCAAACTGTAACACCAACTCCTACCGTCCAGTCCAGTCCAAACTGTAACACCAACTCCTACCGTCCAGTCCAGTCCAAACTGTAACACCGACTCCTACCGTCCAGTCCAAACTGTAACACCAACTCCTACCGTCCAGTCCAGTCCAAACTGTAACACCAACTCCTACCGTCCAGTCCAGTCCAAACTGTAACACCAACTCCTACCGTCCAGTCCAAACTGTAACACCGACTCCTACCGTCCAGTCCAAACTGTAACACCGACTCCTACCGTCCAGTCCAAACTGTAACACAAACTCCTACCGTCCAGTCCAGTCCAAACTGTAACACAAACTACTACCGTCCAGTCCAGTGCAAACTATAACACCAACTCCTATCATCCAGTCCAGTCCAAACTGTAACACAAACTCCTACCGTCCAGTCCAGTCCAAACTGTAACACAATCTCCTACCGTCCAGTCCAGTGCAAACTGTAACACCAACTCCTCCCGTCCAGTCCAGTGCAAACTGTAACACCGACTGCTACCGTCCAGTCCAAACTGTAACACCGACTCCTACCGTCCAGTGCAAACTGTAACACCAACTCCTCCCGTCCAGTCCAAACTGTAACACCAACTCCTACCGTCCAGTCCAGTCCAAACTGTAACACCAACTCCTACCGTCCAGTCCAGTGCAAACTGTAACACCGACTCCTCCCGTCCAGTCCAGTGCAAACTGTAACACCGACTCCTACCGTCCAGTCCAGTCCAACCTGTAACACAAACTCCTACCGTCCAGTCCAAACTGTAACACAAACTCCTACCGTCCAGTCCAAACTGTAACACAAACTCCTACCGTCCAGTCCAGTCCAAACTGTAACACAAACTCCTACCGTCTAGTCCAGTGCAAACTGTAACACCAACTCCTCCCGTCCAGTCCAGTGCAAACTGTAACACCGACTCCTACCGTCCAGTCCAAACTGTAACACCAACTCCTACCGTCCAGTCCAGTGCAAACTGTAACACCAACTCCTCCCGTCCAGTCCAAACTGTAACACCGACTCCTACCGTCCAGTCCAGTCCAAACTGTAACAGAAACTCCTACCGTCCAGTCCAAACTGTAACAGAAACTCCTACCGTCCAGTCCAAACTGTAACACCAACTCCTACCTTCCAGTCCAGTCCAAACTGTAACACCAACTCCTACCGTCCAGTCCAAACTGTAACACCAACTCCTACCGTCCAGTCCAGTCCAAACTGTAACACCGACTCCTACCATCCAGTCTAAACTGTAACACCGACTCCTACCGTCCAGTCCAAACTGTAACACCAACTAATACCGTCCAGTCCAAACTGTAACACCAACTCCTACCGTCCAGTCCAGTCCAAACTGTAACACCAACTCCTACAGTCCAGTCCAGTCCAAACTGTAACTCCAACTCCTATCGTCCAGTCCAGTCCAAACTGTAACACCGACTCCTACCGTCCAGTCCAAACTGTAACACCAACTCCTACCGTCCAGTCCAGTCCAAACTGTAACACCGACTCCTACCGTCCAGTCCAAACTGTAACACCGACTCCTACCGTCCAGTCCAAACTGTAACACCGACTCCTACCGTCCAGTCCAGTCCAAACTGTAACTCCGACTCCTACCGTCCAGTCCAGAACAAACTGTAACATCGACTCCTACCGTCCAGTCCAGTCCAAACTGTAACACCGACTCCTACCGTCCAGTCCAAACTGTAACACCGACTCCTACCGTCCAGTCCAGTCCAAACTGTAACACCGACTCCTACCGTCCAGTCCAGTGCAAACTGTAACACCGACTCCTACCGTCCAGTCCAGTCGAAACTGTAACACCGACTCCTACCGTCCAGTCCAGTCCAAACTGTAACACCGACTCCTACCGTCCAGTCCAAACTGTAACACCGACTCCTACCGTCCAGTCCAAACTGTAACACCGACTCCTACCGTCCAATCCAGTCCAAACTGTAACACCGACTCCTACCGTCCAGTCCAAACTGTAACACCAACTCCTACCGTCCAGTCCAGTCCAAACTGTAACACCAACTCCTATCGTCCAGTCCAGTGAAAACTGTAACACCGACTCCTACCGTCCAGTCCAGTCCAAACTGTAACACCGACTCCTACCGTCCAGTCCAGTGCAAACTGTAACACCAACTCCTACCGTCCAGTCCAAACTGTAACACCGACTCCTCCCGTCCAGTCCAGTCCAAACCGTAACACCGACTCCAACTGTCCAGTCCAGTCCAAACTGTAACACCAACTCCTACCGTCCAGTCCAAACTGTAACACCAACTCCTACCTTCCAGTCCAGTCCAAACTGTAACACCAACTCCTACCGTCCAGTCCAGTCCAAACTGTAACACCAACTCCTACCGTCCAGTCCAGTCCAAACTGTAACACCAACTCCTACCGTCCAGTCCAGTCCAAACTGAAACACCAGCTCCTACCGTCCAGTCCAGTCCGAACTGTAACACCAACTCCTACCGTCCAGTCCAGTCCAAACTGTAACACCATATCCTACCGTCCAGTCCAGTCCAAACTGTAACACCAACTCCTACCGTCCAGTCCAGTCCAAACTGTAACACCAACTCCTACTGTCCAGTCCAGTCCAGTCCAAACTGTAACACCGACTCCTACCATCCAGTCCAAACTGTAACACCAACTCCTACCTTCCAGTCCAGTCCAAACTGTAACAGAAACTCCTGCCGTCCAGTACAGTCCAAACTGTAACACCGACTCCTACCGTCCAGTCCAGTCCAAACTGTAACACAAACTCCTACCGTCCAGTCCAAACTGTAACACCAACTCCTACCGTCCAGTCCAGTCCAAACTGTAACACCAACTCCTACCGTCCAGTCCAGTCCAAACTGTAACACCAACTCCTACCGTCCAGTCCAGTCCAAACTGTAACACCGACTCCTACCGTCCAGTCCAAACTGTAACACCAACTCCTACCGTCCAGTCCAGTCCAAACTGTAACACAAACTCCTACCGTCCAGTCCAAACTGTAACACCAACTCCTACCGTCCAGTCCAGTCCAAACAGTAACACCAACTCCTACCGTCCAGTCCAGTCCAAACTGAAACACCAGCTCCTACCATCCTGTCCAGTCCAAATTGTAACACCAACTCCTACCGTCCAGTCCAAACTGTAACACCAACTCCTACCGTCCAGTCCAGTCCAAAATGTAACACCGACTCCTACCGTCCAGTCCAGTCCAAACTGTAACACCAACTCCTACCGTCCAGTCCAGTCCAAACTGTAACACCAACTCCTACCGTCCAGTCCAGTCCAAACTGTAACACCGACTCCTACCGTCCAGTCCAAACTGTAACACCAACTCCTACCGTCCAGTCCAGTGCAAACTGTAACACCGACCCCTACCGTCCAGTCCAAACTGAAACACCAACTCCTACCGTCCAGTCCAGTCCAAACTGTAACACCAACTCCTATCGTCCAGTCCAAACTGTAACACCAACTCCTACCGTCCAGTTCAAACTGTAACACCAACTCCTACCGTCCAGTCCAGTCCAAACTGAAACACCAACTCCTACCGTCCAGTCCAAACTGTAACACCAACTCCTACCGTCCAGTCCAGTCCAAACTGTAACACAAACTCCTACCGTCCAGTCCAAACTGTAACACCAACTCCTACCGTCCAGTCCAGTCCAAACAGTAACACCAACTCCTACCGTCCAGTCCAGTCCAAACTGAAACACCAGCTCCTACCATCCTGTCCAGTCCAAACTGTAACACCAACTCCTACCGTCCAGTCCAGTCCAAACTGTAACACCAACTCCTACCGTCCAGTCCAAACTGTAACACCAACTCCTACCTTCCAGTCCAGTCCAAACTGTAACACCAACTCCTACCGTCCAGTCCAGTCCAAACTGTAACACCAACTCCTACCGTCCAGTCCAGTCCAAACTGAAACACCAGCTCCTACCGTCCAGTCCAGTCCAAACTGTAACACCAACTCCTACCGTCCAGTCCAGTCCAAACTGTAACACCAAATCCTACCGTCCAGTCCAGTCCAAACTGTAACACCAACTCCTACCGTCCAGTCCAGTCCAAACTGTAACACCAACTCCTACTGTCCAGTCCAGTCCAGTCCAAACTGTAACACCGACTCCTACCATCCAGTCCAAACTGTAACACCAACTCCTACCTTCCAGTCCAGTCCAAACTGTAACACCGACTCCTACCGTCCAGTCCTGTGCAAACTGTAACACCAACTCCTACCGTCCAGTCCAAACTGTAACAAGAACTCCTACCATCCAGTCCAGTGCAAAACTGTAACACCGACCCCTACCGTCCAGTCCAGTCCAAACTGTAACACCTACTCCTACAGTCCAATCCAAACTGTAACACCGACTCCTACCGTCCAGTCCAGTCCAAACTGTAACACCGACTCCTACCGTCCAGTCCAGTCCAAACTGTAACACCAACTCCTACCATCCAGTCTACTCCAAAATGTAACACCAACTCCTACCGTCCTGTCCAGTGCAAACTGTAACACCAACTCCTACCGTCCAGTCCAAACTGAAACACCAACTCCTACCGTCCAGTCCAGTCCAAACTGTAACACCAACTCCTATCGTCCAGTCCAAACTGTAACACCAACTCCTACCGTCCAGTTCAAACTGTAACACCAACTCCTACCGTCCAGTCCAGTCCAAACTGAAACACCAGCTCCTACCGTCCAGTCCAAACTGAAACACCAGCTCCTACCATCCAGTCCAAACTGAAACACCAACTCCTACCGTCCAGTCCAGTCCAAACTGAAACACCAGCTCCTACCGTCCAGTCCAAACTGTAACACCAACTCCTACCGTCCAGTCCAGTCCAAACTGAAACACCAACTCCTACCGTCCAGTCCAAACTGTAACACCAACTCCTACCGTCCAGTCCAGTCCAAACTGTAACACAAACTCCTACCGTCCAGTCCAAACTGTAACACCAACTCCTACCGTCCAGTCCAGTCCAAACAGTAACACCAACTCCTACCGTCCAGTCCAGTCCAAACTGAAACACCAGCTCCTACCATCCTGTCCAGTCCAAATTGTAACACCAACTCCTACCGTCCAGTCCAAACTGTAACACCAACTCCTACCGTCCAGTCCAGTCCAAAATGTAACACCGACTCCTACCGTCCAGTCCAGTCCAAACTGTAACACCAACTCCTACCGTCCAGTCCAGTCCAAACTGTAACACCAACTCCTACCGTCCAGTCCAGTCCAAACTGTAACACCGACTCCTACCGTCCAGTCCAAACTGTAACACCAACTCCTACCGTCCAGTCCAGTCCAAACTGTAACACCAACTCCTACCGTCCAGTCCAGTCCAAACTGTAACACCAACTCCTACCGTCCAGTCCAAACTGTAACACCGACTCCTACCGTCCAGTCCAAACTGTAACACCGACTCCTACCGTCCAGTCCAAACTGTAACACAAACTCCTACCGTCCAGTCCAGTCCAAACTGTAACACAAACTACTACCGTCCAGTCCAGTGCAAACTATAACACCAACTCCTATCATCCAGTCCAGTCCAAACTGTAACACAAACTCCTACCGTCCAGTCCAGTCCAAACTGTAACACAATCTCCTACCGTCCAGTCCAGTGCAAACTGTAACACCAACTCCTCCCGTCCAGTCCAGTGCAAACTGTAACACCGACTGCTACCGTCCAGTCCAAACTGTAACACCGACTCCTACCGTCCAGTGCAAACTGTAACACCAACTCCTCCCATCCAGTCCAAACTGTAACACCAACTCCTACCGTCCAGTCCAGTCCAAACTGTAACACCAACTCCTACCGTCCAGTCCAGTGCAAACTGTAACACCGACTCCTCCCGTCCAGTCCAGTGCAAACTGTAACACCGACTCCTACCGTCCAGTCCAGTCCAACCTGTAACACAAACTCCTACCGTCCAGTCCAAACTGTAACACAAACTCCTACCGTCCAGTCCAAACTGTAACACAAACTCCTACCGTCCAGTCCAGTCCAAACTGTAACACAAACTCCTACCGTCTAGTCCAGTGCAAACTGTAACACCAACTCCTCCCGTCCAGTCCAGTGCAAACTGTAACACCGACTCCTACCGTCCAGTCCAAACTGTAACACCAACTCCTACCGTCCAGTCCAGTGCAAACTGTAACACCAACTCCTCCCGTCCAGTCCAAACTGTAACACCGACTCCTACCGTCCAGTCCAAACTGTAACACCAACTCCTACCGTCCAGTCCAGTCCAAAATGTAACACCGACTCCTACCGTCCAGTCCAGTCCAAACTGTAACACCAACTCCTACCGTCCAGTCCAGTCCAAACTGTAACACCAACTCCTACCGTCCAGTCCAGTCCAAACTGTAACACCGACTCCTACCGTCCAGTCCAAACTGTAACACCAACTCCTACCGTCCAGTCCAGTCCAAACTGTAACACCAACTCCTACCGTCCAGTCCAGTCCAAACTGTAACACCAACTCCTACCGTCCAGTCCAAACTGTAACACCGACTCCTACCGTCCAGTCCAAACTGTAACACCGACTCCTACCGTCCAGTCCAAACTGTAACACAAACTCCTACCGTCCAGTCCAGTCCAAACTGTAACACAAACTACTACCGTCCAGTCCAGTGCAAACTATAACACCAACTCCTATCATCCAGTCCAGTCCAAACTGTAACACAAACTCCTACCGTCCAGTCCAGTCCAAACTGTAACACAATCTCCTACCGTCCAGTCCAGTGCAAACTGTAACACCAACTCCTCCCGTCCAGTCCAGTGCAAACTGTAACACCGACTGCTACCGTCCAGTCCAAACTGTAACACCGACTCCTACCGTCCAGTGCAAACTGTAACACCAACTCCTCCCGTCCAGTCCAAACTGTAACACCAACTCCTACCGTCCAGTCCAGTCCAAACTGTAACACCAACTCCTACCGTCCAGTCCAGTGCAAACTGTAACACCGACTCCTCCCGTCCAGTCCAGTGCAAACTGTAACACCGACTCCTACCGTCCAGTCCAGTCCAACCTGTAACACAAACTCCTACCGTCCAGTCCAAACTGTAACACAAACTCCTACCGTCCAGTCCAAACTGTAACACAAACTCCTACCGTCCAGTCCAGTCCAAACTGTAACACAAACTCCTACCGTCTAGTCCAGTGCAAACTGTAACACCAACTCCTCCCGTCCAGTCCAGTGCAAACTGTAACACCGACTCCTACCGTCCAGTCCAAACTGTAACACCAACTCCTACCGTCCAGTCCAGTGCAAACTGTAACACCAACTCCTCCCGTCCAGTCCAAACTGTAACACCGACTCCTACCGTCCAGTCCAGTCCAAACTGTAACAGAAACTCCTACCGTCCAGTCCAAACTGTAACAGAAACTCCTACCGTCCAGTCCAAACTGTAACACCAACTCCTACCTTCCAGTCCAGTCCAAACTGTAACACCAACTCCTACCGTCCAGTCCAAACTGTAACACCAACTCCTACCGTCCAGTCCAGTCCAAACTGTAACACCGACTCCTACCATCCAGTCTAAACTGTAACACCGACTCCTACCGTCCAGTCCAAACTGTAACACCAACTAATACCGTCCAGTCCAAACTGTAACACCAACTCCTACCGTCCAGTCCAGTCCAAACTGTAACACCAACTCCTACAGTCCAGTCCAGTCCAAACTGTAACTCCAACTCCTATCGTCCAGTCCAGTCCAAACTGTAACACCGACTCCTACCGTCCAGTCCAAACTGTAACACCAACTCCTACCGTCCAGTCCAGTCCAAACTGTAACACCGACTCCTACCGTCCAGTCCAAACTGTAACACCGACTCCTACCGTCCAGTCCAAACTGTAACACCGACTCCTACCGTCCAGTCCAGTCCAAACTGTAACTCCGACTCCTACCGTCCAGTCCAGTCCAAACTGTAACACCGACTCCTACCGTCCAGTCCAGTCCAAACTGTAACACCGACTCCTACCGTCCAGTCCAAACTGTAACACCGACTCCTACCGTCCAGTCCAGTCCAAACTGTAACACCGACTCCTACCGTCCAGTCCAGTGCAAACTGTAACACCGACTCCTACCGTCCAGTCCAGTCGAAACTGTAACACCGACTCCTACCGTCCAGTCCAGTCCAAACTGTAACACCGACTCCTACCGTCCAGTCCAAACTGTAACACCGACTCCTACCGTCCAGTCCAAACTGTAACACCGACTCCTACCGTCCAGTCCAGTCCAAACTGTAACACCGACTCCTACCGTCCAGTCCAAACTGTAACACCAACTCCTACCGTCCAGTCCAGTCCAAACTGTAACACCAACTCCTATCGTCCAGTCCAGTGAAAACTGTAACACCGACTCCTACCGTCCAGTCCAGTCCAAACTGTAACACCGACTCCTACCGTCCAGTCCAGTGCAAACTGTAACACCAACTCCTACCGTCCAGTCCAAACTGTAACACCGACTCCTCCCGTCCAGTCCAGTCCAAACCGTAACACCGACTCCAACTGTCCAGTCCAGTCCAAACTGTAACACCAACTCCTACCGTCCAGTCCAAACTGTAACACCAACTCCTACCTTCCAGTCCAGTCCAAACTGTAACACCAACTCCTACCGTCCAGTCCAGTCCAAACTGTAACACCAACTCCTACCGTCCAGTCCAGTCCAAACTGTAACACCAACTCCTACCGTCCAGTCCAGTCCAAACTGAAACACCAGCTCCTACCGTCCAGTCCAGTCCGAACTGTAACACCAACTCCTACCGTCCAGTCCAGTCCAAACTGTAACACCATATCCTACCGTCCAGTCCAGTCCAAACTGTAACACCAACTCCTACCGTCCAGTCCAGTCCAAACTGTAACACCAACTCCTACTGTCCAGTCCAGTCCAGTCCAAACTGTAACACCGACTCCTACCATCCAGTCCAAACTGTAACACCAACTCCTACCTTCCAGTCCAGTCCAAACTGTAACAGAAACTCCTGCCGTCCAGTACAGTCCAAACTGTAACACCGACTCCTACCGTCCAGTCCAGTCCAAACTGTAACACAAACTCCTACCGTCCAGTCCAAACTGTAACACCAACTCCTACCGTCCAGTCCAGTCCAAACTGTAACACCAACTCCTACCGTCCAGTCCAGTCCAAACTGTAACACCAACTCCTACCGTCCAGTCCAGTCCAAACTGTAACACCGACTCCTACCGTCCAGTCCAAACTGTAACACCAACTCCTACCGTCCAGTCCAGTCCAAACTGTAACACAAACTCCTACCGTCCAGTCCAAACTGTAACACCAACTCCTACCGTCCAGTCCAGTCCAAACAGTAACACCAACTCCTACCGTCCAGTCCAGTCCAAACTGAAACACCAGCTCCTACCATCCTGTCCAGTCCAAATTGTAACACCAACTCCTACCGTCCAGTCCAAACTGTAACACCAACTCCTACCGTCCAGTCCAGTCCAAAATGTAACACCGACTCCTACCGTCCAGTCCAGTCCAAACTGTAACACCAACTCCTACCGTCCAGTCCAGTCCAAACTGTAACACCAACTCCTACCGTCCAGTCCAGTCCAAACTGTAACACCGACTCCTACCGTCCAGTCCAAACTGTAACACCAACTCCTACCGTCCAGTCCAGTGCAAACTGTAACACCGACCCCTACCGTCCAGTCCAAACTGAAACACCAACTCCTACCGTCCAGTCCAGTCCAAACTGTAACACCAACTCCTATCGTCCAGTCCAAACTGTAACACCAACTCCTACCGTCCAGTTCAAACTGTAACACCAACTCCTACCGTCCAGTCCAGTCCAAACTGAAACACCAACTCCTACCGTCCAGTCCAAACTGTAACACCAACTCCTACCGTCCAGTCCAGTCCAAACTGTAACACAAACTCCTACCGTCCAGTCCAAACTGTAACACCAACTCCTACCGTCCAGTCCAGTCCAAACAGTAACACCAACTCCTACCGTCCAGTCCAGTCCAAACTGAAACACCAGCTCCTACCATCCTGTCCAGTCCAAACTGTAACACCAACTCCTACCGTCCAGTCCAGTCCAAACTGTAACACCAACTCCTACCGTCCAGTCCAAACTGTAACACCAACTCCTACCTTCCAGTCCAGTCCAAACTGTAACACCAACTCCTACCGTCCAGTCCAGTCCAAACTGTAACACCAACTCCTACCGTCCAGTCCAGTCCAAACTGAAACACCAGCTCCTACCGTCCAGTCCAGTCCAAACTGTAACACCAACTCCTACCGTCCAGTCCAGTCCAAACTGTAACACCAAATCCTACCGTCCAGTCCAGTCCAAACTGTAACACCAACTCCTACCGTCCAGTCCAGTCCAAACTGTAACACCAACTCCTACTGTCCAGTCCAGTCCAGTCCAAACTGTAACACCGACTCCTACCATCCAGTCCAAACTGTAACACCAACTCCTACCTTCCAGTCCAGTCCAAACTGTAACACCGACTCCTACCGTCCAGTCCTGTGCAAACTGTAACACCAACTCCTACCGTCCAGTCCAAACTGTAACAAGAACTCCTACCATCCAGTCCAGTGCAAAACTGTAACACCGACCCCTACCGTCCAGTCCAGTCCAAACTGTAACACCTACTCCTACAGTCCAATCCAAACTGTAACACCGACTCCTACCGTCCAGTCCAGTCCAAACTGTAACACCGACTCCTACCGTCCAGTCCAGTCCAAACTGTAACACCAACTCCTACCATCCAGTCTACTCCAAAATGTAACACCAACTCCTACCGTCCTGTCCAGTGCAAACTGTAACACCAACTCCTACCGTCCAGTCCAAACTGAAACACCAACTCCTACCGTCCAGTCCAGTCCAAACTGTAACACCAACTCCTATCGTCCAGTCCAAACTGTAACACCAACTCCTACCGTCCAGTTCAAACTGTAACACCAACTCCTACCGTCCAGTCCAGTCCAAACTGAAACACCAGCTCCTACCGTCCAGTCCAAACTGAAACACCAGCTCCTACCATCCAGTCCAAACTGAAACACCAACTCCTACCGTCCAGTCCAGTCCAAACTGAAACACCAGCTCCTACCGTCCAGTCCAAACTGTAACACCAACTCCTACCGTCCAGTCCAGTCCAAACTGAAACACCAACTCCTACCGTCCAGTCCAAACTGTAACACCAACTCCTACCGTCCAGTCCAGTCCAAACTGTAACACAAACTCCTACCGTCCAGTCCAAACTGTAACACCAACTCCTACCGTCCAGTCCAGTCCAAACAGTAACACCAACTCCTACCGTCCAGTCCAGTCCAAACTGAAACACCAGCTCCTACCATCCTGTCCAGTCCAAATTGTAACACCAACTCCTACCGTCCAGTCCAAACTGTAACACCAACTCCTACCGTCCAGTCCAGTCCAAAATGTAACACCGACTCCTACCGTCCAGTCCAGTCCAAACTGTAACACCAACTCCTACCGTCCAGTCCAGTCCAAACTGTAACACCAACTCCTACCGTCCAGTCCAGTCCAAACTGTAACACCGACTCCTACCGTCCAGTCCAAACTGTAACACCAACTCCTACCGTCCAGTCCAGTCCAAACTGTAACACCAACTCCTACCGTCCAGTCCAGTCCAAACTGTAACACCAACTCCTACCGTCCAGTCCAAACTGTAACACCGACTCCTACCGTCCAGTCCAAACTGTAACACCGACTCCTACCGTCCAGTCCAAACTGTAACACAAACTCCTACCGTCCAGTCCAGTCCAAACTGTAACACAAACTACTACCGTCCAGTCCAGTGCAAACTATAACACCAACTCCTATCATCCAGTCCAGTCCAAACTGTAACACAAACTCCTACCGTCCAGTCCAGTCCAAACTGTAACACAATCTCCTACCGTCCAGTCCAGTGCAAACTGTAACACCAACTCCTCCCGTCCAGTCCAGTGCAAACTGTAACACCGACTGCTACCGTCCAGTCCAAACTGTAACACCGACTCCTACCGTCCAGTGCAAACTGTAACACCAACTCCTCCCATCCAGTCCAAACTGTAACACCAACTCCTACCGTCCAGTCCAGTCCAAACTGTAACACCAACTCCTACCGTCCAGTCCAGTGCAAACTGTAACACCGACTCCTCCCGTCCAGTCCAGTGCAAACTGTAACACCGACTCCTACCGTCCAGTCCAGTCCAACCTGTAACACAAACTCCTACCGTCCAGTCCAAACTGTAACACAAACTCCTACCGTCCAGTCCAAACTGTAACACAAACTCCTACCGTCCAGTCCAGTCCAAACTGTAACACAAACTCCTACCGTCTAGTCCAGTGCAAACTGTAACACCAACTCCTCCCGTCCAGTCCAGTGCAAACTGTAACACCGACTCCTACCGTCCAGTCCAAACTGTAACACCAACTCCTACCGTCCAGTCCAGTGCAAACTGTAACACCAACTCCTCCCGTCCAGTCCAAACTGTAACACCGACTCCTACCGTCCAGTCCAGTCCAAACTGTAACAGAAACTCCTACCGTCCAGTCCAAACTGTAACAGAAACTCCTACCGTCCAGTCCAAACTGTAACACCAACTCCTACCTTCCAGTCCAGTCCAAACTGTAACACCAACTCCTACCGTCCAGTCCAAACTGTAACACCAACTCCTACCGTCCAGTCCAGTCCAAACTGTAACACCGACTCCTACCATCCAGTCTAAACTGTAACACCGACTCCTACCGTCCAGTCCAAACTGTAACACCAACTAATACCGTCCAGTCCAAACTGTAACACCAACTCCTACCGTCCAGTCCAGTCCAAACTGTAACACCAACTCCTACAGTCCAGTCCAGTCCAAACTGTAACTCCAACTCCTATCGTCCAGTCCAGTCCAAACTGTAACACCGACTCCTACCGTCCAGTCCAAACTGTAACACCAACTCCTACCGTCCAGTCCAGTCCAAACTGTAACACCGACTCCTACCGTCCAGTCCAAACTGTAACACCGACTCCTACCGTCCAGTCCAAACTGTAACACCGACTCCTACCGTCCAGTCCAGTCCAAACTGTAACTCCGACTCCTACCGTCCAGTCCAGTCCAAACTGTAACACCGACTCCTACCGTCCAGTCCAGTCCAAACTGTAACACCGACTCCTACCGTCCAGTCCAAACTGTAACACCGACTCCTACCGTCCAGTCCAGTCCAAACTGTAACACCGACTCCTACCGTCCAGTCCAGTGCAAACTGTAACACCGACTCCTACCGTCCAGTCCAGTCGAAACTGTAACACCGACTCCTACCGTCCAGTCCAGTCCAAACTGTAACACCGACTCCTACCGTCCAGTCCAAACTGTAACACCGACTCCTACCGTCCAGTCCAAACTGTAACACCGACTCCTACCGTCCAGTCCAGTCCAAACTGTAACACCGACTCCTACCGTCCAGTCCAAACTGTAACACCAACTCCTACCGTCCAGTCCAGTCCAAACTGTAACACCAACTCCTATCGTCCAGTCCAGTGAAAACTGTAACACCGACTCCTACCGTCCAGTCCAGTCCAAACTGTAACACCGACTCCTACCGTCCAGTCCAGTGCAAACTGTAACACCAACTCCTACCGTCCAGTCCAAACTGTAACACCGACTCCTCCCGTCCAGTCCAGTCCAAACCGTAACACCGACTCCAACTGTCCAGTCCAGTCCAAACTGTAACACCAACTCCTACCGTCCAGTCCAAACTGTAACACCAACTCCTACCTTCCAGTCCAGTCCAAACTGTAACACCAACTCCTACCGTCCAGTCCAGTCCAAACTGTAACACCAACTCCTACCGTCCAGTCCAGTCCAAACTGTAACACCAACTCCTACCGTCCAGTCCAGTCCAAACTGAAACACCAGCTCCTACCGTCCAGTCCAGTCCGAACTGTAACACCAACTCCTACCGTCCAGTCCAGTCCAAACTGTAACACCATATCCTACCGTCCAGTCCAGTCCAAACTGTAACACCAACTCCTACCGTCCAGTCCAGTCCAAACTGTAACACCAACTCCTACTGTCCAGTCCAGTCCAGTCCAAACTGTAACACCGACTCCTACCATCCAGTCCAAACTGTAACACCAACTCCTACCTTCCAGTCCAGTCCAAACTGTAACAGAAACTCCTGCCGTCCAGTACAGTCCAAACTGTAACACCAACTCCTATTGTCCAGTCCAGTCCAAACTGTAACACCGACTCCTACCGTCCAGTCCTGTGCAAACTGTAACAATGACCCCTACCGTCCAGTCCAAACTGTAACATCGACCCCTACCGTCCAGTCCAGTCCAAACTGTTACACCAACTCCTACCGTCCAGTCCAAACTGTAACAAGAACTCCTACCGTCCAGTCCAGTGCAAACTGTAACACCGACCCCTACCGTCCAGTCCAAACTGAAACACCAACTCCTACCGTCCAGTCCAGTCCAAACTGTAACACCAACTCCTATCGTCCAGTCCAAACTGTAACACCAACTCCTACCGTCCAGTTCAAACTGTAACACCAACTCCTACCGTCCAGTCCAGTCCAAACTGAAACACCAGCTCCTACCGTCCAGTCCAAACTGAAACACCAGCTCCTACCATCCAGTCCAAACTGAAACACCAACTCCTACCGTCCAGTCCAGTCCAAACTGAAACACCAGCTCCTACCGTCCAGTCCAAACTGTAACACCAACTCCTACCGTCCAGTCCAGTCCAAACTGAAACACCAACTCCTACCGTCCAGTCCAAACTGTAACACCAACTCCTACCGTCCAGTCCAGTCCAAACTGTAACACAAACTCCTACCGTCCAGTCCAAACTGTAACACCAACTCCTACCGTCCAGTCCAGTCCAAACAGTAACACCAACTCCTACCGTCCAGTCCAGTCCAAACTGAAACACCAGCTCCTACCATCCTGTCCAGTCCAAATTGTAACACCAACTCCTACCGTCCAGTCCAAACTGTAACACCAACTCCTACCGTCCAGTCCAGTCCAAAATGTAACACCGACTCCTACCGTCCAGTCCAGTCCAAACTGTAACACCAACTCCTACCGTCCAGTCCAGTCCAAACTGTAACACCAACTCCTACCGTCCAGTCCAGTCCAAACTGTAACACCGACTCCTACCGTCCAGTCCAAACTGTAACACCAACTCCTACCGTCCAGTCCAGTCCAAACTGTAACACCAACTCCTACCGTCCAGTCCAGTCCAAACTGTAACACCAACTCCTACCGTCCAGTCCAAACTGTAACACCGACTCCTACCGTCCAGTCCAAACTGTAACACCGACTCCTACCGTCCAGTCCAAACTGTAACACAAACTCCTACCGTCCAGTCCAGTCCAAACTGTAACACAAACTACTACCGTCCAGTCCAGTGCAAACTATAACACCAACTCCTATCATCCAGTCCAGTCCAAACTGTAACACAAACTCCTACCGTCCAGTCCAGTCCAAACTGTAACACAAACTCCTACCGTCCAGTCCAGTGCAAACTGTAACACCAACTCCTCCCGTCCAGTCCAGTGCAAACTGTAACACCGACTGCTACCGTCCAGTCCAAACTGTAACACCGACTCCTACCGTCCAGTGCAAACTGTAACACCAACTCCTCCCGTCCAGTCCAAACTGTAACACCAACTCCTACCGTCCAGTCCAGTCCAAACTGTAACACCAACTCCTACCGTCCAGTCCAGTGCAAACTGTAACACCGACTCCTCCCGTCCAGTCCAGTGCAAACTGTAACACCGACTCCTACCGTCCAGTCCAGTCCAACCTGTAACACAAACTCCTACCGTCCAGTCCAAACTGTAACACAAACTCCTACCGTCCAGTCCAAACTGTAACACAAACTCCTACCGTCCAGTCCAGTCCAAACTGTAACACAAACTCCTACCGTCTAGTCCAGTGCAAACTGTAACACCAACTCCTCCCGTCCAGTCCAGTGCAAACTGTAACACCGACTCCTACCGTCCAGTCCAAACTGTAACACCAACTCCTACCGTCCAGTCCAGTGCAAACTGTAACACCAACTCCTCCCGTCCAGTCCAAACTGTAACACCGACTCCTACCGTCCAGTCCAGTCCAAACTGTAACAGAAACTCCTACCGTCCAGTCCAAACTGTAACAGAAACTCCTACCGTCCAGTCCAAACTGTAACACCAACTCCTACCTTCCAGTCCAGTCCAAACTGTAACACCAACTCCTACCGTCCAGTCCAAACTGTAACACCAACTCCTACCGTCCAGTCCAAACTGTAACACCGACTCCTACCATCCAGTCTAAACTGTAACACCGACTCCTACCGTCCAGTCCAAACTGTAACACCAACTCCTACCGTCCAGTCCAAACTGTAACACCAACTCCTACCATCCAGTCCAGTCCAAACTGTAACACCAACTCCTACAGTCCAGTCCAGTCCAAACTGTAACTCCAACTCCTATCGTCCAGTCCAGTCCAAACTGTAACACCGACTCCTACCGTCCAGTCCAAACTGTAACACCAACTCCTACCGTCCAGTCCAGTCCAAACTGTAACACCGACTCCTACCGTCCAGTCCAAACTGTAACACCGACTCCTACCGTCCAGTCCAAACTGTAACACCGACTCCTACCGTCCAGTCCAGTCCAAACTGTAACTCCGACTCCTACCGTCCAGTCCAGTCCAAACTGTAACACCGACTCCTACCGTCCAGTCCAGTCCAAACTGTAACACCGACTCCTACCGTCCAGTCCAAACTGTAACACCGACTCCTACCGTCCAGTCCAGTCCAAACTGTAACACCGACTCCTACCGTCCAGTCCAGTGCAAATTGTAACACCGACTCCTACCGTCCAGTCCAGTCCAAACTGTAACACCGACTCCTACCGTCCAGTCCAGTCCAAACTGTAACACCGACTCCTACCGTCCAGTCCAAACTGTAACACCGACTCCTACCGTCCAGTCCAAACTGTAACACCGACTCCTACCGTCCAGTCCAGTCCAAACTGTAACACCGACTCCTACCGTCCAGTCCAAACTGTAACACCAACTCCTACCGTCCAGTCCAGTCCAAACTGTAACACCAACTCCTATCGTCCAGTCCAGTGAAAACTGTAACACCGACTCCTACCGTCCAGTCCAGTCCAAACTGTAACACCGACTCCTACCGTCCAGTCCAGTGCAAACTGTAACACCAACTCCTACCGTCCAGTCCAAACTGTAACACCGACTCCTCCCGTCCAGTCCAGTCCAAACCGTAACACCGACTCCAACTGTCCAGTCCAGTCCAAACTGTAACACCAACTCCTACCGTCCAGTCCAAACTGTAACACCAACTCCTACCTTCCAGTCCAGTCCAAACTGTAACACCAACTCCTACCGTCCAGTCCAGTCCAAACTGTAACACCAACTCCTACCGTCCAGTCCAGTCCAAACTGTAACACCAACTCCTACCGTCCAGTCCAGTCCAAACTGAAACACCAGCTCCTACCGTCCAGTCCAGTCCGAACTGTAACACCAACTCCTACCGTCCAGTCCAGTCCAAACTGTAACACCATATCCTACCGTCCAGTCCAGTCCAAACTGTAACACCAACTCCTACCGTCCAGTCCAGTCCAAACTGTAACACCAACTCCTACTGTCCAGTCCAGTCCAGTCCAAACTGTAACACCGACTCCTACCATCCAGTCCAAACTGTAACACCAACTCCTACCTTCCAGTCCAGTCCAAACTGTAACAGAAACTCCTGCCGTCCAGTACAGTCTAAACTGTAACACCAACTCCTATTGTCCAGTCCAGTCCAAACTGTAACACCGACTCCTACCGTCCAGTCCTGTGCAAACTGTAACAATGACCCCTACCGTCCAGTCCAAACTGTAACATCGACCCCTACCGTCCAGTCCAGTCCAAACTGTTACACCAACTCCTACCGTCCAGTCCAAACTGTAACAAGAACTCCTACCGTCCAGTCCAGTGCAAACTGTAACACCGACCCCTACCGTCCAGTCCAGTCCAAACTGTAACACCTACTCCTACAGTCCAATCCAAACTGTAACACCGACTCCTACCGTCCAGTCCAGTCCAAACTGTAACACCGACTCCTACCGTCCAGTCCAGTCCAAACTGTAACACCAACTCCTACCATCCAGTCTACTCCAAAATGTAACACCAACTCCTATCGTCCAGTCCAGTCCAAACTGTAACACCAACTCCTATCATCCAGTCCAAACCGTAACACCAACTCCTATCATCCAGTCTACTCCAAACTGTAACACCAACTCCTACCGTCCAGTCCAGTCCAAACCGTAACACCAACTCCTACCATCCAGTCCAAACCGTAACACCAACTCCTATCATCCAGTCCAATCCAAACTGTACCTCCAACCCCTACCGTCAAGTCCAAACTGTAACACCGACTCCTACCGTCCAGTCCAGTCCAAACTGTAACACCAACTCCTATCATCCAGTCTACTCCAAACTGAAACACCAACTCCTACCGTCCAGTCCAAACTGTAACACCAGCTCCTACCGTCCTGTCCAGTCCAAATTGTAACACCAACTCCTACCGTCCAGTCCAAACTGTAAAACCAACTCCTACCGTCCAGTCCAGTCCAAACTGTAACACCAACTCCTACTGTCCAGTCCAGTCCAAACTGTAACACAAACTCCTACCTTCCAGTCCAGTCCAAACTGTAACACCAACTCCTACCGTCCAGTCCAGTCCAAACTGTAACACCAACTCCTACCGTCCAGTCCAAACTGTAACACCAACTCCTACCGTCCAGTCCAAACTGTAACACCAACTCCTACCTTCCAGTCCAGTCCAAACTGTAACACCAACTCCTACCGTCCAGTCCAGTCCAAACTGTAACACCAACTCCTACCGTCCAGTCCAGTCCAAACTGTAACACCAACTCCTACCGTCCAGTCCAGTCCAAACTGAAACACCAGCTCCTACCGTCCAGTCCAGTCCGAACTGTAACACCAACTCCTACCGTCCAGTCCAGTCCAAACTGTAACACCATATCCTACCGTCCAGTCCAGTCCAAACTGTAACACCAACTCCTACCGTCCAGTCCAGTCCAAACTGTAACACCAACTCCTACTGTCCAGTCCAGTCCAGTCCAAACTGTAACACCGACTCCTACCATCCAGTCCAAACTGTAACACCAACTCCTACCTTCCAGTCCAGTCCAAACTGTAACAGAAACTCCTGCCGTCCAGTACAGTCCAAACTGTAACACCAACTCCTATTGTCCAGTCCAGTCCAAACTGTAACACCGACTCCTACCGTCCAGTCCTGTGCAAACTGTAACAATGACCCCTACCGTCCAGTCCAAACTGTAACATCGACCCCTACCGTCCAGTCCAGTCCAAACTGTTACACCAACTCCTACCGTCCAGTCCAAACTGTAACAAGAACTCCTACCGTCCAGTCCAGTGCAAACTGTAACACCGACCCCTACCGTCCAGTCCAGTCCAAACTGTAACACCTACTCCTACAGTCCAATCCAAACTGTAACACCGACTCCTACCGTCCAGTCCAGTCCAAACTGTAACACCGACTCCTACCGTCCAGTCCAGTCCAAACTGTAACACCAACTCCTACCATCCAGTCTACTCCAAAATGTAACACCAACTCCTATCGTCCAGTCCAGTCCAAACTGTAACACCAACTCCTATCATCCAGTCCAAACCGTAACACCAACTCCTATCATCCAGTCTACTCCAAACTGTAACACCAACTCCTATCATCCAGTCCAATCCAAACTGTACCTCCAACCCCTACCGTCAAGTCCAAACTGTAACACCGACTCCTACCGTCCAGTCCAGTCCAAACTGTAACACCAACTCCTATCATCCAGTCTACTCCAAACTGAAACACCAACTCCTACCGTCCAGTCCAAACTGTAACACCAGCTCCTACCGTCCTGTCCAGTCCAAATTGTAACACCAACTCCTACCGTCCAGTCCAAACTGTAAAACCAACTCCTACCGTCCAGTCCAGTCCAAACTGTAACACCAACTCCTACTGTCCAGTCCAGTCCAAACTGTAACACAAACTCCTACCTTCCAGTCCAGTCCAAACTGTAACACCAACTCCTACCGTCCAGTCCAGTCCAAACTGTAACACCAACTCCTACCGTCCAGTCCAAACTGTAACACCAGCTCCTACCGTCCAGTCCAGTCCAAACTGTAACACCAACTCCTACTGTCCAGTCCAGTCCAAACTGTAACACCGACTCCTACCGTCCAGTCCAAACTGTAACACCGACCCCTACCGTCCAGTCCAAACTGTAACACCGACCCCTACCGTCCAGTCCAAATTGTAACACCGACTCCTATTGTCCAGTCCAAACTGTAACACCAACTCCTACCGTCCAGTCCAGTCCAAACTGTAACACCGACTCCTACCGTCCAGTCCAGTCCAAACTGTAACACCAACTCCTATTGTCCAGTCCAGTCCAAACTGTAACACCGACTCCTACCGTCCAGTCCAGTCCAAACTGTAACACCGTCCCCTACCGTCCAGTCCAGTCCAAACTGAAACACCAACTCCTACCACCCAGTCCAAACCGTAACACCAACTCCTACCACCCAGTCCAAACCGTAACACCAACTCCTACCGTCCAGTCCAGTGCAAACTGTAACACCGACCCCTACCGTCCAGTCCAAACTATAACACCAACTCCTACCGTTCAGTCCAGTCCAAACTGTAACACCGACTCCTATCGTCCAGTCCAGTCCAAACTGTAACACTGACTCCTACCGTTCAGTCCAGTCCAAACTGTAACACCAACTCCTACTGTCCAGTCCAAACTGTAACACCGACTCCTACTGCCCAGTCCAGTTCAAACTGTAACACCAACTCCTACCGTTCAGTCCAGTCCAGTCCAAACTGTAACACCAACTCCTACCGTCCAGTCCAGTCCAAACTGAAACACCAGCTCCTACCGTCCAGTCCAAACTGAAACACCAGCTCCTACCATCCAGTCCAAACTGAAACACCAACTCCTACCGTCCAGTCCAGTCCAAACTGAAACACCAGCTCCTACCGTCCAGTCCAAACTGTAACACCAACTCCTACCGTCCAGTCCAGTCCAAACTGAAACACCAACTCCTACCGTCCAGTCCAAACTGTAACACCAACTCCTACCGTCCAGTCCAGTCCAAACTGTAACACCAACTCCTACCGTCCAGTCCAAACTGTAACACCGACTCCTATCGTCCAGTCCAGTCCAAACTGTAACACCGACTCCTACCGTCCAGTCCAGTTCAAACTGAAACACCAACTCCTACCATCCAGTCCAAACTGTAACACCGACTCCTACCGTCCAGTCCAGTCCAAACTGTAACACCAACTTCTACTGTCCAGTCCAAACTGTAACACTAACTCCTACCGTCCAGTCCAGTCCAAACTGTAACACCAACTCCTACTGTCCAGTCCAAACTGTAACACCAACTCCTGCCGACGAGTCCAAACTGTAACACCGACTCCTACCGTCCAGTCCAGTCCAAACTGTAACACCGACTCCTACCGTCCAGTCCAGTCCAAACTGTAACACCAACTCCTATCGTCCAGTCCAAACTGTAACACCAACTCCTACCGTCCAGTCCAGTCCAAACTGTCCTGATCCTAGTGATGTTCCAACACTGAAGAATCCGTAGAGTGAGCATTTAAATTTGAGAGCACTCTTAGACCCATGAAGACTTCCTTCCCTGGAGACTGTTTATGAACCAGACTGGATTCTATTGTAATCTAAAAGTTTCATGGTTATCATCTTAAACAATATTTACTTGTTACTGCATTGTGGTCATTGACTGGGCTTGAAGCAGTCGGGTCCCTGTGCAGAGGATCTGAGGTTCTGATGGAGGTGTAAGGGGATGGACTGTTTTATTTCTCTGAGCAGACCACCCTGAGCAAATATTCTGAACAACCTGACCACACTGTCTGCAAATTAATTTCCCCAATTTCTAACCGTGTAGATGGAAGCTATCTGGTACACATCCTGATTACGTTTATGACTATTCACATCAGTGATCCTGTCTGCCCTATCCATATTTTTCAGTGGCTCTAAATTTCCAATGAGTCTTTTAAAAAAAATCACATTAGGCCCCCAATGGATCCTGTCTCCCTGTTCTGTGGATCTCATTAAGGTCTGCTGCGAGCTCAGTGGGTCAACGACACGGAGATGCCAGGGTGTAGGAGTCGTGACTCCCGAGAGCACAGCGGGCAGGGAATGGCTCTCACTGGGAGAGCTGGACTCTGGTTAAGTGCTGTCTGAGGCACTGGCTCTGACTGACAGATAGCAGGACCGGTGAGGTGGGAGAATGCTCAGGCTGTAACTGCCATCAAGTCCAATCCCACTGCTTTCTGTCAGGAGTTTGTATGTTCTCCCCATGATTGTGTGGGTTTGCTCCAGGTGCTGCGGTTTCTTCCCACAGTCTAAAGACGTACCACTTAGACATACCGGTTTTGGGTATGTTATGTTGGTGCTGGAAGTGTAGTGACTCTTGCAGGCTGTCTCCAGCACACCTTCATACTGTGTTGATCATTATCATAAACAATTCATTTCACTGTATATTTCAATGTTCATGTGACAAATAAAACTAACCTTTTATCTTAAAGCAATGGGTTTGACACTGGTGGTGGGACAGTCAACAGATCTCTACAACCACACCATCTCTGTGTTGCCCCACACCAGACCTTCCCGCAGTCGAGGGCTGGGAGCACCACTCCAGGGTAAGGCTGGGCCGTGTTTCTACTGAGCCAGGACAAGTGTGGCATCACAATCTATTCACAGCATGGGCACCAGCCTCACTCAAACACCTGCGATCAGTCCTAAACAGGGTTAGGATGCTTACAGGGAGTGGAACCCATTCAATTTACAAACTGATTAATGATGATGGGCTTCAGAGCAATCGTCATATATGCCAGGAAAGCACTATATCCTTTTTCTTCACAAAGTGATTACTGGCAATGGGCTTCATGGTGATAGCTTCATATGTTGGGGAAAATCATACAATGAGGCCGATGTAGTTTCAATTAGCAAGCTGAAAATTAATCTTCAACTCAATTTGAAATTCTAAAATAACAAATTAAGATTAATTGGCAAAAAAAAACCACAAGTTAATTCCAAACAATTAACAGTTTAAAGGACTGGAATCTCATGGCCTTGTGTATTCAGGTAATTAGTCTGAGGGATTTTTACTATGAATCCATGCCAGTCCTACAGTTTCTGACTTACTGCTCATTCCACAAATTTTAGGACTACTAACTCATACAAAAGGGGAGTGTCAGAAGGTGGAGCAGACCACCAGGAAATAACATCAATGGTGCCTCAAGCCAATCAGTGCAAATTGCCTCTAAATGACACAAGCTCAGCTTGAAGTTAGCATTTAGCTATTCCCAGTGTCACCTTGTTCTGAAACAAGGGGATAAATTCTTCAAGGCACAGTGTCAACGTAGAAACTAATTGCTACATCTATGTGCTGGGAAACCCTGCCCTGCAGCAGTGTATCAGATCTGTGATCCATTCACCTTGATACAGTTCCAGGTAGCAGAAAACTTCAATTGTTAATTGATTCACAGGTATACCTGGAATTTAACAAAATGTTGTCAACTTGAAACTTCTAGATACTATAGAATCCTGCCTGGTTCCTGAATACTTTCCTGGGATTCTGAGTCTTAAAACAATCCATCCCCTTCTCCCTCCATCAGAAGCTGAGGTTCTCTGTGTATGCAGCCTACTTCCTACTGCTTCTGGCTCAGCCAATCTCCACTATGCAGTAACCAGTCAATATTGTTTAATATGTTAACCATGAAACTTCTAGATTACAATAGAATCCCATCTGGTTCATGAACACTCTCCAGGTAAGGAAGTCTTCCAGGGTCTTACAGTACTCTCTAGATTACTGGTTTTTAGTGATCTCTAGATCACTCTTGGTTTTGTTAGGTCTTGGAAGACCACTCAGATCAGTGCAGTTTGGGCTGGACAGGGGCCTGGGCCTGGTCATTTACAGAAGGCAGATACTATGTACCCACAGCACAAAATCAGAGAAGTCTATTCAGCTCCTTGAGCCTAATCCCTCTCAATACCTTCCATCTCAAAACACCTTTTCCTGCCTTCTCCCTCCATTCCCGACATTCCTCCTTCTCAGTATCAAACAGCATCAATGATTGTCTCCTCAGCTCTCCAAGGTCCAGATATTCAGAGATTCACACCCACCCAGCATTGAACAGATTTTCAGAGATTCACACCCACCCGCCACGGACAGATTTTCAGAGATTCACACCCACCCGCCACGGAACAGATTTTCAGAGATTCACACCCACCCACCACGGAACAGATTTTCAGAGATTCACACCCACCCACCACGGAACAGATTTTCAGAGATTCACACCCACCCACCACGGAACAGATTTTCAGAGATTCACAGCCACCCACCACGGAACAGATTTTCAGAGATTCACAGCCACCCACCACGGAACAGATTTTCAGAGATTCACACCAACCCGCCACGGAACAGATTTTCAGAGATTCACACCCACCCACCACGGAACAGATTTTCAGAGATTCACACCCACCCACAACGGAACAGATTTTCAGAGATTCACACCCACCCAGCACCAAACAGATTTTCAGAGATTCACACCCACCCACCACGGACAGATTTTCAGAGATTCACACCCACCCAGCACCGAACAGATTTTCAGAGATTCACACCCACCCAGCACCGAACAGATTTTCAGAGATTCACACCCACCCACCACGGAACAGATATTCAGAGATTCACACCCACCCGCCACGGAACAGATTTTCAGAGATTCACACCCACCCACCACGGAACAGATGTTCAGAGATTCACACCCACCCACCACGGAACAGATTTTCAGAGATTCACACCCACCCACCACGGAACAGATTTTCAGAGATTCACACCCACCCACCACGGAACAGATTTTCAGAGATTCACAGCCACCCACCACGGAACAGATTTTCAGAGATTCACAGCCACCCACCACGGAACAGATTTTCAGAGATTCACACCAACCCGCCACGGAACAGATTTTCAGAGATTCACACCCACCCACCACGGAACAGATTTTCAGAGATTCACACCCACCCACAACGGAACAGATTTTGAGAGATTCACACCCACCCAGCACCAAACAGATTTTCAGAGATTCACACCCACCCACCACGGACAGATTTTCAGAGATTCACACCCACCCAGCACCGAACAGATTTTCAGAGATTCACACCCACCCAGCACCGAACAGATTTTCAGAGATTCACACCCACCCACCACGGAACAGATATTCAGAGATTCACACCCACCCGCCACGGAACAGATTTTCAGAGATTCACACCCACCCACCACGGAACAGATGTTCAGAGATTCACACCCACCCACCACAGAACAGATGTTCAGAGATTCACACCCACCCAGCACCAAACAGATTTTCAGAGATTCACACCCACCCACCACGGACAGATTTTCAGAGATTCACACCCACCCGCCACGGAACAGATTTTCAGAGATTCACACCCACCCGCCACGGAACAGATTTTCAGAGATTCACACCCACCCACCACGGAACAGATTTTCAGAGATTCACACCCACCCACCACGGAACAGATATTCAGAGATTCACAGCCACCCACCACGGAACAGATTTTCAGAGATTCACACCCACCCACCACGGAACAGATTTTCAGAGATTCACAGCCACCCACCACGGAACAGATTTTCAGAGATTCACAGCCACCCACCACGGAACAGATTTTCAGAGATTCACACCCACCCGCCACGGAACAGATTTTCAGAGATTCACACCCACCCACCACGGAACAGATTTTCAGAGATTCACACCCACCCACAACGGAACAGATTTTCAGAGATTCACACCCACCCAGCACCAAACAGATTTTCAGAGATTCACACCCACCCACCACGGACAGATTTTCAGAGATTCACACCCACCCAGCACCGAACAGATTTTCAGAGATTCACACCCACCCAGCACCGAACAGATTTTCAGAGATTCACACCCACCCACCACGGAACAGATATTTAGAGATTCACACCCACCCGCCACGGAACAGATTTTCAGAGATTCACACCCACCCACCACGGAACAGATGTTCAGAGATTCACACCCACCCACCACGGAACAGATGTTCAGAGATTCACACCCACCCACCACGGAACAGATGTTCAGAGATTCACACCCACCCACCACGGAACAGATTTTCAGAGATTCACACCCACCCAGCACCAAACAGATTTTCAGAGATTCACACCAACCCACCACGGACAGATTTTCAGAGATTCACACCCACCCGCCACGGAACAGATTTTCAGAGATTCACACCCACCCGCCACGGAACAGATTTTCAGAGATTCACACCCACCCACCACGGAACAGATTTTCAGAGATTCACACCCACCCACCATGGAACAGATATTCAGAGATTCACAGCCACCCACCACGGAACAGATTTTCAGAGATTCACAGCCACCCACCACGGAACAGATTTTCAGAGATTCACACCCACCCGCCACGGAACAGATTTTCAGAGATTCACACCCACCCAGCACCAAACAGATTTTCAGAGATTCACACCCACCCAGCACCGAACAGATTTTCAGAGATTCACACCCACCCACCACGGAACAGATTTTCAGAGATTCACACCCACCTGCTACGGAACAGATTTTCAGAGATTCACACCCACCCACCACGGAACAGATGTTCAGAGATTCACACCCACCCACCACGGAACAGATGTTCAGAGATTCACACCCACCCACCACGGAACAGATATTCAGAGATTCACACCCACCCACCATGGAACAGATGTTCAGAGGTTCACACCCACCCACCACGGAACAGATGTTCAGAGATTCACACCCACCCACCACGGAACAGATGTTCAGAGATTCACACCCACCCACCACGGACAGATTTTCAGAGATTCACACCCACCCAGCATTGAACAGATTTTCAGAGATTCACACCCACCCACCACGGAACAGATTTTCAGAGATTCACACCCACCCAGCACCAAACAGATATTCAGAGATTCACACCCACCCACCACTGAACAGATTTTCAGAGATTCACACCCACCCACCACGGAACAGATGTTCAGAGATTCACACCCACCCACCACCGAACAGATTTTCAGAGATTCACACCCACCCACCACGGACAGATTTTCAGAGATTCACACCCACCCAGCACCAAACAGATTTTCAGAGATTCACAACCACCCACCACCGGACAGATTTTCAGAGATTCACACCCACCCACCACCGAACAGAATTTCAGAGATTCACAGCCACCCACCACGGACAGATTTTCAGAGATTCACACCCACCCAGCACCAAACAGATTTTCACAGATTCACACCCACCCACCATGGACAGATTTTCAGAGATTCACACCCACCCACCACGGAACAGATGTTCAGAGATTCACACCCACCCACCACGGACAGATTTTCAGAGATTCACACCCACCCACCACCGAACAGATATTCAGAGATTCACACCCACCCGCCACCGAACAGATATTCAGAGATTCACACCCACCCACCACCGAACAGATTTTCAGAGATTCATACCCACCCAGCATTGAACAGATTTTCAGAGATTCACACCCACCCACCACGGAACAGATTTTCAGAGATTCACACCCACCCACCACGGAACAGATTTTCAGAGATTCATACCCACCCAGCATTGAACAGATTTTCAGAGATTCACACCCACCCACCACGGACAGATTTTCAGAGATTCACACCCACCCAGCACCAATCAGATTTTCAGAGATTCACACCCACCCACCACCGAACAGATTTTCAGAGATTCACACCCACCCACCACGGAACAGATTTTCAGAGATTCACACCCACCCACCACGGACAGATTTTCAGAGATTCACACCCACCCACCACGGAACAGATGTTCAGAGATTCACACCCACCCACCACGGAACAGATGTTCAGAGATTCACACCCACCCACCACGGAACAGATGTTCAGAGATTCACACCCACCCACCACGGAACAGATTTTCAGAGATTCACACCCACCCACCACGGAACAGATTTTCAGAGATTCACACCCATCCAGCATTGAACAGATTTTCAGAGATTCACACCCACCCACCACGGAACAGAATTTCAGAGATTCACAGCCACCCACCACGGACAGATTTTCAGAGATTCACACCCACCCAGCACCAAACAGATTTTCACAGATTCACACCCACCCACCATGGACAGATTTTCAGAGATTCACACCCACCCACCACGGAACAGATGTTCAGAGATTCACACCCACCCACCACGGACAGATTTTCAGAGATTCACACCCACCCACCACCGAACAGATATTCAGAGATTCACACCCACCCGCCACCGAACAGATATTCAGAGATTCACACCCACCCACCACCGAACAGATTTTCAGAGATTCATACCCACCCAGCATTGAACAGATTTTCAGAGATTCACACCCACCCACCACGGAACAGATTTTCAGAGATTCACACCCACCCACCACGGAACAGATTTTCAGAGATTCATACCCACCCAGCATTGAACAGATTTTCAGAGATTCACACCCACCCACCACGGACAGATTTTCAGAGATTCACACCCACCCAGCACCAAACAGATTTTCAGAGATTCACACCCACCCACCACCGAACAGATTTTCAGAGATTCACACCCACCCACCACGGAACAGATTTTCAGAGATTCACACCCACCCACCACGGACAGATTTTCAGAGATTCACACCCACCCACCACGGAACAGATGTTCAGAGATTCACACCCACCCACCACGGAACAGATGTTCAGAGATTCACACCCACCCACCACGGAACAGATGTTCAGAGATTCACACCCACCCACCACGGAACAGATTTTCAGAGATTCACACCCATCCAGCATTGAACAGATTTTCAGAGATTCACACCCACCCACCACGGAACAGATTTTCAGAGATTCACACCCACCCACCATTGAACAGATTTTCAGAGATTCACACCCACCCACCACGGAACAGATTTTCAGAGATTCACAGCCACCCACCACGGAACAGATTTTCAGAGATTCACACCCACCCAGCACCAAACAGATTTTCAGAGATTCACACCCACCCACCACTGAACAGATTTTCAGAGATTCACACCCACCCACCACCGAACAGATTTTCAGAGATTCACACCCACCCACCACGGAACAGATTTTCAGAGATTCACAGCCACCCACCACGGAACAGATTTTCAGAGATTCACACCCACCCAGCACCAAACAGATTTTCAGAGATTCACACCCACCCACCACTGAACAGATTTTCAGAGATTCACACCCACCCACCACCGAACAGATTTTCAGAGATTCACACCCACCCACCACGGAACAGATGTTCAGAGATTCACACCCACCCACCACGGACAGATTTTCAGAGATTCACACCCACCCAGCAGTGAACAGATTTTCAGAGATTCACAGCCACCCACCACGGAACAGATTTTCAGAGATTCACACCCACCCACCACGGAACAGATGTTCAGAGATTCACACCCACCCACCACGGACAGATTTTCAGAGATTCACTCCCACCCACCACGGAACAGATGTTCAGAGATTCACACCCACCCACCACGGAACAGATGTTCAGAGATTCACACCCACCCACCACGGAACAGATTTTCAGAGATTCACACCCACCCACCACCGAACAGATTTTCAGAGATTCACACCCATCCAGCATTGAACAGATTTTCAGAGATTCACACCCACACACCACCGAACAGATTTTCAGAGATTCACACCCACCCACCACGGAACAGATTTTCAGAGATTCACACCCATCCAGCATTGAACAGATTTTCAGAGATTCACACCCACCCACCACGGAACAGATTTTCAGAGATTCACACCCACCCACCACGGAACAGATGTTCAGAGATTCACACCCACCCACCACGGAACAGATGTTCAGAGATTCACACCCACCCACCACGGACAGATTTTCAGAGATTCACACCCACCCAGCATTGAACAGATATTCAGAGATTCACACCCACCCACCACGGACAGATTTTCAGAGATTCACACCCACTCAGCATTGAACAGATTTTCAGATATTCACACCCACCCACCACGGAACAGATTTTCAGAGATTCACACCCACCCACCACGGAACAGATGTTCAGAGATTCACACCCACCCACCACGGAACAGATGTTCAGAGATTCACACCCACCCACCACGGAAAAGATTTTCAGAGATTCACACCCACCCACCACGGAACAGATTTTCAGAGATTCACACCCACCCATCACGGAACAGATTTTCAGAGATTCACACCCACCCAGCACCGAACAGATTTTCAGAGATTCACACCCACCCACCACGGAACAGATGTTCAGAGATTCACACCCACCGACCACGGAACAGATTTTCAGAGATTCACACCCACCCACCACGGACAGATTTTCAGAGATTCACACCCACCCACCACGGAACAGATGTTCAGAGATTCACACCCACCCACCACGGAACAGATTTTCAGAGATTCACACCCACCCTCCACCGAACAGATTTTCAGAGATTCACACCCACCCACCATGGACAGATTTTCAGAGATTCACACCCACCCACCACGGACAGATTTTCAGAGATTCACACCCACCCAGCACGGAACAGATGTTCAGAGATTCACACCCACCCACCACGGAACAGATTTTCAGAAGTTCACACACACCCACCACCGAACAGATTTTCAGAGATTCACACCCACCCACCACGGACAGATTTTCAGAGATTCACACCTACCCAGCACCAAACAGAGTTTCAGAGATTCACACCCACCGACCACGGAACAGATTTTCAGAGATTCACACCCACCCACCACGGACAGATTTTCAGAGATTCACACCCACCCACCACGGAACAGATTTTCAGAGATTCACACCCACCCACCACGGACAGATTTTCAGAGATTCACACCCACCCAGCACAAAACAGATTTTCAGAGATTCACACCCACCCACCACCGAACAGATTTTCAGAGATTCACACCCACCCACCACCGAACAGATTTTCAGAGATTCACAGCCACCCACGACGGACAGATTTTCAGAGATTCACTCCCACCCACCACGGAACAGATTTTCAGAGATTCACACCCACCCACCACGGAACAGATTTTCAGAGATTCACACCCACCCACCACGGAACAGATTTTCAGAGATTCACACCCACCCACCACGGAACAGATTTTCAGAGATTCACACCTACCCACCACGGAACAGATTTTCAGAGATTCATACCCACCCAGCATTGAACAGATTTTCAGAGATTCACACCCACCCACCACGGAACAGATTTTCAGAAATTCACACCCACCCACCACGGAACAGATTTTCAGAGATTCACACCCACCCACCACCGGACAGATTTTCAGAGATTCACACCCACCCACCACCGAACAGATTTTCAGAGATTCACAGCCACCCACCACGGAACAGATTTTCAGAGATTCACACCCACCCACCACCGAACAGATTTTCAGAGATTCATACCCACCCAGCATTGAACAGATTTTCAGAGATTCACACCCACCCACCACGGAACAGATTTTCAGAAATTCACACCCACCCACCACGGAACAGATTTTCAGAGATTCACAGCCACCCACCACGGACAGATTTTCAGAGATTCACACCTACCCAGCACCAAACAGAGTTTCAGAGATTCACACCCACCCAGCATTGAACAGATTTTCAGAGATTCACACCCACCCACCACGGAACAGATTTTCAGAGATTCACACCCACCCAGCACCAAACAGTTTTTCAGAGATTCACACCCACCCACCACCGGACAGATTTTCAGAAATTCACACCCACCCACCACGGAACAGATTTTCAGAGATTCACACCCACCCACCACCGAACAGATTTTCAGAGATTCATACCCACCCAGCATTGAACAGATTTTCAGAGATTCACACCCACCCACCACGGAACAGATTTTCAGAAATTCACACCCACCCACCACGGACAGATTTTCAGAGATTCACACCTACCCAGCACCAAACAGAGTTTCAGAGATTCACACCCACCCAGCATTGAACAGATTTTCAGAGATTCACATCCACCCACCACGGAACAGATTTTCAGAGATTCACAGCCACCCACCACGGAACAGATTTTCAGAAATTCACACCCACCCAGCACCAAACAGATTTTCAGAGATTCACACCCACCCACCACCGAACAGATTTTCAGAGATTCACACCCACCCACCACGGAACAGATTTTCAGAGATTCACACCCACCCACCACCGAACAGATTTTCAGAGATTCACACCCACCCACCACCGAACAGATTTTCAGAGATTCACACCCACCCACCACGGACAGATTTTCAGAGATTCACACCCACCCAGCACCAAACAGATTTTCAGAGATTCACACCCACCCACCACCGGACAGATTTTCAGAGATTCACACCCACCCACCACCGAACAGATTTTCAGAGATTCACACCCACCCACCACGGACAGATTTTCAGAGATTCACACCCACCCAGCACCAAACAGATTTTCAGAGATTCACACCCACCCACCACCGGACAGATTTTCAGAGATTCACAGCCACCCACCACGGAACAGATTTTCAGAGATTCACACCCACCCAGCATTGAACAGATTTTCAGAGATTCACACCCACCCACCACAGAACAGATTTTCAGAGATTCACACCCACCCAGCATTGAACAGATTTTCAGAGATTCACAGCCACCCACCACGGAACAGATTTTCAGAGATTCACACCCACGCAGCATTGAACAGATTTTCAGAGATTCACTCCCACCCACCACGGAACAGATTTTCAGAGATTCACACGCACCCACCACGGAACAGATTTTCAGAGATTCACACCCACCCACCACGGAACAGATTTTCAGAGATTCACACCCACCCACCACGGAACAGATTTTCAGAGATTCACACCCACCCACCACGGAACAGATTTTCAGAGATTCATACCCACCCAGCATTGAACAGATTTTCAGAGATTCACACCAACCCACCACGGAACAGATTTTCAGAAATTCACACCCACCCACCACGGAACAGATTTTCAGAGATTCACAGCCACCCACCACGGACAAATTTTCAGAGATTCACACCTACCCAGCACCAAACAGAGTTTCAGAGATTCACACCCACCCAGCATTGAACAGATTTTCAGAGATTCACACCCACCCACCACGGAACAGATTTTCAGAGTTTCACACCCACCCACCACCGAACAGATTTTCAGAGACTCACACCCACCCACCACCGAACAGATTTTCAGAGATTCACACCCACCCACCACGGACAGATTTTCAGAGATTCACACCCACCCAGCACCAAACAGATTTTCAGAGATTCACACCCACCCACCACCGGACAGATTTTCAGAAATTCACACCCACCCACCACGGAACAGATTTTCAGAGATTCACACCCACCCACCACCGAACAGATTTTCAGAGATTCATACCCACCCAGCATTGAACAGATTTTCTGAGATTCACACCCACCCACCACGGAACAGATTTTCAGAAATTCACACCCACCCACCACGGAACAGATTTTCAGAGATTCACAGAAACCCACCACGGACAGATTTTCAGAGATTCACACCTACCCAGCACCAAACAGAGTTTCAGAGATTCACACCCACCCAGCATTGAACAGATTTTCAGAGATTCACACCCACCCACCACGGAACAGATTTTCAGAGATTCACAGCCACCCACCACGGAACAGATTTTCAGAAATTCACACCCACCCAGCACCAAACAGATTTTCAGAGATTCACACCCACCCACCACCGAACAGATTTTCAGAGATTCACACCCACCCACCACGGAACAGATTTTCAGAGATTCACACCCACCCACCACCGAACAGATTTTCAGAGATTCACACCCACCCACCACTGAACAGATTTTCAGAGATTCACACCCACCCACCACGGACAGATTTTCAGAGATTCACACCCACCCAGCACCAAACAGATTTTCAGAGATTCACACCCACCCACCACCTGACAGATTTTCAGAGATTCACACCCACCCACCACCGAACAGATTTTCAGAGATTCACACCCACCCACCACGGCCAGATTTTCAGAGATTCACACCCACCCAGCACCAAACAGATTTTCAGAGATTCACACCCACCCAGCATTGAACAGATTTTCAGAGATTCACACCCACCCACCACAGAACAGATTTTCAGAGATTCACACCCACCCACCACCGAACAGATTTTCAGAGATTCACACCCACCCACCACGGACAGATTTTCAGAGATTCACACCCACCCAGCACCAAACAGATTTTCAGAGTTTCACACCCACCCACCACATAACAGATTTTCAGAGATTCACACCCACCCACCACGAAACAGATATTCAGAGATTCACACCCACCCACCACGGAACAGATGTTCAGGGATTCACACCCACCCACCACGGAACAGATGTTCAGAGATTCACACCCACCCACCACGGAACAGATTTTCAGAGATTCACACCCACCCAGCACCAAACAGATTTTCAGAGATTCACACCCACCCACCACTGAACAGATTTTCAGAGATTCACACCCACCCACCACGGAACAGATGTTCAGAGATTCACACCCACCCACCACGGAACAGATGTTCAGAGATTCACACCCACCCACAACGGAACAGATGTTCAGAGATTCACACCCACCCACCACGGAACAGATGTTCAGAGATTCACACCCACCCACCACGGACAGATTTTCAGAGATTCACACCCACCCAGCATTGAACAGATTTTCAGAGATTCACACCCACCCACCACGGAACAGATTTTCAGAGATTCACACCCACCCACCACGGAACAGATGTTCAGAGATTCACACCCACCCACCACGGAACAGATTTTCAGAAATTCACACCCACCCACCACCGAACAGTTTTTCAGAGATTCACACCCATCCAGCATTGAACAGATTTTAAGAGATTCACACCCACCCACCACCGAACAGATTTTCAGAGATTCACACCCACCCACCACGGACAGATTTTCAGAGATTCACACCCATCCAGCACCAAACAGAGTTTCAGAGATTCACACCCACCCAGCATTGAACAGATTTTCAGAGATTCACACCCACCCACCACGGAACAGATGTTCAGAGATTCACACCCACCCACCACGGAACAGATGTTCAGAGATTCACACCCACCCAGCACGGAACAGATGTTCAGAGATTCACACCCACCCACCACGGAACAGATTTTCAGAGATTCACACCCACCCACCACGGAACAGATGTTCAGAGATTCACACCCACCCACCACGGAACAGATTTTCAGAGATTCACACCCACCCACCACCGAACAGATGTTCAGAGATTCACACCCACCCACCACGGACAGATTTTCAGAGATTCACACCCACCCAGCATTGAACAGATTTTCAGAGATTCACACCCACCCACCACCGAACATATGTTCAGAGATTCACACCCACCCACCACGGAACAGATGTTCAGAGATTCACACCCACCCACCACAGAACAGATGTTCAGAGATTCACACCCACCCACCACGGAACAGATTTTCAGAGATTCACACCCACCCACCACGGAACAGATGTTCAGAGATTCACACCCACCCACCACGGAACAGATGTTCAGAGATTCACACCCACCCACCACGGAACAGATTTTCAGAGATTCACACCCACCCACCACGGAACAGATTTTCATAGATTCACACCCACCCATCACGGAACAGATTTTCAGAGATTCACACCCACCCAGCACCAAACAGATTTTCAGAGATTCACACCCACCCAGCACCAAACAGATTTTCAGAGATTCACACCCACCCACCACGGAACAGATGTTCAGAGATTCACACCCACCCACCACGGAACAGATTTTCAGAGATTCACACCCACCCACCATGGACAGATTTTCAAAGATTCACACCCACCCACCATGGACAGATTTTCAGAGATTCACACCCACCCACCACGGACAGATTTTCAGAGTTTCACACCCACCCACCACAGAACAGATTTTCAGAGTTTCACACCCACCCACCACGGAACAGATTTTCAGAAATTCACACCCACCCACCACCGAACAGATTTTCAGAGATTCACACCCACCCACCACGGACAGATTTTCAGAGATTCACACCTACCCAGCACCAAACAGAGTTTCAGAGATTCACACCCACCCAGCATTGAACAGATTTTCAGAGATTCACACCCACCCACCACGGAACAGATTTTCAGAGATTCACAGCCACCCACCACGGAACAGATTTTCAGAGATTCACACCCACCCAGCACCAAACAGATTTTCAGAGATTCACACCCACCCAGCATTGAACAGATTTTCAGAGATTCACACCCACCCACCACAGAACAGATTTTCAGAGATTCACACCCACCCAGCATTGAACAGATTTTCAGAGATTCACAGCCACCCACCACGGAACAGATTTTCAGAGATTCACACCCACGCAGCATTGAACAGATTTTCAGAGATTCACTCCCACCCACCACGGACAGATTTTCAGAGATTCACAGCCACCCACCACGGACAGATTTTCAGAGATTCACACCTACCCAGCACCAAACAGAGTTTCAGAGATTCACACCCACCCAGCATTGAACAGATTTTCAGAGATTCACACCCACCCACCACGGAACAGATTTTCAGAGATTCACACCCACCCACCACGGAACAGATTTTCAGAGATTCACACCCACTCACCACGGAACAGATTTTCAGAGATTCACACCCACCCACCACGGAACAGATTTTCAGAGATTCACACCCACCCACCACGGAACAGATTTTCAGAGATTCATACCCACCCAGCATTGAACAGATTTTCAGAGATTCACACCCACCCACCACGGAACAGATTTTCAGAGATTCATACCCACCCAGCATTGAACAGATTTTCAGAGATTCACACCCACCCACCACGGAACAGATTTTCAGAAATTCACACCCACCCACCACGGAACAGATTTTCAGAGATTCACAGCCACCCACCACGGACAGATTTTCAGAGATTCACACCTACCCAGCACCAAACAGAGTTTCAGAGATTCACACCCACCCAGCATTGAACAGATTTTCAGAGATTCACACCCACCCACCACGGAACAGATTTTCAGAGATTCACACCCACCCACCACCGAACAGATTTTCAGAGACTCACACCCACCCACCACGGAACAGATTTTCAGAGATTCACACCCACCCACCACGGACAGATTTTCAGAGATTCACACCCACCCAGCACCAAACAGATTTTCAGAGATTCACACTTACCCACCACCGGACAGATTTTCAGAAATTCACACCCACCCACCACGGAACAGACTTTCAGAGATTCACACCCACCCACCACCGAACAGATTTTCAGAGATTCATACCCACCCAGCATTGAACAGATTTTCAGAGATTCACACCCACCCACCACGGAACAGATTTTCAGAAATTCACACCCACCCACCACGGAAAAGATTTTCAGAGATTCACAGCCACCCACCATGGACAGATTTTCAGAGATTCACACCTACCCAGCACCAAACAGAGTTTCAGAGATTCACACCCACCCAGCATTGAACAGATTTTCAGAGATTCACACCCACCCACCACGGAACAGATTTTCAGAGATTCACACCCACCCACCACCGAACAGATTTTCAGAGATTCACACCCACCCACCACCGAACAGATTTTCAGAGATTCACACCCACCCACCACGGACAGATTTTCAGAGATTCACACCCACCCAGCACCAAACAGATTTTCAGAGATTCACACCCACCCACCACCGGACAGATTTTCAGAAATTCACACCCACCCACCACGGAACAGATTTTCAGAGATTCACTCCCACCCACCACCGAACAGATTTTCAGAGATTCACACCCACCCACCACCGAACAGATTTTCAGAGATTCACACCCACCCACCACGGACAGATTTTCAGAGATTCACACCCACCCAGCACCAAACAGATTTTCAGAGATTCACAACCACCCACCACCGGACAGATTTTCAGAGATTCACACCCACCCACCACCGAACAGATTTTCAGAGATTCACACCCACCCACCATGGACAGATTTTCAGAGATTCACACCCACCCACCACGGACAGATTTTCAGAGATTCACACCCACCCACCACGGAACAGATTTTCAGAGATTCACACCCACCCACCACGGAACAGATTTTCAGAGATTCACACCCACCCACCACGGAACAGATTTTCAGAGATTCACACCCACCCACCACGGAACAGATTTTCAGAGATTCACACCCACCCAGCACCGAACAGATTTTCAGAGATTCACACCCACCCACCACCGAACAGATTTTCAGAGATTCACACCCACCCACCACGGACAGATTTTCAGAGACTCACACCCACCCACCACGGAACAGATTTTCAGAAATTCACACCCACCCACCACGGAACAGATTTTCAGAGATTCACAGCCACCCACCATGGACAGATTTTCAGAGATTCACACCTACCCAGCACCAAACAGAGTTTCAGAGATTCACACCCACCCAGCATTGAACAGATTTTCAGAGATTCACACCCACCCACCACGGAACAGATTTTCAGAGATTCACACCCACCCACCACCGAACAGATTTTCAGAGATTCACACCCACCCACCACCGAACAGATTTTCAGAGATTCACACCCACCCACCACGGACAGATTTTCAGAGATTCACACCCACCCAGCACCAAACAGATTTTCAGAGATTCACACCCACCCACCACCGGACAGATTTTCAGAAATTCACACCCACCCACCACGGAACAGATTTTCAGAGATTCACTCCCACCCACCACCGAACAGATTTTCAGAGATTCACACCCACCCACCACCGAACAGATTTTCAGAGATTCACACCCACCCACCACGGACAGATTTTCAGAGATTCACACCCACCCACCACCGAACAGATTTTCAGAGATTCACACCCACCCACCATGGACAGATTTTCAGAGATTCACACCCACCCACCACGGACAGATTTTCAGAGATTCACACCCACCCACCACGGAACAGATTTTCAGAGATTCACACCCACCCACCACGGAACAGATTTTCAGAGATTCACACCCACCCACCACGGAACAGATTTTCAGAGATTCACACCCACCCACCACGGAACAGATTTTCAGAGATTCACACCCACCCAGCACCGAACAGATTTTCAGAGATTCACACCCACCCACCACCGAACAGATTTTCAGAGATTCACACCCACCCACCACGGACAGATTTTCAGAGACTCACACCCACCCACCACGGAACAGATTTTCAGAGATTCACACCCACCCACCACCGAACAGATTTTCAGAGATTTACACCCACCCAGCACCAAACAGATTTTCAGAGATTCACACCCACCCACCACGGAACAGATTTTCAGAGATTCACACCCACCCACCACGGAACAGATTTTCAGAGATTCACACCCACCCACCACCGAACAGCTTCTCTCTCAAGTCTGTGAACTCCTGGGACAGGAGAAGGCATTCACTCTGAATCTGCTCAATAGTTTTGTACATTTCACTTTTCCAAGCTCCAGAGAATAAATGTATCATCTCCTCAACTTTCCCTCCTGGACCTGGAACTGGTCCAGAAATCTTCTCTGCGTTCCCATAGCCAGTAAATTATTTTCAGGTACTATGACCAAAACTGCAGATGATATTCCTAAAGTGCTTTCAAACAATATCTTGTATAATTATAGGGGATATCTTTTCTCTTGTATACAAGAACCCTACAAGCACATGACACATGTTACTGATACTCATTGGGAGCATAGTTGGACAAAATGGTGCAGGTGTCCAGTACATGGGCAGTTACACTGGAGGTTGTCCTTGCAATTTGGGTTCGACACCTCCAGGCCCAGGCGTAAATGTGAAGTCCACCAATCCATACTGACATGTTTGGGTTTTGTGTCCACAGAGTGACCTGAGCTTCTGAAGGGACTGCCCTGTGCTGCTGGCTGTGGGAAAGTGGCTCCCTGACCGGATCACCCACTTACCTTGCCTCTGGGACAGCACTCTGGTCCAAAAACAACCAGAAGTTTGAAGGAGTTTAGTACATTAACTGTTACTCCCTCGCTGGTGTGGGACTTACTCACCAAGTGTCTCAGAAGCCGGTTTAATGCGAAGGTCAATTTTATGTTCCACTCCAGCCTGCAATTGACACATCACACGATAAGTGAACAATACCACGGGTGACTTGTTCCTACAGGTTGCAGCACTGTCTGAGACACTGAGGATATGTACATATCACACAGGAGTTCTGTGCTGGGACCACAGCCTCTGAGGTTCCCAACCTGGTGTCCACAGACCCCTCGGTTAATGGTAGGATTCCATGGCAGGCAAAGAGTTGGGAATCCCTGCCTTAGTGGATGAGATGACACAGCAAGGCAGGGTGCTGAGGTCCATAGCCATCGATACCAGATCCACTGACCCTGATTCCCACATTTCCATTCCCCCCATTTCACAGGAATTTCATTATGGTGGACAACGGTTAGGTTGGGATCTTGACATGAGGACAATATCAGGGCCTGAATAAGGCTCAGGGCTGCACAGAATGTTGGAGATGGGGTTGTGGTGGTGTTCAGGGTGAGGCAGATAACCCACTCATTGGGCCAGGCCTTCTGGTTATCACAGTTGTCCCACACGCCTCTCCTCACCACCACAATCCTTCCCCATGGACCCCTCCACATTCCCTTCCCATCTTAATCAGCCCCATTCCCCACTCTCCCTGAACACCCACACAACTCACCTCCTCATCCACTGTAAGGAAAGAGTTAAATGCAATTCCTCCTCAGCTTATTTATTTATTTATTTAGAAATACCGTGCAGAACATTCCCTTCTGGTTAGAGTCACGTCACACCAGCAACATCCAACAGCTCCAATTTAACCCAAACCTAATCACCCGACAAGTTACAAAGACCAATTAACCTACCCCGTTTGACTTTGGACTCTGGAAGGAAAACCGAGAATCTGAGAAAACACGTGCGTTCCTTGGGGAGGACATACAGAGACACTTTACAAATAAAACTAACGGGAATGGGAAGTGGGGAGATCAGGACAGGTGGTCAGGAATGGGGAGATCGGGAGCGGGAAATGGCGGATATCAGGACGGGGGGGCAGGCTGTTGGGAACAGGAAGTGGGGGGACGAGACCATGGAGGGAAGTGGTGGGAGATCAGGGACAGGGAATGGGAGGGGATCGAGAGCGGAGGGGGGTGTTGTTCGGGAGCGGGGGGAGAGACCGGGAGCAGGGGGGGTTGATCGAGAGCAGAGGGGGGAGAGATCGGGAGCGGGGGGGAGAGATCGGGAGCGGGGGGAGAGATCGAGAGCGGGGTGGAGATCGGGAGCTGGGGGGTTGATCGAGAGCAGAAGGGGGAGAGATCGGGAGCTGGGGGGAGAGATCGGGAGCGGGGGAGAGATCGGGAGCGGGGGGAGAGATCGGGAGCGGGAGGAGAGATCGGGAGCGGGAGGAGAGATCGGGAGCGGGGGGAGAGATCGGGAGCGGGGTGGAGATCGGGAGCGGTGAGGGAGAGATCGGGAGCGGGGGGGGTTGATCGAGAGCAGAGGGGGGAGAGATCGGGAGCGGGGTGGAGATTGGGAGCGGGGTGGAGATCGGGAGCAGGGGGAGAGATCGGTAGGGGGGGGAGAGATCGGGAGCTGGGGGGTTGATCGAGAGCAGAAGGGGGAGAGATCGGGAGCTGGGGGGAGAGATCGGGAGCGGGGGAGATATCGGCAGCGGGGTGGAGATCGGGAGCGGTGAGGGAGAGATCGGGAGCGGGGTGGAGATCGGGAGTGGGGGGGGAGAGATCGGCAGCGGGGTGGAGATCGGGAGCAGGGGGAGAGATCGGTAGGGGGGGGGAGAGATCGGGAGCTGGGGGGTTGATCGAGAGCAGAAGGGGGAGAGATCGGGAGCTGGGGGGAGAGATCGGGAGCGGGGGAGATATCGGCAGCGGGGTGGAGATCGGGAGTGGTGAGGGAGAGTTCGGGAGCGGGGTGGAGATCGGGAGTGGGGGGGGAGAGATCGGCAGCGGGGTGGAGATCGGGAGCGGGGGGGAGAGATCGGGAGCGGGGTGGAGATCGGGAGCTGGGGGGTTGATCGAGAGCAGAAGGGGGAGAGATCGGGAGCTGGGGGGAGATATCGGCAGCGGGGTGGAGATCGGGAGCGGGGTGGAGATCGGGAGTGGTGAGGGAGAGATCGGGAGCGGGGTGGAGATCGGGAGCGGTGAGGGAGAGATCGGGAGCGGGGTGGAGATCGGGAGCGGTGGGGGAGAGATCGGGAGCGGGGTGGAGATCGGGAGCAGGGGGGTTGATCGAGAGCAGAAGGGGGAGAGATCGGGAGCTGGGGGGAGAGATCGGGAGCGGGGTGGAGATCGGGAGCGGGGGGAGAGATCGGGAGCGGGGGAGAGAGATCGGGAGCGGGGGGGAGAGATCGGGAGCGGGGGGAGAGATCGGGAGCGGGGGGAGAGATCGGGAGCGGGGGAGATATCGGCAGCGGGGTGGAGATCGGGAGCAGGGGGAGAGATCGGGAGCGGGGGGGAGAGATCGGGAGCGGGGGGGAGAGATCGGGAGCGGTGGGGGAGAGATCGGGAGCGGGGGGGAGAGATCGGGAGCGTGGGGGAGAGATCGGGAGCGGGGGGGGAGAGATCGGGAGCGGGGTGGAGATCGGGAGCGGTGGGGGAGAGATCGGGAGCGGTGGGGGTTGATTGAGAGCAGAGGGGGGAGAGATCGGGAGCGGGGGGGGGAGAGATCGGGAGCGGGGGGGAGAGATCGGGAGCAGGGGGGGAGAGATCGGGAGCGGGGTGGAGATCGGGAGCGGTGGGGGAGAGATCGGGAGCGGGGTGGAGATCGGGAGCGGTGGGGGAGAGATCGGGAGCGGTGGGGGAGAGATCGGGAGCGGGGGGGAGAGATCGGGAGCGGGGTGGAGATCGGGAGCGGGGGGGAGATATCGGCAGCGGGGTGGAGATCGGGAGCAGGGGGAGAGATCGGTAGGGGGGGGAGATGTAGAGGCAGCTACACTGGGAGCGCCCTATATAGGTGATCCCAAGAGACTTGCAGGTGGTGTTGCCTCACCCACAAGGATTGTTTGGGGCTCTAAGTGGTGGTGAGGAAGGAGATAGACAATAGACAATAGGTGCAGAAGTAGACCATTCGGCCCCTCGAGTCTGCACCGCCATTCTGAGATCATGGCTGATCATTCACTATCAATACCCAGTCCCTGCCTTGTCCCCATATCCCTTGATTCCCCTATCCATCAGATATCTATCTAGCTCCTTCTTGAAAGCATCCAGAGAATTGGCCTCCACCGTCTTCCGAGGCAGTGCATTCCACACCTCCACAACTCTCTGGGAGAAGAAGCTCTTCCTCAACTCTGTTTTAAATAACTGACCTCTTATCCTCAATCCATGCCCTCTGGTACTGGACTCTCCCAACATCTGGAACATATTTCCTGCCTCAATCCTATCAAATCCTTTAATTATCTTAAACGTTTCAATCAGATCCCCTCTCAATCTCCTCAATTCCAGCGTGTACAAGCCCAATTTCTCCAATCTCTCTGCGTAAGACAGCCCTGCCATCCCAGGAATCAACCTAGTGAATCTACGCTGCACTTCCTCAATTGCCAGAATGTCCTTCCTTAAACCTGGAGACCAAAACTGTACACAATATTCCAGGTGTGGTCTCACCAGGGCCCTGTACAAATGCAAAAGGACATCCTTGCTCTTGTACTCAATTCCCCTTGTAATAAAGGCCAACATTCCATTTGCCCTCTTCACTGCCTGTTGCACTTGCTCATTCACCTTCATTGACTGATGAACTAGGACTCCCAGGTCTCTTTGCATTTCTCCCTTACCTAACTCTACACCGTTCAGACAATACTCTGCCCTCTTGTTCCTGCTTCCAAAGTGGATAACACATTTATTCACATTGAATGACATCTGCCAAGTATCTGCCCACTCACCCAGCCTATCCAAGTCTCCCTGTATTCTCCTAACGTCCTCTTCGCATGTCACACTGCCACCCAGTTTAGTATCGTCAGCAAACTTGCTGATATAGTTTTCAATGCCCTCATCTAAATCGTTGACATGTTGGAGCTGGTGTAGTTCTTGGGCTGCTTGCAGGGGGAAATGGTCGGAGGGAGATCCGTGAGGAGGAACAAGTGGACAAGAGTTGCATAGAGGGCGAGCTTTGCAGGAAGCAGAACAGAAATTATTGGAATAACCAGGTCTAGAGGCTTGTTTTTATACCAGTTGATTAAGGTTCACTTAGCTTCAGTTTTGGTGCAGAACAGCCTGCTTGCTGTATACCAGAATTTTTTTTAGTATACGTAAGATTGTATGGTGCCAGAAAAGGCAGCTCATAAAGGATTTACAAGTGTATTGCACGATTCAGTAGAAAATATATAACAATATATAAGAAAGAGATTAGAAAAGCTAAAAGAAGATACGAGGTTGGTTTGGCAAATAAGGTGAAAGTAAATCCGAAAGGTTTCTACAGTTATATTAAAAGCAAGAGGATAGTGAGGGATAAAATTGGCCCCTTAGAGAATCAGAGTGGTCAGCTATGTGTGGAACCGAAGGAGATGGGAGAGATTTTGAATGATTTCTTCTCTTCGGTATTCACTAAGGAGAAGGATATTGAATTGTCTAAGGTGTGGGAAACAAGTAAGGAAGTTATGGAACCTATGACAATTAAAGAGGTGGAGGTACTGGCGCTTTTAAGAAATTTAAAAGTGGATAAATCTCCGGGTCCTGACAGGATATTCCCCAGGACCTTGAGGGAAGTTTGTGTAGAAATAGCAGGAGCTCTGACGGAGATCTTTAAGATGTCATTAGAACGGGGATTGTGCCGGAGGATTGGCGTATCGCTCATGTGGTTCCATTGTTTAAAAAGGGTTCTAGAAGGAAGCCTAGCAATTATAGACCTGTCAGTTTGACATCAGTGGTGGGTAAATTAATGGAAAGTATTCTTAGAGATAGTATTTATAATTATCTGGATAGACGGGATCTGATTAGAAGTAGCCAGCATGGATTTGTGCGTGGAAGGTCATGTTTGACAAACCTTATTGAATTTTTTGAAGAAGTTACGAGGAATGTTGACGAGGGTAAGGCAGTGGATGTAGTTTATATGGACTTCAGCAAAGCCTTTGACAAAGTTCCACATGGAGGGTTAGTTAAGAAGGTTCAGTCGTTAGGTATTAATGCTGGAGTAATAAAATGGATTCAACAGTGGCTAGATGGGAGATGCCAGAGAGTAGTGGTGGATAATTGTTTATCGGGATGGAGGCCGGTGACTAGCGGGGTGCCTCAGGGATCTGTTTTGGGCCCAATGTTGTTTGTAATATACATAAATGATCTGGATGATGGGGTGGTAAATTGGATTAGTAAGTATGCCGATGATACTAAGGTAGGAGGTGTTGTGGATAATGAGGTGGATTTTCAAAGCTTGCAGGGAGATTTATGCCGGTTAGAAGAATGGGCTGAACGTTGGCAGATGGAGTTTAATGCTGAGAAGTGTGAGGTTCTACATTTTGGCAGGAATAATCCAAATAGAACATACAGGGTAAATGGTAGGGCATTGAGGAATGCAGAGGAACAGAGAGATCTAGGAATAACTGTGCATGGTTCCCTGACAGTGGAGTCTCATGTAGATAGGGTGGTGAAGAGGGCTTTTGGAATGCTGGCCTTTATAAATCAAAGCATTGAGTACAGAAGTTGGGATGTAATGCTAAAGTTGTACAAGGCATTGGTAAGGCCAAATTTGGAATATTGTGTGCAGTTCTGGTCACCGAATTATAGGAAAGATATCAATAAATTAGAGAGAGTGCAGAGACGATTTACTAGGATGTTACCTGGGTTTCAGCAATTAAGTTACAGAGAAAGGTTGAACAAGTTAGGTCTCTATTCATTGGAGCGTAGAAGGTTGAGGGGGGATTTGATCGAGGTATTTAAAATTTTGAGAGGGATAGATAGAGTTGATGTGAACAGGCTGTTTCCATTGAGAGTAGGGGAGATTCAAACTAGAGGACATGATTTGAGAGTTAGGGGGCAGAATTTTAAGGGAAACACGAGGGGGTATTTCTTTACTCAAAGAGTGATAGCTGTGTGGAATGAGCTTCCTGTAGAAGTAGTAGAGGCCAGTTCAGTTGTGTCATTTAAGGTAAAATTGGATAGGTATATGGACAGGAAAGGAGTGGAGGGTTATGGGCTGAGTGCGGGTAGGTGGGACTAGGTGAGATTAAGGGTTCGGCACGGACTAGGAGGGCCAAGATGGCCTGTTTCCGTGCTGTGATTGTTATATGGTTATATGGTTTTACATGGAAAATTGCTACCACATCACAATTTAAATATGTGTTTTGCATCACCAGGAAAATAGAACCCTATACAAATAGACCCCCTGGACTAGGTTCACAAGAAGATATTCAATATAAGGATTTATTACTGGTTTCCTCTGCCAACAGTATAGCTGGAATCTGTGAGTTGGGCTGCAGCCAGGGGTATCACTGACATTGTGTAACCCCTGGAATTCCACTATATGTGTAATAGATTGGTCCCGTGGGCAGCTGGGGTTGGAAAGACCTTCACATTCTGCACTCATTGTCCTAGTTGAACCCAAACTTCAATGCTCACTCACTTCGTGTCCTCACTTCTTCCGGGGGCACTGCCACACTTCCATCTAGACCCAGCGTGCATTCCCCACAGGTCGGACACCACTTGTGATTTGCTTCATGGATCTACAGAAATTCTTGAACAGCAGCAAAACAGCTCTTTCCTACATTACTTCAGTGTATAACTTGATCCTGCAGGCAGAGTTCTCGCGATGGGAGCAACTCTTCTTGTCAGGATAACTTTATTCATTGTTTATAATTCCACACTGTCCTGAGATGCACCACTTGGCATTAACGCACAAACTGGCTTGAAATAGTGTGGGTGGTGCCGAGAGAGCAATTAATACTGATGGTTTGTCCTGAATTTGCGATGTTTATTCAATGGAAGCATATTTTTCTTATTGAAATATGATAATGATATTACTGGGCACACTGACATCCATAAACACAAGATCCTGCAGATGCTGTAACTCACACAAAATGCTGGAGGTCAGGCAGTGTCTATCATCATCGTTATGTGCCATGTCACGTTCACATGGGTGATCATGGACTTGTGATGTGTTACCAGCTGCTCATATGAACATCCACCACCTGTTCCCATAGCTTCACGAGATCCTGATTGTGGTCTAAGCAGGTACAACACTTTGCCCAAGGATCACCTGCAGACTAGCGGAGGGAAGGAGTGCCTCACACCTCCTTTGGTAGGGACGTATCTCCACCCCACCACTTAAGCAGCATCAGAGAAATGAATAAAGAGTCGACATTTCAGGCTGTCACTCTTCATAAGGGTCTCAGCCCAAAATGTTGACTGTTTATTTCTTTCTATAGATGCTGCCTGATCTGCTGAGGTCCTCCAGCATTTTGTATGTGTGTTACACTGATAAACGAACCTTTGTACCCTCGTTGGTTGGCTTCCCTTAGACAGACACCAAGAACTCAGTCATTTAACCAAGTTGGCCTTTCTTCACATGTGAACTTGATCAGCGCTATTTACTCTTTACTATTCTCCCTTAAACCCACATCTGCAGTAATGGGACTGAGGCCAAATTTAGTAGTGATCTGTTGCTCACTAGAGCAGTATCAGATGCATATACACCAATTTGCTGATGGCTCTGTCAAGCACAGGTTCACTGATTTCACCAGATCATTTATTACAGCAGAACACCCGAGGGCTCATGCCACAGAGAGTTGGAAATAGAACTGAATTTATCAAGGACAAAGAGTCATTAATCCATTAGTACTTTTTGCACAGTGATGCTTATTTAACACCAGTAAGGATAAGCTATGTTTACTTGTACTACTGTGTAAAATTTAGGGTCTCCGTCCGGTAAGATGGCGATTGTTTAGCTGCTCCGAACTTTTGTTCCGTTATTTTCACTATCTTTGCACTAAATGTCTCCATTTTTTAAACCTTAATTAGGAACTTTATTTGGTTTCTTTTACTTGCCTGTGAACACATCTACCTTACAATGTCTAGCAAGAGTTCTAAAACCGGGAGAAAGGAAGTTCCAGTTCTGCCTTCTGAGACCCTCGCTGTGCTGGAACAACACCACGACGATATTTTAAAGGAATTTAGAACCGCTTTCAAACAGCTGGAAGCCAAACTGGATCGGATCAACAATAGAGTAGACGAACATGCTGAACACTTCTCTCGCATCAATTCGACTTCTGAAAATTTAGAAAGTCGTGTTCGATACTTGGAGATTCTCTGTTCCAGCCTAGAAGAAAAAAATAATAAACTCCTTTCTAAAATGGTCGATCTTGAAAATCGGAGCAGACGTTGTAACCTTCGAATTCTTGGGTTGCCAGAGGCCACCGAACAGGGATCAACCGTGAAGTTTTTCGCCGAGTTTCTCTGTGAGATATTCGGGAAAGATTTGCTTCTGAACCTGCCCGAGCTCGAAAGGGCACACCGGGTCTACGTTCCCCCCGGAATTCTGGGCTTCCACCCGTGACCAGTAATCTTGTGCTTCCATCAATACCAGGTAAAACACCGTCTGATTATGGAGGCACATCGCAGAGGTACTCTTACTTTCCAAAATACAATCATTCGCTTTGTGGAAGATTTTGCACCCCAGACCTTAAAGATGTGCCCTGAGTTTAAAGGCGTAATGAAAGTGCTTTTTGATCGTGGTTTTAAACCCTCTCTTCGCACTCCTGCCGATTTATGAATCACGCTTAATACTGGAAAATATAAGTGGTTTAAGTCAGTGAAGGAGGCTGGGGCATTTGTTGCAAGTCTTCCAGCTATCCAGCCATCTTCGGAACCCGATCGGACCTCCTAAAATGGTGGATAAGTACTTCTCATAGTAAAGTTACTTTTCCCGGACTCACTCACTTGAATCACTCAGACACTATTTATTGAAACTCTAAGGGCTGTTGACAATCTCTCCCTGGATTTGGTGTGTCTTTTTTAAATAGACATTCTGTGCTTAATGTTTCCCTATGGACGTTTAAATAGTACTTGTGTAATCTATTTTATTCTTGTATAACTTTATCTATAGAGTTCTACAATTGACCAACTTGTTTTGGAGGTTTGAAGTCTTTTTTGAAGGCCTCCCTGTTTGTTGGTTCACAGTTTAACTGCTGACTATTTATTTATTTATTTCACCTTTTCTTTTAATCTTTGATTTTTTTCCCTCTCTGTAAATGGTTGATAAGTACTCTTCTTGAATCTATAATTTTCCCCTTCCTCCCTTTTTTTTCTCCCCTTTCTCTTACTTTATTCTTCCATAATTTTTCACGGGTAGGTTAGTTTTGGTTTTCTTCCGATTTTCTCTGTATTAAGTTTTATATTTCTACAGATGTTCCAATTTGTAGTTATGTTTTCTAGTGCATAAACTAGTTACTATTTGCTAGAGTATTTATACAGAACTGCTGTTAATGACACAGATCTGGAAGTTATATTTGGGTTAATTTTTTTGGTAGAGCTAGCTGCTTTTTTTGGTAGCCGTCTAGTTTTGGGTTGTGTGCGTGGGGTGGATTTTCCAGTTCCAACATCACTCACTGTATTTATTGTTTGTCTCTATTGCTCAGGACATGTTTATGTTTTGATTTCACGAATCTATGCTTACATTTCTGCTCCCAGACTGCTATCGTATTGCTTGACTTTTTATATGCCTGCTGCCTTTTATGCATTAGTAATTGATAATGGCTAGCGCATTTAAATTTGTGAGCTGGAATGTAAAGGGATTGAATCACCCTGTTAAAAGGAGGAAGTTATTCTCACATATTAAACAACTCAAAGCTGACATTGCCTTCCTTCAAGAAACTCATATTCGTTGTTTTGATAACTCCCGGCTTCTGTCAAAGTGGGCAGGTCAGCATTTTCATTTATCCTTTGCCGCTAAAGCTAGGGGAGCCTCCATTCTTATTAACTCAAATATTCCTTTTGAACTCCATAATAAAATATCTGATACAAATGGCCGTTTTATTATTGTTTCTGGAAAACTGTACAACACTAAAGTTGTACTAGCAAACCTGAATGCCCCCAACTTTGATGATGTTAACTTTTTTGAATGTTTTTTTTCTTCACTACCAGAGTTAAACTCATACTCTCTTATACTAGGTGGTGACTTCAACTGTTGGTTAGATCCTAATCTGGATCGATCGTCCTCTGTTACCAGATCACCTACTAAATCTGCCTTAGCTATCCAATCGTTTCTCTCTAATTTTGGTATCCCTGATATATGGCGTTTCCTTCATCCTACTGAGAGAGATTATTTTTTTTTTCACATGTTCACCATACCTTCATTAGAATTGACTATTTCTTACTTGATAACCAACTTATCCCATTGGCCTACTCTTGTGACTATCAGAGTATACTGATTTCTGACCATGCCCCAATTACTCTCTCGCTGAACTGTCCTGGTCTCCCTCAGAGGAATAAACACTGGCGGTTTGATTCAACTTTATTATCGGATGATGATTTTTAAAAATTTATTAAGGATCAGATAAGCTTTTATTTTAACACTAATACATCACCTGAAGTGTCATCCCAGATTGTCTGGGATGCCATGAAAGCATATCTGAGGGGTCAAATAAACTCTTACACAGCAAATCTCAACAGAAGATCCTGTGCAGATCGATTAGACCTCATTAATCAGATTAAAGAATTGGATCAACTGTATGCTCAAACTAAGAACCCTGAACTATACAAGAAGCGTGTTGAGCTCCAAACTAAATTTAATCTTCTGTCTACTCAACCTGTCGAACGCCAACTTCTCGAAAGTAAGAGTCGCTTTTACATTCATGGTGATAAGTCTGGTAAATTTCTAGCCAATCAGCTGAGGCGTTCCAAAGCCAAACAACATATTACAAAGATCCGGAAGGAGAACGGAGACTTTACATCGGATCATTTAGAAATTAATGACGCATTTTAAAAATTTTATTCTCGGCTTTATTCCTCTGTATCTTCGAATGACAATATCTCTTGTTGATCAATTTTTTAAGAATCTGAATATTCCTTCACTTTCATCTGATTCTAAAGCCAAACTTAATGTGCCTATATCATCAGAAGAAATATTTTTTGCAATTTCTGCACTGTCCTCAGGGAAATCTCCTGGACCTGATGGGTTCCCTGTAGAATTTTATAAATCATTCTCTTCACTTCTTTCTCCTCAGTTACTTTCAGTATTATCTGATTCGTTTAATTACGGCAAATTGCCACCCTCTTTCAATGAGGATCTATTATTCTTCTATTAAAAAAGGGCAAAGACCCAACAGAGTGTTCCTCGTATAGGCCGATTTCTTTGCTCAATGTTGATGTAAAGATCTTAGCTAAAGTTTTGGCTCATAGATTAGAAACCGTTATTCCCTCCATTATCTCTGATGACCAATCAGGTTTTATTAAAAACCGTCTCCCTTTTTTTAAACATTCGGCGTTCATTTAATATCTTATACTCACCTCCAACTGGGATTCCTGAATGTGTTATTTCCCTCGATGTGGAGAAAGCATTTGATCGTATAGTGTGGAACTACCTTTTTGCAGTCTTAGAAAAAATTTGACCTTGGTCAAAGTTTCATCTCTTGGATCAAATTGCTGTACCTGTGTTCTACTGCTTCCGTTTTAACTAATTTTCAGAAATCCCAGGTATTTCATCTCAAACGTGGCACCCGTCAGGGATGTCCCTTAAGTCCCTTTCTCTTTGATTTGGCTATAGAACCTTTGGCAATAGCATTTCGAAATTGTCCTGAATTGACCGGGATTTGGAGAGGGGGTGTTGAGCATAAAGTTTCTCTTTATGCTGATGACTTATTACTCTTTCTCTCAAATCCATCTACATCCTTACCTCCAATGTTTTCACTTCTTGACCAGTTTAGCCAGTTCTCTGGCTATAAACTTAATTTACATAAGAGCGAACTTTTCCCAATTAATAAAGAAGCACAAGAATTAACATTTCGTGATCTCCCTTTTAAAGTAGTCCATAATCAATTTACTTATCTTGGAATTACAGTCACAAGGAAGTTTAAAGATCTCTTTTGTGAAAACTTTGCCAATCTTTCACATACTATAAAACAGAGTCTGGTACAATGGTACCCCTATCTATGTCTTTGGTAGGTCGCATTAATGTTGTTAAAATGTATGTTCTCCCCAAATTTTTATACTTATTTCAATCTATCCCAATTTTTATTCCTAAATCTTTTTTTGATTCCTTAGACTCTATTACTTTGTCATATCTGTGGAAGAATAAGCCCTCTAGAATTAATAAAATCCATCTCCAAAAATCTAAAAAAGAGGGTGGCATGGCTTTACCTAACTTTCGTTTATATTATTGGGCAGCTAATATACGTTGTGCTACCTTTTGGTCTTTCTTCCATGGCCAACCCAAGTGCCCTAATTGGGTGGCAATGGAGTTGAGCTCCACTAAAGAATTATCTATCTCTGCACTTCTTGGCTCTGTACTCCCTAGCAGTCTGTCCAGATCAATAGCTAATCCTCTTGTTAGACACACTTTGCGTATATGGGCTCAGTTTAGGAAATGCTATGGTTTCCATGGTTTTTCCATTTCCAGTCCTGTCGTACATAATCACCTTTTTTTTACCTACCACGTACGAATCAGCATTCCAGGTTTGGTATAGGAAAGGCATTAGACGTTTTGAAGATCTCTTCATTGATAATCGCTTTGCTTCTTTTCAGCAGCTCTCTGTTAAGTTCAATCTGCCCAATGCTCATTTTTTTTTAGATATCTCCAAATTAGACACTTTATTGCTCCTTTAATTCCTAACTTTCCTGAAATGCCTGCAAAAAATGCTATGGACTTATTTCTTTCCATTAATCCACTAGGTAAAGGTTTAATATCAATTATCCAAGATAAATTAGCAGCCTTACGACGGGCCCCTGTGGATAAAATTAAAATGGCATGGGAGAATGATTTAAATATCTCCTTATCTGATGAGAGCTGGGACTCGATTCTCAAATCGGTTAACTCAACCCCTCTTTGTGCTCGCCATTGCCTTTTACAGTTTAAGATTGTTCATAGAGCCCATATGTCTAAATCTAAACTATCTCGATTCTACCCTAGCGTTAGTCCGCTCTGTGATAAATGCAAGAGGGGCGAGGCCTCTCTCATTCATATGTACTGGTTCTGTCATAGCTTGGAGAAATTTTGGAAAGATGTCTTCACTACGTTATCGTATATTCTGAATCAGCACCTAGAACCAAACCCCTTATTTGCTTTGTTCGGTTTCTGGGGCGAGACAGATTTACGTCTGAGTCCGACCAAATGCCGAAGATTATCCTTTGCCTCTCTCCTGGCTAGACGCTTGATCCTCCTCAGATGGAGAGATGTTGCCCCGCCCACTCATACTTAATGGCTTAATGACATTATGGCCTGCTTGGACCTCGAAAAAATTCATTATTCAGTTCTTAATTCGGACCTAAAGTTCCATAAGGTCTGGGGACCTTTTATCGAGTACTTTCATAACCTTCCTCTTGACTAGGGTTTTTTTTTTCCTTTTCGGTCCCTTGCTTTCAGCTCCTTTTTTTTCTGGTAGTAGGCATTATTATCCTCTGTTGCTGAGTGTATTGGAGTTTGATTGTCCTGATTTATATTCTCTATATCGTGTTGTGGTTGGTCTGGAGTTTTTTTTTGTGTTGTGGGGTTGGGGGAGGATACTAAGTTTACTTGTCTTCAATTTAGGTGCTTTTTTTAAAATTCTCTTTCTCTGTATCATATTGTTATTGTATGCTTAATTTTGCACTGTATTAATGTTCCTCATTGTGATTTGGGTTTTTTTAAATCTGTAAAATGTATAAAAAAACTAATTAAAAAAAAATTTAGGGTCTCCCACAGATTAATTCTGGTCCTACCTGCACCTGAATTACTTCTGGTATTCCACATTAAAGTTCTCCAAATGACAGAAATCTTAAAACTTTGATCCAATGCAGTACTATAAAGAATGAATAACTGGTTCCACTGGCCTGCTGATGCAGGGGTCTCTCTTTATCTTCACAGTTGGAGGCCCCTTCCTGAGGGCAACTTGGATGCAAGCCCAGGTCCTTTCATAGAATCATAAACATTCACTACACAAATGAAGCATATTCCATGCCCCATTTTTGTTACTGAATCAGGCGTGTGTTGAGTTGGCACAAAAGAATGAACAAGGTTCAGTAGAAAACATATATTCAATTTGTCTCTGATTATGTTTGCTGTCTTCACCAATTCACAATACAGTATAGACTATTGCCAGCCAGTCTGTTAAGCCCCATTGGAAGAGTTACACAGATTCACAAACCATAGAAGGATTTGACCCACTGTCTGCACCAACCATCAAACTTTCATTTATGCTAATCCTTTTAATTCTCTCCATATTCCCATCAGCTTCTCCAAGATTCTTCCACATCTGCATGCAAGGGGCAATTGTCAGTGGTCAATTAAGCCAAACTCAAAGTAAATTTGTTATCAAAGTACGTATATGTCACCATTTACTTCCTTGAGATCAATTTTATTACAGGCATTTAAGAGGAAGTTAAAGAAATACAATAGAATTTATAAAAAAAATATATACATAAACAAAGACCGACAAAAAACAATGTGCAAAAATAGACAAATCATGCAAATAACAAATAATACTGACAACATGAAATGTAGAGTCCTTGAAAGTGAGTCTGAGCCTTGTGGAATCAGGTCAGAACTGAGGTGAGTGAAGTTATCCATGCTGGTTCAGGAGCCTGATGGTTGAAGTGTAATCATTGCTCCTGAATTGGTGGTGTAGCACCTAAGGATCCCATACCTCATGTCTGGTAGTAGTAAGAAGAGAGTGTGGCCTACATTAAAATACCAAAACAATCATCTTTAGGATGTAGGCAGAAACCAGAGCACCTGGAGGAAACCCACAAGGTCAGAAAATGTGCAAGCTCCACATAAACTACTGTGGCAGTCTTGATTGAGCCCTCATCACTGAAGATGTGAAGCAGCAGCTCCATTAGTTGTGCTGTTCTACCCTCCCACTTTGTCCTGCTCTTCTTGTCCCGAGAATGATTAATCCAAATCGACTCAGGCAATGAAGACAAGTGATATGTAGAGATGAGAGTGAAATAGAACTCCTATCCTGCTGGAAACTTTGGCATAAAGCACTAGAGCACAGAAACAGGCTCTTTGGCTCATCCAGTCTATGCCAAACTCTTATTCTGCAACTCACATTGGTCTGTACATGGACCCTATCCCTCTATTCTTCTCCCATCCTTGTGGCTTATCCAAATTTCTCTTAAATGTTGAAATGAATGCTAACATTGCATTTGCCTTCCTCACCACAGACTCAACCTGCAAATTAACCTTCAGGGAATTCTGCACAAGCACTCTCAAGTCCCTCTGCACTTCAGTTTTTCATATTTTTTCTCCATTTAGAAAATAGTTAACCCTTCCGTTTCTTCTACCAAAGTGCATGACCATACAATTCCCAACACTACATTCCATCTGCCATTTAGACAGATTCTTTTAATCTAAGTCCTTCTGCAGCCTCTTTACTTCCTCAAAACTACCTGCCCCTCCACCTATATCCATATTGTCTACAAACTTTGCAACAAAGCCATCAATTCCATCATCCAAATCATTGATATAGAACCATAGAACACTACAGCACAGTACAGGCCCTTCAGCCCTTCATGTTGTGCTGACCCACATAATCCTTAAAAAAAGTACTAAACCCACACTACCCCATAACCCTCCATTTTTCTTTCATCCATGTGCCTGTCCAAGAGGTTCTTAAATACCCCTAATGTTTTAGCCTCCACCACCATCCCTGGCAAGTCATTCCAGGCACTCACAACCTTCTGTGGAAAAACTTACATCTGATGTCTCCCCTAAACTTCCCTCTCTTAACTTTGTACATATGCCCTCTGGTGCTTGGTATTGGTGCCCTGGGAAACAGGTACTGACTATCTACCCTATCTATGCCTCTCATAATCTTGTAGACCTCTATCAAGTCCCCTCTCATTCTTCTACACTCCAAAGAGAAAAGTCCCAGCTCTGCTAACCTTGCTTCATATGACTTGTTCTCCAAACCAGGCAACATTCTGGTAAATCTCCTCTGCACCCTCTCCATAGCTTCCACATCCTTCCTATAATGAGGTGACCAGAATTAACACAATACTCTAAGTACAGTCTCACCAGAGATTTGTATAGTTGCAACATGAGCTCTCAACTCTTGAACTCAATCCCCCGTTAATGAAGCCTAGTATCCCATAGGCCTTCTTAACCACCCTATCAACCTCAATGCAGCAACCGAGGGATGTATGGATTTGAACCCCAAGGTCCCTTTGTCTGGGATGCTGGGAGACTCCGGGACCTCCCACATCTGACACCGACCACAGAAAACTGTTCTCACACACATACTACCTCCTATTGCAATCAACAACTGCCTCACCTCGTCCCGTTATCGCTGAAAGCCCTTTCACTCCGCTGCCCACTGGATATGGCTGCCTTCTTTTGAAACCGTTTGAGCACAACTGGCTGACGTCACGCGTCTGCGCAGTCCGGCCTCTCTCTTCCCCCGAGAACTCAAAATGTCTTCCTGCTGGAAATCCTTAGGTGCTCTCCCACTGCCTTCTTGTTCTGAATCAAAAACTTCTGCAGATTCCTTGCCCTTTTTAAACTGTTCGCGCTCAATGGCGGACATCACAGGCCTGTGCAGTCTGGCATATTTTACATATAACGTAAAAAGAATCGGTCCCCAAACAGACCCCTGTGAAACATCATTAGTCACCGGCAGCCAGTCAGAAAAGGCTCCCTTTATACCCAATCTTTGCCTCTTGCCAATCAGACACTGCTTTCTCCATGCTGGAACCTTTCCTGTAATACCATGGGCTCACAGCTTGTTAAGCAGTCTCTTGAGTGACACTTTGTCAAAGGCCTTCTGAAAATCCAAGTACAGAATCGATTCTCCTTTGTCTATCCTGCTTGTTACTTCAAAGAATTCCAACAGATTTGTCAGACAAGATTCTCCCTTGAGGAGACCATGTGGACTAAGGTCTATTTTATCATGTGCCTCCAAGTACCCTAAGACCTCATCCTTAATAATCAACTCCAGCATCTTCTCAATCACTGAGGTCAGACCAACTGGCCTATAGTTTCCTTTAGGCTCTCTCTCTCTTCTTGAAGAGTGGAATGACATTTTCAATTTTCCAGTCTTCCAGAACCATTCCAGAATCTAATGATTCTTGAAAGATCATTACTAATGCCTCCACAATCTCTTCAACCACCTCTTTCACAACTCTGAAGTGTACACCATTTAGTCCAGGTGACTTATCTACCTTCAGACTTTCAGTTTCTCAAGAGCCTTTTCTCTTGTTATGGTAACTTCACACATTTCATGACCCTCGATGCCTGGACCTTCCACTATACTGCTAGTGTCTTCCACAATGAAGACTGCTGTAAGATACTTACTCAGTTCATCTGTTATTTCGTTGTCCCTCATTACTACCACTCCAGTATCATTTTCCACTCTCCACTATCCACTCTTGCCTCAGTTTTACACGATGTATCTGAAAAAGCTTTTGGTATCCTCCTTAATATTATTGGCCAGCTTATTTTCATATTCCATCTTTATTTCCGGTAAGGTAGCAGCACATATACACGCAGTGGCATCTTGGGAGCCAACCAAAGGTGTTTTTTACTTTGTTAAATATGTTTCTATACTTAGACTATTCATGACACCAGCAATTATGTGTACAGCACATCCACTACATCGGTGAGCTGCTCATTGTTCAGGTAGTCATCTGGGATGTCTAAGAGCCAGCTAGCAGTTCAGAGAAGGCGAGTCACCCCACAGGGCCGAGAGAGTCACGTCAGGCTATCAGGCTGGGGTGGTCAAGGTGGGTCTTCTGGCCGAGGGATTTGAGTCAGGCTGTTGGGCCAGGGAACTCAAGTTTGGCTGTCAGACTGGGAAATTCGAGCCAGTTGAACTGATTCGAACTGGGCCATCAGGCCTGGGGATTCAAGTCTGGCCATCATGCCAGGAGATTCATCTCAGGTGGCTGGGCACAGGAGCAGACGGATTAGGTTCAGAAGATCTGACCTGCATGGAGATCATGCTACTGCCTGCTACTTGAAGGCACCGGAGTTGGTCTTTCAAATTAGCATGAAGGTGGAGTGTAGTGAAACTATAAGTCCTGTCTTGGCTGATTCTTTTACAATCACAAGACCCTGTTGGACATTGCTTGCCGCAGGTGTGCTTCCCTTGATTGGTGGTGAGACAGATGATAAGGCAGCAGTGTTACCTCGGTCGTAGTGCGGACTAGGTCTCAATCCTTGGGTTTCCGTGGTGTCTGTACTCAGTTGGGATTGTCGCTCCCATCTGTGCTGCCCTCCAGTGTTGGATCAGCAGAATTACAGGCTGGACTACCAGGAACCATCTTTTGCAGGACTTGTCGTTCCGTGTCCTGGACTAAAAATGTTTTTTCTTGCGTGACTATGTTCTTTTCTTTTCTTTCTCGCTATTTTGAATGCACCTGTATGTTTTTGCACTTTGCCCCAGAGAAACACTGACTCATTCAGCTGTATCCATCTATGGGTTGAATGACATTTAAACCTGGTTTGATTTAACTTCTTAATGACTTTTTTAGTTGCCTTCTGTTTGGTTTTTAAAAGCTTCCCAATCCTCTAACTTCCCACTAAATTTTGCTCTACTATATGCCCTGTCTTTGGCTTTTATGTAGGCTTTGACTTCTCTCATTAGCCACAGTTGTGTCATCTTTCCTTTTTTGAATACTTCTTCCTCTTTGAGATGTATATATCTCATGCCTTCCAAATTGCTTCCAGAAATTCCCTGCCAGTGTTCTTTTCAAATCAAGTCTAGCCAACTCTTCACTCATGGCTCTGTGATTTCCTTTACTCCACTGTAAAACTGATTATTTCTGTCATTTTGTACATAAATGAGAGAACTCATCATGAAAACTGCCTACATCATTGCTTCTTTGTAAGGACAATTTTCAATGGGTGATTAATGGGGCTTGCTTGGATATAATGAAGTCACTAAAGTTTTTTCATGGCCACAGAACTCTCTCTCAATGACCTTAAGCATTAACATAGGAAATGCCTTTCTTTCCAACCAGTGGATGCATCAATCCACTAAAATTCCATACAGTCTAGAATGATTCCCATGATTGCAAATATAATCCCAATCCCACTATTTATGAGAGGAAGGGAATTCCCACCGGTGTCTATAAGGAGTCTGTACGTTCTTCCCGTGGCTATATCAGTTTCCTCTGGGTGCTCTGGTTTGCTCCCATAATCCAAAAACATATGGATTAGTTGGTTCATTCCTCACAAGGGTGTAATTGGGCAGCATGGAAACTTTGGGCCAGAAGGGCCTGCTACCATGTTGTTTCCCTTAAATAAAAATAAATAAATAAACAGAAAGTGATGGACCAATTTGATAGATGTTGGCAGGAGGGAAAATACTCTAATCCACTACTAAGTGAGTGGTATAAAAAATAGTGGTAAGAGGGACAAAGAGAAAATAACAGAATTAGACAGTATCACCATTGATACATGAAAGGGAAATTTTTGACAAATCTGTTAATGTTCTTTTACTTCTTTCAAATATGATCCTGCTACAATTGGACCCTGTGGTTTATATTTTGATCATGTGCTTTCAGGCCGATTGAGCGATCTGGCACTTTGCTGTCTTCAAGGGAGATTGGTGAGGTTTTGAACAGAGTGTGTGGATTGGAGGCCAAGAAGCCCAAAGATGGTGGATGAGCCCATGATCAAGTCCATTTCTCACTGATCCTGCTGACTGAAGCATCCAGGAAGACCGACATCAACAAGGTCAGCGAGCAAGTGTTGTGCGCCACCTACCTACGTTTGACCAGTTTCTGTCTCTCTCCTTCTCGCTCAATGCTGCTGGAGGATGGTGCCGGAGTCTTGGGCTGGGGGCAAGGTTTATTCAACATGGTTTGCGGATTGGACACTATAGTTCATGTTATGATGTGTCTCTGGTTTCTGGTTACTCTTTCTTTTTATTGCTATTTTATGCGATTTTGATTGGCTCAGTGGCCTGCAGTCAATAAATGATACAGCGTTAAATTGATCTGAACAGAACAAACTGAACATTCCTGGGCTGTTTCAATGACTTTGTAGCTTGATGTTTTATATTCTGTGTTTTTCACTTTTTTTTTGACGTTTGCACAATTTGGTCTTTTTTCACATGTTAGATGTTTGATGTTTTCTTTTAATGGGTTTCTGCTTCATGGCTGTCTGTGGGAAGACAAATCTCAGGGTTGTATACTGCACACATACACTTAGAATAAATGTACTTTGAATCTTTAATGTTCTGAGGTTGTAACAGAACGGATTAGGATGAGCCAGTGGACAGGAATAGTTGGGCATTCAGTGGACCTTTGATAAGGTGTCTCACAATTTGGGAGCAATATACTGGTGTTGATTGAAGATTGGTTCAGGGTCAGATAGCTGGAACAATAAGTGTCTTGTTTTTGATTTGGGAGGTTGGGACTAGTGGAGAAACATAGGGTTTAATGCATGGTTTCAATCCATATCAATGATTTGGAAATGCCAAATCACTGAAGGGAGAAATCAGCTTTGTCTGTCACATGTACATCAAAATATCGAAACATTCAGTAGAATGCATCATTTTGCATCAATAACCAACACAGTCTGACGATATGCTGCTGGCAGCACATGAGTACTGTCATGCTTCCAGTGCAAAAATTGCAAGCCCACAACTCAATAATCCTACCTATAAGCCTTTGGGACGTAGGAGAAAACGAGAACATCCAGAGGAAACCCAGATGGTCATGGGGAGGAACCAAACCCCAATTGATGCTGGCACTGTAATGTGATTGTGCACTGCCTGTACTTGATCTTCTCATGCAAGTTTGTTGAAGATGCAAGGCTAGGTTGCAAGTTGGAGGATACAGAGAGGTTTCAGGAGAAATAAACAATGTGCAAAGTCATGGCAGATGAAATAAAATAGAATAAAACGAAATAAAGTAGAAAGAAATAAAAAAGTTGTGTCTCTACGAAGTGAGAATTTGAGAGGCATTGGGCATCCTGGTATGTGTCCTCATACAGGTTTTCATTCTGAAATATCGACAGTTTCTTTCCTTACACAGATGCCACATGACCTAATGAGTTCCTCCAGCAGATTGCTTAACCTTATACAGTACATGAGCCACTGAAAGTAACCATACCAATATAACAAAAAAATCAGAAAGGCTAAAGGCATGTTGGTTTTCTTTTGCAAGAGTATTTGAGTACAAGAGTAGGGACAGCTTGCTGCAATTATAAAGATTAGCTTACACACATAAAATGCTGAAGGAAATAAACATGTCAGGCACATCTATGGCAAAAAATAAACAGACGATGTTTCATACAACAATGTTGTGGCAACCTTCAAACCCTGCCTCCCATATAACTCCCCACCTTAAATTCCTCCATATACCTGTCCAGTAGTCTCCTCATCTGCCTCCACCACTGACTCAGGCAGTGCATTCCACGCACCAACCACTCTCTGAGTGAAAAACCTTCCTCTAATATCCCCCTTGAACTTCCCTCCCCTTACCTTAAAGCCATGTCCTCTTGTACTGAGCAGTGGTGCCCTGGGGAAGAGGTGCTGGCTGTCCACTTTATCTATTCCTCTTAATATCTTGTATACCTCTGTCATGTCTCCTCTCATCCTCCTTCTCTCCAAAGAGTAAAGCCCTAGCTCCCTTAATCTCTGATCATAATCCATACTCTCTAAACCAGGCAGCATCCTGGTAGATCTCCTCTGTATCCTTTCCAATTCTTCCACATCCTTCCTATACTGAGGCAACCAGAACTGGACACAGTACTCTAAGCGTGGCCTAACTAAAGTTTTATACAGCTGCATTATTACATCACGACTCTTAAACTCTATCCCTCGACTTATGAAAGCTAACACCCCATAAGCTTTCTTAACTACCCTACCTACCTGTGAGGCAACTTACAGGGATCTGTGGACATGTACCCCCAGATCCCTCTGCTCCTCCACACTACCAAGTATCCTGCCATTTACTTTGTACTCTGCCTTGGAGTTTGTCCTTCCAAAGTGTACCACCTCACACTTCTCTGGGTTGAACTCCATCTGCCACTTCTCAGCCCGCTTCTGCATCCTATCAATGTCTCTCTGCGATCTTCGACAATCCTCTACACTATCTACAACACCACCAACCTTTGTGTCATCTGCAAACTTGCCAACCCACCCTTCTACCCCAACATCCAGGTCGTTAATAAAAATCACAAAAAGTAGAGGTCCCAGAAGAGATCCTTGTGGGACACCACTAGTCACAACCCTCCAATCTGAATGTACTCCCTCCACCACAACCCTCTGCCTTCTGCAGGCAAGCCAATCCTGAATCCACCTGGCCAAACCTCCCTGGATTCCATGCCTTCTGACTTTCTGAATAAGCCTACCGTGTGGAACCTTTCAGGCCAAGAGTCTTCATCGGGGCAGGAAAGAAAGGGGGAAGAAGCCAAAATAAGAAACTGGAGATGGGGGAGCAGTTCACACTGAGAGGTGATATGTGAGATCCAATGATGGGATAAGGTGGGTGGCTGGGGGGGTGGGGGATGAAGTGAGAAGCTGGGAAGTGGTAGATGGAAGAGGCAAGTGACCGAAGAAAAAAAACATCTGTTAAGCGAGGACAGTAGTCAATGGAAAGAAGAGAACGGGGAAGGGTACCAGTGGGTGGTGATAAGCAGGTGAGGAGAGAAGGGGTAAGAGGGAAGTGAAAGGGGAAAGATAAAAAAAGAGAAGGAGGAAAGAGAGGAAACTATCGGAAGTTAGAGAAATCGATGTTCATATCATCAGGTTGGGAGCTACCCGGATGGAATACAAGTGATAACTTCAGTTCTCTTCTCAACCCTTAGTGGCACGAGCCCTCAAGTGTTCGTGTAATAAATGCTTAGGTGAAATTAGTGACCCTGCGCTTGACAAAGCCATCAGCAAGACAGGGTATACATATCCCATTCTGCTGTAGAGAGCAACAAATAACTGCTATATTTGGCCTCAGTGCCATTACTGATGATGAAGGTTTAAGGGAGAATAGTAAAGACAATAGACAATAGACAATAGGTGCAGAAGTAGACCATTCGGCCCCTCCAGTCTGCAGAGTAAAGATTGGGAGCGGGGAGATGGGGGTGGGAGAGAGATCGGGAGCGGGGAGCAGGGGGGAGATTGGGAACAGGGAGTGGGGGGGGGGAGATTGGGAACGGGGAGCGGGGGGGGGGGGAGATCGGGAACCGGGAGCGGTGGGGGGGGAGATCGGGAACCGGGAGCGGTGGGGGGGGAGATCGGGAACCGGGAGCGGGGGGGGGGGGGGTGAGATCAGGAACTGGGAGCGGGGGGAGATCAGGAACGGGGAGCAGGGGGAGATATCACACTGAAGACGAATCACTCATTGCATTCAGTATAGACTTGGCTGGCGGCCAAGAGGAATCTGGTTGGAAACTCCACCGCCTCAGACCCTCTGCATCTGACTCACGTCTGCCCAGTACACAGTGGGGCCATCAGCAAAAGTGGCGGGAGCAGACAAGCAGCGTAAATATCCAGAAAGTATATTCTCGCAAGAACTCTACACGATGAACAATTCATTTCCATAGTCTACTTCTCCTTATTCACTGTTCACTTTGAGCCTCTGCTCAGTACAGACCCAGCGACTGGGACAGGTGTTTTGTGTTTACCTGCAGATGTCCTCAGGTGTCGACATTGAAGTAATGCAACATGGAGGTGCACAACTTCAAAAGATCAAAATTTAAAAGCAAAGTTTGTGTATGAGGTCAACATTTTATCAGAGTCCAAAGCAAAATAAACAGTGGTAACTCTCTACAAACCCCCTTCTCTACAAACATACTCACTCTCTGCAGGGACAATTAGTTTGAAAACCGTCACTTACAAAAAAGTTTACTCTTTGGAAGTAACCTCGTTGTATTTGAAATCTCTTCTCACCTCTCTCCAAAATGGTTTCCCAATGTTGACAAAGTCCATGTTGATGTCGCAGGCAACAACCACACCATCAGCTGGCAGCCTCAGGGCCATGTTCAGCATGTTGTATCCAGTGTAGACTCCTGAAGAAACAGCACAAAACCAAGACCATCACCATCAAACTGGCCAAGGCGAGACAAAGGAAAGCTGCTCCCGTATTCTGTAGGATTGTGGTCAGTCCATTATCTTGAGTGCTCTCTACACCCTGAGCTGGAGGAGACTTCACTGCCCCAGCCCCAGGCAGCAGCTTAGCATGGGCTCTGGGACGCAGTGGACTACCAGCAGCCATAGGAGGAGAATTAGGTTATTCAGCCCATCAAGTCTACTCCACCATTCTATCATGGCTGAGTTATTATCCCTCTCAAACCCACTTGTCTGCCTTCTCCCTGTAACCTTTGACTAATCAAGAACCTATCAACCTCTGCTTTAAATATTCCCAAAGACTTGGCCTCTATAGCTGTCAGTCGCAATGAGTTCCAGATTCACTACCCACCAGCTAAAGAAATTACTCTTCATCTCTGTTCTGAATGTACCCTCTGGTCAAGACTCCCCCCACTATAGGAAACATCATCTCCACAACAACTCTATCTAGGCCTTTCAATATCTGATAGGTTTCAATTAGATACCCCCCATTCTTCTAAACTCCAAAGAGTTCAGGCTCAGAGCCATCAAATGTTTCCAATAGATTGACCCTTTCAGATGAAGATCCCTCCATCCCTTGGCAAAACCACAAAGATGGAGCTGAACACTGCTCCACCAGTCATACAAACCAGATTTGTCAGATAATTCAATCAGTCTACAACTGCACTCTCAAATACTGTAAGAAACAGATGTGACAGGAGATGGCAGCTTCAGGCTGCCAATGTGATCAACCTCAGAGTCCACTGCTCCGTTAGTCCTAGCTTCAGGCTGCCAGCCTGATGGACCTCAGTGTCCACTGCCCTCTTCATTCCAGCTTCAGACCATCAGTGTGTCAGCCTTCAGTCCCAGCTTCAGATTGACTGCTCTCTCATCAGCCTCAGACTGTCAAAGCCATAGATCTCAAATTCTGCTGTCCCGGGTTATGAAGGCCTTAATGATTTATTTTTACAATTATTTTCCATCACAGCTGTGGGGACACTGCTCGGTACACCCTACAGAAAGTAGCTGGTAATCTCCGAGATTGTCTTCTATTTAAATATGTCCCAAAGCCATTGTCGAAACTCGACTCTCTCCTTTCTATGACAATGCTGTCCACTACCTAACCAGCTCAGCTCTCCCCCTCAGCTGAGCACAGCCCAAGAAAACTCAACCCACCTTGACTCAGGTAATTTTGTCCCTATCCTCTCCCTTTGCAGCTGAGCCCCTCCTACTCATCGACTCTGGCCCCTCCCAGTCTTTCCCTTCCCAGAGTGACAATGCAATCCCTCACTCTCTGCAGCTGCTTCACGAGAAGGTAACTTCCTTTCCTCAGGATGTTTATGGGGACCTTTTATAACACTTGCAATTGCTACTTTTCAACAAGATTCAAGTTTGTTTGATGTCATTTCCTGTACACAAGTGTAAAGGAGAACAAAATATCTATTACTCCAGATCTGATGCAGCACAAAAATAGCATAGAAGATAAAGAACACAATAATCAAGAAAAAATATATAAATACATAAGATCACTCATGTAATTGTACGTCAATAAAGTGACACTAGACTGTACATAGGTGACTGGTAGGAAATAATAAAGTAGTGTTGATCAGCCTTACTGCTTGGGGAAAGTACCTGTCTTGGTGCGGATGCTATGTAGTTTCCTCCCTGGTGGGAGTGGAAAACACAGTCCATGAGCAGCGTGGGTGGGATGACAGTACAAGGGAGGAGAGCCCATTATCTGTGACACCAACCTTAAACACCTGCTGGTGGAATCAGAGGGTCAGGCGGACTCCATGGAAGGAAATGGACAGTCAATTGAGACCCTTCATCCAGACTGAAAGTGTAGAGGAGAGATATCTGGTATAAAAAGAGCTGGAGGGACAGAATGGAGCAAGAGCCGGCAGGTGATGGATGGATCCAGGTGAAGGGGAGTGGCAGTAGAAATTGCAACAGTGACAAGAGAGGTGACAATCCCTTGAAGAATCTCTGCTCATATTGCTTTAATTCAACTGGATTTTGTCTTACGTGTGGTGACCCACAGTGATGGGCATCAGTCAGCTCCTGCGGCAGGCGGAACTCACCTACTTCGATGACCTTCTTGGCTTTGATGAGCGTGGCCAGGTTTGCCAGTAGCTGAGCTTCCTCACACGACACCATCATTAAATAACCCTGATCCTCGAGAGTCCGCTGGAGGAGAATTTCAGAAGATGCTGAGTGAGAGGGGTTTATTATTTTTAAATTTGTTTTGTGTTCTTTCCTGATTCAGCTCAAGGCATTTACAAAGGGAGGCACTGCATACCTTCTAAACACAAGTACACACTTTATTAGAACTGCGATACAAAGAAAGATAAATGTCTACAGTGATCAAAATACTTATTGTTCACTAAACGAGCTAATCTGCAGAATGCTGACAAGCTTCATGCAGCCTTCCCCGCCCCACCCAAATCCCTATATCTATTTGTCCCCGTCTTCTCCAGTCCTTAGCACTAGCCAAAGTTATGATCTAGCCTAAAACAACTGCATCAAGAAAGTGCCCTTTTTATACTCCTTAAGATACCTTCAAAGCATAATGCAACTATCAGCCCAGTACTGTTCCTAGTGGTACCAGCCGCACACCCTCTTCTCTTAACGACCTTCAGGCCAGACATATAACACAGGAATGCAGACATGACAGGAGAAAAACATTCATTATCTAATCACAGGGAGATACACTCCTGCACATCTCCAAACTTTCACATTCCCTTCCCCTGTGTAGAGGTTAGCACAACTGCTTTACAATGCTAGCGGCTGCAATTCTTGCTGCTGTTTGTAAATTCTCCCCATAACCTTGTGGGTTTCCTCCATTTTCTCTGGTTTTCTCCCAGTCCAAAGACATACAGGTTATGATTAGTAAATTGTGGACATGCTATGTTGGTGCTGGAAGCGTGGGGACACTTGTGGGCTGCTCCCAGTACATTCTCAAACTGCGTTGATCATTGATACCAACAACACATTTCACTGTATGCTTCAATGTACATGTGACGAATATAGTTAATCTTTTTATCTATATCAGATTCAGATTCAGTTTATTGTCATTTCGAAACCACAAATGCAATGCAGTTAAAAAATGAGACAACATTCCTCCAGAATGATATCATAAAAGCACATGACAAAACAGACTACACCAGAAAATCCACATAACATTTGGCAATCTCCAATCCAGAGTCCAGAGAGGCTGCTGCTTATTAATATCCCGCTACCATCTTAGCACGTTTCCCGGAAAGGAGCTCCAAATCCACCAGACAAAACAAGATCAAAAACTAAAGCTACAAGACCTGCACAAAACCACATAGTTACAACATATAGTTATGACAGTGCAAACAATAGCATAATTGATAAAAAATAGACCACGGGCACAGTAAAAATAGTCCAAAGACGTTAAAAGACTATAAGTTTGAAATAAACCACCACACAGTTTCCACAAGTCCTCAGGGTCCTGACAGACTCGTCATCCCACGCAGGCAGCAGAAGGGAATAACCCCGCTATGGACTTCCACAGCGCCGCCCGACTCAGCCTTGCAGACGCAGCACACAGTGAAAGCTCCGTTGAACCCAGCCTTGCAGACATAGCACACACTGAAAGCACCCCGACTGCAGCGGACTCCGAGTCTGTCGAACCTCCAAGCCTCCAACCATCCCCTCCGGCACAGCTTCTCTGAGAACTATCCTCTGCTGAGCGCATTAAGATGCCCCCGCCAATGGCCACTGGCAACGCGACCCCAAGGATTGGGGGCCTGTTCTTCTCAGCAGAGACCCAGACCAGTTACTAATCCCAAAGCCATTCCCTCAGTAACTGGAGACATAAACTGCTCCCCCTGTCTACAGTGGGGGGAGGGGGGGGTGCATACCCAGTCCAGAGATGTCACCCAATTTGCTTCAGCTGAGAGTCTCCCTGTAACCATGGCTAATCTTACGCCCTGCCTCATGCCTGACAGCGTAGATACTGAAAGGGTAATCATCACTGCTTTTCACTGACCTGCTTCAGCTTCTGCAGCACAGGGTGTTCCCGCAGGGAATTCTGTAGGAGGTATTTCATCAAAGGATCTTCTTTGGCACCTCCGTGACTCTTTAAAGATCTTACATGACACTGAGAAAAGAACCTCTTCCCTGAAGGAAAGACAGAGCACTTTTGAATTAATCCAAAAACATGCAAATATTAACTTGACAAATCCCAAGGTGTGAACAGAAATACAGATAATGGTGTTACAATAAAAAAATAATAATAATAGGCATCCGTTAGTCTCGAGAGACCATGGATTTGTGCCTTGGAAAGTTTCCCGGGCACAGGCCTGGGCAGGGTTGTATGGGAGACTGGCAGTTGCCCAAGCTGCAAGCTTCCCCTCTCTACACTACCGATGTTGTCCAAGGGAAGGGCAAAGGCCGATACAGCTTGGCACCGGTGTTGTCGCAGAGCAATGTGCGTTGCCTTGCTCAAGGACACAACACGCTACCTTAGCTGAGGCTCAACTAGCGACCTTCAGATCACTAGACCAATGCCTTACCCACTTGGCCACATGCCAACACGGTAAAAATAAACATGATTAACAATATAATCTCATATAAAGCAATAGACATTGGTGAAAAACACTTCCTACAAAATCCAATAGCATGAATGGCAGTGATGTCTCACAGTGATGAATCCACTGCCTTCTATGCCCGCTTTGAAAAGGAGAATATAACTGCAGCTGTGAAGATCCCTGCTGCCCCCGGTGATCCTGTGATCTCTGTTTTGGAGGCCGATATTAGATTGTCTTTAAAGAGGGTGAACCCTTGCGAGGCAGAAGGTCTTGATGGAGTTCCTGGTAAGGCTCTGAAAACCTGTGCAACCAACTGGTGGGAGAATTCAAGGACATTTTCAACCTTTCACTGCTACGGGTGGAAGTTCCCACTTGCTTTACATATTAGTGCCCGAGAAGAATAATGTGAGCTGCCTTAATGACTATCGCCCAGTAGCACTCATATTGACAGTGATGAAATGCTTTGAGAGACTGGTTATGACTAGACTGAACTCCTGCCTCAGCAAAGACCTGGACCCCTTGCTTTTGCCTGTTGCCACAATAGGTCAATGGCATATGTAATCTCAATGGCTCTTCACACGGTCTTAGACCACCTGGACAACACAAACACCTATGTCAGGATGCTGTTCATTGACTATAGCTCAGCATCTAATACCATCATTCCCACAATCCTGATTGAGAAGTTGCAGAACCTGGGCCTCTGTACCTCGCTCTGCAATTGGATCCTCAACTTCCTAACAGGAAGACCACAATCTGTGTGGATTGGTGATAATATCTCCTCCTCGCTGACGATCAACACTGTTGCACCTCAGGAGTGTGTGCTTAGCCCACTGCTCTACTCTCTTTATACCCATGACTGTGAGGCTAGGCATAGCTCAAATACCATCTATAAACTTGTTGATGATGCAACTGTTGTTGGTAGAATCTTAGATGGCGATGAGAGGGCATACAGGAGCAAGGTCAAGTCAAGTCAAATCACTTTTATTGTCATTTTGACCATAACTGCTGGTACAGTACATAGTAAAAATGAGACAACGTTTTTCAGGACCATGGTGTTACATGGTGTTACATGACTCAGTACATGTACTAAAAACTAGACTGAACTACATAAAAAAAAACACTGAGAAAGCTACACTAGACTACAGACCTACACAGGACTGCGTAAAGTGCACAAAAACAGTGCAGGCATTACAATAAATAATAAACAGGACAACAGGGCAAGGTGTCAGTCCAGGCTCTGGGTATTGAGGAGTCTGATAGCTTGGGGAAAGAAACTGTTACAAGGTCTGGTCGTGAGAGCCCGAATGCTTCAGAGCCTTTTCCCAGACGGCAGGAGTGAGAAGAGATTGTATGAGGGGTGCGTGGGGTCCTTCATAATGCTGTTCCCTTTGCAGATGCAGCGTGTAGTGTAAATGTCCGTGATGGCAGGAAGAGAGACCCCGATGATCTTCTCAGCTGACTGCCAACTATTGGAATGGTGTCGCAGGAACAACTTTACACTCAAGGTCAATAAGACGAAGGAACTAATCGTGGACTTCAGGAAGGGTAAGACGAAAGAACACATACCAATCCTCGGAGGGATCAGAAGTGGAAGAGCAATTTCAAGTTCCTGGGTGTCAAGATCTCGAGGACCTAACCTAGTCCCAACATATCAAAGCAGCTATAAAGAAGGCAAGATAGTGACTATACTTCATTAGACATTTGAAGAGATTCAAAATGTCAACAAAAATACTCAAAAACTTCTACAGCTGTATCGAGGACAGCATTCTGACAGGCTGCATCACTGTCTGGTATGGGGTGGGTGCTACTACACAGGACCAAAAGAAGCTGCAGACGGTCATAAATTTAGTCGGCTCCATCTTGGGTACTAGCCTACAAAGTACCAGGACATCTTCAAGGAGCGGTTTCTCAGAAAGGCAGTGTCAAGGCACACACTCAACGATTCAGTAACAGCTTCTTCCCCTCTGCCATCCGATTCCTAAATGGACATTGAACCCATGAACACTACCCCACCTATTTAATATATATTTCTGTATTTGCATGATTTTAATCTGTTCAATACAAGTATACTGCAATTTATTTTCTTCTTCTTCTAGATTATGTATTGCATTGAACTGCCGCTGCTAAGTTAAGAAATTTCACAACACATGCCGGTGATAATAAACCTGATTCTGAAAATAGTGCCTCAGATTCTGGGAACTCCAATTACAGATTAGGGCAAATGTGAATAATTTTGTAAAGCAACCTCAACCTTTGCATTTTCTCCTACAATTATTCCTCAGTCCAAGCTGTCTAAGTGTTACAGAAATGTTTGAAACTACAAGAGGCATAGGTAAGGTGGATAGTAACAGTCATTTCTGCGGGGTAGGAGAGCCCAAAGCCAGGAGGCCGAGGTTTAGAGAGCAGAAAGATTTAAAAAGGACCTAATAAGTAACTTTTCCATGCAAACAGTGGTGAATATATCAATGGAGCTGCCAGAGGAAGTGATCGAGGCAAGTACAATGAAATTATTTAAGAAGCACATGGTTTTTTACATGGTGCAAGGCCCCTCTCCCCCTTTTCTCCCCTCCCTCTTTCTTGCCCTAACCCTGTCCCTCACCTCTTTCCTACTCTCCCCCTCCCTCTCTCTCATGTTCCCCCTGCTTCCTCCTCCCCTTCATCCCTTCTCCCCTCCTTCACTCAGGGGTGAGACTGACCGACTGATGGTGGGTGTTGGAACAGGGATGGTGCCAATTCCTGCTGTTAGCAGCTCTTTCAGCCAGGCCTGGACCGCAGTCAGGGCCTATGTGTGCTCCAGTCAATCCCGGGGCCTAATCGCCACTGCAGAGGGTTAATACTCACTCCCCCACTATGGCAGGGTTGAGGCAGGGCCTGTGTCCAGCCTGGTGGGTGGGGAATGGGGACTGGGGCAGTGCCAATACCTGCTGATGGCATTTATAGCCCTGAGTTTGTAGATAGGACTGCCTGTTCCCAGATGCCTGTGTACACTGTCATAATTACACACGACTGGTGTGTGTACAGATACTGAATGTCTTCATGAAGGATCATACCAGATGTCATATTAAGAGTGTTTGATGGCTCTAGGTCTGAATTTACTAGAATTCTGAAGAATAAGGGGTGACCTCATTGAAACCTATTGAGGGGTGAAAGACCTTGATACAAAAATGGCTCCTGCATCTTATGGTGGATGGTTTCTTTCTCCACAGCTGCTGCCTGACCTGCTGAGTACCTCCAGGCTTCCCTATTTCAATCCCAGAATGGGTCCTATTGCGCATTTGCAACCTATCTTAGTACTAATTAGATAGTGGGTATATCATGACATTCCTTTTCTCCTCAAAAATGAACTTCAAAGTATTAGTACACATTCGACTCACAGATTTAACCATTTCAATTCAACACATATTCCCTGATATGCATGACTATAACCAACACATTTAATGATAATTCTGGAACTGAAAACTTCATTTTCAACTTCCAACAGTTTTAATTGTTTCAAAACCCACAACTTAAAGCTCTACTTTAATAGAAAATCGTTAAACTTCAGAAGTTGTTTTCTAATGCTTTTCTACCAGTACCTTTTCGCTTTTAATGTCTGGTAATGGCTCTTGTTCACCGTGAACCTGAGCTTGTCTGTAACTGTCCATCATATCAGATCCTGTCCCAGTATCTCACTGTCAAATCCTTTAATTCCCTCCTGTTTGTCAAAAGTCTCTTGTGTGTCAAACTTTTTTTATGTGTGGTGTTCCTTGTATATTGCACTCCAGTTGGAGATTCAACTACCACTCGATTTCCTCACCACCCAGTGTGGTGTTGTGTTGAAAGGTATGGTGAATTCACCATCTTTTCTTGCTGGATAAGCACCATGTCCCCCAACTTTTACAGTAGACTCTTGTGCACCTCTTTTAGAAGAGGACAGCGAGGACAGCTCTTTCGGAAGAGGACAGCGAGGCTTGAGAGGAAGTGCGGCGGCGGCCATTTTCAAATTGTCCAATTGCTTCTCAGATCGGAGTTCTGAGAGGCGGGACTGCGCAGGCGCGTGAAGGAGGCCCGGGAAGGAGGGAAGATATATAAAGAACGCCACCTTAAGAAGCGGGCAGCTTCGTTTGCGGGCAGCGGAGTGAGCCGGGCGCAGAGTGTAGGGCTTGGGCTCAGAGGGCTTAGGCGGAAGAGGGCACAGTAGGCTTATCTTTTAGTTCTTGTATTTTCAGTTATTTGGGAGGTATGAGTGTGAGGGCAGCTTGTTGTTCTCGGTGTCGGTTGTGGGAGATCCTGGAGTCTCCGAGCCTCCCGGACGTCCACATCTGCGCCAGGTGCGCCGAACTGCAGCTCCTGAGGGACCGAGTTAGGGAACTGGAGCTGCAGCTCGATGACCTTCGCCTGGTCAGGGAGAGTGAGGAGGTGATAGAGAGGAGTTACAGGCAGGTGGTCACTCCGGGACCACGGGAGGCAGATAGTTGGGTTACAGTCAGGAAGGGGAAGAGGCAGGTACTAGAGAGTACCCCAGTGGCTGTACCCCTTGACAATAAGTACTCATGTTTGAGTACTGTTGGGGGGGACAGCCTACCTGGTGGGAGTGACAGTGGCCGAGCCTCCGGCACAGAGGACGGCCCTGTAGCTCAGAAGGGTAGGGTTAGAAGAAAGAGGTCCATAGTAATAGGGGACTCAATAGTCAGGGGCTCAGACAGGCGTTTCTGTGGAGGTGACCGGGAGTCCCGGATGGTAATTTGCCTCCCTGGTGCCAGGGTTCGGGACGTTTCTGATCGCGTCCAAGATATCCTGAAGTGGGAGGGTGAAGAGCCAGAGGTCGTGGTACATGTAGGTACCAATGATATAGGAAGGAAAGGGGAAGAGGTCCTGAAACGAGAGTATAGGGAGTTAGGAAGGCAGTTAAGAAGAAGGACCGCAAAGGTAGTAATCTCGGGATTACTGCCTGTGCCACGCGACAGTGAGAGTAGGAATAGAATTAGGTGGAGGATGAATGCGTGGCTGTGGGATTGGAGCAGGGGGCAGGGATTCAAGTTTCTGGATCATTGGGACCTCTTCTGGGGCAGGAGTGACCTGTTCAAGAAGGACGGGTTACACTTGAATCGTGGGGGGACCAATATCCTAGTGGGGAGGTTTGCTAGGGCTACAGGGCGGACTTTAAACTAGTAAGATGGGGGGGCGGGAGACTATTTGAGGAGACTATGGGAGAGGAGGTTAGTTCACCAGTGGAGCAAGTAAATAGACAGTGTGTGAGGGAGGAAAGGCAGGTGATGGAGAAGGGATGCGCTCAGCCCGAAGTTGTAGGGGAGAAGAAAGAAAAGGATAATAAATTTGAATGCATTGTTAGGGATGGAAAGAGAGGAGGAGATGGAGAGTATCTTAAATGTATCTATTTTAATGCTAGGAGCATTGTAAGAAAGGTGGATGAGCTTAAAGCGTGGATTGATACCTGGAATTATGATGTTGTAGCTATTAGTGAAACATGGTTGCAGGAAGGGTGTGATTGGCAACTAAATATTCCTGGATTTAGTTGCTTCAGGTGTGATAGAGTAGGAGGAGGTGTTGCATTGCTTGTCCGAGAAAATCTTATGGCGGTGCTTTGGAAGGATAGATTAGAGAGCTCCTCTAGGGAGGCCATTTGGGTGGAATTGAAGAATGGGAAAGGTGCAGTAACACTGATAGGAGTGTATTATAGGCCACCTAATGGGGCGCGTGAGTTGGAAGAGCAAATGTGTAAGGAGATAGCAGATATTTGTAGTAAACACAAGGTGGTGATTGTGGGAGATTTTAATTTTCCACACGTAGACTGGGAAGCTCATTCTGTAAAAGGGCTGGATGGTTTAGAGTTTGTGAAATGTGTGCAGGATAGTTTTTTGCAACAATACATAGAAGTACCGACTAGAGATGGGGCAGTGTTGGATCTCCTGTTAGGGAATGCGATAGGTCAGCTGACAGATGTATGTGTTGGGGAGCACTTCGGGTCCAGTGATCACAATAGCATTAGCTTCAATATAATTATGGAGAAGGACAGGACTGGACCTAGAGTTGAGATTTTTGATTGGAGAAAGGCTAACTTTGAGGGGATGCGAAGGGATTTAGAGAGAGTGGATTGGGTCAAGTTGTTTTATGGGAAGGATGTAATAGAGAAATGGAGGTCATTTAAGGGTGAAATTATGAGGGTACAGAATCTTTATGTTCCTGTTAGGGTGAAAGGAAAGGTTAAAGGTTTGAGAGCACCATGGTTTTCAAGGGATATTAGAAATTTGGTTCAGAAAAAGAGGGATGTCTACAATAGATATAGGCAGCATGGAGTAAAGGAATTGCTCGAGGAATATAAAGAATGTAAAAGGAATCTTAAGAAAGAGATTAGAAAAGCTAAAAGAAGATACGAGGTTGGTTTGGCAAATAAGGTGAAAGTAAATCCGAAAGGTTTCTACAGTTATATTAAAAGCAAGAGGATAGTGAGGGATAAAATTGGCCCCTTAGAGAATCAGAGTGGTCAGCTATGTGTGGAACCGAAGGAGATGGGAGAGATTTTGAATGATTTCTTCTCTTCGGTATTCACTAAGGAGAAGGATATTGAATTGTCTAAGGTGTGGGAAACAAGTAAGGAAGTTATGGAACCTATGACAATTAAAGAGGTGGAGGTACTGGCGCTTTTAAGAAATTTAAAAGTGGATAAATCTCCGGGTCCTGACAGGATATTCCCCAGGACCTTGAGGGAAGTTTGTGTAGAAATAGCAGGAGCTCTGACGGAGATCTTTAATATGTCATTAGAAACGGGGATTGTGCCGGAGGATTGGCGTATTGCTCATGTGGTTCCATTGTTTAAAAAGGGTTCTAGAAGGAAGCCTAGCAATTATAGACCTGTCAGTTTGACATCAGTGGTGGGTAAATTAATGGAAAGTATTCTTAGAGATAGTATTTATAATTATCTGGATAGACGGGATCTGATTAGAAGTAGCCAGCATGGATTTGTGCGTGGAAGGACATGTTTGACAAACCTTATTGAATTTTTTGAAGAAGTTACGAGGAATGTTGACGAGGGTAAGGCAGTGGATGTAGTCTACATTGACTTCAGCAAAGCCTTTGACAAAGTTCCACATGGAGGGTTAGTTAAGAAGGTTCAGTCGTTAGGTATTAATGCTGGAGTAATAAAATGGATTCAACAGTGGCTAGATGGGAGATGCCAGAGAGTAGTGGTGGATAATTGTTTATCGGGATGGAGGCCGGTGACTAGCGGGGTGCCTCAGGGATCTGTTTTGGGCCCAATGTTGTTTGTAATATACATAAATGATCTGGATGATGGGGTGGTAAATTGGATTAGTAAGTATGCTGATGATACTAAGGTAGGAGGTGTTGTGGATAATGAGGTGGATTTTCAAAGCTTGTAGGGAGATTTATGCCGGTTAGAAGAATGGGCTGAACGTTGGCAGATGGAGTTTAATGCTGAGAAATGTGAGGTTCTACATTTTGGCAGGAATAATCCAAATAGAACATACAGAGTAAATGGTAGGGCATTGAGGAATGCAGAGGAACACAGAGATCTAGGAATAACAGTGCATAGTTCCCTGAAGGTGGAGTCTCATGTAGATAGGGTGGTGAAGAGGGCTTTTGGAATGCTGGCCTTTATAAATCAAAGCATTGAGTACAGAAGTTGGGATGTAATGCTAAAGTTGTACAAGGCATTGGTAAGGCCAAATTTGGAATATTGTGTGCAGTTCTGGTCACCGAATTATAGGAAAGATATCAATAAATTAGAGAGAGTGCAGAGACGATTTACTAGGATGTTACCTGGGTTTCAGCAATTAAGTTACAGAGAAAGGTTGAACAAGTTAGGTCTCTATTCATTGGAGCGTAGAAGGTTGAGAGGGGATTTGATCGAGGTATTTAAAATTTTGAGAGGGATAGATAGAGTTCACGTGAACAGGCTGTTTCCATTGAGAGTAGGGGAGATTCAAACTAGAGGACATGATTTGAGAGTTAGGGGGCAGAAGTTTAAGGGAAACACGAGGGGGTATTTCTTTACTCAAAGAGTGATAGCTGTGTGGAATGAGCTTCCTGTAGAAGTAGTAGAGGCCAGTTCAGTTGTGTCATTTAAGGTAAAATTGGATAGGTATATGGACAGGAAAGGAGTGGAGGGTTATGGGCTGAGTCCGGGTAGGTGGGACTAGGTGAGATTAAGGGTTCGGCACGGACTAGGAGGGCCAAGATGGCCTGTTTCCGTGCTGTGATTGTTATATGGTTATATGGTTTTACAGTAGATACTTGTTCTGTATCCCAATCTCAAACTCCCAGTTCTGCTGTGTGTACCTCCTTGATGTCTGGTAACTTCTCTCTCAATTTGCAGTCGTAGAGAAGTTCGATAGGACTTTTCCCTGTAGTGGCATGGTCCACATACCTCGCAACTGCCTCTCTCCCATTTCATGCATGTCTGCTCTCACCCCATCCTCCCACCACTACGTACCAGGGATAAGGTTTCTCTTGTCCTCACCTGCCACCCCACCAGCACATAATTTTCCATAACTTCTGCCACCTCTAATGGGATCCCACCACCAAGTACATCTTTCCCTCACCCCCACCTATTTTCTGCTTTCTGCAGGGATCGTTCCCTTTGCGACTCCCTTATTTATTCACCTCTCTTCACTGATCTCCCCCCTGCACTTACCCTTGCAAGCAGAACAAGTGCTACACCTGCCCCTTCACCTCCTCCCTCACAACCATTCTGGGCCTCAAACAGTCCTTCCAGGTGTGACGAGACTTCACCTGTGACTTCACCTGTCATATACCGCGTCTGGTGCTCTGGGTGTGGCCTCCTATATCACGGTGAGATCCAAGGTAAATTGGAAGACCAGTTCACCGAGCACCTAAGCTCTGTCCAGCAGAAAAAGCGGGATCTCCCAGTGACCAACCATTTTAATTCCACTTCCCATTCCGGTATATCCATCCATGGCCTCCTCAATTGTCACGACGACACCACGTTCAGGTTGGAAGAACAACACCTTATATTCTGTCTGGGTAGCCTCCAACCTGATGGCATGATCATCGATTTCTCGAACTTCTGGTAATTCCCACCCCCCCACAACTTCTCTTTCTACCATGGCCTTCTGTCCTCTCCTGTCCAATCAACTTCCCAGTTCTTTACTTCACCTCCCCTCCCAGTTTCACCTATCACCTTGTGTTTCTCCTCCCCTCACTTTTTTAACTCTACTCCTCATCCTTATTCGTCCAGTCCTGCTGAAGGGTTGAGGTCTGAAATCTCAACTGTACTCTTGTTCATAGAAGCTGACTGGCCTTCTGAGTTCCTCTAGCATTTTGTGTGTTGCTTGGATTTCCAGCATCTGCAAATTTTCTCTTGTCCGTAAAACATTGGAAGTTTTGGATCTCAGATTTCATCATTCTTATCAACTAACGTTAAACTTACTTTCAAAATCTGTATTCTGTGTATTGGCTGCCTATCTTAGTACTTAATCAGACAGTGTATATATAGTGACTCAACACTTCATGCTCTGAACAACTCTTTCTCATTGGCACTTCCAAACTCCCTCACATCAGCTGTTGTTCTGTCCCAGACTGATAACATCATCACTGTACTTGACAATGTCAAACTCCATTGACTGACCTTACCATTTCAATACAGGACAGGACCCACACAGGACAACTGTCCTCTAGGCATATAGAGCAGTTAGTGCCTCCCCATCTACACACACAGGGAGTGGTTGGCAGGTTGCAATCACTGAGAGCACTAGCTTGATTAGCTGAGGTGGTGTGAGGCCTCTTCCTCTCTCTCATTCCACCCTCCCCCCAGCTCTCACCCCACTCCCTCCCCCGCTCTCTCTCACCCCCTCCTTCCCCCGCTCTCTCACCCCACTCCCTCCCACGCTCTCTCTCACCCCCTCCTTCCCCGCTCTCTCTTACCCCTCCCTCCCTCCTCTGCCCTCCCAACCCCTCCCTCCCCCTGCTCTCTCTCACCCCTCTCTCCCCTGCCCTCTCCCAACCCCTCCCCCCCGCTCTCTCTCACCCCTCCCTCCCCTGCCCTCTCCCAACCCCTCCCTCCCCTGCCCTCTCTCACCCCCTCCCAAACCCTCCCTCCCCTGCCCTCTCTCACCCCTCCCTCCCCTGCCCTTTCTCACCCCCTCCCAAAGCCTCCCTCCCTGCTCTCTCTCACCCCTCCCTCCCCTGCCCTCTCCCAACCCCTCCCTCCCCTGCCCTCTCCCAACCCCTCCCTCCCCTGCCCTCTCTCACCCCTCTCCCAAACCCTCCCTCCCCTGCCCTCTCTCACCCTCCCCTGCTCTCTCTCACCCCTCCCTCCCCTGCCCTCTCCCAACCCCTCCCTCCCCTGCCCTCTCTCACCCCTCTCCCAAACCCTCCCTCCCCTGCCCTCTCTCACCCCTCCCTCCCCTGCCCTTTCTCACCCCCTCCCAAAGCCTCCCTCCCTGCTCTCTCTCACCCCTCCCTCCCCTGCTCTCTCTCACCCCTCCCTCCCCTGCCCTCTCCCAACCCCTCCCTCCCCTGCCCTTTCTCACCCCCTCCCAAAGCCTCCCTCCCTGCTCTCTCTCACCCCTCCCTCCCCTGCTCTCTCTCACCCCTCCCTCCCCTGCCCTCTCCCAACCCCTCCCTCCCCTGCCCTCTCTCACCCCTCTCCCAAACCCTCCCTCCCCTGCCCTCTCTCACCCTCCCCTGCTCTCTCTCACCCCTCCCTCCCCTGCCCTCTCCCAACCCCTCCCTCCCCTGCCCTCTCCCAACCCCTCCCTCCCCTGCCCTCTCTCACCCCTCTCCCAAACCCTCCCTCCCCTGCCCTCTCTCACCCTCCCCTGCTCTCTCTCACCCCTCCCTCCCCTGCCCTCTCCCAACCCCTCCCTCCCCTGCCCTCTCTCACCCCTCTCCCAAACCCTCCCTCCCCTGCCCTCTCTCACCCCTCCCTCCCCTGCCCTTTCTCACCCCCTCCCAAAGCCTCCCTCCCTGCTCTCTCTCACCCCTCCCTCCCCTGCTCTCTCTCACCCCTCCCTCCCCTGCCCTCTCCCAACCCCTCCCTCCCCTGCCCTCTCTCACCCCTCTCCCAAACCCTCCCTCCCCTGCCCTCTCTCACCCTCCCCTGCCCTCTCTCACCCCTCCCCCCCCCCGCTCTCTCTCACCCCCTCAACTTGCCCGTAGATGAGGAGCGTGGGGCTGGAACCTCTCACCTCCCGTGTACGTGTGGGCCAGCGACTCCTCGCACCGCAGCACGGACAGCCGTGACATTGCTGAGGAACCTGTTGTACAAGACTGCCCGATGCAACGCCTTCTACCCCAGGTCCCACACCCTGCTACAGGGACTTGCACTGGAGATGAGCGCCAAGGCGAAGGAAAGGAAGTGAAAGGTGTGCAGGAGCGCACGATCACTCACTCACCCAGACCCACTGCTACAACCAAGCCCACTCCGAGGCCCGTCACTCCGAGCACCTTCTGCCAGTTGCTCAAATCCATGGCGCAGGCCGACAAGTGGGAAGCGGCGGCGGTCAGAGCAAAGTCCAAGGGTGGGGACCGGGTGGTACAGTACTGGGGTGGAGGCGGGGCCGCAAAGGGACTGGGGCAGGGCCGATAGCCGCTGTTGGCAGCTTTTCCCCGGCCGAGTCTAAACCGTAGTCGGCCCCTGGGTGCCAAGAACGCGATCTCAGATTTTATGGGCGATCCAGCCAATCTTCGGGCAAACAGTACGTTCCCGGGGTCTAATCGCCACTACGGGGAGTTAATAAACGCTCCCTCACTACAGAAATGAAACCTAATGCCATGAATAGCAGTGATACTTCATTCCCAGATGGGCTCATTTATGCTCGCTTTCAAAGGGAGAGTAAAACTAGGGCTGAAATGGCTAACACAAGGGGGCATAGTTTTAAGGTGCTTGGATGTAGGTACAAGGGGGATGTCAGAGGTAAGTTTTTTTTTACACACGAGAGTGGTGGATGTATGGAATGCATTGCCGGCGATGGTGGTAAAGGCGGATACATAGAATAGTCGAGCACAGTACAGCCCCTTCGGCCTACAATGTTGTGCCAACCTTTTCAACTGCTATTAAGATAAATCAAACATTCCTTCCCACATAACCCTCCACTTCTCCTTTCCCGATGTGCCTACCTCAGCGCCTCTGGAATATCCAATGTATCTGCCTGTACCCCACCACCAGGGTGTTCCACACAACTACCTCCCTAAGTGTAAAATAAAACCCACCTCTGATGTCCCTCCAATCACCTTAAATGATGCCCTCTCCTATTAGCACTGGGATGAAGGTGTTAACTCTTGTAAAAGGAATAAGCCTATTTTGAATTAAGGCTTATAGCAAAGGCTTAAGGCAAAATACGCTTATTCCTTTTACAATGGACAATAAACTTTTACATAATTGGTTCCAAAAGAGAATTAAATATATAGGTGATTGTTTCAAAGGAGGTAGATTGATGTTGTTTGATCAATTAAAAAATAAATATAAAATATCAAATAACACTCTTTTCTGTTATTTTCAATTAAGAGCCCATTTACGAGAAAAGCTGGGACAAACAATGTTGATGCCAAAACCTAGTGAAATAGAAATATTGATTCAGAAAGGAAGAATTAAAACATTTACATCTTGTATGTATAATTTGATTCAAAAGCAAATAATTAAATTAGGAATTCATAAATCAAGTCAAAAATGGGAATCTGAATGTTAAAATTGATGGGAAAAACTGGTCAAGATTATGTTTTGATAGTATGAGAAATACAATAAATGTTCGACTTAGATTAATACGATATAATTTTTTACATCAATTATATATAACACCACAGAAAATAAATAGATTAAATTCAAATATGTCTGACCAATGTTTTCGATGTAATCAAGAAATTGGTACCTTTTTACATTCCACTTGGTCTTGTTTTAAAATTCAACCATTTTGGATAAATTTAAGACTTTTATTGGAACAAATTACTGGAGTACAACTCCCACATAGTCCACTATTATTTTTATTAGGAGACATTGAAGGGACAATACCGAAACTTAAATTGAACAAGTATCAGAAAAAATTTATAAAAATTGCATTGGCAGTAGCCAAAAAAGTTATAGCAGTTAGTTGGAAATCTGATTTATATTTAACTATGGATCGTTGGAATAATGAAATACACAGTTGTATTCCACTTGAAAAAATTATGTATAATTTAAGAAATGAATATGATATATTTTTGAAAATTTGGCTCCCATACTTACAAAGGATAGGATTAAATACATAGGTCCTTTGAAGATAAAATTATAGTAATTGGGGAAAGTAAAAAATAAATATCAAAATTATTTTGAATTCCATGGAGCATGTGGGGATCCTCCAATATCCAGGCAATCTTTCTCTTCTTTCTTTTTTTTTCTTTAGATAAGGGTTAAGGGGAGGGGGGAGGGTTAATATTATTTTTCTTACTATTTTACTATTACATTTATTCTTTGTAATTTCTAAAATTTAATAAATAAATAATAATAATACTAATAATAAAAAGGTGTTAGCGCTTTATGCCTCTGATCATCTTGTACACCTCTCATCCTCCTTTGCTCCAAAATGAAAAACACAAGCTTGCTCAGCCTTTCCTCAGAAGAAACACTCTCCAATCCAGGCGGTATTCTGGTAAATTTCCATAAGACAATAAGATATAACAGCAGAATTGGGCCACCTTGCCCATCGAGTCTGCTCTGCCATTTAGAAACATAGAAAACCTACAGCACAATACAGGCCCCTTGGCCCACAATGTTGTGCTGAACATGTACTTACTTTAGAAATTGCCTCGGATTACCCGTAGCACTCTATTTCTCCGAGATCCATGTACCTGTCCAGGAATCTCTTAAAAGATCCTATCGTTTCCACAAATCTGATCACATATGTCAGTGATAATAAACCTCATTCTGATTCTGGGCTAATACTCACTACGGGATTATTGATTAATTCCCCCACTTTAGGAATTCAGGGGTTAATCTCCACTCTAGGAATTTAATACCCCACCATTACAGTGAGATACCCATCAAGAGTTTATTCACCCTTCATAGATTTTCGTTCCTGTTCTGTGAGTTTTCCAGTTAATTCCGTAAGACATAGGAGCAGAATTGGGCCACCTGGCCCATCGATTCCATGGCATTTATAGCCCCCCTGAGTTTGTACACAGGACTGCCTGTTTCCAGATGCCTGTGGACACTACCCAGTGTGTAATTACACACGACTGGTGTGTATATGGATGCTGAACATCCTCACGAAGGATCACTCAACAATTGGATGATGGTTTCTTTCTCCATAGCTGCTGCCTGACCAGCTGAGTGTCTCCAGGTTTCCCTGTTTCAATCCCAGAATGGGTCCCACATAGAACATCTGACCCCTGGATGTGTAGAGAAGGCAGCCAGTGCGTATCCTGTTGTGTACACATGTGATAACTGGTTGGCAGGTTGCAATCATCGACAGCCTTCCCTTGATTAGCTGAGATGGCATAAGGCCTTTCTCCCTTTCCTTACCTTCCTCATTATCCCCCTCCCCCTCCTATCTCCTCCTTCACCACCCTAACCCCTTCATTCTCCCCCTCCCCTTCCCCTCTTCACCCTTCCTCCCCCATTCCTCCTTCCCCCCTCGTCTGCCATTTCTAAACATACATAATCTAGTTTGAATCTGTGCCCTCAGTTTCTAGACTCCCCCACTATTGGAAACATCATCTTCACACATCCAATCTATCTCGGCCTTTCAATATTGGATAAGTTTCAATGTGATCCCCTCTCATTCTTTTAAACTCCAGTGAGCACAGGCCAAGAGTTTCAAATGCTCCTTATACCCTTTCATAGTCATAGAAATGGGCCCTTCTGTGCCAAACCATTTAAACTCTTGATCTACACTGAGACCATGGCCCTCCATACCCCTCCAAACTTCTCTTAAGCTTATTTACTTATTGAGCTTATTTACATCTTGCCTGTAGGTAGAGGACTAGAACTGCACAGAATGCTCCAAATTTGGCTTCATCAATGACTTATTCGACTTCAACATAACATCCCATCTGCTGTACTCAATACGTTATGAAGGCCAATGTGCCAGAAGCTCTTTTTTATGACACTATCTACCTGTGACACCACTTACAATGAAATATGGACCTGTACTCTCAGATCCCTTTGTTCTACCACACTTCTCACTGCCCTACCGTTTACTGTGTAAGATCTACCTGGTTGGCCCTTCTGAAGTGCAACACCTCACACTTGTCTGCATTAAATTCCATCTGCCATTCTCAGCCCATTTTTCCAGCTGGTCCTGGTCCCTCTGCAAGCCATGATGGTATTCCTCACTGCCCACTACACCCCCAAACTTGGTGTCATCTGCAAATTTGCTGATCCATTTAACCACATTATCATCCATATCATTGATACAGATGAAAAACAACAATGGACCTAGCACTGCTCCCTGCAGCACTCTACTAGTCACAGGCCTCCAGACAGAGAGGTCTGGATGAACCTTCTTGACCAATCTCCCATGCAGGACCTTGTCAAATGTGTTGTCCATGTATACAACATCCACTGCCTTGCCTTCAACTTTCCTGGTAACTTCCTCAAAAAGATTGGCTAGACATGACCTACCACACATGAAGCCATGCTGACTATCCTGATCAGTCCATGTCTGTTCAAACACCGATATCCAGTTCATCAGAATACCTTCCAATTACTTTCCCAACACTGATGTCAGGCTCACCAAACTATAATTTCCTGGTTTATTTTTAGAGCTTTTCTTAAACAGCGGAACAACATTAGCTGTCCTCCAATCCTCTGGTACCTCAAGTGCCACTAAGGATGATTTAAATATCTTTGCTAGGGCCCTGGCAATTTCTGCACGCCCCCCGCAGGGTGTGAGGGAACCTTGTCAGGCCTTGGAGATTTACCCACCCTGATTTGCCTCTGGATAACAAACAACTCCTCCTCTGTAATCTGTATCAGACCCATGAAGTTGATGCCACTTTACCTCACTTCTGTCATCTCTGTGTTCATCACCTGAGTATATACAAATGCAAAAAAAATTATTTAAGATCACCCCCATCTCTCTTGTCTCCACACATGGATTACCATTCTAATCTTCCAGAGGACCAGTTTCATCCCTTGTAATCCTTTTGCTCTGAACACATCTGAAGAATCCCTTAGGATTCTCCTTCACCTTGACTGCCAGAGCAACCTGATGTCTTATTTTTAGCACTCCTGATTTATTCTTCTGTTCTCTTGCATTTCTCATGCTCCATAAGCACCTCATTTGTTCCTGGCTGCCTGTACTCCTATGCACCTCCTTTTGTTTTCTTAACCAGAACCTCAATATCTCTCGAAAATCAAGGTTCCATACACCTGTTATTTTTTTTTTATTCTGACAGGCACATACAAGCTTTGTACTCTCAAAATTTTGTTTTTGAAGGTCTCCCACTTTCCAAGTGTACCTTTGGTAGAAAGCAGCCTGTCCCAATCCACACTTGCCAGATCATTTCTGATACCATCAAAATAGGCCTTTCTCCAATTTTGAATCTTAACCCACAGACCAGACTTAGCTCTTTGCGCATTTACTTTGAAACTAATGGAATTGTGGTTACTGAAGGCAAAGTGTTCCCCTACACAAACTTATGTCACCTGTCCCATCTCATTCCCTAATAGCAGATCCAGTATCACATGTTCTCTCATTGGGACTTCTACGTACCGAGGAAGGAAACTTTCCCTAACACATCTGACAAATTCTATCCCATCCAGTCTTTTTACAGTATGGGAGTTCCAGTCGATATGTGGAAAGCTAAAATCACTAACTATAACAACCTTTTGTTTCTTGCAACAGTCTGCAATCTCTCTACAAATTTGTTCCTCTAAATTCCTCAGACTGTTGAGTGGTCTGTTATATAATCTCATTAACATGGTCATATCTTTCTCAATCCTCAATTCCACCCATAACACCTCACTAGTCAAATTCTCCAATCTGCCTTGATGGAATACTGCTGTGACATTTTCCCTGAATACTAACGCCACCTCTTCTTCTATAATCCCTCACGCTCTGTCACATCTAAAACAATGGAAGCCCAGAATATTGAGCTGCCAGTCCTCCGCCTCCTGCAATCAAGTCCCACTAATGGCTACAATATCATAATTCCAGGTGTTGATCCTGAGCTCATCTGTGTTTCTTATGATACTTCTTGCTTTGAAATATATATGCAGCTCAGGAAATTAGCCACACCATGCTCAACTTCTTGATTCCTGACTTTAACAGAAGTCTCCACAAGCTCTCCACTAACTGTTCTGGCACGCTGGTTCCCATCCCCCACAACTCTAGTTTAAACCCCACCACGTAGCACTTGCACACCTTCCCTCTAGGATATTAGTCCCCTTCTAGTTCAGGTGCAAAACATCTCCTCTGCACATGTCCCAGCTTCCCTGCAAAAGAGCCCAATGATTCAAAAAATCTGAAGCCCTCTCTCCTACACAAACTGTATAATCTTCCTATTTGTGGCTCACTAGCCCATGGCACAGGCAGCAATCCTGAGATCACAGGCTTGGAGTTTCTGCCCTTTAATGTAGCACCTAACTTCCTGTACTCCCTTTGCAGAACCTCGTCACTCTTCTTACCCACGTCATTGGTGCCTACATGGACCACAGCCTCTGGCTGTTCACCCTCGCACTTAAGAATGCTGAGGACTTGATCTGAGATGTCCCAGGCCTTCGCACCCAGGAAGCAACACACCATCTGGGAAACTCATTCTCGCCCACAGAACCTCCTTTCTGTTCCTCTAACTAATGGATTCCCTATCACTACAGCTCACCTCTTCTCCCCCTTCCCTTCTGAATCACAGAGTCAGACTTTCATTCCCAGAATTATTCTTGTGAATCTCCTCTGGATCTTGTTCAATGCCAACACTTCTTAGGTAAGGGGCTCAAAGCTGCTCACAATAGTCCAAATGCGGTCTAACCAATGCCGTATGTAGCCCCAGCATTGCATGCTTGTTTTTAATATTCTAGTCCTCTTGAAATGAATGCTAACATCAATCTGTAAGTTAACCTTCAGGGAATCCTGCACAAGGGCTCCCAAGTCTCTTTGCACTTCTGATTTTTAAATGTTCTTCCCCATTTAGAAAATAATCTATGACTTTACTTCTTCTACCAAAATGTATTCCATCTGCTACTTCTTTGCCCAATCTCCTAATCTGTTTATGTCCTTCCACAGACTCCCTGATTCTTCAACATTATCTGCCCCTCCACCTATCTTTGTATTGTGTGCAAACTTGGTCACAAATTCATCAATTCCGTCATACATATAACATAAAAATAATCGGTCCCAACACTGAGACCTGTGGAACACCAGCAGCCAAGCAGATAAAGCCCCTTTTATTCCCATCTTTGCCTCCTGCCAATCAGCCAATTCTCTATCCATGCTTGTATCTTTCACATAATACCATGGGCTCTTATCTTGTTAAGCAGCCTCATGCGGAGCACCTTGTCAAAGGCCTTCTGAAAATCCAAGTAAACAACATCCATTGACTCTCCTTTGTCTCAACAGATTTGTCAGATAAGATTTCTCCTTAGGAAACCACTTTGGAGACTTTGGACTCCAATACCCTGAAACCTCATCCTTAATAATAGACAATAGACAATAGGTGCAGAAGTAGACCATTCAGCCCTTCGAGCCTGCATCGCCATTTTGAGATCATGGCTGATCATCTGCTATCAAAACCCGGTTCCTGCCTTGTCCCCATATCCCTTAATTCCCCTATCCATAAGATACCTATCTAGCTCCTTCTTGAAAGCATCCAGAGAATTGGCCTCCACTGCCTTCCGAGGCAGTGCATTCCTGACCCCCACAGCTCTCTGGGAGAAGGTTTTTCCTTAAATAATGGACTCCAACATCTTCCCAATCACTGAAGTCAGGCTAACCAGCCTATAATTCAAGAGTGTGAGGGATCAGAAGTGTGTGAATTAGCTATTACTAGGGAGAATGCAAGGTTTGTAAGTAGATAAATCACCTGGACCAGATGGTGTGCATCCCAGGGTTCTGAAAGAGATGACTGAAGAGATTGTGGATGCATTAGTGATGACCTTTCAAGAATCAATAGATCTGGAATGGTTCCAGAAGGCTAGAAAATTGCAAATGGCACTCCCCTCTTCTAGAAGGGAAAGAGGCAGAAGAAAGTTAGTCTAACCTCAGTGGTTGGGAATATATTGGAGTGGATTGTTAAGGATGTGGTTTTGGAATACTTGGAGGCACAATATAAAATAGGCCATGGTCAAGGAAAAATCTCCCCTGACAAATCTGTTGGAATTCTTCGAAGAAATAATAGGCAAGGTAGACAAAGGAGAATTGGTTGATGTGTACTTGGATTTTCAGAAGGGCTTTGACAAGGTGCCACACACGGGGCTGCTTAACAAGCTACAAGCCCGTAGTATTACAGGAAAGATTCTAGCATTGATAAAGTAGTGGCTAATTGGCAGGAGGCAAAGAGTGGGAATGAAGGGAACCTTTTCTGGTTGGCTGCCAGTGACTAGAGGGATTTCACAAGGGTCTGTGTTGGGACCATTTCTTCTTGCATTATATGTCAATGACTTGGATGATGGAATTGATAGTTTTGTTGCAAAGTTTGCAAATGATACGAAAGATTCAGCGGCAGGAAGATTCAAGGATGTAGAGAGGCTACAGGAGTCCTTAGATTAGGACAATGGGCAAAGAAGTGGTAGATGGAATACTGTGTTGGAAAGTGTATGATCATGCACTTTGGTAGAAGAAACAAAAGGGTTGACTATTTTCTAAATGGAAAGAAATTACAGAAATCTGAGGTGCAAAGGGACTTGTGTAGGATTCCCTAAAGGTTAATTTACAGGTGGAGTCAGTAGTGGGGAAGTCAAATGCAATGTTAGCATTCATTTCATTTCAAGAGGACTAGAATATAAAAGCAAGGATTAACATTGGAGCTTTTTAAAGCACTAGTGAGACCTCACTTGGAGTGTTGTGAGTAGTTTTGGGCCCCTTATCTTAGAAAGGTGACACTGGAGAGAGTTCAAAGGAGGTTCACAAAAATGATTGCAATTTCATTGAAACCACTTTCATTTAAACCATTTTTAGTTCCACTTCCCATTCTCATTTTGTTGTGTCAAACCATAGCCTCCTCTACAGTCATGATGAGGCCACGCTCAGATTGACTTTATATTCCACTGGAACTTTCTCCGCTTTTCCATCCCACCATGCATCCTGCATTCTGCGCAGCGACTCTGTGCTTCTCTCTGGAGGTGCTTAAACTGACCATGTCTCATAATATAAGACAAGTCATTCTGCCATGCAGTAAGTGTTTCCTACTTTCCTCACAAGATCTTGGCAATGCTCACATCATTTTCATCAAGCCAGACGGTGGTTTCACTTTCTAGACACCAGAATAGATGTAGCCGGCTCTGTTACCCAGGCTCTATAGTCCTCCCATTCTGTGTGGGGTTTCCAGTGAGGGAGCCTTGTAACATCAACTTGTCATCCAGATTGTCTACAAATTGTTCCCGATGCCAGGGGTGGTTCAGCTTCCCGCTATTGAATGGCTGTTGGATGGCCTTTGGCTTCCTGAGATGTTGAGGAGCAACGCATATTGTAAGAATCGATCTAACCAGCTGATGATCAGTCCAGCACCCTGCTCTGTTGATTGCTCTGGTTGTCCTGAAGTCACCAGCATCCCACCTCCTAGTGATAAGAAAATCTATCAGATGCCACTGTTTGGATCTCAGATGCTGTCTTGTATTTGTCAGCTTGCCTGAACAGGGTGTTGGTGATAGTCAGATCATTTGCAGCACAGAGGCTCAACAACAGCAGACTGTTACTGTTCATTTTGCCAACACCATGCAGACCCAGCTCCTCTTTCCAGTTTCTGACATTTTTGCAACCCTCGTGTTATGTGTCACCAAGCAGAAGCAGTTTATCTCCTGGAGGAGTTGATTGCACATACATACTGTGACCACTAGGGGACACACTGAACAACTGTTTTATAGATGGTAGTAACCATATTTTAATTTGGGTATACTTACTGTCTTGTAAATATTGATTGTCTGTACCTTGTGTATATGTGTTGTAAAGAAACTTTTATAGTTTTGTAAAAAAAACTGCATATATGCGAGCAAACACGAGGAAATCTGCAGATGCTGGAAATTCAAATAACACCCACAAAATGCTGGTGGAACACAGCAGGCCAGGCAGCATCTATAGGGAGAAGCACTGTTGACGTTTCAGGCTGAGACCCTTCATCAGGACTAACTAAAAGGAAAGATACTAAGAGATTTGAAAGTAGAAGGGGGAGGGGGAAATGCGAAATGATAGGAGAAGACCGGAGGGGGTGGAATGAAGCTAAGAGCTGGAAAAGTGATCAGCAAAAGTGATACAGAGCTGGAGAAGGGAAAGGATCATGGGACGGGAGGCCTAGGGAGAAAGAAAGGGGGAGGGGAGCATCAGAGGGAGATGGAGAACAGGCAGAGAGAGAAAAAAACAACTAACATATATACGATGTCGCCACTAGGGGACACACTGAACAATCACATATACATACTGTGGCCACTAGGGGACACTGAACAACTGCATTAACATAACATGACCAAGCAAAACACACAAAATCCTGGAGGAACTCAGCAGGTCAGGCAGCATCTATGGAGAAGAGTAAATAATCGATGTTTTAGGCCAAGATCCTACATCAGGAGTGAAGAAAAAAGATGAGAGGTCAGAGTAAGAATGTGGGAGAGGAGGATAGAAAGAAGGACAAGGTGGTAAATGATTGGTGAAACCAGGAGGGGGGAGGGGTGAAGTAAAAATCTGGGAAGTTGATTGGTGAAAGAGAAAAAGGCTGGTGAATGGGGAATCTGATAGGAGAGGGTAGAAGACCATGGAAGAAAGTGAAGGGAGAGGAGCACCAGAGGGAGGTGATGGGCAAGTGAGAGAGGGAAATGGGAATGGTGAAGGAGATGTGAGGGGCAATTACCAGAAGTTTGAGAAATAAAAATTCATGCCATCAAGGTGGAGGCCACCCAAACAGAATATAAAGTATTGCTCCTCCAATCTGAGAGAAGCCTCATTCCAACAGTAAAGGAGGCTGTCGACTGACATGTCTATGTGTCGGGGCAGGTGTGGCATTTGTTCCACTTGCAAGGATAAGTACCAGGAGGGAGATCAGTGGCGAGGGATGAATGGAGAAAGAATTTGCATAGGGAGCAATCCCTGTGGAAAGTGGAGGCGAGGGAAAGATGGGTTTGGTGGTGGCATCCCATTGGAGATGGCCAAAGTTACAGAAAAATATATACTGGACACAAAGGCTGGTAGGGTGGTAGGTGAGAACGCGAGAAACCTTGTCCTGGTAGGATGGTGGGAGAATGGGCTGAGTGTAGATGTGCACAAAAAGGAAAAGATGCAGGTGAGGGCAGCATTGACAGTTGAAGAAGGAAAGCCCCTTTCTATGAAGAAGGAAGGAATCTTCATTCTGGAATGAAAAGCCTCATCTTGAGAGCAGATGCAGCAGAAATGGAGGAACTGAGAGAAGAGGATGGCATTTTTACATGACAGGGTGGGAAGAAGTATAATCTGGGTAGCTGTGATAATTCATGAGTTTATAAAAGATACCAGTAGATAAACTGTCTCCAGAGAGATTGAGAAAGGGGAGAGAGGTGTTGGAAATAGACCAGGTAAATTTGAAGACAGGGTGGAAGTTGGAGGCAAAGTTGTTGATGTCGATGAGCTCTGCATGGGTGCAGGAAGCAGCACCAGTGCAGTCGTCGATGTAGCATAGGAAAAGTTGGGGAGTGATACCAGTGTAGGCTTGGAACATAGACTGTTCCACAGAGCTAACAGAAAGGCAGGCAAAGCTGGGACCCATGCAAGTGCCAATGGATACAGCTTGAGTTTGAAGGAAGTGGAAGGAGCTGAAGGAGAAATTATTGAAAGTGAGGAACAGTTCCATCAGACAGAGGACACTTAACAAGTGCTACATATTGTGACTACTGGGGGACACACTGAACAACTGCATATGCACACTGTGACTACTGAACAAGGGGATATACTCAACAACTGCATATACACATTGTGACCACTGGAGGCACACTGAACAACTGCATATACATACTGTGACCACTTGTAAGCATACTAAACAGTTACATGTATATAAGTTGTTATATAAAGCACAAGCAGATAATTAATTGTTAAGCTACAAGAAAAGTAATAATTAAACAGTATAATCCAACAGACCCATCTGCAGGTAATGGTCGTGTACACAAATAGGGAACTGGTTCCACTTATCTGTACACACATGACTGCTGGTTGCAAGGTGCACAGGATTGCTGCACCCTGGGCGTGTACGGAGCTGGTTCCTACAACGGTATGCATATAGTTCAGTTAACTGCTAAAGATGCACACATATTGGGCAACTAAATTTGTACAGTATATGTGTACACACATGGAGGAGTGTACATACACAACAAGTTTAATTCCTTGATATATACATGCAACAGCACAGTTGTATATGTGTAGCAGCACAATACTGATAGTTTCTGCATGCACGAGGGCTGATTGATAAGTTCATGACCTAAGCCAGAAGGAGTCAGTTTTAGAAAACCTAGCATATTTATTTTTCAACATAGTCCCCTCCTACATTTACACACTTAGTCCAGCAGTTGTGGAGCATACGGATCTTGGACCTCCAGAAACCGTCGATAGATGGGTGATTGATGTTCATGGCCTAAGGTAGAAGGAGATGAGTTATTAACTTCAAACTTTCTGCATTTTCACTCAGAGTTGAACTGCACGTGCATGTAATGAGAGGTGTATAACTTATCTCCTTCTACCTTAGGCCACGAACATCAATCACCCCTGTTGTGGACCACCTGGAGGTCCAAAACACTCTTGTTGCATACACATGCAGTTCAACTCTTTGAGTGATCATGCGGAAGGTTTAAAGTTAATAACTCATCTCCTTTTACCTTAGGCCACGAACTTATCAATCACCCCTGCTGTGGACCACTTCTACAAAGAAGGGATCCGTATGTTCCACGACCGCTGGACTAAGTGTGTAAATGTAGGAGGGGACTATGTTGAAAAATAAATGTGCTAGGTTTTCTGAAATTGACTCCTTCTACCTTAGGCCACAAACTTATCAATCACTCCTCGTATACACACAGGACAGTTATATCCAGGGCAGCTTTAAATCAGGATTCCCACACCACCAAGTTCAGGAACAGCTACTTCCCTTCAACCATTCAGTTCTTGAACCGATCAATATAACTGTAATCTCTAGAGTACTATAATCAATTTGTACTAAAACATTTTTTTGTTCTAATTGTGTTCTTTCTTGTAAAAATTGTGTATACTTTATGCTTAATTTATTGATTTTCATGTGAATGCTGATTATTTTATGCTGTGTCTGTAAGTAACCTGTGCACAGACAATGAAGTCGACTTTAACTGGATGTGCCTATGTGCAGGACGGTTAATTGCCAATCTTTCCTGTACTGTACAGCATAGCAAATTGAAGCAACACACACAAAATGCTGGAGGAACAGGGCAGGTCAGGCAGCATCTATGAAAATGAATAAACAGTCAACATTTCAGGCTGAGCGCCTTCATCAGGACTGGAAAGGAAGGGGGAAGATGCCAGAATAAGGTAGGGGAAGTGGAAGAACCATATTACAAGAAAGATTCTAACATGTATAAAATATTGGCTGATTGACAAGACAAAGAATAGGAATAAAGGACCCTTTTCTAGTTGGCTGCCAGTGACTTGTGGTGTTTTTCAGGGGTCTGTGATAGGGCCACTTCTTTTTATGTTATATGTCAATGATTTGGATGATGGAATTGATGACTCTGTGGTCAGGTTTGCAGACAATACGAAGATGGGTGAAGGGGAAGGTAGTGATGAGGAAGCAGAGAGTCTGCAGAAGGACTTGGACAGATTAGGAGAACGGGCAAAGAAGTGTCAGATGGAATACAATATCAGGAAGTGTATGATCATGCACTTCGGTAGAAGAAATATAAATGTAGACTATTTTTTAAATGGGTAGAAAATTCAAAAATCAGAGGTGCAAAGGGACTTGGGAGTCCTTGTGCAGGATTCCCTAAAGGTTAATTAGCAGGTTGAGTCAGTGCTGAGGAAGGCAAATGTGATGTTAGAATTCATTTCAAGTGGACTAGAACATAAAACAGGTATGTAATGCTGAGCCTTTATAAGGCACTGGTGAGGCTTCAGTTGGAGTATTGAGAGCAGTTTTAGGTCCCAGATCTAAGAGAGGATGTGCTGATATTGGAAAGGGTTCAAAGGAGGTTCACAAAAATTATTCCTGGATAGAAAAGCTTATCATATGAGGAGCATTTGATGACTTTGGGCCTGTACTGAAATGAATTTAGAAGAATGTGGATCATGTGGATAGTCAGAGGCTTTTTCCCAGGGCTGAAATGGCTGCCACAAGAGGACTCAGGTTTAAAGTGTTGGGGAGTAGGTACAGAGGAGATGTCAGGGGTAAGTTTTTTATGCAGAGAGTGGTGAGTGCGTGGAATGGGCTGCTGGCAACGGTGATGGAGGCGGATATGACAGGGTCTTTTAAGAGACTTTTGGATAGGTACATGGAGCTTAGAAAAATAGAGGACTATGGGTAAGCCTAGTAATTTCTAAGGTAGGGACATGTTTGGCACAACTTTGTGGGCCATAGGGCCTGTATTGTGCTGTAGGTTTTCTATGTTTCTATGAATGAGGGGGGATCTTATTGAAACCTATTGAATGCTGAAAGGCCAAGATAGAATGGATGTGGAGATGATGTTCCTTCTAGTGGGGGAGTCTAGGGCCAGAGGGCACGGTCTCAGAATTAAAGGGTGACCATTTAGAATGGAGATGAAGAAGAGTTTCTCTAGCCAGAGGGTGGTGAATCTGTGGAATTCATTGCCACAGACACCTGTGGAGGCCAAATCATTGGGTGTATTTAAGGTGGAGGTTGAGAGGTTCTTGATTAGTCAGAGCATAAAGGGATATGAGGAGAAGACAGGAGATTGGGGCCGAGAGGGAAGCTGGATCAGCCGTGATGGACTCGTGCTGAATGGCCTAAGTCTGCTCCTACTGCTCCTCCGTCTTATGGTCGTGCCAGAATGCTATTTCTGGATTTCAGTTTGGCATTCATCACTATTATCCCACAGACCTCTACTCCTCAGAATAAATACACCACTGTACAACTGGGTGTTGGACTTCCAAACCAACACAGCTCAGATAGTCAGGATTCACAACCGTTCCTCCATCCCTATCATCCTCAACATGGGTGGCCTCCAGGGCTGTGGGCTGAGCACATTGCTGTAAACTCTGCTCATACACAAATGCACAACCAAACACCCGACTGATCACATTGTCAAGTTGCCGATGACATGACAGTGGTGGGGCTCATTCCAACAACCATGAGATGGCCTACAGAGAGGAGATGGAAGACCCTGAGGTTATGTGCCAGGCAAATAACCTCTTCCTTCATGTCAACAAGATAAAAGAGGTAGTTATCGACTCCAGGAGAACTCGCACCACGCACACTCCCCCATACATCAACAGCAGTTTCAGTCTCCTGGGTCACACAACCTCCCATGGTCCCAGGACACATTACACACAGGAAGGTTTACTAAAACTTCTACTTTTGGAGGAGACTGAAGAGAGCTGGACTTTTCACATCTATACTCACATCATTCTGCAGATGTGCATTAGAGAGCTGCATCACTGCCTGGTATGGAAACCACACTGTGGTGAACAGGAAGATTCTACAACAAGAAGTATAGACTGCCCAACAGATCACTGCCCTAATGCAGTCAAACTGCCATAAAGGACATAGAAATGTGCTGAAAGAGGGCCAATAACATCACAAAGGATCCCACTCATCCTGCTCATGGACTGTGTCCCACTCCCATCAGGAAGGAGGCTATGAAGCATCCAGGCCAGGACCACCAGACTCAAAAACAGTTACTTTCCCCAAGCAGTAAGGCTGATCAACACTTTTCCTCTTTCACACCCTCAACCACCACTACTTTATCAATTCCTGTCAGTTACTTATGTACAGACTCTCCTGTGCCTAGCATCACCTTATGGACATACCCATAGCGTCACCTTATGGGTGCATTTAAGGCAGAGATAGATAGGTTCTTGATTAGCCAGGGCATCCAAAAGTATGGGGTGAAGACAGGGGAGTGGGGATGACTGGAAGAATTGGATCAGCCCATGATTGAATGACGGAGCAGACTCGATGGACCGAATGGTTGACTTCTGCTCCTATATCTTATAGTCTTATACTAGCAATCTATGTATATAAGCTATCTTGTGTATTTATATTTATTGTGTTTTTGCAATATTGTGTTCTTTATCTTATTGTGCTTATTTTGTGCTGAGTCGCATCCAGAGTAGTAATTATTTTGTTCTCCTTTATGTTTGTGTACAGGAGATGACATTGAACACTCTTGAATCTTCTCAGTGGGAGCCAGGTCTTCACTTTGTCATTGACTTTGTTTCCCTGTTCTGCACTTCTCCACCAGATGGAAGCATTTCCGTTTATAATGTCTGCGATCAGCTGTTTGGCACTCAGACGTGGTCACCTCAGCTGATGTGGCACTCACAGCTTGGTTTTAAGTGATGTTAGATGACCAGCTTTCTGAAATAAATACGAGAAAATCTGCAGATACTGGAAATCCAAGCAACACGCACAAAATGATGAAGGGTCTCAGCCGAGAAATGTCGACTGTACTCTTTTCCATAGATGCTGCCTGGCCTGCTGAGTTCCTCCAGCATTTTCTTTTTGTGTGTTTCTGAAATGAATGTTAACGTTCTGAGGCAGGTTTTTTACACAAATGTAAAAAAGCACTGAGACACGTATGTAAATTTAACATGTTATCAAACACTTTGACAAACTTCTACAAATGTACAGAGTCCTAATTGGTTACATCATGGCCTTGTATAGAACCACCAATGCCTAGGAACGGAAAGTGATGAATTCAGCCCAGTCCATCACTCCGTCCTCCCCACCACTGGGCACATTTACATGGAGTGTTACCACAAGAAAGCAGCATTGCTCATCAAGGACTTGCATCATCCAGGCCATGCTCTGTTCCTGATATCACCATTACACAGGAGGCACAGGAGCCTTAGATCCCACACCATCAGGTTCAGGAACAGTTCTTACCCTACAACCATAAGGCTCCTGATTCACACTATCTGCAAACTTCCTAATCAAGCCTTGTGCATTCACATCTAAGTCATTTATCAAGGGCACCATGGTGGCAAAGTGGTTAGTGTGACACCATTACAGCTCAGGATGTCAGAGTCCAATTCCGGCGCTGCCTGCAAGGAGTTTGTACATTCCCCCCGTGACCGCATGGGTTTCCTCCGGGTGCTCTGGTTTCCTCCCACAGTCCAAAGATGTACTGGTTAGTAAGTTAATATACTTATAATTGGTCATTGTAAGTGGTCCTGGGATTAGGCCACTGATAATCGGTGGGTTGCAGGATGGTGGGGATGTGGCTCATTGGGCTGGAAGGGTCTGTTCTGCACTGTATCTCTACATAAATAACATTTATATAAATAATGAATAATAAGGGTTCTAACACTGACCTCAGCAGCACACCGTTAGTCCTTGGCCTTTGCTCCCAGAAACAAATTTGAACCTGCCCCCTGCTTCCTACCCCCAAGCTAATATTGAAACCTCCTGAGTAGCTCACTCTGAGTTCTGTGGCATCTAACCTGTGAGACTATGCAGGACCTTGTCAAAGTCCAAATAGACAAACTCCACTGGCTTTTCCTCATCTACCCTCTTGGTTACCCTTATGTTGTATGTTAGGAACAGAATGATTGACTGTGTGGGGTCATGTGATAAAACCTTCAGGACTGTCCAGCTGGAGTTGACAAGTCCACACCATGTTTTGATTCAGAGCATTGTGGGAGGTTTTCCCCAGGAAGCCTCTCCCAGAACAGCAGGAGGGGAGGTGGTTGGATGCTCTAGGGACGGTGATATTCCATATTAGTTGGATCCCGGAATCATTAGCAACTGCCTCAGCTTGTGGTTGTAAATGCAGCCAGCTCCATCATGGGCATAAGCCCCCACAAGCATGGGCATTGAGGACATTTACAAAGGCAACAACTCAAAAAGGCAGCATCCAGCCTTAAGGACCCCCATCACCCAGAACAAGCCTTCTTCTCATTGTTACCATCAAGGAGGGTGTCCAGAAGCTTGACACACACTCAATGATTCAGCCATGGCTTCTTCCCCATCACCATCAGATTTCTAAACAAACAATGAATGCATAAACACTACCTCACTATTTTTCCTTTTTTTGCACTATTAATTTAATTTAATTTTTCTTAAATATAATTTATTCTTTATTATTATGTACTACTCTGTACTGCTGCTACAAAACAACACATTTCACAACGTATGCCGGTGATATTAAACTTGATTGTGATTCTGGTTGCCAAGTTAGTTCTAGCGGAGACTTTGCCAATGAGAAAAGCTTGCAGATTGTACTGTGGATTGGCAGGCATTGTTACAAGAGGCAGAAATCAGCTCGGCAGAGAATCTGTGAACGATTAAAGTGAAATTCTGAAAACCAAGTGCTGCACTATCCTTTGGGAATTTGTACGTTGTTAATTGCCAAAAGCGAGAGTCTGGGGCTGTTTTGCAGATTTGAAATACCCTGGGAGGTTGCTGCTTTTCACACGGAGTGAACTTGAAGTCAGCTGAGGTCAGCCCCAGCCTGAGCACGGAGAACCACTTGAGCCTGGGTCCCGGCCTGTGGTAATGCAGACCACACTAATTTAGTGGGGGTCTCCTTCCTGTGTCCTCAGGCAGACAGACAAGGAGAGGGGAGTGATGAGGGAAGGTCAGTATTTTCCTTGAATGTGGGTTGGTGACAGGAGTGGAGTGGGGGTGGTGTTGAACAGATAGGATTCTGAGCTGCATTGATGGATTTCACAGTCTACGGACCTGCTCCGCACCAATTGATGAATCGACCAGTGGGGCTCGGTGTGGGGCAGGAGAGGGTGCTGCTGTCTCACATCTCCAGAGACCTAATTTCGATCCCAACTTGGGCACCATGTCTATTTATTTATTTATTTTACTTTGGAAATACAGCAACCCTGATTTAACCCAAATCTAGTTAATCACGGGACAATTTATGATAACCAATTAACCTACCCAGTACATCGTTGAACTGTGGGAACACCCGCAGAAAACCCATACGTTCCACGACGACGATGCACAAGGACTCCCAACAGAGGACGCTAGAATTGAAGTCCGATACCCCAAACTGTCTTAGAGTCACGTTAATCACTATGCCACCATGGTCCGTTTCCCTTGTGACTGTGCGGGCTTCCCCAGCCGTCGGGATGCGCGGGTTGGTGAGTTAGGTGTCACTGTGAGTGGCAAAATTCGGCGTGGATTAGTGACGGTAAGGGAAGGAGTCTCAGGTGACAGGCATAGAGAGAGTGGGTGCTGGAGGTCGGTATGGAGTGGATGGGCTGAATTACAAACACCTATCACATTTCTCCCACTCCCCACTCTGCCGGTCACAGCGTCAGCCCTTTCCCGGGATCACTAAGCTGATCAGATTCCCACCACTGCCATCTGTATCTTATTCTGTAGAAAACTCAAACAAATCCCTCCCGGTTCTCAGTGACGTGTGGGCTGCCTGCTGAGTGCATTCTGCTTGCTCACTGTGCTCCTGGATCCGTGACCCAGGCTTCGTTCCCACAATCCTTGCCCCAACCCCCAAATGTCCTCTTCGACACTTCTGGCAGATCTTGACGCTGTAAAAATAAATCAGTGATGGGCTCCAGTTGCTTGTATTTCCTGTTTTAAAAGCACATTAACTGCTGAAAACGACAGGAAGGGATTGTGACTGAGCAGTGAATCACCATGTCGTATTGGCCAGGGAGCTCTGAACCTCTCCACAAGATCCAACAAGTTCTCCTGGTCCCATGAGCTCACACTAATTAACTGACTCCTCCATCCTGCTAAATTATGATGAGTTAACTGGTTACTGGCTGATAGACTGGTAACCAAGGTCCCAATTGTACTCACAAGAATCAAAATTAGGTTAAACACAACTGGCATTTGTCATGAAATTTGTTGGTTTACTGCAGCAGCACATTGCAATACAGAAATAGTCTAATTCTATATCTTATAGTCATCATCTAAACCAGCAAGTCTGTCGACAGTGGCTTTTACCTCCGCAGTGGTGCCATCATAATCCAGTGTCGGGCCACCCTTGTCTTTTATTCTTGAATGATCATACTGACCAGACATGGACTGTGCTGTCAGTGAGCTGCTAATCACTCACTGTCTTTAAACCATAAAAATGCCAGAGTCATAGTCACAGAGTCCCTTCCGCTCACATTCACCATGTCAACCTTTTTGACCAGCTACACTAATCCCATTTGCCCTCATTAGGATTGCATCCTTTTAATCCTTGCCTAGTTTTGTTTCTGTCTCTACATCTATTAAACAGAGAAATTCCACCCACTACTCTATCAGTGAGTTCCAGAGACCACCCACTCCCTAGAAAATCCCATCCCTCAGATCCCCTTTAAAACTCTGTCCTCTCACCTTCAACTTCTTCCCTATTGTTCTGATAAAATGGGAAAAAGATTCTATATACCCAAACTACGCCTCACACATCTCTATCTCATCACCCCCTAGCCTCCATCATTTCAGGATAAACAAACCCACCTTCTCCAATCTCTCCCCATAATTAAAATCTTCCTGTCCAGGGCAGCATCCTGGTGAATCCCCTCTACAGTCTCTCTATTCCAGTCACATCTGGTGAATCCCTCTGCACTCTCTCTATTCCAGTCACATCTGGTGAATCCCCTCTACACTCTCTCTATTCCAGTCACATCTGGTGAATCCTCTCTACACTCTCTCTATTCCAGTCACATCTGGTGAATCCTCTCCACACTCTCTCTATTCCAGTCACATCTGGTGAATCTCATCTTCACTCTCTCTATTCCAGTCAAATATTGGTGAACCTCCTTCTATTCTGAGGCTGTGCCCTCTGGTTCTCAACTCCACTATTATAGGAAATATTCTCTCCATGTCCACTCTATCTACCTGCGTTACTACTTAAAGAGAGCTAAAGATGTGAACCTCCAAAACCTGTGTCCTGGACATTTCTTAGTGCCTGGTCATTTACTGTATAATGTATACTATTTGACTTCCGAAGATGCATCTCCTCATACTTGTCAGGATTACACTCCCTCTGCCAACTCTCCACCCAACTTTCCACCTGAACCATATCCTGCTCTAGCCCCTGCCAACCTTTTTCACCAACCACAACACTGCAACTTTCATGTAACTATAAGCATACGATCTCTTACACTCACACCCATGTTAACGAAAGACTGTAGAGTTGGAGCAGAATTAGGACTTTTGGCTCATCATGTTTGCTCCGCCATTTCATTATGGCCACTCCATTTTCCCTCTCAATTCCATTCTCCTGGCTTCACCCTGTAACCTCTCCCTGACCAATCAAAAACCTATCAACCTCCACCTTAAATTTACCCATTGACTTGGTCTCTACAGCCGCCTGTAGCCACAAATGCTACAGATTCACCACCCTCTGGCTAAATAAATTCCTCCCCTTCTCTGTTCTAGACAGGCATCCTCTCTTTTGAGGCTGTTCTAGATTGTCCTAGACTCCCCCACTCCTCTCCATATCCACTCTGCCTAGACCTTTCAACATTCAGTGAAAATCCCCCCCCCCCCCCATTGACATATGTCACAAACAACGAGGGTCCCAGCACTGATCCCTATGGTACACCACTGGTCACAGACTTCCACCACCCTTTGTTTTCAAACTAATTCTGGATCCATTTCACCGGCTTGCTTTGACCCTTATGAGCTTTAACCTTCTTGACTAGTCTACAGTGTTCCTGTGGGGACCCACTCTTTTCATAGCTATGATCTTGCTCCTGATACACTTTTAGAATGTCCTGGAATTCTTCTCAATCCAACTTTCTTTGGGAATTTCTAACCAGCATCCCATCAAGGAACCCCACGACCCAGCTCTCTTCTTGCTGCTGCCATCAGGAAGAAGGTACAAGAGCTTCAGGACTCACACCACCAGGTTCAAGAACAGTTTTTAACCCTCAACCATCAGGCTCTTGAACCAGAGGGATAACCACATTCAACTTCACTTGCCCCATCATTGAAATATTCCCACAACCTATGGACTCACTTTCAACAACCCTTCATCTCGTTCTCAATGTTTATTGCTTATTTATCTATTATTATTAATAAATGGTGTGGTCTTTCATTAATTTTATTATGGATTTATTGAGTATGCCCACAAGAAAATGAATCCCAGGGTTGTATATAGTGACACATAAATACCCTGATAATCCATTTACACTGAACTTTGAACTCCATTGCCCCTCTCTCTCTCTCTGACTCACAGAAGTCACCTCCTGTCATATACTTCCACCTTTTTCCTGATGATTTATCACAACTTGTAATGTTGCTCAACATGCAAGATTATTCTTTACAGCCTCTGCTGTTGATAAAGGTTGAAGTAGATTAAATAGACATAGACTGACAGTTCTCAGATCCTTCTGAATCAGTAAAACATCTAGCAGGAAGTCTCACATTTTGAAAGTATCTTTCACCATCTCAAGACATCAATGAAATCATACAAAGGGATGTCACTGTCGTACTGACTAGAAACACGTTTTTGAATTTGTACCTTTTCAGCTGCTGGCTTAGTCAGGAGTAAGGGTTGCACTTTGTGATGGGACCAAGCACATTGGAGGACTTCACACAAGAAGCCCTGGAAATCGAGGACATTTTCTGTGGGTGGGGGTCCCAGTGAAGTGGAACAAATCCCTGTGAACCGACCCCAGAGCTGTTCTAATTTGACCACATAGGTCAGAGACCATTGGATCATGATGGGTGTGTGGCCAGGTTTACAGTTTGTACCAGAACTGAACTCTGTTGTACAAGAGGATGGAGTCACTTTGTGAGATGGCATTTGTTAGTTAACAAAGAACACACTTGATCATCAGAAATCAGACCACTAGAGAAATTCAATGGGACAGGCAGCAGTTGGAGGGGCAAATGGACAGTTGATGATTTGGTTTGAGACCCTCTTAAAATCATTTTGGAGATTAAACTCACAGCAGCAGTTTTAAATTGTGGATTTTATCTCAGTGATAGGGTCAGTGAGTGGGGTTCGTGAATGGTGGGGGATCATCTATTGCAATTAACACCAGACTGCTTGGCTGCAGATCTCACTGCAATGCAGTCAAACAGGAGGTCTTTATTCTGCATCTGTTGTCTCTCTGAAGGTGCCAGGAGTTTGAAAGCTCTAATTTTGAGACCACCTTTGATATCTTGCTGGCTCCAACAAGCTGTGACCTAGTTTGATTTATTGTGCAATGTTAGTTCCTGGAACAAGCGAAACAAGCTTCAGTTGAAAAATTAGGTGCAAAGTCACAACATTGGGAAATATAAGGCAAAAACAACTTAACCGCCAAGATGCTGATCTTTGTCTAGTTTTGACAAGGACTGTCAAATATTCTCAGTAAAACTGATTCTTCTCCCATTTAGAAAGATGTAGAAATGTACTCATCAGTGAAACTGGCTGTCCCACTGGGAAACTTCATCAGTGTAGCTTTTGGGTTTTTAACTTGAATTTATTTAAGCAAAGATCAAAGAGAATGCCTATCCTCACTTCTCCTGAAGGGGCAAGAACATAAGAAATAGGAGCAGGAGTAGGCCATCCGGCCCACCGAGCTTACCCACTATTCAATAAGATCATGGCTGATATGTCTGTAAACTCAGCTCCTTTTCCCCATAACCCTTAATTCCCTTACTATATAAAAATCTATCTAACTGTTTCTTAAATACATTTAGAGAGGAAGCCTCAACTGCTTCCCTGAGCAGAGAATTCCACAGATTCCCTACTCTTTGGGAAATATTTCTCCTCATCTCCATCCTAAATCTTTTCCCCTGAAGAGTCTTCTGATGATGTGTCCTCCTTGTACTGGTGTATCCCATCCACAGCTGAACCACCCATGAAAACATTTCAACACCAAACCTGGTTCATTCTACCTCTCAATCCTACCATCCTGGCTCCTGGTAACTTTCCCTGACATGATCTGCCTCATGAGAGAGCAGTAGTGACAGCCTCTTCACACAGCCTTTGCACACTCATGATAGCCTTTCCGTAATGAGGTGACCAGACTGAACACAAAACCCCTAGTGCAGTCTATCTATGGATTTAGGGAGAGTGTGTCAACTCTCTGTCTTCCTTGAGGGTAACTGGTGATCTGTTCCACGATTGTCTCTGACCTGATTTTACAGTGTGGACAATCTGTAATTCAAAATCACAATTTACCCAATAAAATAACAGGGGTTGTATTGATGGGGAAATGTTGATGTGTAAAATATTGGAAAGGGTGGAATTAGACAGCAGAAGAGGGAGGTTCATTCTGATGGAGGAAGTTTGAAAGAACGGGGACAGAAAATGTGGGAGAACAGATTACAGAGCCGCAGAACTCAATGATGGGGAGCTTACAGGGGCCCAAATAAGTGAAAAGTAGGGATCTCAGAGGAGTGGGTGGCTGGACCAAGTTGCAGGGACAGCGAGGGTGATTTGTGGAGCTGCTGATAATGGATGGGGAGGGTAAATGGGTCAGGGGAGGAGGTATGAAATGATTCACACCTGTCAGAACCCCTTTTCTACACCGTGTGAGGTTATAACCATATAACCATATAACAATCACAGCACGGAAACAGGCCATCGCGGCCCTCCTAGTCCGTGCCGAACTCTTAATCTCACCTAGTCCCACCTACCCGCACTCAGTCCATAACCCTCCACTCCTTTCCTGTCCATATACCTATCCAATTTTACCTTAAATGACACAATTGAACTGGCCTCTACTACTTCTACAGGAAGCTCATTCCACACACTCTGAGTAAAGAAATACCCCCTCGTGCTTCCCTTAAACTTCTGCCCCCTAACTCTCAAATCACGTCCTCTCATTTGAATCTCCCCTACTCTCAATGGAAACAGCCTATTCACGTCAACTCTATCTATCCCTCTCAAAATTTTAAATACCTCGAACAAATCCCCCCTCAACTTTCTACGCTCCAATGAATAGAGACCTAACTTGTTCAACCTTTCTCTGTAACTTAAGTGCTGAAACCCAGGTAACATCCTAGTAAATCGTCTCTGCACTCTCTCTAATTTATTGATATCTTTCCTATAATTCAGTGACCAGAACTGCACACAATATTCTAAATTTGGCCTTACCAATGCCTTGTACAATTTTAACATTACATTCCAACTTCTGTACTCAATGCTTTGATTTATAAAGGACAGCGTTCCAAAAGTCTTCTTCATCACCCTATCTACATGAGACTCCACCTTCAGGGAACTATGCACTGTTATTCCTAGATCTCTCTGTTCCTCTGCATTCCTCAATGCCCTACCATTTACCCTGTATGTTCTATTTGGATTATTCCTGCCAAAATGTAGAACCTCACACTTCTCAGCATTAAACTCCATCTGCCAATGTTCAGCCCATTCTTCTAACCGGCATAAATCTCCCTGCAAGCTTTGAAAACCCACCTCATTATCCACAACACCTCCTACCTTAGTATCATCGGCATACTTACTAATCCAATTTACCACCCCATCATCCAGATCATTTATGTATATTACAAACAACATTGGGCCCAAAACAGATCCCTGAGGCACCCCGCTAGTCACCGGCCTCCATCCCGATAAACAATTACCCACCACTACTCTCTGGCATCTCCCATCTAGCCACTGTTGAATCCATTTTATTACTCCAGCATTAATACCTAAGGACTGAACCTTCTTAACTAACCTTCCATGTGGAACTTTGTCACCAGTCAAGGCCACATTCAGCTTCCCAATCCAAGGCATTTGCAGAAAATTCAGGAGGTTGTAATATTACTTGTTTTGGCAGAGGAAACTCACAGGATGGTAGGGAATGTGTCAAACACCCTTTGCAATATCAGGCTCCATTTCTTTCATCAGAAAATTTGGAGGATAGGAAATGACTTGACAGAAGTATACAAGATGGTAAGAGACACAGATTGAGTGGACAGCCAGAGACTTTTTCTCAGGACAGGAATGCCTAATAATAGGATAATACAAGGAGCATGAGTTTAGAATGCTTGGGGGAAAGTATAGGGGGGATGTCAAAAGTAAGTTTTTAACACAGGAAGTGGTGAGTGTGTGGAATGTGCTGCCAAGAGTGGTGGTAGAGGCAAATGCATTAGAGACACTTAGACAGGCACATGGATGATAGAAAATGGAGGCTATGTAGGAGAGAAGGTTTAGATTGATCCTGGAGTAAGTTAAATGGCTGGCACAACATTGTGGGCCAAAGGGCCTGTATTGTGTTGTACTGTTCTGTGTTCTATAAAACAAGTGACATAGCCTAAGTCAGCAGCTCTCGAAAAGTACAAGCTAGGTTAATGAAGTCTTTTTAAATCTTTCCTACCCAGTATTGGGTCTCAAGTGCAGCATCTTAGTGACAAAGGTCAATACACTGCCTGTGACCTTACTCTGTGTTTGTACAAGCTTTTGATGAATGGCTGCCTCTGATCTCTCCTGTTTGACTGGCTGTACACTTGGACCGCTTCTGTTTTATCTCACCCCAAGAAAAGAAACTGAAGTATGCGGTGGTGAGCTGGACGTTCCTGTTGAAAGTGATCTCATCCCCAAATGCTCGATCATCTCCCAACTTCACATTCTGATTGGTAAGGCCGTTTTTACAACAGAATTATCTCTGAGCATAAATCAGAGAGAAAGAATTAGTGGTTAATCACTGTATTGTAACCAAGAAAGAAACTGCAATCCATGGAAAGTAATCATCAGCACTGAACCACAGCTGCAGGAGAGGGAGTCACTGCCTCTCCATGTGAACAAGCTCCCACTGGCAGGGAAGATTTCACAGTTTTCCTTCGATTGACTGAGTGGATCATTACACATCGGCCGGTGATGGTCTTCCATCCTTCGGTGCCTGTCTGTGACTGCTCAGTATGTTTCCTTATACCATACAGTACTGGGCAAAAACCTTAGCTAGGGTGCCTAAGACTTTTGCACTATACTGCCGCCACAAAAAGAGAAAACTAATTTCATGATAAACGTAAGTGATGATCAACCTGATTCTGATATGGGTCTCTATTGTGGATTAAGAGTGGGAAGGGGGCAGGGAGTGGGGAATTGAGGTTGGGAAAAGGGGAAGGGAGAAGAGAGAGAGTGGGAGGCACCAGAGAGACATTCTGTAATGATCAATAAACCAATTGTTTGGAATCAAATGACCTTGCCTGGTGTTTCAGGGCTGCGTGTGTCTGCACCTGCACCACCTTTCGCCCCTGGCACTCCTTCTCTGCCACCTGTCCCACACCCCTCCCACAGCACTCCACCCTCACCATTCTCAGCTTCCTTTGCTCCCATTTGAAAACAAACACACACACACACACACACACACACACATTCCTAAGACAATTACACAGTACTGTAGGAGGGGAGTGGAAGGAGGTGACCTGTCAGATGGTGATCACACAAATGAGAACCAAAGAATAGGAGTAGGAGGAGGCCACTGTGGCCTTCAAATCCGGCCCACCATTTAATTTGATCCTGGCTGATCTATCCAGCCTCAACTCCTTTTATGAGCCATTCCTGCCATTCCTTGATCTTTCAAATTTTTATCTGTCCCCATCTTCAGTTTATCTACCAACCCATCCCCCACTGCCCTCAGGGCTGAGAAGTCCAGAGATCCAACCTCCGAGAGAAGATATTTTGGAATAATTAAAGACAAATCAGTGATCGAAAGAGGAATAGGAGGAGAGAGAGAGAGAGAGAGATAGGCAGAGAGAGACAGAGAAAGAGACAAGACACAGAAAGAGATGCAGAGAGAGAATGATAAAGAGAATTAGAGAGGATGAGAGAATGAGAGATCGAGAGAGAGAGAGCGAGGGAGAGAGAAAGGGTGACAGACAGATACAGAATGTGAATCAGAGAGAAAATGTGAAAGACAATTCGAGAGGATGAGAGAGAGAGAGATATTTATACATATAGTATTTGTAAAAACATTTTATTGTAAGTGTACTGGTGAATAAGTAGAGCTGTAAAGCTACTGTCTCCCTGTTCCTACAATCCAGGATCAGTTTTGCCTGCACATTCTGCTCTGGTTCCTGCCACACCCCAAAGGCCTGTGAGTTGGTGGGTGATTGGCCACTGTGTGGTGAACTACATATACCTGTCTGGACACGCCCCCTCCGCTGACTGCTCCTGTGGCTCCTCCCACAGACCCCGGTATAAAGGCGATTGGAGCCACAGACCCTTCCTCAGTCTCCAGGATGTTGTGTGATGGTCACTTGCTGCTTGTGCTTTCTTCCAGCCAATTAAAGCCTACCTTAACCCATGTCTCAGAGTTATTGATGGTGCATCACACTGTGAACTCCCACATCCCAAAGGCCTGTGAGTTGGTGGGTTGATGAGTGACTGGACCCCTGGGTTGAGTGTAAGTGGCTGTTTGGTGGTCAGTGCAGCCTAACCTGTTTCAATGCAGTATTACTCTGACCGGTATTCCCTGGCTGTGTCTGTGAGGATTGACATGTTTGGTTTGTGGTTGGGAATGTGGGAAAGGGGTTTGTTCTGCTGAACATTGTAGGTATGCTATGTTTTCACCAGAATGGCTGGCACTACTAGCAGGCTGCCCGAGCTCACTCCCAGGTAGTGTTGGTTGTTAATGCAAATGACACATATTACTGTATGTTTCTGTATACTGTACATATAATAAATAAATCTGAATCTGTTTGTTGAACCATAAGTCCCTGGTTGTTTCTCTGAAGTTTGTCTGACTCTGCCTTTATCAACAACTCACCATCCATGGGCCTGGGTCTCCAGCTTTTCAGCAGCCCTCTGCCTGGGCTGAACACTCAATTGTCCCTTCAGAACACATATCTTGCTCTTACAAAGTCCCTGAAGTTGCTGAGTATCTGCCTCACACCTCTGGCCAAGTTTAGCACCTTTCACCAGTACCATTGCCTAAACACCCTGAGAAGACACTTCACAGTAGGACGGGCCACTGACGTGATGCTTAATGGTGGGGGGGGGGGATTGTTTCACAGTTGCCTACAGTTATTGGGTCATCTACACACTGATGCCAGGATGTGCATTACCCAACGTCAACCACCAAAATCTGACACCGGGTTAGCTGGACGATGAGGTGCACCAGCCTGTTCAGGACCCCCAGACCAAATCTCAAGGATACATGCCTGGGTACAGCTTCACATTACCCACAGTGGGATGTCCATGCCAGTTCCAGGGAGCCCATCTTCCATCCCTGCCTCACTGGGGTGGAATAGTTCTCGAGGTGGATGGGACTGTCGTTCCCGGGGTGGCTGGACCCTCTTCCCAGGGTGAGTGGGCCCTCGTTTCCGTGAGCGTGGCCATGGGCTGCTGGATTGGTCTGTCACACCGATTAATCAGACACAGTGGCAGCGGCGTGTCACACTCCACCTACGAATTCTGATTCAGTTCACTTCCAGAAAGCTGAGAGTAAGACATGGGAATTTTACCGATTACTCCGTGAAAGTCACAGCAGGTGGCTGCTGCACAACACCTTTGTGGCCCAGTGCATCTTGCTGCATCCTCACCATCCTCAAGTCCAAACCCCCTCTGAGCTCAAACTTCTGTCCTCTGCAGGTTCAACACCAGGTTCCTCACTGTCATATGAGGTTGTTTACCATCAATGGAACAAAACTGACAGCACAGTGATAAAAAATAAAATTAGACAATTCCTTCCTGTACAATGAACACTTCTGTTGATTGGTCATAAAGCATTTTGACCTTTGCTGAGATTATGAAGGCCGTGCTATCAATGCTAGTCTGTCCTAAACCCATGGAACCAAATTAAACTCATTAACCTCAACCAGAATGTGCTGGTGTCGGAGCCAAATATGGAGAAAGGGCTTTTGAAATTCTCTGAAAAACACTTGCACATCACATAAACAATTGATTACTTCTGTGAGCAAGACTGGGATCCTTTCACTGAGTTGTGTGAAGGTCAATGAGACTCATCTGCTACAACTTATTTTTTCCATTGATTTGAGGATCAGTTTTCCCCCCAATTATTGGTGTTACAATGCACAATCAAGAGCCTGTGATCGCACAGCCTGTGTATTTATAACTGCTGATTAAACCTCAGCTTATAACATTACATACCAAGCAGTGTAAATCACAACCTTCAGGAAAAATTGCTTCTTAGTTTTGAAGAAATTCCCTCACACATCAATCTTAGCAGTCACTTAATACCTCCAGTTACTGCCTAAAGAGGCTCTACTCTTAGACGATTATAATCCAGGAATGGCTCACAATATCACTAACCCACTCTGCAGTGTCTGTTCCTGTTGTGTCCCAGGCTAACATGGGTTAGTAACTCTGCTCAGGACAGGGTAATGCAACCCATTGCACCAAACAACCATCTCTGATCAGTGCCAACAGTAACACAATATAGAAACACACACAAAATGCTACAGGAACTCAGCAGGTCAAGCAGCATCTATGGAGAGGAATAAACAGACAATGTTTTGGGCCAAAACCCTTCATTGGGACTAGAAAGGAAGGGAGACGAAGCCAGAGTAAGAAGCATCGTACCATAGATGCAGAACAGTGCAGAGACTGTCATGCACACAACAGCAGAACAGTGTGGGGACTCAAGACGTACGAAAAAGCTGGATGAACTCAGCAGGTCAGGCAGCATCCGTTAAAAGGAGCAGTCAACGTTTCGGGTTGAGACCCTTTGTCAGGACTAAAGAAGGAGGGGGCAGGGGCCCTACAAAGAAGGTGAGGGGAGGGTGGAAAACCAATCAGAGGAAAGATCAAGGGGTGGGGGAGGGGAAGCAGGGAGGGGATAGGCAGGAGAGGTGAAGAAGGAATCAAAGGGGAAAGCACTATGGGTAGTAGAAGAAGGCAGAGTCATGAGAGGTGATAGGCAGCTAGAAGAGGAGACAGAATGAAGGTGGGATGGGGGAAGGGAGAGGGAGGGAATTACTGGAAGTTGGAGAATTCGATGTTATTACCAAGGGGCTGGAGACGACCCAGACGGTAGATGAGATGTTGTTCCTCCAACCGAAGTTTGGCCTCATCTTGGCAGTAGAGGAGGCCGTGTATGGACATATCCGAATGGGAATGTGAAGGAGAGTTGAAGTGGGTGGCAACCGGGAGATCCTGTCTGTTGTGGCGGACAGAGCGTAGGTGCTCGACGAAGTGGTCCCCCCAATCTGTGTCGGGCCTCGCCGATGTAGAGGAGGCCGCACCAGGAGCACCGGATGCAATAGATTACCCCAACAGAATCACAAGTGAGGTGTTGCCTCACCTGGAAGGATTGTTTGGGGCCCTGAATGGTGGTAAGAGATGAGGTGCAGGGACAGGTGTAGCACTTAGCACAGTGTGGGGACTATCGTGCACACAACAGCAGAACAGTGCAGAGACTCATGAATACAACAGTAGAACAGTGTGAAAACTGTTGTGCACATAACAGTAGAACAGTGCGAGGACTGTCGTGCACAGAACACTAAAACATTGCAGAGACTGTTGTGCACACGACAGAACTTTCCTATCAAGGCAGGGTGGTGGTCATAAACCAGTTGGTGGCCTCCATGTTGTGATACCGGATAGTCACCTTGGCCCCTCCTGCCCTTTTGTTGCGAGAATGCAGAGGAAGTTAGTGGACTTCTTCTGGGGTAACAGGAAACTCTTTGTCTCCACAGCAGTCTTGAGTATCCCAGTGGGAGAGGGTGGACAGTCGTTGGTGTGTGTACGTACGCGACTGGCGGCTCACTGCCTCAGGACTCTGCAAAGATTCGTGTGCCGAGTGCCCTCCCAGTTGGCACGTGTTGGCGATATTCTTCCTCTGGAGGGGCTGCTGTCTTCAGGAAGATATGCGGCTACTGCTGGCAGGCATCAGCTGTGCTGCTTGCCTGGCTTCTATCAGGACCTACTGAGAGTCTGGAACATGGTCGCCTCAGGCCAGGAATCCCCTCCTCTGGCAGAAGGCAGAGTCCTGGCCGACCCTTGCCCTACCTCAGTGGGTGTCGGTGCGACTCAGGTGTGTGGACCGACTCAGGCTGAGCTGCTTGTCGGGCCCAGGCCCCACAATCTTATCCGAGAGCCGAGACCACATAACTTGAGCCGTCTCTCCTCGACACCCACAATGCCATTCAGGGATGCAAGTAGGAGGTAGTTGTATGGGCTGCTGCTCCACACCCTCCACTTCCTTGCTCTTGTCCACCGTCCCGACACGCCATGGTGGTCGGTCTTTCCACCCGGAGGTGAGGTGGGTCCCCACTGGAAGGCCCTTTACGAGGGGGTTCTTCCCAAGCACCTGGGGGATCTTGGCTGGAGGGTGCTGCATACAGCGGTGCCCTGCAATATGTTCTTTAGTTTGTACACGGATCTCCCACCCGCATGTCATTTCTGCGGGCTGGAGGAGACCGTGTACCACATGTATCTGGAGTGTGCGAGGCTGCAGCCCCTATTTGCGTACTTGCGTGGGCTGCTTCTCGCTTTCTGGTTGCATTTTAGCCCCACCCTATTTATATATGGTCATCCAGTAAGGAGGGGGGCATGGAGGGATGAGGATGTCCCTATTAACTTGCTCCTGGGGCTGGCAAAAACAGCTATCCGAGGGTCTTGGAAATGGGTGGCGGGAGGATCTCCCCGGGCAGACTGCCTGGCAATGTTTAGAGTGTATGTTCATGCTCAGGTAAATATTGAAAAGGAGCACGCGCAGTCCACAGTGACCTTAGAGGCACTCTGGGACCGTTAGGGTCTGCGGGGTGGAAATGCTATCTGTCATTGATAGAGATGGGAATATTTTGGTTTAATGGGTATTGACTATTTATAGTGAAGTAATTGTGTTAGTCACTGTTTTGTATATATTGTATAGCACCGATATTTGTAATATAGGAATTTTGATTTTAAAAAAAGAACAAAACAGTGCAGAGACTGCCATGCACTCAACAGTAGAACAGTGTGGAGACTGTTGTGTATTATTTATATACATTATATATTGATATACAGCAACCACGATTGAATGGTGAGCAGACACAAAGTTCAAAACTAATTTATTTATATATTGATACTCAGCGCGAAACAGGCCTTTCTGGCTCTTCAAGCCGCGCTGACCGACAAACCATGATTTAACCCTAGCCTAATCACAGAACAATCTACAATGACCAATTAACCTATTAACCAGAGCACCCAGAGAAAGCCCCCGCATTCCATGGGGCGAATGTACAGACTCCTTACAGATGATGTCAGAATTGAATTCCGAGCTCTGATGCACTGAGCTGAAATAACATCATGCTAACTGCTATGCTACCTTGGCATCCATTATCAAAGTACGTATGTGTCACCATATACTACCCTGAGATTCATGTACTTAAGATAATGCACAGTAGCTACAAAGAAACACAAAAGAGTCAATGAAAACTGCACACACCAAAGATGGCATACAACCAATGTGCAAAAGATAAACTATGCAAATACAGAGAGAATAAAAATAAACAAAATATACTTTATTCAAAAATAAAATTAAGTACAATAAACCATTCAATGTCTCTCAATCCTTTACAAATGTTTCCATTACGGTCTTTACATTTCCACACTTTTAGCCACCCAGATGGCACTCTGTTATTTCATATTTACATACCCTTGTTGAGGGGTGCACACCCTGCCACCCTACCCCTCAACTCCCGCGGCAGAAGAACCCTGCACTGTGGTCCTTCCCCACCGGGCTCCTGCGGTGGTTGCACCAAGTTTGAGTGCGTCCCTCAGCACGTACTCCTGCAGCTGAGAATGTGCCAGTCGGCAGCATTCCCCTATGGACATCTCCGTGTGCTGGTAGACTATCAAGTTTTGGGCCGACCAAAGAGCATCTTTCACTGAGTTGATGATCTGCCAGCAGCACTGGATGTTGGTCTCCGTGTGCGTCCCCGGGAACATCCCATAGATCAGAGTCCTCTGTCACGCAGCTGCTGGAGATGAATCTTGACACTGTCCTTTCCATCCTCCTCCACGCCTTCTCTGCAAAGCCACAGTGTGCAAAGAGGTGGGTCACCGACTCCTCCTCACTGCAGTCCTCCCGTGGGCAGAGGGGTGTGGAGACGACATTCCGGGTGCACAGGAGGGATCTGACTGGGAGGGCCCCTCTCACCGTCAGCCAGGTGAGTTCTTGGTGCTTGTTTGTGAGGTCTGGCGATGAGGCATTTTGCCAGATGAACTGGATGGTCTGCTCAGGGATAATGTCTGGGCATGTCTACTCCACTGGTATTTACACCCTTGTAGTCCATCCTTCCTGATTGGTTAGCCCCAGTCAATCAGGTTTCGGCTCTGTGTATACAACATTAGAACAGTGCAGTGATTGTCGTGCGCACAACAGTGCAGTGTGGGGACTGTCATGCAGTCTGAAGCTGAATTAACAGAAATGCTGAAGTGTTAAGAACCAAATAGACCATAGGATCATGAGATATTTGAGCAGAAATAGGCGATTCTACCCATTGTGTCTGCTCTGCCATTCTAACATAGCTGATTAATTGTCTCTCTTAACCCTTTCTCCCTGTAACCTTTGACATCCTCACTAATCAAGAACTTATCATCCTCTGGTTTTAATATACTTGGTTGCTTGGCCTCCACAGCCACCTGTGGCAATAGATTCACCACTCTCTGGCTAAAGAAGTTCCTTCTCATCTCTGTTCTAAAGGAAAGACCCTCTATTATGAGGCTGCGCCCTCTGGTCCTAGACTCACCCATTATAGGAAACACCCTCTCCATTTTCACTCTGACTAGATCTTTCAATATTCGAAAGGTTTCGATGAGATCCCCCCTCATTCTTCTAAACTCCAGTGAGTACAAGCCCAGAGTCATCAAATAGTCCTCACACGTTAACCCTTTTCATTTCAGGAATCACTCTTGTGAACCTCTTCTGAACCCTCTCCAATGCCAGCACATCTTTTCTTAGATAAGGGGTCCAAAGCTGCTCACAATATTCCAGATGTGGGCTGACCAATACCTTATAAGGCCTTAGCATTGCATCCTTGTTTTTATATTCTAGTCCTCTGGAAAAGAATGCTAACATTGGATTTGCCTTCCTTTCCACCGAATGAACCTGCAAGTGGGCCTTCAGGAAATCCCCCAAGAGGACTCCCAAGTCCCTTTGCGTCTCTAATTTCTGAATTGTCTCCCTGTTTAGAAAATAGTCTATGCCTTTATTCCTTTTACCATAGTTCATGACCATACACTTCCCCACACTATATTCTATGTGCACCTTCTTTCCCCATTTTCCAATCTGTCTGTCCTCCTGCAGACTCCTTACTTCCTCAAAATTACATGCCCCTCAATCTTTCTTCAAATAACTGAAAGACGGAGAGTTCAGGGTCCAAGAACATGGCAGGTCCACCAGGAAGGGGAAGTCAGCAAGGGGACGGATTCAGCGGTCTGCCAGCAGTGGGGAAGAAGCTGTTCCTGCATTTTCTCCCAGAAGCTAAAAGAGAGAAAAGGGAATGGCCAGGGTGGCAGGTGTCCCTGATGATACTGTCAGCCTTCCTGCAGCAATGTACCATGAAGATGGACAGGATAGAATGGTGTGATGACCCTTTACTACTCTCTGCAAGTTGCATTGCTCCACAGCAGAGCAGATGGCATCCCAGGCTGAGATGTAAGCAGTCAGGATATTTTTTACACCATATCTGTAGAAAGTGTCCTTGTTTTTATGTTGGGACCAAAATGCTGACTCCTTGCAGCTTGGTGGGGTCACCTTCCCCAGCGGTGGGAAAGATGCAGGAGTCAATTATAAAAGATGAAATAGCGGCACATTTGGATAGCAGTAACAGGATTGGTCTGAGTCAGCATGGATTTATGAAGGGGAAATCATGCTTGACTAATCTTCTGGAATTTTTTGAGGATGTAACTACGAAAATGGACAAGGGAGAGCCAGTGGATGTAGTGCACCTGGACTTTCAGAAAGCCTTTGATAAGGTCCCACATAGGAGATTAGTGGGCAAAATTACAGCACATGGTTTTGGGGGTAGGGTACTAACGTGGATAGAAAATAGGTTGGCGGACAGTAGGCATTAACGGGTCCTTTTCAGAATGGCAGGCAGTGACTAGTGGGGTACCACAAGGCTTGATGCTGGGACTGCAGCTGTTTACAATATACATTAATGATTTAGATGAAGGGATTAAAAGTAACATTAGCAAATTTGCAGATGACACAAAGCTGGGTGGCAGTGTGAAATATGAGGAGGTTGGGAGAATGCAGGGTGACTTGGACAGGTTGGGTGAGTGGGTAGATGCATGGCGGATGCAGTTTAATGGGGATAAATGTGAGGTTATCCACTTTGGTGGCAAGAACAGGAAGGCAGATTACTATCTGAATGGTGTCAAGTTAGGAAAAGGGGAAGTACAACGAGATCTAGGTGTCCTTGTTCATCAGTCACTGCATGTAAGCATGCAGTGAAGAAAGCTAATGGCATACTGGCCTTTATAACAAGAGGAATTGAGTATAGGAGTAAAGGGGTCCTTCTGCAGCTGTACAGGGCCCTGGTGAGACCCCACCTGGAGTGTTGTGTGCAGTTTTGGTCTCCAAATTTGAGGAAGGACATTCTTGCTATTGAGGGAGTGCAGCATAGGTTCACGAGGTTAATTCCCAGAATGGCAGGACTGTCATATGTTGAAAGATTGGAGCGACTGGGCTTGTATACACTGGAATTTAGAAGGATGAGAGGGGATCTGATTGAAACATATAAGACTATTAAGGGATTGGATACGCTAGAGGCAGGAAACATGCTCCTGATGTTGGGGAAGTCCAGAACCAGAGGCTACAGTTTTAGAATAAGGAGTAGGCCATTTAGAACAGAGTTCAGGAAAAACTTTTTCACCCAGAGAGCTGTGGATCTATGGAATGCTCTGTCTCAGAAGGTAGTGGAGGCCAGTTCTCTGGATGCTTTCAAGAAAGAGTTAGATAGAGCTTTTAAAGATAGTGGAGTCAAGGGATATGGGGAAAAGGCAGGAACGGGGTACTGATTGTGGATGATTAGCCATGATCACATTGAATGGTGGTGCTGGCTCAAAGGGCCGAATGGCCTACTCCTGCAGCTATTGTCTGTTGTCAGGACACAGAGATGTGAGTAACACTCTCTGTCAAGGGGATTAGACAGATCTTTAGTTCACAGAATCTCCAAACTTTTGATGTCTGTCTCCAATGTCAAACATGCTATAACTAAAATAACCAGTCATTATTCAGCCACACTCCTTCCTATGGCAACTTGTCCAGATCATGTTCCATCATCAGCTCTTCCGTATCGCCTTTCAACAGTGTTTGCTGACTATCCTTAAAGTAATGGATACCATCCTTACTGGACCCGAGCCAGACCTGAGCTCATCTTGACTCACTCTAACCACAAACTTAATTCTGCCCATTGGGTCTACATGGAATCACAGTGTGTCTGGGTGAATCTGCGATTCCTTCATACCGAACATGTTGACACCAGTGAAGTTCACTCTGTGGATACATGGTAGATCAGGGTTTCTGTGTACAGCAGATAAGAACTGTAAGATATTCATCTCCGAAAGATTGGCAGATGGAGTTCAATGGGGACTGGGGGCTGGGTGGGAAGGAAGTGGTGCGAGGAGCTGCAGTTTGGCAGGTCAAATGTAAGGGAACATTAAATATCAAGATCCTTCTGGGTGCAAGTCCACAAGTCCCTGAAAGTGGCAAGACAAGCAGATAGCGCAGAAAAGAAGGTATATGGCATGCTTGCCTTCATTGGTCATGGTATTCAGCACAAAGATGGCAGGTCAGATGGCAATTGTATAAATCTTGGTCAGGACATTTGGAATATTGGGTATGAAAGAGGGGCAGGAACAGAGGAGGGTGGGATAGGAGAGGCAGGATCATGTAAGAGGGTGAGGTAGGAAGGGCAGGAACATGGAGGGGTAGGAATGGAGAGGGTGATGTAGGAGGGGCAGGAACTGGGAGGGGGTAGGTAGAGTAGAAACATGGAGGGGGAATGAGAGATCGGAAACTGCCCAGCCCAGTAGTGAGGTAATATGGTAAGAATAGGAGGTAGAACCAGAGATTGCAGGTGCTGAAATCTGAAAAGCTCAGCAGACCCCGTGGGATGCAAATACTCAGGTTCAGGTCCATTTTGACCGTTACTAACTTGAAACATTAACTCTGTTTCAGCAGACAGAAACAAAGTTAAAAGGAGCAAGAGGAGACCGACTGACCCCTCAAGCTTGCCCCAACATTTTGTAAGTTAATGGCTGACCAGCTCCAGGTCTCATCTCCCCTGCTGTTTCTGTCTGCACAGATGCTGCCTAACATACTGGAACTTCCAGTACTTTCTCTCCTTATTTCTGTTAAAGTGTTCTCTGAATTCTGCTTGAAAAGGTCAAAATGAAATGGCTTTGAGTTATGAAGGACAGTATTACACTGATCTGAATCATCCAGGGTCTTACAAATTTCATGGCTTGAACAGTCAGTGTGATTAAACACCAGACTGTTTTAATTTAGCTCCTTTTGGTATCATCCTTGTACCAATGAGTTAACCTCAAACAAACTGTATCACTCCACAAGACTAAGCTTATCTCTGACCACTTTTTCCAAACAATTGCTTACATCACTGAGATATTTGCTGGACTCTATGCTGCAGATCAGTCTTGTGTCAACATTTGCTTCCTTGGAGAAGCAGTTTTCCACTTGCAGGGCCCAGGGAATTAAGTTGCAATGAATTGTTTGTCTGCTAGAAAATATTTGTACAATTATTAAAGCTACAGTCAAAGTTGTCCCTCTTATCTTTAACAATGCAACCAACATTAGCCAATGTTGTTGACCTAAGCCTCAAAATCTCATTTGATTTGTATAACACTGAAGTTTGCCACCAAACATAGATAGATTACACCAAATCCACACAAAGGAATGCCCAGACAATTATTAATAATAAAACTTGATTATTTGCAGAAGAAATTTCTCTAAAAAATGTTATTTTAGAAGTTTAATCCATATGTAAGCCATGTGGAATTTATAAGCTGCCAGCTTTAAAATGTAAATAAAAAGTTCACATAAAAGTCTAACAATGGGATAGTTACTGAGGGATTTGGGGGATTTTGTGCTTATCTTTTCAAATGTCCGATGCATGGAAACAATTGTGAGGGTCTCAGCAATGCTTCTCCCAGGGAGAAACTTAATTGCATCATCATCTTTCCAGCATTAGCGGCTAATGTGGTCAGAACAATCATGTAAAGAATTTGTCTTCCACCAGACTGCTGCTGCTTTGGTTTTCCAGGAGACAGGGGAAGTTTTGAACCTCTGAGTTCCCACATTCCTCCTGGCAGCTGGAGGTACTGCTGTCAGACAGAACATTCTCGTGGGGTAACAGTGGGGGGAGAGGATGTGCAGGAACAAAAGCAGCAGCAAACATCTCAGCAGTTCCTATCTTGTCCTTTCTGATGGAACTTCATACTGTAGGGTGGATTTAATCCTACTTTATTAATCCCCATTTAATCCCACTTATGCCTGAGACATGCAATCTGAACTGAACATTATCTCATGTGTGTCAGAGATCACTGGCCATATCTCGCGTGTGGGGGCTCTATCTGGTGCTACAGAGGTCAGGAGGGGGTGCAGTTAATGGTGTAGTTGAAGAAACAAGGATGAGGCAGGTGAGGTCTGCCTGGGATTCTCAGCAAGGGTCAGGTCAAAGTTCAAAATTCAAAGTGAATTTATTATCAAAGTACCATATACAACACTAAGATTCATTTTCCCTCAGGCATTCTCATCAATCGATAGAATAATAACTATAACAGGATCAATGCAGAAGACAACTAACCATGCAAATGCAAATATAAATAAATAGGCAGCATAGTTTTAAGGCGCTTGGAAGAGAGGATGTCAGGGGTAAGTTTTTCACACAGAGAGCGGTGGATCCACGGAATGCACTGCCAGCGACGGTGGTGGAGGCGGATACAATAGGGTCTTTTAAGAGACTTGTGGATAGGTACATGGAGCCTAGAAAAATGGAGCACTGTGCAGCAGAGTAATTCTAGGCAGTTTCTAGAGTAAGTTACATAGTCGGCACAACATTGTGGACTGAACAGCCTGTAATGTGCTGTAAATTTCTATGTTCTATGCTGCTGCTTTGATTACTTATTTAATTGGATCGGCACAACATTGTGAGCCGAAGGGTCTGTTCCTGTGCTGTATCATTCTGTGGTGTAAGAAAGGTGTGTACCACAGGATTACAGACAACTCACCATATCTGTTCTACAGCACTGTGGTCTCACGTGGATGCGCTGAGTTATATCGCCTAACTGCAGGCAGGCTCACTTTAATGTTGCATGCAATCACTGTCTGATGAGCATGGGTTAAATCCAGTTCTATTTCCAACTCTGCAATAAATTCAATGTGTTTAACATCATTTACTGTGAAAGGCAGCCATTCTCTGGAGTTAGTCTGGACTCTACTGCTCAGTATAACCAGACAGAACATGGCTTATTCATGTTCCATGTTTTACTGTAGAAATTACACATCTCGACCAGCAGTAAAACATTGTACAAAGAGTAGAATCTATGTCTGTGGTAACTACTTTCACCACTTAAGAAACTATTAATTTTTTAGGGTATTTAGATAAGAACTAATGACATCTCTGAGCTTTTCTGGTTGCTTAAGTAGAAGATTGCACTGGGACTGGGACACAGTTGGTTGTGACAGGCACTGGCAAGTTTGACTCTAGGAGATGGCTCAGAGTCCCTGTAATCCCTAGAGCCTAATGCACACACACACATATCCACCAAGAACACATCCACCACATGTTTCTCCCCTACAAAGATGTAAAAGATTTTTTTTGATTTAGTTATTGACAGTTTGCTATCTCCTTTGCTTTCTGTTTCTTCAAATGCCTTGTCAGGTCATCAATTCGCAGGTCCTTCAGCTGAACCAGATGCTCAAGTCTCTGTACTTTCATCTGCAGAATCTAACAAAGCAAAGATTAAACTTTCAGCAGAATTACAGCATATCAGCAGCACCACACAGCAACCTGAACTCTTGCAATGAAATGCAGACCCCTTAACAATTAAATAACAAAATGGCCAGCCCCAAATTATTGAGCAGTGTCCATTCACATTCACTGCTTTCTGCTCTGTACCTTTTGGATACAATGATTAGAAAATGCTTTCAGACTATATACGTTTTTAGTAAAGATGAAAGATTAGCTTTATTTGTCACATGTACATGGAAACATATAATAAGTCACTTGCATTAATGACCACAGTCCAATGATATGCTGGGGGTAGTCTGCAAGTGTTGCCACGCTTCCAGCGCCAACATGGTATACCCACAACTCACTAACCCTAACCCATACAGCTTTTGGAAAGTGGGATGAAACCACAGCACCCTGAGGAAATGCATGCGTTCATGGGAAGAACATTTTAACTTCTTCAGACAGTGGCGAATTCAGAACCCTAATTGCTGGCACTGTGAAGTGTTACACTAACTATGTTGCCTTGTTGTGTTTCCTTTGCAAAACTAACAGTATGAACAACTTGTAATACGTGTGAAGGATTGCATGCGGACATAGGAGGCAATATCAGTAAGTCTGCAGTTCAAGATCAAGTTCAGTTTATTGTCATTCAACTATACACATGTACACAGCTAAACAAAACATTCCTTGGACCTAGGTGCATAACACAGTACATATAACTTACACACACAACACATAAGTAATATTACCACAAATAAATTCACAAATAACAAGGTGCATTTATGACACAGGTTAATGCTACTGGCACATCATATGAGATGCAGTGAGTTCAGTACTTTTATGGCCTGGGGAGAAGAAGCTGTTTCTCATCCGAACAGTTTTTGTCGTAATGCTACGGCACCTCATGCCTGATGGGGTCAAAGAGATTGTTGGATGGATGGGAGGAATCATTGAATTTGCTAAGGACATGAACATGGGTGGAGTTGACAATGTGGGTAGTTGTCTTTATTAAAAGAGTAAGAGAAAAGATTGCTGCTGTCTGATCCTTCAAGAGCTGGGAGTGTCAGTGACAGTCACACCAAGGTATTGTCAGAGCAGAGTTCAACATAAATTTATTATCGTAGTACATATATATCAATATAAACCCTCAGATTCACTTTCTTGCTGCCATTCACAATAAACATAAGAAACACAATAGAATCAATGAAAGACTGCACCAACAGGACAAACAACCAACGTGCAAAATACAACAAACTGTGCAAATACAAAATGGAAAATAAATAAATATATAGATTGATAGATAATAAATATTGAGAACATGTGATGAGGAGTGCTTGAAAGTACTCCACATGCTTTGGGAACAGTTCAGTGTTGGGGTGAATGAAGTTGAGTGAAGCTATCGCCAATGGCCTGATGTTTAACTGCTCCTGAACCTGGTGGTGTGAGACCTAAGGCTCTTTCCTGATATCAGCAGCAAGAAGAGAGCATAGCCTACCATTTCCTACAACATTCACCATGTAAGACCTGCTCTGGTTGGTCCTACTGAAGTGTAACACCTCGCACTTGTCTGTATTAAGTTTCATCTGCCATTTTTCCAGCTGGTCTAGATTCCTCTGCAAGTTATGATAGACTTCCTCACTATCCACTACTCCCCTAATATTGGTGTCATCCGCAAATATTCTGATCCAGTTAACCACATTATCAGATTGTTGATATAGATAGAGGAATTGATGGCTTTGTGGCAAAGTTTGTGGATGATGTGAAGATCATCCCCTGGGGTAGGCAGTGCTGAGGAAGCAAGGTGATAACAGAAAGACAAGACAAATTGGAAGAATGGGCAAAAAAGTGGCAGATGGAATATGGTACTGGGAAATTTATGATAATACATTTTGGTAAAAGGAACAATAGTGCAGACTATTATTTAAATGGGGAGAAAATTCAATCATCAGAGGTGCAAAGGAACTTAGGAGTCCTAGAAAGTTAATTTTCAGATTGAGTCTGTGGTAAAGAAAGCAAATTTAATGTTGGCATTTATTTCAAGGGGAATAGAATATAAAAACAAGGAGATAATACTGAGCCTTTATAAGACACTAGTCAGGCTGCATTTGGAGTATTGTCGACGGTTTTGGGCCCCTTATTTCAGAAAGGATGGATTGTCGTTGGAGAGAGTCAGAGCAGGTTCATGAGTATTATTCTGGGAATGAAAAGCTTAACATATGGGGAGTGTACTCACTGGAATTTAAAAGAATGCATGGGGATCTCACTGAAACCTACCGAAAGTTGAAAGGATGAGATAAGGTGGATGTAGAGAGGATGTTTTTTCTGTCAGGGGCAGCCAGAACTAGAGGGCATAGCCTCAAAATTGAGGGGCAACCTTTTAGAACAGAAGTAAGGAGGAATTATTTTAGCCAAAGAGTGGGGAACCTGTGGAATGCTCTGCCACAGATTGCAGTGAAGGCCAAGTCTGTGGTTATATTCAATGTGGAAGATGATAGATTCCTGATTGGTCAAGTGATATGGTGAGAGGGCAGGTGTATGGGGTTGAAACGGATCCAGGAGCAGCCATGATGAAATGGTGCAGCTGACTCGATGGGCTAATTCTGCTCCAATGTCTTATGGTTACTGATGACAATCATCACCGATCCCTGCGGCATTCCACTAGAGCAGTCCTCCAGTCAGAGAGGCAACCATCTGCTACCACTGTCTAGCTTCTTCCACAAAGCCAATGTCTAATCCAATTTACTACCTCATCTTCAATGCTGAATGACTGAACCTTCTTGACCAGCCTCCATGCAGGATGGTGTCAAATGTCTTGCTAAAGTCCATGTAGACACCTTTTGTAAGCCTTTCCATTCAAGGGTATTTCCATACCAGACTGTGATGCAACCAGCTAACACACTCTCCCACTGCACATCTATAGAACTTTGTCAAAGGTTTAGATGTCACGCTGATTCTTTACAAGCTTCTATGAAAGTAGAGGCACTGCCAGGCTTTCTTTGTAATGGCACTTATGTGCTGGACTTAGAACAGATCCTCTGAAATGTTAACACTGAGGAATTTAAAGCTTTTGACCCTCCCTACCTCTGATTCCCCCAATGAAAACTGGCTCATAGACTTCTGGTTTCCTCCTCCTGAAGTCAATAATCAGCTCCTTGGTTTTGCTGACATTGACTGAGAGGTTGTTATTGTGGCACCACTCAGCCAGATTTTCAATCTCCCTTCTATATGTTGTGTGCTGACAAGTGCTGGAGGTCCACTTGGAGAAGAGCTCAAGCGACAAATAAGATGACATTAAATATGCAAAAAGAACATACATCATGGTATGATAATGGAATTAAACAGAAGTTAAGTTGCCTGTCTGAAGCAGCTCGCTGAAGTATGTCCGAGGAAAGAGTTGTGAAAGGAGGGAAGAGGTTAGTGTAATGAGAGAGGATCAGAGCTCAGCCAGCCCTGGATATTCTCAAACATTAGCACCTGCAAAATCTGGATCTCCTTCAGCCAATGAAAACACAGACAATAGAAAGAAGATATTAAAATGGTTTCTTTTGTGAAAAATTGGTATAGAAACTTAGCATTAAAACAAATGTTAATTTTGAAAACTCTCAAACTTTACATTGCAACTTGTAGCACAAGTCCATAACACACAGGAGCAGAATTAGGCCAATCCCTCATGGCTGATTTATTTTCCCTCCAAACCTATTATCCTGCCTTTCCCTCATAACCTGTGATGTCATGATTAATCAAGAACCTATCAATACCTGCTTTAAATATACCCAATGAATTGGCCTCCATGGCAATCTATGGGAATGAATTCCACAGATTCACCAACTCTGGTTAAAGAAATTCCTTCTCCTTTCTGTTTTAAAGGTACCATTATAAATATACAAAGACTAATAAATTGCTGTTTCTTCCCCATTCATCAGCTATGGCCAACTGTGTCACAGTGTTCAGTGTGGCTCTAATGCAAACACTGAGTCCATTACACATGTGCTCTGAGTTAATCTCACCCCATAATGTGATGATTGTTCTTGAAATGCAGCCATCATTTTCATTAAGTGCTTTGGCTTATGAAAAAGAGTTTAAATAAATAATTATTCTTGGCTGAGAAACAGAGGCTATGTAACTAAAGACAATTTTAACATTAGCTCCTCTAATGAAACAGATAGAATTTGACACGCTTGTGTTACTAAGGGTCTGAACAAATCTCTCACAGACCCTGTGTGTTTCCCTTCTCCTGCTCATTATAACTGGATACTGGGCACAGGGAATGGTTTGGCCTGTGGTCTTGATTGCACTAATTCACCTTGGGCATCGATGGAACAGTGCCAAAGACAGTGATCAGAACAATAGTGGGGTGAGGTGACTAGAAACTCAGGATCACCCTCACAGATGCAGTGACACAATCCACATTTCTCCTGGATAGGGTAGCCCACTTGGTTGGCACAATACAGTTCACTTCATAGGGAAAAGTGCAGGGGAATTGCTTCTTTCCCTGGAAGTACAGTTAGGAACCCTGGATAGTGTTGAAGTGGGGTTATGCCGCCTGTAGTTAATGGGGAAGTATTGTAAATGAGAGTGGATAGTGCTGATGAAAGTCATGGTGGGAAAGTGTCCTTTTAAATGCTGAAAGGAGAAGGAATGAATCACCTAGTGCAGTTTGTGAAGATGCTCAAGGGAGAATGTATTCAGCCAGTTCAATGTGTGGTAGTGGTGAGGAGTGCCTTGGATCTCTGCTGAAAAAAGTAGTGAAGGGCTCTCAGACCATCCAAGCTGACATGGAATGGAAATGCAGAGCTGCTGGAGCACCATGGCACAGGTGAGTGAGTGGGACCAGGAAACAGGAAACTGAAAATAGCACTCAGAGTGCTGTGGATGTAAGGGGGAAGACACAGGTCAGAGGAATGGTCAATGTTTCTCAGGGAAACGTACAGAAGAAATGTGGCAAATGTTCAGGGAATATTTGCGTGGAGTTCTGCATAGGTACGTTCCAATGAGACAGGGAAAGGATGGTAGGGTACAGGAACCATGGTGTACAAAGGCTGTTGTAAATCTTGTCAAGAAGAAGAGCTTACAAAAGGTTTAAAAAACTAGGTAATGACAGAGATTATAAGGCTAGCAGGAAGAAGCTTAAAAATGAAATTAGGAGAGCCAGAAGGGGCCATGACAAGGCCTTGGCAGACAAGGTTCAGGAACATCCCAAGGCATTCTACAAGTATGTGAAGAGCAAGTGGATAATACATGAGAGAATAGGACCAATAAAGTGTGACAGTATGGAACTGGATGAGATAGCAGAGATACTTAATGAATATTTTGCTTCAGTATTCACTACAGAAAAGGATCTTGGTGATTGTAGCAATGATTTACAGTGGACTGAAAAGCCCATTACGGAAGAGGATGTGCTGGAGCTTTTGGAAAGCATCAAGTTGTATAAGTAACTGGGATCGGATGAGATGTACCCCAGGCTACTGTGGGAGGCGAGGGAGGAGATTGCTGATCCTCTGGCGATGATCTGTGCATCATCAATGGGGATGGAAGAGGTTCCAGAGGATTGGATGGTTGTGGATGTTGTTCCCTTATTCAAGAAAGGGAGTAGAGATAGCCCAGGAAATTAGAGACCAGTGAGTCTTACTTCAGTGGTTTGTAAATTGATGGAGAAGGTCCTGAGAGGCAGGATTTATGAACATTTGGAGAGGCATAATATGATTAGGAATAGTCAGCATGGCTTTGTCAAAGGCAGGTTGTGCCTTATGAGCTTGACTGAATTTTTTGAGAATGTGACTAAGCCCATTGATGAAGGTAGAGCAGTAGATGTGATGTACATTGATTTCAGCAAGGCATTTGATAAGGTACCCCATGCAAAGCTTATTGAGAAAGTAAGGAGGCATGGAATCCAAGGGGACGTTGCTTTGTGGATCCAGAAATGGCTTGCCCACAGAAGGCAAAGAGTGGCTGTAGATGGGTCATATTCTGCATGGAGGTCAGTAACCAGTGGTGTGCCTCAGGGATCTGTTCTAGGATCCCTATTCTTTGTGATTTTTATAAATGACCTGGATGAGGAAGTGGAGGGATGGGTTAATAAATTTACTGATGACACAAAGATTGGGGGTGTTGTAGATAGTGCGGACGACTGTCAGAGGTGGGCTGAGAAATGGCAGATGGAGTTCAACCCAGTTAAGTGTGAGGTGGTTCATTATGGTAGGTCAAATATGATGGCAGAATATAGTATTAAGACTCTTGGCAGTGTGAAGGATCAGAGGATCTTGGGGTTCAAGTCCACAGGACACTCAAAGCTGCTGTGCAGGTTGACTCTGGTTAAGAAGCATAGGGTGCATTGGCCTTCATCAATCGTGGGATTGAGCTTAGGAGCCGAGAGGTAATGTTGCAGCTATATAGCACCCTGGTCAGAACTCACTTGGAGTGCTGTGCTCAGTTTGGTCATCTCACTACAGGAAGGACGTGGAAACCATAGAAAGGGTGCAGAGGAGATTTACAAGAATGTTGTCTGGATTGGGGAGCATGCCTTATGAGAATAGGTTGAGTGAACTCTGCCTTTTCTCCTTTGAGCAATGGAGGATGAGAGGTGACCTGATAGAGGTGTATAAGATGATGAGAGGCATTGATCGTGTGGGTAGTCAGAGGCTTTTTCCCAGGGCTGAAATATCTAACACAAGAGGGCACAGTTTTAAGGTGCTTGGAAGTAGGTACAAAGGAGATGTCAGGGGTAGCTTTTTTTCTATTAAACAGAGAGTGGTGAATGCGTAGAATGGGCTGCCAGCAATGGTGGTGGAGGAGAATATGATAGGGTCTTTTAAAAGTTTCCTGGATAGGTACATGGAGCTTAGAAAAATAGAGGGGTATGGGTAACCCTAGATAATTTCTAAGGTAAGAACATGTTTGGCATAGCTTTGTGAGCCAAAGGGCCTGTATTGTGATGTAGGTTTTCTAAGTTTCTATGTGAGAAATAGTTATCAGGTCAGGGAGCATCTGTAGAAAGGTTCCTGGCAGCATTGTTAGATTTTATTTCAGATTTCCAGCACCTGCAGCATTTTATTTTCAGTTTGTAGTAAGTCTAGTGGAGCAGGAGTGAGGAGAAACCATGGATTTACTTATATGCAGGAGGTAGAAGCAGATCATATCAAGTTCAGGAACTATCAAAGTGGAGGCTCTAGAGGGAAGATCAGGTCAGTGTCTGTCAAGAGGTCTGATGTTAACTGATGGGGTCATTGTCTGGTGAGAGTTATCCTGAGGGCCTGGAAACCTGGTGTTCAGTGTTTGGGAGGCAGAGGTCAGTTCCTTGAAACACAGTGAGACAGCCTGGGTCCACAGGTTTGATGGTCATGTTGGAGCTGGTGCTGCAAGGTCTGAATGGGGTTAGATAGAGTGACTGAAACACTGAAACTGTTAATGTTGCAGTGGGAGTTAGGGATGATGGATCTCAAGAAGGAAAGAGGCTGAAAAGAAGAATCCTTGGATAAGGCATGCTGCAAGAAAGTGTGTGTCTCTCTCTCCCTCCCTCCAGTGAAATGGGGATGGAAAGGAGAGCTGCAGAAGAAAAGTTCTACATTTATCACGATGGGGCTGAGAACTAATTGTCAGAATCAGAATGGGAAAGATCAATATGGGCAATAAAAGCTCATCAAGGGGTGCATTGAGAGGAAAATTAAGGGTGGAAATGATGTGGAGGAATGTTAGAACTGAATTTGAATATGAGAGCTCTTGAATTTGCAGTTTTGGGTACTGGAATATAAGGAACATTTTGTTTGATGAAACCAAATGCAGCAAAAGGCAAAGTGGAACTGAGGATATTTGAGAGAGAGTGAGTCGATGCATTTGCAGAAAGAGGTCAAGTACATACATGAGTCAGCACATGGCTTTAAGTGTGGATCTCAAGATGAGATTAGTTGCTATTACTAGCAACATAGTTGATGGAGTTTGTAGATATTCTACAATTTCAACAATCAATACTGTTGAAGAGGAGGGGCTGTACCGGACCTGGTATTGGGTAATGAGTTTGGCCAGGTGACCTAAGTTTTAGTGGGTAAAAGTTAGGAAACAGTGACTACTTCTCCTTAAATTTTAAGATAGGATAGGTACAAACCTTGCAGGAGATAATTAAATTAGAGGAGGAAAAATTACAAGAGTATTAGTCAAGCACTAGGGAGAATTAATTGGCAACAGTTGTTTTTTTTTGTCAAGTGCACATCTGACCTTTGGAGGGTGATCAAAGACCAACTATACATAATGCAGGACAATATGTTTTAATCAAAAGGAAGGGCAAGGATGTCAAGGTAAGAGAACCTTGAGGTTTACTTTACTTTATTGTCACCAAACAATTGATACTAGAGTGTACAATCATCACAGTGATATTTGATTCTGCGCTTCGCACTCACTAAAGTACAAGTCAAAGTAAATATAATAAAAATTTAAATTACAAATCATAATTAGAAAATAGAAAAGGGGAAGTAAGGTAGTGCAAGTCAGGTCCGGATATTTGGAAGGTACAGCCCAGATCCGGGTCAGGATCTGTTCAGCAGTCTTATCACAGTTGCAAAGAAGCTGTTCCCAAATCTGGCCGTACAAATTTTCAAGCTCCTGAACCTTCTCTCGGAGGGAAGAGGGACAAAAAGTGTGTTGGATGGGTGGGTCGTGACCTTAGGTTGAGAGAGGTGATGAATTTAGTCAAGAAGAAAAAGTACTGTATGCTAAGCTTAGGAAACTAGAATCAAACAGAGCCCTTGAAGATTATAAAGAAGCCAGAAAAGAACTGAATAAGGGAACTAGGAAAGCCAGGAGGAACCATTAAAAGTCCTTGGCAAGTAGGATTAAAGAGAATCTTACTGGTGCAGGGAGCAGGGCTTCTGGTTCTTGGATCATTGGGATGTATGACCTGTACAAAAGGGACAGATTGCACCTGAACCCGAGGGGGGACCAATATCCTTGCGGTCAGGTTTGCTAGAGTTGTTGGGAAGGGTTTAAACTAATTCGGTGGGGGGTGGGAACCAGAATGAAGGAACTCGGGATAGGACGGACAGTGAAAAAGCAAAGACAGCATGCAGTCAGACTGTCAGGAGGGGCAAGCAAATGATGGGACAAAATTGCAGTCATCAGGGTGAGTATCAGTGCATTAGGGATGCAAAATCAAAAAGGGTAGCAAATATAGCACTCAAAGTGTTATATCTCAGTGCACGGAATATAAGAAATAAGGTGGATTATTTTCTTGCACTATTACAGATTGTCAGGTATGCTGTTGTGGCCATCAGTGAATTACAGATGAAGGATAGTTGTAGTTGGAGCTGAATGTCCAAGGTTACGTGTTGTATTGGAGGGATAGGAAGGTAGGCAGAAAGGGTGGCATAGCTCTGCTGGTAAAGAATGGCATCAAATCAGTAGAAAGACGTGACATAGGATTGGAAGATGTTGAATCCTTGTAGGTTGATTTAAGAAACTGGAAGGGTAAAAGAACCCTATGGCAGCAATATACAGGCCTCTCAAAAGTAGCTGGGATGTGGACCACAGATTACAACAGGATATAGAAAAGGCATGTCAAAAGGGCTATGTTATGATAGTCATGGGAGAATTTAACATACAGGTCGATTGGGAAAATCAGGAAGGAAATGGATCTCAAGAGAATGAGTTTGTTAAATTCCTATGAGATAGCTTTTTAGAGCAGTTTGTTGTTGAGCCTACGAGGGGATCAGCTATACTGGATTGGACATCAAATCAAGTCAAGTCAACTTTTATTGTCATTTCGACCATAACTGCTGGTACAGTGCATAGTAAAAATGAGAACATTTTTCAGGACCATGGTTTACATGACACAGTACAAAAACTAGACTGAACTATGTAATAAAAAAAAACCCAGACCTACACTGGACTGCATAAAATACACAAAAACAGTACCAGCATTACAATAAATAATAAACAAGACAGTAGGGCAAGGTGTCAGTCCAGGCTTCGGGTATTGAGGAGTCTGATAGCTTGGGGGAAGAAACTGCTATATAGTCTGGTCGTGAGAGCCCGAATGCTTCGGAGCCTTTTCCCAGATGGCAGGAGGGAGAAGAGATTGTATGATGAGTGCATGGGGTCCTTAACATAATGCTGTTTCCTTTGCGGATGCAGCGTGTAGCGTAAATGTCCATGATGGGGGGGAAGAGAGACCCCGATGATCTTCTCAGCTGACCTCACTATCCACTGCAGGGTCTTGCGATCCGAGATGGTACAATTTCTGAATCAGGCAGTGATGCAGTTGCTCAGGACGCTGTCAATACAACCCCTGTAGAATGTGATGAGGATGTGGGGTGGGAGATGGACTTTCCTCAACCTTCGCAAAAAGTAGAGACGCTGCTGGGCTTTCTTTGCTATGGAGCTGGTGTTAAGGGACCAGGTGAGATTCTCCGTCAGTTGAGCACTAAGAAATTTGGTGCTCTTTACGATCTCTACCGAGGAGCCGTCGATGTTCAGTGGGGAGTGGTTGCTCAGTGCCCTCCTGAAACCATCAACAACCACCTCTTTTGTTTTGTTCACATTCAGAGACAGGTTATTGGCTCTGCACCAGTCCGTTAGCTGCTGCACCTCCTCTCTGTAAGCTGACTCATCATTCTTGCTGATGAGACCCACCACGGTTTGATATGGTTCGAGCTGTGTGTTGTAGCACAGTTGTGGGTCAGCAGAGTGAACAGCAGTAGACTGAGCATACAACCCTTGGGAGCCCCCGTGCTCAGTCTTATGGTGTTGGAGATGCTGTTCCCGATCCAGACTGACTGAGATCTCCCAGTCAGGAAGTCTAGGATCCAGTTGCAGAGGGAGGTGTTCAGGCCCAGTAGGCTCAGCTTTCCAATCAGTTTCTGAGGGATGATTGTGTTGAATGCTGAACTAAAGTCTATGAACAGCATCCGAATGTGTCTTTTTTGTCCAGGATGCCCTTCCACATGCGCCGCGTGTCACCGCTGTCCTGGAAGTAACTGTGGATTAGCTGGGCATGTGCACACTTTGCCCCTCTGATGCCTCGGGACAGTTTGGCCCTTGCTGTTGTTAAAGCTGCCTTGTCACCTGCTCTGCAGGCGGAGTCACGGGACCTCAGCAGCGCACGCACCTCTGCGGTCATCCATGGCTTCTGGTTGGCACGTATAGTGATGGTCTTGGACAGAGTAACATCATCAATGCACTTGCTGATGTAACTGGTCACTGATGCTGTGTACTCTTCTAAGTTGGTAGAGTCGCCATCGGTTGCAGCCTTCCAGTTAGTGTTCTCAAAGCAGTCTTAAAGAGCAGATGGCTCCTGCTGCCCAGGTTTTCACCTGCTTCTGAACTGGTCTGGAGTGCCTGACGAATGGTCTGTATGCTAGGATTAGCATAACAGAGATGTGGTCTGAGTATCCGAGGTGGGGGCGGGGCTCTGCCCTGTACGCGTCGGGGATGTTTGTGTAAACCAGGTCCAACACTTTCTCCCCCCTTGTTGCAAAGTCCACATACTGATGGAATTTGGGGAGCACTGACTTAAGGTTCGCGTGGTTAAAATCACCGGCAACAATAAACAGACCATCAGGATGTGCATTCTGCAGTTCGCTAATAGCCCCGTACAGTTCACAGAGCGCCTCCTTAGCATTAGCGCTGGGGAGAATGTAGACACCGAATATAAGGACAGAGGTGAATTCCCGTGGCAAATAAAATGGTCTGCATCGAACTGCCACAAACTCCACTAACGATGAGCAGTGCCTGGAAACCAGCACAGAGTTCTTACACTATTCCGTGTCGATATAAACATAGACACCACCACCGCAGACTTTACCGGTGACAGCTGCATCTCTGACCGAACGAAACAAAGCTAGCCTGTCTAGATGGATGGCAGTGTCCGAAATCCCATCAGTGAGCCATGTCTCTGTGAAGACAAATGCGAAGCAAACTCTGTACTCCCGCTGAGTATTACGTTGGAGTTGGATGTAGTCCATTTTATTGTCCAGGGAGCGGACATTGGAGAGCAGAATAGACGGGAGAGCCGGCCGGCTAGGATTTGCTTTTAGCCTGGCACGGACCCCTGCCCATTTGCCTCGCTTCTGCTTCCTCACACTTCGCTTTCGACGTCTCCATCTCCATCTCCCAACATTAGGCAAGTCCGAGGATTGTAGGCCCGTTCCCCTCAGCAAGCCGACATTCAGCCAGCAGATCTTTGTGGAGGTTTGTTTTTGGGCGATCTCTGTATTGTAGTAGTATCTGGCGATGGTAGATAGCCGTTCTGTTATCCATGTGCCCTAATTGAAAATTATGTATCAAACTTAAAATAGAAAATTAAATTAAAGTAACACCAGGTCTGAAAGGCCGCTGCTACCGTGCCGCGCCGCCTCATGGGTTATGTAATGTAATGAACTGGAGATGATTAGGGAGTTTAAGGAAAAGAACCCTAAGGAGCTAGTGATCACAATATGTTTGAGTTCAACTTGAAATTTGACAGGGAGAAAGTAAAGTCTGTCATAGCAGTACTTCAGTGGAGTAAAGGAAATTACAGTGGTATGAGAGAAGAGTTGTCCGAAGTAAATTGGAAGGAGGTAATGGCAAGGATGACACCAGAGCAGCAATGGCGTGAGTTTCTGGGGAAACTGAGGAAGGTACAGGACAGATGTATTTCGAAAACGAAGAAATACTCAAATGGCAAAATAGTACGACCATGGCTGACAAGGAAAGTCAAAGCTAATGTAAGAACAAAAGAGAGGGCATACAACACAAACAAAAATTAGCAGGAAGATAGAGGATTGGGATGCTTTTAAAAACCTGCAGAGAGCAACTAAAAGAATTATTAGAAGGGAAAAGATGAATTATGAAAGCAAGCTAACAAACAGCATCAAGGTGGATAGTAAAAACTGTTTCAAGTATGTAAAAAAAGAGATAAGAGTGGATATAATGACTGCTAGAAAATGAGGCTATAAAAATAATAACGGGACAAGGAGATAGCAGATAAACAGAGTATTTTGCATCAGTCTTCACTGTGGAAGACACTAGCAGTGTGCCATATGTTGAAAGGTGAGAGGGAAGAGAGGTGAGTGCAGTTACTATTACAAGGGAGAAGGTGCTCAAAAAGCTGAAAGACCTAAGGGTACTTAAGTCATCTGGACGAAATGAACTTCACACTACAGTTTTGACAGAGGCAGTAGAGATTGTAGAGGCATTAGCAATGATCTTCCAAAAATCACTGGACTCTGACATGGTGCCAGACTGGAAAATTGCAAATGTCAGTCCACTCTTCAAGAAAAGAGGAAGGCAGCAGAAAGGAAACTATAGACCCGTTAGCCCCACCTCAGTGGTTGCGAAGATGTTGGAGTCAACTGTTAAGGATAAGGTCATGGAGTACTTTGTGATACAAAACAAGACAACATCAGCATGGTTTTCTTGAAGGAAAATCTTGCCTGATGAACCTGTTGGAATTCTTTGAGGAGATTACAATTTGGACAGATAAAGGGGATGCTGTGGATGTTGTATATTTGGACTTTCAGAAGGCCTTTAACAAGGTGCCACACATGAGGCTGCTTACCAAGTTAAGAGCCCATGGTATTACAGGAAAGTTGCTAGCATGGTTAGAGCATTGGCTGATTGGTAGAAGGCAGTGGGAATAAAAGGAAGGCTACCAGTGACTAGTGGTATTCCGCAGGGGCCAGTGTTAGGACCGCTTCTTTTTATGCTGTATATAAATGATTTAGATGTTGGAATAGATGGCTTTGTTGCCAAGTTTGCAGATGATACAAAGACTGGTGCAAGAGCAGGTAGTGTTCATGAAACAGATAGGCTGTAGAAGGACTTAACAAATTAAGAGAATGGGCAAGAAAGCAGCAAATGAAATATAATGTTGGAAAATGCACAGTCATGCTCTTGGACAGTAGAAATAAATGTGCAGACTATTTTCTAAATGGGAAAAAAATCCAAAAATCTGAGATGCAAAGGGACTTGGAAACCTTTCTGCAGAACACCCTCAAGGTTAACTTGCAGGTTGAGTCAGTGGTGAGAAAGGCAAGTGAAATGTTAGCATTCATTTCAAGAGGTCTAGAATACAACAGCAGGGATGTGATACTGAGGCTTTATAAATCACCTTGAGTATTGGGAACAGTTTTGGACTCTTTAGCTAAGAAAAGGTGTGCTGGCATTGGAGAGGGTCTAGAGAAGGTTCACAAGGATGATTCTGGGAATGGAAGGGTTATCCTATGAGGAACGTTTTATGGCTCTTGGTCTAACTCGCTGGAATTTAGAGGGATGAGAGGGGATCTCATTGAAACATTTCGTATGTTGAAAGGCCTAGACAGAGTAGATATAGAAAGGATGTTTCCCATGGTGAGGGAGTCTAGGACAAGAGGGCACAGACTCAGGATAGAGTGGCATCCATTTAAAACAAAGACTCAAAGAAATTTCTTTACCCAAAGGGTGGTGAATTTGTGGAATTTGTTACCACATGCAGCTGTGGAGGTCAGGTCATTGGGTGTATTTAAGACAGAGATTGATAGGTTCTTGATTGGATGCGGCCTCAAAGATTACTGGGAGAAGGGTGGGAAATGTGGTTGAGAAGGGGATAAAAGGATCAGCCATGACTGAATGGTGGAGCAGACTTGATAGGCCAAATGGCCTACTTCTGTTCCTAAGTCTTATAGTTTTATGGAATCCCTAGGCATTCTATACATACAAGAGTAAGTGGATAACTAGGGAGAGGGAGAACCCCTCAAGGATAAAGCAGCGGGAACATTTACTCGGATGCGGAGGATGTGTGTGAGGTCCTTAATGAGTACTTTAGATCAGTATTTACCAAGGAGAAGGATGTACAGGAAAGGAAGTTTATTGCTGAGTGTATTGAAATGATAAGGTATTTTGAGGTAAAGGAGAAAGTAGTAATGGGTCCTCGAAAGAGTATTAAGGTAGACAAGACCCCAAGTTATTGGGGCTTTGACCAATATTTTCATGTTCTCCCTAGCCATAGGCAAGGTCCTGGAGGACTGGCGAATTGCCAATGTTCTTTCATTATTCAAGAAGGGAACCAAAGATAATCTTGGAAACCACAGATTGGTGAATCTCATGTCAGTAGTACAGAAGTTAATGGGAAGAATTCTTAGGGATAGGATCTATAAGCATTTGGAAAATGATGGCCAATTTAGGGAGAACCAATATGGCTTTCTGCGGGGCAAGTTGTGTCTTTCTAATTTGGAGTTTTTTGACAAGGAAATGAGGGTGATTGATGAAGCCAGAGCTGTGGATGTTGTCTATATGGATTTTAGTAAGGTGATTTGGGAAGTTCATCTAAAAGATTAAGATGCATGGTGAATTGGCTGTTTGGATTCAGAAATGGCTTCAGAAGACAGACAGTAGTAGTCAAAGTGGCTTATTTGAGCTGGAGGTCTGTAATTAGTGGAGTTCTACAGGGATCTGTGCTACCATTGCTGATGTTTGTAATGTATATAAATGTTCTAAATGAAAAGTTGGATGGGCGGTTTAGTATATTTGCGGAAGATATGAAGATTGGTGGTGCTGTGACTATTGTAGATGACTGTCAAAGATTACAGCACGATATAGATTATTTGCAGATATGGGCTAAGAAATGGGAGATAGAGTTTAAATGTGAGGTGTTGCATTTTGGTAGGGCAAATGTGAAGCAACAGTGCACTGTTAAGGGTAAGATCCTGAACAGCGTTGATGAACAGAGGGATCTTGAGGTCTAAGTTCATAGTTTCCTATAAGTGGCTACACAGGTTGATAGGGTGGTTAAGGAGGCAAATAGCATGTTAGCGTTTTAGTTGAGGCATTGAGTTCAAAAGTCAGGACATTATATTGCAGCTTTATAAAAATCTAGTTTGGCTGTATCTGGAGTATTGAATACAGTTCTTGTCACCCCATTAAAAGAAGGATTTTGAGGCTTTGGGGAGGGTGTAGAAAAGGGTTAAGATATTGTCTAATACCAGAGGACATGCATTTAAGGTGAGAAGGGGGGATGTGAGGTACAAGTGTATTTTCTTACACAGAGAATGGTGGAGGTCTGGAAAGCGTGCCTGTGGGGGTGATAGGGGCAGAAACATTAAGGACCTTTAAGAGATGTTTAAGCACATGAATGTGAGAAAAATGGAAGGATATAGACTTTGTGTAGGTAAAAGCGATTAGTTAGGCATTTGATTACTAATTTAATTGGTTCAGCACAACATTGTAGGCCAAAGGGCTGTATTGTTCTAAGTTCTAATATCATGGAGAATGCAAATAAACTTGACAGTCAAACCAAATTACATTAAAATATTATAGGATTGAAAATTAAGTACAAAATATTAATGTACATGGGGTGAACCTGCAACTTTGGCAGCAGAGTGATCTTTTACTTTAGCTTGTGAACATATACAAAGGGAACTTTCTGAACACAGTGTTAGGGGAGTGTGCACTGATAACCTGTCGCATGTCTTCCGACTCACATTCTCTGCTTGAATTGAGAAATCCCACTGCATTAAACAGAAAGATGAAAGGGGTTTTCATCAGAACCCATAATAATAACTTATTTATAGAGCGCCTCTCAGACAATGTAGTTTAATGTGCTTTACAAAGGGATGAAGTGTAAACAAGAACATAAAATAAAAAATAAACATGAAAATTAAAGACAAAAATATATTAGTTAAAATCAAGGTTAAATAAATAGATTTTGAATTTAGAATTCAGAATTACATCTATCCCATGACTTGAAGGAGCAAAAATCTTTGCGTTATGACTCTGTTGCAATGTACAGAAATGTGAATTTATAAGTCTAATGGTTTGTAGAAAGAAGCTGTCCCATAGCCTGTTGGTCCTGGCTTTAATGCTGCAGTAGCATTTACTAGACGGAAGCAACTGAAACATTTTATTGTCAGGGTGACTGGTGTCCCCGATGATCTTCCAGGTCTTCTTTCTGCACCTGCTGCTATAAATGTCCTCAATGGAGGGAAGGTCACATCCACAGATGCACTGGGCTGACTGTATCACTCTGCAGTGCCCAGTGATCAAGGTTGGTGCAGTTCCCATACCAGATGGTGATACAGCTAGTCAGTATGCTCTCAATGGTGCCGCTGTAGAAGGTCTCGAGGGTCTGGGGACTCATGGCAAATTCAGGTGTCGCCTGAGGTGGAAGAGACACTGTTGTGCTTTTCTTTGCCACAAAGCTGGTGTGTACAGTCCAGGTGAGATCATCAGTGATGTGTATACTGAGTTGAAGTTACTCACCCTCTCAGTTGCAGACCACTGATGTTGATCGGTCCAAGCCTGTCACTGTTCCTCCTGTAATCCACTATCAGCACTTCTGTTTTTTGAACATTGAGGGAGAGGTTGTTATCCTGGCACCACTGTAACCTCTCTCCTGTGGGCTGTCTCATTACTGCTAGAAATAAGGCCGTTCAAAGTCATGTCATCTGCAAATTTGATCAGCAGATTGGAGTTGTGTGTGGCAGCACTGTCGTGGGTGTAAAGGGAGTAGAGAAAGGGATTCAGAATACAACCCTGAGGGTACCTGTGTTGAGGTTCAGAGGGGCAGAGGTGAGGGAGCCCATCCTTACTACCTGTTGGTGATCTGATAGTAATTCTAGGAACCAGCTGCACAAGGTGGGATGCAAGCCAAGGTCTCAAGCTTCTTGTCTAGTCTGGAGGGAATTATTGTGTTGAATGCTGAACTGTAGTCCAGGAACAGCACTCTAACATATGCATCCCTCTTCTTCAGGTGAGTGAGGATGGTGTATAGTGCTGTGGCTATAGCATCATCAATAGACTTGTTCCATCGGTAGGCCAATTGTAGGCGGTCCAGTGTGGGTGGTAGCCTGCTACAGATGTAGTCTGTAACCAGCCTCTCAAAGCATTTGCTTATAATTGAGGGGAGTGCACAGGGTGCCAATTGTTCAGGCATGCTACCTTGCTTTTCTTAGGTACAGAGACTATGATGGATGATTTGAAACAGGAGGGAACTTACACACTGGGAGAGGGAGAGATAAAAAAAAATGCACGTAAACACATGAGCTAATTGTTCAGCACACACTTTAAGGATGCACCCTGGGATGTCGTCCTGCCTCAATGCCTTGCGACTGTTGACCTGTAGGAATGTTCTGTGTACCTCAGCCTCAGAGATGACAAAGTTGTAGGTCTTGTCAGTAGCTCTCTTTGGAGGTTCAGATCTATCAACCTCGAATCAAGTATAAAAAGCATTACACTCATCCAGGAGCGAGGTGGCAATGCTGGTTTACTGCCTTGTTTCTTCTTGAAGCCCGCAATGGTGTGCAGACCTTGCCATATGCTGCATGTGTCATTGTTGCAGAGTTGTGACTACATTTTGTTCCTACATTACCGTTTTGTCACCGAGATGGTTCTACATAAATCATAGTGGCTTCTCTTGAGCTCCTGTTGGTCTCCAAAGGCGAAGGCTTTATCCCTTGCATTGAGAGCAACGCACACTGACCTATTTATCCAAGGCTTCTGGTTTGGGAAACTGATTTTGGGAAACAATGTCTTCAATACACTTCCGAATGAAGCTTGTGACTACCTCCGTGTATTCGGAGATGGTTTCAACTCGAAATACCTCACAGGTGACACTATCAAAGCAGTCTTGTAACATTAAGTCTGATTGGTTAGACCAACAGTGGATAATTTTTACTATGACCACTTCCTGCTTCAATTTCTACTTGTAGATGGGCAGGAGCAATATGGAGGAATGGTCAGACTTTCCAAACAGAGGGAGGAGAAGTGCTTTGTAGGCATTGCGGAACAGAGAGTAGCAGTGGTTGAGTATGCTTCCTCCCCATGTGCTCACCTTATTGTGCTAGCAGAACTTCGGGTAAGCTCTGTTAAGGTCTCCAGCAATGAAGAAAGCAGCCTCTGGGTGAGTGGTTTCATGGATATTGATGGTTGTGCATAGTTCATTGACAGCCAGGATGGTATCAGCCTGTGGTGGGTGTAAATAGCTGTAATAATAACAGACCTGAATTCCCTAGGCAGCCAGAAAGGTACTCCAGATCCAGGGAGCAAAAGGCTGGCATTTAAAGCTGTCAACTGAGTTTGCATCTCTTTAAGATCATATGATATTGGAGCAGAATTAGGGCATTTGGTCCATCGACTCTCCTCCGCCATTTTATCATGGCTGATCCACTTGTCCTCTTAGCCCCAATCTCCAGCCTTCTCTCTGTATCACTTCATGCCCTGAATTACCTATCAATAATCAATAACCTATCAACCTCCACCTTAAACATACCCATTGTCTTGGCCTCCAAAGCTGCCTGTGGCAATGAATTCCACAGATTCACCTCTGGCTGAAGAAATTCCTCCTTCTCTTTGTTCTAAGTGGATGTCCCTCTATTCTAAGGCTGTGTTCCCTGGTCTTAGGCTCCCCCACCATAGGAAACATCCTCTCCACACCCACTCTAACAAGGTGTTTCAACAGTTGATGGGTTTCAATGAGATTGCTGCCCTCTTTCTTCTGAATTCCATTGAGGACAGGCCTAGACACATTAAACCCTCCTCATAAGACCATAAGACATAGAAGCAGAATCAGGCCATTCACACCATCAAGTCTACTCCGCCATTCCATAATGGCTTATTCCGGATCTCACTCAACCCCATACACTTGCCTTCTCACCATATCCTTTGGTGCCCTGACCAATCAAGAAACTACCACTTTATAGTTTTAGGTGCTGAATTCCACAGTTAATGAGCATAGGTGCTTCTTGGTGACCTGCCAATTACTGTATCTTTTGAGGGAGATTGTTTAAATTTAGGTCTTCTTCCAGCGGTCTCACAAGAGATAAGAAAGTGTTCAGCAAAGGTTCTGGTATGCAGGAATGTTGAGCTGCCGAGATATGTAATATGCAGGTGATATGATGATTCAGATTGACATGAATCACTATGGTTTGGATATGCATGGAGTTTTGCCAAGAAGCAGCTGTGCACAATGGGGACATTGTGAATGCACAGCCTCACTCACCGGGGAAGAAATGCCCTTTTCTTTCATTATTATCACATTTATAATTTATACTCCTGACTCACTCTCACTGCATTGTGTGGCAGAGACAGAAGTCACATTGGCTAGGAAGGATGTGACTCATTCTCTGACCAGGACAGTTTCTCTTGCCCCACACTTGCCTTGCCAGCACACCAGGCTTTACAACCAACTTAATCAATTACGGAACAGCCCTTCCTCTGCAATGTTTAACAAGGGAAGTGGTTTAAAGGTACTTATTGTAATCAGGAAATATCAGTACTGTGCCCAATCTGACAATGGTCTCACACCCGTCTTCCTGTACGTTACCATGGTCTCCTCTCCACTGAGCACAGCTCTCAAATGCGTCTACTGCATTTCCTGCATTTCTGCTCTCACCTCTTCCTTCTCCTCCCACACAGAGCAAGGATACAGTTGTCCTGAGCCTCATTTTCCACCCCAGTGGGCTCCTTGTTCAATGCATTTGTACTTTTTGTCCCCTGTAACATGATGTCACCAGCAGACACACCTTGCCCTTTTCCCTCAGCATTTTGCAGGGATATGATCCTCCCTGACACCTTGCTTCACTTACCCATCTCCAGTAATATTCCTTCCCCCTCATCCAGCATCTTCCCATGCTTATTTACAGCTTTTCCCCCTCTCCCCTATCTACAGCTCTCTCCCAGAATCAGAGAGTTACACAGCACAGAGGCAGGGACACAAGACATTGCAGATGCTGGAATCGGGAGGAACACACAGGACACTGGAGGACCTGCAGGGGGAAATGGACAGCCAACATTTTGAGTCAAGACCCCCTTTTAGCCCAACTTGTCCGTACCCATCATGATTGTTCTCTACTCTATTGCATTGCCTGCATTAGGTCTGTACCCTCTATTCTTCTCCTATCCATGTAGCTGTCCAAAAGCCTTCTAAACATTATTATTGCACCTGCCTCCACCACCTTCAGAGAGTGACCACCCTCTTACTCTTCAAATTTCCTTTACAATTCTCCCCCCTCACCTTAAACCCGTGCCCTCTGGTTCTCAACTGTCCTGTCCTGAGTGTAGATCCCAAATTATTTTTGTGTGGCAGGACACATAGTCACCATTTTGTTTCCAACCAAGTCTGCAGGACAACTGCAACAGTGGCTTTACCAAACAAGCATCTGCACAGGACTTCCTCTGGCCATGCTGTTTGCTGCACAGTCTGGAGGAAGAATCTGTGGCAACCACTACCAATAAGACCATATGAAGATGGTACAATGGAAGTGATAAAATTGCCCTGACTGCTCACCTCCACGGTTTCATGAAGAGCCAACAAAGCTTGTTCTTTCTCCTCCAACAGGAAACGGATTGCTGGATCCAAGTGAGAATACTGCTCACAAAATGATCTGAGACAAACAAAGCAGGAAAGAGTAATTCAGAAGGAACATTGATCACTGCCATTCAGTAATATTAACACTGAACTCTGAATAAAGATTTCAATGCAAAGAATGCTCAGCAGGGGCATGCTGCAGTTTGGTGCACAGTTCAGTCAACTTCCAGCAGGGAACAAAAGTTATGTTCTCCCTGACATCATACACAACTTTTAATATATTTCCATAAGACCACAAGACCATAAGATATAGGAGCAGAACTAAGCCACTTGGCCTATTGAGTTTGTTCTGCCATTTCATCATGGGGTCTGATCAAATTTTCCTCTCAGCCCCATTCACCTGCCTTCTCCCTGTAGCCCTTCATGCATTGACCAATCAAGAATCTATCAACCCTTGCCTTAAATACACATAAAGACTCTACTTCCACAGCTGACTGTGGCAAAGAATTCTGCAGATCCACCATCCTCTGGCTATAGGAATTCCTTATCTCCATTCTAAAAGGACCCCTCTCTATTCTGAGGCTGTGTCCTCTGGTCTTCGACTCTCCCACTATAGGAAACATCCTCTACACATCCATGCTATCAAAGCCTGTCACCATTCAAATAGGTTTCAATGAGATCAATCCTCATTCTTCTAAACTGTACTGAATACAGGCCCTGAGCCATCAGACGCTCTTCATTTGACAGAAGCTCCTTTGAACCCTCTCCAGTTTCAGCAGATTCTTTCTAAGATAAAGGGCCTAAAACTGCTCACAATACTCCAGGTGAGGCCTCACCAGTGCTTTATAAAGTTTCAACATTATATCTTTGCTTTTATATTCTAGTCCTCTTGGAATAGATGTAAACATTGCATTTGCCTTCTTCGTCATCACAGATTTAACCTGCAAATCCAATCCAGAATAGTTGACCCTCTAGTGGGCTCAACCACAAGCTGCTCTAAAAAGCTATTTCATAGGCACTCTAGAAACACCCCTCCAGTAATCTATCACCAGCCTGATTTTCCCAATCTATCAGCATATTGAAATCCCCCATGACTATTGTAATGTTGTCCTTTCGGCATACATTTGAATGTGTGGCTGAAGAACTGGTGCAGGAAGCAAGGATTTACATTCTTGGACCACTGGGATCTGTTTTGGGGTAGGGATGAATTGTACAAAACGGACAGGTTGCACCTTATTAGGCGGGGGACCAGCATTCTGGCAGACAGGTTTGCCACTGCAACACGGATGTGGTTAAACTAAGTAGTGGGGGGGTGGGGAGGGGATGAACTGAAAATAAAAGGATGGAGTTAAAGGGAAAGTGAAAATAAGTTAAAAAGGACAACAGGATCAATGGAGTAGAAAGCTCAAGAAGAGTATGGCCAAGTATGGCCAAGTGAAATAGGAATTGATATGAAAGGAGGGGAGTAACGAATTAAAAGTATTATATATGAATGCACGAAGTACAAGGAATAAAGTAGATGAGCTTGAGGCTCAGTTGGAAATTGGCAAGTACGATGTTGTGGGAATAACAGAGACATGGCTTCAAGTGGACAGGGCCTGGGAAATGAATATTCAAGGATATACATCTTATCGAAAGGACAGACTGACTGGCAGAGGGGGTGGGGTGGCTCTGTTGGTGAGGAATGATATTCAGTCCCTTGCGAGGGGGGACATAGAATCAGGGAATGTAGAGTCAATATGGCTAGAACTGAGAAATTCTAAGGGTAGAAAGACCCTAATGGGAGTTATCTACAGGCCCCCAAACAGCAGTCTGGATGTAGGGTGTAAGTTGAATGAAGAGTTAAAATTGGCATGTCGCAAAGGTAATGATAAAGTTGTCATGGGGGATTTAAACATGCAGGTAGACTGGGAGAATCAGAATGGTACTGGACCCCAAGAAAGGGAGTTTGTGGAGTGCCTCCGAGATGGATTCTTAGAACAGCTTGTTCTGGAGCCTACCAGGGAGAATGCAATTCTAGATTTAGTGTTGTACAATGAACCGGATTTGATCAGGGACCTCGAGGTAAAGGAACCATTAGGAGGTAGTGACCATAATATGATATGTTTTAACCTACAATTTGAGAAGGAGAAGGGAAAATCAGATGTGTCAGTATTACAGTTGAACAAAGGGAACTTTGGAGCTATGAGGGAGGAGCTGGCCAAAGTTCAATGGAACAATAACCTAGCAGGGAAGGCAGTGGAACAACAATGACAGGTATTTCTAGGAATAATGCAGAAGGTGCAAGATCAGTTCATTCCAAAGAGGAAGAAAGATCCTAAGGGGAGAAAGGGGCGGCCGTGGCTGATCAGGGAAGTAAAGGGCAGTATAAAAATAAAAGAGAAGTAGTATAACATAGCAAAGATGAGCGGGAAACCGGAGGACTGGGAAGCTTTTAAAAAGCAACAGAAGATAACAAAAAAGGCAATATGCCAAGAAAAAATAAGGTACGAAGGTAAACTAGCCAAGAATATAAAGGATAGTAAAAGCTTCTTTAGGCATGTGAATAGCAAAAAAATAGTTAAGACCAAAATTGGGCCATTGAAGACAGAAACGGGTGAATTTATTATGGGGAACAAGGAAATGGCAGATGAGTTGAACAGGTATTTTGGATCTGTCTTCACTAGGGAAGACACAAACAATCTCCCAGATGTAATAGTGGCCAAAGGAACTAGGGTAAAGGATGAACTGAAGGAAATTTATATTTGGCAAGAAACTGTGTTGGATAGACTGTTGAGTCTGAAGGCTGATAAGTCTCCGGGACCTGATGGTCTGCATCCCAGGGTACTTAAAGAGGTGGCTCTAGAAATCGTGGACGCATTGGTAATCATTTTCCAATGTTCTATAGATTCAGGAACAGTTCCTGCTGATTGGAGGGTGGCTAATGTTGTCCCACTTTTCAAAAAAGAAGGGAGAGAGAAAACAGGGAATTAGCCTGACGTCAGTGGTGGGAAAGATGCTGGAGTCAATTATAAAAGAGGAAATTACGACACATTTGGATAGCAGAAGAAGGATCAGTCTTAGTCAGCATGGATTTATGAAGGGAAAATCATGCTTGACTAATCTTCTGGAGTTTTTTTTGAGGATGTAACTATGAAAATGGACAAGGGAGAGCCAGTGGATGTAGTGTACCTGGACTTCCAGAAAGCTTTTGATAAAGTCCCACATAGGAGATTAGTGGGCAAAATTAGGGCACATGGTATTGGGGGCAGAGTACCGACATGGATTGAAAATTGGCTGGCTGACAGGAAACAAAGAGTAGTAATTAACAGGTCCCTTTCGGAATAGCAGGCTGTGACCAGTGGGGTACCGCAAGATTCAGTGCTGGGACTGCAGCTGTTTACAATATACATTAATGATTTAGATGGAGGGATTAAAAGTAACATTAGCAAATTTGCTGATGACACAAAGCTGGGTGGCAGTGTGAAATGTCAGGAGGATGTTAAGAGAATGCAGGGTGACTTGGACAGGTTGGGTGAGTGGGCAAATGTATGGCAGATGCAGTTTTAATGTGGATAAGTGTGAGGTTATCCACTTTGGTGGAAAGAACAGGAAGGCAGATTACTATCTAAATGGAGTCAAGTTAGGAAAAGGGGAAGTACAATGAGATCTAGGTGTTCTTGTACATCAGTCAATGAAAGCAAGTATGCAGGTACAGTAGGCAGTGAAAAAAGCTAATGGCATACTGGCCTTTACAACAAGAGGAATTGAGTATAGGAGTAAAGAGGTCCTTCTGCAGCTGTACAGGGCCCTGGTGAGACCCCACCTGGAGTATTGTGTGCAATTTTGGTCTCCAAATTTGAGGAAGGACATTCTTGCTATTGAGGGAGTGCAGGGTAGTTTCAAAAGGTTAATTCCCGGAATGGCGGGACTGTCATATGTTTAAAGATTGGAGCGACTGGGCTTGTGTACACTGGAATTTAGAAGGATGAGAAGGGATCTGATTGAAACATATAAGATTATTAAGGGATTGGACACACTGGAGGCAGGAAGCATGTTCCTGCTGATGGGTGAGTCCAGAATTAGAGGCCACAGTTTAAGAATAAGGGGTAGGCCATTTAGAACAGAGATGCAGAAAAACTTTTTCACCCAGAGAGTGGTGGATATGTGGAGTGCTCTGCCCCAGAAGGCAGTGGAGGTCAAGTCTCTGGATGCATTCAAGACAGAGTTAGATAAAGCTCTTATAGATAGCGGGGTCAAGGGATATGGGGAGAGGGCAGGAACAGGGTACTGATTGTGTATGATCAGCCATGATCACAGTGAATGGCAGTGCTGGCTGGAAGGGCCAAATGGCCTACTCCTGCATCTACTGTCTATTGTCTTCTATCTCCTGTTGTAAGTTGTAGACCACATCCTTACAACTGTTTGGGGTCTGTATAGGACTCCCATCAGGGCTTTTTTTTAGCCTTGCATTTCCTCAATCATTCAACACCTTCCGACCCTATATCATTTCTTTCTAATGATTTGATTTCATTTTTTAGCAACAGAGCAACACTGCCTCCTCCACCTTCCTGCCTGTCCTTTCAATACAATGTGTATACATGGACATTAATCTCCTAGCTATAATCTTTCAGCCATGCTTCAGCGACGCCTACAACATCATAACTGTCAATCTGAAACTATACTGATAGTTTATTTACCTTATTGCGTATACTGCACACATTCAGATACAACACCTTCACTCCTATATTCACTCGTTTCGATTCTATCACACCATGCGCAACCTTTTGATTCCTCACTTTGTCTGAGGTCTTGCCAACAATTGCTTCCACAACCTTTCCACTAACTGTTCTGACACTTACAAATCATGAAACAGAAGGGCTGCTCTAGCCTTCTAACCAATTACTCACACAAATCTTGGCTGATGCTCTACTCAGTGCCATTCCCATGTGGTATCCTGTTACCTCTCCATTCCTTTCCTATCCTATATAGGCCATACTTGCAGTACTGTGTGGAATTTGGGTTGTCCTATCACAAGGAGGGTGTCATTTCACAGCATTATCATCTCAGAGGATCTGTCTGGGACAGGCACGTAAGTGCCATTACAAAGAAGGCACAGCAGTGCCTCAACTTCCTTAGAAGTTTGTGAAGAATTTGCATGAAATCTAAAACTTCAGAATCAGAAACACACTTAATGTCCCGGGGTCCGGGACATCTCAGATCGGGTGTAGGTTATTCTCGAGAGGGAGGGCAAGAACCCAGATGTTGTGGTCCCTGTAGGGACCAACGACGTGGGTAGGATGAGTGAGGGGGTCCTGCGTAGTGAGTTCAGGGAGTTAAGTGCGAAGCTGAAGGGCAGGACCTCCAGGGTAACAATCTCAGGATTGCTACCTGTGCCACGTGCGAGAGAGGCAAGGAACAGAAGGATTATACAGATTAATACGTGGCTGAGAGGATGGTGCAGGAGGGAGGGCTTCAGGTTTTTAGATAATTGGTCTTTGTTCCAGGGAAGGTGGGATCTGTTCCGACAGGACGGTTTACACCTAAACTGGAGTGGTACTAACATTCTTGCAGGAAAGTTTGCTAGTGCTTCTCGGGGGTGGGGGGGGGGGGTTTAAACTAAATTTGCAGGGGGCAGGGATCCAGAATGCGGGAGAGGATAGCGAGATGAAGAATAGAGGACAGGTGGGGACTAAACGGTTCTGGAATATTAAGTGTGTAGTAGAGAAAGGTGAGGCGGAACAAATGATAAGGAGGACACATGTACAGAGGGATGGTCTGACGGAACATGGAGTTAAATGTGCAGAAAGAATAAGTAAATTTAGGAAGGACAACAAAATTCAAGGGGCGTATAGCCCAATAGGAGTTCAGGGAGCTGGGTTAAGCACAATAGGCAGCAATTTAAACAGAGAGAGGAGAAATGGGCTAAAAATTCTACATCTGAATGCACGGTGTCAGAAATAAGGCAGATGAGCTTGAAGCTCAGGTACAAATGGGTAACTATGACGTTGTTGGGATAACGGAGACATGGCTGCAGAGAGATCAGACCTGGGAAATGAATGTACAAATTTTTAAGGAACAACAGAACTTAACTAAAAAGGCAATACGGGGAGAAAAAATGAGGTACGAATGCAAGCTAGCCAGGAATATAAAAGAGGATAGCAAAAGCTTTTTTAGGTATGTGAAGAGAAAGAAGATAGTTAAGAACAATATTGGGCCCTTGAAGAATGAATTGGGTGAAATTGTTATGGAAAACAGAGAAATGGCAGGAGAATTTAATAAGTACTTTAGATCTGTCTTCACTAGGGAAGACACAAGCAATCTCCCAGATGTATGGATGGGCCAAGGACATAGGGTAACAGAGGAAATGAGACAGATTGACATTAGGAAGGAAACAGTGATGAGTAGACTGATGGGACTGAAGGCTGACAAATCCACAGGCCCAGAAGGTCTGTATCCTAGGGTACTAAAGGAGGTGGCCCTGGAAATTGCAGATGCATTGGTAATCATTTTCCAATGTTCCTTAGATTCAGAATCAGTTCCTGAGGATTGGAGAATGGCTAATGCTATCCCACTTTTTAAGAAAGGAGGGAGGGAGAAAACAGAGAACTATCGTCCTGTCAGCCTAACATCAGTAGTGGGTAAGATGCTAGAGTCCATTATTAAAGATGAAATAGTGGCATATCTAGATAGCAGTGATAGGATTGGGCTGAGCCAGCATGGATTTACCAAGGGCAAATCATGCTTGACTAATCTATTGGAGTTTTTTGAGGATGCAACCAGGAAGTTAGACAAGGGAGATCCAGTGGATGTAGTGTACCTCGATTTTCAGAAGGCATTTGATAAGGTCCCACATAGGAGATTGGTGGGTAAAATCAGAGCTCATGGTATTGGGGGGGGGGGGAAGATATTGACATGGATAGAAAACTGGTTGGCAGATAAAAAGCAAAGGGTAATGGTGAATGGATGTTTCTCGGAATGGCAGGTGGTGACTAGTGGGGTGCCACAGGGCTCAGTATTGGGACCACAGCTGTTTACGATTTACATCAACGATTTAGATGAAGGCATTGAGAATAACATCAGCAAGTTTACTGATGATACTAAGCTGGGTGGCAGTGTGACATGTGATGAGGATGTTAGGAGAATTCAGGGTGACTTGGATAGGCTGAGTGAGTGGGCAGATATTTGGCAGATGATGTTTAATGTGAATAAGTGTGAGGTTATCCACTTTGGGAGTAAGAACAGGAAGGCAGATTATTATCTGAACAGTGTAGAGTTAGGTAAGGGAGAAATACAAAGAGATCTAGGAGTCCTTGTTCATCAGTCATTGAAGGTGAATGAGCAAGTGCAGCAGGCAGTGAAGAAGGCTAATGGAATGTTGGCCTTTATTACAAAAGGAATTGAGTACAAGAGCAAGGAAATCCTTTTGCATTTGTACAGGGCCCTGGTGAGACCACACCTGGAGTATTGTGTACAGTTTTGGTCTCCAGGGTTAAGGAAGGACATCCTGGCCTTAGAGGAAGATTCACAAGGTTAATTCCTGGGATGTCCGGACTGTCTTATGCAGAGAGCTTAGAGAGACTGGGCTTGTACGTGCTGGAATTAAGGAGATTGAGAGGGGATCTGATTGCAACATATAAGATTATTAAAGGATTGGACAAGATAGAGGCAGGAAATATGTTCCAGATGCTGGGACAGTCCAGTACCAGAGGGCATGGTTTGAGAATAAGGGTAGGTCATTTAGGACAGAGTTAAGGAAAAACTTCTTCTCCCAGAGAGTTGTGGGGGTCTGGAATGCACTGCCTCGGAAGGCAGTGGAGGCCAATTCTCTGGATGCTTTCAAGAAGGAGCTAGATAGGTATCTTATGGATAGGGGAATCAAGGGATATGGGGACAAGGCAGGAACCGGGTATTGATAGTAGGTGATCAGCCATGATCTCAGAATGGCGGTGCAGGCTTGAAGGGCTGAATGGTCTACTTCTGCACCTATTATCTATTGTCTATTAATATCACTGGCATATTTTGTGAAATGTGTTAATTTGCAGCAGCAGTATTGCACAATATATAATAGAAATCTATAAATTACAGTAAGAAATATATTTTAAACATTAATTAAATAAAAGAGAGAAAAAGTATTGTAGTATTCATGGGTTCATTGTCCATTCAGAAATCTGATGGTGGACAGGAAGAAGCTGTTCCTACAGCGTTGAGTGTGTGTCTTCATGCTCCTCGACCTCTTCCTCAATGGTTGCAATGAGAAGAAGGCATGTCCTGGGAGATGGAGGTCTTTAATGATAGATCTGCTTTTTTGAGGTATCGCCTCTTGAAGACGTCCTCAATGCTGTGGAGGCTGGATGGAGCTGGATGATGGAACTTTGACAAACTTCAACAGACGCGCAGAGTAAAGTATACTGACTGGTCGCAGCACAGCCTGGTATGGAAATACCAATGTCCTTGAACAGAAAAGTCCTGTCCATCACAGGTAAGGCCCTCCCCAGCATTTAGAACATCTACATGGAACACTGTCGCAGGAAAGGCAACATCCATCATTACGGACCCCATCATCCAGGCCAAGCCTCTTCTCGCTGCTGCCATCAGGAAGGAGATACAAGAGCCTCAGATCCCATCTCATCAGGTTCAGGAACAGTTATTACCCTTCAACCATCGGGCTCCTGAATCTATGTGGATAACTTCATTCACAACACTGAACTGATTCCACAACATATGGACTCACTTTCAAGGATTTTGTAACTCATGATGTCGATATTTAATATTTATTTAGTTAGTTATTATTATTTCTTTTTATACTTGCACAAATTGTTGTCTTTGTCACATTGGTTGGTTGTTTCTCTTTGTTATATGCAGTTTTCATTGATTATATTGTACTTCTTCGTATTTACTGTGAATGCCAACAAGAAAATAAATCTAAGGTAGCATATGTGACATATATGTTGTTTGATAATAAATTTACTTTGAACTTTGAACTTTTGAGGCTCTGAAATAGGTACAGAAGAGATTTACAAGGATGCTGCCTGGAATAGAAGGTATGTATTATGAGTAGAAGTTGGACATTTAGAAACACAGAAAATCTACAGCACAATACAGGCCCTTTGGCCCACAAAGCTTTGCTGAACATGTCCTTACCTTACAAATTACCTAGAGTTACCCATAGCCCTCTATTTTTCTAAGATCCATGTAACAATCCAGAAGTCTCTTAAAAGACCCTATCATATTCGCCTCCAGCACCATCACCAGCAGCCCATTCCATGCACTCACCACTCTCTGTGTAACAAAACTTACTCCTGACATCTCCACTGTACCTACTGCTAAGCACCTTAAAGCTGTGTCCTCTTGTGCTGGCCATTACAGCCCAGGGAAAAAGCCTCTGACTACCCACACGATCAATGCCTCTCATCATCTTGTACACCTCTATCAGGTCACTTCTCATCCTCTGTCACTCCAAGGAGAACTCCAAGGCTGAGTTCACTCAACCTATTCTCATAAGGCATGCTCCCCAATCCAGGCAACATCCTTGTAAATCTCCTCTGCACCCTTTCTATGGTTTCCACATCCTTCCTGTAGTCAGGCGACTAGAACTGAGCACAGTACTCCAAGTGGGGTCTGACCAGGTCCTAGCTGCTGCAACATTACCTCTCGGCTCCTAAACTCAAACCCATGATTGATGAAGGACAATGCACCGTATGCCTTCTTAACCACAGAGTCAACCTGTGCAGCAGCTTTGAGTGTCCTATGGACTCAGATCCCAAGATCTGATCCTCCACACTGCCAAGAATCTTACCATTAATACTATATTCTGCCATCAGATTTGACCTACCAAAATGAACCACTTCACACTTATCTGGGTTGAACTCCATCTGCCACTTCTCAGCCCAGTTTTACATCCTATCAATGTCCCGCTGTAACCTCTGACAGCCCTCCACACTTATCCACAACACCTCCAACCTTAGTATCATCAGCAAATTTATTAACCCATCCCTCCACTTAATATCTATATGCTCAAGCTTTTCAGTCCACTGCAAGTCATCCCTACAATCGTCAAGATCCTTGTGTTTTTTTTTTCCCTGGAGCATTGGAATCTGAGCAGAGACCTGATAAGAGACATTAAAATTATGAGGGGCATAGATAGGGTAGACAGTCAGAATCCTTTCCCCAGGGTAGAAATGCCTTCATAGCCATTTGTGAAAATGAATTTCATAGGCACACCACCTCTGACTAAAGAAATTCCTCATCTTTGTTCTAAAGGGACATCTGTATGTCAATATTTGAAATGTTTTAAAATTCTCTCCACATTCTCATCAGCTGTTCTCAGATTCCAATGGTCAATGAATTTGGGCAGTGGGGAAAAATTGAAGCAGATTGAGAAAACTCACATGGTGGGGGGTGGGGGGAAATGCAAAGTCAACCCAATGGGCGTCTGAGATTGGGACTGAACTCTGGTCTCTGCTGTTCAGAGACAGCAGGTTTGATACAGTGATGCAGCTTGGCCTAAAGGTCTCAGCAGAGCAGTCAAACATGATTTTCCTTTCATAAATCCCACTCACTGAGTCTGTTCAATCCTGTTGATTATTTCCAAGGTGTTCTCTTTCCATGCTGTCTAACTCTGACTTGACAAAAACGTGTTCAGTCTAAATGCAGGGAGGACATTGCTGAAGCTGAGAAGTCCAGAACCAGTGGTCATATCTCAGAATTTAGAACTGTGATCAGGAACCACGGATTGAGTTTGCTCTGCCAATCAGTAATTCACACTTAAGCATACGGAGTTATAAATTCATTACCTACAACACAGTCAAACCTTAAAGATACCTCCTTAAGCCTACTTTATGAAATCAGATAAGCAGATTTTATTTCACTGATTAGCCACACAGCACCCTAAGGGGACAAGGGGGAATAATAAGAAATGTGGTCCAAAGAATATTGGTAGGAGGATCAGATTTGAGGGAGCTTAAAATGCAGGACCCAACAAGTGGTGATTTCAGGATTTTCCCATGCCATGTACCAATAAGGCTAGAAATGGGATAGGACAAAACAATGGATGGTTGGAAAGATGGTGCAGGAAGATGGTCTTTAGATTTCTGGAGTAGGTAGAACATAAAACAATACAGCACAGGAATAGGCCCTGCGGCCCATCATGGTTGCTGGAAAAATTGCTGGAAAGTATAATGAAAGGCATGATGTCAAGATGAAATGTAGTGACTGAGTCAACATGAGTTAAGATGGATTTATAATGGGAAAGCCACATTTGACTAATCTATTCTAAGTCTTTGAGGATATAGCACATGGGATTGGTGAATGGAAATTAGTATTTACTGAAGAATTTCAATCCGGTCCCACAGAGGGAACTGCTGTATAGAATTATAGCAGATGCATCTGGGTTTAATATATTACCGTGCATTTAGAGTAGGTAGATAGAAAACAGTGAATAAGAATAAATGGGTCCATCTCGAATTAGCATTCTGGGTATCAGTACATAGACAACACCCTTTCACCTTATATCAATGATAAGTTCATGTTTATTGTTAAAGGTACACGTACCCATGCTAAAGTAAAGACTAGCACCATGCTATTACAAGTTGGAGCGTTGGAGTTCAGAGTTCAATTCCAACACCATCTGCAGAAGTTTCTATGTCCTCGCCATGAGTGCATGAGTTTCCTCCGAGTGTTCTGGTGTTCTCCCACGTTCCAAAGATGTACCTGTTTGTAGGTTAATTAGTCATTGTAAGTTGTCCTGTGATCAGGCTAGGGTTAAATTGGTGGATTGCTGGATGGTGTGGCTCATTGAGCCGGACGGGTCTGTTCCATACGGCATCTTTAAATAAATAAATAAATGGATTTATAGATAGATTAATTACCATGAAAAGCAAAGTTAAGGCAAGGCCACATAGAGCTGAAACATGGAGAAATTACTCCAGTCTCTGGGTGATGGATCTGTGGTCGGCTGTGAAGCTCAATCACTGATCAAGAGAAAAGCACGTAGTGCAGGGAAATGGTTCAGAGGTTGGACATCAGCTACAATCTTGCAGAATGGTGGAGAGGAGTCGGAAAGTGGGGAATGACCCTAGTCCTCATAAACAGCACAGCGTGCAGGGCTGCCATCAGCTAAATGCAGCATCATTTAAGTTCCCAAACCAGAGTTCAGTGAGTTGAAGAGTGAAAGGAGGAAGTGGAGTGGAGTGGAGTGAAGTGATAACAGAAGAACAGGAACCAGCTGGCCATTTCCTTCCTCTTATACAGTTATTAATAATTAATAACTTGTAGGGTCTAAAGCATAAAAAGTAATTGTTGACTGAGGAAGACTGCTTCAAAAAATCACGAGTTAAATTCAAACAAAAATAGAAAAAGATCTTTTCTTTATACATTGCCTTTTATAGCACATCTCAAAAGTTCTTAACAGATTATGGAATGTTGAAGTGTGTTGACTGTTCTGACCCCAAAATAATGAGGAACTGGCCAGAGCAATTCTTCCTCATGTGTACATGACATTGGTTTAATGGGAGTATCAGAAATGGAACTTAATGGTTACTGAAGGATTTCAGCTCGAAACATTGACTGTACTCTTTTCCTAGATGCTGCCTGGCCTGCTGAGTTCCTACAGCATTTTGGGTGTGTTGCTAGGATTTCCACATCTGCAGATTTTCTTTTGTTTTTCTATGGTTGCCAATTTATCCTCAAGTACATATTACAATAGTTTAATGGGGGTATCAGAACTAGAAATTAGTGATTGCTGCTAGGCCCATTATTTATATTAGACTTAGAAGGAGGCCAATTAGCACTGAGTCACTGCTGTCTCTCAGTGAAATCCTGTCAACCCCTTTCCTCCACTTATTTCCCAGTAAACTGCACCCTCTCCTACTCATCAACCTCCCCAACTACTCAGGTGATTTATGGTAACCTGTCAACCAGCACATCTACAGGAGGAAATCGGAGCACCCAGAGGTAACTCAGAGTCACATGGAGAACATGCTGACTCTACACAGACAGTTTTCTCCAGGGGCTCCAGTTTCCTCCCACAGTCCAAAGACATACAAAACAGGTTAAGTGATTATTGTAAATTGTCCTGTGATTAGATTATGGTTAAATCTTGTTTGTTAGGGTTGCTAGAAGGTGCAGTTTGAGGGACTGGAAGGGCCAATTCCTTGATATGTCTCTAAATAAAAAAATAAAAAATAAAATAAAAAAATTATACAATGGAAAGCAATCTGCAGAATAATTTTGAGATTACATACACTTATCCAGAAACTCACAAAGCTGATTGACCTTTGACAACCTAGAAAATTTGGTTATTTTACTAACAGTGCATAGATCATTTTCTCACACTTTCAGTATTAAATCCTCCAAGGCCAAGACCAGCAGGTTAAATACTGAACACAGTTGTATGCACATCGTCAGCAGATGACACAAGAAGCACAACCACTTTTCTAATTCTCAGGACTGAGAAACCAGATCAATTTACTCCATGGAAGCTTCTTGGAACAAGACTGACATGGTCCAAACAAATTTAAGAAACTTAGCATTCGTAACTTGCGTTAACCAAACAAACAGAGAGTAAGTGAATCACAGCACATTCTTGGTACATTTGAGAGGATGAATACAGCTACCAAATCGACTTGGAAAGGCGACAGGTAACAGCTGCCAAAATGAATAGCAACAAATATTCAAAACTACCTGGGATTGTTGTACATTTCTGGTTTGGGTTGGCATTCCTTTGTAAATGGATATATGCTGACAGGAATGTAATCTACAAAATAAAACAAAATGTCAGAAGGTGTGTTAGTCACCACAGCAATCCAAGAGATGAAATGCCACCCACTTCCCACATAAGATGTACAGGTAGCCCCTGAGTTACAAACGTCCGACTTACGGTCACTCGTACTTACGAACCGAGGAAGGAGAACGCCGTCCGCTATTTTAAGTCAGATCGTGACACTGTCTGCCATTTTAAGTCGTTGCTGTTGACACTGTGTTGAGTGTTTAACTTTGTATTTGGCTTAAATTTTTCTTAGTAAGATTCACTTTGACCCTGCCCCTCCCCCATTCCAGTCGGCTGGTGGCGCAGTGAGATCAGCGCTGGGCTGAAGAACGGAGGTTCCCGAGTTTGATCCAGTAAGAGACGGCTCCTGTACCGGGTTGATGTCGATCCAGTGACTCTCATACCATCCATGCCTTGTTGATGTCGAGCTCGCAACTCGACCTTGTTAAAAAAAACACTGCCACCTCCAGTTTAAAATCTCACGCAGAATATTGTGGAGGATCAAATACCCAAACCCAGCACAGCCCCCACTTGTCCCATTTAGCCTGACTCAGTGCAGTGGTCTTTAGGGCCCAGCGGACCTTGGGACCCACCGCCCGTAGTGTTTCTGTTCCATTGATGGGAAGCGATTGCGATTGAAAATAAAGTGGACATAACAAAGCGTTTGGAAAGGGGTGAAATGCCATCGGTCACTGGAAAATTGTTAGGCTACAGTCAGTCAACGATCCGAACAATTTTAAAGAATAACGGATAAAGTGAGAATAATGGAGCATGTGAAAGGCCCTGCCCCGATGAAAGCTACAATTATTACTAAGCAATGCAGTGGTTTAATTATTGGAATACATACGTTTCTTAAGTGTTTTATATGCATAGATAGGTAAAATATATACTATATATCAAGACAAACGTTTGACTAATTGATGCTAAATAATACTGGATGTTCTTGTTCCGACTTACATACAAATCTGACTTAAAGACGGACTCAGTAATGGAACTCGTATGTAACCCGGAGACTGTCTGTATTTCTATGATGGACTTGTGCAGCAGAATGTAAACTTATGAGCAGAAAGTATGATATGTTGCAACTGCAACATCTTCTTCATGTCAGATCCAGTCACATCATTATGAGATTTGCAGGGCAAAGATCTATGATCAACTTTTTTTTGCCATATACATTTACATATATTAGGAATTTGCTGTGGTGTGTTGGTCAGAGAGTGACATGCAATGAAAACAACATTCAACAATTATAAAGAATAAGAATTATGTAAAAATAAAAAAATACTGTATACATAACAAAGTAGCGATTAAACACCCTGCCTTTTCAGTCTATCTGGGTTGGTGTTTAATTGTTCAAACTCTGGGTCATCCCCCACACTAGGACTTGGGTCCCGCCACAGTGATATGCTCTAGGCCTGTACCCAGCCATTCAGCCCATGGCCGCAGTCAATCTTTCCAAATCGGCTTGGCACTTAGATCAATCCCACCTCACTCCCAGTTTAGGTGGATGGGCTCTGAAACTCCTCCCCACTGACTCCTCTTCAATTCACTCCCACCAACTCCATCTTCATCTCAAACAGGCCTTGACCTCACTCCAGTCACTCCTCCTTGAACATGCCATGCTCTGACTTTGTGTCGCACCCACATGGTTCAACCCTCAACTCAGCCTCACCTTGGCACATCTCTTCATCGTTTGCTGAGATAGCTTACCAAAACTTACCATGGAAAATGTTTTATTAATACAGTACTGAGTAGTATTTCTTGCTTTATGAACCACCAGTAATCTGTCACCAGACTTCAGTAACACCATCTTAAACCACAAGTTTTCCCCATCTTGAGCATTGATATTGAACCCACCAAGGACAATAACAATACACACCTCACAGCTCCTTCACTGACTGTGCCAAGTACCCCAGCTGTTGAAGGAGAGTGGATGTTCCTAATTGTAGGATAACTATTGAGCATGTTAATTGGAGCCTCACATTCCAAAAACAAAACAAAACATCCAACTGGACCAGAGTTGAGAACTGCCCCTTCAACATGACATTGATGGCTTAAGATTTGGTTTTCTAACTAAAATATTCATTGTTCCAAATGCTACTATGCCATAATATAGAACATAAAAGAGCAAAATACAATACAGTACAGGCCCTTCAGCACACAATAGTTTTGTAATTGTCTTTAACTGACAAAATAGTAGATAGGCAAGCATGAGGAGTGTTAGAGGTAATAAAAGTAAGAAAATTACTTACCTGGAAAATTCTTATCAGTTCTATCACTATAATCTTCCACATCCTGCTAACATAAAGGAAACACAGAATAAATACCATATATACTCATCTGTTTCATAACTTCACAATGTGTGTGCTACAGGAAGTTTCTTCAGTGCTTTCATTTAGCTCCTAGGGTTCCAACAGTGTCTCATGGTTTCACCTACAGCAGGTCATTTAGTGGTGCCAAAAGAAAAAACAAGCTCAGACTTCAACTGCAAGCTAATGGAATTTACATCCCAACAACCAACTTGTCCTTTCCACCAACCTGCTCTTTACCTCCAGTCATTATCTCCATTTCTCAGGTATCTAATTGAGTCATAGAAAAGGACAGCACAGGAACATGCCTTTTGGCTCATGTAGTCCATCTGAAACTAATCAAACTGCCTAGTCCTATCGACCTGCAATAGGACCACAGCCCTTCATACCCCTACCACCCAAGTATCTATCCAAACTTCCTTCTGCAAGCTATGATAATCTTCCTTGGTGTCCACTGCACCCACAATCTTGCTGTTGTCTGCAAATTTGCTGATCAAGTTAACCACATTATCATCCAGATCATTGATATGGATGACAAACAACAGACCCAGCATCAATCCCCGCAGCACTCTACTAGTCACAGGCCTCCAGACAGAGAGGGAACCATCTATATAACCATCACAGCACGGAAACAGGCCATCTCGGCCCTCCTAGTCCGTGCCGAACTCTTAATCTCACCTAGTCCTACCTACCTGCACTCAGCCCATAACCCTCCACTCCTTTCCTGTCCATATACCAATCCAATTTTACCTTAAATGACACAACTGAACTGGCCTCTACTACTTCTACAGGAAGCTCATTCCACACAGCTATCACTCTCTGGGTAAAGAAATACCCCCTCGTGTTTCCTTTAAACTTCTGCCCCCTAACTCTCAAATCACGTCCTCTCGTTTGAATCTCCCCTACTCTCAATGGAAACAGCCTATTCACGTCAACTCTATCTATCCCTCTCAAAATTTTAAATATCTCGATCAAATCCCCCCTCAGCCTTCTACGCTCCAATGAATAGAGACCTAACTTGTTCAACCTTTCTCTGTAACTTAAGTGCTGAAACCCAGGTAACAGCCTAGTAAATCGTCTCTGCACTCTCTCTAATTTATTGATATCTTTCCTATAATTCGGTGACCAGAACTGCACACAATATTCCAAATTTGGCCTTACCAATGCCTTGTACAATTTTAACATTACATCCCAACTTCTGTACTCAATGCTTTGATTTATAAAGGCCAGCGTTCCAAAAGCCTTCTTCACCACCCTATCTACATGAGACTCCACCTTCAGGGAACTATGCACAGTTATTCCTAGATCTCTCTGTTCCTCTGCATTCCTCAATGCCCTACCATTTACCCTGTATGTTCTATTTGGATTATTCCTGCCAAAATGTAGAACCTCACACTTCTCAGCATTAAACTCCATCTGCCAACGTTCAGCCCATTCTTCTAACCGGCATAAATCTCCCTGCAAGCTTTGAAAACCCACCTCAATATCCACAACACCTCCTACCTTAGTATCATCAGCATACTTACTAATCCAATCCAATCTACTAATCTACCACCACCCTCTGGCTTCTCCCAATAACTTTCCTACAACCATTGTCAGACACACAGTCTATAATTTTCTTGTTTATGTTTAGAGTCTTTCTTAAACAGTGGAACAGCATTGGCTGTCCTACAATCTCTGGTACCTTTCCTGTCGCAAAGATAATTTAAATATCTCTGCTTTGGTCCTGGCAATTTTTGCGCTTGCTTCCTGCAGGGTTCAAGGGAACACCTTGTCAAGCCCTGGTGATTTATCCACCCTAATTTGTCTCAGGATAGCAAACACCTTCTCTTCTGTAATCTGCACAGGGTCCATGAAATTGATGCCACCTTGCCTTACTTCTATAGACACTGTGTCTGTTACCTGAGTAAATGCAGATGCAAAAAGATTATTTAAAATCTCCCCATCTCTTCTGGCTCCACACACGAATTACCATTCTGATCTTCCAGAGGATCAATTTCGTCCCTTGCAATCCTTTTGCTCTTAACATATCTGTAGAATCCCTTGGGATTCTCCTTCAGCTTGTCTGCTAGGGCAACTTCATGCCTTCTTTTAGCCTTCCTGATTTCTTTTTGTGTTCTCTTGTATTTCTTATACTCCATAAGCACCTTATTTGCTCCTACCTGCCTATACCCGTTATGCACCTCCATTTTTTCTTAACCAGAGCCTCAAAATCGCTCGAAAACCAGGCCTTTTTGTATACTTACTTTGAAACTAATGCATTGTGATCACAAGATGCAAAGTATTCACTGACACAAACTTCTGTCACCTGCCCTGTCCCATTCCACGATAGCAGATCAAGTATCACACACTCTCTGATTAAAGAAACTTTCCAGAACACATTTGACAAACTCCATCTCATCTAGTCCTTTTATAATATGGGAGTTCCAGTCGATAAGTGGAAAGTTAAAATCACCTGCTATTAACCATCTCAAGTTTCTTACAACAGTCTGATCTCTCTACAAATTTGTTCCTCTAAATCTTTCAGACTGTTGGGTGGTTTGTAGCATAGCTCTATTAATGTGGTCATACCTTTCTTATTTCTCAGTTCCACCCATAACACCTCACTAGTCAAGTTCTCCAGTCCTGATGGAGCACTGCCATGACATATTCCCTGACTAGTGATGCCACCCCTCCTCCTCCCTCCCACTCTGTCACATCAAAAACAACAGAACTCCATAATATTGAGCTGCCAGACCCTCCCCTTCTGCAACCAAGTCTCACTAATGGCTACAATATCATAATTCCAAGTGTTGATCCATACCCTGAGCTCATCTGCCATTCCTACGATACTTCTTGCATTGAAATATACACATCTCATGACACTCATTGCACCATGTTCAACCTTTTGATTCATGACTTTGTCTGAGGTCTTACCAACATCTGTATCCACAACCTCTCCACTAATTGTTCTGGCACTCTGGTCCCATCCCCGTAGTTTAAACTCCACCGTGAAGCACCAGCAAACCTTCCACTAGGGCATTAGTTTCCCTCCAGTTCAGGTGCAAACCATCCCTTCTAAAAATGTTCAATACTTCTAACTAAGTTCAATATTCAAAGTAAATTTATTCTCAAAGTACATATATTTCACTATATACAACCCTGAGATTAATTTTCTTGCATGCATTCATGGTAAATACCATATAACCATATAACAATCACAGCACGGAAACAGGCCATCTTGGCTCTCCTAGTCCATGCCGAACCCTTAATCTCACCTAGTCCCACCTACCCGCACTCAGCCCATAACCCTCCACTCCTTTCCTGTCCATATACCTATCCAATTTTACCTTAAATGACACAACTGAACTGGCCTCTACAGGAAGCTGCAATAGAAACAATGAAAGACCACAGCCAAAAGGATGGACAAACAACCAGTGTGCAAAAGATAAAAAACTGTGCAAATACAAAAAGGGATAATAATAATAATAAGTAAAGAAGTAATAAATATCAAGAAAGTTAGATGAAGAGTCCTTGAAAGTGAATTCATATGTGCCACCACATTGAAGAAAAATCACAATACTACCTGTGAAATTTATTGGGACATAACTTCAGTGCATGCTCCAATGCTTAAAGTACTAGTATATGAGCACTCTGCTGGCTGCAGACATTTTAACTCTCTGTGTAATGTCTCTATCAGCCAACAGTGAAGAAGAGCACCATTAATCTGTAGAGCCTGACAACGTTTGAGTAGCTTCACCAGCCTTTCTCAGAGAAACGGACAATAGTTCATGCTCAGTGTCTCCCTGACAGTGCAGCTGAGATCACAATATCTGCATTGTAAGAATGAAAGATACCAGCATGCTGCTAAATGAACAAAGTATTTCATCTTGTCTCTGTGTGAAAGGACCGACTTTCTTTAAATGACTGCTTCTGCCTTGGATCTGATTTTTGTACAAGGCTCTCTGATATTCCAAAGCAGTGTCTAAGCTGAGAATAATGCATGGTTTATATATTGAATGACAACACTGCAAAGTAGCTTTTGGTATAAAATTCTGACTGAGTTAATGTGAGCTGTTGCAGTTACTTACAGAATTTGACCTCAAGGGAAAGTATTTGAACATCCTGTTTTAGTACCTGTACCTGCTTATGGACAAGATGTCTATTTCTTACTTGTATTCCAGTGAGTTCTTCCCCAATCTTCTGTCTCAGCGTATGCAAAACCAGTTCAATAACTCCAGGGCAACTCTTAACCAACTTTTTCAGCATATCTTCAGAAATACGAAAATGCAATTTGGAAAACACCTTCCTGTGAAAATGAATTATGAGATATATTAATAAACAGGTTTTAAAAAACAAGACCTGATGACTACTTAGATTTAGTCAAAATAATATAAGAGTAATAGAGCCACAGAGACAGGCCCTTCAGCCCATCACATTCATGCTAGACTTTTGCCCATCTGCAGTAATTTCATTTGCCAGCATTAGGTCGATAACATTTATGCTTTCTCTATTCAAGCGCCTGTCTAAATGTTTGCAATGATTGTATTTGATCCCACCAACCAGACATCAACCATTACAAACTGAGATGCAAGAAATCTGAAATAACTTAACAGTGTTTGTAAGTCATTATTGTATTTCGCTTTACACTCAGTTGCCACTTGATTAGGGAAACTTGTACACCTGCTCGTTGAAGCAAATATCTAATCAGCCAATCATGCGGCAGCAACTCAAAGCATAAAAGAGGAACAGACAGAGTGGACATCTAATGCCTCTTCCCCAGGGCACCACTGCTCAATACAAGAGGACATGGCTTTAAGGTAAGGGGTGGGAAGTTCAAGAGGGATATTAAAGGAAGGTTTTTTACTCAGAGTGGTTGGTGCATGGAATGCACTGCCTGAGTCAGTGGTGGAGGCAGATACACTAGTAAAGTTTAAGAGACTACTAGACAGGTATATGGAGGAATTTAAGGTAGGGGGATATATGGGAGGCAGGGTTTAAGGGTTGGCACAAAATTGTGGGCTGAAGGGCCTGTACTGTGCTGTACTATTCAATGTTCTAAAATGTTCACAAGTGGTCCATGTGGAGTTTAATTTCAATGTTTAAGAGAAGCATGCTGGGTACATGCATAGTAGGAATATGGAGGGCTATGATCCCAGTGCAGATCATTGGGAGTAGACAGTTTAAAGTGTTTCAGCATAGACTAGATGGGCCAAATGGCCTGTTTCTGTGTTGTATTTCTCTATGACTCTCTGACTATCATTCAATCTCAGCAGGACCAAGGAACTGATTAACTGATTGTAGACTTCAGGAGAGGGAAACCAGGGGTCCTTGAACCAGTCTTCATTGGATGATCAGAGGTTGATTACCAACTTAAAAGTCCTGGGTGTTACTATTTCAGAGAACCTGCCCTGGACCCAGCACACAAATGCAATTGCAAAGAAAGGATGGCATCAACTCTACTTGCTTAGGAGATTTGGTATGACATTTAAAACTTTTAGAAATTTCTATAGATGTGTTGTTGTGAGTGCATTGGCTCACTGCACCACCACCTGGCGTGGCAACGCTGATGTCTTTGAATGGAAATTCCTACAAAACATTGTGGATTTGTAGTGGAAATAAGACAAAGAACATTAAACATTAAACCACAAAGTCCCCGAAAGTGAGTCCATAGCCACAGAGCTGCTGTGATGAGTGAAGCCTGTCCAGAAGCCTGATAGCTGAAGCCCACAGCTACTCAGTTAGTTCAGTGCTGTGCTGATGGCTGATGATTGCAGGCCACAGCTGCAGAGTCAGTTCAGCACTGAAGCACCTTAATCAAATCACACAAATAGTAAAAAAAAGTAAGAACACATGGAACATGAACTGCGAAGACCCCAAAATTGAGTCCATAGCTGCTGAACATGCTCAGCGATGAGGTGAGTGAAGCCTGTCCAGGAGCCTGATGGCTGCTAGTGGCATGGGACCCAAGACTCCTGCACCTTCTACCAGCAGCAGTGAGAGGAGAGGGAGAGCAGATGGCTCTGAACACCTGCTCATCCTCGACAATTTTAATCTTGCTCAACATTTTAATTGGCACTGAGAAATAGAACCAACCTCCAATTCTTGCTCCACCATCAGGAATTGAAGCAGCCACCCCAGCAAATGACCATCTCTGCTCACTCCCTCTCATTCTCACCGTATCCCCCAGGAGATTGCAAAGGAGCCAGATTGTTTAGTTGACTCAAAAATACAGTCTTGAAATGGCTGCAATTGATCACAGTTCAGAAGAAGTATACTGTACTTGGAGAATGTAAAGTATCTAGTAGTTTTGTGAGCAGAGTGCAAGATGTCACAACTGGTTACTGGCACCATCATGTCCTTTATACTGCACCATTGGGAAGATTAGGTTTTATTCTGGATACTTTGGGATAATGCATAAAGCAGCACCTTATCTAGCTGAACACTCACTGGGGCCAAAGGCTCCAGTGCAAAGTACTGGGAAATGCAGAAACTGTGAATATAGATTTAACTGTGATAATCTGTGACTCACTGTGGGTAGCATGAAGATTTACCTCCGCTATATGGAAGACCAACTCAGTAGACCATCATCTTACTGTGAAGTCATAATGTATGTTTTGATGCCAAAGGTCACAAGTGAATTTTAGACTTAATTCTGGATAAACACAGACCACCATACACGTAGTCTGCTTTGATTCATTCCACTATTGATAGCAGAGGTTAGGACTGAGTAACCGGCCTTCTGGAGAGTAATGGGTGGGTACAAGTGGTGCAGGCCATATGAACAATATCAGTGATAATCCACAAGTTTTGGACCTATTATCTTAAAAACACATTTCATACTAACAATTTTTTTTTAAAGTGGCAAACATTTGCTTCAGAGTTAGTACTTTTCCGGGGCTCAGCTGAAACAAGGAGTGGTCTGGTCATGGCAGGACCACCCAGTTCCTCTGTTCACTCCTGTTGTACTGACTCTGCAGTTGTTGTCCCTTCCTGCAGAAGCACACTGTTACATGTATCAGAGTGTGAAAAGAACATAATACATTTATATAGAGCCTTTTAATATATTGAAGGCATCTCAAATCACTTTAAAGTCAATGACATTACTGGTACGCCATTCAGTGTCGCCCTGCAGAGTGCTAAATTCATTACAGTCCATCTTGTGCACCACTCCAACTACCCATAAGTATATACACACCAACCTTGATAAAACACCCCAGACTGTCAGAAACTTCACACAAGCCCCTCTTCACACTGAGGAGGAGATATAAGAGCCTAAAGACAGTAACTCATAGTTTTAGGGACTGCTTCTTCCTCTCTGCCATCAGATTTATGAATGGTCAATGAACTCATGAACATTATTTTGCTATCTCTATTTTGCATATTTTATTCTCTATTGTGACCTACAGTATTTTTATATATTGTGCTGTACTGCTACCAAAAAACAACCAATTTCACAAAATATGTCAGTGACAATGTACTTGATGCAGAAGAAGGTAAACTAAGAAGCCGCAGTATAGAAAAAGTTATAAACCCCCCATAAGTCCTCAGGATCACTTTACTTTAGGTCAGCTTCCCATAGAGATGATGTAAGCACTAATCAATCCAGAATCACGGCCTGTGGGCAAGGCAAAGAAAGGCACATATAATGCTGAGCACAAAAGATTCTGTGTATTTCTGCTCTGGAAATCCAGAGCAACACAGATAAGATGGTGGAGGAACTCAGCAGGTCAGGCAGCATCTATGGAAATTAAACAGTCAACGTTTTGGGCTGAGACCCTTCATCAAGGCTGGAAAGGAAGGAGGCAGCCAGAACAAAAAGTTGGAGGAGGGGGAGGACAAGTCAGAAGGTAATAGGTGAAGCTAGGTGGGTGTATGTATGTGTGAGGAGGATGATGAGAAGTAAGAAGTTGGGAGGTATAGGTGGAAAAGGTAAAGGGCCAGAAGAGAGTAGAGTGGATTCTGGGAAAAAGGGAAGAAGGAGCACTGGGGGAGGTGATAAGCAGGTGAGGAGGAGAAGCAGTAAGAAGGGGTGCCAGAGTGGGGAAATGAAGAAGAGAGGAGGGGGAAAGGTGAAGAATTACCAGAAGTTGGAAAAATCATGTTCATGCCATCCGGCTAGAGGAGGAATATAATGCTGATTTTATCACAATCATTCTTCTTAATGATTTATTAAAACAAATATTTTACAGTGGGAGGGAAGTTTTGCCACTGTTAATTCCAACTGAATTCTCCTTTACTGTTCTAAATGCTGACTTAGAATGACCCAAATGGGATTTGGGTGCTGGAAAGTAGAGCCTGCTGTCCCAGGCAGTAAAGTAATAAACATTGATTCACTTGCCTGTTTAGTAACTGCCAGTTACTCAGCTTCTGTTGGGTGGAGTTTGCTGGAATATAGTTGTGCATTTCTACCAATCTGGGCAAAAAGTGATTCACCACTTCAGCAACCATAACTGAAGGCAAAGAAATGAAAACCAGTTGAGATTTGTTGACTGAAAACCATCAACACACATGTAGCCCATTATCTGACGGATCATAAATTGAATTTATCAACATTTCTGTTCTGTAGAGTTATCACATTCATAACAATACTAGTTCTTGATTGGTCAGGGTATCAAAGGTGACAGGGAGAAGGCAGCAACATAGGGTTGAGAGAGATAATAAATCAGCCATGATAATAAATGGAGGAACAGAATGGGCCAAATAGCCTAATTCTGCTCCTGTGTCTTATAGTCTAATATAAAGCATTTTCTTTGCATTGACTGCAGATGGATATTAGGGCTGATTTACCTACTTGCACTGGAAAAATCACCAGTAGTATGCCTACAATTTTCCAAATGGTGATGTCACTGGATAAGATTCCACATTATCAGTGCGATTATAAAATAATTTTCCAACTTATCCTGTGTCTTCATAAGCAAATCAGCAAAAGTTAATGCAATTAGATGGCCTACAGAAGAAAGTGATGTATCTCCCTGTAGCTGACTAAGGCAGTCACCAGTTATTTATCTGTTGCCTATTGCACTTACTGCCTATCACTAATTGTCTTTGAACTGAGTGATTGATAAGCCATTTCAGAAGGTGTTTAGGAGATCAGGAGCCACAAACAGACTGGACAGAATAATGATAGCAGATGTCCTCCTGAAGAACATCAGTGAACTGGGTACATTTTAGGACAATCTGTTAGTACTTTCTGTGGTCATCACCACAAATAACTAGCATATTATTAATTGGATTTAGATATGATTTCCGAGCTACTACAATATCACTCAGCTTTACATAAAATAACACTGCAGGCTTTACAAAACAGGACAAACTTCAATTTACCTTTGCACTGCTGGGACATTCACCAGCATTTTTCAAATTTTGAGAACTGAAAGCTGGAGAGACTTTATTTTCACACACTACTAGGCTCTCTTGAGCATTAGGTGGCTATTATTTATTTTATTTAGAGATACAGCATGGAACAGGTCCTACCGGCCCTTAGAGCCGCACCACCAGCAACCACTGATTTAACTCTAGCCTAGTCCTGGGACAATTAACAATGACCAATTAACCTACTAACTGATAGGTCTTTGGATTATGGGAGGAAACTAGAGCACCTGAAGGAAACCACGGGGTGACAAGAACAACACACAAACTCCTTACAGATGATGTCATGATTGAACTCTGACATCCTGAGCTGTAGTAGCATCGCACTAACTGCTATGTCACCATGGTGCTCATTAAGATCAGTAATCATTCCCATGTAAACATCCATAATAATGCTACACTTTGAGTGAAGACAGTTTCACTTTGCAATTTCCCAGCCCCATTCCTGCTCTCGTTATCAGGAGAGACAGACATTCAGGAACTTTCATATGGTTAACAGAGTTACAGCTTCAATGAAGAAACGGAGCTGGGGAAGACAGATAGAAGATGCTGGATAGGGCTCAAGTGTATTTTAAAATAAACAATAGATACATGGAAATGTTTGCACAACAGTTTGTTTTGCATTAGATAACAGTCATTTGTCTAAACAATTATCTATTTTTTCCTAAAATTCCACAAGTTTAAAAGACTAGCTATAAAATTAAAAACATCAAGGATTGTTCTGTTAACAGGGGACACAAGACTGCAGATGCTGAAATCTTGAGCAACAAACAATCTGCAGGAGGTACTCTATAGGTTGAGCAGCACCTGTGGGGGGGAAAGTAATGTGGGGTTTCAACCCAAAACCTCAATAATTTTTCCACCAATCTCACCGCATCCCCATCCTGCACCCTCTCCCCCAGCTTGCTTCAGTCAGGGAGGCAGTAGCAATTGGGCTCAGATGCCTTGGTTTGCAGGCAAACATTTCCTAACCTTGACATCATGTGCCTGTGTGTGGGGCCAGGATTAGACTGGGGAGTAATTTTATTATTTCCTGCACAGGCTAGGCTGACAACCATGACAGTCACAAGAAATGAATCTTCTGATCACTAGTGCAAGCCAACCAGAAGAAGCATCCTAAGAATCCCTTAAGTTTATGAAAGGCATATATGGGGTAGAGAGCCAGAATCTTTATCCCCAGGATAGGAATGCTGAATACTGGAGGATGTAACTTTAACCTAAGAGGTGGAAAGTTTAAAGGGGATGTGCGGGACAAGTTTGTTTACACATTGGTGAGTGCCTGGAATGGGCTGGCAGGGTAGTGGTGGAAGCAACACATATAAAATGCTGGAGGCCAGGCAACATCTATGGAAAAGAGTACAATCGACATTTTGGGCCGAGCCCTTCCGTAGAACCAATCAGTCCTGCTGAGTACACCAGCCTCAACAGACTTTTGGAGACAGAGTTGCAGATTTCCTTGCAAATATGGTGCCTATAAAAAGTATTCACCCCCTCCCTGTAAGTTTTCATGTTTTATTGTTTTACAAATTTGAATCACAATGGGTTTAGTTTGGCTTTCTTTTTGACACTGATCAACAGAAAAGACTCTTTTATGTCAAAGTGCAAACAAATTTCTACAAATTGGTCTAAATTTATTAGAATTATAAACACAATAATTGATTACATAATTACTCACCCCCTTCAAGACAGTATTTAGTAGATGCACCTTTGGCAGCAAATACAGCCTGTGTGGGTAGGTCTCTATCAGCTTTGCATATCTGGACACCAATTTTTCACCATTCTTCTTTACAAAACTGCTTAGATTACATGGTGATTGTGCGTGAACAGCCCTTTTCAAGTCCAGCCACAAATACTCAATTGGATTGAGGTCTGGACTCTGACTTGGCCACTCCAGGACATTAACTTTGTTGTTTTTAAGCCATCCCTGTGTAGCTTTGGAGTTATTGTCTTGCTGGAAAAGAAATCTTCTCCCAAGTTGCAGTTTTCTTGCAGACTGTATCAAGTTTTTTCCTCCCAAATTTCCCTGTATTTTTCTGCATTCGTTTGACCCTCTATTTTCACAAGCCTTCCAGGGTCTGCTGCAGTGAAGTATCCCGACAGCACAATGTAGCCACCACTATGCTTTGTAGTAGAGATGGTGTGTTCTTGATGATGTGCAGAGTTTGGCTTACGCCAAACAGCTCAATTTTGGTTTCATCAGACCATAGGACCTTCTTCCAGAAGACTTGAGAGTCTCACATATGCCTTCTGGCATATTTTAGCCGAGATTTCACGAGTTTTTTCCCCACAGTGGCTTTCTCTTTGCCACTCTCCTATAAAGCTGCGACTGGTGAAGCACCCAGGCAACAGTTGTTGCATACATAGTCACTCCTATCTCAGCCACTGAAGCTTGTAACTCCTCCAGAGTTGACATAGGTCTCTTGGTAGCCTCTCTCTCTGGACTCCTTCTTGCACTGTCACTCAGTCTTTGAGGACGGCCTGCTCTAGGCAGATTTATAGTTGTGCCATATTCTTTCCATCCCTTGAAGTTTGACTTAATTGTACTTCAAGAAATATTCAGTGACTTGGAAAGTTTCTTGTATTCATCTCTTGACTTCTGCTTTTCAACAACTTTTTTATGGAATTGCTTGCAGTGTTCTTTGTCTTCATGGTGTAGTTTTTGCCAGAATACTGACTCAACAACAGTTGGATCTTCCAGATACAGATGTATTTTTACCTCAATCGAGAAACCTTGACTACACATGGCGATCCCCATTTAACTAATTATGTGAGTTCTAAAACCAATTGGCTGCAACAGTGATGATTTAGTGTATCATATTAAAGCAGGTGAATACTTACGCAACATTTATTTTGTGTTTTATATTTGTAATTAATTTAGATCATTTTGTAGAGATTGGTTTTCACTTAGACACGAAAGTGTCTTTTTCTGTTGGTCAGTGTCAAGATAAAGCCAAATTAAAATCAGTGTGATTCAATGGTGTAAAACAATTCAAACATGAAAACTTCTAAAGGGGGGTTGAATACTTTTTATAGACACTGTATATGAACCAGATGCTGCCTGGCCTGCTGACAGATAATGGAAATCTGGAGCAACACACAACATACTGGAGGAACTCAGTAGGTTGAGGGACATCTATGGAGGAAAATGGACAGTCAATATTTTGAGTTGAGACCCTTCATCTATACTGAAAAGAAAGAAGGATGATAGCCAGTATAAAAAGATGGGAGGAAGGGGAGCAAAAGCTGGCAGGTGATATATGAATTTAGGTGATATGAATGTGAAGAAAGGGTTACTGTGGGATGATGGTGTTTATTATGGGACCATGGTCTCTGCCATAATGTGTTTTTCTTTTCGTTTTTTGCTAAATGTTTGAACTAATGGTTTTAGTAAAAAAAAGATCAATGTTTAAGACAAAATGACTGAAGATTCCTATGAGGCAGAGTTACCAGAACACAAGTTCCACCCATGGACCTCTCCTCTGTAGATAGACATTTCTGCAGTTGCCTCTGGTAGGCCACAGTGAAAATGCATCTCCACACACCTGCAGGCAATGCATTCGGAGTTCCAATAGGGTGGTAAAACATTGTACTCATGACGCTGCTAATTCTTTTGCAAACACGAGGAAATCTGTAGATGCTGGAAATTCAAGCAACACACACAAAATGCTGGTGGAACGCAGCAGGCCAGACAGCATCTATAGGAAGAGGCACAGTCGACGTTTTGGGCCGAGACCCTTCGTCAGGACTAACTGAAAGAAAAGATAGTAAGAGATTTGAAAGTGGGGGGGGGGGAAGGAGGGGGAAAACCAAAATGATAGGAGAAAACCCGAGTGGGTGGGGTGAAGCTAAGAGCTGGAAAGGTGATTGGCAAAAGGGAAACAGGGCTGGAGAAGGGAAAGGATCATGGGACAGGAGGCCTAGGGAGAAAGAAAGGGGGAGGGGAGCACCAGAGGGAGATGGAGAACAGGCAGAGTGATGGGCAGAGAGAGGAAAAAAGGGAGAGGAAAAAAGGGGGAGAATAAATGAGGGATGGGGTAAGAAGGGGAGGAGGGCATTAATAGAAGTTAGAGAAATCAATGTTCATGCCATGTTGGAGGCTATCCTGACGGAATATAAGGTGTTGTTCCTCCAACCTAAGTGTGGCTTCATCTTGACAGTAGAGCAGGCCATGGATTGACATATCAGAATGGGAATGGGTCATGGAATTAAAATGTGTGGCCACTGGGAGATCCTGCTTTATTTGGCGAACAGAGCATAGGTGTTCAGCGAAACGGTCTCCCAGCTCTGTCCGCCAGAGAAAGCAGGATCTCCCAATGGCCACACATTTTAATTCTACATCCCATTTTGATATGTCTATCCATGGCCTCCTCTACTGTCAAGATGAAGCCACACTCAGGTTGGAGGAACAACACCTTATATTCCATCTGGGTAGCCTCCAACCTGATTGGCAACATCTTTGGCAGAAAAGCAGTTTTCAACATTTTAGAACATAGAAATCTACAGGCTCTTCAGCCCACAGTATTGTGCTAACCATGTAACCTACTCTAGAGACTGCCTAGAATTTCCCTAGCGCATAGCCCTCTTTTTCTAAGCTACACGTACCTACCTAAGAGGTTCTTAAAAGACCCTATTGTATCTGCTTCCACCACTACCGCTGGCAGTGGATTCCACACACCCACCACTCCCTGTGTTATTTAAAAAAAGACAAAAAACTTACCCGACATCCCCTCGGTACCTATTTCCAAGCACCTTAAAACTATGTCCACTCATGTTAGCCATTTCAGCCCTGGGAAAAGCCTCTGGTTATCTACATGATCAATGCCCCTCATCATCTTATACACCTCTTTCAGATCCCCTCATCCTCTGTCATTCCAAGGAGAAAAGGCCAAGTACACTCAAACTATTCTCATAAGGTACACCCTCCAATCCAGGCAACATCCTTATAAATCTCCTCTGCACTCTCTCTATAGTATCCACATCCTTCTTGTAGTAAGGTGACCAGAACTGAACACAGTACTCCAAGTGGGGTCTGACCAAGGTCTTATATATCTGAAACATTACCTCATGGCTCTTGAACTCAATCCCAAGTTGATGAATGCCAACACACCATACACCTTCTTAACAACACTGTCAATCTGCACAGCAGCTTTGAGTATCCTATCAACACGGCTCCCAAGATCTCTGATTCTCCACAAGGCCAAGAGTCTTAGCATTTATATTATAGTCTGTCTTCAAATTGGACCTACCAAAATGAACCACTTCACACGGATCTGGGTTGAGGTCCATCTGCCACTTCTCAGCCCAGTTCTGCATCATATTGACGTCCTGCTGACAGCCCTCCAAGCTATCCACAACACCCTCAATCTTTGTGTGAATAGCAAACTTACTAACCCACCCTTCTACTTCTTCATCCAGGTCATTTATTTAAAAAAAATCAGAAAGAGGAGAGGTCCCAGAACAGATCCCTGCAGAACATCTCTGGTCACCGGCCTCCATGCAGAATACTTCTGAATACATCTACAACCAATCTTTGCCTTATGTGGGCAAGCCAATTCTGGATCCACAAAGGAAGGTCTCCTTGGATCCCATGCCTCCTTATTTTCTGAAGGAGCCTTGCATGGGAAACCTAATCAAATGCCTTACTGAAATCCAGAAACACTACATTCACTGCTCTGTATTCATCAATGTGTTTCATTACATCCTCAAAAAATCCAATCAGGCTCGTAAGGCAAAGCCATGCTGACTATCCGTAATCAGATTATGTCTCTCCAAATGCTCATAAATCCTGCCTCTCAGGAGTTTCTCCATCAACTTATCCACCACTGAAGTCAGACTCACTGGTCTATAATTTTCTGGGTTATCTCTACTCCCTTTCTTGAACAAGGAAACAATATTTGCAACCTTCCAATCTTCCGGTATACTCCCGTCCCCATTGATGATGCAAAGATCATTGCAAGAGGCTCAGCAGTTTCCTTCTTTGCTTCCTAAAGTAGCCTGGGGTATATCACATCCAGTCCCAGTGACTTATCTTTTCAAAAGCTCCAGCACACCCTCTTTCTTATACTTGTCATAAACACTTGTCTACACGCTCAAGTGTTTTGGTCTGCTGCAAGTCATTCCCACAATTGCCAAGGTCTTTTTCCCTGGTGAATACTGAAGCAAAGTATTCATTAAGTACCTCCACTACCTCCTCCGACTCCATGCACGTTTCCACTATCACACCTGATTGGTCCTATTCTCACACGGCTCATCCTCATGTTCTTCACATACTTGTAGAATACCTTGGGGTTTTCCTTAATCCTGCTCACAAGACCTTCTCAAGGCCCCTTCTGGCTCTCCTAATTCTATGCTTAAAATCCTTCCTAGCAACCTTTTAATTTTCTAGAGCTCTAACAGTATCTAGTTTCCTGATCATTTCATAAGCTTTTCTTCAGATTCAGTTTATTGTCATTTAGAAACCACAAATGCAATGCAGTTAAAAAATGAGACAACGTTCCTCCAGAATGATATCACAAAAACACATGACAAAACAGACTACACCAGAAAATCCACATAACATTTGGCAATCTCCAATCCAGAGTCCAGAGAGGCTGCTGCGTATTAATATCGTGCCTACCATCGTGCCTACCATCGTTCCCCGGAACGGAGCTCCAAATCCAGCAGACAAACAAGACCAAAAACTAAAACTACAAGACCTGCACAAAACCACATAGTTAATAACATATAATTGCAACAGTGCAAACAATAGCATAATTGATAAAAAAAAGACTATGGGCACAATAAAAATAGTCCAAAGATGTTAATGAACTATAAGTTCAGAAGAAATCACAACACAGATTCCACAAGTCCCCAGGGTCCCAACAGACTCGCCATCTCACACCGGCGGCAGAAGGGAATACCCCCGCTATGGACTTCACGGCGCCGCCCGACTCAGCCTCACAGACGCAGCACACACCGAAAGCGACCTGACCACAGCGGACTCTGAGTCCGTCGAACCTCCGAGCCGACGACCATCCCCTCCGGCACAGCTTTTCTGAGCACCATCCTCTGCCGAGCGTATTAAGACGGCCCCGCCACCGGCAACGTGACCCCGAGGACTGGGGGCCTGTTCTTCCCAGCAGAGTCCCGGACCTCACAGCAACAGCAACAAAGAAGGTCTTCCTGGAGATTTCCTGATGTTCCTCCGTGCTCCCACGTTCGTTTATGATTGCGCACGGCACCCCACTTCACAATAAACAATCAGCTCCGGAATGGCCGCTGCAAGCAGCGTCCTGCCACCATCTTGGAATTTTTCTTCTTAATTAGGTTTTCTACATACTTTGTACACCATCTTTAACTCCGCCATCCTTTCCCTACCTCAATGGAACATACCTATGCAGAATCCCATACAAATGTTCCCTTAACATTTGCCACATTTCTGCCTTGCATTTCCCTGAGAACATCTGCTCCTAATTTATGTTCCCAAGTTGCTGCCTAATAGCAGCATAGTTCCCCCTACCCAATTAAATGTTTTTCCAAATTGTCTGCTCCTATCCCTCTCCAGTGCTATGGTGAAGGAGATAAGAGTTGTGGTCACTACATCCAAAATGCTCTCCCACCGAGATCTGACACGTGATCAGGTTAATTTCCCAAGACCAGATCAAGTACAGCCTCTCCTTTAGTTGGCTTATCTACATATTGCATCAGGAAATCTTTTTAAACCCTCACCAACAGCATTAACAAACCTTCCCGTCAGGATATTTGTCCCCCTCAGATTCAAATCCCTGCAGTTTTGCACTAAAATAGACTTTTTAATAGTTCCAATTGTGTTTTTGCTTGGAAAGTTGTGCGTAATTTAAGTTTAATTGATTCTAGTTGTGAAAGCTGCAGATAAGCTGTGATGCTGCTACCGGGTTTTCACTAAACCTGTATGTTTTTACACTCGACTTTGAGGACCTCCAAAATATTGTAACGTGTGTTTGTTGTTGCAAATTAAACAATTATTGCCCCCAACTCTAGGAATAACTCTCCTAAGGAATATCACCCAAGTACCTAACGCTTCCATCCAAGGGGACGGGGGATAGATGAGAGATGGAAACAGAGGCCACATAAGGAGCGGGGTGGGTGGTGAGGGAGAGGGGAGCCCCCGAATGGGCGTGATGGAGTGGGGGGTCCTCCCTCCTTCAGGACCAGAACAGGTACCGAAGAGATCGCATGAGACCCCACTCTACCCCCACAGCCGCTGCCCGGCTGTCCTTCAAACAAACACCCGCGCCTGCGCGCTGCACCTCCATCGCTGAAATCGCGGGCGATGTTCCGCTTGGGTCGTGACAGCGGCACCCCGTCGATCCAGGCGTAGAGTTCCTGCTGTGCATCCTCGCTCAGCTTCATGTTGGGTGCCCGGGATGGTGAGGCGGAACGGAAAGCCCCTGCTTCAACTGTTCCGCTTGGCGCTGATACAACGACCGTGAGTGTTTGTTCGTTGCCTAGTTACGGCTGTGTACGGTGTGGGGGAAGGATCAGAAAATGCTTTGTTCAACTCACTTCAAAACCTATCTTCTGACAGACAGACATACTTACTTTATTGATCCCGAGGGAAATTGGGTTTCGTTACAGCCGCGCCAACCAAGAATAGTGTAGAAATATAGCAATATAAAACCATCAATAATTAAATAATAATAAGTTAATCATGCCAAGTGGAAATAAGTCCTGGACCAGCCTATTGACTCAGAGTGTCTGACACTAAAGGAGGAGTTGTAAAGTTTGATGGCCACAGGCAGGAATGACTTCCTATGATGCTCAGTGTTACATCTCGGTGGAATGAGTCTCTGGCTGAATGTACTCCTGTGCCTAACCAGTACATTGTGGAGTGGATGGGAATCATTGTCCAAGATGACATGCAACTTGGACAGCATCCTCTTTTCAGACACCACCGTCAGAGAGTCCAGTTCCACCCCAACAACATCACTGGCCTTACAAATGAGTTTCTTGATTCTGTTGGTGTCTGCTACCCTCAGCCTGCTGCCCCAGCACACAACAGCAAACATGATAGCACAGGCCACCACAGACTCGTAGAACAAACTCAGCGTCGTCCGGCAGATGTTAAAGGACCTCAGTCTCCTCAGGAAATAGAGACGGCTCTGACCCTTCTTGTAGACAGCCTCAGTGTTCTTTGACAAGTCCAGTTTATTGTCAATTCGTATCCTCAGGTATTTGTAATCCTCCACCATGTCCACACTGACCCCTTGGATGGAAACAGGGGTCACCGATGCCTTAGCCCTCCTCAGGTCCACCATCAGCTCCTTAATATTTTTCACATTAAGCTGCAGATGATTCTGCTCGCACCATGTGACAAAGTTTCCCACCGTAGCCCTGTACTGAGCCTCATCTCCCTTGCTGATGCATCCAGCTATGGCAGAGTCATCAGAAAACTTCTGAAGATGGCAAGACTCTGTGCTGTAGTTGAAGTCTGAGGTGTAGATGGTGAAGAGAAAGGGAGACAGGACAGTCCCCTGTGGAGCCCCAGTGCTGCTGACCACTCTGTCTGACACACTGTGTTGCAAGCGCACGTACTGTGGTCTGCCAGTCAGGTAATCAATAGTCCATGACACCAGGGAAGCATCTATCTGCATCATTGTCAGCTTCTCACCCAGCAGAGCAGGGGGATGGTGTTAAGTGCACTGGAGAAGTCAAAAAATATGACCCTCACAGTGCTCGCTGGCCTGTCCAGGTGAGCATAGACACGGTTCAGCAGGTAGACGATGGCATCCTTAACTCCTAGTTGGGGCTGGTAGGCGAACTGGAGGGGTCTAAGTGTGGCCTAACCATAGGCCACACTGCGACATTTTAATCGGCTTTCATGGAGCTTATCAATAGGAATTTAATCAAGCAATGCTGGAAATACTCAGGCATGGCCCAAGTCTTCGGTTTTTAGTTTAGATTTTCAACAAGATACAGTTTATTTTTAATATTTTCTTTTATAAATGTCATGTTAAAATCTGAGAGTTGCACAACTTGCATATATACCTAACTGTAAAACATGATTGCAAATTATATTGTCGTATTTATTAATAAACTGCAGGAAGAACTCAGCAGGACAGGCAGTATCTGTGGAGGGACAAGAATCAAGACCCTTCAGCTGGACTGAGGGAAATAGTGAATGAGTGGGACAAGAGCCAGTAGGTGAGAGGTGGATCCAGGTGTAGAGGGTAAAAGACGAGTGGCAGAGGGACGGTGGTGAGAAGAGGCTGAGGATGGTAGATAGATGGAAGAAGGAGGGTTAGAATAGAGAGAGGCTGGGAGGAGAAAGGTGAAAAGGGCAAAGGTCTACAGATGATAGAATCTGAGGGGAGAGGAAAGTGAAGCTTAGAACTAGATAATGGGGGTGTAATAAATGATAAGGAAGTGATAAGAATGTGATTACCTGCTGCCCAGAGATGGCCTCGGAGATACCGAGTGTTTTTGTTATTATCTTGCAACATTTTATGGATTCTGATATAGTTCCTTTAGATTGGAAGATGGGAAATGAGGGGGAAAAGAAAACAAGTAATGGTTACCTGTGGGCCTGATGTACTGAGAGAGACAAGAGATTCTTCACTATTCTTGGTTGGTGCGACTGTAACAAAACCCAATTTCCTTCAGGATCAATAAAGTATGTCTGTCTGTTCTCCCTTGACCAATGTGACCAATGACCTACCAAATGTTGAAATGACTAGATAGGGTTAGGGTTGGAGAGGATGTTTCCTTTGGTGGGGGTATCCAGAAATAGAAGGCATAGCCTCAAAATTGAGGTGTCCCCTTTTAGAACAGAGGTAAGGAGGAATTTTTTTATTAGCCAGAGAGTAGTGAATTTGTGAAATGCTCTGCCACAGACTGTAGTGGAGGCCAGGTCTGTGGGTATATTTAAGACGGAAGTTGATCGTTACCTGATTGGTCAGGGCATCAAGGAATATGGCAAGACGGTAGGTATATGGGATTGAGTGGGATCCAGGATCAGCCATGATAGAATGGCAGAGCAGACTCAATGGGCAGAATGGTCTAATTCTGCTCCTATGTCTTATGGTCTTAAGGTGTTTGTGCCCTTGCTAGCCATAGGAGAGGCCCTGGAGCACTGGCAAATGTTGTTCCTTTAATCAGGTATAATATTGGGAACTATAGGCCAGTGAGTGCCGCATTAGTGGTAGGGAAGTTACTGGAGAGGATTCTTATTTATTTCACTCAGTGAGTTCACGACACTTTATTACATCCATGTGACCAATTAACCTGTATGTCTTTGGAGTGCGGGAGGAAGCCAGAGCACCTGGAAGAAACCCAGCAGTCATGTACAAACTCCTGATAGACAGCAGTAAGAATTTAACCTTGGTCATTGGCATTGAAAGAGTGTTGTACTAACCTCTTCGAGGTAACACTTATGGGCATTTGGCTTGATTAGAGATGGTCAGCATGGTCTAATGCAGAGCAAGTCATGTCTTACTAATTTGATTGCGATTTGTAACAAGGGTGATTGACGAAGGTAGAGCTGTGGACATTGTTTGCATGGATTTAAGTTCTTTTTATGATAGGATCCTTCAGGGGACACTCATGCAGACGATTAAAATGTATGAGATTTATGGCTCAAGCAGAAGTTCATGAGAATGGTCTGGGAATGAAAGGGTTCTGTGGTCTATTGTTAGATGAAGGGCCTGTGTTTTATGTTTTGATAAGATCCCACATAGGAGATTGCTGAACATGATTAAAGCAATAAATCTTTCTTTACTTGGAGTCTTAGTTTAAAAACAAAACTAATATAGGCAAGCCTCTCTCTGGCTAGCAGCCTGTGACTGATGTGATACAGCAGGAATCGGTTATTGGGGTTAACTTGTCACAATCAACATAAACAATTTGCCTATAAGGACCAAATGTAACATTTTCTGATTTTGCAGCCATGGTATCGTGTGCAGCAAGGAGCACGTGAAGGGGCTTTGAGGATTTTTTTTTATCGTTCAAGGAGTGTTGGCTTCTCAGGCTGAGCCAGAAATTAAGATGCCCTTGAGAAGGTGGCAGTGAACTGCCCTGTGGACATTCTCGAGATGTGGGTATATCCACAGTGCTGTTAGGTAGAGAGTCCCATGATTTTCACCCAGTGAAGGTGAAGGAAAGATGATATTTTTCCTAATTAAGATGGTGTGTGGCTTGGTGGCCAATTTCCATGTGGATTTGTGTTGTATTTGTACAAGATGCTGGTGAGGTCACACTTGGGTTTTCATCACCATGCTATGTGAATGGTGTTTTTAAACTGGAAAGAGTGCAGAAAAGAGTTACAAGGATGTTGCCAAACTATGGAGACTGAGTTATTGGGAGAGGATGGCAGACTAGGACTTTATTCCTTGGAGTTTTGGTGACTAAGAGGCAACCTTATAGAAGTATATAAATAGGTGAGGTGAATGAACTCAGTCGTATTCACAGGGTTGGGAATCAAGATGGCAAGAAAGGAGAGATTTAATAGGAAGCCGAGGAGTAATTTCCTCACCCAGGCAGCGGTGCGTGTGTGGAACAAGTTGCCGGACAATGGAGCTAAGGCAGGTACAATAACATCTTTTCAAAGACTGTTGAGCTGGTACAATGGATTGAAAAAGTGTAGAAGGATGTGGGTCAAAGACAGAATGGGCGTCTTGACTGGCATAGAATAGATGGGCTGAAGGGACTGTTTTCCTGCGGTACGACCATCTCCCAGAGGGAAGAAGCAAACTCTCTTCCCACCTAAAACTAGGAACAGCAGTGAACCCTTGCACTAGCGCACTAGCAGCTCTCCTTGTGTGAGGTGGGTATAAACCTATAGATGAATCAAAACAAAAATTTTGTTGCATTTGCTGCGCATGTACAACCCAATGCAGCAAAGGTGTAGATAGTCTAAAGAATGAACTGTAGGGCTGAGCAATTCATCAAGCTGGATTCGATGAAGAAAATTGCCCAGGCTATTTCATTGCTGAATGAAGTCTCTCTGCACATTAGGTGGTTAACTGTCTTTTTTTTAATGGGTTCTATTGGGTTTCTTTGCTTTGGGACTGTCTGTAAGGAGACAAAACTCAAGGTTGTATATAATATACATACTGTGATAACAAATGAACTTTGAACTTTAAAAAAATGGTTCTAGGCTATTCTGGCCTCATACACAGTTCACCCAGGTGTCCAAAGTTCCAAAGTGTCACTTATGATTTTGCATCAACACTGTAATGCAAATTGTATCATATAGTCAGGACAATGATACAGGTTTTGTTTAGTAATTTGGTATATTGGCCAAAACTTTTGCTTTAGCCACTGGTAGAAACTGTCCAATATACCAGCTTCTCAAAGAGTATGTAATATGGGAAATGGAAAATTAGTTGAGCATTCTCATTTTGAATCTAAAGGCATGTACAACTTCCAGACTGACTGAAATTCTGCACTTCCATTTCTTTGAAGAATAGCTTAAAAGGAACCATTCAGAAACTGCTGCAGTAGCATAGCTGTTAGTGTGTTGGGTATTGGAGTTCAGAGTCCTATCCTGGCATCCTGTGTCAAGAGTGTGTACATTATCCCCATGACTGCATGGGTCCCCTCCGGGTGCTTCGGGTTCCTCTCATAGTCCAAATATGTACCAGTTAGTAGGTTAATTGGTCATTGTAAATTGTCCTGTGGTTAGGCTAGTGTTAAATAGGTGGGGACGTGGCTCATTGGGCCAGAAGGGCCTGTTCTGCACTGTCTATCTAATGTTACGAATGTGCCACAACTCTGAGGGGCCGAAGGGTACAAAGTCGCCCCCTCCTTTTTGAGAATCGCAAGATCGCTATTAATTCGGGTCTGGGACCCAGGAAATGAGAGAGAGAGACACGCAGAATCCACAAGGGTTTGGAATGTGTGTCCTGGCCTCAGCAATACAAAGCCACAGATAACGGCCATTGTCTCTTGGAGACGGAATTGTGTATTGAGTACTGTACTATTCATTGAAGCCCTCAGGGAATGACCAGAGTGGGCTGGTTGAGGGATTGCATCATCCCAACCTGATTGACATCTGAGACCCCATGAGTAAGGATAAAAGAGGGTCTGGGGAACAACCCCTTTAGACACACCAGGAGAAACGTATGAGACCGGTGGAGGCTTGTGTGTGTCCATCCTTGCCTGGATGACAAGTCCTCCACAGAACAGCCTCGCTAAAGGATGAATATGGATCGAGAGCGGATAAAGGAAAGCTGGCAAGTTTCTATTCTCAAAACCTCTCTCTCTCTCCAACAATTGAAAACCCAGCGGTCCTCAAAGGCTGAAGCCTGTATGAACGGAGTGACTTTTATATTTCCATTGGACAATACATTATCCCCTAAACAACGATAGAGCTTATTTCTTATTGAGTATTATTATACCCGCACTTTTAGATTTAGTATTTAGTATTGACGACGTATATTATCTGTATGTTTGCATTGATATTATTTTTGTGTATTTTTACTAATAAATACTGTTAAAAATAGTACCATCAGACTTGGACGGACCTCTCTATCTTTGCTGGTAAGTGACCCAGTTACGGGGTTCGTAACACTAAATAAAAATAAAGTATTTATTTCCTTCTATAGGTACTGCCTTCTGTGCTCACTTTAATTGTCAAAACATGGAGGAACCATCACAAACTCCCTCAGCCCCCCAATGACCCTGTGATTTCAGTCTCTGAGGCCAACATGAGAGCATCATTTAGGAGGGTGAACACACGGAAAGCATCTAGCCCAGACGGGTACCAGACAAACATTAGACATCTGTGCTGATCAACTGGCTGAAGTGCTCACCATTATCTTTAACCTCTTGTTTTGACAGACTAAGATACACACCTGCTTCAAGCAGGCTTGTATTATACCAGTGCCTTAGAAGGACATGGTAACCTGTCTCAATGAGTATCATTCAGTGGCACTTACATGCATTGTGATGAAATGTGTTAAGAGGTTGATGATGAAACACATCATCTCCTGCTCAGAAGTAACTTGGATCTGCTCTAATTTGCCTACCAGCACAAGTCCACAGCTGATGCCATCTCATTGGCTCTTCACTGAATCCTGAAACATACAGACAGCAAAGATGCATATATAAGAATGTTCTTAATCAAACACAGCTCAGCATTCAATACTATCATCCCCTCAAAGCTAATCAAGAAGTTTCAAGACTTTGGCCTCAATATCTCCTTGTGTAATTGGATCCGAATTTCATCAGTTGAAGACCCCTGTCAGTTCAGATTGGCAAACAACAACTTTTCCACTATCTCCATCAGCACAGGTGCACCACAGGGCTGTGTGCTCAGCCCCCTGCTCTACTTGCTTTACACTTATGGCACAGCTCCAATGTCATATTTAAGTTTGCTGATGACATCATTGTTGTAGGCTGAATCAAAGTTGGTGGCGAATCAGCATATAGGAGGGAGACTGAAAATCTCGGTAAGTGGTATCACAACAACCTCTCACTCAATGTCACCAAGACCAAGGAACTGATTATTGCCCTCAGGAGAAGGAAACTAAAGGTCCATGAAGCAGTCTTCATCAGGAAATCAGAGGTGGAGAGGATCAGCAACTTTAAATTCCTCAGTGTTATCATTGCAGAGGACCTGTCCTGGGTCCAACCCATAAGTGCAATTACGGAGAAAGCACGACAGCACTCTACTTCCTTTGGAGTTTACGAAGATTTAGCATGACATCTAAAGCTGACAAGCTTCGTTAGATGTGTAATGGAGAGTACACATCACAGCCTGGTATGGAATCACCAATATTCTTGGACAGAAAATTCAACAAAAAGTGGTGACTGTGGCCTAGTCCATCACAGGAAAAGACCTCCCCTCCATTGAGAGTATCTACACAGTGGTGTCACAGGAAAGCAGCATCCAGCATCGAGGACCCCCACCACCCAAGTCATGCTCTCTTCTCACTGTTGCCATCGAGAAAGGGTACAGGAGCCTCGTGTCTCACACTACCAGGTTCAGAAAGTTATTACCCCTCAACCACCAGGCTCCTGAACCAGTGAGGATAAAGTTACTCAACTGTTTCCACAACTTATGAACTCAGTTTCAAAGACTATCCATCTCACGTTATTGATATTTTTTCCTTATTTATTATCATTATTTTTTCTTTTTCTTTTGTATTAGTCTTTTGCACATTGGTTGTCTGTCCTGCTAAGTGCAGTCTTTGATTCTATTTTGGTTTTTATTTTACTGTAAATGCCTGCAAGAAAACCAATCTCAAGGTTGTATATGGTGATATATATGGACCTTGATAATAAATTTACTTTAACTTTGACTTGATAAATTCTCTCTGCATCTTGTGTGTGCTGCTGCAGAATTTCTTGTCTTTGTGCTCAGTAACGGCTCCATTTCTACTTTTGTGTACTTGTGGCAAAGGTATGAAGAAAAACAAAAGACTTCCTCACACAAACAGCAATACCTTATTGCAATAAAATACAGATTTATTTGATGAAAAGAAAATAAATAACCCATTTTACCCTCACAAATAATAGTTCAGGCCAGCTGAAAAAGTGCATACAATTTATGGACATATCCATAGAATTAGGCACAGTGGATTTCAATTCAGATTCCAAACATAGGATCAACATGTTGCAATTTGCTAAATGTTGATAGAGTCCGATTAATCTTGTACAGCACAAAGTCAGGTGCAAGAGCTTGATATTCAAATAGTAGCAGAGTTTAAAGTAATTTTTATGTGACAGTAATTTTCCACACATACACAAAAATTGTGCAACCCTTCCACACCCCTTTCCCAGTGTTACCTCCATCCCCTCCTTCCCCCCACCCCGCCCCCCCAAGATAGCATTGTCCTCATTTTTAAATGAATACCTAACTTGTATCTGAAGCAATTCAAATTAAAATGTGTTTATTTTTATGAGGCTCTTAATGCCCTCTATCAGGTTTCAAAGAAATAATGATTTCAGAAACATCAGATTTCCATGGAGTACTGAAATAAAAAACTAGATCAATTGGGAAATAGCATAATTTTTTCCTGTAAACCACATTTAAATTAATGATCAAATTCAAGTGCAACTTCAGTTAATGGTTTTTGTACCGAGTTATTCACACCCTAGAATTTTTGTTGAATGTCACTTTTTTTAGTGCTTGTGCTAAATTGTGAATTTCAACCTGGAAGTCAGAAGCATAGCAGACAGCATTTTTGATTTTAAATATTCATCTTGCATAAGTAATTGTGGGCAACAGGAATATATAAAGCATTTGTCACTTACAGAGGAAATGATAGCTGACATGAGTTAAATCACAAAATACGTTTTATAGTTGAAGCAGTTTTCATGACTGATGAAAATCTCTGGCCAATTCCTATGTTTAATCAGGATTGGTTTTATACTTCACTTGTTGACTTGGATTTTCATGCAAATCCAGTTCATGTATGTCCTTGTAATCATTTCCCTGTCACTGTTTTTGGATGTTTAAATGTAATGGAACATAGATAAAGCTCTGAAAGTTGTATAGGACAAAGAAAATCTATACCAATACAGATTGATGCATGGATAAGATGAGTTCCACTGAGACTAAAGTTTGACATGGACAGATTTGTAACCGTGGGGCAAAGCCTTGATTTCTTTTTCATATGTATCCTCAGGATATAAGCATTGCTGACAATAAGAGTTTATTAATCCTGGTTGTCTAGTCTTGCCAAGCCTCCTCAGAGTAAAGAGGTAGCTAGGATCAGTTTGGTTTGTTTAGCTTAAACCTTTCCTTTAACCAAGGAACATTATGGCAATCCAACCAGTTGTCTTATAGTCCCTAATACTAGTTTTAATTAAATTTAGATTCCATTTAAATACATGCCTTGGTTCATTAGTCCTGATAATCGCTCCAGTAACATGCTATAGTTACTGCCTGCTGCACTGAACCATTGTATGGTATCGTTTAGGAAAATAGTTGTGCACCCACCAAGTCTAACCAGCCTGTTCCTTACACAGTTATCTCATCAGAAACTAGCTTCAGATAATAGGATGTTGGAGACTTCCTCTCACTTGGATCAATTCCAATGCAATGATGCAATTAAGTGCAGATTACTCATGAAAAACCTGGAGAATGTGCTTCCTCATTTATACCCAAGCTTAGAAATTCTGTAAGATTAAATCAAGAAACACAAAGGTCATATTTTTATTCAATTTCTGTCATTTTGTCTCAAGTAATTTGTCTTAGCAGAAGGATTACTTCACAACTGCATCCCATCACTTCAGCAGAATCTCTTTAATTTATATAATTAAAAACAAGAAAAATATCCTTGGTAAGTACCAGAGCTACAGTACAATGAAAGGAGCATCGTGGAAATATCGATTTGTTATTTCAAACTAGCCAGCATATTTTTGTATCAAGTATTTTTGTCATCCCACTGATTACTGTATAAATTAATATAAGAAACCAAAGATATTTTTATCATCTTCCTGACAGAACAGTACGAAGATGGCTCCACAGCTGTGCCTCTGTAGTGCAGTGATGCTGCCACACACTTCCTCTTCATCTGTGCTGATTTGGTGGCTTTAAGGCAACTTTTGGCTTGAAACCAGTCTAGCAAAATAAAGAGTAGCCACAATGACTCTTCATATTAGATCAGATCATAATACAAAGCAGTTGGCTTTAGCTTATACACTGACGTTAGCTGTTCTTTCCTCATCATATGTTGTGGCATGGTGATGTAGTGGTTTACTCTCCAAGTACTAAGGTTTGATCATAAGCTTTGTGCAAAGTGTTCTACCCGTGATCACATCTCAGAGTTCAAGCAAGTACGTTAATCGGCAAGTGGAGACAACCTCTGTTTAGCTAAGGGCAAACAAATAATCATCACAATGGCTGAGCATGTGAAGAGGTAGTAAGTTGCAGGCCAATGGTGAAATACAAGGGGAAATAGAATGGATGGGTTTACTTTGCTGGAAGCTGTTGTATACTTGATGGACCAAAAGGCCTCTCCTATGCGCAAGTATAAACAATGATACATATTTCTTCCTTTCCCATTTCTCTAATCACGTATGACACCTAGAAAATGTTTCCTATAGTGGGAGAGTCTAAGACCAGAGCACACAGCCTCAAAACAAGGATGACCCTTTAGGACCAAGGCAAGGTGGAATTTCTTTAGCTAGAGAGTGGTGAATCTGTGGAATTCTTTGCCAGAGGCAGATGTGAACGCCAAGTCATTGAGTATATACAAGTGGAGGTTGATGGGTCTTGGTTAGTAAGGGTGTCAGAGGTTACAGGGAGAAGGCAGGAGAATGGGGTTGAGAGGGATAATATATCAGCCATGATGGAATGGTGGAGCAGACTTGATGGACCAGATGGCCTAATTCTGCTCCTATGTTGTATGGTCTTAATTTGCTATCTTTTGGAAAATTATTTTTTTCCAAATTACTGTCTGACCCTGCACCTCTCTCACCAGTCTCCCAGAACCCATAACATCATTACTTACAGCCAACCAGCTTCATTTGTCAACGCTCTCTCCTTCTCATTCCCTCACTAATTCACCTGCTCGAGCCGTCCTGAGCTCCCCTGAATAGCAACGTCTCTGTTTGGAATATGCACCTCACAGATAGTGAAGCTGTCCTCTCGTACAGGGGTGACCACCTGGTGGGTAGCCTACTCACGTTGGATACTTGATAATTAAACATCCTCTCAACTCATTTAATGTTACAGATAAACAGACCGGTTTATTAGCATGTAACTCCTTAAGAGTTTTAAAACAAACCACAAACTAATTTGTATTAACCTTGTTTTTGAACTTGCACATAAACAGATGTTGGAGCAACAGTGTGTGTGATCCAAAACTGAATCCAAAATCAATCCTTGTTGATTTGGACTACACAATCAACTTAAATATCCATAAAACATTTTTTAGGTTTTAAAACATTGATAATCAAAACTGTTTTTTTTTCATTTTATAGTTTAATTGTACACGAGAGATTCTATAGATGCTGGAAATCTGGAACAACACACAGACACAAACATGGAGGTAGTCAGCAGGTCAGGCAGCATCTATGAAAGAAAATGGACAGTTGATGTTGTGGGCAGAGACCCTCCATCAGGAATTCCAAGGCTCTCTACTTCTTGATGACAGACCCAAACATTTCCTCATATCACCACCTTCATCTGCCTGGCAGAAATGGTACTCACCCTTAACTTCTCTTTCAGCTCATCCTACTTTTGCCATTGATGCTCACATAAGTACCAGCTATACCTGACTTTTTGTTGGCTTCATGGAACAATCCCAGTTTCAAACCTGCATCAGTAGCATTCCCCAATTCTTCTTCAGTTACATTGCTGAATTCATGGATGTTGCTTCCTGCACCAATGTGTAGCTTGTCAACTTTATCTACCTGCCCACCAACTTCCAACCCACTCTTAAATTTGCTCAGTCCATCTCTGACACTTCTCTCTCCTTTATTGATCTCAGTCTCCATCTCCAGAGAAAGGTTATCCACCAACATTTTTCACAAACCCACTACCTCCCTGATTTATGACCATTTAGCGCCTTACATCCTAAATTCCTACGGTCCTGCCAGTTGTAAGGATACTATTCCCTTTTCTCCATCCCGCCATCTCTGCCACATCTGTTCCCATGATGAGACTTTCTGTTGCAGGATATCCAACATGCCCTAGTTTTGCAGAAAAAAGGGTCTTCCCCTCCGCTGCTATAAATGCAGCCCTCACCTGCGTCTCCTTCATTCCACGGACTTCTATCCTCGCCCCTTCCACACCCATTTATATAACAGAGATAGAGTTCCCCTGTCATCACCTACCTCCCACAGATCTTCACATCCAACATGTCCTCTGGAATTTCTGCTATCTCCAGAGGATCCCACCACTAGGAACATCTCCACAGGCATCACTTTCTCTTGTCCAGCCCTACCGGTCCCTCTCCAGCCTACAACCATGATAATTGTTATTCTTGCCCCTACACCACCTCCCTCATCACAATTTATTGTCCAAAATAGACCTTCAAGGTGAGGCACACCTCACATGTGAATTCATTGGTGCAATTTGATCTTCTCTGTGTAGTCTCCTCTACAGCGGTGAGACTCGACGAAGATCAAGGTGGAGGGGTGAGAAGGAATTGCTTCAGCAAGCACCTTCACTCCATCTGCCGTAACAGCCAGGATCTCCCTGCCATCACCATTTTAATTTCACTTCCCATTCCCACACTGACACTACAACCTGTACTGTCACTTTAAGGCCAGACACAGATATGCGGAGGAACACCTCATATTGTTTTGAGCCTCTCCAACCTGACAGCATCAACATCAATTTCCCTAACTTCCAGTAAACACTTCTCTGTTCCCAACAACCCCCTTATTCCTCTGACCTCTTCACTCCTCCCTATCACTCGTCAGCTAGGGCTCCTCCCCTACACCACCCTTTTATAATGGCTACTGCTCTCTTTCTATGCCTGAAGAGGCATCTCAGACCATAACATCAATGATTCATTCCCCTCTATAGATGCTGCTTGACCTGCTGAGTACCTTCAGTGATTTGTGTGTCATTTTCATTTCTGGTCTGACATGTTACTTTGCAGACAAGTGAAAAAATGGTGCAAATTTTAAATTTGGGGCAAGGAATTTGATTGCAGGTGTTGTGATTGTTTTAAATGGTAATCCTCATCTCAAAATTGCTTATACAATTATCACAGACTGAACAGTGAATTATTTAAAATGAATTTTTCTACCTTGTAAAAATCAATTTTTAAAATCTGTCTTAAATATATGATATAAAGTGTGAAGGCTTTAGGTTTCTTAGTTGGGATAACCTGGATGAAGAGACCTGGCCAGAATTTGGATAGGTTTTCATCGCTGGGGCAACCTGGGAGAAGGGCCGTGGACTGAGTTTGGAGATAGTTAGTGGTGGTATTAGTGGTTTTACTTGGAAACTTACCGGCAGAGGTTTCGAGGGTGCAATTGCAATGCCTGGTTTGACAGGAAGTACTGGAGGCTGACTCATAGGCTTTAGCAGCTGTAAAAAAAGGTTATTTTGTTAGCATGTTGTAGAAGCTATAATCACTTCCTTCTGCTTTCTGCTTAATAGATCAGTTTTAATTCATGTTATATTGTAAGACATCTGGGATCAGCTGAGGGAAAAGGGCAGAAGTGAAAACTAACTTCTGCGTAATAACTAATTTAAGAAACTAAGTGTTGTCATCAAAATATGAAAACCACTTGGTGAGTTTTAGTGCGACTCATTGTATAAGAAGAACAGAAGTAGGCCTTTTGGCTCATCACGTACACGCCAGCATGTTTTAGAAACATAGAAATATAGAATATTACAGCACAGGAACAGGCCTTTTGGCCCTTCTTGACTGTGCCGAACCATTTTTCTGCCTAGTCCCACTGACCTGCACCTGGCCCATATTTTGTTCTGGTTGAGTGAACTTGGCCTTTTTTCCTTGGAGTGACGGAGGATGAGAGGTGACCTGATAGAGGTGTATAAGATGATGAGAGGCATTGATCGTGTGGATAGTCAGAGGCTTTTTCCCAGGGCTGAAATGGCCATCACGAGAGGGCACAGTTTTAAGGTGCTTGGAAATAGGTACAGAACAAATGTCAGGGGTAAGTTTTATCACAGAGAGTGGTGGGTGTGTGGAATGGGTTGCTAGTGACAGTGGTGGAGGTGGATATAATAGCCTTTTAAGGGACTCCTGGATAGGTACATGGAGCTTAGAAAAATAGAGGGCTATGTGTAACCCTAGGTAATTTGTAAGGTAAGTATATGTTCAGAACCACATTGTGGGCCGAAGGGCCTGTGTTGTGCTGTAGGCTTTCTATGATTCTACGTTCATCGGTTTCTGTCTACAGGTCACATTACTGCACTGTGAATGAATTAGTGGTGGTGGAGGAATAGAGTAAACGGATGAAGAAATCTTACCGGTTTGGCCTTCAGTTCTGGCAGTGGTTTACATGGGGGAGGAGGTGGTCGAACCTGTTAGAGAAGAAAATGGTTGTTTGCAAAATTGATTTGGCCTTAACTGCATTAAATTTTCTATCAATTTGCATCCATGGATCATCTTGTAGATGCAATAAAGTGGTTACACCTCAGCTTTTATTTTCTTTAGAGATACAGTGTGAATCAGGCACGTCTGGCCCAACGAGCCACACCATTCAGCAACCCCCAGTTTAACCCCAGCCTAACCATAGGACGATTTACAATGCCCAATTAACCTACTAACTGGTACGGCTCTGGACTGTGGGAAGAAAGCAAAGCACCCGGAGGAAATCCACGCATTCCACAGGGTGGACATACAGACTCTTTGCAGAATGGTGCTGAAATTGGACTCTGAGCTCTGGCGCCCTGAGCTGTAATAGCGTCACGGTAAATGCTAAGCTACCATGGTACCATGAACATAATGTAAATGCTGAACATTATGATGAGATTCGTGCATCAAAACAAAAAGTGTAACTCTGTTCAACACCTGATTAACGTTTCACTTGGAGTGATAGGCCCAACAATGCAAGTGTACAAAGCTCTCACAGTATTAGACAGAAGCAGATACACAATAGCACCTGAATAGAACTCTGAAGTTCTATTGGCTACCTTAAATAACTTTCACTTAGTTTCACTTCGCTCACGATCAAAGTCCTGAACACAGGATTGGCTACTGTTAGAGCATGTGTACAGAAGTTGAAGGCAGGATAGTGACAGATGGACGTGAAAAATTATTGAATGGAGAGCTAAGAGAAGAGGTAGTGTATACTGCAGTAACTTCCCCCCTCCCCCCCCCCACCCCACCCCCAGCTACTTACAATCAACTTGTAGCTGACAGGAAGATCTGTCACATTCTCCAGTCTGTGAATGTTACTAATGAAGGTGAGATGTAAGCATGGTGTGAGTATGCTTCAGGGACATCGACAAGCTGACTGAGTGGGCAATCATACACCATTAATCTCCAGGCCATAACAATCAGGACTTGGGCTATATATTGTATTTTGTGACAGCATGTTTTTTCTACTATTATAACTATACGTGTTGTGTATGACCCCCGTGCTTTGCACCTCAGCCCAGGAGGAACGATGTTAGTTTGGCTGTATTCATAAGATCATAAAACCTAGGAGCAGAATTAGGCCATTCAGGCCATCGAGTTAGCTCCGCCATTCCATTGTGGCTGATCCTGGATCCCACTCAACCCCATACACCTGCCTTCTCACCATGTCTGGATGGTTATGTATGGTTGAATAACAATTAAACTTGAACTTGAAGAACATTAGGTGGAAAATTAGGTAGGAAGACACCATTCCAGTCATTTTAATGAACATAACTACAGCCCAGCGTTAAGTGACAAAAAACCAGATAATGTTAATGTTGAAGTAAACTTACTCTTGAATGTTTAACCATTTTCTTGCATGACAAATTGGTGCAAGTTCTAGAGCAGGGGTTCCCAGCCTGGGGTCTATGGACCCCTCAGTTAATGGTAGGAGCCCACAACATAAAACCCCTGCTCCGGAGCATGGCACAACAAAGGAATCTGCGTGGCAACTTTACAACTTCTTGTACTGAGAATGAAATGTGGAGTGCCTAGTGTGTTTGTGTAATTGTGCCTAACGAAAGGCACCGTTACACAAACATGCATTCACCACTACACAAGGAAATCTGCAGATGCTGGAAATTCAAACAACACACAAAATGCTGGTGGAACACAGCAGGTCAGGCAGCATCTATAAGGAGAAGCACTGTCGACGTTTCGGGCCGAGACCCTTCGTCAGGACTAACTGAAGGGAAAGATACAAAGAGATTTGAAAGTAGTGGGGGGAGGGGGAAATGTGAAATGATAGGAGAAGACAGGAGGGGGTGGGATGAAGCTAAGAGCTGGAAAGGTGATTGGCGAAAGTGATACAGAGCTAGAGAAGGGAAAGGATCATGGGATGGGAGGCCTCGGGAGAAAGAAAGGGGTGGAGGTGGGGAGCACCAGAGGGAGATGGAGAACAGGCAAACAACTAAATATGTCAGGGATGGGTTTTCACCACTACACGTTCAGTTGGAACTGGTTTGGAAGAGAGGACAGCAGGAGAGATAGAGTATTCCCAAATGAGTTTGATCCTCATCCTCCTCCCACACCAACATTAACAAGCTAATGAAAGGCACAATTACACAAACACACACTCACCGGTACACGCTCAGTTGGAACCGGTTTGGAAGGCGGGACAGGAGGAGGTGCATTTGGTTTTACCATTCGGTGCTAGGGTTAGAAAAATAATTTAAACTCCTGTCAGATTTGTCCAAGGTTTTAATACAATTGATCACAATAAAGCCCGCCAAACCTGCACAACAATTATAGTGAACAATACTAGGCATTTTAGTCAGTCTTGTGAAGCATCGCAAGTGGTTTAAATTATCTCAGTAGAACCTTGGAGCATCACTAGTAGATTCAGTCCTGGTTTTAGAGTCAAACAGCTCAGGAGCAGATCCTTCAGGCCAACTCATCTACTGACACAGTGGTGCCCAGCTCTGAGCTGGAGAATCTGTATGATTTCTAGTCCCACAACTACCTGAGCCATCTGCATTAAACTGTATGTAGGATCCATTTATACAATTAGAACTATAGAAGTAAGTCGAAATGTTAATTAATTAAGAATAGGAAACAATCCAGCGATCACACTGAAGATGCAACACGATTGTCAGCATGAAAGCAACTACTTTACAACCGTAACCCAGGATATTATGTTGCAGCTATGAAATTCAGAAGTAATTTCTCTGAAATTTCTCAGAAGTGGTTTATTTTCCCCCAAGTGACTGCCGGTATAGATTTGGTAAGATACCACAAGGTGACTGAAATCTAAAGTCACTGCCTCTTCAAAGATACTGCCTGATCTGAATTTTTGCAGCAGTTTTATTTTTGTTCTGTTAAAATTCTTTGACAAGCTGTAATTATTGCATTAACCAAAAGAAAAAGCTAATACCTGCATGTTTTTGTAATAAATTTACAAGCATGACATCATTTTACCTGTGATGATTTAGCTGTTGTGTTTACAGATAGTGTCTTGATTGGATCTGGTTTTGGAGGCTACAATACAATTAAAACAAAAATAAAACAATTTGGTTGAATTTTTATATAAAATTCCTGCCACTAAGTTTTACTCAAAAATTTTAATGTAGATGAATAATTTTAGATATTTAGGATGTTGTTAACAAATTTTGTACCAAACCGTAAACCTTCCAAAGACTTTAGAACATAGAACAGTACAGTACAGCACAGGAACAGGCCCTTTAGCCCACAAAGTTGTGCTGACCAATTAAATTAATAATGAAATGGCCAACTCAACTAATATCTTCTGCCTACACAATGTACATATTCTTCCATTTAATTCACAATCATGTGCTTATCTAGATGTCTCTTAAAGGTCCTTAATGTTTCTAACTTTAGATACCCAAACAACCCTGAAGTCATGTCATGAAGCTTTTCCACACCATTTTTCTGAGGGTTGTGCAATACAGTTTACCAAAGCTTCTCATATACAGTTTTTCATATACCAGCCATCCAAACTGATGCTAACAATTTATAAAAATCATTTGAATTGGTTACTTTACAATCACGGTACATCTCAAATCACTAACTCTTCTGCTTCAATGTTCAGACAGGAGTACTAAATCAATTATTTTTGTTCCTTAAGAATATTATTTTATGCATTTATGATAAAATCAAATTAATAGGAACCTTAGTGAGTGGATTTATTGTACATATAGAACCTGCCAACCTAAAACTACAGGCTATTTTGCCAGGTGGCTGTGGAGGCCAAGTCAGTGATAATTTTTAAAGTGGAAGTTGATAGGTTCTTGTGTAATCAGGGCCTAAAATTTGATGGGGAGAAGGCAGGAGAATGCAGTTGAGAGGGAAAATAAATCAGCTATGATGGAATGTCAGAGCAGACTTGATGAGCCAAATGGCCTAATTCTGTACCTATGTCTTATATGGGATAATGATGTAATATCAAAGTATAATGGTAAGTAACAGAATGGATGTTGCAGAAGTAACAAAATGGATCTTTTTTAAAAAAAAGATTAGAACACAGCAACTCCTTGAATTTTAACAGAATAATAAAGCAGGGCCCTCTGGCACATCATATCAATGTCTCTGAGGGAGATAGTAATGAGAATGGGTCCTCTGACAGATCACACCACATCTCTGAGGGACATGTTAATGAGAATGGGTTCCCCTACACATCAATGTCTCTGAGGGAGATAGTAATGAGAATGGGCCCTTTGACACATCAATGTCTCTGAGGAACTTGTTGATGAGACTGGGTCCTCTGCCACATCATACCCTGTCTCTGGGGGACTTGCTAAGGATTCCAACAAGGAGAGTGGTCTGGATCGGACTAGCTTGAACACTAAAAGTTATGGAAAAACTCAGGGAAGAGTAAATTCATTGGCCACCAATCCCATCCTCTCTCATTACTTGTGCAAGTTTGATGAATGAATCTACAGCATCTCCATCAGGAACACCTAAATCCACATTGTGTTGTCTAGCTCTGACCCCAACCATCTCCTGTCAAAGCATGAATTTATTCCTAGAGTCAATTAGAGTCATAGAACTTTACAACATAGAAATGGGCCCTTTGGCCCATCTAGTCCATGCCAAATCATTAATCTGCCTAGTCCCATTGATGTGGATCATGGCCCTCCATGACTGTTAAAATCAAACCCACATCCACCACTTTTGCTGGCTGCTCATGCCACACCCACACCATCCTCTGAGTGAGTTTCCTTTCATGTCCCCTTATGCATTTCTACTTTTACCCTTAACCCATGATCTTTAGTTCTAGTCTAACCCGACCTCAGTGGAAAGCCTGATTACATTTACCCTATCTGTACCTCTCATAATTATATATACCTCTATGAAACCTCCCCTCATTCTCCTACACTCGGGAAGACTCCAGAGCCATCTTCCTGCTCTTCTCTCCATATCTCGAACTGACTTTGAAACCTTTGCCAATGATAAATGGATGTACCTTCCGGATCAAATGTAATGATCCAGGATGTTCACAATCCACCTCTGCTCAAGGGTAAAGACACTGGCCTTATTATTAGCAATGCACACATTCCATTATGGAAAGACACAAATATGAACATGTATTGTGGAAAACCATTGTAATGTGATAGAAAAGTAATGAAAGACTAAAGCAAAAATTCTGTGTACAGTGGTGGATTTACCAGAGGTGCTGGGCGGCTGGGTATTACTGTAATTTGTAATCGCCGATCCTCTTTTGAGGCATCGAGTAGTGAGTGTTTCAGATGTGAACTCCTGCTGCTGGGGTGCGTGACTTTACAGTTGTTTCTGTCCTTTCCATCAACAAACGTTGGATTTGACAAACCACACGAAGTAGATTTTATTGGTCTGCAATGACATGGAAAAGAAAATTATTCCTCATGTTTAAAGTTAAGTCAATGACCGGTTTCAATTTGGACTTCTGCTACTGTGTTTTAAGGCAGTTCCAGAACTCTGACTCTTTTTGTCAAATTACTATTTTCGGTGTCAAACTGCGCTAGAGTTCACGTACACATTAACAGATCTGTTTCTGTTGTTGCAGTTTCTACAGATCCAAACCTCACCACCATGACCGTTGTGTGATGATGATCCAACACTGGCAATCAGGCTGGGTCACAGCTCTCCAAAACCCTCGTCGGTTTGTTCACTATTAAGCGTCAAGTTCTCAGGTATTTTAAAACACAAAAGTAAATAAAGTGGCTTTGATTTGCCTGGCAAAAGATGAGCTCATTTGCTTCAATTCATCAGGATTACCACTGGATCCAAATAAATTGTATAGATCAAATTTTAAATATCACGTTAATTTTAAACATAACTCCTGAATTATTACATTTGTTCCAGTAGAATACTTGGGATTTTCTAACTATCAGGACTATGGATACACAGTTACTGAGTCCACTCAAATCTAAGAATGGTAGATTTCTGGAAAGGAAGAGAATTTGAGGATGTGGGGAAAGTGCTCGACGATGCTGGAAGTAGATCAGCTGGTTGAACATTAGAGTTGTCCAAGCGATAAATGACCTCCTGTCCTTCCGTTAAGGTTCTTCAGTCAGATTTGACTGCCTTGGATAAAGTACTCATAAACCCAGAACAATGCTGCTGGCTGCATTTCCTCAAATTGCACGGTTCATCAACTGAACCACATTCAGCTTATTCTTACATACAGAGATTCACACACACAACAATAAAATACATTTCACATCAGCAGCATGTTTAAGTTATAAATTCTGTTAAATAAAAGTTCTCAATAATTATGATAAGAAAATAAATCAGTACTCACAAGTTTTTTATATATTTCTTCATTAAGCATCCTTTGTAATAGAGAAGTCCCCCACTTATTATGATGAGTAAAATGATGAAAGGCAGGAGCACAGCGAGGGTGATGATTATGGCATTATCTCTCACTGAAAGGGGAATTTGAAATTAACTGAACTTTTCAACATCAGACTCTCTGCTACCTTAGATACACACACACACACACACACACACACACACACACCTTTAACATGATTTCTTCAAAACTCCCAACAATGATAAGAATACCGTAGGGGGTGGCACAGCCTGCTGGTGGTCAGCACAGGGCTTTACAGCAGGAAGATTGGGATCTGATTCTTGCTGCTGTCCATAAGGAGTTTGTCCATTCTCTTCATGACTGTATTTTCTCATGGAATGCATTTGTAATCAGTATGAATGTGAGGGGAGAGGTAAAAACACCCAAACAGAAACTGACCAGGTTGGGAAGGGACAACGTGGCTGGACAAGGAGTACTTTAGACAGGCATGTGAAAACGCCAGGAATTCAGGGACATGGATCGTGTATACAGGCATCATATTCAGCACAGACACTGTGGGCTGAAGGGCCTGTTCCTGTGCTATACTGTTCTATGTTGGGTTTGGCTTTGGTTACCTGCCAGCTTAAGAGGTGCACAGCTGCTCTGCACCCATCCCCATCCCTTCCAGTCCCCAAGTCACATTCAAGAGTTGAAACCATCACCGGGTGCAGAAACTCTATTAAGCAAGACACAGACTGGCACTGAGCTCAGAAATCCATCTCACAGGATAATTTTCATACCAAGTCCAACAGAAAGATTTCAAACTAAATTTAATTAACTCTCAACAATTTTACATTTTATGAAATATACCAGCTCTTCAAACATAGACCAAATGCAGGAGGAACTCAGCAGGTCAAGCAGTGCCTGTGTAGAGGAATAAAGAGCCAATGTTTTGGGCAGGGATGAGAGCCTTATCCTGAAATGTTGGCTCTTTATTCCTTTCCTTTGACGCTACCAGACATGGGTGAACGTGTGCTGGAATGAACTTAAATTAATCATTGAAATAAGAGTAGTGAGCAGTCACCTTGCCAATTACAGCCACTGGGCCTGAAGGTCACTCACAAATCACACTTTCCCCCAAAATCCAAGTTTGCACTACCAGATGTCTGTTATTCAAAAACAAACAACTAGTTAGCTAAGCAGGTAAAATAAATCTAACACTCTCTTGGCCTACACAGATATTTTGATAATGACAGGCTGCACCTTGCAGTGGAAGTAACAGTAACACCACATTAACTAAAGGCAACTGACATTTCAGTTCTGAGCTGGGTCAGTTCTCCTGCAGGGGAGACATGACGTGGTATATAATATTATGAGAGATCAAATGTAAGCATCTTTTCCTCATGTCAATAAACTAGAAGACATAGGTTTAAAGTAAGGTGTGAGATAGTGAGAGGGGCCCTGGAACAGTATTCAGCCAGAATGATGAGGACACAGCTGCAGAGACGGGTAGAGACAGGAGTTCCTGACAACAGTTAGATGTGTCTTAGGCACACACATAACTGCAAAAGGCTGTTCTCCCCCCACATCCCCAAAGCTAGGGGCACATTTCACTGTATGTTGTGAGGTCTCTATGTTTAGTGAGAAATAAAGGGCATCTTTAAGGCATCGCAGACTATGGTCCAATGTTGGAAGATGGGCCATATAGATGAGTGTGCAGTAGTTGGTAGTCGACCATTTCCATGCTCATTGACTCTGTGACTGCTTAATGCAGTTGTGGGTGCAGGAGGCTGTTACCGTGTATGAAGGGCTCATAGCTGGGTAAGTCACTGCACAGCTGTGCGAAGATTTGGATTCTTACCTGCTGAACCATCTGTCTGGGTGGCACAGTATGGCTTCGCCCAGCCAGGATCACAGTGACACTCTCCCTTGTGATTGCAAACCTTAAAAGTAATTCAGATTGGCAAATCTGAGATCAATCCAACATGGAATAAGTGCATAAAAATAATCAGCTGCATGACACACTAATGCACGACACAGGTATGTGGCATTCACAATACAAACGTCACTCTCGGTAATTTCGTTCTTACCCAGTCAAAGCACTCTGCACAATAGAATGAAAATCAACTCTCCATGCACAGTCATATACACTATTCCACACACCTGTACAATTATTCCCACTTCCCTGACTCTCTCAATGTGTTCCTGATCGAGAATTATCCAAATGTTTGATGAAGTAGATTGTGTAAAACTTTCAAATACCATAGATCCCAATACACGGTGTGAAAATGTCTCCTCAGTTCTACAGCTATCTCTCACTTATCCTCCAGCCAGTGGGAACAATTCCTACCCAAACCCGTCACTATTTTGTTTTCCACACTGGAGTGAACTGAAGGCAGAAGATGACCCATACCCCGTGGTTGTTGCACTTGCTGGAACAGTTCCTCGCTCCATAAAAGAGGAGACTCTGACATCGACCATTGTAGCAGACCTGTGGAAGAAATAATTTGCACTGAATGCAAGATCTGACCCGAGTCCAACACCCTTAAACCAAGTGAGCAGCAAACCTGGACAGAATGTCACCTACCAGTTTATTTGATCTGGTATTGGCTGAAGGAGCAAAAAAAATAATCAGAGCCCTCCTCATGTTTAAAACAATGCTCTTTTCAGTTCACTGTCTCAATATAATTTTGTCTGGCATGATCTGCCCAGATTTCATTCTTTTCTTGGTATAGGTGACAATAATAAACTAACACCAAAACTAAGGCAGTCTGGCCTGACTTGGGCCCGCCCACACAGTCCAGAGGTGGCAAGGTACAGAGTTCACTGTGGGCTGGGTCATGCTGGATCTGGCCCACTGGCTTACCACCCCTTTGGACCACTGTTCCTGCACCAGAGTGCTGGCTGCGTTCACCCTGTGGACCATGGATGTTTGTGAACCAAGACTACACCTGGTTGACATACTTCAAATTTCATTCCCACTCTCCTCCCCCACCCACCACACCGCCTCAATGCCTTTCGACCATCTTCTCTTGACAAAGGCCTTTCATTATAACCAGATCCCTCAAGCCAATTCAAATGTGAGTAAACAATTTCAAAGTTAAAAATTAATTTATTTAATAATCTGTTTTTATTTAGAGATACAGAACAGTAACTGACCATTCCCATCCAATGAGCCTAATTACACCCATGTGACCAGTATTCCTACTAACTGGTAAGCCTTTGGATTGTGGGGGGAAAACCAGAGCCATGGTAACGTGGGGAGGGGGAACTTGCAAGCTCCTCACAAACAGTGGCGGAATTGACCTTGGGTCACCGGCACTGTACTTGCTTTACGCTACCCTGCCACCCCATTAATAAATCTAGAAATTAACCAGAAACTTTAAAAACATAACACTCCACAGTCCACATTGGGGTAGGCCAAGGGAACACATGGGGATCCGTTTAGGCCCCTCAACCCCGAACTCTGTCCAGCTGTGGAGCCAAGTCTGACCTACAACCCCCAGCCTGTTCCTGCACTCCACATCATAATACACAATGTCAGGAGAAAGGCTCAAGCTCCAGCATTGATCAGCTCCAGCGGTTACAATGCAGGGTAACTCCCTGTGTCCGGCTGGCACAGCTCTACCTTAAAGAGATCAAAGATTAGCTATATTTGTCACATGTACATCGAAAATCGAAACGTACAGTGAAATGTGTCATCTGTGTCAACAACCAACACAGTCCAAGCATGTGTTGGGGACAGTCTGCAAGTGTCACCATGGTTCTGGCATCAGCATTACATGCCCACAACTCAGTAACCCTAACCGTTTGGAAAGTGGGAGGAAACTGGAGCATACGGTCACTGGGAAGAATGTACTAATTCCTTACAGAGACCGGTGGGAACCGAATCCATTTGCTGTCACGATAAAGCATTATGCTTCTCTGCTGGCCGACACTAAAGCTCTTTGAGAGTCATTGCTCGTGATTCATTCCAGTTTCTTACCATTTCGTTTCCACATTTTGTTCCTGTGGGGACCAGCCCTGGGTCAGACTCTGCTTCACTCAGTTTGTTCAGCATTGCAATTTTACACAGTACATTGTGCGACAATTCCACTTCATACTTTGCTTGTGTGACTGGAAACTTGTTGCCTCCGACACAATGCATCTTACCACATTTGATATCTCTGCAAAAAAAAAACCAAAAATCTACTCTGAACCAGATGGTAACAGAGTGGTTGTTCCCAGCCACCACGTAATCAAGCCTGGAATCTCTGGCTGTTTCCTGTCAGCATTTTAAAGTAATCTTGCACGTACAAGAATGAGCACACCTTTACAGACTATGTACACCATATAGTGTCTCTTTACAGTCTTAGAGCTGCCACTGTTGCCAGATTTCTGTTGGATAAAGGTTATATATCCTGGTTAGTTGTCTGTGTACAAGGGTCTACAGTACAAGTGGCTGGGGTGGATGAGTGATGGGTTTATGTCACTGCTTGAGGGAGTGGAAGGGTAGTTAGTGCAAAGTGACAGGAAGTGGGACCCCTGGGTGAACGCTGGTCCAGGGAGTGGGGCCCCTGGGTGAACACTGGTACAGGGAGTGGGGCCCCTGGGTGAACACTGGTACAGGGAGAGGAACCTCTGGGTAAACACTGGTGCAGGTGGGCATGGGGAGTTACAAGACCTCAGCCAGTTGTCCTGTGCATAGACAAAGTAGAGAATGAAGTTTGGCACATATAACCAGACAGGTAAGAGTTACACAGTGAATGGTAGGGCACTGAGAAATGTGTAAAACAAAAGAATCTGGGAATACAGTGACATAATTCTTCAAAAGTGACATCACAGATAGATAGATAAAAAGAGCTTTTGGAACATTGTCCTTCATAAATCAGAGTACTGAACACAAGAGATGGGATGTTTTGAAGTTGTATAAGGTGTTGGTGAGGCAATGCTCTATGTCTCTAGAGATACATGGAGTAGATACAGATCAGAGACCAAGGCCCTAAGCAAGAGTATCTCCAAGTGTTGGTGATTGGGCTGGGACATTGCTAAGTCTGTTTGCACCGCACACCATGGATAGGTACCTTACAAAGTTTTCAAATAAACCTGGAAGGGATGTTATACCCAGTGCCTGTGGAGATTTGAATCTGGCTTACGTAACTTCAACAAATAGTGACTGCTGTCCAGACTGACCAAAGACAATGGCTGAATGGTTTAACTGCCAGATTTTAAGGTTGGGCTGGCAAGTAAGCGAATTGGACATGATATGGTAAAGGCAAGGCCTGAAGGAGTTTACAGAACAGCCTACAGGAAGATGGCACTGTCAAATGCTGAAGCATATTGCCTAGGGCAGCTGGGTGCACCGGACATTACAATGATGAGAGATGCTAATGTTATCCCATCTGCACACAGGACACCTTCACATTGGAGTCAGCAGCTCTCCACTGCACAGAACCACAGCACCCGAATATACCCAGGTACCAGTCAAGTATCAGAGTCCTCTCAACACACATGCAAGCATTAGTAAGCAGCAGAGACAACTTCTTGTTAATAATCAGTTCAGTTTGGGACCCTTAATTCCTCCAACGCCCACAATAGCAAGAGAAAATGAGACACTGAGCACTGGGAGGGAATCAGGATACCTGATGCTTGGCTAATGAGGTTGATTTAATGGAACTAGAAGTAATCCTCTGGAACAGTGTGTAATGGTTAGCACGACATTGTTACAGCTCAGGGCATGGATTTCGGAATTCAATCCCAGCGTCCACCGTACGTTTTCCCCGGGGAATGTATGGGTTTTCCCCAGGTCCTCTGGTTTTCTCCCACAATCCAGAAGTATACTGGGTGGGATAATTGGTCATTGTAAATTGTCCTGTGATTAGGTTAGAGTTAAATTGGGGTTGTCGGGGGTTTGCTGGGTGATGCAGCTCAAGGTGCTGGAAGGGTCTAATCTGTCCTGTATCTCCATATAAATAAGTAAATTCTCAGCAGCTGAATGCAAGCGGGTGTGTTCTATCATGGTTGGTTGATACTTACTTTGCCTGGCAGGCTTCATGGCCATATTCCGTTGCTCTGCAATGAAGATACATGTTTCCTCTCATATTCTGCCTGAAGCAATGATCTGAGGCCACTGTTGCATCTGTGAACATCAGAAAATCAGCCTGTTGAACTATGCAGGCCAGCAGAAAGAATTACAGAGTAAGTACACTGGAGATTTTACCACAGACGAATACTGAGCACTGGCAACAGGTGAAGTCAAGAAGCACAAGGACTGGGAGCATGAGGTAGTCAACAGCCCTTCAAATCTGCTCTGCTGCTTGGACGGTCAGAGCTGATCCAATCTCATCCCAACACCACATCCCATTCTATCTACACAGCCTCAACTCCATAAACATCTGAACATGTCTCCATCCTGAACATCACAGTGACTTGTCCTTCACAGGTCACTAACGAAGACAATTCCAAAAGAACAGGAGACCAGGAGTGAAGAAATTCCTCCTCATCCATCTGAAAAGGGCAAAGTTACTTTGCAGCTGCAGCACTGGAAAATCCCTTGCGGCATGTGCTCTGTCAAAACTCCTGAGGTTTGCATCTCTCTCAGACGATTCTTACAGAGATTCATTGGATATGCTCAAGCATTAAAGACCCAACCTGCTCAATCTCTCTTCACACATAGAAACACAGAAAACCTACAGCACAATACAGGCCCTTTGGCCCACAAAGTTATGCCAAACATGTCCCCACCTTAGAAATTACTAGGCTTACCTATAGCCTTCCATTTTTCTAAGCTCCATGTACCTATCTAAAAGCCTCTTAAAAGACCCTATCGTATCCACCTCCACCACTGTTGCCAGCAGCCCATTCCACGAACTCACCACTCTCTGAGTAAAAAACTTACCCCTGACATCTCCTCTGTACCTACTCCCCAGCACTTTAAACCTGTGTCCTCTTGTGGCAACCATTTCAGCCCTGAGAAAAAGCCTCTGACTATCCACATGATCAATGGCTCTCATCATCTTGTACACCTCTATCAAGTCACCTCTCATCCTCCGTCACTCCAAGGAGAAAAGGCCGAGTTCACTCAACCCATTCTCATAAGGCTAGCTCCCCAGTTCAGGCAACATCCTTGTAAAGCTCTCTTGCACCCTTTCTATGGCTTCCACATCCTTCTTGAAGTGAGATGACCAGAACTGAGCACAGTACTCCAAGTGGGGTCTGACCAGGGTCCTATACAGCTGCAACATTACCTCTCGGCTCCTAAACTCAATCCCACGATTGATGAAGGCCAATGCACTGTATGCCTTCTTAACCACAGAGTCAACCTGCACAGCTGCTTTGGGTGTCCTATGGACTCAGACCCCAAGATCTGATCCTTCACACTGCCAAGAGTCTTACCATTAATACTATATTCTGCCATCATATTTGACCTACCAAAATTAACCACTTCACACTTATCTGGGTTGAACTCCATCTGCCACTTCTCAGCCCAGTTTTGCATCCTATCGATGTCCCTTTGTAACCTCTGACAGCCCTCCACACTATGCACAACACCTCCAACCTTTGTGTCATCAGCAAACTTACTAACCCATCCCTCCACTTCCTCATCCAGGAAATTTATAAAAATCAACCCCTTTATTCCAGCAGTCAAACCTGTCATCTATCTCTCTGCTGCCTTCAGTGCCCCTGTAGATAGAACAGGGAATAGCTTTAAAATGATTAAGGAAAGTATAGGGAGGATATCAGAGTTAAGTGTTTTACACAGAGAGTGGTGGTGCAAGGAATGCCCTGCCAGGGGTGGTGTTAGATGCAGATACATTAGGGTTATTAAAGAAGTTCTTAAATAGTAACATGGATGAAAGAAGAATGGAGGCTATGTGGGGGGATAAGGTTAGAGACTGATGCACTCATCCTTCCTAAGCCCCTCATGGCAGTAGTTGTTCAGTCTGGAGCCTGAGCTGGGGTCCAGGCAGGGCTGTGCAGGTGATTTTAAGATGAGTTACCTGGTCCCCATAGAACAATGCACTGCTTTCGAGGGGTGGGGCACCGCCCATTGTAACAGTAGCCTTCCCCATTCCCACAGGGAGAGCCATTCATCTTGAAGGCATCTTCTGGGCACTGACTGCTCAGCCCGTCACAGTAGTCTGTCAGATCACAGTCGTGTTGTGCGATCCGACACATTTGTCCTGCTGGCTGGATCTGAATTTAAACAAAAAAAAGGCCATGTTGAGGTGCAGACATTGCAGACCATAGACATTACAAGTTTCAGGATCGGTGAAAAAACCGATGAACAAAAAATTCATTCTGCAACACGGCCTTCTCCACTTCTTCCTCTGCTCCGGGAGAGTCTCCCCTCCTGAAATACAATGCTCCTTAATACCCTCTCATAAGTCCAGTCCATCCAAACCAGTACAGGGTTTGTACTGGGTCTTAGGACTTGGGGAGCCAACTGATCAGATGGCCAGTTCTGCCCCATTCCTTTACAGTCTTGATGAAAGGTCTTGGCCCAAAATGCTGACTGTTAAATCCCCTCCATAGATGCTGCCTGATCTGCTGAGTTCCTCCAGCATTTTGTGTTGTTGACTGTATAGAAGTTGGGCAACAATGGAAGGAGGATGTGCCGGAGCTCGGAGCTCCTGTGGGGTGTGGGAGAAGGAGACAGTTAAACAATACATCCCTTCCTCAACCTCAAAACTGGATTTTCTCCAAAAACTAGGATTTGGCATAAAGGGAAAAGAGTGAGAAAACTTCATGTCTTTTGATATTTGCCAGTTATACTGCAGACCTGGAATGGGATCTGTTTTGATCCAACTATTGGAACATCTACAGTCTGACTGATGAATTGATATTTGCTAGTTATACTGTAGACCTAGACTGGGATCTGGTTGGATACAACTGCACATGTGGACTGGGATCGGGTTGGATACAACTGTAAACATGGACTGGGACCTGGTTGGATACAACTGCACGCGTGAACTAGGATCAGGTCAGATACAACTGCACACGTGGACTAGGATCAGGTTGGATACAACTGCACACGTGGACTAGGATCAGGTTGGATACAACTGCACACGTGGACTAGGATCAGGTTGGATACAACTGCACACGTGGACTAGGATCAGGTTGGATACAACTGCACACGTGGACTGGGACCTGGTTGGATCACCTATAATCTGAATGAATTGAGATTTGCTAGTTATACTGCACACCCAGACTGGGACCTGATTGGATCCATCTGTTGGATCATTTGCAATCTGAGTGAAGAATTGACTCCATTCTATTACCTTACTTTATCTATAACACCAACAGACCAGGAACCTTGATGTTGCTCAACAATACAAGATCCTGGTGGGAAACATGATTCCAGAGTTAATGGAATAAACCAGGAAGTTGTTCTTCAGCATGATTAAACTCAAACAAGAGCGAGATAGAGAGAAGCTGAGCAGAGAAAGAATTCTGTTCCACTATTCTCCTAAAACCATAGACACTGATTAATACAACACAGAAACAGGCTCTTCAGCCTACCTGTCAATACTGACCAAGATGCTCCATTCAAACTAGTCCATTTGTCAGAATTTGGCTCATAACCCTCTAATCTAGGGGTTCTCAACATCTTTTTATACCATGGACCAATACCATTAAGTAAGACCCCAGATTGGGAAACCCTGCTCTAAATATTTCTGATTAACGTACCTGCCAAACTGTCTTTTAGAAGTTGTTATTGTAGCTGTCTCAACCACTTCTTCTAGCAGCTCATTCCACACAGATAACACCGTTTGTGTAAAAGAAAACTGGCCCTCGGGTTCCTGTTAAATCTTGCCCCTCTTCCCCTTAAACCCCGTACACTTTAGTTCTTCATTCCACAACCCTGGGGTTAGAAGACAGATTCAAGCCTGTGCAGTCAATTTCTGCAATGTTTAAGGATGGTTTTACAAACACTGTGCATGGGGCGGGTGGTGGGCACTTGCCCGCGACTGATCAGAACCCTAATCAAATGAATCATGGGGAAATTGCTAATTAAAAAACGTGCACATCATGATGATTATATTTCAGGTGCAAGGACATTATAGAATATTCTGAGAATTACAACACATTTTGGGATTTGACTAAACCAACAACCACAAAGAGCTGCATTGTTAATCAAAGACTATTCTCCATTTCCTGGATGAATTTGGTTACTCAGAGATGGTGAACCAGAGCATAGGAAGCTGAGGGGTGATCCTGTATTGGTGCATAAAATCATGAGGGACACAGGTAGTGTGAATGAACATAGACTTTTCCCAGGGAAATGAAATCAAACTAGAGGGCATAGGTTTAAGGTGAGAGGTGGAAGATTAATAGGAACCCAAAGGGCAACTTATCTCCCCCCTAACCACCACATCTCCCCTCCCCACCACACACACACACACGGTGATTATGAGCTGTTGAGGCAGATACTCAAAATTTAAAGGCATTTTGACAGGTACACAAATAGGAAAGGTTTAGACAATGTGGGCCAAACAGGGCAAGTAGCAGACACAAGAGTTTCTGCAGATGCTGGAAACCCTGAACAACATACATAAAATACTGGAGGAATTCAGCAGGTCAGTGAGTCCTGATGAAAGGACTCGGCCCGAAATGTCGACTGATCATTTCCCTCCATAGATGCTGCCTGACTCGATGAGTTCGTCCTGCATTGTGTGTGTATGTTGCTGAGGGGAAAATGGGACTAGCTTAGTGAGCAAACAAAAGAAAATCTGCAGATGCTGGAGATCCAAAACACACACAAAAAACACTGGAGGAACTCAGTAGGCCAGGCAGCTTCTATGGAAAAGCCAACATTTTGGGCAGAGACTCTTCATCACGGCTCGTGGGACTAGTTAGCATCTTGGTTGACGTGGATAAGATGGGCAAAAGGGACTGTTTCTGTTTGTGTGACTCTATGCTAAGACACAAATTACAATACTGATTTACAGGGCTAATCTCATATTTTGTCTCAGTAAGAGGGGCACAATCCTCAATTTAAAAATTGAGGTTTCTCAATTTAAGAAGAGATATATTTTTAATGTAAGATATTTTTGGGAAAAAAACTTCCTAAAATGGCCTTGGATTCTCCTTGTTTCTGGAAGAGTTTATATTCATTTGCAGAAGAGATATTGAACTCAAGGACAAAAGAAAACTCTCTTGCTATAGTTACTCCAAGTCTGAGTCCAAGTCATTTATAGAGCTTTCTGCAGTTTATGTTATGATGTGTTTCTGATTACTCATTTTTTAATAGCTTGTTTGTGTGATTTTGATCAGGATGGACTAGCTTTGCAGCCAAGAGTGCTAAACTGAACTCAACTTAAATATTCCTAGTCTGTTTCAAATATTCTGTGTGTTATTTGCTTGTTTTTTGCTGTTTGCGTGATCTGTTCTTTTTTTTGGTTGTTGTGTGTTTGATGTTTTCTTTGTGCAGGTTCCATGGTGTTTCCTTGTTTTGTGGCTGTCTGTGGGAAGTCAAATCTCAGGGTTGTATATTGCATACATACTTTGAAATCAGTTCAACAAGCACAGAATGAAACTCCTCTTTTTTCTAAATGCACCACAGAGTTTAATATTCACCAAAGCAGAGCTTCTGGTTACAGCCCTTTGGCAAGGTACCTCAGAGCCACACCCAGATGGTGGATCATATCCTGCCTCAGATCTGTGTGCCCGTATCCTTCCTGTAAACAGTGATGATGACAGATTCTTTGCATCGATACCTTGCAGTTCTGGCAGCATCCTCCATCTGAGCATTCCACACCATCCTTCAGTTTGCAAGTAGTGGCATTGCAACAAGGGTTGGTGCATTCCTGTAAAAGCAACACCAAAACAGTATTACACACAGCAATGAAGGACTTACAAACCTCCAAAACAATGTAATTTTCACTTCTAGTAGGGGTGAAAAAGTACAGAATGTGGATTCAGGTTATGAAAACAGCAACCAGTAAGGGATGTAGCCTCAGGTCACCCGTGTTGGAGTTGGTGTATAAATTCTTGATACACATTAGGATGAGATTTCTGCACTTCTGGTCGAGTGCCTCAGAGCCACAGTAAATGTGAAGCTTTCTGGCTTATTTTCACTTGGCAGAGACTTTTCTAAGGATCTTGTTTCCTATTTTCCACCTGACAGGCTCCCAGACAAAGCATCAACACTTTCATTTCTGTGAGCAAGTGCACTCAGGAAAACTACATAACATACTGTTCGATTAAGGCTCAGTGTTCATACCATCATCCCCTCAACACTAATCAACAATCTTGTAAACCTGGGCTTTGTACCTCCCTCTGCAACTTCCTCATCAGGAAGCCACAGTAAGGGCAGATCGGAAATAACATGTGGTGAAATACATATACCTGTCTGGACACGCCCCTCTGCTGACTGCTCCAGTGGCTCCTCCCACTGACCCCTGTATAAAGGCGATTGGAGGCACTGCTCCTCCCTCAGTCTCCAGGATGTTGTGTGATGGTCTCTTGCTGCTGACTGCTCTCTTCCAGCTAATAAAAGCCTATCTCGCCTCACGTCTCCGAGAGTTATTGATGGTGCATCATAACATCTCCTCCTCGCTGACAATCAACACTGGTACAGCTCATCAGTGCATGCTGTTGAGATGAGCTCGCTGTTCTACTCTCTCTACATTCATGAATGTGTGGCTAAGCATAGTTCAGACACATCTATAAATTTGCTAATAACACAATTGTTGACAAAATCTTATCTGGTGACAAAGAGGCATAAGGGAGTGAGATAGATCAGCTGATTGAGTGGTATCACAACAACAGCCTTGCACTCAACACCAAAGTGACCAAGGAATTGATTATGGACTTTGATTCATCAGTCTTTGTGGTCTTCAGGAAAGGGAAGTCAAGAGAACACACACCAGACCCCATCGAGGGATCAGCAGTGAAAAGGGTGAGCAGTTCCATGTTTCCAGGCCTCTTGGGCCTAACACATTGATGGAATCACGAAAAAAGCACACCTGTGGCTCTACTTTGCTAGGAGTTCAAAGAGATTGCAAATTTCTACAGATGTTGTGTGGAGGATATTCTGACTGGTTGCATCAGTGTCTGGTGAGGAGGCTACAATCCACAGGATTGCAAGAAGCTGCAGAGGGGTGTGGACTCAGTCAATCCTTCCCACTACCAGCAGCAGCACCTCAGAGTGGCGGCATCTATCGTTTAGGACCCTCACCTTCTGGGCCATGCCCACTTCTCATTTGACCACTGGGGAGGAGGTGCACAAGCCTGTAGATCCACACTCAATGTTTTCAGAACAGCTCCTTCCCCTCGGCCATCAGATTTCTGAACAGTCCATGAACACTGTTTTTATAATTTATAGATTTTTATGTCTTTGCACTGTACTGTTGCCCCAAAATAACAAATTTCATATCATATATCAGTGATGACCTGATTCTGAAGCTTACTCAAGATGGGTGAGAGTATTAATCCATGTTGCCAGTCTTGTATATGGTTTAAGTCTGGTAACTTATCACACCAATGTAAGGTTGAAACTTTTTAGATTTTGAAAGTATTTTGTGGAAAAAGAATTGGATGTTTAACAAGTCCAGTTTACCTGGATGGTACCACAATCACATTCCTCCCCACGCTCCAGGAACTGGTTCCCACACTTTGGGCTTCCATACAGTTCGTCAGCTGTGGGGCTGTTCAATAGGCAGTTGGTTCTCTCCGTGGCCAGGAACATCTGTAACTCACGGTAACTGCAGCTGCTGAAGCTTTTGGGAAAGACAATCCTGCAAACCGTTACAGACAGGAACAGTATGTGAGTTACTGTATTGTAACTAGCTTTGCACAAATCCAAATCAACCATCTTACATTAGTAAAAACAAAACTGACGGTTGTAAAACCAAAACACACAAGGGAAGAAGAGGTACAAATACAGTCTAAGCTCATTGTTTACCCCAAACAGATGGAAGGCTGAATTACTGAGAGGAGGTGATTGATCCATGGTGTTGTGGCCGATAGGAATTTTATTATCAATACCAAGTTACATGGTCAGTATTCACTGATGCCTGTGGGATCTTGCTATGCACACTTCCTACACTACAGTGGTGACTGCACCTTAAAGGCTTTCTGTGGACTGCAAACACAAAACATTCTGCAGACACTGCAACGCGCACAAAAAGTGGTTCACAAGAATGATGTGATTAACGTATGAGGAGGCTGTGCTCAGGGCCTGTACTCACTGGAATTTAAAAGAATTAGGAGGGGGATCTCACTCAAACCTATCGAATATTGAATGGCTTAGTAAAGTGGACATAGAGAGGATGTTTCCTACAGTGGGGGAATCTAGGACCAGAAAGCAGAGGCTCAGAATAGAGGCCTGTCCCTTTAGAACAGCTATGAGGAGAAATTGATTTAACCAGATGGTGATGAATCTGTGGAATTCACTGCCACAGACAGCTGTGGAGGCCAAGTCATTATGCATGTTTAAAGCAGAGATTGATAGGTTCTTGAGCCCTCTGGAGACGTTGTGGGCTTATCAACGAAACGTCAAAGAAGGAGGGTGCCCACCTGATGACCCCGATGACGTAGCTACCCTTCTCGTCACCACTTCAAGCCACTGCCAACATGGAGAGTGCCGACTTTATCATTGGGATTGAAACATCAAGTCCTAGTAGCTCTATTGATTAGTGAGGGTGTCAAAGATAACAGGGAAAAAGCAGGTGAATGGGGTTTGAAAGGGTATTTATTGTATCAGCCATGATAGAATGGCAGTGGTGACTCGATGGGCCAAATGGCTCATCCTGTATATCTTATGGTCTTATGGTGTAAAATGCTGGAGGAACTCAGCAAGTCAGGCAGCATCTACGGAGGGGAATTAACAGTCACTCAGACTGTCGACTTTTTGGTCAAGGGTATTATTCCCCTCCACTTTTCTCCCCCCAACCCATAGATGCTGAGTTCCTCCAGAACTTTGTGTGGGTTGTAAACAGTTTGGGATGTCCTAATGGTGCACTGAAGCTTTATGATGGAAACAACCACTGAGATATCCAAAGTGTAATTGAACAATGAGGGAAGAGGGGCTGACAGCGTTGCAGCATCTGCAGCACAGAATCCTACTCGGCATTGGGTTCTGTATTACATCACAGTGTTGTGTTTGTGGTCTCTTCTCACTGTCTTTCTCCCAGTAAACAAAAATAATTTCACTATGAAAGTAATCTTCCAAAAATCAGCTAAGCTCTGGCCTGTGAACCTGTTGTTGGATAATGGTGTAGAATTGTTATTTTGCTGGTATTGCCTTGTAGTTTAACTTCCCTATGCTTGCTTATAATATTTTATATAATCACCTATATATGTGTCAGTAAATTTTCTAGTAATTGTAGTATAGCTGATTCTGTATTTGCTAGAACCTTCTTAGTTTTTCTGCGGCAGGGGTCACGCACCGGAATCTGGTTATTTTATAGTTAATTGTTACCACTGGAATGTTGTTCTCTCGTATTCTGGTGTGAACATGAGACGACCACCACTGTTCTCCCTTTTTCTGTTTCTGTAAGACTTCATCAAATTGCCGTACAACAGGTTTCTGCCTCATTCTCGACTTCCAAGGAACCTCTGGATCAACACCACCAGATCCAGCAGCACGCTTCTGGTATCCATGGTATTTTCCTGGAACACTGGCTTGTGACCCTGTGCCTGGGTAGTCCAGAGTGTTTACACAGAACACCAGGTTTTGAATTAATTCTGGGGTTTCTCTGCATTTAACCAGCAGAACCATTCGAGGGCCATGTTTCTTAACAACACAAAGGAAATCAAACATTCCACTGTCTTGCCACACAGAATTAAAACATGGATGGTTCCACCACCTCTGTCTCACCCTGTCTTCTTTGCCATAATGCAGCCACCATCATTCTTCGTATCACAGGTACATTCCGTATTGTAATCTTCATCGTGAGACATGCCGAGGTTGTGACCCATCTCATGGGCAATCGTTGAAGCCAGCCCAATCGGGTTCCTGTTGTGGTCCTGAGGGCAATTTACACTGTCAGTATTATACAACGTAATGAGATATGTCTGGCAATAGGGAGGTCACAGTCCTGTCCCAAGTAGCCCCTGCTGTCTTGCCTATCCAGCCTAACTCCTGCCACCCATCAGGTTGGGACTTCACTCTTCTCTCCCTCACAAACCCATCCAGTTACTCAAATTACTTCAATCAGTTCTCCAAAAGTCATAAGAGCAGAATTCAGACATTCAACCCATTGACTCTGTTCCACTATTCCATCAAGGCTGATTATAAAAAGTACCCTTTCAACACAATTCCTTTCCCTTCTCCAGTAACACTTGGTGCCCTGTCTAATCACAAAGCTATTAAGTATACCTAATTCCACAGAATCACTACACTCCAGCTAAAGAAATTCCTTCTCGCCTCTGTTCTAGAGAGATGTCCTTTTATTCTGAGGCTGTGCCCTGTGGTCCTAAACTCCCCCATTATAGGAAATATCCTTTTCACATCTACTCTGAGCCTTTCAATATTCAATAGGATTCAATGAGATTCCCCCCACCCTCATTCTTCTAAACTCCAGTGAATACAGGCCCAGAGCCATCAAATGCTCCTCATACATTAATCTTTTCATTCCTGGAATAATTAGTATAAAAATTTCCTCTGGACCCTCTCCAATGCCAGAACATCCTTTCTTAGATATGAGGCCTAAAACTGCTCACAATACTCTAAATGTGATCTGGTATGGATATAATGAGGTCTTATAAAGGTATGGATATAATGAGGCCTTAAAGGTATGGATATAATGAGGCCTTATAAAGGTATGGATATAATGACGCTTTATAAAGCCTCAGCATTACCTCCTTGCCTTTGAACTCTAGTCCTCTCAAAATGAATGCCAACATTGCATTGGTCTTCCTCACCACTGACTCAAGCTGCAAATTAACTTTTAAGGAATCTTGCACAAGGACTCTCAAGTCCCTTTACACCTTTGATTATTAAATTTTCAATCATTTAAAAATAATCTAAATCTTTATTCTTTCTACCAAAGTGCATAGGTTTTCTCTAGCCTAAGGCATTTTCACCATGATCCATTAATAGATTTATTCCTCACTAGTTAAACTCTAGTCATGAATATAATCAACGATTGTGACCTTCTCATTCCTAATCATGACCCAGTGATAACCGGCTGTTGTTCCTGGGTTGTAACAAAAAATGGGGGAGAAGAAGCCCCCACCTGGGTCTGACTGCATTGTGCTTCCTGTTTGCTGTTGGACAGCTCCCCTGTACAGCAAGGACCTCCACATGTTCTCATTTACACCAAAGGCTAGAGAAAGGTTCACCCTGTCACAGACCACTAGTTCTCTATGTGGGTCATATGATACCCCCAGAGGACCCCATTGGATTTTGTAGGGGCCATAAGTAAAAAACAAGAAACTGGTGACCATGGGAGTTTCTGAATGGACCATGGTAAGTCTGCTGTTTTAATGAAATATTACTTATATATTCATTTCTTTGTTATTTATATGTAATTTAATTGGAGCCCAGAATGAAATGAAAGGGAAAATATGCTAGAGAATGCAAATGAGGCATCAAAACAGTTTAACCTGTGCATGTGGTGGTGGGGGGGGGGGGTGGCCTATCAATCATTATCTCTGCTTCTGCTGGCCATGCACAAGTCACCATTCACACCCTGCTGAGCAGCCCAGTGAGCCCAGTCCACATCACTCATCATACAGTAAGCCCTTCTGATAACACGTTAGATGTTTGGATGATGTTCAGGCCGGTGAGGAAATGCTTTTAGCCTGAAAACTCAAGGCAGATATCAAAGGCAAAACTATTTTTGAAGAAGAGCTTTTTCTTGGAAAGCAATATTTTGCTGGAGAATAGAATGGTTTGTACAACAGATGGTGCTGCTTTGATGGTAGGAAGAAACAGAAGACTATTGTTCGTTTAAAATGCCATTCCTGACAATTTTTGTATACACTGTGTCATCCAACATCAGCATTTTGTTGCAAAAAAATTGGGAGGACATTTCTAAGACACCGTTGCTGCCGTATTAATGGCTGTCAATTTTATCAAATAAAGTGCACTTCAAGATCGCCTTTTTCAACAATTTTGAGAGGAAAATGAAGAAGATTTTGAATGGCTATTAATGCATACGGAGGTCCGATGATCATCAAAAGGTAATTGTCTTCATTGCTTTTTTGCACTTTGGAATAGTATTGTAACATTTCTAAGTGATAAGCAGCTTGGTTATCTTTAACCAAGTTTCAAGCAGATATTTAAAAACATGCTAGTTTGTATCAGTTGCAAGGATTCCACTGAATACCCAAAGTAACAATATTAAGACCAATCACAAACAAGAGAGAATCTGAAGATGTTGGAAATCCAAGCAACACACACAAAATACTGGAGAAACTCGCCATGCAGCATCTGTGGAAAAGAGTACAGTCCATGCTTCAGGCTGAGACCCAGACTGATGAAGAGTCCAGACCCGAAACATCAACTGTTTACTCTTTTCCATAGATGCTGCCTAGCCTGTTGAGTTCTTCCAGCATTTTGTGTGTGTAGCCTCCCCAGTATTGAGGAGTGAACTCAGGCAGTCTCACCATGGACAGTAACCTCCCCAGTATTGAGGCCTGCTTCAAAAGGCAATGTTTCAAGAAGGCAGCATCCATCACTAAGGGCCCCATCATCCAGTGCAAGCCCCCCTCTCATCGCTACCATCAAGGAGGTACAGGAGTCTGAAGATACACACTCAGTTTCAGGAACAGCTTCTTCCCCTCACCATCGGATTTCTGAATGGACAATGAACCCAGGTAAATTACCTCACTATTTTTTTTCTTTTTTTGCTCTGTTCTTGCACCATTTAATTTATTTTATATTTAGATATTTAAATATTATAATTTTTATTATATGTATTGTGATGTACTGCTGCTGCAAAGCAACAAATTTCATGGCATAATATCACACCGGTGATATTAAACCCAATTCAGAGTCTGGGCAAAGGAGCTGGATGTGCAATGGGAACACTGGACATTCCAGCAGGGATAACGTACCTCGTTCACCCCACCGGATTGATAGGAACACATGGCAGATTTAGTCGCCAATCCAACCGTTGTTCCATCGAAGCTTCGGCCACTGGAAAGATAGATGGTTCATTTTAGATACAGAATGGCATTTGCAAATATAGAGATACAAACATTGAAGGTTGTTTTGTGTTGAGTAATACACTAACCAAAACCAGTCATATCTCACCAAGCCCACAGTCTATTTATTTAATGGTTCAGAGCAGAATCCAGTGTTAGTCACCCCGAGGCTGCAGGAGATAGATAAGTGGGTGACTGTCAGGCAAAGGAAGGGAGGAGTTCAGATAGGAGATAGCACCCCTGTGGCCATCCCCCTCAGTAATCGTTATCTCATTTTGGATGCTGTTGTGGGAGGGGGTGATATGACAGAGGACGACCATGGCGATTGGGTCTCTGGCATTGAGCCTGGTTCTGTGGTGCAGATGGGAAAGAGGAAGATGAGGAATGCAATAGTCACAGGGGAACAGACAGGAGGTTCTGTTAGCCTGACAGAGATACCCGCATGGTGTGGTGCCTCCCAGGTGCCAGGGTACAGGTTGTCTCGGATCAGGTGCAGAGTTTTCTGAAGGGAGAGGATGAACAGCCAGGAGTCTTGGTACACATTGGTACCAGTGACATAGGTAGAAAAAGGGAGGAGGTCTTGAAGAGAGAATTCAGGGACTTGGGTAGAAAGCTGAAAGGGTAGTAATCTCAGGATTGTTGCCTGTGCCACGTGCTAGTGAGTGCAAGGATAGCAAGATCAGGCATATTAATATGTGGCTGAGAGACTGGTGTAGGGGGCAGGGCTTCAGGTTCCTGGATCATTGGAACATCTTCTGGGGTAGGTACAACCTGAACAAAAAGATCGGTTTACACCTGAACCCAAAGCGGTCCAATATCCTAGCAGCCAGGTTTAATAGAGCTGTTAGGGAGGGTTTAAACTGATTTGGCAGGGGGATGGGAACCAGAGTGATAGGGTTGAGAAAGGGGAAAACAGAAATAAATCAAAGATAGCGGGCAACAGAGATGATAGAAAGGACAGACAGGAGATGAAGCATAATCACAGCCAGTGGGATAAGTTACAGGGCAATAGCAGTATGGTACAGTTAAAACAGAAAGCAACAAATACTGGACTGAAAGTGTTATATTTGAATGCATGCAGCGTAAGAAATAAAATGGACAATCTCAAAATTCAGCTGCAGATTGGCAAATAAGACATTGTGACCATCTCTAAAACTTGGCTAAAGGATGGCTGCCATTGGGAGTTGAATGTCCGAAGAAATATGGTGTATCGGAAAGATAGGTTAGTAGGTAGAGGGGATGGTGTAGCTCTGTGTATAAGAAATAATATTAAATCATTAGAAAGAGATAACATAGGATCGGAAGGTGTAGAGTCTGTATGGGTTGAGTTAAGAAATGACAAGGGTAAAAGGACCCTAATGGCAGTTGTATACAGGCCTCCAAACAGCAGCCGGGATGTGGATTACAAGTTACAGCAGGAGATAGAAAAGGCATGTTAGAAGAGTAATGTCATGATAATCATTGGGGATTTTAACATGAAATTGGATTGGGAAAACCAGGCCAGTACAGTACTGGACCTCAAGAGAGAGAATTTGTAGAATGCCTAAGGGATGACTTTTTAGAACAGCTTGTTGTTGAGCCCACGAGGGGATCAGCTGTGCTGGAATGGGTGTTGTGCAATGATTCAGAGGTGATAAGAGAGCTTAAGTTTAAGGAACCCTTAGGGAAGTGATCGAGTTCACTTTGAAATTTAAGGAGGAGAAACTAAATTCCAATGTGTCGGTATTTCAGTGGAATAAAGGAAATTACAATGGTATGTGAGGGGAACTGCCCAAGGTTGATTGGAAAGGGATGCTAGCAGGAAGGACAACAGAGCAGCAATGGCTGGAGTTACTGCGAAAAATGAGGGAAGTGCAAGATAGATATATTCCAAATAAGAAGACATTTTCAATTGGAAAGAGACTACCGTGGCTGACAAGTGAAGTCAGACCCAAAGTAAAAGCAAAAGAAAGGACATACAAGGAAGCCAAAGCTAGTGGGAAGCAGAATTCTCTTGCTCCTGTGGCTGTATCCCACATTGTTCCTACATTCACTGTGGAAATGGACCTAGAGGCCAACACCATCTTGATGTCAGGAGGGGTGGGGGAATCTGACATGATAACGGTGCAGGTCCATTGTTGAAACAGCTAATGAGTATGGCATCTTCCCTAGAACAACCAAACAGCACCCAGACAAGATACCAACTACAACTTTTTGCCTGAATAGTTAGAACTTTGATTCATCTAAATCACAATGATTAGCACAATCAATTGTTTGATGAATCCCTGGAATTCCATCTTTACGTAAATTAAATTAAAAAAAGAACTTTTATATCTGAGAAACTGTTCCCCAGGTCAGAGGTCCACAAACATAAAGACTTGGATATCAGATTAACAACAGCAGCTTTTCAAGTTCTGCTGCCTCATGCGAGTACATACGTGACCAACTGTGCATTATCGTGTCTCTTTTTTGATATCAACTCCTTCCCCCGCCACATCAAGAAGTTATCCAGAGTGGTGTCAGGATTGGGACTGACCACGATTTTGTCTGAGTGGGTCCACACTTCCAAACCTACCAAAGCCACGCGGATATTGAGAGACCTGTACAACTAAGATAAGGAAAAAATAGTGAATAAACTGATAATGGAGGGATTACGAGAGCCACACATTTTACTGACATAAGCATGTAAAACATGAAAAAATAAAATTTGCCCTTCCATTAGACTAATGTTAAAATTTGAAAAGCTAAAACAGAGGCAAAAAGTCACTAATGCTCCGTTGCATGTTCCTACTCCAACAATCAATCTTTGTCTGGAGGAGTGAAGCTGAATCAATGGAAAATGCCCTAGCATGAATCATCAAACTCTTCCAACTGAAAGAACATTCAGGAGAAGATTCACCATCAGGTTCTCCATACAGAAAAAGCAACCAGAGTCTAGAGACATAGTCTAAAAGAAAGCAAAACCTGACCATGAATAACTGAGAAATACACACAAGACGCTGCAGGAGCTCAGTCGGTCAGGTAGCATCCATAGAAGGGAATAAGGAGTCGACAGTGAAGGGTCTCAGCCCAATATGTCAACTATTTATCTCCCTCTGTAGATACGCCCTGACTTGCTGAGTTCTTCCAGTGTTTTGTGTGTGTTGCTCAAGATTTCCAACATCTGCAGAATCTCCTGTGTTTACGATGTGCTATGGCCAACCGTGTGCTTTTGCAGATTTAAACATCAATTTTAAATGAATACTTAATTGAAAGTAAAGCTGTAACAAAGATATCTGTGAGAAGGAAAGGAATATTTGGATAGGGGATCTTTTGTGACATTCAGTCAGGTGATTTCAGCCACTTGGTAACTGGTGCACAATAGGATAGTTATTGAGTCGTAAGGTATCCCTCCCCACTGCATCTGCACATTTCCAAGGGTTTCCAGTTATATTTCAAACATCCACAATGTGCAATTTTATCATTTAGCTTTAAGATAAAAGAAACATTACCTTGTCTACGTGATTCACTATTTCCATCATTCGGTGCCGTATGGTTAGAATCTCTTGGTTGAATTTTCGATACTGAAATGGAAAAGGTCACATTGACCATTAACACCATGGACCAAATCCAAGCCAAGCAGGAAGGCAGTGATCAGTAATGTTCACCTTGATGCTCATCTCCCAGTGTCTGTACCTTCATGAACAGCACAGGAACAGGCCCTTCACCCAACACATCTGTGTTGACCTTTCTGCCCATTTACACTAATCCTGTTAGCCCATATTAGGACCATAACCTTCTATGCCTTGCCATTTAAATGTCTGTTCTGGAATGGTTTGAGTGCTACAACCATCAAGCTCCTGAACTGTTGTGGATAACTTCACTCACAACTCTGGACTGATGCTACGACCTATAGACTCACTTTCAAGGACTCTTCACAGCTCATGTTCTCTGGATTATTTTTATTTGCAATTTGTTTTCTTTTGCACATTGGTGTTTGGCAATCTTTATTTATAATTTTTTCATAAATACTATTTTATTTCTTTATTTTCCTGTAAATGCCCACAAGAAAATTAATCTCAAGGCAGCATATGGCAACGTATATGTACTTAGATAATAAATTTACTTTGAATTTCCTCTGGCAGTGAGTTCCGCTATCAACAATTCTCTGTGTGAAAAAAACTGTCTCCTCACATCTCCTTTCAATATCCTTCCTCTCAGCTTAAATGACTGCCCTTGTTTTTGATTCCCCATCGATTCCATGAATACTATCTATGCCTCTAGCTATTTTAAATACTCCTATCAGGCCCTCCTCAACTTCCTACCAATCGTTCCCCATAACTAAATCCAACAGCACCCCGGTAATCTCTGCACTCTCTGCAGCGGAATCACATCCCTCTGAGAGTGTGGTGATCAGAGAAACACACACAATGAATTCAATAACCTCCCTTCTGTGAAAGTAGGCAGTGTTTAATAGACCGCAGCACTTGCTGATGTTCAATGGAATCTCTTGGGTTTGTGGGAACTCACAGAAGGAATAAGAATGTTGTATTTTGAATCTTTTATTGGCTGGTGTGGATTTACATATAGGCTAGACAGGGGAGATCTGGCAGATTCTCTCCACAAGGAGGGTAGTGGAGTGGAAAGGCTCACCAACATACACTAATCTATCTACGTATAGAATGACATGTGGAATGGCAAGTGTTTCACTGTATCGCAGTACATGGGACTATAAACAGTCAATCATCATCATTATGTGCCATGTCATATGACGTGGGCAATCATGGTCTTTGACCAGTCTTGGCAAATGTTTCTACAAAAGTGGTTTGCCATTGCCTTCTTCTGGGCAGTGTCTTTACAAGATGGGTGACCCCAGCCATTATCAATACCCTTCAGAGATGGCGTCAGTGGTCACATAACCAGGACTTGTGATTTGAGGCACCTGTTCGTATGACCATCCACCACCTGCTCCATGGCTTCACGTGACCCTGATCGATGGTGGTGGGGGCTAAACAGGTGCTGCACCTTGCCCAAGGGTGACCTGTAGGCTAACAGAGGGAAGTAGTTTACACCTCCTTTAGCAAAGACATCTCCATCCTGCCACCCAGATAGTTAATACCTTCATTTATTACCAGAGTCAAAATAATAGTTCAGCACAGACTTGATGGGCTGAAGGGTCTGTTTCTGTGCTGTAATGCTCTATGACTCTATATAATATCAACCATGGTGTGACGAAATCTTTTAGATGAATGCAGGACAATGGGGAAACTTGGACAGAAAGTGATTACATGTGCCTCAGATGCCTGGAAGTCAGAATCAGATTTAATTTCACCAATACTCGTGGTGGAATTTGTTAAATTTGTAACTCCCGCCTGAGATTATAAACAGATTTAGCAACTCAGTTCACTGCTGCCAGGTGGCATCTGTAGAAATTCACCATGAGAAGCCACTCAGAATCAGGCAGGATTGTGATTCAAAAGAAGACAGAAATCGATCAGATTAGAAGTTTATAAGATTATGAGAGGCATAGATGGTGTAGCTAGCCATTTCTTCTTCCAGTGCTGGAGGGAATACATTTAAGTTGAGAGGGGAAGGGTGAGTGTCATTTCAAAGGCGATGTTGAGGAAAGTTTTCTGCACAGAGAGTGCTGGGTGCCTGGAATATACTGCCAGGTGTGGTATGATAGAGATGTTCAACAGCTTCTTAGGCATATAACTGAGGGATGTGGAAATCATGTAGGCAGAAGGGATTTGTTTAGTTACACATTTACTTACTAGTTTAATTAGTTCTGCACAACATTATGAGCCAAAGGGCCTGTGCCTGCACTATTCTGGTCCATGTTCTAAATGCTCAAAATACTCAGCAGTTCTGGGAACACCTGAGAGATGTGTTTCCATTTCTGCTCAAATTCAGAAAATGTCGGGTGATTTTTAAAAGATGTTTTAAAGGTTCTGATGAGATGCCAGAACTGAACTACCAACACTTTCTCTCTCTCCAATGAGGCTGCCTGACCTGACAAGTTTCTCTAGAATTTTAGCTTGGGTTTTCATCATCTGCCAGGCTTTCCCTCTGGCCTTTGGACGTCCATAAATTTGAGATCAGGTGTTATAAATCTCGCAAAGTTCAAGACCATGTAGAAATTGTGGAGTTGTTTACCTCAGTATTGTCCACTACCAGGAAGAGTTCCACATATCTGGTGTTATGTGAAAGATGCATTGATCTCTGAAAATGAGAGGAATAGACATTTAAAAAGTAAAAAAAAATTAGTATTCATAGTGGCTGTAAAAATATCACAGAATATGCAAGAGTATGGAACAGTACAGACCCTTCAGCCTACAGTGTTGTGTCAACCTTTTAACCTGTTCTAAGATCAACCTTTACTGTCCCTCCCACACAGCCCTCCATTTCTCTATCATCCATGTGACTTTCTAAGAGTCTTTAAATGCAGCTAATGTATCTGCCTCTATCACCACTCTTAGCAGGGTGTTCCATGCATCATCCACCAGTCTCTATTAAAAAAATCTACCTTTGACATTCTACCCCCCCCCCCCCGCCCCATACTTTCATTCAATCACAAATTCAGCCCCCTTGTATTAGCCATTTCCACCCTAGGTCAAAGATACTAGCTATTCACTGTCTCTACCTCTTATCTTCCTTCATTCTAAAGAGAAAAGTCCTAGCTCGCTCAACCTCTCCTTATAAGAAACACTGTCTAATCTGGGCAGCATCTTGGTGAATCTCCTCTGCACCCTCTGTAAAGCTTCCATATCCTTCCTATAATGAGGTGACTGGAACTGAAGGGCTGAATGGATGAATAATGAAGAGACTGAATAAATTCAAAGCTGGGAAGTACCCTGCTGGGCGGCTGGTAAAGAGCTGCCACTTTGGGTCCATTGTCATACAGCGTGATGTTTTGTATGCAGGAGCCACGCTTCACCCTCAAATGCTCCTGCCGATAAACCACATGCTCCTCAGCCCCAGATTCGTCCAGTGGCTCGATCAGGTAGACAGCGGTCCCAATTGTGAGAATCCCCCTACAGATCCACAGAAAGCAACATCATCAATCGATCTGCACTAGTTGTTTAAACCTGCTGAACTTCCACAGGCATTGATGGGGAGGGCCCGTCTGTACGGGCGTTGACGGGGAGGACCCATCTGTACGGGCGTCAACGGGGAGGGCCCGTCCGTACGGGCGTCGACGGGGAGGGCCCGTCCGTACGGGCGTCGACGGGGAGGGCCCGTCCGTACGGGCGTCGACGGGGAGGGCCCGTCCGTACGGGCGTCGACGGGGAGGGCCCGTCCGTACGGGCGTCGACGGGGAGGGCCCGTCCGTACGGGCGTCGACGGGGAGGGCCCGTCCGTACGGGCGTCGACGGGGAGGGCCCGTCCGTACGGGCGTCGACGGGGAGGGCCCGTCCGTACGGGCGTCGACGGGGAGGACCCGTCTGTACGGGCGTCAATGGGGAGGGCCCGTCCGTACGGGCGTCGACGGGGAGGGCTGGTTTCAGGGCTCAACAAGAAGGGCCAGTTTCAGGAATCTTAAGTTCTGCCATGTTTATAAAACAAATCCACTTAATAGCATTTAATGTAATGGTCCTGACTGCTGGATCTCTGACAAAGGGAATTCATGTGGGGAAGGCTACAGATGAGGAAGAAAGTACAACCTTAAGGGTCTCGGGCCATCCCACTCCCTGTGGCTGGCTGGGTCCCTGCTCATGTCAAGGTAGAGTCACTGCCTGCAATTGCTCCAGGACACATGAGGATCATTTTCTGAACCCAGTCGGCACACTACACCAACAATGAACCTGGTTTTCTGAACACATCAAATAAACATGTGAACATTGCCAGGCAAGGGGCCATTGGGAGACCAAGGGAGGTGGGCTGCCCAGCAAAGTGAGGAAGATTAAAAGAGGCAGGAGCTCACTCTTATAAAGTACAGAGTCATACAACAAGGAAACAGACCCTTTGGCCCAATGGAACAATACTGACAGCTAGCACCCATTCAAACCAATTCCTTACGTATCCCACTTCATTCCTCCCAGGTTTCCATCACCTCCCCCAGGATTTTACCCCTCATGTACACACCAAGAACAACCTACAGTGGCCATTTAACACACTGACTCACATGGCATTGGGAGGAAACAGGGAGATTGAGTAAACGTCACATAGTCAGCATTATACTGTTGCTGAGGTAGTGGTTCTACTGCTGCATCATAGGCTGTTCAACTTTTGACATTGTAGCATTTGTCAATGCACTTTACAACCTCTGCTGTACTTCTGAATTGTCATGTGAGAAAGGGGATGTAAGCGTGTTCAGGATCAGGAGGGAGTCACATCGTTCCATCTGGGCAGATAACAGAATCAGAATCAAGTTCATGGTCACTGACTATAGGATGTCATGAAAATTATTGTTTTCCAGCAGCAGTACAGTCCAATACCTGAAATATACTATAAAATAAAGAATGTATAGGAAAAAAGTTAAATAAACAGTGTAAAAAGAGAGGAAAGAGTGAGGGAGTGTTCATGGACCATTCAGAAATCTGATGGTGGAGGGGAACAAGTTGTTCCTAAAGTGTTAGGTGTGTGTCTTTAGGCTCCTATTCCTCCTCCTTGATGGTAGCAATGAGAAGAGGGCAAGTCCTCGGTAATGGGCATCATTAATGATGGCTGCCAACTTTTGAGGCATTGCTGTTTGAAGATGTCCTTGATGCTGGGGAGGCTACAGACCATAAGACATAGGAACAGAATTAGGCCATTCAACCCATCGAGTCTTCTCCAATATTCCATCATGGCTGATCCTGGATCCCACTCAACCCCATACACCTGCCTTAAATAACCCCATGGACTTGGCCTCCATCGCAGTCTATGGCAGAGCATTCCATAGATTCACTACTCTCTGGCTACAAATATTCCTCCTTACCACTGTTCAAAAAGGTTGCCACTCAATTTTGAGGCTGTTCCCTCTAGTTCTGGATACCCCCACCATAGGAAACATCCTCTCCACATCCACCCTATCTAGTCAATAGACAATAGGTGCAGAAGTAGACCATTCAGCCCCTCGAGTCTGCACTGCCATTCTGAGATCATGGCTGATCATTCACTATTCAGTCCTTTCAACATTCAATAGCTTTCAATGAGATCCCCACAAATTCTTCTAAATTCCAGTGAGAACAGGCCCAAAGCTGCCAGATGTTCCTAATATGTTAACTCCTTCATTCCCGGAATCATTCTCATAAACCTTCCTCTGGACTCCCTCCAATGACAACATATTCTTTCTGAGATACAGTGCCCAAAATTGTTGATGATACTTCAAGTGCGGCCTGACTAGTGTCTTATAAAGCTTCAGCATTACCTTCCTACGTTTATATTCCATTCCCCTTGAAATAAATGCCAACATTGCATTTGCCTTCTTTACCACAGACTCAACTTGTAAATTAACCTTCTGGGAGTCTTGCACGAGGACTCAGAAGTCCCTCTGCAGCTCTTATGTTTGAACCTTCTCCCCATTTAGATAACAGTCTGCACTACTGTTCATTTTACCAAAATGAATTATTGTACATTTTCCAACACTGTATTGCATCTACCACTTCCCCCCCATTCTTCTAATTTACCTAAGTACTGCTACAATTGCATTGCTTCCTCTTCACCTACCCCTCCACCTATCTTTGCGTCATCGGCAAACTTTGCCACAAAGCCATCAGTTCCATTATCGAAATCACTGAGACACAATGTGAAAAGTAGCAGTCCCAATACTGACCCCTGAGGAACACCACTAGTCATTGGCAGCCAATCTGAAAAGACCCCCTTTATTCTCACTCGCTGCCTCCTGCCGGTCAGACATTATCCATGCCAGTATCTCTCCTGTAACGCCATGAGATTTTATCTTGTTCAGCAGCCTCATGAGTGGCACCTGATCAAACGGCTTCTGAAAATCCAAGTAAATGACATCCACCTTACTTGTTACTTCCTCAAAGAACTCGAACAGATTTGTCAGGCAAGATTTCCCTTTACAGAAACCATGCTGACTTTGATTTATTTTGTCTTTAGTCTCCAAGTACCCCAAAACCTCATCCTTAATAATAGACTCCAACACTTTCCCAACCACTGAGGTTAGGCTAACTGGCCTATAATCTCCTTTCTTTTGCCTTCCTCCCTTCTTAAAGAGTAGAGTGACATTTCCAATCTTCCACTCCTCCAGGACCATGTCAGAATCAAGTGATTCTTGAAAGATCATGACCAATGCATCTGTTACATCTTTAGTAGTAGTTTCTCTCAGGACTCTGGGATGTAGTCTGTCTTGTCCAGCTGACTTATTCATATTTAGTCCTTTCAGTTTGCCTAGCACTTTTTCCTATGTAATAGCAATGGCACTCACTTCTGCTCCTTGACACTCACTGACTTCTGGCACACTCCACAGTGAAGACTGATGCAAAGTCCCCATTCAGTTCATCTGCCATTTCATTTGTCCTACATCACTACTTCACAGGCTTCATTTTCCAGTGGTCCAATATCAACTCTCACCTCCCTTTTACTCTTTCTATAACTGAAAAATCTTTTAGAATCCTGCTTTATGTTATTGGCTAGTTTGCCCTCATATTTCACCTTTTCCTTTCTTATAGCTTTTTTAGTTGCCTTTTGTTGGATGGGATGGGCTGAGTTCACTCCTCGACAATGGAGTGACTAATGTCCATGATGGGACTGGCTGAGTTCACTGATCAATACTGGGGAGGTTCGTGCCCGGGATGGGACTGGCTGAGTTCACTGATTGATACTGGGGAGGTTCGTGCCCGGGATGGGACTGGCTGAGTTCACTGATCGATACTGGGGAGGTTCGTGCCCAGGATGGGACTGGCTGAGTTCACTGATTGATACTGGGGAGGTTCGTGCCCAGGATGGGACTGGCTGAGTTCACTCCTCGACACTGGAGTGACTAATGTCCATGATGGGACTGGCTGAGTTCACTGATCGATACTGGGGAGGTTCGTGCCCAGGATGGGACTGGCTGAGTTCACTGATTGATACTGGGGAGGTTCGTGCCCAGGATGGGACTGGCTGAGTTCACTCCTCGACACTGGAGTGACTAATGTCCATGATGGGACTGGCTGAGTTCACTGATTGATACTGGGGAGGCTCGTGCCCGGGATGGGACTGGCTGAGTTCACTCCTCGACACTGGAGTAACTAATGTCCATGATGGGACTGGCTGAGTTCACTGATTGATACTGGGGAGGTTCGTGCCCGGGATGGGACTGGCTGAGTTCACTGATCGATACTGGGGAGGTTCGTGCCCGGGATGGGACTGGCTGAGTTCACTGATTGATACTGGGGAGGTTCGTGCCCGGGATGGGACTGGCTGAGTTCACTGATCGATACTGGGGAGGTTCGTGCCCAGGATGGGACTGGCTGAGTTCACTCCTCGACACTGGAGTGACTAATGTCCATGATGGGTCTGGCTGAGTTCACTGATTGATACTGGGGAGGCTCGTGCCCGGGATGGGACTGGCTGAGTTCACTCCTCGACACTGGAGTGACTAATGTCCATGATGGGACTGGCTGAGTTCACTGATTGATACTGGGGAGGCTCGTGCCCGGGATGGGACTGGCTGAGTTCACTGATTGATACTGGGGAGGCTCGTGTCCATGATGGGACTGGCTGAGTTCACTGATTGATACTGGGGAGGCTCGTGCCCGGGATGGGACTGGCTGAGTTCACTCCTCGACACTGGAGTGACTAATGTCCATGATGGGACTGGCTGAGTTCACTGATCGATACTGAGGAGGCTCATGCCCGGGATGGGACTGGCTGAGTTCACTGATTGATACTGGGGAGGCTCGTGCCCGGGATGGGACTGGCTGAGTTCACTGATCGATACTGGGGAGGTTCGTGCCCGGGATGGGACTGGCTGAGTTCACTCCTCGACACTGGAGTGACTAATGTCCATGATGGGACTGGCTGAGTTCACTGATTGATACTGGGGAGGCTCGTGCCCGGGATGGGACTGGCTGAGTTCACTGATTGATACTGGGGAGGTTCGTGCCCGGGATGGGACTGGCTGAGTTCACTGATCGATACTGGGGAGGTTCGTGCCCGGGATGGGACTGGCTGAGTTCACTCCTCGACACTGGAGTGACTAATGTCCATGATGGGACTGGCTGAGTTCACTGATTGATACTGGGGAGGCTCGTGCCCGGGATGGGACTGGCTGAGTTCACTCCTCGACACTGGAGTGACTAATGTCCATGATGGGACTGGCTGAGTTCACTGATTGATACTGGGGAGGCTCGTGCCCGGGATGGGACTGGCTGAGTTCACTGATCGATACTGGGGAGGTTCGTGCCCGGGATGGGACTGGCTGAGTTCACTCCTCGACACTGGAGTGACTAATGTCCATGATGGGACTGGCTGAGTTCACTGATTGATACTGGGGAGGCTCGTGCCCGGGATGGGACTGGCTGAGTTCACTGATCGATACTGGGGAGGTTCGTGCCCGGGATGGGACTGGCTGAGTTCACTGATTGATACTGGGGAGGTTCGTGCCCGGGATGGGATTGGCTGAGTTCACGGATCGATACTGGGGAGGTTCGTGCCCGGGATGGGACTGGCTGAGTTCACTGATCGATACTGGGGAGGTTTGTGCCCGGGATGGGACTGGCTGAGTTCACTCCTCGACACTGGAGTGACTAATGTCCATGATGGGACTGGCTGAGTTCACTGATTGATACTGGGGAGGTTCGTGCCCATGATGGGACTGGCTGAGTTCACTGATTGATACTGGGGAGGTTCGTGCCCGGGATGGGACTGGCTGAGTTCACTGATTGATACTGGGGTGACTAGTGCCCATGATGGGACTGGCTGAGTTCACTGATCGATACTGGGGAGTCTCATGCCCGGGATGGGACTGGCTGAGTTCACTGATTGATTCTGGAGAGGTTCGTGCCTGGGATGGGACTGGCTGAGGTCACTGATTGATACTGAAAAGGTTCATGCCCGGGATGGGACTGGCTGAGTTCACTGATTGATACTGGGGAGGCTCATGCCCGGGATGGGACTGGCTGAGTTCACTGATTGATACTGGGGAGGCTCGTGCCCGGGATGGGACTGGCTGAGTTCACTGATTGATACTGGGGAGGCTCGTGCCCGGGATGGGACTGGCTGAGTTCACTCCTCGACACTGGAGTGACTAATGTCCATGATGGGACTGGCTGAGTTCACTGATCGATACTGGGGAGGCTCATGCCCGGGATGGGACTGGCTGTGTTCACTGATCGATACTGGGGAGGTTCGTGTCCATGATGGGACTGGCTGTGTTCACTGATTGATACTGGGGAGATTCATGCCCATGATGGGACTGGCTGAGTTCACTGATTGATACGGGGGAGGTTTGTGCCCCGGATGGGACTGGCTGAGTTCACTGATTGATACTGGGGAGGTTCGTGCCCGGGATGGGACTGGCTGAGTTCACTGATCGATACTGGGGAGGTTCGTGCCCGGGATGGGACTGGCTGAGTTCACTGATCGATACTGGGGTGACTAGTGTCCATGATGGGACTGGCTGAGTTCACTGATCGATACTGGGGAGGTTCGTGCCCGGGATGGGACTGGCTGAGTTCACTGATTGATACTGGGGAGGTTTGTGCCCGGGATGGGACTGGCTGAGTTCACTGATTGATACTGGGGAGGCTCATGCCCGGGATGGGACTGGCAGAGTTCACTGATTGATACTGGGGAGGTTCGTGCCCATGATGGGACTGGCTGAGTTCACTGATTGATACTGGGGAGGCTCATGCCCGGGATGGGACTGGCTGAGTTCACTGATTGATACTGGGGAGGTTCGTGCCCATGATGGGACTGGCTGAGTTCACTGATCGATACTGGGGAGGTTCGTGCCCATGATGGGACTGGCTGAGTTCACTGATTGATACTGGGGAGGTTCGTGCCCGGGATGGGACTGGCTGAGTTCACTGATCGATACTGGGGAGGCTCATGCCCGGGATGGGACTGGCTGAGTTCACTGATTGATACTGGGGAGGCTCGTGCCTGGGATGGGACTGACTGAGTTCACTGATCGATACTGGGGAGGTTCGTGCCCGGGATGGGACTGGCTGAGTTCACTGATCGATACTGGGGTGACTAGTGTCCATGATGGGACTGGCTGAGTTCACTGATCGATACTGGGGAGGTTCGTGCCCGGGATGGGACTGGCTGAGTTCACTGATTGATACTGGGGTGACTAGTGTCCATGATGGGACTGGCTGAGTTCACTGATTGATACTGGGGAGGTTCGTGCCTGGGATGGGACTGGCTGAGTTCACTGATTGATATTGGGAGGTTCGTGTCCGGGATGGGACTGGCTGAGTTCACTGATCGATACTGAGGAGGCTCATGCCCGGGATGGGACTGGCTGAGTTCACTGATTGATACTGGGGAGGTTCGTGCCCGGGATGGGACTGGCTGTGTTCACTGATCGATACTAGGGAGGTTCGTGCCCGGGATGGGACTGGCTGTGTTCACTGATCGATACTGGGGAGGTTTGTGCCCGGGATGGGACTGGCTGTGTTCACTGATCGATACTGAGGAGGCTCATGCCCGGGATGGGACTGGCTGAGTTCACTGATTGATACTGGGGAGGCTCATGCCCGGGATGGGACTGGCTGAGTTCACTGATTGATACTGGGGAGACTTCTGCCCATGATGGGACTGGCTGTGTTCACTGATTGATACTGGGGTGACTAGTGTCCATGATGGGACTGGCTAAGTTTACAACCATCTACAGCTTTTTCAAAGCAAAATAATTGTAAAACACCTTAAGGGGCAATGAGGAGAGGATGCTCCTGATTGGGATCAGAATGTTGAATAGGTCATGGTTCCAGAGACTTCCATGAGAAAGACTGGATGGAAAGGTAAAAAAGACCTGTGGGACAACTGGGAATGAGGTTAATGGGATGGAATTTTCACAACAGGCCGAGCAGCCTTTGGTCCTGCACCTTTTCACAAATTTACCATTGCTGTTGAACTGAATATTTTGAGCAAACTTTGTCCTGAAAGACTTTCCTTCTCATTTCAGGCTGGAAGCAGGATCTGGATTTGCTTTGTCAGTGGTGACTGAAAATGTGATTTGTGGCCATTTATACACGAGAGATACTAAAGTTGCTGGAAATCTAGAGCAACCCCACTAAATGCTGGTGGACCTCAGCAAGTCAGGCAGCATCTATGGAAATGAACAGTCGGTGTGTTGAGCTGAGATCCTTCTTCAGGACTGTGAAGGAAGGAGGAAAATGCCAGAATAGAAAAGGTAGTAGGGAGCAAAAGGAGGCAAGCTGGAAAGTGATTGGTGAAGCCATTTGGGAGGGAAAGGTCAAAGGCTGGAGAAGAAGGAATCTTGGAGGAGAGGACAGGAGAGTGAGCCATAAAGGGAAGGAGGAGGGGAGGTAATAGGCAGGTGAGAAGAGGTGAAAGGTCAGAGTGGGGAATTGAAGACGGGGGGGGGGGGGGGTTGAAATTTGCCCACTGGAAAGAGAAATTAATATCCATGCCCTCAGGTTGGAAAGTACCTAGATGGAATACAAGGTATTGCTCCTCCACTCTGAGGGTGGCCTCATCATGGCACAAAGGGGGTCCATGGATCGACATGTCGAAACTGAAATGGGAATGGGAGTTAAAATGTTTCCAATATTAAAACATTTACACCAAAGAGCAACAGACTGTTCTCCAACTTGATTCATGTTTCAGTACTTCTACTTAAAATATAGCGTAAGGCACAGAGATGAATCAGTTCAGTATTTCTCCTTACACCAACTCTGCTGAGAAGCTCGACCGCTCGATCTGCTCTGCCGGGAATGAATACATCTTTTCAGGCAATTTCCATTGTTCACTGTTGATTGGTTTTGGCAACATGTCACAAGTCACCAGTGATTGGTACCTTGTACAGACTGGCTCACTGATTCCCTGAGGTTTAATCCCAACACAATTGGGTTTGGGGATTAACTACAAATCACGGCAGTTAGCATTTCAGGAAACAGTATTATTTAAACAAAATTAAATCACTTTCTGTTATAAACTTGGAACTTCCTCACTTGTGGAGTTTGTTTCTGACATTCCCAGCTGGAGGATTATGGATTGCCGCTGTATAAAGTTACTGTGATTAATTAGACTCAGCACCTTCATGGGAGGAAGCTTTCTCCCTCCAGACACTGCTCGACCCACTGAGTTCCTCCAACAGATTTGCTGATGTGTCAGATTCCAGTCCCTCTGGAAGTACATTTCCTTGGGTCTGCGAGCCTGAGCAATGGAATTCTCTTCTGACATATGGTTCCACCTGCAGAAAGGGAACGTTCCCCAAATCTACTCTCCCAGGCTGGGTTTTTGCCTCAACTTTACAATCTGATTCACTTTGTGATAAGGCATGGATTGTGGGGTGGAGTCGTGGAGGAATGAGGAGATAGTCGGCACGGATAATGACAGCTTGGATGAGATGGTTTACCTGAGTCCTGTGCAGGTGCTGACACTGACTGAAGAATCAGCGAAGCCTTCGATAATTCCGTGATAATAACAGTGATCCTGTGGAAAATCACAGTTACACATTAAAGTATGAAAGGCAAAAATATGATTTGTAAATGTCTGCTGCAAAAGACAGGATTTCCCAATGGCCACCCGTTTCAATTTGACCTCCTGTTCCCATTCCAACATGTCAGTCCATGGCCTCCTCTGCTGCCACGTGAAGCCGCTCTCAGACTGGGGAAGCTACACTTCATATTCTGCCTGGGAAGCCTCCTGGCATGAACATCAATTTCTCAAATTTCCAGTAATTACATCCCCTTCCCCCTTCTCTCTTTTTCCATTCGGGTTCCTGTTTCACTCCTTCTCCTCACTTTTCTATCATCTCCCTCTGATGCTCTTCTCCTCCCCTTTCTCCCACTCTCCTCTCCTATCACTTTCCCCTTCCTTCAACCCTTTGCCTTTTCCACCTGCCACCTCAGTTCACTTCCCTTGCCCCACCCACCTTCCCCTCACCTTGTCTCGCCAATCACTTGCAACCTTGTATTCTTTTTCCTCCCCCCACTTTCTTATTCTGACTTTGTCCCCCTTCCCTTTCCAGTCCTGAAGATGGATCTCAAGTGTGCGAGAGAGAGAGAGAGAGAGAGATGTAAATGAAACCAGTTGTTAGGTCATGTCAGTGAAATACCTTGAGCTGTGGTGAATCTACCACTTCAGTTCCATTCTCTGTGTAATGTGTTTCTGAATAATGCCTGACCAGCAGCTCCCTGTTGGGCACAAAGTTTAAAAAAACAATCAGACCGAGACATTTCAGTAGCAGTGGAAAGGTGATGATAACCCGTATCAGTGTCACATACAGATTTCACCAACGCAGACTGTCACCAGCATGGCCTTGCTACTGGATTTCACACCAAGTCTTCTTCCTTCAGACGGCAGCACCTGCCATGGGACTGACTCCACACTGAGAGTCCTGTCAGTCAATGTAATATTGCAATCTCACAGAGCGATACTACACACATACAGGCCCTTCTGCCCATCCAGTCCATGGTGACCATGGTGTCCACCCAACTAACCCCTTATTCCTCTAACCCGTTGGTCCGTGGATAGATTCCAGGGCATCCATGAACCTGGATGGGAAAAATATACACCTTTATTTTCACTAACTTCTAGCTGAAATTTAGCATTTCCTTCAATGATGAATGTAGGCAACAAGCAACAGTAGTATTAGCACTACCTGTGACTTTGTCACCAATAGAAATCACAGATATTTTCATAGCACATTGCAGTTGTTACAAATAACTCAAAATATTGTTTAAGGCATGCTCATCACTGCTTTAAAGTTAAGGTAGTTATTAGATCGGCCACTAGATTGCAGTCTTTTTGTCTGCAGATTCTCATGCAATGTAGCTGGCCAGCTATTGGGCAGCCCTACGCCAAGTAGTCATTCAGCCACCAGCCTCTGAAGTCCATGTTCTCACATGTGATCCAAACATCTACATTGCTCTCCATTACTTCCCATCTGCAATTGCTTGTTGATCAATGTGTAGAAGAAGGTGAGTCATTTTTATTGTTTGTTAAAGTTTTGCAAAACTGGGCAGTTCAAATGAGAATTGTTAACTCTTCGTAAGACCGCATGGCCCTTTTAAAACCATGTGACTCCACACGCAACAATAGCTTAACTTCAGGATATTTGTTAACAGGATTTCAATATAATTGGTTTCTTTGGTACTCCTATATATATTATTTTATATATTTAAATATATTATTCTGAGAAGGGTCCGTAGGCTTCACTGGACTGCCAAAGGAGTCCATGACATAAAACAAGGTTAAGAACCCTTGGTCTAACCCCTACCCCTCCATGGACCTATCCAAGTGCTTCTTAAAAGACACTACTGAACCTGCCTTAAACACTTCCTCTGGCAGCTCGTTCCATAAACTTTGGCACCAACAATCATTCCAAGGTCAAAGTCACTTAGATCACATTTCTTCCCCATTCTGATGTTTGGTCCAAAGAACAACTGAACCTCTTGACCATGTCTGCATGCTTTTGTGCATTGAGTTGCTGCCACGTGATTGGCTGATAAGATATTTGCATTAATGAGCTGGTGTACAGGTAAACCTGATAAAGTGGCTGCTGGGTGTATTTTCATACCTGTAATTTCTCATCACATTACTTTGGATTTATAGTGGTTCGGAAGTGGAACAACCTCTTACATTACACAAAAGGATGTTGAACTCTAGGCTACAGAAAAAAAATTAGATGACAGTTTTCTGTCCTAGTGGCAGAAAAAAGTAGGGAATTCAGAGTGGAATTCATGGTTGCTGAACACAAGGGTGGGGCGAGGTGTCAGAGATTTAAACATATGCGGAGTGCGATGACTGGAAGGTGTGAAGCAGCTCTGGAAAAGTGGGGCATCTGTGTGAAACAGAAACAGTGTTGGGGTCAAGAAGTTACAGCCATCAATATTCGAGGGGTCTGGAGATAGGGCAGGGTCACTCATTTAAGGAGGGCAGGCAAAGAGGCAACAGGAGGCTTCTGGAGGAGACTGTAGTAATGGGAATGGAGGGGATGCATAACTGGGAGTAAATGAGTAATGGAGCTAGACTGTGTGCCTCCAGCCCCCAGATTCTGGCCAGGCAGGGGGAAATATCGGCTCTGAAATTACCAATCCACTTGGAGCCAGTCGAGGCTGTGTCAGAGAAATGGTGTGAAGGTGAAAGGAGGGGAGAGTTCTCCCAGTATTGGCAGTTCACTCTCCGCTACCAGAACCAAACTCTCTTCCCTCCTGCTAGCTGCAAACTCGCCCAGAGTCTTGGACCTATGGATCTCTGCTCAGCTGAGGTGTGATTTTCCCAGCCCTATGACTGAACTCTCCTTATAGTTCCCACTTTCTACAGGGCCCAGACTTTCTCAACATTATATCGTGGGATGTAAAAAATATCAGTTAAAATAACACTGGAAACCCTCGGTGGTGAGGCAACATTGAAGGAAAGTGAACCAAAATCAATGCTTCAAGCCCCTTTAAGACCTCTCATCTGACAAAAGATCACAGACATGAAGCACTAACTGTTTCTCTCAACGCAAATGTTGCCTGACCGGCTGAGAGTTTCTCTGGAATGGCAAAGACTGAGGAGATCTGAAAGAGGTTTACAAGATTATCAGATGCATAGGTAGAGTGGACAGAGAGTATCTGTTTCCCGGGGCTGAAATGTCTAATATCAGAGAACATGCATTTAAGGTGAGAGTGGATACATCCAAGGAGGATGTGAAGGTAGGTTTATAACACAGAGAGTTGTGGATGCCTGGAATGCGCTGCCTGGTATGGTGGTGGAGGCAAATACATTAGAGGCTTTTAAGAGACATTTGGATAGGTGTGTAGGTGGGAGGGATTTGTGTTTGGGCTTTGAATGCCACCATTTCTTCTGATCACTCAGTATCCTGCATGTCTCACCTAACAGTGAAGTTAACCTGTTTCATGCTCCTGTGAAGGTGGATGCGACAAATAAAGTATCTTTAATCAGCTTGCCTCGCATGTTTCCTGTTTTTCTAACTGCTTTCCTCTTTTGTCGAGTTATCTATGAAAAACACTGATCCCAACCGGAGACGCACATCCATATTCCATCTTCCCTGCACTTGAAATGTATGTTTTTGATCACACACAAAATATAGACAAAGTGAAAATGCAACAGAAAAATCCTTCTATAAAATGGCCAGAACACTTATGCTTTCCTTTCAAACACTCTCTCCACAAGACACCGATTCCCCCGGCCCAGACTCTAATAAATGCACAGGTTCCTCATACAGCTATGGGTTAGCCCAGGGCTTGTAGCTGAATTCTCTGCCAACAGAACCACTGAATCTGAACTGGCAACACTACACAATGATGTTAAAATTACTTAAATTTTAACCTTGCACATCACACTTATAGTTCAATCATTGCTCGGTCATTCACGCAGGTCGACCAGAACAAGCCGATCGAAAGTCAATGCAGAGGCTTCCTACACTGTGGACCTTTGACCATCACTAATTTTTACAACACAGAATGTACCCTCCCCAGATGCATCATGGTTTGGTACGGCCTGTGACCACATGAAACTGAGGAGTTGTGGACACATGTCAGCACATCACAGAAACCAGCCTCCCCTCCATGGACTCTGAGCAATTCTCACTGCCTCAGTAAAGCAGCCAGCATAATCAAACATCCCGGCCACCCCAGACATTCTCTCTTCTGCCCTCTCCCATCAGGCAGAAGATGCTGAAAGCTCGTACCGGTTTAAGGACAGGAGTTGTAAGACTATTGAATGGTCCCTTCGAATAGGATGGAGTCTCGATCTCACAATCTACCTTGTGACCTTGCTCCTCATTGTCTGCCTGCACTACACTTTCTCTGTAAGTGTAACACTTTATTCTGCATTCTGTTATTGTTTTTCCTCATATGCCTCAATGCAGTGTTATAATGAAGTGATCGGTATGAAAGGGAAGTTTCTCACTGTGACAATATAAACCAAGCAGAGCATGCTACCACACCGAGTATTGGCCGCATCCGATCCAACACAGACAAGAAAGGCAAGCCAGAACACAGGCTGCAAACTCTTCCTCATTTTCTATTAGAACAGACTTGTGGCACATCTCTGCATAATCTATAAATTATTGTCTCAGACAACCGATTGATCATTACAGAGAGCAACAGCAAACAAGAGCGTATTTATATCTAGGGACGGCACAGTAGCAAAGCAGCTGACTTAACGCTTTACAGTGCATGCAACCCAGGTTCAATTGCCGCCACTGTGACCGTGTGAGTCTCTTCTGATTTCCTCGAGGGCTAGGGTTAGTGAGTTGTGGGCATGTTGGTACTGGGTGCATGGTGACACTTGCGAGCTGCTCCCAGCATATCCTTGCAGTCTGTTGATTGTTGATGCAAATGACCCATTTCACTGTATGTTTTGATGTACATGCGACAAATAAAACTAATCTTTAATCAATCTTTCAAGAAAACAAGTTTGATCTTTGGGTTCAAACTGGCAGTGGGGATACTGCTAGAAGGGGAAGTCACCATCTTACCCATTCTTTTCCAACCGAAGAATCAACTCTTCCCCTTGCAGATGTACAGAATAACTGACTCTTTCTGGATAGACAACCTGGGGAAATCAGAAGATTTTTTTTCTTAAAAACATGACGATTGTTGTGCAATTTTATTTCACAATAGGGCAATGATATCACAGGGTTAGCTGAGGATCACTGTGTCAAATGCCTTTACTAGCTCAACCGCACCCGTCCCAGCACATCCCAAAAAATAACCAAAAAGGGTAAATGGAGAGATTTAACCTCAATTTATGGGGAGCCTCAAACCAGCGCTCATCTCATAACTAGAAATAGAAAATAACTGCAGTACTCTAGGCAGTTTCTAGAGTAGGTAACATGGTCAGCATAACATTGTGGGCCGAAGGGCCTGTAATACACTATGTTCTATGTTCTTTCCCTCCCTCACTCTCTCTCCTCCTGTCCTCTGTCTCTCCCTCCTTCTGTCTCTCCATCCCTTGCTCCCTCCTTCATTGCTGTCTCTCTCCCTCCCACCCACCACCCGTCTCTCTCAACCTCCCTCCTTGTCTCTCCCTCCCTTGTTGACTCTCTCTCATTCATCCCTGTCTCTCCTTCTTTGTGTGTGTGTGCTTTTCTCTCTCGTTCTGTGTGTGTTTGTGCGCATCTCTCTCTCTCTCATAAATATAACCATTTAATGTGAAAAGGTTAAAGATGAGAGGAGATGTGTAAGGTAGTTGTGTTCTCTGCTGTGTAATGTGTGAGATGTGTAAGGTAGTTGTGTTCTCTGCTGTGTGATGTGTGAGATGTGTAAGGTAGTTGTGTTCTCTGCTGTGTAATGTGTGAGATGTGTAAGGTAGTTGTGTTCTCTGCTGTGTAATGTGTGAGATGTGTAAGGTAGTTGTGTTCTCTGCTGTGTAATGTGTGAGATGTGTAAGGTAGTTGTGTTCTCTGCTGCCTCGGCTCAGCATCCTGTTCAGCTCACTCATCTTGTGACTACATTCAACGTGCCATTCCCTCACTCCTGGAGCCCACCATTACAGAGTCATTGGCCCTATTTAATGTGGGCAAAAAGTCTTCTTTCCTTTTCTGGAGGCTCCAGAAACTCTTAAACAGTCTAATTCATTAATGATTATCAGTTTAACTGTTTTAAAAGGGCCCATTACACCGGTAACCAAAGCCCAGGCTTAAACCTTTACAGGCATAGGTGCAGAATTAGGTCATTCAGCCCAACCTCTGCTCTGATCATGGCCGATTTGTTTTCCCTCTCCGCCCCATTCTCTTGCCTTTTCCCTGTAACCTTTGACATCCTGACTAATCAAGAACCTATCAATCTCCACTTTAGATATATACAATGATTTGGACTCCACAGCCGTCTGTGGCAATAAATTCCACAGATTCACCAGCCTCTGGCTAAAGAAATTCCTCCTCATCTCCGTTCTAAAGGGACATTCCTCAGTCTGAGTCTGTGCCCTCTGAACCTAGACTTTCTTACTATGGGAAACATCCTCTCCACATCCACTCTGTCTATGCTTTCAATATTCAACAGGTTTCAATGAGATCCCCACCATTCTTTTCAACTCCAGCCAGTACAGGCCCAGAGCCATAAAATGCTCCTGGTACATTAACCCTTTCATTCCTGGGATCATTCTCATGAACCGCTCCAATGCTAGCCTATCCCTTCTTAGATAAGAGGCACAAAACTGCTCACAATATTCCAAATGTGGTCTGACCAATGCATCATAAAGCCTGGTACCCAAACTGTTTGACAGACTATGGGAAGAACCTCAGCTCGGGCTGAGCCCAGCTTCTCCACAGTCTGGACCTAACCCTGTGGTATTGAGGCAAGGCAAAGTGGGAAACATTCCAATTCAGGACAAAGAACAGAAGGGGTTGGCTCTCCTGTCTGAATTAGGCTGGTAGGAGATAGACTTCGCATTCCTTCACAAGCAAAAGCAGGCAGCTAGTAGACCATGAGACAATAAGATATAAGAGCAGAATAAGGCCATTCAGCCCATCGAGTCTGCTTTGCCGTTCTATCATGGCTGATTTATTATCCCTTTTAACGGCAATCTCCTATCTTCTTCCAGTAACTTTTGTTGCCCTATCAAGTACCTACCAACCTCCACTTTAAGTATACCCTTTTAGTGGTAATCTGATCCTTAACGAGGCGACTTAACAGAATGGGGTGAAAACCAACACTCGGCTTCTCCCAGACTCCTATCTAACCCTGACAAAAGCCCCACCAACAGCACGAGAGGGGTGTCGCGGTCCCACCTTGGAATGGGGCAGATCCTTCCCGGACGGTGTGAAGTCCACGAGACGGGGTCTTACAATTTCATGGTGCTCTACTTCAGAAAGTGGACCCGACCAGGGCGAGCAGGCGGCTGCGGGGAGAAGCGACAGTATAAGCTGGTGTCTCAAGCATTTACCGGTCACCACCGAGACTCTGGTACCTCTCCGTGTGTGCCGTTGTGACAATAACCGGCACGTTTTAAACCAGCGAGAGAGCCTGGAAGTTTTACCAACTGTTTGCCGAGAGTTGCCAGTAAGTTAGACATAGTTGTCTGATGAGTCGGCGGATGTACAGGCAGTCCGCGGTTTTAACAAACTGCAAATATACTTCGGAATTTAACCTTTCCAGAAAGCTGATCATTGTTTAAAATATAACTAATTAGATTCAGCGTGAGAAATAAATGAAATACAACGCGGGGTAACAACGAGAATGAAATACCAACCGTTAGTAAAGAAGCATACTCACCAAAGGTTATCGATACAACTAACAAACTCAATCTAACAGAAACCCAGTGCATTCTGGCCGAGAACAGCGTCTCTCCCGGGTGGGTGAAGACCGAGTGGACACCAGCCGGCTGAATGGAGCCCGTCAGTGAGGAACCCCGCCTCGATGCTCAGTCCATTGGAGAAGCGGCTCCAATCACCGTCCCTCCCTCTCTCGCACAACGGGGCAGGTCGGAGGATCTTCATTGGAGAGAGGGAGGGACAGGAGCAGAGATAGGGAGGGGAAGAGAAGGGGGGCTGAGTGAGTAGTGGAGGTGAGGGGGAGGAGAGAGATGGATGAGGGAGGAAGGGGAGAGGGAGGGAAGGAGGGGGAGGAGAGGAGGGCAGCAAAGGGAGTGGATAAAGAGGAGAGATGGGAGGGAATAGTGGGGAGGGGTAGGGGATTGGGAGGAGTGGGGGAAGAAAAGGAGGGAAGAGGGGAAGGGGTAGAAGGAGGGAAAGGAGATGAGGGGTTGGGGGAAGGGAGGAGAAGTGTGCACAATTGCTCACAAAACTCCAAATGAGGCCTCACCAGTGCCTTATAAGGACTCAGCATTACATCCCTGCTTTTATATTCTAGTCCATTGAAATGACCGCTAACATTGCATTTGCACTGACTCAAGCTGCAAGTTAATCTTTGGTAAATCCTGTATGAGGATTCCCAAGTCGCTTTGCACCTCAAATTTTTGTATTTTCTCTCCATTTAGAAAATAATCATTCCTTTCACCACTTCTCTGAAAGTGTGTGTCCATATTCTTACCGGCACTGTATTCCATCTGCCACTTCTTTGCCCATTCTCCTAATTCTTTTCTAAGTTCATCTTTAGCCTCTTTACTTCCTCAAAACTACCTGCCCCTCCGTCTATCTTCATATCCAAGTCATTGACATATAACATTAAAAGAAGTGGTCCCATCACAGACCCCTGAGGATCACCACTAGTCACCAGCAGCCAGACAGAAAAGGCTCCCTTTAGTCATACTCTTTACCTCAACAGTCTTCTGTTCATTTTGCATGTTTTGCTCTGGATTTCCAGCATCACCTTTGTTTACTGTTGTCTGTTAAACTTACATTCACCCCCTAGAGAGAGTAAAATAATTGTAAATAGGATGTATTCCTCCCTCCAAGCCAAAACATTTGGGGACCATTAACAATGACACCCAGCACTTTGACAATGAAACCTTATCCAACATTGACATTTGAGACTTGCCCAAAGGAGATGCAGCCTAAACCATGGTCACTTTGTCCAAGCCCGTCACCACCATCCAAACAGGGGATACTCTGCACAACAGTTATAGAAAAAAATGGCACAGAAACAGGCCATTTGACCCATCTAACCAGTGCCGGACAATTTAACTGCCAACTCTTATTGACTTGCACTGGTCCATAGCCCTCATACCCCTCCCATACACGTACCTGTCCAAACTTCGCTTAAACATTGGAATCAAGATTGTGTGCACTACTTGTGCTGGCAGCTCATTCCACTCTCTCACGACCCTCAGAGTGAAGAAGGTTCCCCTCATGTTTTCCTTAAACTTTTCACCTTTCACCCTGGCATCCAGGACATCACCAATTACAGGACAACATCACCTGACTGTGCAGGTGATGCCTCCCTCCCAGATGTGCTGAATAACTTCTATGCTCATTTTGAGGCGGAAGATGATGTGTCGACAAGGAAGTCCACCCCTCCTCCAAATGACCAGGTGCTGTGTCTCACCGTGGCCAATGTGAGAAGAACCCTGTGCAGGGTCAACCCACGGAAGGCTGCTGGACCAGACAACATTCCTGGTAGAGTGCTCAGAGGTTGTGCAGACCAGCTAGCAGATGTTCTCACTGACATCTTCAACATCTCCCTGATCAGCGCCACCATTCCAACATGCTTCAAGGCCGCCAGCATCGTCCCCGTGCTGAAGAAGTATTCAGTGTCCTGCCTGAATGACTACCGTCCCGTTGCACTCACATCCATCATCATGAAGTGTTTCGAGAGGCTCGTTATGCGGCATATCAAGACCCTGCTGCCCTCCTCACTGGACCATCTGCAGTTTGCGTACCGTCCCACCACTCAACAGATGACGCCATTGCCATCACCCTCCACCTGGCCCTAACCCACTTGGACAAAAAAGACATGTATGTTCAAATGCTGTTCATAGACTTCAGTTCAGCATTCAACACAATCATCCCCCAGAAACTGATTGGAAAGCTGAGCCAACTGGGCCTGAACACCTCCTTCTGCAACTGGATCCTAGACTTCCTGACTGGGAAACCTCAGTCAGTCTAGATCAGATGCAGCATCTCTAACACCATCACACTGAGCACGGGGGCTCCCCAGGGCTGCGTGCTCGGTCCACTGCTGTTCACTCTGCTGACCCACGACTGTGCTGCAACACACAGCTCGAACCAGGTCATTGAGTTAACTGACGACACGACCATGGTGGGTCTCATCAGCAAGAACGATGAGTCAGCTTACAGAGAGGAGGTGCAGCGGCTAACGGACTGGTGCAGAGCCAACAACCTGTCTCTTAATGTGAACAAAACAAAAGAGATGGTTGTTGACTTCGGGAGGGTACAGAGCGACCACTCCCCGCTGAACATCGACGGCTCCTTGGTAGAGATTGTTAAGAGCACCGAATTTCTTGGTGTTCACCTGGCGGAGAATCTCACCTGGTCCCTCAACACCAGCTCCATAGCAAAGAAAGCCCAGCAGCGTCTCTACTTTCTGCAAAGGCTGAGGAAAGTCCATCTCCCACCCCCCCCTCCCCCCCATCCTCACCACATTCTACAGAGGATGTATCGAGAGCATCCTGAGCAGCTGCATCACTGCCTGGTTCGGAAATTGCACCATCTCGGATCACAAGATCCTGCAGTGGATAGTGAGGTCAGCTGAGAAAATCATTGGGGTCTCTCTTCCCGCCATTACAGACATTTACATTTCACGCTGCATCTGCAAAGCAAACGATATTATAAAGGACCCCACACACCCCTCATATAAACTCCTCTCCCTCCCGCCGTCTGGGAAAAGGCACTGAAGCATTCAGGCTCTCACAACGAGACTATGTAACAATCTCTTCCCCCAAGCTATCAGACTCATCAATACCCAGAGCCTGGACTGACACCAACTTACTGCCCTCTACTGTGCCTATTGGCTTGTTTATTATTTATTGCAATGCCTTCACTGTTTTGTACACTTTATGCAATTCTGCATCGGTCTGTAGTCTAGTGTAGTTTTTTTCTGTGCTTTTACTTAGTTCAGTGTAGTTTTTGTACTGTTTCATGTAGCATCATAGTCCTGAAAAAAGTTACCTCTTTTTTACTGTGCGCTGTGCCAGCAGTTATGTTCGAAGTGACAATAAAAAGTGACTTGACTCTGGTTGTGGTCTCACCTTACCCTCCATGGAAAAAGCCTGTTTGCATTTACCCTATCTATACCTCTCATGATTTTCTATATTTCTATCAAATCTCCTCTCAATCTTCTGTGTTCTAAGGAATAAAGTCCTAACCTATTCAGTCTTTCCTTATCACTCAGGTCCTCCAGACCAGGCAACATTTGTGTAAATTTTCTCTATACTGTTTACTTACATCTCTCCTGTAGGTAGATGACCAAAACTGCACACAATGCTCTAAGGCTGCACCAATGTCTAATACAATGTCAATATAACATCCCATCCCCTGTACTCAATACATTGATTTATGAGGGCCAATATGACAGAAGCTTTCTTTATGTCCCTATCAACCTGTGACATCACTTTCAATGAATTATGGATCAAATCTTTTTGTTCTACCACACTCCTCAGTGCCCTACCATTCACTGTGTAAGACCTGGTTTGTCCTCCTGAAGTGCAACACCTTGTACTGGTCTACATTAAATTCAGTCTGCCAATTTTCAGCCCAATTTTCCAGCTGGTCCAGATCTCCCCTCAAGCCAAGATAGGCTTCCTCACTGTCCACAATTGATATAGATGACAAACAACAATGTAGCCAGCACCAATCCCTGCAGCACTCCACTACTAATCACAGGCCTCCAGTCAGAGAGGCAGCCCTCTACTACCACTCCATAGCTTCTCTCACAAGCAGATGTCTAATCCAATTTACTACCACATCTTGAATACCAAACGACTGAACTTCTTGACCAACCTCCCATATGGGGCCTTGTCAAATGTCTTCCTAAAGTCCATGTAGACAACATCCACTGCTTTGCCTTCATCAACTTTCTTGGTAACTTTCTGAAAATACTCTGCAAGATTGGTGAGACATGACCTACCATGCACAAAGCAATGTTGGCTATCTTTAATCAGTCCACATCTATCCAAATACTCATATATCCTGTCCCGCTTGGTGGCGCAATAATACAGACAGACAGACATACTTTATTGATCCCGAGGGAAATTGGATTTCGGTACAGTCGCACCAGCCAAGAATAGTGAAATATAGCAATATAAAACAATAAATAATTAAATAATAATAAGTAAATTATTCCAAGTGGAAATAAGTCCAGGACCAGCCTATTGACTCAGGGTGTCTGACACACCGAGGGAGGAGTTGTAAAGTTTGATGGCCTCAGGCAGGAATGACTTCCTATGACGCTCAGTTTTGCATCTCAGTGGAATGAGTCTCTGGCTGAACATACTCCTTTCTGTGCCTAACCAGTACATTATGAAATGGATGAGAGACATTGTCCAAGATGGCATGCAACTTGGACAGCATCCTCTTTTCAGACACCACCGTCAGAGAGTCCAGTTCCACCCCCACAACATCACTGGCCTTACGAATGAGTTTCTTGATTCTGTTGGTGTCTGCTACCCTCAGCCTGCTGCCCCAGCACACAACAGCAAACATGATAGCACTGGCCACCACAGACTCGTAGAACATCCTCAGCATTGTCCAGCAGATGTTAAATGACCTCAGTCTCCTCAGGAAGTAGAGACGCCTCTGACCCTTCTTGTAGACAGCTGCAGTGTTCTTTGACCAGTCCAGTTTATTGTCAATTCGTATCCCCAGGTATTTGTAATCCTCCACCATGTCCACACTGACCCCTTGGATGGAAACAGGGGTCACCGGTGCCTTAGCCCTCCTCAGGTCCACCACCAGCTCCTTAGTCTTTTTCACATTAAGCTGCAGATGATTCTGCTCGCACCATGTGACAAAGTTTCCCACCGTAGCCCTGTACTCAGCCTCATCTCCCTTGCTGATGCATCCAACTATGGCAGAGTCATCAGAAAACTTCTGAAGATGGCAAGACTCTGTGCTGTAGTTGAAGTCTGAGGTGTAGATGGTGAAGAGAAAGGGAGACAGGACAGTCCCCTGTGGAGCCCCAGTGCTGCTGACCACTCTGTCTGACACACAGCGTTGCAAGCGCACGTACTGTGGTCTGCCAGTCCGGTAATCAATAATCCATGACACCAGGGAAGCATCCACCTGCATCACTGTCAGCTTCTCACCCAGCAGAGCAGGGCGGATGGTGTTGAATGCACTGGAGAAGTAAAAAAACATGACCCTCCCAGTGCTCGCCGGCTTGTCCAGGTGGGTGTAGACACGGTTCAGCAGGTAGATGACGGCATCCTCAACTCCTAGTCGGGGCTGGTAGGCAAACTGGAGGGGGTCTAAGTGTGGCCTAACCATAGGCCGGAGCTGCTCTAGAACAAGTCTCTCCAGGGTCTTCATGATGTGGGAGGTCAATGCCACCAGTCTGTAGTCATTGGAGCCACGGGGGCGCGGCATCTTCAGTACAGGGACGAGGCAGGACATCTTCCACAGCACAGGAACCCTCTGGAGACTCAGGCTCAGGTTGAAGACATGAAGGAATATCAGCGCCGGACTCTGGAGCGAAGGTTCCCGAGTTCGAATCCAAGTTGGGTTGAGCGTCGAGCTAGCAACTTGGCCTTGTAAAAACAAGAATAGCTTGCCACGAAAACACCATCATGATGGTACCCCAATAACTCCACTGCTGAGTTAAGGGCTATTCTTCTTCTTCTTCTTCTTAGAATACCTTCCAATAAATTTTCACAACTGATGCCAGACTTACCAGCCTATAATTTCCTGGTTTATTTCTTAAACAATGGAACAACGTTGGCTATCCTCCAATCCTCTGGTGCCTCTCCTGTCACTAAGGATGATTTAAACATCACTGCTAGGGGCCTGGCACTTGCCTCCGTAGGGTCTGAGGGAACACCTGGTCAGGCCCTGGGGATTTATCCACTTGTTTTGCCTCAGGACAGCAAAAACCTCCTACTCTGTAATCTGTGCAGGGTCCATGTTGTGGCTTCTTTGTCTCACTTCTCTAGACTCTGTGTCCTCCTGAGTAAATGCCAATGCAAAAAGATTCTTTAAAATCTCCCCATCTCTTCTGGCTTCACAAATGGATTACCATTCTGATCTTCTAATCTGGAGGATCAATTTTGTCCCTTACAATCCTTTTGCTCTTAACATATCCGTAGAATGTATGAGGATTCTCCTTCACCATGTCTGCTAGAGCAGCTTCATGCCTTCTTTTAGCCTTCCTGATTTCTCTTGCTCATACTCCATAAGCACCTCTTTTCTTCCCACTTGTCTATACCTGCTATGCTCTCCTTTATTCTCTTAACCAGGGTCTCAATATCTCTTGAAAACCAAAATTCCCTACACTTGTTATTTTCACCTTTTATTCTGACAGGCACTTACAGGATTTGTACTTTCAAAATTACACTTTTGAAGGTCTCCCACTTACCAAGTACACCTTTACCACACTCCACACTCACCAGATCATTTCTGATACCATCAAAATTGGCCTTTCTCCAATTTAGAATCTTAACCCACAGAGCACTGGCTACTTCACCCCTTTCCCCTTCCTGACTGTCACCCAGTTTCCTGTGTCTTGCACCTTGGGTGTAACTACCTCTCGACATGTCCTATCTGTTACCCTTTCAGGCTCCTGAATGATCTGGACTTCATCCAGTTGCAGCTCCAGCTCCTTGATGTGGATTGTTAGAAGCTGAAGGAAATATTCTTTTGTAATTGTGCTTCAGAAGAGGGTTCCTGTGTTAGGGGCTGGTTTTAGGACTAACACAGAGATGGTTTTTGGTGTTGCGAAGACAGAACATTGAACAGTACAGCTCTGTACAGACCCTTCTGCCCAGAGTTTGTGCTGACCCTTAACCTGCTCCACTATCAATCTAACCCTTCTCTCCTGCATAACCCTCAATTTTTCTATCATCCATGTGCCCATCTAAAAGTCCCTTAAATGTCCCTAATGTCTCTGCTTCTAGCACCATCCCTGGCAGGGTGTTCCATGCACCCAGCACTTCCTGTGTAAAAACTTACCTCTGACATCCCAGCCTGTACTTTCCTCCAAATACCTTAAAGTTATGCCATCCTGTATTAGTCATTTCTGCCCTGGGAAAAACACCTCTGGCTATTCACTCTATCTTGTGCATTCTGCCTTCAAGTATGACCTTCCAAAGTGAGTCACTTCACACTTCTCCTGTTTGAACTCTATTTGCCACTTCTCAGCCCAGCTCTGCATCTCGTCAATTTCTTGCAGTAATCTACAGCAACCTTTCACACTATCCCCAACTCCACCAACCTTCGTGTCATCAACAAACTTACTAACACACCCTTCCACTTCCTCGTCCAAGTCATTTACAAAAATCACAAAGAGCAGGGGTCCCAAAACAGATCCTATGGAACATCACTGGTCACCAACCTCAAGGCAGAATACTTTCCATCTACTACCACCCTTTGCCTACTGTGGCAAGCAAATTCTGAATCAACACAGCCAAGTTTCCCTGGGTCCCATGCTCCCTGAATGACTCCTAACTCATGCCATATTGTAGGTTGTAGAAGTGTGGAGAGCAGGAGGGGCAACTTTATACAGATGCTGGACAAGTGGGTGAAAGATTGTTTAATGTTTAATGTCACAAGTCACTGAAAACCAATGTTCAGAACAGTGGGCAATCAGCAAGGCAAATGTTAGTCTTGTATCAGGAAAGAATGGATATTGGTATGGTTGACACAAACATGATGGGACAAAGACCTCTTCATATGCTGTACTCTTTTATGATTACAGGAGTAAAGATGTCTTACTCAACCTGGGATCCACGGACCCTCCGTTACTGGTAGGGACCATGACATTAAAATGGTTATAAACCCCTGATCTAGGATCTTGTTAAGATGTTCCATGACTGTGGCCTCAAATAACTTGGTAAACTACCTGGAACTGGCTACGGGCGTCCTGAAGCAACAGAGAATGAAATCACAGGATATCCATGGTTACCGGGCAGGAAGATTCCACATTTCACCTCCACATTTAGAGCAATCCAGCTATTCTGCCCTCTCCCCCAATACTCCCAATCTCCCTCCATACCCTGCAAAACTTTCATATTCCTATCCCCCATTAAAATCAAATGTTGAGTAACCTTAATCCCACGGTTTTGAGGACTGCAGGGCCCTTGGCATTGTCAGTGATTCCTCCCCCTCCCCATCCATCCAACAATCTGTTTGACCGCCCCCCCCCACCCCCGAGATTAGACTGGTGGTATGGTAGCATTAGGGCAAGAACTGTTAGGATGGGAAATAGCTTCTACCTCCAGGCAATGAGACACTAAACTCTTGCCTCCACCTGATCTAATCATGTATGAAGCCCCAGTGACACTATACCAGGGATGGCCAACCTGTGGCACATGGGATGATTAGAAGTGACGCATCGCACCCCGGTGATAATAATAAAAAGGTAAGCCTACTCGTGCAAAAAGTATTAACAAAAAACCGATTTGTAGAAAAAAATATATAACAGGAATTCAAGCAGCTTAGAACTAGAAATGGGTTTACTGAGAATAAATCTAAAACTTAGCAAGTATTTTTAGCAATTTTGTTATTTTGTGCACATCTTTTGGCAAATGTTATCTTCTTTCACATTAATCAGTTTTCATTTTTAAAAAAATGTTCAATGAGTCAAACTAGGAAAGAAGGACTTTTGTTCTGCAGTTGTTCCATAACTGTTCAATACACATTTGATACTTGTTTGATCCTGAGGTGCCAGGCGTCTGCACCAGCGGTGCGTCGCAGGTTTTTGCCAGTCAGTTTACAATTGACACTCGTACGCTATGGAGTTGTGCTTTGTTCATTCTTTGTGAACATTTGCAGTTTTGTACTTTTTCGAAAATTAAGCCTTGTTTTTACATTTAGTTATCCATCACAGTGCAAAAGGAAATGAGCAAAAGAAAAGCAGAAAGTGATAGTAAGCATGAATTCAATGAACAGTGGGAAAATGAGTTCTTATATAGCAGGTCCGTCAGGAAAACCATTGTGCATTGTTTGTGAAAACACTTTCTCACATAATGAACTTAATAGACACTATAAAACACAACATCAGACTGAAATAGAAGGAAAACTGAAGCTAGTGCTTGGGTCTGAGTTATGGAAAGAATATGTGATTAAGAAAAAGGAAGAAATCAAAAGAAGTCAAAATATATTTTTTAAAAGAAGTTGTGAAAGTTTGGCGATGACAGAAGTGTCCTACAGAATTGCTTTAGCATTGGCCAAAAACAGAAGTCTTTCTCTGATAGAGAAGAAATTGTTAAACCTTGTCTCCAAATATTTGCAAGATGCCTTGGTGATAAAAATATCGAAAGGAAAGTAGACAAAATTGCTCTGTCAAAATAAACAGTTACGAGACGTACAGAAGAACTCTGTCATGATGTATCTGAGCAACTGAAAGACCTTGTCCATGCTAGTACTTTGTTTTCCTTAGCTTTGGATGGATCATCTGACATATGTAATGTAGCCAGTTAAGCATTTTTATAAGAGGAATTGTTGATAATTATAGCATCTTTGAAGAACTTATTAATCTTGAGTCACTTCATGGAAAAGCAAGAGGATCAGACATATTTGACAAAGTAAAATCATGCCTAGAAAATCTACAGCTAGATTCTAGTAAACTCATTGGTGTTTGTACTGATGGAGCGCCGTCAATGACAGGTAAAGCCGCTGGGACTACAACTTTGCTTGAAAACTTTTTAGGTTGTTCTCTACTAAAATATCACAGCATTATACACCAGGAGTCGCTGTGTGGAAAAACTTTAAGTTTGCAACATGTTATGTTACTGGTTGTGAAATGCATGAATAAAATTAGAGCAAGAGGATTAAACAGACAAGAATTCAGAGAATATTGTGAAATGTCAGATTTGGAACATGGCGATCTCGTCCTTCATTGCGAGGTGCGCCAGCTTTCCAGAGGACAGGCTCTGAGTAGATTTTGAGGGTCGGCACAACATTGTGGGCCGAAGGGCCTGTAATGTGCTGTACTGTTCTATGTTCTGTGGAATATGGAGATCCCGTCCTTCATTGTGAGGTGCGCCAGCTTTCCAGAGGACAGGCTCTGAGTAGATTTTGAGGGTCGGCACAACATTGTGGGCCGAAGGGCCTGTAATGTGCTGTACTGTTCTATGTTCTGTGGAATATGGCGATCTCATCCTTCATTGCGAGGTGTGCTGGCTTTCTAGAGGACAGGCTCTGAGTAGATTTTGGAAACTGAAAAATACTGTTCATAATTTTCTAGAAGAGAAAAATGAGCTGCCTGAGGAAAGAGCCCCTTTATGTGATAACAATTGGCTATTTGATTTTGCATTTTTAGTTGATGTTACCAGCCATCTCAATGATCTAAATTTGAAACTCCAGGGCAAGAACAAATTGTTTCCTAGCTTAGTAAATGATATCAATGCATTGAAGATGAAGTTAAAACTGTTCACCTCTCAGTTAGAAAATGAGGATTTGAGCCAGTTTCTGCACTTAAAAGAGCAGAGCGGATGTGCTGAAGATAATGACAATTTTACAAAATATATTGAAAAAATCAGGTTATTGCAAGAGTCATTTGAAAGTCATTTCGTGATTTTGCTAAAGAAGAAGACTGCATACTTGCATTTATAAACCCATTTTCACTTAGTGAACAAAAAATCATGAAGACGCCTTGTACCTGTAACATTCAAATGGAACTTATTGACTTGAAATCAAATTCATTATTGAACATGAAATTTGATGAGCTTCTCTCAGTCACAAATCCTTCTGATATGATTAATTTCTGGCAATCATTACCCTGTGAACATTTTCCAGAACTAAGAAAATTTGCACAGAGTTATATCTGTCGTTTCGGAACAACGTACAAATGTGAACATGCATTTTCAGCCATGAAATTGATTAAAAACAAAACGAGGTTGTGATTGACTGATTCAAACTTGAAGAATTCTCTGCTGCTCTCGGTAACTAATTTAACTCCAAACATTAAGATCTTGTCAAAATCAAAACAGACTCAAAAGTCTCATTAAGGTAAGTCATGTTTACATTGTTTTTATATGAAATCAATATATCATTAAAAATGCTAAGTATGTCTATATTAACATTTTTACAAGAATAGGGGTACAAGAGTTGTATGGCGCATTTGAACTCGTGCGTGAAAAAATTGACGCATAGAATGTAAAAGATTGGCCACCCCTGTTTACTTTTTAACTCGTATCGTATATGCACCTAATTATTTGTGATGCTATTACTTTACGTGTTGTGTGTGAGTATATTTACTGTGTTGTGCACCTTGGTCCGGAGAAACGTTGTTTCATTTGACTGCATAACTGTGAATGGTTGAATGACAATAAACTGAACTTGAAGTTGAACTTGAGAGTGCCTCCTGGGAAAGGAAACTGAGCTCCAAATGAAGTGGCTGTTTAACTAAATATGTTATTAATAATTGATATTCAGTTAGTTTCTAGGACAGATAATCAACTATGCATTATTGAACCACAAACGCGAGAAAATCTGAAGAACAAATACGAGGAAATCTGCAGATGCTGGAAATTCAAACAATACACACAAAATGCCGGCAGAACACAGCAGGCCAGGCAGCATCCACAGGTAGAAGCGATGTCGACGCAGGCGAGGGGTCTCGGACAAAATCTGAAGAAGCTTGCTTTGCATTATGGAATGTAGTTGGAAAGCTGTCTTCTGTTGGAACTTTGCTCTGGACCGACTATTGGTTGGAGGACAGTGCCACCTTGTGGAGAAACACATCAAACTGGGCAGTGAGATTGCGACATTGATACATGGCGAAACATTTGGGAGCGACCCGGTCTGGCGACAAAGGTAGCGGTGTTGAGGCGGAGAGAAAACTAATTCTATTTCTGATTCTGATTAAAATCTATTCCTAATTGATACTGCACCAAAATCATATTCAATTCTGCTGACACCACTGTAGAAGGCCAAATCAAAGGTGCTGACTAATAAGCATATAGGAGGGAAGTGAAAATCTGACTGAGTGGTGCCAGAACAACCTCTTACTCAACGTCAGTAAGACCAAGGAGCTGATTATTGACTTCTGGAGGAGAAAACCAGAGGTCCATGAGTCAGTCCTCAGAGGTGGAGACGGTCAGGAATTTTAAATTTCTCGGAGGACCCAGCCTGTAAGTGCAATTACAAAGAAAACAAGGCAGCATCTCTACTTCCTTAAAAGTTTGCAAAGATTTGGCATGACAGCTAAAACTTAGACAACCTTCTACAGATGTGTAGTGGAGACTATATTGACTGGCTGCGTCACAGTTTGGTATGGAAACACCAATGCCCTTCAACAGAAAATTTCACAAATAGTGGATACAGTCCAGTGCTTCACCATTGAGTACATCTTCATGAAAGCAGCTCCATCATCAGGGACCCCCACCATCCAGGCCATGCTCTCTGCCATTAAGAAGTCTCAGGACTCACACTACCATATTCAGGAACAGTTATTACCCCTCAAACATCAGGCTCTTGAACCAAAGGGATAACTTCACTCAACCTCGCTTGCCTCATTATGGACGCTTCGTCTCATGTTCTCACTCTTTATTGCTTATTTATTTATTATTATTTCTTTCTTATTGTATTTGTAGTTTGCCGAATGCCCAGTTGATGTGGTCTTTCACTGACCCAATTATGGTTATTATTCTATTAAGGATTTATTGAGTACGCCTGCAAGAATCTCAGGGTTTTAAGACCATAAGACCTTAAGACATAGGAGCAGAATTAGGCCATTCATCCCATTGAGTCTGCTTTGCCATTCCATCATGGCTGATCCTGGATCCCACTCAAACCCATACACCTGCCTTCTCCCCATATCCTTTGTTGCCCTGATCAATCATGGAACTATCAACTACCACCTTAAACATACCCACAGATGGCCTCCATCATAGTCTGTGGCAGAGCATTCCATAGATTCATCATTCTGACTAAAAAAAAAATCCTGGCTACCTCTGTTCTAAAAGCTCTTTCCTCAATTTTGAGGCAATGCTTTTTAATTCTGGATACTTCCACCATAGGAAACATCCTCTCCACGTCCACCCTATCTAGTCATTTCAATGAAATTCCCCACATTCTTCTAAATTCCAGTGAGTACAGGCCCAAAGCTGCCAAACGCTCGTCATATGTTAACCCCTTCATTCCCAGAATCACCCTTGTGAACCTCCTCTAGACTTCCTCCAATGACAACACCACCTCTTCCTCAATGTCCAAAAAACAAAAGAGCTGACTGTGGATTATAGGAGGAATGGAGACAGGCTCACCCTGATCAACATCAATAGGCCTGCAGTTGAGAGGGTGAGTAGTTTCAAGTTTGGCATGGGCCCCCAAATCCTTAAAAATCTTCTACAGGGGCACCATTGAGAGCATCCTGACTGGCTGTATCACCACCTGGTATGGGAATTGCACCAATCTTCATTGCTGGGCACTGCAGAGAGTGGTACGGACAGCCCAGCACATCTGTGGACGTGAACTTCCCTCCACTGAGGACATTTACAGCAGCAGGTGCAGAAAGAAGGGCTGGAAGATCATCGGGGACACCAGTCACCCCAACCATAAACTGTTTCAGCTGCTTCTGTCTAGTAAATGCTACTGCAGCATTAAAGCCAGGACCAACAGGCTACAGGACAGCTTCTATTTACAAGCCATTAGACTTTTAAATTCACGTGCCTGTACATTGCAACAGAATCATAACACAAAGACTTTTATACCCTCAAGTTGTGGAATGGATATAAAATTTAAATAAATTCTAAATCCTTTTTGAGATATGGGGCCCAAAACTGTTGACAATACTTTAATTGCAGCCTGACGAGAGTCTTATAAAGGTTCAGCATTATCTCCTTGTTTAATATTCTACTCCCCTTGAAATAAATGCCAACATTGCATTTGACTTCCTTACCACAGACTCAATATGTAAATCAATCTTCTGGGAGTCTTGCACAAGGACTCCTAAGTCCATTCGCACCTCTGATGTTTGAACCTGCTCCCCATTTAGATAATAGTCTGCACTATTGTTCCTTTTACCAAAATGTATTATCGTACATTTCCCAGCATTGTATTCCATCTGCCATTTTTTGCCTTTTCGTCCAATTTGTCTAGGTCCTGCTGGAATCGTATTGCTTTCTCAGCACTACCTACCCCTCCACCTATCTTTGTATCATCCACAAACTTTGCCACAAAGCCATCAATTCCATTATCTAAATCACTGACAAATAATGTGGAAAGTAGTGGTCCCAATACTGACTCCTGAGGAACAATCCCAAGCAGCCAACCAGAAAAGGCCCCTTTTATTCCCAGAGTCCAGAGGAGGCTCATGAGGATGATTCTGGGAATGAAGGGGTTAACATTTGAGGAGCATTTGTCAGCTTTGAGCCTGTTCTCACTGGAATTTAGAAAAATGTGGGGGCTCTCATTGAAACCTACCAAATGTTGAAAGGACTAGATGGGGTGGATGCAGAGAGGATGTTTCCTGTGGTGGGGGTATCCAGAATTAAAGGCATAACCTCAAAACTGAGGGTGACCTTTTAAAACAGAGGTGAGGAGGAATTTTTTTTAGCCAGAGTGGTGAATCTGTGGAATGCTCTGCCACAGACTGCAGTGGAGGCCAAGTCCATGGGTATATTTAAAGCAGAAGTTGATAGTTTCATGATTGATGAGGGCATCAAAGGATATGGGGAGAAGGCAGGAACAGTACACGGGTTTGAGTGGGATCCAGGATCAGCCATGATGGAATGGCAGAGCAGACTTGATGGGCTGAATAGCCTATTTCTGCTCCTATGTCTTAAGGTCTTATGGTCTTATGGACCTGGCAGGGCCAGACGGGAAATATGGAAGCAAAACTCTGGAACTCACTGTGAGGGAGGTTTTTACAGATAACCTCACCACTCTGTACTTGTGTATGACTGCAGAGTTAGGGTTGGCAGGTCGAACAAGGAAAGGGAAACTCTCCTGTATCTATCTGGAACAATGTCCATGTTGTAGAAGCTCTTTGATCCGAATGAAAATGGAAGACTCATACAAAAGTAAAATCCAGACAGCCTGCAATGCCCCTGAATCTATTGTCAACAATGCAAATGTATAATCAGCCCTCAGGAAGGTAAAGTTGTGGAAAACACCTGGCCCAGGGAATGTCCCTGGCTGTTTACTCAGTGGCTGGCAGGTTTACTTGAAGACAATAATATCTCCCTGCTTCCATCTGAGGTTCCCACCTGTTTAGGAAGATCACGATGCATTGTAAATGAGTACTGCCCATTGGCATGGACATCCACCATCTTGAAGTGCGTGGAGAGTATGGTCATGGCGCATTGTCAACTCCCGGCTTACAAACAATCCTGATCCACTGCAATTCGCTCACTGACAAAACAGGTCTACGGTGGATGCCCCTACACACATCTCTGGAGCATATGGACAATAACAACTTAGAAAGATAGAAATCCTACAGCACAATACAGGCCCTTCGCCCACAAATCTGTACCGAACGTGTCCTTATCTGAGAAATTACCTAGGGTTACCCATAGCCCTCTATTTTTCTGAGTTCCATATACCTGTCCATGCGTCTCTTAAAAGACCCTATTGTATCCACTTCCACCACCGTCGCTGGCAGCCCATTCCACGCACTCACCACTCTCTGCGTAAAATACTTACCCCGATATCTCCTCTGTACCTACTTCCAAGCACCTTAAACCTGTGCCCTCTTGTGCTAGCCATTTCAGCCCTGGGGAAAAGCCTCCTACTATCCCCATGATTAATGCCTCTCATCATGCCTCTATCAGGTCACCTCTCATCCTCTGTTGCTGCAAGGAGAAAAGGCCGAGTTCACTCAACCTATTCTCATAAGGCATGCTCCCCAAACCAGGCAACATCCTTGTAAATCTAAAATAAAGACACCTATGCTAGTCTATTGATTATTGACTATAGTTTCATCTTCAATATTATAATTCCAAAAAATTCATCATCAAACACCAAACTCCAAGACCTGGGGGGAAACTCTTCCCTCTGCAATAGGATTCTCTACTTCCTGATCAACAGATGCAGTCGGTATGGATGGGAGTGAACACCTCGGCTAAGATCTTTCTAAAGACTGGTGTCGCACAAGGTTACGTCTTACATCCCTACCCTATAGTGGAAAATCTCAGGACACGCCCAGCCCCCTGTCCCGTAGATGTGACTCTCAGGCATGCCCTGTTCGGTACCCCGTAATGGTAACTGTCGGACACACCCTGTTCCGTATCCCATAACGGTAACTGTCGGACACGCCCTGTTCCGTATCCCATAATGGTAACTGTCGGACACACCGTTTCTTACCCCGTAATGGTAACTGTCGGACAAGCCCTGCTTCTTACCCCATAATGGTAACTGTCGGACACGCCCTGTTCCGTATCCCATAATGGTAACTGTCGGACACGCCCTGTTCCGTATCCCATAATGGTAACTGTCGGACACACCCTGTTTCTTACCCCATAATGGTAACTGTCGGACACGCCCTGTTCCGTATCCCATAATGGTAACTGTCGGACACGCCCTGTTCCGTATCCCATAATGGTAACTGTCGGACACACCCTGCTTCTTACCCCGTAATGGTAACTGTCGGACATGCCCTGTTCCGTATCCCATAATGGTAACTGTCGGACACGCCCTGTTCCGTATCCCATAATGGTAACTGTCGGATACGCCCTGTTCCGTATCCCATAATGGTAACTGTCGGACACGCCCTGCTCCTTACCCCGTAATGGTAACTGTCGGACACGCCCTGTTCCGTATCCCATAATGGTAATTGTCGGACACGCCCTGCTCCTTACCCCGTAATGGTAACTGTCGGACACGCCCTGTTCCGTATCCCATAATGGTAACTGTCGGACACGCCCTGTTCCGTATCCCTTATTGGTAACTGTCGGACACACCCTGCTTCTTACCCCGTAATGGTAACTGTCGGACACGCCCTGCTTCTTACCCCGTAATGGTAATTGTCGGACACGCCCTGTTCCGTATCCCATAATGGTAACTGTCGGATACGCCCTGTTCCGTATCCCATAATGGTAACTGTCGGACACGCCCTGTTCCGTATCCCATAATGGTAACTGTCGGACACACCGTTTCTTACCCCGTAATGGTAACTGTCGGACAAGCCCTGCTTCTTACCCCATAATGGTAACTGTCGGACACGCCCTGTTCCGTATCCCATAATGGTAACTGTTGGACACGCCCTGTTCCGTATCCCATAATGGTAACTGTCGGACACACCCTGTTTCTTACCCCATAATGGTAACTGTCGGACACGCCCTGTTCCGTATCCCATAATGGTAACTGTCGGACACGCCCTGTTCCGTATCCCATAATGGTAACTGTCGGACACGCCCTGCTCCTTACCCCGTAATGGTAACTGTCGGACACGCCCTGTTCCGTATCCCATAATGGTAACTGTCGGACACGCCCTGTTCCGTATCCCATAATGGTAACTGTCGGACACACCCTGCTTCTTACCCCGTAATGGTAACTGTCGGACACGCCCTGCTTCTTACCCCGTAATGGTAACTGTCGGACACGCCCTGTTCCGTATCCCATAATGGTAACTGTCGGACACGCCCTGCTCCTTACCCCGTAATGGTAACTGTCGGACACGCCCTGTTCCGTATCCCATAATGGTAACTGTCGGACACACCCTGCTTCTTACCCCGTAATGGTAACTGTCGGACACGCCCTGCTTCTTACCCCGTAATGGTAACTGTCGGACACGCCCTGTTCCGTATCCCATAATGGTAACTGTCGGATACGCCCTGTTCCGTATCCCATAATGGTAACTGTCGGACACGCCCTGTTCCGTATCCCATAATGGTAACTGTCGGACATGCCCTGCTCCTTACCCCGTAATGGTAACTGTCGGACACGCCCTGTTCCGTATCCCATAATGGTAATTGTCGGACATGCCCTGTTCCGTATCCCATAATGGTAACTGTCGGACATGCCCTGCTCCTTACCCCGTAATGGTAACTGTCGGACACGCCCTGTTCCGTATCCCATAATGGTAATTGTCGGACATGCCCTGTTCCGTATCCCATAATGGTAACTGTCGGATACGCCTTGTTCCGTATCCCATAATGGTAACTGTCGGACACGCCCTGTTCCGTATCCCATAATGGTAACTGTCGGATACGCCCTGTTCCGTATCCCATAATGGTAACTGTCGGACACGCCCTGTTCCGTATCCCATAATGGTAACTGTCGGACACACCCTGCTTCTTACCCCGTAATGGTAACTGTCGGACACGCCCTGCTTCTTACCCCGTAATGGTAACTGTCGGACATGCCCTGTTCCGTATCCCATAATGGTAACTGTCGGACACGCCCTGTTCCGTATCCCATAATGGTAACTGTCGGATACGCCCTGTTCCGTATCCCATAATGGTAACTGTCGGACACGCCCTGCTCCTTACCCCGTAATGGTAATTGTCGGACACGCCCTGTTCCGTATCCCATAATGGTAATTGTCGGACACGCCCTGTTCCGTATCCCATAATGGTAACTGTCGGATACGCCCTGTTCCGTATCCCATAATGGTAACTGTCGGATACGCCCTGTTCCGTATCCCATAATGGTAACTGTCGGACACGCCCTGCTCCTTACCCCGTAATGGTAACTGTCGGACACGCCCTGTTCCGTATCCCATAATGGTAATTGTCGGACATGCCCTGTTCCGTATCCCATAATGGTAACTGTCGGATACGCCTTGTTCCGTATCCCATAATGGTAACTGTCGGACACGCCCTGTTCCGTATCCCATAATGGTAACTGTCGGATACGCCCTGTTCCGTATCCCATAATGGTAACTGTCGGACACGCCCTGTTCCGTATCCCATAATGGTAACTGTCGGACACACCCTGCTTCTTACCCCGTAATGGTAACTGTCGGACACGCCCTGCTTCTTACCCCGTAATGGTAACTGTCGGACATGCCCTGTTCCGTATCCCATAATGGTAACTGTCGGACACGCCCTGTTCCGTATCCCATAATGGTAACTGTCGGATACGCCCTGTTCCGTATCCCATAATGGTAACTGTCGGACACGCCCTGCTCCTTACCCCGTAATGGTAATTGTCGGACACGCCCTGTTCCGTATCCCATAATGGTAATTGTCGGACACGCCCTGTTCCGTATCCCATAATGGTAACTGTCGGATACGCCCTGTTCCGTATCCCATAATGGTAACTGTCGGACACGCCCTGTTCCGTATCCCATAATGGTAACTGTCGGACACACCGTTTCTTACCCCGTAATGGTAACTGTCGGACAAGCCCTGCTTCTTACCCCATAATGGTAACTGTCGGACACGCCCTGTTCCGTATCCCATAATGGTAACTGTCGGACACGCCCTGTTCCGTATCCCATAATGGTAACTGTCGGACACACCCTGTTTCTTACCCCATAATGGTAACTGTCGGACACGCCCTGTTCCGTATCCCATAATGGTAACTGTCGGACACGCCCTGTTCCGTATCCCATAATGGTAACTGTCGGACACACCCTGCTTCTTACCCCGTAATGGTAACTGTCGGACACGCCCTGCTTCTTACCCCGTAATGGTAACTGTCGGACATGCCCTGTTCCGTATCCCATAATGGTAACTGTCGGACACGCCCTGTTCCGTATCCCATAATGGTAACTGTCGGATACGCCCTGTTCCGTATCCCATAATGGTAACTGTCGGACACGCCCTGTTCCGTATCCCATAATGGTAATTGTCGGACACGCCCTGTTCCGTATCCCATAATGGTAACTGTCGGACACGCCCTGTTCCGTATCCCATAATGGTAACTGTCGGACACGCCCTGTTCCGTATCCCATAATGGTAACTGTCGGATACGCCTTGTTCCGTATCCCATAATGGTAACTGTCGGACACGCCCTGTTCCGTATCCCATAATGGTAACTGTCGGATACGCCCTGTTCCGTATCCCATAATGGTAACTGTCGGACACGCCCTGTTCCGTATCCCATAATGGTAACTGTCGGACACGCCCTGCTCCTTACCCCGTAATGGTAACTGTCGGACACGCCCTGTTCCGTATCCCATAATGGTAACTGTCGGATACGCCCTGTTCCGTATCCCATAATGGTAACTGTCGGACACGCCCTGTTCCGTATCCCATAATGGTAACTGTCGGACACACCCTGCTTCTTACCCCGTAATGGTAACTGTCGGACACGCCCTGCTTCTTACCCCGTAATGGTAATTGTCGGACACGCCCTGTTCCGTATCCCATAATGGTAATTGTCGGATACGCCCTGTTCCGTATCCCATAATGGTAACTGTCGGACACGCCCTGTTCCGTATCCCATAATGGTAACTGTCGGATACGCCCTGTTCCGTATCCCATAATGGTAACTGTCGGACATGCCCTGTTCCGTATCCCATAATGGTAACTGTCGGACACGCCCTGTTCCGTATCCCATAATGGTAACTGTCGGACATGCCCTGTTCCGTATCCCATAATGGTAACAGTCGGACACGCCCTGTTCCGTATCCCATAATGGTAACAGTCGGACACACCCTGCTTCTTACCCCGTAATGGTAACTGTCAGACACACCCTGCTTCTTACCCCGTAATGGTAACCCTTGGACATGCCCTGCTCCTTACCCCGTAATGGTAACCCTCCGACACGCCCGACTCCGTACCCCGTAATGGTAACTCTCGGACACGCCCTGCTCCTTACCCCGTAATGGTAACCCTCGGACACGCCCGACTCCGTACCCCGTAATGGTAACTCTCGGACACGCCCTGCTCCTTACCCCGTAATAGTAACTCTCGGATACGCCCAGCCCACCGTCCTGTAGTGTTGACTCTCAGGCCACGTAGTGGTGGTTCTCAAGAATGCTCAGCTCCGTCCTGTCATGGTAACTCTCGGTAGAACATCGAACAATACAGCACAGTACAGGCCCTTTGGCCCACAATGTTGTGCTGACCCTTAAATCCTGACCCCCATCTTAAATTCCTCCATATACCTGTCTAGTAGTCTTTTAAATTTCACTAGTGTATCTGCCTCCACCACTGACTCAGGCGGTGCATTCCACACACCAACCACACTCTGAGTGAAAAACCTTCCTTTAATATCCCCCTTGAACTTTCCACCCCTTACCTTAAAGCCCTGTCCTCTTGTTTTGAGCAGTGGTGCCCTGGGGAAGAGGCGCTGGCTGTCCACTCTGTCTATTCTTCTTAATATCTTGTACACCTCTATCATGTCTCCTCTTATTGTCCTTCTCTCCAGAGAGTAAAGTCCTATCTCCCTTAATCTCTGATTATAATGCACACTCTCTAAACCAGGCAGCATCCTGGTAAATCTCCTCTGTACCCTTTCCAATGCTTCCACATCCTTCCTATAGTGAGGCAACCAGAACTGGACACAGTACTCCAAGTGTGGCCTAAGCAGAGTTTTATAGAGCTACATCATTACATCGCGTCTCTTAAACTCTATCCCTCGACTTATGAGAGCTAACACTCCATGTACCCCCAGATCCCTCTGCTCCTCCACACTACCAAGTATCCTGCCATTTACTTTGTACTTTTCCTTGGTGTTTGTCCTTCCAAAGTGTATAACATGCTATAGTAAGCTGATGTTAACAATAAGTCCAAAGGACAATCAAAAAATTAAACCTTAACATCTCGAAGGTACTGATACATGAGAAAATGTTTAGCTGAGTATTGAAAGGTTATTTTCCTTGAATTTTTCACATTTCCTTCTGACAGAGGCACTATTTGACCCACTAGGTCAATCCCAGTATTGCTGTATCCCCATTTATTTCGTTGTAACCAAATCTCTCTATTGTCAACTCCATAGCTTTAGTTACATCACTCAATGTGTAGTTTTTAACTTATCAGACCCAAACTGGCAACTGAGTACGCAGAAAACAAGAAACCTCTGATCAAAGTTTGTACCTGGCTTTATGCAACTCTGAAAAATAACTTGCTCTGGGCCACGCTGTTGCTATCAGATAGCTGGTACAGGAGTCTCAGGACCCACACAACCAGGTTTAGGAACAATTATTACTCTACAACCATCAGGCTTTTGAGCTTGTGTGGATAACTTCACTCACCTCAACTCAAATCAATTCCACAACCTACAGACTTACTTTCAAGGACTCTACAACTCAAATTCTCAATATTATTTATTTATTATTATTTTGTATTTGCACAGTTTATCTTCTTTTGCACATTGGTTGTCCATCTTTCTTTGTGTGCAGTTTTTCATTTATTCCATCATAATTCTTTGTATTTACCGTGAATGCTTCAAGAAAATATACCTTGGGTGGTATCTAGTGACATACATGTACTTTGATTAATAAATTTACTTCAAATTTTGAACCCAATAGGGATAGACAACACTCACACACAGAAAAATGAAGTTACATGAAACAGCACAATTCTACAAGTTGGATGCATTTCATACTGAAATATTTATTACAGAATTGCAGGTCAGATTATACTTTGATAATAAAAATTGAGTGCACTGTTCAGATAAAGTGAAATGATTGAAGGCACTATGACTTAAAAATAAACACTGGAAATCATTCCCAGTTAATTTCTGGAAACAGAAACTACCACTCCATTTACACGCTCCTACACTGTTAGAAAGTCGAGAAGTTACCCTCACTCTCCCTTTCCTTGCTCTGCTTTCTGTGACAGTGCTAAGTGGCCATGTCTGCACTGTCAGAGTACGTACTCTGACACGCCCCACATCTCCTGTGAGGACAGCGAGTCTGTTCAGTCTTTAGTTCTTCACTGAGCTTCCCCATGACTGAGTTGAGAGCAGGAAGAAGGATGGAAATTCCCATCCACCTCTGATCATTTCATGTACTGTACACAAAAATAGTCCAATTTGTTCACCTTATAGCTAGCCACAAACTAACATCGTATTAACAAATGAATCTTATTCACAACAGCTTCAAAATAATCTAATTACATATTTGGAACCCTATTTGGAGTGTGTGGACTTCTGTGAGACTGAGTAATTACACTTGTCTGCATCAGATGGGAAATGTTCGAGCTCTTTCCACCATTTTACTGTGCAGACAATGGTGCTTGTGTAACAGTCCCTTGCTGTGCCAGAGGCTTACTTCTTTCTGCCGACATGTGTTCAAGGCGTTCACTGTAAAATCCATTAAAATCTAGCCTGCAAAGGACAAACACAATGATTAAACCATTTTCAATTATTTAATTAAAAATATAAATGGTCACAATCCAGATGATCTTCTCAAGATGTGAGGCATGTTGAAATAACTGGATCTCAATAATTGTGTGGGATGTGCCAGTGATAAGCTTGGACTAGGGGACCAGAGCTGCAGTCTGTGTGTCACAGGCTCTCAGTTCCATCCTGCTTGTCGCCATACATAGCTTATTCACTTTCTGCTTTAGCAGCCGGTAGGACACAGAGTTTTAACAGGACACTCTACTCATAAAACAAACAACACAGCTTCCTTTATTCCACATTTTGATGTGCTGCACCAATGGTAAATAAGGAGATAATTGTAGAGCACATATTGCCCTCCTTTAACCCAGTGAACAGGGTGAATGCCAGTACACACATCCACGTGGAGAAAGGGAAGGCTGCTTAATTCCAAAACAAAGATGTGTTCCTAATCAAAATTTCAGAGCTGCATAGTACAGCATAGAGGTTAGTGTAATACTATTACAGCACCTGTGACCTGTGTTCAATTCCCTCTGGAAGGAGTTTATACAGCATGTTCTCCTTGTGACTGTGGCTTTCCTCTGAGTGCTCCAGTTTCCTCCCACGTTCCAGACATTACATAGATTAATTGGCCTTATGAATGTAATTGGGTAGCGTGGGCTCGTTATCCTGCTGTATTGCCAAACAGAATTAAATAAACAGAAACTTTGCAGAGCATACATGGTTTTACAAACAACCTGCTGAATAATCTCAGCAGTGTGGGTGAGGGGGAAGAAATGGCCTATGTTTTGGGTCGAAACACTGCATCAAGATATGCATATGCATATCCAATTACCAACTTGGACAGCTTTGATTTCTCATTTTGCAGCAGTTATTTCAGGTTCAGATTTATTTACCCATGTACTCAGACCCCGCTTAACACTGAGGATGTGCTCCTCGGAGGTGGTGTGCTATGTAAATACGCCACATTATGTAAATAGATGTATGTCTGAAAAAAAATCAAACCCCAGATATATATATCATTTTATATACACATAGTAATTTGTGGAGTAACAAACATGAAAATAGGCCTAACCTGTTCATCAGTTGAGCAGCAACACACTGCAGCAGCAGCAGAGGAGGGCAGTGGTTACATCTTAGAGGAAGGACCAGGCTACACCTCTCTTTGTCTTATTGCTCCACTCCCTGCCAGGGCCATTACTGATGAACCAGTCCATGATTTGTGTGATCGTGGTTATGCTAGTGCCGAGGAATTTTGTGGTTAACTGGTCCTTTGCAATCTTTCTCTTCTTGAAAGATGAAAGTACAAAAAGGCATTCTTTCTCAAAATAGGTCAGTTTCATCCACAAGCTTGGGAGGATAAACACCCTTTTTGATTATGGCATTCAGTGTTGCAGGGGGAGGCAAAACGTGAACTAATATGTGATTGGCTGTGAGTGGCTCAGATTAACCTCTACCTTGTATATACTTAATGACTTGACCTCCACAGTCACCCATGGACACAAATTCCACAGGTTCACCACTCATTGGCTAGAGGATGAATTTCTTATCTCCATTCTAAATGGACATCCCTTGATTTTGAGACTCCCCCACCACATAAAACATGATCTTCACATCGACTCTATCCAGGCCTTTCAACATTCAATAGATTTCAATGAGATCCCTCCCTCGTTTTTCTGAATTCCAGTGAGTACAGGCCCAGAGCCACCAATGCTCCTCATGTGACAAGCCACTCAATCCTGAAATCATTCTCATGAATCTCCTTTGAACCCTCTCCGTCAGCAAAGGGCCCAAAAATGCTCACAATACTCCAAGTGAAGCCTCGCCACTTAGAACAGAGAATTTATTCAGAGAATGTTATGGGTCTGGGTCTTTAGAAGAATGAGAGGAGGATCTCATAGAAATCTATCGAATATTGAAAGGCTTCGATAGAGTGGATGTGAAGAGGTTATCCCCTATGGTGGGGAAGTCTAGGATCAGACAGTATAGCTTCAGAATAGATGGATATCCACTTAGAATGGAGATGAGGAGGAATTTTAGTCAGGGGCTGGTAATTCTGTGGAATTCATCACGACAGACGGCTGTGGAGGCAAAGTCATTGAGTTTGTTTAAAGTTGCTGGTTTGGCACCCCAGCTGATATTTCATAGAAACATAGAAAACCTACAGCACAATACAGGCCCTTCGGCCCACAAAGTTGTGCCAAACATGTCCCTACCTTAGAAATTACTAGGCTTACCCAAAGTCCTCTATTTTTCTAAGCTCCATGTACCTATCTAAAAGTCTCTTAAAAGACCCTATCGTATCCGCCTCCATCACCGTTGGCGGCAGCCCATTCCACGCACTCACTACCCTCTGAGTAAAAAAACTTACCTGACATCTCCTCTGTACCTACTTCCCAGCACCTTAAACCTGTGTCCTCTTGCAGCAACCATTTCAGCCCTGGAAAAAGCCTCTGACTATCCACATGATCCATGCCTCTCATCACCTTATACACCTCTATCAGGTCACCTCTCATCCTCCATCGCTCCAAAGAGAAAAGGCCGAGTTCATTCAACCTATTCTCATAAGGCATACTCCCCAATTCAGGCAACATCCCTGTAAATCTTCTCTGCACCCTTTCTATGGCTTCCACATCCTTCCTGTAGTGAGGCAACCAGAACTGAGTACAGTACTCCAAGTGGGGTCTGACCAGGGTCCGATATAGCTACAACATTACCTCTCAGCTCCTAAATTCAATTCCACGATTGATGAAGGCCAATGCACCGTACACCTTCTTAATCACAGAGTCAACCTGCGCAGCTACTTTGAGCATCCTATGGGCTTGGACCCCAAAATCCCTCTGATCCTCCATACTGCCAAGAGTCTTACCATTAATATGATATTCTGCAATCATATTTGACCTACCAAAAAGAACCACTTCACACTTACCTGGGTGAACTCCATCTGCCACTTTTCAGCTCAGTTTTGCATCCTATCAATGTCCCGCTGTAACCTCTGACAGCCCTCCACACTATCCACAGCACCTCCAACACACAACATTTCCTCTGACTGCAGTCCCCATCTTTTCAGTGATGGCCCAGAACCTTGACATCAGGCTACATGACACCATGGCCTATCACCCGTAGTCCAATGGCCTCTGCCAGCAGTTTCACTGCTCCTTAAAGGCCGCTCGGAGGGCTTCCCTGACTGATGGGTGTTGGCATGATAGTCTCCCATGGGTCAGAACTGCTCCAAAAGAGGACCTGCAGTTGTCTGTGACTGATTTAGTACACGGACAGCCGTTACAAGCACCAGGTGATTTAATTCCTGATGCCATGACCGCTTAGTCGGCCTCTCAACAGGGTTCCACTCTCCTCAGTAAATTCAATTCCTTTTCACCTATTCCTACCCCCTATCGTGGCGTACAGCACTCTTGAGTTCCTGTTGACCTATATTCCACCTCGTTTGTTTTCGTCCGCCACGATGCACACCAACACCCCCTTAAGGCCCCTTATTATAGCCCATTCCGTGCTTTGAAAGGGGAGAAAAGAATTTCATCATACATAAGAAGGGTAAGCCTGAATGTATTTCAGTATGAGCCAACCAAGATGTGGAGTAACCCACTGCCATGCCCCTGACATCACAACATGACCACGAGCATGTCAACACAACACTGGATGAGCCAGAGGCACCTGCTATTTGTCCACCCATGGAACACAAGACCCAAACTGGGCAGCTCGTCCAAGCTCCAGACAGGCTCATAATGCCAGTAATTAATGCTCATAATTCTGGGAGGGTAACATAATAGGGAGAAATGTATGTAATTCACAACCACCGATATTGAGTTGGGGTTTCACTTCAAGAAGCTGGTCTAATGTGATGATGTTATTACGTGAAGACTTTTAGCACGCTTTTGTGTTTAGGTTTTGGAGTTACGGGCTCCATTAAACATAAAGCACTTCACTTGGTTTTATTTGTGAGAACCTACAGTTTAAATATCGAAAGAAGTGACTGCCTTGCCAGTTACTAAAACAAATCCTTAAGTGGCCTCCCACTGTAAACTGGCAGCCTGTGATCATTACCCATGGTAGCTCTTGGTATTGTTGGTCAAATCAAAGGTGGTGATGAATAAGCATATAGGAGGGAGACTGAAAATCTGGCTGAGTGGTGCCACAACAACAAGGAACTAATTATTGACCAGAAAGAGGAAAACAGATGTCCAGGAGGCAGCCCCCACCAGGGGATCAGAGGCGGAGAGGGTCAGAAACTTTAAATCCCTCAGCGTTAGCATTTCAGAGGATAGGTCCTGGGACCAGCACGTAAATGTGATTACAGAGAAAGCACAGTAGTGCCTCAACTTTCGTAGAAGTTTGTAAAGATTTGGCATGCCATCTAAAACTCTGAAAAACTTCTATAGATGTGTGGTGGATATTGACAATTCCATCAAGGCCTGGTTTGGAAACACCAACGCCTTTGAACAGAAAAGCCTACAAAAAGTGACAGATATGGCCCAGTCTTTTTGTATTTATTTTTAATAAATTTTGTAAGAACAGATTTTTTTTCCACATCTCAAAGCTTGATTGATTTCTGTAAGGGCGAATTTTCGGTACCAGAAATATAATGTAGCACATGTTGCAAATCACCAACAGTTAAGCAAGGAGGAGGACAAATGTGGGCCCTTACTGAAAACCTGAATTCAAGTGTAAAGACATATCAGTGCAATTACTAGAACTACAGAGGGCCCTGGACAGAACCTGGAAGGGGAGACCAGTTTTGGTCCCTCTTACAGTCATGAGCACAGCCTCCTCCTGTTAGAAACATCTCATTTGAAAGTACGATTCTATTTTCAGTACATGAATAACCTGTACAAGTCTGTTTGTCAAGAAAGGAAGTGTCACAAAGCTCACCAAGGGATGCAGTTTATGGTCCAAAGGGATTAAGCTGGTTGGGTCAGTATTCTTTAGAAGAATTAGCTGCCATCAATTTGAAGTATTCAAGTTCCTTAAAGAGTTGGAGATGCATGAATACTATTTCCCCTGGCTGGGGCATATTTTAACAGGATCACCATCTCAAGATGAGGGGTCATCCGTTTTAAACAGAGAGGAGGAGCAGAAAATTGTTCACCCACAGGATAGTCAATTTTTGAAATTCTTGACACAAAAGTCTGTGGAAACCGTCATTGAGTACACTCAGGATAAATCAACTGATTATTGGAAGTTAAAGGAAACAAAAGCTATTAGGATTGATGCAGAGTTAGTGGCAGTTTTACTAGGGCACTGGGACAATTCAACATCTGAACTGCACATCATCTCCACAAGAAGCACTGGAGCAGTAGAGTGGATGCGGAGAGAATGTTTCCTATAGTGACCAGAGGGCACAGCCTCAGCATTGAGGATGACCTTTCCAACAGAGGTGAAGAGGAATTTCTTTAGCCAGAGGGTAGTCAATCTGTGGAATTCATTGTCACAGATGTCTGAGGCCAAGTCATTGGGTACATTTAAATTTTGGGTTCTTGATTAGTCAGGGCATCACCAGTTACTGGGAGAAGGTAGGAGAATAGGATTGAGAGGGATAATAAATCAGCCATGATGGAATGGTAGAGGTGATTCAATGGCTGAACGGACAAATCTGCTCCTGTGTGTTATGGTCTAATACCCTGCTGACTTTGAGTAACATTGATGGTGGGATAAATATTCACCCCAGGACCAGAGGTTAATTCCCTTTAACAAAATACAGGATCTTTTACAATCACCTGAAACAGGGCTGTAGTCTCATGCTTCCTCTGGAAAACAGCCCTCATTATAGAAACATAGAAAACCTTCAGCACATTACAGGCTCTTCGGCCCACAATGCTGTGCCAAACATGTCCTTACCTTAGAGATTACCTAGGGTTAACCATAGCCCTCTATTTTTCTAAGCTCCATGTACCCATCCAGGAGTCTCTTAAAAGACCCTATCATATCCGCCTCCACCACCATTGCCAGCAGCACATTCCATGCACTCACCACTCTCTGCGTAAAAACCTTACCCGATATCTCTTCTGTACCTGCTTCCAAGCACCCTAAAACTGTTCCCTCTTGTGCTAACCATTTCAGCCCTGGGAAAAAGCCTCTGACTATCCCCTTGATCAATGCCTCTCATCATCTTAGACACCTCTATCAGGTCACCTCTCATCCACCGTCGCTCCAAGGAAAAAAGACCGAGTTCATTCAACCCATTCTCATAAGGCATGCTCCTCAATCCAGGCAACACCCTTGTAAATCTCCTCTGCATATCGGCATAGATTTCTCTGCTTCAGTCTCTGGAGTGCTGCTCAGCCTTCTGAGTGAAACAGGATAGTATTAGTGCCAAGAACACGTGGAAAGAAATGATGTCACACCTTGCACAGGAAGGACCAACAGCTGGTAGTGGAGGTCTGAGTTTAGCTATTAAAGTTAGATCATAAGACATAGGAGCAGAATTTTAAAATATTTATGCCACGTGAAAAAGGATCCAGTGCTTTCCTGGCGTATATGACAAATAAAGTTTTCTCAGGTTTTCCGCTGGATACGGTGTCGATTGTAACTAACGTTTTGATGACAAACTGCCATTTTCATCAGGGATGATGCCAGGGCATGTCTAGTCTGGTGGTATTTATACCTTCATGGTCTGTCTCTCTTGACTGTTTAGTCCTCATCCATATGTTTTTCCACCGTGCATCTCTTCTGGCCGATATATGCTGCTCTGCATTCACAGGGAGTCCTGTAATACACCAGCTGTCCTGAGTCCCAGGAGGTGTATGCATTTGGGTTACCCGGAGAAATTGGTGCTAGCAAAACACTGCATTTACAATGGCCATAAGGATTGACTTCGATTGCACAAAACTACTGTGCCATGCCAATGGCTTTTGGAACCACCTGGTAAAGGAAGCCGTTGAAATAAAACTAGAGGAAAAGAATTTTAAGGACTCGTTCCAAGTTAAAACTGGAATTTGATTGTAAACAAGGTTGGACAGGGGAAACCTGACTGGATGAGGACAAACCAATCAGGAGGGACAGGTGATGATATGAATACCACCAGACTAGACGTGCCCAGGCACCCTCCCTGATGAAGATGGCAGAGTTTGTCATCAAAACGTCGGTTAAAATTGATACCTGTACCCACTGGAAGCCCGAGAAGAGTTTAGCCATCTGTGCTATGTGGTTACAACGTGCAACTTTCTTCCACAAACATAACTGAAGCACAAATCCTCTCTTCATTTTCTGATAGAGATAATTGGGGAATATGTAGTAAAGCCGGAGTGGGCTCATGGCAGAGTTAAAGAACCTACCGGGAAGAATACGGTGCGATTCAGTAACTATGATCTACAGAGTAACACATTAGTAAGATACCTCATTAGTAAGTCATACCTCATTAGTAAGTCATATACATAATTAAAGACCAAATGGCCCTCTATCACACAAGTTACAGACTAGTCTTTCATCTCTCCAGGCTTTTCTCTGTAGAATAATTAAAGCAATTTTGTTTCAGCATCAGCAGAAGTGATAGCTGAGGGGGAAGGAATGGGGGGGGGGGGGTGAGGGGATGAAGCAACTCAAGGTGAGGGGGACAGAATGGGGGATGAGAGGATGAAGTGAGTGTAGGTGACGGGAAAGGTGGGGTATAGATGAGATCAGAGGAGGAGAAAGGAGAGTGAGTGTAGGAGGGTGAAATAGGTGAGACAGGGTGAGGGAAAAGTGAATGAGTAGGGGAAGGGGGTACATGAGACCAGGTGAGGGGAAAGGTTTGTGGGTGGGGGAAGGAGGGAATAGGTGAGACCAGGTGAAGGGAAAGGTTTGTGGGTGGGGGAAAGAGGGGATAGGTGAGACCAGGTGAGAGGGAAGGTGTGGGGGAAGGGGATGAAGTGAGAAGCTGGAGGGGATAGGTGAGACCAGGTGTGGGGGAAAGGATGGGGGTAGGGGAGGGGGATGAAGTAAGAAGCTGGGAGGTGTTAAGTGGAAAAGATAAAGGGTTGTAGGACAGATCTTTTAATCACATTTAAAGTGCACCAGTGTCTTACCTATAGATAATGTTAATCATGCTGTGCTCGCAGTCATTTGTACTTGAAATGCTTAACCTATCCAGAAGATCAAGCAGGTTGGTAGAGAAGTTGTTGTCAAACGTATTTATGGTTCCCTCAAATCCAGATGTTGAATGCAATGCGTCGGCATGTTCTGCTGCAAACTGAAAACAACTAAGGATTAGAAACTACTCGGGTACCAATGTTCATTGAACTATTAAGAATGACAGGAGACTGCAGATGCTGGAATCTAGAGCAACACACAAAGTGCTGGAGGACCTTCGTGGCTCAGGCAGGGAAATGGACAGTCGACATTTCGGCTTGAGAGCCTCCGTCTAGACTGGCAGGTAGAGAAGCAGTGAATCCAAGTGAGGTGGAGTCAGGTAGATGGCAGGAGAGGTGTGTGGAAATAATGACAGAGGCTGGGAGACAGGTAATTGTTTTCAATGTGCGAATGAAGGAGATGAGGCATAATCACAGCCAGTGGTATGATTTACAGGGCAATAGATGCATGGTACAGTTAAAACAGAAAGCAACAAATACTGGACTGAAAATGTTATATTTGAGTGCATGCAGCATAAGAAATAAAATGAACGATCTTGAAATTCAGCTACAGATTGGCAAGTATGATGTTGTGGCCACCTCTGAAACTTGGCTAAAGGATGGCTGCTGTTGGGAGCTGAACGTCCAAGGATATAGGATGTATCGGAAACATAGAAACATAGAAAATAGGTGCAGGAGTAGGCCATTCAGCCCTTCGAGCCTGCACCGCCATTCAGTATGATCATGGCTGATCATCCAACTCAAAACCCTGTACCTGCCCTCTCTCCATACCCCCTGATCCCTTTAGCCACAAGGGCCATATCTAACTTCCTCTTAAATATAGCCAATGAACCGGCCTCAACTGTTTCCTGTGGCAGAGAATTCCACAGATTCGCCACTCTCTGTGTGAAGAAGTTTTTCCTCATCTCGGTCCTAAAAGGCTTCCCCTTTATTGTTAAACTGTGACCCCTCGTTCTGGACTTCCCCAACATCGGAAACAATCTTCCTGCATCTAGCCTGTCCAATCCCTTTAGAATTTTATACATTTCAATAAGATCCCCCCTCAATCTTCTAAATTCTAGTGAGTATAAGCCTAATCGATCCAGTCTTTCTTCATATGAAGAAAGGTCTCGCTGCACCTCCCCTTTTCCTAATCGGCCACCATTCCGATAATAATCTGTTTTCCTGTTCTTACAACCAAAGTGGATAACCTCACATTTATCCACATTAAATTGCATCTGCCATGAATTTGCCCGCTCACCTAACCTATCCAAGTCACCCTGCATCCTCTTAGCATCCTCCTCACAGCTAACACCGCCGCCCAGCTTCGTGTCATCTGCAAACTTGGAGATGCTGCATTTAATTCCCTCGTCTAAATCATTAATATATATTGTAAACAACTGGGGTCCCAGCACTGAGCCTTGCGGTACCCCCCTAGTCACTGCCCGCCATTCTGAAAAGGTCCCATTTAATCCCACTCTTTGCTTCCTGTCTGCCAACCAATTCTCTATCCACATCAATACCATACCCCCAATATTGTGCGCTTTAAGTTTGCACACTAATCTCCTGTGTGGGACCTTGTCAAAAGCCTTCTGAAAATCTAAATATACCACATCCACTGGCTCTCCCCTAACCATTCTACTAGTTACATCTTCAAAAAATTCTATAAGATTCATCAGACATGATTTTCCTTTCACAAATCCATGCTGACTTTGTCCGATGATTTCAACTCTTTCCAAATGTGCTGTTAATCACATCTTTGATAACCGACTCTATCACTTTCCCCACCACCGATGTCAGACTCACCGGTCTATAATTCTTCGGTTTTTCTCTCCCTCCTTTTTTAAAAAGTGGGGTTACATTAGCCACCCTCCAATCCTCAGGAACTAATCCAGAATCTAAGGAATTTTGAAAAATTATCACTAATGCATCCATTATTTCTTGGGCTACTTCCTTAAGCACTCTGGGATGCAGACCATCTGGCCCTGGGGATTTATCTGCCTTTAATCCCTTCAATTTACCTAACACCACTTCCCTACTAACATGTATTTCCCTCAGTTCCTCCATCTCACTAGACCCTCGGTCCCTTACTATTTCCAGAAGACTATTTATGTCTTCCTTAGTGAAGACAGAACCAAAGTAGTCATTCAATTGGTCTGCCATGTCTTTGTTCCCTATGATCAATTCACCTGTTTCTGACTGTAAGAGACCTACATTTGTCTTGACCAATCTTTTTCTTTTCACATATCTATAAAAGCTTTTACAGTCAGTTTTTATGTTCCCTGCCAGCTTTCTCTCATAATCTTTTTTCCCTTTCCTAATTAAGCCTTTTGTCCTCCTTTGCTGCACTCTTTTTGATTGGAAAGATAGGTTAGTCGGTAGAGAAGATAGTGTGCACTGTGTATGATAAATAATTTTAAATAATTAGAAAGGGAATACATAGGATTGGAAGGTATAGAGTCTCTATGGGTTGATTTAAGAAATGACAAGGGTAAAAGGACCCTAATGGCAGTTGTATACAGGCCTCCAAACAGCAGCTGGGAGGTGGATTACAAATTACAGCAGGAGATAGAAAAGCTGTGTCAGAAGGGTAATGTCATAATCGTTGGGGCCCATTTCTTTTTGTTTTTCTTTAATAACCCTTTAGCTAAGTTAAGATTCAGAAAAAAAATTCCTATAATCGTGTGCAGTGTACTGTCTGTTATTTCGTGGCACTAATTTGTAACAGGGTAGAAAATTATACAGCATCCACACAAACTGGGGTTTGGGGTGGGAGAGCCGTCTCTGTCTCATGAGTTTGGTGGGACCGGAGAATGTTTTCCCTAGACTTATGCGGCCAAGGAAACCTACCAGAATTGACTGTGGATTAGTGCCAAGCATAAAACACAGGAAAATACAATAACAAACATCTCAGTAGCAACCAGCACCATGCATACTGGTGCCCAGTACAAATACAACATCAAGCACCCCCCACCACCCAAAGAGAAAACTGTGGATTTCTTTACACCCTATCCCTGGTCTTCAAGAAATACATTCTGTTAACACACCCATTTCCACATCAGCCATCCAGTTACATTGCCAACCTATAAAATTACTGACCACTTTCTGCAGCTCTCTACTGATAAGTAAAGACGGCTGCAATTACATATTTACAAAGAGCCACTTCTTTGTAGAGGAATGTATTCAAATTCCAAAGGGGATGTATTTTCATTGCTGGTCCCAAGAACAAAGGGGTGGTGTTCCTTTGAAACCACTGCAAAATGTTATTAGATCTCAGCTGGTTACTGTGCATTCAATACAAAGTATTTATTAACAGAGCAGTTTTCAGGACACAAACACTGCCAAGAATACAAGGGATTAGTCACCTTCTTGGTGAGTCTTTTCTTTTCATTCTCCTCCAACCGTTCTAATTGTGTAGGCGGACCCTTCATCGTCCCATGTTCCAGCGTCAGTCGCATCATCTCACTGTCAATCTTTATGCTTTGAGTGAATCTCTGAGAATAGAACAAGGACATCATAAGTTTAACATATAATACTTACAATTAAACACACAAAAATAAGAATTATGTAATGAAGGTGGAAATGACAGCTAGTCATAAATGATCAATCCTGCTTCACTTCATGGGTCAAACTGTAAGCAAGTAAATCCTCCACCACATACTTGGGATGGGTCAATGTTGGAACTGGACAATCATTTAAAGAAAAGAAAAAGACCTGGCCTAATGTGCATCGAGCAATCCTCCTATTTAACCCTGGCCTGATCACAGGACAATTACAATGACCAATTTACCTACTAACCAGTATGTCTTTGGACTCCGGGAGGAAACCCACGTAGTTCACGGGCAGAATGTACAGACTCCTTACAGATGGCACCGGAAATGAAGTCTGAAGCCCTCCCCCCACCCCCCCCCCCCCCCGGGCTCTAATCGCATTGAGCTAACTGCTATCTTACCATGACACCTTTTTAGTGAAGGATGTAAATGAAATGGGACCGTCTACCTTATAGAAAATCATTCAGTGGCTCTGATTTTAACCTAAATGCACCTCCAATCAATGATGGCATCAAATACAAAATAAAATCAAGTGCTCTACTATGCATTCTGTAGAATTATGCAAGTGACTGAGACCAAAGTCAGCCCACTGACTGAGTAATGCCTTGAATTAGATCCCTGGATATGGCAAACTCCAGCCACAGTGTGAAATATATACTTAACTTTAATCTTTTAATTACATGTTTAAACATGCACTGGTGTGATGACTGTGGGTGTGCAGCTGGTGTTAATGGTTAAGGACTAATTTTATTTCTTGTATTTTTAAAGAAATAAAGGAGAAAGACTGCACTGCCAGTCAGGTTTCTGCCAGATTCTTTCCTCGGGAAAGAGAACAGAAAAGAAAAATGCAGAGTTTACATGACCTTCAGGTAACACGTTAATGGACTGACTTTGCAGCACAGTTCTTGTCATAATGTAGGAAATCTGAGTGTGGTGCATAATGGTGAAGTTGCTGCATTAGATTTAGGGATTATTGATCTCAGATCTCCTGTTTAAATCCCACCATGATAGCTGCAAATAATAATGAAATCAATAAATCCGGAAAATCAGTAATGATGAGCATAAAAGTCTGTCATTAAAAAAACACTTAAATCACTATTACTTCAGAAAAGTAACCTGTCAACATTTTATAGGCTCTTCTGTGATTCTAGACATGGTGACTTAACTGCTCCCTGATGTGACTCAGCAAGCCCTTGTCGGGGCAGATAACCGCGAGCAAGCCATCGCTGGTGGGGGGGGGAAACAGTTAACCGCGAGCAAGCCATTGCTGGGGGGGGGGTAACAGTTAACCGCGAGCAAGCCATCGCTGGGAGGGCAGTTAACCGCGAGCAAGCCATGGTGGCAGGGGGGACAGTTAACCACGAGTAAGCCATGGTGGGGGTAGTTAAGGACTGACAATAAATGCCAGCCTAGCTTGTCACATATCACATGCATTGAACAGGCAAATATATATACGTGTTATGGTTACTTTGCGCAGAGCCAGGTCCAACATGAAAGCAGATGATCTAGTTAACTGACATTGGTAGAAGGGCAAACAAATACTGCCCAGGTACTGGGAAGAACTGTGCTGCTCTCCTCACCATTGCCACACTGAGGCTTTCTCACGATGGCATCAGTATCATACTCCTTCTGTAGTCAAAGTAAGAAATGGGAGCAGAAGGCCATTCAGCTCTCTAAATCTACTGTTGTTCAATATACAGTAACCATGGCTGACCATCAAACTCAGCTTTGATCTCCTTAGGCTTACAGTATTTAATAATGTGGCTTCAATTACCTTCTGTGGTGGAGGTTCACTGAAGAAATTTACTCAAGTCAATCTTCTGTAACATACTTCTCTCTTATTCTGAGGCCACAACACCTGGTTCTGGACATCCCCGCCATGGAACACCCTCCACCATCACATCCACTCAGCCCTGTCAGGATTTTAAAGTTTCACTGAGGTCCCCTCTCATTCTTCTTTACCCTGGCAAATGTAGGCCCAATTGTTCCTGACCCTTCTTTCTACATCAGTCCTGCCAGCTTTGGAATCAGTGTGGTAGATCATTGCTACACTTCATGCAGGGCAAGAACACCCCTCCTCAGCTAGTGATGCTCTCACCGAAGCTCTGTATAATACAGTAAGACACCTATTCCTATACTTCATTCATTAAGGCCAACCATTACGCCATTAGCTTTAACAGTGCTTTCATTTCATCCGTTGGCCCAGTCTTGCACAGCAAGATTAACTGTATTCTTGGATTTTCCTAAACTTCTGCCCACATGCTAAACCCATGGTTTTGTTTTATTTACAGTACCGATAATCAGTAATTGGATTTTCATTCACCCCTTACCCAGGTTTAGTGAAAATGAGAGCATTAATCAGTAGTTTTAAATAAAGACAACTGGCTCTTCAATGACCTTGCCAAAATATAATGGAACAGGGTTGGGCTCACCTGCATACAGTTGGTAAACATGACACACACTGACATGAGCTTCGAAAAGATCTTCAGCAATGCTGTATTGGTTAGCATGCAGTCCTTCATACAGTTGTCCAGGAAACTGGTATGGTAGTTCAAAACCTCATCAATGTTGGATGCCTAAGAAAATACTGAAGTATTACTTAAATAATCAAATACATTCACGTTCTCCCAAATGACTTCTACACTGATTTTGGTTAAATGGCAATGTTATGATGCAGAAGATAGACTATTGGATTGTCAGCAGGTGTGGTTAAAGTCAGGCATAACTTAAACACACCATCTACTGGCTCAGGTTACAAGAAACTTCACCTGGAAAATCTAAACCATCAACTTCAGAAGCTCCTATATGGTTTAACAAAATTATTTATTAGGTATGCAAAATTACGAGGGGTACAGACAGGATAAATGCAAGCAGGCTCTTTTCCATTGAGGTTGGGTTAGAGTAGAACAAAAGGTCAAGAGTCAAGGGTGAAAGGGGAAATATTTAAGGGGAATCTGAAGAGGAACTTTTTCACTCAGAGGGTGGTGAGAGTGTGGAATGAATTGCAAGCAGAAGCGGTGGATGTGGGTTCAGTTTTGGCATTTATAGGGGCATAGAGAAGTATAGCACAAAAGTAGGTCATTCAGCCCATCTAGTCCATGCTGAAACCACTTAAACTGCCCTCTCTCATTGACCTGCACCGGGACCAGAGCCTCCATATCCCCAGTCTGCAGAATCAGAATCAGGTTTATTATCACCAGCATTTGCTGTGAAATTCGTTAACTTAGCAACAGCAGTTCAAAGCAATACATAATACAGACGAAAAATAATAAAATAAAAATAATAATTAAATAAGTAAATCGATTACAGTATACGTATAATGGATAGATTAAAAACCATGCATAAAGCAGAAATATTAAAAAAGGGAGGTAGTGTTCATGGGATCAACGTCCATTTAGGAAGCAGATGGCAGAGGAGAAGCAGTTCTTGAATCGCTGAGTGTGTGCCTTCAGACTTCAGTACCTCCTGCCTGATGGTGACAGTGAGAAAAGGTCATGCCCTGGGTGCTGGAGGTCCTTAATAATGGACGCTGCCTTTCTGAGAAACCGCTCCTTGAAGGTGTCCTGGGCACTTTGTAGGCTAGTACCCAAGATGGAACCGACTAAATTTACAACCCTCTGCAGCTTCTTTTGGTCCTGTGCAACAGCACCCCCACCCCATAACAGACATACCAAATCTCTTCAAACTCCTAATGAAGTTTAGCCATTGTCTTGCCTTCTTTATAACTGCATTGATAAGTTGGGACCAGGTTAGGTCCTCAGAGATCTTGACACCCAGGAACTTGAAACTGCTCACTCTCTCCACTTCCGATCCCTCTACGAGTATTGGTATATGTTCCTTCATCTTACCCTTCCTTAAGTCCACAATCAGTTCTTTCACATTGAATGCAAGTGTGTTACTGCCACACCATTCCACTAGTTGGCATATCTTGCTTCTGTACGCCCTCTCGTCACCATCTGAGATTCCACCAACAATGGTTGTATCATCAGCAAATTCACAGATGGTACTTGAGCTATACCTAGTCACACAGTCATGGGTGTAAAGAGAGTAGAGTAGTGGGCTAAGCACACACCCCTGAGGTGCACCAGTGTTGATCGTCAGCGAGGAGGAGATGTTATCACCAATCCACACAGATTGTGATCTTCCAGTTAGAAAGTCGAGGATCCAATTGCAGAGGGAGGTACAGAGGCCCAGTTACTGTAACTGATCGATCAGGATTGTGTGAATGATGGTATTAAATGCTGAGCTATAGTCGAGGTGTTTGTTTCGTCCAGGTGGTCTAAAGTCGTGTGAAGAGCCATTAAGATTGCATCTGCTGTTGACCGATTGTGGCGATAGGCAAATTGCAATGGATCCAGGTCCTTGCTGAGGCAGGAGTTCAGTTGAGACATTACCAACCTCTCAAAGCATTTCATCACTGTAGATTTAAGTGCTACCGGGCGATAATCATTAAGGCAGTTCACATTATTCTTCTTAGGCACTGGCATAATTATTGCCTTTTTGAAGCAAGTAAGAACCTCCGCCCGAAGCACTGAGAGGTTGAAAATGTCCTTGAATACTCCCGCCAGCTGGTTGGCACAGGTTTTCGGATCCTTGCCAGGTACTCCATCAGGACCTTCCACCTAAGCGAAGGTTCACCCTCTTTAAAGACAGCCTAATATTGGCCTCAGAGACAGAAATCACAGGGTCATCAGATGCAGCAGGGATCTTCACGGGCATAGAAGACGTTGAGTTCATCTGGTAGTGAGGTATCACTGCCATTCATGCTATTGGGTTTTGTTTTGAAGGAAGTAACGTCTTGCAAACCCTGCCGAAGTTGTCACCTACAACCTCATTCGATATTGTCTCTTTGCCCTTGAAATAGCCCTCCACAAATCACACCTCATTTTCTGGTACAGACCTGGGTCGCCAAACTTAAATGCCACAGATCTAGCCTTCAGCAGACAACGTATGTCCTGGTTCATCCACTGATTTTGGTTTGGGAATGTACAGTAAGTCTTTGTAGGCACACACTCATCCACACAGGTTTTAATGAAGTCGGTAACAACTGCAGCATACTCATTCAGGTTCAAAGATGAATCCCTGAATATGGTCCAGTCCACCGATTCAAAGCAGTCTGTCAGCACTCCTGTGCTTCCCTTATCCATACCTTGGTCCTCACTACTGGTGCTGCAGTCTTCAGTCTCTGCCTATACTCAGGGAGTAGAAGTACAGCCAGGTGGCCAGACTTCCTGAAGTGAGGGCGTGGAATAGCACGGTAGGCATTCTTGATGCTGGTGTAACAATGGTCCAGTGTGTTGTTTCCTCTGTTATTGCAAGTGATCTGTTGATGGTAATTGCTTCATGAATTTTTTCAGATTGGCCTGGTTAAAATCTCCCAAAACAATGGTGAAGGCATTAGGGTGCGCTGTTTCATGCATGATCCCATTGCTCAGATAATCCAAAGCCTGACTGATATTGCCCTGAGGTGGACTGTAAACTGCTACCAAAATGACCCCGAAATTTCCTGCGGTAGGTAGAAAGGACGGCACTTAACTGCTGGATATTCCAAGTCTGGTGAGCAGAATTGGGACAGCACTGATATATTTGGGCACCAAGAAGAGTTGATCATCAGGCATACTCTTCCACCTTTGCTTTTGAGAGACTCTATAGATGTATCTTGATGGTGTAGTGTAAACCTGTCAATCTGAATAGCTGCATCTAGTACTGAAGGGGTTAACCAGGATTCCATGGAATAAAAGACCTGGTCCTAATGTCCCTCTGATTCAGCACCCTAGCTCTGAGATCATCGATTTTATTCACCAGAGACTGCACGTTTGCCAGCAAGATAGTCAGTATTGGGAGTTTAAAACCCTGTTTCCTTAAATGCACTTGTATCCCTGACCTGCACCATGTTTCCTACGTGGGATCCGATGAGGAGTCCGTCCACAGTCAGCATCGTTTCCGTCTGTTTTAAGCAGCAATAGTTCATTTAAATGTATTAAGACATCTTTGTTGATCGTACTGACCTTGGAATCAGTTGTGCTTTTTAGCTGTATCAGGGTGAAACGAGAATACTGAATCCTACCCATTGAGAGTTACCTATCCAAACCTCTCTAAAACATTGAAATCGAGCTTGCATGCACCACTTATGCTGGCAGTTCATTCCACATTCTCACGGCCCTCTGAGTGAAGAAGAATCCCTTATGTTCCCCTTAAGCTTTTCACTCTTAACCCATGACCTCTGGTTGTCGTTGCACTCCACCTCAGTGGAAAACGGTTGCTTGCATTTACCCTATCTATACCCCTCATAATTTTGTATACCTCTATCAAATCTCCTCTCAACCTTCTACATTCGAAAGAATACAGTCCTAACCTATTCAATCTTTCCTCATAGCTCAGGTCCCCCAGACCTGACAACATCCTTGAAAATTTTCTCCGTACTCTTTCAACCCTGTTTACATCTTTTCTGTAGGTAGGTGAGCTAAACTTCAAACAATACTCCAAATTAGGCCTTACCAACATCTTATACAACTTCAACATAACATCCCATTTTCTGTACTCAATACATTATTTTATGAAGGCCAATATATCAAAAGCTTTCTTTACGACCCTACCTACCTATGATGCCACTTTCAACAAATTATGTACATGTATTCCCAGATCCCTCTGTTCTACCACACTCCTCAGTGCCCTACTGTTCACTGTGTAAGACCTACCCTAGTTGGTCCTACCGAAGTACAAAATCTCACACTTATCAGTATTAAATTCCATCTGCCATTTTTCCACCTGATGTAGATCCCTCTGCAAGCCATGATCGCCTTCCTCACTGTCCACTATCTTGGTGCCATCTGCAAATCTACTGATCTTGTTAACCACATTATCATCCAGATCATTGATATATATGACAAACACCAAAGGACCCAGCACAGAATCCTGCAGCAAACCACTTCTAACAGGCCTTCAGTCTAAGAAGCAGCCCTCTATTACCACACTCTTGCTTCTCCCACAAAGCCAACGTCTAATCCAATTTACTACCTCATCCTGAACGCCAAACGACTGAACTTCTTGACCAACCTCCCATGTGGGACCCCGTCAAGTGCCTTGCTAAAGTCCATGTAGGCAAAATCCACTGCCTTGTCTTCATTCACTTTCCTGGTAACTCCCTTGAAAAACACTGTAAGATTGGTTAGGAATGACCTACTGTGTACGAAGCCATGCTGACTATTCTGAATCAGTTCTTGTCTATCCAAATACTTAAATATCCAGTCCCTTAGAATACTTCCCAATAACTTTCCCACAACTGATATCAGACTCACCGGCCTATAATTTTCTGGTCTGGAAAATTGAAAATGTCAGTATCCTCATTAAGAAAGGAGGAAGGCAGCAGAAAGGAAATTATAGACCAGTTAGCCTGTCCTCAATGGTCGGGAGGATGTTGGAGTCAATTGCTTAGGATGAAGTTATGGAGTACTTGGTGACACAGGACAAGATAGGACAAAGTCAGCATGGTTTCCTTATGGGAAAGTCTTGCCTGATGAACCTGTAGGAATTCTTTGAGGAGAATACACAGTGGATGATGTATATTTGGACTTTCAGAAGGCATTTCCCAAGGTGCCACATATGAGGCTGTTTACTAAGTTAAAAGCCCATGGTATTACAGGAAAGTTACTAACATGGTTAGAGCATTGGCCAATTGGTAGGAAGCAGTGAGTGGGAACAAAAGGATCCCCATCTGGTTGGCTGCCAGTGACGAGTGGTGTTCTGCAGGGGTCGGTGTTGGGACCGTTTATTTTTATGCTGTATAACACTGATTTAGATGATGGAATAGATTATTTTGCTGCCAAGTTTGCAGATGATAAGATTAACCATAAGATGTAGGAGCAGAATTAGGCCATCTGGCCCACTAAGTTTGCTCCACCATTCAATCGTGTACATAATCATGACTGACTACATATTTTCCAACATTCCAAATCCTGCATTTGAATAATTGAGACTTTCCAAATTTACCTGCAAAACAGCAAACCATCATCTAATTAGTATTCAGAGGTACAGCAGGCACTTGGCTCATTAAGTCCACTCTGAATTTGTGTAGAGCAATGCAGGTAGTCCCTGCCACTTAATCTTCCTTTTAATTTATTTTCAGGATGCAGATGTCAATGGCAAGAAAAGTATTTATTGTCATACACTTGGACAATTTATCCAACCACATGTCCTACCACACTGAAAGTTCATGCACAGGAATCCCCGGGTCCCTTTGCTCCAGCAGTTGAAAAACAACCCCATCCATTGTCACATTACATTGTGTCATTGTGTCCCTTGCCTGCCGATGTCCTGGTGTAAACAATTGGTATCAAGCTTATTATCTGCCACCCCTACAGCAGGTTAGACATCATTGGGAAATTTGTACATTTTATTCTCTATTCCAGTAACTAAGTTAATAAACACCAGAAGGTTGTGGAGCCAGCACTGAGCCATAGGAACACCCAGCTAGCAGTCTGAACAAGCACCATTTACCACAACTGGCCACGGTTAATGCCTGTGTCAGTTCATTTTTTAAATCCGAGCTCCCATTAACGCTCATTTCATAAATCTCAATTTGCCAACCAGCATTTCATACAGTGATGCAATATGTGTTCAAACTATGAAAGAAAATTGATATCTGGCAATGAATAAGAGCAAGGCAGATTCAGGTTTTGAATTATGTTCAACACAAGAAAGAGGCATCTGCACACCTACAAACTTACATAGTTAAATAGCAGACTCTCATAAAAGTAGAGCCAATGTATTCCAGAAGAGAAATTGCACCACTGACCAACTTGATGCTACAGTGCAACATTCTAGCACCAGTCTAGCACCATTTTGACTCTCGATGAACACTGTACGCAGGGTCCAACCCCATTCTGACTCTCGATGAACACTGTACGCAGGATCAGACACCATTCTGACTCTCAATGTACACTGTACGCAGGATCAGACACCATTCTGACTCTCAATGAACACTGTACGCAGGATCAGACACCATTCTGACTCTCAATGTACACTGTACGCAGGATCAGACACCATTCTGACTCTCGATGAACACTGTACGCTGGATCAGACACCATTCTGACTCTCGATGTGCACTGTACACAGGATCTTGGACCATTCTGACTCTCAATGTACACTGTTGCACAGGGTCAGACACCATTCTGACTCTCGATGTGCACTGTACACAGGATCTTGGACCATTCTGACTCTCGATGTACACTGTACACAGGATCTTGGACCATTCTGACTCTCAATGTACACTGTTGCACAGGATCAGACACCATTCTGACTCTCGATGTACACTGTACACAGGATCAGACACCATTCTGACTCTCGATGTACACTGTACACAGGATCAGACACCATTCTGACTCTCGATGTACACTGTACACAGGGTCCAACCCCATTCTGACTCTCGATGTGCACTGTACACAGGATCTTGGACCATTCTGACTCTCGATGTACACTGTACACAGGATCAGACACCATTCTGACTCTCGATGTACACTGTACACATGATCAGACACCATTCTGACTCTCGATGTACACTGTACACATGATCAGACACCATTCTGACTCTCGATGTACACTGTACACAGGATCTTGGACCATTCTGACTCTCGATGTGCACTGTACACAGGATCTTGGACCATTCTGACTCGAAGTACACTGTACACAGGATCTTGGACCATTCTGACTCTCAAAGTACACTGTTGCACAGGATCAGACACCATTCTGACTCTCGATCTACACTGTACACAGGATCAGACACCATTCTGACTCTTGATGTACACTATATGCAGGATCAGACACCATTCTGACTCTCGATGTACACTGTACACAGGATCAGACACCATTCTGACTCTCGATGTACACTGTACACAGGGTCTGACACCATTTTGACTCCCGATGTACACTTTATGCAGGATCAGACACCATTCTGACTCTCGATGTACACTGTATTTAGGTTCTGACACCATTCTGACTCTCGATGTTCTCTGCACACACGTTCTGACACCATTCTGACTCTCGATGTACTCTGTATGCAGGACCAGACACCAATCTGACCCACAATGTGCACTGTACACAGGATCAGACACCATTCTGACTCTCGATGTACACTGTACACAGGATCAGACACCATGCTGACTCTCGATGTACACTGTACACAGGATCTCGGACCATTCTGACATTCGATGTATACTGTACACAGGATCAGACACCATTCTGACTCTCGATGTACACTGTACGCAGGATCAGACACCATTCTGACTCTCGATGTACACTGTACGCAGGATCAGACACCATTCTGACTCTCGATGTACACTGTACGCAGGATCAGACACCATTCTGACTCTCGATGTACACTGTACACATGTTCTGACACCATTCTGACTCTCAAAGTACACTGTACACACGTTCTGACACCATTGTTACTCTCGATGTATACTATACGCAGGATCAGACCCCATTCTGACTCTCGATGTACACTGTACGCATGTCCTGGCAGCATTCTGACTCTCGATGAACACTGTATACAGGATCAGACACCATTCTGACTCTCAATGTACACTGCACGCAGGATCAGACACCATTCTGACTATCGATGTACACTGTACGCATGTCCTGGCAGCATTCTGACTCTCGATGAACACTGTATACAGGATCAGACACCATTCTGACTCTCAATGTACACTGCACGCAGGATCAGACACCATTCTGACTATCGATGTACACTGTACGCATGTTCTGACAGCATACTGACTCTCGATGTACACTGTATACAGGATCAGACACCATTCTGACTCTCGATGTACACTGCACGCAGGATCAGACACCATTTTGACTCTCGATGTACACTGTACACAGGGTCTGACACCATTCTGACTCTCGATGTACACTGTACGCAGGATCAGACACCATTCAGACTCTCAATGTACACCGTATGCAGGATCAGACACCATTCTGACTCTCTATGTACACTGTACGCAGGATCAGACACCATTCTGACCCTCAATGTGCACTGTACACAGGGTCCAACCCCATTCTGACTCTCGATGTGCACTGTACGCAGGATCTTGGACCATTCTGACTCTCAATGTACACTGTTGCACAGGATCAGACACCATTCTGACTCTCGATGTACACTGTACGCAGGATCAGACACCATTCTGACCCTCAATGTGCACTGTACACAGGGTCCAACCCCATTCTGACTCTCGATGTGCACTGTACACAGGATCTTGGACCATTCTGACTCTCGATGTACACTGTACGCAGGATCTTGGACCATTCTGACTCTCAATGTACACTGTTGCACAGGATCAGACACCATTCTGACTCTCGATGTACACTGTACACAGGATCAGACACCATTCTGACTCTCGATGTACACTGTACACATGATCAGACACCATTCTGACTCTCGATGTACACTGTACACAGGATCAGATACCATTCTGACTCTCGATGTGCACTGTACACAGGATCTTGGACCATTCTGACTCTCGATGTACACTGTACGCAGCATCAGACACCATTCCGACTGTCGATGTATACTGTACACAGGATCTTGGACCATTCTGACTCTCAAAGTACACTGTTGCACAGCATCAGAAACCATTCTGACTCGAAGTACACTGTACACAGGATCTTGGACCATTCTGACTCTTGATGTACACTATACGCAGGATCAGACACCATTCTGACTCTCGATGTACACTGTTCACAGGGTCTGACACCATTTTGACTCCCGATGTACACTTTATGCAGGATCAGACACCATTCTGACTCTCAATGTACACTGTACGCTGGATCAGACACCATTATGACCCAGAATGTGTAATGTACGCAGGATCAGACAACATTCTGACTCTCGATGTACACTGTACGCAGTTTCTGACACCATTTTGACTCTCGATGTATACTGTATGCAGGATCAGACACCATTCTGACTCTCGATGTACACTGTACGCAGGATCAGACACCATTTAGACTCTCAATGTACACCGTACGCAGGATCAGACACCATTCTGACTCTCAATGTCCACGATACGCAGGATCAGACACTATTCCGACTCTCGATGTACACTGTATGCAGGTTCTGACAGCATTCTGACTCACAAAGTACACTGTACACAGGATCAGACACCATTCTGATTCTTGATGTACACGGTACACAGGGTCCAACCACATTCTGACTCTCGATGTACACTGTACGCAGTATCAGACACCATTCTGACTCTCGATGTACACTGTATTTAGGTTCTGACACCATTCTGACTCTCGATGTTCTCTGCACACACGTTCTGACACCATTCTGACTCTCGATGTACACTGTATGCAGGTTCAGACCCCATTCTGACACTCGATGTACACTGTACGCAGGATCAGATCCCATTCTGACTCGCGATGAACACTGTATACAGGTTCTGACCCCATTTTGACTCTCGATGTACACTGTACACAGTATCAGACACCATTCTGACTCTCGATGTACACTGTACGCTGGATCAGACACCATTATGACCCAGAATGTGTAATGTACGCAGGATCAGACACCATTCTGACTCTCGATGTACACTGTACACACGTTCTGACACCATTCTGACTCTCAATGTACACTGCACGCAGGATCAGACACCATTCTGACTATCGATGTACACTGTACACATGTTCTGACAGCATACTGACTCTCGATGTACACTGTATACAGGATCAGACACCATTCTGACTCTCGATGTACACTGCACGCAGGATCAGACACCATTTTGACTCTCGATGTACACTGTACACAGGGTCTGACACCATTCTGACTCTCGATGTACACTGTACGCAGGATCAGACACCATTCAGACTCTCAATGTACACCGTATGCAGGATCAGACACCATTCTGACTCTCTATGTACACTGTACGCAGGATCAGACACCATTCTGACCCTCAATGTGCACTGTACACAGGATCAGACACCATTCTGATTCTCGATGTACACTGTACACAGGGTCCAACCCCATTCTGACTCTCGATGTACACTGTATTTAGGTTCTGACACCATTCTGACTCTCGATGTATACTGTACACACATTCTGACACCATTCTGACTCTCGATGTACACTGTACACAGGATCAGACACCATTCTGTCTCTCGATGTACACTGTATGCAGGTTCAGACCCCATTCTGACTCTCAATGTACACTGTACGCTGGATCAGACACCATTATGACCCAGAATGTGTAATGTACGCAGGATCAGACACCATTCTGACTCTCGATGTACACCGTACGCAGGATCAGACACCATTCTGATTCTCGATGTACACTGTACACAGGGTCCAACCCCATTCTGACTCTCGATGTACACTGTATTTAGGTTCTGACACCATTCTGACTCTCGATGTATACTGTACACACATTCTGACACCATTCTGACTCTCGATGTACACTGTACACAGGATCAGACACCATTCTGTCTCTCGATGTACACTGTATGCAGGTTCAGACCCCATTCTGACTCTCAATGTACACTGTACGCTGGATCAGACACCATTATGACCCAGAATGTGTAATGTACGCAGGATCAGACACCATTCTGACTCTCGATGTACACTGTACGCAGGATCAGACACCATTCTGACTCTCGATCTACACTACATGCTTGCTATGGCACCATTTTGGCTCTTAATGCTGCTTTCTGTGCTCCTATTATTGGATTAATACTTTTTCAGTTAAAGAAAATAAAGTTCCAAAATCTTTCCAAAGTACAAACATCTCAGAACACATACTGCCTTATAGAAACTGTGTTCTGGGCACAATTTAAGCACCTGAACACTAGATCACAGAACACTACAGCACAGTACAGGCCCTGCGGCCCTTGATGTTGTGCCGACAAATTTATCCTTCTCCAAGTTCAACCTAACCTTTCCCTCACACATTCCCCTCCATTTTTCTTTCATCCATGTGCCAAGATAGGAGTTCATTAAATGCCCCTAATGTACCTGACTCTACCACCACACCTGGAAGGGTGTTACCCACACACCACACTTACCTCTGCCTACTTTTGAAGTCCTACTTTTCCCCCTGGGCAGAGCTTTCAGTACATTGGATTAATATTTTAAAAAGTGTTCATTGAATTTGGCTTTTGATTGATGAGTGAACTCCTTAAAAGTAGCCATGGTATCTTTCTCCCAAACTGTTCCACAGTAATAGAAGCAGATACAGCAGTGAGCTCTCTCTGTAACCTGCTCCATGATGTACAAAAATATTGACTGATACACATTCCCATCTGACCTCCATATTTCTCAATTTGCTTTGTGACAATTGTTTTAAATACACTTAGCTATACACCCATGGCATTCTGTTAAAGAACTACATTCATAGGCCAACATTTCATCATTGATATTTCAGATCAAAACCCTTCATCAGATGAAGATTCTCAGCCTGAAATATTGACTGTCTATTAATTTCCATAGATACTAACTGACTTGCAGCATTTTGTGTGTGTTGCTCTGGATTTGTGTTTAACATTTTCAGTGTTCTGCTTAAACTACCTTGCCCTCTAAATGGCTCTTATCTGGTCACCACATTGCCTAATGCTAGGCACTCCAACCATTCAACATCCCTGCCAATCTTTTCAGAATCAAACAAGTCTCAAAGAGTTCACCTCTCATTCTTCAAAACTTTTGTTCTCAATTTCTCAAAATCCGTTCAGTGAATCAATACTGCAACTACCAAGAACACTCATCCTCAACTGCAGAAAGCAAAGCCGCACACAAGAGCTCATGCTATCCGAGTTTAACTTAGTGAAACAGACAAAATGATAAGAGCTTAAATGAACATTACCACAATCAGAGATCATTGCATTTAAAGTGAAAACATTAATGATAAACCTTTCCTCTAAATACTTCCAGAGTGCACACTATTAATGAATATAAATAACTGAAATCTTGTACTTAAATGTCTTAATAACTACCATATTACATGATAAAAATATCACTAGTGTACATTTTGGTTTAATTATCTGTCTCTGCAGTAATGTCTTCCACATTTGAGTTATGATTCCCGAGTATTTTTCCATTATTGCCAAAAGATTTACGTGAGGGTAGTTAGTAAGGGGAAAAAAACAAAACATTCACAATACTCATTAAAACTATAATGTTTTCAACAGCAGTTAATTTATATTTCCTAATGTAATTTAGCTCATGATTGTAACTGGGAAAAAATGCTGAGATAATTTTTTCCACATTGTTCTAGTAAAAAGTTGCACAGCATCAAGAGCGCAGGAGACATTAAATCAGGTTGTAATATTTTATATTGGAATAGTTAGAACAAAGTACTAGGCAAGAGGGAAATTTCTGAAAAATCATTATCCAGCTAACTTCAAGTTTTTCACTGCTTACCGATTTTAAATTATTTTCCATTATGTGCCAGTTTGGCTCCATAACCTCAAACATCATATAATACTGAATGTTCTGCACAAAATTCAGCATTCGCTGTCTCAAGGTGAAGGCAGCAGCAAACCTAAAAAAAGGATAAAGCAAACATTACAGTGAATTCTGGTATCCGAACATCTAAAATCCTGGAAATAAAACCCGTAGGTTAAGTGCAGACAGAGATAGGTTAAAAAGTTTTTTCTCCCCATCATAATTTTCTCATTGTAACCTTGCAAGATTTATGTATCTGAAATTAAAATGTTTTTCTTACCATTTTTCTTCATCATAATGGTTGTCCAGAATCTAAGAAGTTTGTAAACAAGTGCATGTTTACAAGTGTTTGTAAACAATTTATATCAACCAAGTGCATGGTGCATGGGGAGCCCAGGGAGGGGTAGTTCCTCTGGTGAAGGAGCTTGTCATGTCCGTTCCAGGACAGCTGGCTTGCCTTTGGTCCCCACCGGACACTCAGCGTTCACCCGTGGCTCCCAGTAGCAGTTTGCATGCAACAGGGCCAAAGCTGGAACACTGCTTTGACAAGCAGGCTAAACCAGGTGAGAGTAGCTGATGGCCTCATACCCCAGTGAGATAGGGACACGCCTGTCTCAGCACTGAAAGTCAGCTGTGGTGAACTGGTTGAATGAGATCTACAATGAGATCCAACAGCCAGGAAGGTAGTACTGTAATGCTCTGTGGAGAGCGAAGGGTATGACAAGGCACACAGGATGTCATGGTCATCCACTGCAAACACAGAGGACTGCATTTTGCAACACTTGTTTCTACCACTGCACCTGGACTTTAGGTCAAGGAGTGGAACAGCTTTTCCACTTTAAGAATTCTTCCACACAAGTTCTGTGTCATTGGCGTACATGATGGACAACCAACAAAGAACCTGGCCTCAATGGTCCCGCTTCCACCTGGATCTGAAGCCTATGCCCCAGCGGGTAGCAACATATCTTGACCCTCAACACCTGGCAGGAAACTTGCAACTGGTGGGAATGACCCACCCTCCTGAAAAACCTCAACTCTCCTGGCAGGAGCTTGGTCAGGTTAATATCCAAAAGAGAGAGCTGCTGTTTTGGAAAGGGAAGCCGATTGTTCAAGTACCAAACAAAGAAAGATATTCAAGTTAATGGGTACGCAAAAGAATGCAGATGCTAGTATTGATATAATTTCAGAATTCACATTTTTTTTTTACATAAATGCTCAATGCAAGTCCAGTTATCAAAGGTTTCAGAGCTTTAAGAAACATATTTTACATATTAAGTTTGACATTCTTTAGAGCTCTGAATAACTGGCAATAACTTACAGTGAGGAGTAAATAATTTTACATGCAAAAGTTTGGGCACCCCTGGTCAAAATTTCTGTTACTGTGAATAGCTAAGCGAGTAAAAGATGACCTGATTTCCAAAAGTCATAAAGTTAAAGATGACACATTTCTTTAACATTTTAAGCAAGATTACTTTTTTTATTTCCATCTTTTACAGTTTCAAAATAACAAAAAAAGGAAAAGTGCCTGAAGTAAAAGGTTGGGCACCCTGCATGATCAGTACTTAGTAACACACTCTTTGGCAAGTATCACAGCTTGTAAACACTTTCTGTAGCCAGCTAAGAGTCTTTCAATTCTTGTTTGGGGGATTTTCACCCATTCTTCTTTGCAAAAGGCTTCTAGTTCTCTGAGATTCTTGGGCCATCTTGCATGCACTGCTCTTTTGAGGTCTATTCACAGATTTTCGATGATGTTTTGGTCAGGGGACTGTGAGGGCCATGGCAAAACCTTCAACTTGCACCTCTTGAGGTAGCCCATTGGGGATTTTGAGGTGTGTTTAGGATCATTATCCTGTTGTAGAAGCCATCCTCTTTTCATCTTCAGCTTTTTTTTTCAGACTGTGTGATGTTTGCTTCCAGAATTTGCTGGTATTTAATTGAATTCATTCTTCCCTCTACCAGTGAAATGTTCCCTGTGCCACTGGCTGCAACACAAGCCCAAAGCATGATCGATTCACCACTGTGCTTAACAGTTGGAGAGGTGTTCTTCTCATAAAATTCTGCACCTTTTTTTCTCCAAGCATACCTTTGCTCATTGCGGCCAAAAAGTTCAATTGTAACTTCATCAGTCCACATGACTTGTTTCCAAAATGCATCAGGCTTGTTTAGAAGTTCCTTTGCAAACCTCTGACGTTGAATTTTGTGGTAAGGATGCAGGAAAGGTTTTCTTCTGAAGACTCTTCCATGAAGGTCATATTTGTGCAGGTGTCGCTGCACAGTAGAACAGTGCACCACCACTCCATTGTCAGCTAAATCTTACTGAAGGTCTTTTGCAGTCAAATGGGGGTTTTGATTTGCCTTTCTAGCAATCCTATGAGCAGTTCTCTCGGAAAGTTTTCTTGGTCTTCCAGACCTCAACTTGACTTCCACTGTTCCTGTTAACTGCCATTTCTTAATTACATTACAAACTGAGGAAACAGCTACCTGAAAATGCTTTGCTATCTTCTTATAGCCTTCTCCTAGTTAGTGGGCATCATTTATTTTAATTTTCAGAGTGCTAAGCAGCTGCTTAGAAGAACCTGTGGCTGCTAATGGTTGGGACAAGGTTTGAGGAGTCAGGGTATTTATAAAGCTTTGAAATTTGCATCACCTGGCCTTTCCTAATGATGACTGTGAACAAGACATAACCCTAACAGCTAATTAAGGTCCAACACCTTGGTAAAAGTTATCTGAGAGCTCAAATCTCTTGGGGTGCCCAGTGCCCAAACTTTTGCATGGTGCTCCTTTCTTCCCCCCCCACTCTAAAATTGTACAAAACAAAAATAATACACTAATCTTGCTTAAAATGTTGAAAAAAAATGTTTTATCTTTAACTTTATGACTTTTGGAGATTAGTTTATCTTCTACTCACTTAACTGTTCACAGTAACAGAAATTTAGACCAGTGGTGTCCAAACTTTTGCATGCCACTGTATATATTCCTACATTTTGATGAAATTTCAAATGTTTAGTATTAAAGGCAATGGCAGTCTTCTACATTTCAAAAGATTAAATTATATTGAAAGCATTCAAAATAATCACATTAACACGGAAAATTCCAGAGCATGTGCCTTATGCCTTATGAATTTTGAACCATTCCTGACATTGCACACAGATAACATTAAATACAGCATTGAAAATTGCAAGATTCTCAATCTTGTGATTGAGAATTGTAATACACACAAGCAATACTTTCAGTTGACACCCAAAACCTCGACTCTTTATTTCTCTCCATAGATGCTGCCTGACTGGCTGAGTTTCTCCAGCATTTTGTATGTTTCACTCTGGATTTCCAGCATTAACTGAATCTCTTGTACTTTCAAGCAGGTACTACATTTCTAAGTTTGGTTTCAATTAGCTACACATTATTCAAAAATACTCAGTTCACATAATTATGACAAACAGTAGACAACTCATACGGAATTTACATATTGATAGTAATGCTTTCTATAATCTCACCCATTCATAAATAGTCAAAACAATTATTCTGCAGATTATAGATATACTTTAAAGGAGTTTTGCCACAGAGTCACTACTCAGTAGACTGAACCAGTAGTGTAACTTTAGTGGGTCCAGAAGAGGCTCACTAGAATGATACAGGGAATGAAAGGATTAACATGTGAGGAGTGTTTGATGGGTCTGGGTCTGTACTTACTGGAGTTGAGAAGAGTGAGTGGGAATCTCATGGTAACCTGTTGAATATTGAAAGGCCTACATAGAGTGGATGTGGGGAGGATGTATCCTATAGTGGGGGAAGTCTAGGACCTGCGGGTACAGCCTCAGGATAGAGGGACACCCACTTAGAACAGAGATGAGGAGGAGATTCTTTAGCCAAATGATGGTGAATTTGTGGAATTCATTGCCACAGATGGCTGTGTAGGCCAAATCACTGAGTATATTTTGACGCCTTCACTAATCAAAACCTATCAATCTCAACTTAAAGGTTATGGGAAGAAGACAAGAGAATGGGGCTGAGGGGGGGGGATAATAAATCAGCCATGATGGAATGACATTGCAGACTCAATGGGTTGAATGGCCATTGAGTCTTATTGTCTTAATTTTGCACTTTTACACAAAAAAGCAGGTCTACTGAATTCAAATGATGCTCAGCTCTCTTAAGGAGCACACTTGAGTGCTTGGTGGAGGGCGCTGATGCTTTTCTGCTGGCATTGGGGGGGGGGGGGGATTGTTGCCTTGCTGCCGCTTGTGCATGGGGGTGGCTTTAGTGTTCTAACTTTTAACTGTCATTCATTCTTGGGTGTACTCCTCTGTTTTTGTGGATGTTTACAAAGAAAAAGAATTTCAGGATGTATATTGTATACATTTCTCTAACATTAAATGTACCTAGTGAAACCTAATATTTATAAAGTTGTACTGACAGAAAACAGACTCAACAGGAAATTCAAAATGATCTGACTGGCAAACACTGAGAGAGGTTCATAACTCTCGAAATACACTGATCCAAACAGCACTATAAAAGCAATGGTTGCTGAGAAAACCTGATAGATTTCTTAAATACAGTGCAAACATTGTCTGAAATAATGCTTCTTACCATTTAGCAGAGCGTAATGAATACTGTTTTGCCGCCTTATTACTGATCCACACGTTGCACAGCAGCCGGTCCACGTGTTTACAGTAAAACATATGTCTGAAGAGCATTTGATACCTGGTCAAAGCTTTCCTATTGAGAAAAACATAAATGAATGGTGAGCTCACAGAAATGTAACTCGAGAACTTGAAACAAGATCTTTATTGGCAACATTCGTAGCAATTACATAATGCCTCCTTTGCGTAGGTTTACAGCATGTCTACTGCACTGTGTTACAAATGTATATTCTCACTTTGCAGTAGCTTACATTCCAAACAAAATACACAACCTGGCTGAATCCAGTGTCAAAAAATAGTTTAGTTACTTTTATTCATTCTGTCTAGCATTTGCCACACTTTAAAAAATCTTTTAATTCAAAATGGAGATAGTAATTTGGGATGATAACAATCAAACAACTCTTCAACTTCTGGAATCAGAATTTGAAGCTAAGAAGTGTAAGCCTATTAAAAACTATATATATAGATCACTGTTACCATACTAATGCCACTGCAACTTCTATGTGTTTTCTTTAGATGTTTCATCAGAGCAGAAATAGGACAATGATAAAGTCAACAGTGTAAATATACAGTAACACACATCATATGCTGGAGGAACTCAGCAGGTCAGGCAGCATTAATGGAGAGGAATAAGCAGCAACATTTTGGGCTGAAGCCCTTCATCAGGATTGGAAAGGAATGGGGAAGCAGCAGCCAGAACAAGAAGACGGGGGTTGGGGGGAAGAGTCTGCATTCAGTACTGCTATAAATATAGATCATAGATGAGAGAAGATCTGAAGATATGGGCTCAACTGAATTCAAAGAATGCAGAGCTATCACATTATGCCATGCCACATTCTTCATTCATTAGTTTGTCCTCCACAAGCCAATCAGCAGAGCCCCATGTACAAAACACAAGGTCAGCTTGGACCAGAAAACTTGTTAACGGTTACAATTGAACAATGATGTTTCATTAAAGTAGATTCATTACTTCGATTTGATAGCTTAGATACTTTTAAAATATTAAGAGAACACAGTGCCTCTCTGATTCTGACAAGAAACTATGTCCAAGTCCAAGTCCAAAGTCCAAAACTACTATAAGCTTTAAAGTAATTGAATATTTCAAAAATATCAAGGAAGGAATGGTACCAGCATTCCCTATTTCTAGTTTTCTAATCCCTGTTGTGATTGGTCCACTTTTAGTAATGCTGTAAATTCAACATTAACGTTGTTAAGGTAATCAAACCATTTTTAAATATTAAAAAAATCTAAAATCCTATGAAATAAAAATCTGAAATACATGCATGGGAGTTTTATTGAATAAGAGATTCAATTCCAGGTAAGTAAGCATTTACTGTCAAGTTTCCCAGGTACACTTCATGGCCTTTATTTCTACTGAATGTCAACCAAGTGAATTTCCTGCCAAATGGAAGATTACTGACATACAAGTTTCACTGAGTTGGGTGACAGACCCTGCCTATAAATCAGTCAGAAAGCTGAAATATCACAAAAGAAAATTCAGCTGTGGTCAAAAGAAAATTCTGACTACAATCTGTGAATCTTTTCCACTGATGTCATAGCTGTTCAGAAAGTAATTAGAATGTTAATAAAAGTCTAATTACCATTGGCATGAGAACTTTCTAACTAGCCTGTATCTTACTTCACGACCAGAATCCTTTAAATCTACTGACCAGATATGAATACCTTTATTTCCTCAAACACTCAAATTGCTGTAAGTAAACCCATTGGCTAACATAAGCAACACAATCAATTTCCTGTTGTCATTCAAATTTATATTTAACGTCTCTCACAAAGAGTAGAAAACTCCAAAAAGCAGATGAATATTGAAAATCACAAATACAAGAGATTTTGCAGAATGCTGGAAATTCAGAATAACACACACAGAATACTGGGGGAACTCAGCAGTCAGGTAGACAGACAGACAGACATACTTTATTGATCCCGAGGGAAATTGGGTTTTGTTACAGTCGCACCAACCACGAATAGTGTAGAAATATAGCAATATAAAACCATAAATAATTAAATAATAATGCCAAGTGGAAATTAGTCCAGGACCAGCCTATTGCCTCAGGGTGTCTGACACTCCAAGGGAGGAGTTGTAAATTTTGATGGCCACAGGCAGGAATGACTTCCTATGACGCTCAGTGTTGAATCTCAGAGGAATGAGTCTCTGGTTATATGTACTCCTGTGCCTAACCAGTACATTATGGAGTGGATGGGAGACATTGTCCAAGATGGCATGTAACTTGGACAGCATCCTCTTTTTAGACACCACCGTCAGAGTCCAGATCCACCCCCACAACATCACTGGCCTTACGAATGAGTTTCTTGATTCTGTTGGTGTCTGCTACCCTCAGCCTGCTGCCCCAGCACACAACTGCAAACATGATAGCACTGGCCACCACAGACTCGTAGACATCCTCAGCATCGTCCGGCAGATGTTAAAAGGATCTCTGTCTCCTCAGGAAATAGAGACGGCTCTGATCCTTTATGTAGATAGCCTCAGTGTTCTTTGACCAGTCCAGTTTATTGTCAATCCGTATCCCCAGGTATTTGTAATCTATGGAGAGGAATAAACAGTCGAGATTTTGGGCTGAGACCTCTCATTAGGACTGCATGGTGAATGGTCTCAGCCTCTCCATAGATGCTGTCTGACCTGCTGAGTTCCTCCAGGTGTGTGTGTGTGCGTGTGTGCGTGCGTGCGTGCGTGCGTGCGTCCGTCCGTCCCCCTAAATATCATCATTTATGTCATGTATGCCGGGCCACTTAATTTATTGTGAGAAGCTTCTGCGGATCCCTGCTGCACAATCTGCCCAAAAGAATGCACCAACCCAAGAATCTTTTCTATTTTCTAGAACTATATAAAGTCAATTATTCCTTCAGTTGTATAGTACACATCTAATGCTGGATGTTTAAGTTTAAAATAAAAACTGTTCATGATGATCATAATAGCAAGAACATTGATTTTTCCTTCTGGAAATTTTTTCCCTTTTTAAAATTTTCTCCTCCCTGTCCCCCCTCCTCCTTTTTTTCCCTCTGGTGTCACTACTCCTTCCCTTTCTCCCATAGTGCACTGTCCTCTCCTTTCAGATTTCTTCTTCTCCAGCCCTTTACCTTTCCCACCCACCAGGCTTCACCTGTAACCTTCCATCTAGCCTCCTTCCCCCACCCCCTACCATTTTACTCAAAAAATCTGTTTTAGCCAACATTTCTGCCATTAACCAGAAACTAAATGTGCAAGAAATTCAATTTGTTTCAGAGAGTGATAATTGAAAATGGATTACCACTACAGTTAAGAAGAACAAAAGAAAAGCTTGCAGAACTTTGCAATTTTGCAGAAGTTTGCATTTTGATCAATCGAATTTAGAACTTGTTTGCACCACTGTGAAAATGGTGCTTGCAAACTGAAATCAAGCAAGACCATAAGACAAGGGAACAGAATTAAGCCACTTGGCCAATTGAGTCTGCTCCGCTTTTTCATCATGGCTGATCCAACTTCCTTCTCAGCCCCAATCTCCTGCCTTCTCCCTGCATGCCTTCATGCCCTTATCAATGAAGAATCTATCAACCTCTGCCCTAAATATACATAAAGACTTGGCTTCCACAGCTGCCTGTGGAATGAATTTCACAGATTCTCCACTCTCTGGCTAAAGAAATACCTCCTCTTCTTCGTTCTAAACGGACGTCCCTCTATTCTGAGGCTGTGTCCTCTGATCTTAGATTCTCCCACCATTGGAAACATTCTCTCCATATCCACTTTACCGAGGCCTTTCACCATTCGAATTTTAGTAAATACAGGTCCAAAACCAACAAATGTTCTTCATATGTCAAGCCATTCAATCTTAAGAGTCATTTTTGTGAACTTCCTTTGAACCCTCTCCAGTTTCAGCACATCCTTTCTAAGGGGCCCAAACCTATTCACAATACTCCAAGTGAGACTTCATAGTGCTTTTATAAAGTTTCAACATTACATCCTTGCTCTTATACCCTAGTCCTCTTGAAATGAATGCAAAACATCACATTTGCCTCCTCACCGCAGACTCAACCTGCAAATTAACCTTTAGGGAATCCTGCACAAGGACTCCCAAGTTCCTTTGCAACTCAGTTTTTGTATTTTCTCTCCATTTAGAAAATTTTTTTTTACCAAAGTGCAAGGCCATACACTTCCTAACACTATATTCTATCTATCATTTCTTTGCCCAATCCCCTAATCTGTCTAAGGCCTTCTGTAGCCTCTCTACTTCCTCAAAACTACCTGCCCTCCACCTATTTTCATATTGTCTGCAAATTGTTGTAAAGGTTTTCACTCCTCATGTATGTGAAGGATATAAGAAATAAACTCAATTCAAAATTTCAAACTTTGCATCAAAACCATCAATTAATTACCCAAATCACTGACATACAAGGTTAAAAAAAAAACTGGTCCAACACAAACTCCTGTGGAACACCACTAATCACCAGATAAGACTCCCTTTATTCCCACTCTCTGCCTCCTGCCGATCAACCACCACTTTATTCATGCTAGAATTTTTCCAGTAATATGACAACTGAAGACAGACTGTAAAAATTGTGCCTAACAACACTCCTGTTGTGCGTGGCCTAGTGGGCAAGGCATCAGACTAGTAACCTGAAGGTCACTGGTTCGAGCCTCAGCTGAGGCAGCGTGTTTGTGTCCTTGAGCAAGGCAATTAACAACACATTGCTCTGTGATGTCATCGGTGCCAAGTTGCATGGGTCCTACTGCCCTTCCCTTGGACAACATCGGGGCGTGGAGAGGGGAAGGCCTGCAGCTTGGGCAACTGCCGGTCTCCCATACAACCCTGCCCAGGCCTGCGCCCTGGAAACTCCAGGCGCAGATCCATGGTCTCTCGAGACCGACGTATGCCACCACAACAACATTCCTATTCAATCTGTTGTATACCCCCATATTTGTAAATCCATTTTCAGGAACACCTAGTTTTGTGTCACCAGAGAGACAGGTGTTGAAAAAGGTGGGCTCACCAGCAGTTTCTAAAGGGCAATTAAACATGGCAGACATTTGTGATGAATGAAAGTGCGTGTTCCTCTGCTGGGGCTACAGTGAAATTCCAGAAACAAGTTTTAATAAACCACTAGCACAAAAGAAAATCAACTCTTCCTCAAACAAGAACTGTTTTGTGTCCTAGCCATGTTTGTTGACAGTTTTCCACATTGCAGTGTAGTTAGACAAGGTTACTTACCTATTTATAATCAATGACAGAGGCCATTTCACAACATAATCAAAGGAGAAAGCTTCTAGGCCACTCAGAGCAATCTCAGTTGGGTCTGCATTGATAATAGCCTTCTCTTGTTTGGTTTCAATAGCAAGAACCCGCAGCAGCTGAGTGATGAGGTCATGTGGCATAAGATTAATCTGAAGAATAAAATTTACAAAATTAAAAGTTTCATTTACTAGGTCCAAACTGATATCATTACACAAAAGACTAACAGCGAATCATTTAGGATTCTAAATAACACAACCATGTAGCAACATAAAATTCAAATACAATTTTAATACATTTAAGACAACAGATGATTAAATATTTGGCAATGATGCACATTCACAACAGGTCTCATCAAAAAGACTGATCAGAGTGGAAGTGGAATGGGGAATTCAAGTGGCAGGCAACAGGGATGCTAGGGTCACTCCTGCAGACTGCATCCAGATGCTCCACAAAGTGATCACCTGTCTCAATAAAGAGTTCTCAGTGTCTCAGGCCAAAATGTTGATTCATCTTTCATTTCCATAGAAGGTGCCTGACCTGCTAAGCTCCTCCAGCCTATTGGGAATATTACTCTGGATTTCCAGCTTCTGCAGAATCTCATGTGCAATTGATCACCAAATTCTATTTGACTCTTGTTTAAATAGTTTTCAAAATTACGTTGTCACTCCCTATGAAACCTAACTTTCAGTATTTAGAGTCAGTTATAAACAATAAAAACTGCTATCATATCTACTTTTGCCACAATCCCTGGCAAGGTGCTCCAGGGACCAACTATTTTGCTGAAAAAAACAAAATTGCCTTGCATATCTCCTTTAAACTTTCAACATTCTGATGGAAGTACTTAAGGCGTGAGAGGTATCTGTGGGGAGAAGGAATTGTCAGTGTTTCAGGTTGAAACCCTATACCAATACTGCAGGTGTTTGTAGAGCAATGGGTTACTACAGAAAATATGTAGACTTTAATTTGTATTTGGTACATTCAACTAACAATTAAGGATAGCTATATTGAAATGTCACCATGCCTGTCAGCAATAGTGGACCAAATAAAAGGGATTTTTTTTTAATTTCATAGAAGGATTTCACTAAATTAGCCAACTCTTGCATGTGGTAAAGTTGTAGAATTTCTTACCTAAATATTCAAGATTAACATTTCAAGAGTATTATTTGTTGGTTATAATACATGTTTAAACAACTCCTTACACTGTTAATAAGGAAGTCCACATACTGGATACAAATCCCAGGGATTTGGAAAGTAGTGATTACAAAAAGCTATCCTGAAAGTCAATTAATCATGTGAAGATAAACATTCATATAAGACCAAAACTCACAGGAGCAGAATTAGGCTATTTGGCCCATCAAGTCTGCTCTGCCATTCCATCATGGCTGATTTATCCCTCTCAATCCCATTCTCCTGCCTTCTCCCTGTAATTCTGACACCCTGACTAATCAAGAACCTATCAACTAGCACATGGAGATTAGCAATCATACAAGACCAAAACTCACAGGAACAGATCTTTCTGACTTGATGGAAAAGTTGGCTTATGGACAGTTTCAGGAACAGATCACTTGCATCTCCTAGGATGGCCAGTTCTTCTATCAGACATCCCAGAGCAAACAATCCTAATGTGTTCAAGTTCTTCTAGCTCAAAGCTCAAGCAGCATCCTAGTGAGACTTTTCCTCATCTTTCTTAGACTGGCAACCAGTACTGCACACAATACTCCAAATTCAGGTAGATGGAGCTTGTAAGCCTGGGAAGGCTGTCCATCTAAGAGAGGGAAAACTCTGATTTTAAATATCTGCTGCCTTGCGGCCATACTCACTCATGGGAAAGGCTTCAGGAGTAAACCCTGAGGACAAATCTGGAGCTGGAGTCCCTAAGGCAGTCTGACGTTGTCTTCAGCCTTGTTCTGGCAACTCCTGCGACGACACTTGTGCCAAGCTGTATCGGCCCTTGCCCTTCCCTTGGACATCAGTGGCCTGGAGAAGGGAGACTTGCTGCATGGGCAACAGCCGGTCTTCCATACAACCTTGCCCAGGCCTGCGCCCTGGAGAAGATTCTGCAGGCGCAGATCCATGGTCTCATGAGACTAATGGATGCCATACTCCAAATCAGGCCTAACTGAAATTTTATGAAGCTGCCTAACCTTGTAAACCTTTTTTACCTATTGTCCTGACCGATGAAGGTAAATATACAATAGGCTATCTTTACCACCTTATCTACTTGTGTTGCCACATTCAGAGATCTATGGGCAAACATCCTTTGTACATTGATGCTCTTGCCTTTACTTTAAACTTTTATCTTGCATTCGAGCTCCCACACTAGTCTGTATTACACTCCATTTCTGATCTCACTGCCACATTTCCATGATCCATACCTTACTTGTACCACTGGATCTGGACTGCCGATGTTGGAAGAGTGGAAACGCCACAGTGCAACAGCTTTTCCACTTTAAAAACTCCCCTGTACAGCTTTCACCATCATCATCAGATATGACGGACAACCAATTAATCATACCCTGCGTGTTTTTTGAGAACATTGCTCTCTATCAGAGAAAATAGAAGGGTTTAGAAAAATGGAGAGCTATGGGCAGACCTAGGTAATTTCTCAGGTAAGGATATGTTTGGCTCAGCTTTGTGGGCCAAAGGGCCTGTATTGTGCTGTTGACTTTTCTGTTTCTTTCTATAATACAAAGGTTTCATCAGTTCTGTCCCAACATACCTTTAAATCATCTTTAAATGGGTCCGTATTGGCCGTGCTCATTCGCAGTGCCAGCTCCAGAAGAGCTTCTAGTCTGGTGGGAATGATGTCATCCACTGACTTTTTCAGCTCTTCTTCTGTAAGGTCCATGAAATGGACAAAGAAATCTCCCTGATCCATCAGGAAGTAATGTTTTATTGACCTGCAGAAACAATAATCAACACAATTAACATTTTATTGCAGAACCATATACTGATTTTATAGTAGAGCATAGGGTAATTAACCACCATAAAGCTTGTTGAAGGATGACTTAAAATTCACATGGAACCTATTTAACCATTCTTATTTTGTTAGCACAGAGCAAGTAATGAAATTCAGCTTTGGACATGCATTAAATAATCTTTATCTCAACCAGACACCCGGCTCAAATTAAATGATCCTCCAAGTAGATTAGCCATAAGAACAGAGAATGGGTAATAAAACCAATCAGACAGCTACATTTATATGCAATACACTACCTGTTGGCACAAGTGAAGTCATGCAAACACAGTTCTCTTAAATCTAGACTAATATCACAGAGACTTAGGATATTTAAAAGTTGTAATTTCCCATCAGTTCAGATTACATATCTATAAACTATCAGTGAATTACCTTATCCAATTTCCTACAAAGACTTCCTCTTCAAGTCAAGTTGATGAAGGGAAAGGTAAACTTGGGTAGAGGGATAGGTAAATGGGGGAATGGATTAAGGGGTATGATTAGCTTTTGATCAATTGTCTTACAGGTACCTTATGTTACTGAGCAGTCAGAAAGAAACTCTACCCGGCAGCAGGTGACGCACTAGGCATTGTTCTCTAAAAGTAAATGCTAAGCACAACTAAATATGGGTATAGAATGATTGAAGGGGCATCTCAAGGCATAACTCAATATGGGACAGAACGTTCGAAAGAAGGGGGAAGTGTCACGGGGAGGTGCTAATATGAGGAACTTAGGTTGTATCCAGGCTAGTCTTGGCAGAAGTAATTATAACTAACCAATAATGATCTTACATCTAATTGTATCTTAGCACTTGATCAAAACTATTCTAAAACTGTATTAACTCGTGTAATAATATTTCCTGTAATGATCAATGTTATAAATTATGTGGAATTGTGTTCGGGGTGGGCAGTGTCCGGACTGTCTCTTTGGGAGATCAGTCTGTAACTTCCCCCATAGCATGCTATGAATAAAAAGTGAAGTTTGACGAAGCATTGATTGTTTTATGGTTTTATTGAATTCGTGGTACCTTGCGCTATTGCATCGGGTTGATCACCTTTGGCAAAGTCAACATCCCCAGTCTGCCTACAGCACGTATGCAGCATCCCCAGTCTACTTACAACATGCATGTAACATGCTCAGTCTACTCGTAATTAATTACAACTGTCTTGTCCATTGATGAAATGGTTTCTTTCCAAACAGTTTTCAAAACATCACATTAATCTTTAGTGGAGCGGAGGGTGCTAGTGTTCATTTATTACATGAATGTTATTCTTTGCATTGTTATCAAAACACATAGGCTTTAATTTGTATTTGGTACATTCAACTAACAATTAAGGATAACTACACTGTTATGTCACCATACCTGTCAGCAATAGTGGACCAAATAAAAGGGATTTTTTTTTTAATGTCATAGAAGGATTTCACTAAATTAGCCAACTTTTGCATGTGGTAAAGTTGTAGAATTTCTTACCTAAATATTCAAGATTAACATTTCAAGAGTATTATTTGTTGGTTATAATACATGTTTAAAAAACTCCTTACACTGTTAATAAGGAAGTCCACATACTGGGTACAAATCCCAGGGATTTGGAAAGTAGTGATTACAAAAAGCTATCCTGAAAGTCAATTAATCATGTGAAGATAAACATTCATATAAGACCAAAACTCACAGGAGCAGAATTAGGCTGTTTGGCCCATCGCCATTCCATCATGGCTGATTTATCCTTCTCAACCCCATTATCCTGCCTTCTCTCCGTAATTTTGACACCCTGACTAATCAAGAACCTATACCCAAAGAGTTGCCTTCTACAGCTGCTTGTGGCAATGAATTCCACAGATTCACCACCCTCTGGCTGAAGAAATTCCTCCCCACCTCTGCTCTGAAGGGACATTCCTCTATACTGAGACCGTGCCATCTAGTCTTACTCTCTCCCACCACAGGAAACATCCTCTACATGTCCAATCTGACTTTCAATATTCAGTAGGTTTCAATGAGATCCCCTCCATATCAGGCTAAAATAGAATGCATTCCAAAGTTAAACTTGAAGTGTTAATTGTACATTAGAACATTAAAATTGGTTGTAAAATTTTATTCAATTAGCTGGTATGTGGAACTACAGACAACGCAGCAAGGCTTACTTCAATTGCAACAGATGGACTTATCAGAGTTCGGATTTTGTTTAAACTTTGCACATTAACCCACCTTTGACTCCAGTAAACCACAGAATGTTATGGCTAAAATAAGTCAGCAAAATGTTTGTTCATTCCTCAGTGAAAGCATCACAAGGTGTGACTACCTATTTCAGTAAATAATTGTCCATGATTTGCAAATTCTTCAATGGAATCAAGTAGACAGACACTAATGATACAAATACATTGTTTCTGTTTGTTCCTGCCCCACCAAACATTTATCTACATATGTTGACTCTGTATCCCCCAGTTCAGTCTATTCCTACCTACATCCATGACACTCCACACGCTCTTGATCTTTACAATGACTTTAAGTTCCCTAGCTCCAATCAACTCATCTTCACTATGGATGTCCAGTCCCTATAGACCTCCATCCCCCATCAGGGGAACCTTAAAGCTCTCTGATTCTTTCTGGACAACAGACCCAACCAGTTCCCCTCCACCACCACTCACCTCCATCCGGTGGAACTGGTCCTCGCCCTCAACAATTTTTCCTTCAGTTGCTCCCACTTCCTTCAAACAAAAGGTGTAGCCATGGGCAGTCACATGGGTCCCAGCTATGCCTGCCATTTTGTCGGCTACATGGTACAGTCTATGTGCCAAGCCTATGCTGGTATCGCTCCCGAACTCTTCCTATGCTACATTAATGACTGCATTAGTGCTGCTTCCTGCACCCATGTAGAGTTTGTCAACTTCATCAACTTTCCCTCCAACTTCCACCTTGCCCTCTCCTAGGTCCGTTTCCAACACCTCCCTCCCATTTCTTGATCATCTCCGGAGAAAGTCTATCTACTGATGTATTTTATAATGCCACTGATTCTCACAGCTACCACTTCCCACCCTATTACTTGTTAAAATTGCCATCCCGTTCTCTCAGTTTTTTCATCATGCTGCATCTGCTTCCAGGATGAGGCTTTTATTTGCAGAACTAAAGAGATGTCCTCCTCCTTTAAAGAAAGGGGCTTCCTTTCCTTCACCATCAACGCTGCCCTCACCTGCATCTCTTCCTGAAACAATGACTGTTTATTCATTTCCATAAATGCTGCCTGACCTGCTGAGTTCTTCCAGCGTTTTGTGTGTGTTGCTTTGTGGTTCCAGCATCTACAAATTTTTTTGCATGTGTCACTCAGTGACTACATTACTGTGTACCTCCCGAACAGAATAGATACCTGTACCACCCCTTTGGTACCTCCACCCTCCCTATAACAAGCGGTTATTTGAGTTACTGTCATTTTCCTGATAGCTTGAACCAGTCTGGCCATTCTCCTCTGACCTCTCTCATGAACAAGGCGTTTTTGCCCACAGAACTGCTGCTCACTGGATCTTTGTTTGTTTAGAGACTGATGTAAGTGAAAATCCCCAGAGATCAGCAGTTTCTGAGATACTCAAACCATCCTGTCTGGCACCAACAATCATTCTGCAGTCAAAGTCACTTAGATCACATTTCTTTCCTATTTTGATGTCTGCTCTGAACAACAACTGAACCTCTTTGACATGGCTGCATGCTTTTATGAATTGAGTTGCTACCACATGATTGGCTGGTGTACTGCATGAAGTTGCTAACAGGAACTTGGAAAGCTACAAGCAATTCCAACTGCAGGACATAATTAAAAAAATAAATTGCTTGATATTTCAGAAATCTTCCTGTGGCATTATATTTGTAATCTACTGTACTGTGTATTTTACCATTAAAAGAGCACAAAGTGAGGAAATTAACAGCTATTTTGAAAATACTCAGTTACTTTAGGCAATAAATAGAAAACATTTGCTTTTTCAATAAATCATACAAGCCTTTATACCTGAGTCGTGCCAGGAGTTCTTTTTCCTTCATTAAGAAGTCTAATAGAACCTTGCTGGCATAGTTGTAGGATTTTTCAATTTGTTCCACATATGCTCGTTCCTTCAGAGTATAGATCACTTCCTTGGCATCTGGACACGTCACATCCCGACCACATTCTCTGACAACGTTAAGATATTTTCCTGCAAGTATAAAGTATACAGTTCTGTATCTTCAGAGTGATAGCCAAAATGAAGCACTTCCTTTTCTTCCATAGACCAGTGAATATATCCTGGGCTACTTGCCAACCAAGGCTGAGAAAATATTAAGTGAGAGAGAAAACAACTAAAAATATCAGATCAATTTTTTTCAATTACGTAATCCTTGATGCATGCTCGAAAGTAGGAAAGAAAGGAAGCAATTATTTATTGAGATACAACATGGAATAGGCCTTTCCAGTCTTTTGAGCTGCAACCAACTGATTTAACTCTAGCCTAATCACAGGACAATATACAATGACCTATTAACCAGTACATCTTCAGGCTGGGAGGAAACGGAATATCTGGAGATAACCGTGTATTCCACGGGGAGGATGTACAGACTCCTTACTCCCATGCCCCAAGCTGTAATAGCGTTATGCTACTGTGGCATATGAGATTTTCTACTTCAAGGCTCCTTCACTATATCAAAAAAAATTGCATATCCTTCATCAGTAATTTTTTTATCTGATCAGGTAACAAAATTTATTAATTGTGCTGTGATAACATGTAATCCTCCTGCAAGACTGGAAATCCCTTACAAGATGTCCAAGAAGGAAATTACCTAAATACCAGCAGTTTTTCATGGTAGACCCTGCACTATTAGTTGTATTCCTGAAATACAAACACCTTTAATAGTAATTCTGTATTATTCTTATTTCATCCAATATAAATCCCTGACATTTTATTGTCAAACACAAATGTTGAATCAATGTTACGGAAATTTTAATGTACATGTTCATCAAAATCTATTTAAATAATATATACCTGGAATTTCAAAAACTCTCCTGATGCAGGGTAGAACAAATATTTAAACAGAGTTTCTGCTTTGGGAACAAATGGAACTCCAGATGCAAACTCTGCCCACAGTTCCACTCCTTTTTAAGATGTTCACTCCTCAGGTTTCACGTTGAATACCAGATGCAAAATCTGCATGAACTGGTACAACTGGAGAGTGCAGAATGTAAAAAATATTGTTTTGAAGAATTGATTTCAAAAGGTGTAATTTTAGGCAATTTGATGAACATGGCTGTAATCAACTTAAATCAAAAATAAACACTGTAATCAGTCTTGTCCAACACCCAAGTAATTATATTTTAAAAGCAATGAAGGGATTCTATGCTGGATGATAGTGCATTGCTTTTACCTGTACTTGCCACTGTAAACCTCATGCGCTTCCACCAAGAACTCACTGTCCATTACAAATCTATAAGACCCTGCATAGAATAATATGCTAGTTATATTTCATAGGATTTTAACAATATCAGTAGATCTGTCCTCATCTAGAAAACCTTAACTTTTGGAACCTCCCCAATGATCGCTAAACAAATGGAAATCTCCTTAACAGTTATTTGGACCTGGAACTGTGGCAAAGGATTCTGTGAATCGTAGAACCACAATTGGTGCTTAAAATCCAACTGTATTTTGCATTGGTTTAGCTGATATGAACAACACAGCAGAAACAAAAGTCAATATAAACTCTATACTGGACAAATTAATAAAAATGTGCAACAAATGATTATAATACCAGTTTTCTGCTGCATTAGCAAGTTCTTTCAGGGTAAGAAAAGCCAGAAAATCTTTTCCTTTCTATAATGGAAATCATGAAGACGTTAAATGTACATTGTAGTCGGATGTTAAACAATTTCATTTCCTTGAAGATTCTATCAGCTTTTCTTAATGCAGCCACAAAGCAAATCTTCCTTGTTTACTGAATGACTTATGAAGTGGATCTCGAAGATAAAATCAAAGTAAATTTATTATCAAAGTACATGTATGTTACTATATTCTACCTTGAGATTCAAAAATTAGATGTTTCATTTCTTTTCCAAAGTAATATGCTTGCTCAGTTCTTTAAACAAAACATGGAACTACTTAAGTCCTCCTGGTCATCAAGTTGGTTCATTCTCGACTATAGCAACATTTCTGAATAATATCAACTTGTCTAAGTACAATATTTGCATTTATACAACAGTAACATTTTTCAGAAATGCTGGAGCACCGAGTACAATTCCGATGTCAACAGTAAGTAGTTCGTCCTGGCCGTGGAATGTGTGTGTTTTCTCCAGGTACTTCAGTTTCCTAACACAGTCATTGACTTAATGGTTATTGGTTAATTGGTCATTGTAAATTGTCCTGTGATTAGGCTAGGGTTAAATTGGGGGCTGATGCATTCATTAGGCTGAAAGGTTCTATTCTGCACTGTATAAACAAACAAACAAACAAACTCCCGTCCTGGAAATCATTCTCCACAGCAAGATCAAATGCAAGCTCTTTATACAGAGAACTCCCCCTCGTTCACCCACTTGTTCCCTATTCCCAGGGTGGTCTAACTTATTCTTGCATCTCACCTCACCACACACACCTACTTGATTTTATTACATATGTGCTCAGTGTGATTTAATTAAGCTTCTCAGCTGCAATCTGCAGTAGTACATAACAGAATATTCAATGCATGCAAGTATCCTCGGTAATTTATCCTGAATGTGACAAATCAACATTCGGGTTACAATCATGAAGAAATTACAACAAACTTATACTAGTTAAGTGTCTGGGTTTTTATTGCAATGTTTGCTTTGTTACGAATGAGGAGCAACTCTGATGGGCAGAAGGGTGCAAAGTCGCCCCCCCCCCCCCTTTTTGAGAATCGCAAAATCGCTATTATTTCAGGTCTGATACCAAGGAAATGACAGCTCATGTCAGTTAATGAGAGAGAGACAATGCAGGGATACACAAAAGTGGAATGTCTCCTCCTAACAAAAGCAGAACAGAACCACTGATTACTGCTATTGTCTCTTGAAGGAATTGTGTATTGAGTACTGTTCTATTCATTGAAACCCCTCAGGGGGCAACCAGAGAGGTCTGGTTGATGGGTTGCATCATCCCAACCTGACTGACACCTGAGACCCCGTGAGTGCAGATAAAAGTAAGGTCTGGGGAACACCCCTCAGACGCACCAGGAGAGATGCTACGAGACTGGTGGGGGCTTGTGTATGTGTCCACTCTTGCCTGGGTGACGAGTCCTCCACGGAACGGTCTAGCTAAAGGACGGAGGAGTCATACGTGAATGGCCACAACAACAACGCATCGACGGATCAAGATCGTAAAAGGAAAGTCGGCAAGTCAATAGCTGTTACTCTCTCTCTCTCTCCCCCCAACAATTGCAACACAGTGATCAACTACCGCAGCCTGCATGAACTGAACTTCATATTTCCATCGGACAATTCATTATCCCCTAGACAACGATAGAGCTTATTTCTTATTGATTATTATTATACCCACACTTTTAGGTTTAGTATTGATGACGTATATTATCTGTATATTTGCATTGATATTATTTTTGTGTATTTTTACTAATACTGTTAAAAATAGTATCATCAGACTTCAACGGATACTCCTATCTTTGCTGGTAAGATACCCAGTCACAGGGTTCGTAACAGCTTGAATTAAAAAATATTTTGATATTAAAATAAATTCACTTCAACCTTAAAGGATTATTTACATTTATTGAGTTACACAAGGTTACACATAAATAATGAAAAAAACAATCAGTAAGTATTGTATTACCTGTACTAAGTATCTTATCTGCCAACTTCTGCAGAAAGGAGGGGATTCGGTGCTGGATGATGGTATATCGCTGATCCCAGTACTTGTCGTTGTAATCCTCCTGAATCTTTTCCTTTTTAAGTTCATGCTCCTCTACCATGAACTCGCTGCCCATTACAAAGATCAATCAGTTTAATTTTATAATGCAAAGAACAATTAGTCCAAAAACTTAAAAATCTCCAAGCAGAACAAGTTGATTTATTTTTCGACAGAGTGAATATTTTCCTTTCTAATAATAGAAATTGTCTACATTTTATGAAAAGTAAAACCTATTGGATCCCTGCTAATAAAGTCCACTTCTTCCCCAGTCGCATAACTAAGGATTCTTGGTCAATCATCATTTAATCCTTTGCAGTAACAGCAACAAGATGCAGAGTGTGAAGTTGGAAAAGAATGATTTCTTGAACTGTAGAATGGAATTAAGGTATGACCAAGTAAAGGCGTGGAAAAATAAAGGTGTCAATTCCCAACAGCTTTAATGGCATTAATGTATTGACTACAGTGTTCTTGGGATGGAGATTATAGTGTCAAGCTCAGATAGGAAAAAAAATGCAATTATTATTCTTGGATTGAATGCTGGAAGGAGATTTGCTAGAGGTACAAGTTCATAACAGTTCAAATGACAGGAAGCTATCCTCATAAGCAGACAATTCAAGAGCTTTAAAAGCAGGAAATTTTTCAACGGGAGTAGTTGATTGAAGTACTGCGCAAATGCAATAGGAGCATTCCTGCGCAAGTCCAGTGAAGAGCTTGAAGAATCTCTGTTAAGGACATACTGCCTGGCGGAGCAGTCATCGTGGGAGCAGTCTTCAGAGTAGTCCGAGTCGGAGTAGTAAGGTTTTGACTCAACAGGGCTTCGGCGAAAACAGACAGAGGCAATGTAAGTAGGTAAGTTCATTCTTTGTTGTTATTTAAATCTTGAGAGGATAAAGATATGTCTACAGAACCAGTGTTCTGCTCTGGGTGTCAGATGTGGGATTTCTGGGAGACTTCCAGCCTCCCCATTGGCCACAACTGCACCAGGTGCATCGAGATGCAACTCCATAGGGACCGTGTTAGGGAACTGGAGCCACAGCTCAAAGACCTTCAGTCTGTTAGGGAGCTACAAGACGGAAGTCACTTCAAAGCTACAGGAGACAAATAAATGGGTGACCGTCAGGAGCGGAAAAGGAGAATGCCAGAGCACCCTTGTGGCCGTCTCTCTTAACAAGTACTCCATTCTGAGTACTGTTCATGGGGCTGGAGGGGAAGGAAACAACCTCTCTGGGAGAAGCAACAGTCCCATGTCTCTAGCACTGAGCCTGGCCCTGTGGCTCAGAAGAGGAGCAGTAGTAATAGGGGACTCTATAGTTTGGGAGACTGATAGGTGATTCTGTTGATGTGAAAAGGAAACACAGATGGTAGTTTGCTCCCAGGTGCCAGGATCCACGATGCTGCGATATTTCTGAAAGCATCCACAATATCCCGAAATGGGAGGGGAAGCAGCCAAAAGTAGTGGTACATATTGGTACCAATGACATAGGTAGAAAAAGGGAAGAGATCCAGAAAAAACAATATAGAAAGGAAGCGAAGAAGCAGGACCTCAAGGGTAGTAATCTTGGGATTGCTGCCTGTGCCACACAATAGTAGGATAGGAATAGAATGAGGTGGAGGATAAATGCATGGCTGAAGAATTGAAGCAGGGGCTGGGATTCAGATTTCTGGATCATTGGGACGTCTTCTCAGGCAGGTGAGACCTGTACAAAAGGGACAGATTGAACTTGACAATACTCTTGCGATCAGACTTGCTAGAGCTGTTGGGAGTAATTTAAACTAACAGGACAGGGAGATGGGAACCAGGATGATAGAGCTGAGGATGCTCCAGCAGGTTTACAAATAGATGATGGATGTAACATGCATGGAAGGAAGGACAAGCCAAATACAGACAGAGCAAAGAGTTAGATTGTACCACAGAGGCAAAATTCAAAAGTGCAAAATATGCAGGACTGAAGGTGCTGTATTTAAATGCATGTAGCATTAGAGATTGGTTGATATGATGTGGGCATAATTGAGTTGTGGCTGAAAGACGACCATAGTTAGGAGCTTAACATCAAAGGATATACTTTGCATCAAAAGGCCAGGCATGAAGGCATAGGCAGTGGAGTGGCTCTGTTGTAAGAGATGGAATTACATCTTAAGAGGCGACACAGTGTTAGAGAAATTTAAATCTTTGTGGGTGGGTTTAAGAAACTGCAAGGGTAAAAGAAGCAATATGGAAATCATATATAGGCCTCCAAATTGTAGTGAGATGTGGGGTTGAGTATTACCATATTTATCTACCTTGCGTTCTGTTCTATATATATGTATATAAAAAAAAGGGGATTTGGAAAATCAGGTTGGTGTCAGATCACAAAAGCGGGAATTTGTTGAATGCATGCGAGATGGCTTCTTAGGGCAGCTTGTGCTTGAGCCTACCCAGGAAAAGGCAATCTTAAGATTGGATGTTGTATAGTAACCCAGCTCTTATTAGGGCTTAATGTACAGGAACCCTTAGAAGATAGTGATCATAATATGACTGAATTCATACTGCAATTTGAGAGGGAGAAGCACATGTAGCAGTATTGTAATGGAATAAAGGGAATTACAGAGGAATGAGAGAGGAGCTTGTCCAGATGGACTGAAGGATACTGGAGGAATTCTTTTAGCCAGAGAGTAGTGAATCTGTGGAATGCTCTGCCACAAACTGAGGTGGACGCCCAATTCATGGGTATATTAAAGGGGGAAGCTAATAATTTCCTGATTGGTAAGGGCATCAAAGATTATGGCAAGAAGGCAGGTGTAGTAGGTCATCCATGATGGAATGGTGATGCAGACTCGATGGGCTGAATGGCCTAATCCTGTTCTTTTGTCTTATGGTTTATAAATAACTGGGATTAAGATTTTGCATGAAAGAATCAAGGGGAATAGATAAAACTCATTGCAGTAGGTAGTGGTGGCCAAGGAATCTGTGTTCTAAAGGGACTTTTGGGCAGGGGCGTGTGAGAAGAATGATGGAGTAAGGGCAGAGAACGGGTTGGAATGGTGAAACAGCAGTTAGCGCAATCACTGATTGGTCGTTTCATACCAACCGCTGTATCTAAAGTTCATACATTCCCCTCATGACTGCATGGGTTTCCTTTGCGTGCAAAAATGTACTGCTTAGGGTTAGTGAGTTCATGGGCATGCTATGTTGGTGCTAGAAGCGTGGCGATACTTGTGGGCTCCTGCAGCACATCACAAACAATGATACAAATGACTTGTGAAAATATATGTTTTGATGCTTTGATACAAGAATGAAAAATAAAGTTAGAGTACATATTGCTCTACACTTAATGGTCAAAATGTCACGTTTTGGTGCTACAGCAATGCTCTACTCTGGAACTAATCTTACGGGGATAGAGGGTTTTCAATATTGATCTTATACCTGTAAGGATCCTGTATAATTCCTCTGTAGATCCATTTTTCTAAAATTTCAAAGTACGGAACACTTGCTGCCTTGGTTAGGTAGAGGCACAACTCCTGTGCCTGGTTGTCACCTGTGTAGTTAAATGTTCTGTCATGAAGCACACTCAGCGTTGATCCTCCCATACATTCTCCTTTCTCCACGGAGGTAGCTAGAACAGAACACAAGGTAGATAACAATCAGGTATTTATATTTTGCAGAAAATACTTCCTGCAGTTGCTAGAAAATAAAAGAAATTTCTACTGACTATGAATAAGTTTGAAGCTATTAAATGCTTTCACATTTCAAACAAGGATTATTCTCACTTAACAATCTTCAACAATTCTTTGCAATGCTTTAGTTAGTATGAACAATTTATTTTCATTTTATTTGTTTAAAGATACTGCATGGAATAGGCCCTTCTGGCCCTTTGAGCTGTGCTGCCCAGCAACCCCAATTTAACCCTAACCCAAACATGGGAAAATTTACAATGACCAATTAACCTAATCAGTATGTCTTTGAATGGTGGCAGGAAACTGAAGGACCCAGAGAAAACCCACGCATTCCACAGGGAAGACACAGAGATTCTTTACAGAGGATGCTGGGATTGAACTCTGAACTCTTGACACCACGAGCTGTAATAGTGTCACGCTAACTGCTATGCTACAGTGGCGTCCAAATTTTCTACTTGTACTTGCTGCTCCATTGAAAACAATGGGTTAAAATGCATGGATAAACTGGCCTTGGTTTCATTTCAAAACTTTTGATGCTTGTCCTTACATAGAAATTATAAATAAGCAAATAATTACAAAATACATACAAGGATAGGGATAACATAATACCTATTGATGCCAGTATTTCCATTGTTCTAATGGTTGGTTGAACATAAAACCAAAGCTTCTGTAATGATAGCAGTCCTTGTCTCTGCAAGTGTTCCAGTTGTGTTACAAGGATCATGTACTCCTTCACAAGTGTCCGCATTGCTGCAGCTAAAGCATGGTTTACTTGGCCATATTCAAATGATGACTTATCTTCAATGAACCTGCAACAACATTCAAAACAATTATTAAAGCTGGAAAACAGACAGTCTGTCTTACATGCTCCCGTAAGAGTGCAAGAGGAAGCAATAATAGACCTCCTGTTGGGAACTGAAGGAGACCAATATGAACAGCATCTCCACAATGACAAAGCAACACCAACTCTGTTGTTTCCTAACTCATGTCTCCTCAAACAGATCTATCACTCCCATTTAAAGGAAGGTCGACGAGCCTCTAGAGGGCAAAGGAAATGCTTCAAAGATAACACTAAAATCAGCCTGAGAAAATTCAACATTATATTTAAAAACTGGGAAGATTTTGCTCAATAGATGCACCTGGAGGAAATCTGTTCAAGAGTGAACTGTGCTATATGACAGTGACCTCTGTTGTGCCATGCAGAACAACTGGTACCTGCTAAAGGATAGAACGAACAACCCAAAAGACCCAACAACTAACCAGACCACCACTTACTCTTGCCCTCACTGTACCAGAACATGGGAATCCACGCTTGGCCTCTACAGGCATCTGAGGATCCAGCAGTAGACAAATCCTTAGGAGAATACCATAATCGACTTGAGTAATCGTACGACTGTATCTGGTCTACAGTGTGCCACAGCCCAAGTCTGTACACCTGCTTGAGGACAAGATCTGTTAACATTTGTGACTTGCCTACCTGGTAACAGATGAATAGCTTGCTGCTATTGGAAGGATCCTATTCACAAGCTCCTTAACAGACATGTCCAGTGTGGGGTCAACTGTAAAGCATCGGCTGTGCTTGCCCATCAGTGGTTGGGCTGTGATGTATTTTCCATCTACTCCGATCAAAATGTAGAGCAGATCTTCAACTATCATTTGTTCTTGTGTAGCAAGAGGAACAGTCCCTAATGGAAAAGGGAAGTTTAATGTTGAAACAAATATAATGTACTAAATTTTCATAGTCACGACAGTTTGCTCTAAAAGACTTGGTACCAAATTTTTCTAAATGTTATAATCAGGCTTATTGTCACCATGACAAATGCTGACACATTGTTGTTTTGTGGCCACAGTGCAATCCAACAGATAAAATATACTATAAATTACAATAAGAAATTATATATTAAAATAAAATAAATAGTGCAAGAGCTGCATCTTAAAAACGATATAAAGGAAGCCATGGTAAACCACAGATGGTGTAGATTTCTAGTACATAAGGCATAGAGCAAAATTACACCATTTAGCCCATTCAGTCTTTACCACCATTCCACCATGGCTGATTTATTTTCTCTGTCAACCCCATTCTTCTGCCTTCTCCCCATAACCTTTGACAGCCTTACTAATCAAAAACCCATCAACCTTTACTTTAAATATACCCAATGACTTGGCCTCCACAGCCATCTCTGGCAATGAATTCCAAAGGTTAACCACCCTTTGACTACAGAAATTCCTCCTCTTTTAGCTACGACTCAAAGATGCCCTCATCATATCTGTCAATCTCTAACTGTGCTACAAGATCATCTACCTTATTCCGTATACTGCATGTATTCACATATAACATCTTCAGTTCTGCATTCATCACCCTTTTTGATTTTGCCCGTTACTGAAAGTTTAATTCTTATCCCTATCCAAACAACACAGTGCATCTACTTTTATAGCAACTGCCTCATCCCTTCAACCTCTGCCCTTTTAGATATTAGTGAAATTCAGCAATAGACTTTCCAAACTTAGAAAACCAGTTATTCAAAGGAACTATTTAGATAGGCAATGCTCAGTGATTTAGATAGAGCACATGGGAGATGGCTTGACAGATTAAAGCTTGGCCTAAGTAGGGCATGTTTCCGTATGGGTAGACATATCTGAAAAAGGTCAGGGTACAACCAGTATGTATCTTCAGGTTACCTGCAATCCTTTCCTAATTTCAACAGTCAAATAAATTATTCATTAAATTTCAAAACAAGGATAAAAGTTAAGTAAAATATGACTCCACCCCAGACCTTGGATTGACAAGGTTAATAAGAGTAACCAAATAGTGGAAAAGCCATCCAGAATATTTTCTTCCCAGCAGTCACCATGACAAATGTTGATGTATTGTGTGTAGTTAATGGATATTAACACCTAAAGAATGAACTCATTCACTTTTGCAGGAGGGAAAAAATAACAGAGGAATTATAAACACAAGACAATCCGCAAATGCTGGAAATCCAGAGTAACACACACACAATGCCAGAGGAGCTCAGCAGGTCAGGCAGCATCTATGGAGAAAAACATATAGTTGACATTCTGGTCAAGACCCTTCATCAAAAGAATTATATATATTTTTTATAAACCAATTCTGCTACAGGTTTTAGTGAGATGGAATGAAGTTGAGTTTTTGCAGCATATATAGAAATGCCCAAAGGTGCATAATATAAACTTTATTTGAATAGAGCATTCACAGCTTTAACACAGTAGGGAAGGTATTAACAGTTGGTGAGATTGATGGTTGTGATGGACAAAAGCACCATTTCACTACAAGATTAAATATGATTACAAGTTCAAACAACATTTCCTTTATCATATCAATATTTCCAAATTAAATAGATTTGATAGTCATTAACCTAATCAGGACAGTATACAAAAATAATTCTACTTTCAAGTTTGATGTTGAATGAGGTTTAAATCTACTTAGTCTACCTACCGATAGAAACTACAGTTTCAGTGATTGGACTGGAACTGGTTATGAAGTCCCCCAGAAGCGCCGACCTCTCGTATACCCAAGTTGGGAAATGAGGGATGATCACCCCTGGATTCTTTTTGATGTGTTTGTCACGAAGGAGTTTGCGAACTACTTCCAGTGGCTAGAAATTAAAATTTACAAAATACTTCGTGTGATTCAATTTACTGTAAGTACAACATTCTGACCAGATCCACAGTAGAGTAGTAGTCAGCACAGCTTACAGAACCAATGATCAGAGCTCAGCTCTCGCCACTGTCTGTATGGAGTTCATATGTTCTCCCTGTAACCATATGGGTTTCCTCCAAAGACGGGTTAGGGCAAATAAATTGTGGGCATGCTATATTGGTGCTGGAAACATGACGACATTTGAAGGTTGCCTCCAGCACATCCTCAGACTTGTTGGTTGTTGATGCAAATAATGCATTTCACTGTATATTCCAATGTTTTAGACCTTAAGACACAGGAGCAAAACTTGGCCATACAGCCCATTGGACTTGTTCTGCCATTCCATCATAGCCTATTTATTATCCCTCTCACACCATTCTCCAATCTACTCCCTATAACCTTTGATACCCTGACTAATCAAGAACCTATCAACCTCTGCCTTAAATATACCCAGACTTGGCCTGCACAGCCGTCTGCAGCAATAAATCCTATAGATTCACTACCCTCTGGCTAAAGAAAATTTTCCTCATCTCTGTTCAAAAAATAGATGTCTCTACTTTGAGGTAGTACCCTTTGGTCCTCATTATTGGAAACATCCTCTCCACATCCACTCTTTCTAGTCCTTTCAATATTCAGTATATTTCAATGAGATCCCCTGTCATTCTTCTAAATGCCCACAATCACAGGCACACAGCCATCAAACACTCTTCGTATGCTAACCTTTTCATTCCTGGATTAATTCTTTTGAACCTTCTCTGAACCCTCTCCAATTCCAGCACATCTTTTCTTAGGTAAGGGGCCCCAAACTGCTCGCAATACTCCAAGTACAGTCTGAACAATGCCTTATAAAGCCTCAACTTACATCCTTGCTCTTATTTTCTAGTCCTCTCAAAATGAATCCTGACATTGCATTTGCCTTCCTTACTTCTGGCTCAAACTGCAAGTTAACTTTTAGAAAGTTCTGCATGAGGACTCCCAAGTCCCTTTGCATTTCTGATTTTTGCATTTTTTGGCAATTTAGAAAAGTAGTCCACACCTTTATTCCATCTACAAAAGTACGACCATTCACTTCCCTGCTCTATATTCTATCTGCCACTTTTTTGCCCATTCTCCCAATCTAAGTCCTTCTGCAAATACCCTGTTTCTTCAACATTACATTCCCTTCCACCTATTTTCATAGCCTCTCTACTTCCTCAAAACTGTCCCTCCAACTACCTCCATATTGTCCTCAAACTTTGCAACAAAGCCAATCAATTCCATCATCCGAATCACTGACATATAATGTAAAAAGAATCCGTCTCAACACAGATCTTTATGGAGCAACACTAGCCACTGGCAGCTAGCCAGAAAAGGTTCCTTTTATTCCCACCCTTTGCCTCCTGCCAATCAGCCACTGCTTTATCCATGCTTGAATCTTTCCTGTAATACCATGGGCTTGTAGCTTGTTAAGCAGCCTCAGTGTGGCGCCTTATCAAAGGCCTTCTGAAAAATCCAAGTACACCAAATCAACCAATTCTCCTTTGTCTATCTGGCTTGTAGTTTCTTCAAAGAATTCCAACAGATTTGTCAGGCAAGATTTCTCCTTAAGGTACTGTGCTGACTTTGGCATATTTGGTCGTGTGCTTCCAAGTACAATGAAACATCATTCTTGGTAATAAACCTCAACATCTTTCCAACCACATAAGTCAAGCTAACTGGCCTATAATTTCCTTCCTTTGTCTCCCTCCCTGCTTAGAATGGGGTGATATTTGCAATTTTTCAGTGATTCTTGAAAGCTCACTACTAATGCCACCATAATCTATTCAGCTTCCTCTTTCAGAACTCTGGGGTGCAGTCCAGGTGATTTATATACTTCTCAGCTTCCTAAGCATGTTCTCCTTAATAATAGAAACAACACTCACTTTGGCCCCTGACAGTCTTGCACTTCTGGCATTCTGCTAGCACCTTCCACAGTGAAGTTTAACACAAAATACTTCCTTTTGTTTGTCCGTTATTTCTTTGCCCCTCATTACTACCTCTCTAGTGTCATTTTCCAACATCTACTTTTGTTTCTCTTTTATTCTATATACCCAAGAGTAAAAACCTCTTATATTATTGGCTAGCTTGCCTTCATATTTAAGCTTTTCCTCTTTATGGCTTTATAGCTTACTTTCATATTCCATCTTTGCCTTCTTAATAACTTTTTTTAGTTGCCTTGATTTTTTTTTTTAAAAAATTCCCTAATCCTTTACCTTCCCTCTAATTTTTGCTATATCATATGCCCTCTCTTTTGCTTTTATGCTGTCTTTGACTTTCCTTATTAGACTCATCCTCCGTTTAGAATACTTCTTCATTTTTGGGAGGTACCTTTCCTGAATTGCTCCCAGAAACTCCAGCCATTGCTGCTCTGCCATCATCCCTGCTAGTGGCCCCTTCCAATCAACTTCAGCCAGTTTCCCTCTCATGCCTCTGTAATTCAACTTACTTCATTGTAATACTGATACATCTGATTTTAGCGTCTCCTTCTCAAACTGCCGGGAGAATTCTATTATATTGCCTAAGGGTTCCTTTTCCCTTAAGCTCACTAATTGAATCTGAGTTATTACATAACATCCAATTCAAAATAGCCTTTCCCCTACAGGAGCTGCTCTAAAAAGCCATCTCATAGGCCCACAAATTCCCTCTCTTGGGATCCCACACAACCAGATTTTCCCAATCTACCTGCATAGTGAAATCCACCATGACTATTGCAACATTGCCCTTTTTACACGTCTTTTCTAACTCCCGTTGCAATTTGTAGCCCACATCCTGGTTATCGTTCAGAGCCTGTATAGAACTCCTATCAGGGTCTTTTTAACATTGCAGTTTCTTAACTCTACCCACAAAGATTCTACATCTTCTGATCCAATGTCACCTCTTCCTAAGGATTTGATTTCTTTTTTTAAAACCAACAGAACCACACCACTCCCTCTGCTTAACTGCCTGTTCTTTTATGTATCCTTGGATGTTAAGTTCCCAACTATGATCTTTTTCAGACATGACTCAGTGATACTGATAACATACCTGCCAATCTGTAACTGTGCTACAAGTTAATCTACCTTAATCCACATACTGTGTGATTTCAAATATAATATATTCAATCCTGTATTCATCACCCTTTTTGATTTTGCTCCCATGTTACATTTTAACTCATCCCACTGACTGCAATGTTTCCCTACCATCTTCCTGTCCGTCCTCACACTCACTACACATTTCAGCTACTTTTATACCAACTGCCCATCCTCAGCCCCATTACTATGGTTCCTGCCCCACTGCCAAATTCATTTACACCATCCCAAAAGCTCTAGCAAACCTTCCTGCAAGGCTATTGGTCCCCATCATGTTCATATGCAGCCTGTCTTTTTTGTACAAATCAGAAGCAAGAGAAAATATGAAAATGCTGGAAATCCAAGCAACACAACACAAAAGGCAGGAGGAACTCAGCAGGTCAGGCATCATGAATGGAAAAGAGTAAAGAGCCAAAGTTTCAGACCAAGATCCTTCACCAGGATTGGAGAAAAAAAGATGAGAATTCAGAGTAAGAAAGTGGGAGGGAGGGGAGGAAGAAAGATGATAGGTGAAACGGGGGGGGGGGGGAGGGGAGAAGTAAAGAGCAGGAAGTTGATTGGTGAAAAAGATAAGAGCTAGAGATGAGGGCAACCTATTTTAATTCCATTTCCCATTTTGACATGTCAGTCTTTGGCCTCCTCTACCGCAACAATGAGGCCACACTCAAGTTGGAGGAGCAACACCTTATATTCTGCCTGGGTACCCTTTAACCTGATGTGCGAACATTGATTTCTCGAACTTCCGGTAACTGTACCCTCCCCATCATCCCCCATTCCCATTCCACCCCCCTCTCCTTATCTCCTTACCTGCCCATCACCTCCTTCTGGTGCTCCTTTCCCTCCCCTTTCCTCTAGGCTCTTCTGTCCTCTCCTATGAGATTCCCCCTTCTCCAGCTCTTTACCTTTTCCATCAATTGACTTCCCTGCTCTCTACTTGAACCCTCCTCTGTCTCAGTTTCACCTATCACCTTGTATTTCTTCCTCCACTCCCTCTATTTTCTCCAGTCCTAATGAAGGACCTCCGCCGGAAATATCGACTGTTTACTCTTTTCCATAGATGCTGCCTGGACTGCTGAGTTCCTCCAGCATTTTGTGTGTTTTGCTTTTTGTACAGGTAGTACCTTCGCCAGAAGAGATTCTAATGATCCAGAGATCTGAAACCGTGTCCCTTGCACCAATTCTTCAGCCACGCATTCATCTGCCAGATCATTTTATTCTTACCTTCACTGGCATATTTTTGTGTACATGAAGCAAATAAAGGAAGTATTTTTATTAAATGATTAAGTAACATGACCGTGGAATGTCATGAGCAATGCTCCACAATCCACAATGGAGGAAGAACAGCATTAATGTATTGTGCACAAAACACAAAACGAGTTCAGCAATGATCTAGTTCTTTTGCATTTTCACAGTCGGAAAGATCTCACAAAAGTACAAATATATTAAAGAAAACAACAGTCTCTTACCTGTTGCGAGTTTGAGCTAGTAGTTACACTACCCAGCTGCTTGCGGAGTTCCTCAAGCTCCTGCAGCGAGAGTTTAGCAGTTGTTGAAGGGACACTGAACGTTGCAGTACTGCTAGTCAAGACATTGGTGGAGTGTTCTGCCCTGTCCTTTGCATTCTGTTGCAGGTACTGCAGGGTCTATCGTAAAAACAAAAAGTTAATTTGCCTTTAAATTTGCAGAATTTAAATATCAAACATTTTTAACTCAATTTCTTGCTTGTAATTAACTAAGTGAACAATTTGGCCCTAGAATCTTTACAAAACCTATGCTCAGATAATTCCATCATTTCACTTTTCACCTAAGCTCATCCTGTTTCTTGTCCTACTGACACAATTCAAGATCATTTAATGTTATTTCCAATACACAAGTGTAAAGGAGAATGAAATAATTTGGCTCTGATGCAACACACAAAAAAACAATAATATAAAGAACACAATAATTAAAAAAAAACACAATATATACAAATACCGAAGATAATTTATAGATTGATTGTAAGTCCATAAAGTGATGGTAGGTAGGAGTGTCTGTACGTAAGGTGTCTCTGACAGGAAGTGATAAAGTAGTGGTGGCTAGGGGAGTGGAGGGGTGGATTAGTGGGTGGAGGTGTTGATCAGACTTACTGCTTGGAGAAAGTAACTGTATTTGAATCTGGTGGTCCTGGCATGGACTCAACATAGCCTCCTCCTTGAAGGGAGTGGGACAGACTGTGAATCTGTCGAACAGCAACATCCTAGGAAGGGCCAGTGTCTGTCCCATAGGTGTCACTGGGACACCTGCAGAAGCACAGTCCCGAATGTTGAAGTTCTCCTAGCTGAGCTTTCCCATGCAGTTCAGGGGCAGAGCACAAACTGCAAAACCCCCAATAGTTATCCTGGGAAAACTGCACATCGAATCTGTGCCAGGAAAGCAGAGGGACCGCTGAGAGTAGAGTTACGTATTAAAGAGCCAAAGGAAAACCAGAGCTGTTGGAAATCTAAACTATAAACAGAAAATGTTGGAGGGATTCAACAGATCAGATGACATTAGATGATGAATATTTCTAGATTTTTCTGCTTTAATTTTAAAATGTTAATTTAATTACATTTAATATCAAAATTTAGTTCATTGTTCTTAATTGCTTAATTTAAAAACTATTCTTAAAAATTAGTTAAAATTTTAAAAAGAACTTTTAAAAAATAAACATTTGAAAGAAAACCTCACTGTTTTACACAGAACACAGATGGATTTTAACACTTTAACAATATCACAGGTAAGTTTAATGAAGTTTCTAATAACCATTTCAATAAATGGAATCCAAAACCCTCACTTTATAGAATGTGACATAAATAGGTCAAAAACCAAGATTTACTTTAAAATTCATCACCTCTTTATCTTCAGTAAGTTTTGATAACAGATAAACCAGTGGATCCAGATTCCGAATGTTGATTGATTTTAGCTCATCATATTTCCTGAGAAATTCCTCTGGTGTTCTAGAGAACTCAGTAATTTTTACCTTAGTAAGTATAACAAATAAAACATCAGCTTTTATTTAGTTTTATACAAAGTTCTGTACTCTCTGCACTCTCCCTTAATCATTTCTGCAGCCCCTCCAACCACTATCAGAATTGGCCATAGCTGAAAATAATATCCCCTTTAACCACATCCCACCATCGTCAAAACTACCCAGCACTCAGCAGGAGGATGCAGTACAATAAGACTTCATCACGTATTGCAGCATTCACCCATCACGTGTTTGCTAGCTCTCTGAAAGAACTCTCAATATAATTTCCTTTCCATGTCTGCTCAGTTTATTTGTCCCTCATCCAATTCACTCTATGAAAAGCTATTATTGAATCTGTTTTTGCCATTCTATAGGTAGTGCATTCTAAACTTTTTAATTATAATGTACATTGAAAACAATAAATTAAATTACTAGCAAATATGAAGGGCAGGGTAGGATGCATTACCTTTGCACTGTGAGAAGATACGGTAGTTGTGACATACGGAGTTCGATTTTTTTGAAGGAGATCAATATACACTTCAGCGCCATCACCACCACGAATTCGAAGCAAACTGAGCAATTCGTTCACATCGTGATGGATTCGGAATTCACTCATGGTGTTTTTCTACAAATAAAACAATGTAAATGCACTGAATTTGGTCAAAAGTGAAAATAATTCAAATCACAGCAATGACATCACACCTTTCAATACATCTAAATTCACCATTCGGCACCCTATGCTCAAAAGAAATTTGTTACATCAAATATTTGTCAACAAAAAAAATTTAAGAAGGAATAGCAGACATGGCCAATGGATTATATAAACTGCAGTGTTCTAAAACACAAGGGACTCTGCAGATGCTGGAAATACAAACCAACACAAACAAGATGCTGGAGGAACTCAGCAGGTCGGGCAGCATCTATGGAAGTGAATAAACAGTTGGTGTTTCAGGCCGAGACTCTTCCTTCAAGATATATTCCTCTAATATTTTGTGTGTGTGTTGCAATTTAAGTGAAGTTGGCTCTCCTTTAACTGGTTTTATATACTGGTCAATTATACTGGATGGGTGAACTTTGACAGAAAATACTTCTAAAATAGTTAGACTTACTGATAAGAATAAAAAAAGGATGGGATGCTTATGGAATAGTTTAAATCTAACCCAGACCCAATCACATGTAAATAATTTTAAAAATTGTAGATGGAAGGCTAAAAACACTGGAAACACACAGCTGAGGCACCACTGCCAATAAAGAAGCTACACACGCTTTAATTCCAAGATCCTTTGTTGGAGAAAGAAAAGCAAAATTAAGTTAGTTTTCAGAAACAGAGAAACTGGGAATATCAACCAAGTTAACTTCACAGCTGGATTATGCTTCTTTCTCCATTAACACTGCTAATAGTAAATCCAAGGGATGTAACCTAGCAAATCAGACTACACCGAGAAAAAGATAGCACAGCCCATTCTAATGTAATATTCAACTGTTTCTCTGTCCACTAATGTTGAACTGTTTCTCTGTCCACTAATGTTGCGACTATCCATGGAAATGAATAAACAGTCAATGTTCCAGGTCCAAGACTCTTCATAAGTCCTGTTTATTCATTACCACATGTGCTGCCTGACCTGTTGAGTTCCTTCAGCATTTTGTGTATTGTTGTAAACAATCAACTTCTATAGCCCACATTTAATTAATATTGGAAAAAAATATATACCACTAAGCTCTGACAATTACCACTAGGATATCTGCTAGAATTTTGTGACACATTCCAGAAGTGAAAAGAGCTTAATTTTTGAATATTTGAGCACCTCATAATTAGAAACCTATTTACTAAATATTCTCGCTGACTACATGCAATGTATAGAAACTTAAATGTATTATTGATATGTGCAATTTCAACATTATGACCTCATTACACAATGAATATGCTCATCTCAGTTCATGTGTAAAACATTGTGTGTGGACCTGCGGGAAACACGGGGTGCGCTTATTCAACAGTTTGCCGCTCGACTCCAATATCGAGTTTATTTCTGCCCTCAGTGCAGTCCCGAGGGGAAATCCCACCCTCCAACATTGGCTCCTCCGGCCACTGCTCCCTCGCCTCACCGTCCCTCCCCTCACTGATGGCCATACCCGGACCCAGCCCATCAGCCCAGCGCCATCGTGGGCTCTGTGCCCAACCCATTCAAACCCCGGCCCCGGCCCCCAGTACCCCGACTTGCGGGTACACGCCATCCGTAGCGGGACAGGGAAGACGGGTTTCAGGTCATCGGTGATGCGCACCGCATAGCGGACCCCGGACCCTTTACCCCTGGGCGCCCACGCTCCCACGGCGGCATCACCACCCTGGACGGGGGCCTTCCCGCCCCTTACTACATTTACCGGGCGCTGGCGGAAAGCTCTGATGCTTCTCCTCTCCCGCCCGCTAACGCCCTCTCTCCGTCGAGGCCAAAACAAAGCGTGTGCCGCCCTGCAGTGGCTCCGGGAAACCCAGGGCTCAGTCACTCGGTTCCGCCTCCGTCTTTCAAACAAAGGGACGGAACGCCGTTAGCAGCCGGCGTTAGGACCGCGGCGGCGGTGACAGTTGAGTTCGCCGCACGTATGCCAAAGTCGCCTGCCGATTGGTCGGCCGGCTCGGGGTTTCCTGAGCGTGCTCCCCACCTGGCCGCTGATTGGTCGGCCGGCTCGGGGTTTCCTGAGCGTGCGCCCCACCTGGCCGCTGATTGGTCAGCCGGCTCGGGGTTTCCTGAGCGTGCGCCCCACCTGGCCGCTGATTGGTCGGTGGTCGTTTGTTGGGGCGCCGGACCGGCTGTGGATGGTGAGCGTGGGCGATGGCGGCTCTCCGTTTACCTTCGCCTCTAGGACCGGCTTTTTGCCGCGCGATGACCGGTTTTTCGAGGTGGGTCTCTTCTGCTCCGGCCCAAAGGGTTGGTGTTGAGCCCTGGACTGGCTCCTGGCGGACGGCCGTCACCCAATCCAGGCCTGGGGTCTGTGTGGAGAGCAGAGCGGTTAGAGCTTCGGGAGAGGAGAGACGGTGGGTGGGGGGTTACAGGACAGGGGAGGGAGAGAACACCAATGTGTCCGAGTGAATGGAACTGCAGTTCATTGACTCAAAAAGGCAACGAAAAAATCTCACGGAAACTGCTGTAATAGCATCGCACAGGAAGAGACTGCACACAAAACATAAATAGTACTGGTGGGGTAAAGAATGACGGTGCAAAATTAAGCTTTATACTGCTGAAGAAAGCATAAACAGAGATGAGCCCATCTTAGTGCAAGAGGTGTTCTGCAATGCCTTTGCTGAGGTAGGTTGTGTAGATGGGTTCGAAAAACCTGATGGATGTGGTTCCTGAACCTGGTGGTGTTGCACAAAAGCTCATAAAGAGATGGGGACAGATGAGATGTGAATGTGAGCCTGAATGCACACACTCTGCGATTCAGGAACAGCTTCTTCCCCTTTGCCATCTGACTCCTAAATGAGCTTTGAACCCATCAACACTATCTCACTTCTTTAATATATATTTCTGTTTTTACATGATTTAAAATCTATTCAATATACATATACTGTAATGGATTTACTTATTTCTTTTTTCCTTCTATATTTTGTATTATATTGATCTGCTGTTTCTAAGTTAACAAATTTCACGTCACATGCCAGTGATAATAAATCTGATTCTGACCATTAGTAGAACATAGACTAATAAATCCCAGGAATAGGCCCTTTGACCCATGATGTGCTGAACTAATTAAGTTAATGACTGTTGATTAAAGTACTCCCTTCTATCTGTATGATTTCTATATTCCTCCACCCTCTTGTATACTTGCATGCCTGTGTAAGAGTTTTAAATGCCTCTGTCGTATAGGCTTCCATCACCCTTGATAGTGCATTCCAGGTAACCACCAAGATGTGCAGGTCAACCCTGATGTCTAATAGGCTATTGATATTTTGATTTTCAGACCAATTAACATCAGAAATAACTGATATTTTAAATTATCTTTTAGCAAGAGGTGGACAATAAATATCAATATTACCTGCAGCATCCAAGTCGAGAGTTCTCAAAGGGTCATTGACTTGAAACGTTGACTGTTTTCTCTTGCCACAGATACTGCTTGACTAGCTGAGCTCTTCCTACTTTTCATGTCACCTGGATAGTTCACTGTGGATACAAGTTTAGAGGAATAGAGTCCAAATGCAGGCAGATGGCGCTGGCCCAGTTAGGTAACTGGGCTGGCAAAGACAAGTTGGGCCAAAGGACCTGTTTCTGAGTTGCCTCTAAAGACAACTAGATAAATTTTGTGACATTGAGGAACACTATCAGCAGACAGGCCTGCTGGTAGCTAGCCTCATCAGAAACACAAGTAAAGTAATCAGTTTTGATGGAGACTGCAGATGCATCAAACACGAGCATCCTAGTCTTACACAGTTTTGTTCTCTAATGGCTTCCTGAGCCCAGTATTTACTTGTTATTTAGAATTACTGGCAATATAGACAAATCTGGCCATTGGACATTCTCCATGATAAGCCTCTCTCATCAATGAAAGGTAAAGATTTTTGCAGAACCAATTGACTTGATTTTTTTATAATGTGCAATTAGCAAACCAAATTTCCTGTTTTCTTATTTTGCTTTAGGATGGTGATATTCTCCGACATCTGTACCTGCAAAATGCCACATCGAGTGTGGGAGAAATGGAAAGACCCAAGTGAGAATGAAAGCTTTTTCTATACTGGATGAAAAGTGTTTGAAATTCCCCTCTCTTTATTTCCCAAAACTCTAACTTGTGTTTGTTCAATTTAGGGTCTCTGAATTTTGCTGCCACATAACAGGGTGCAGTCAACTGTTTGATACTCTAGAAAGCTATGAACACCATTATAACACCTTGCACCGCAACGTCTGCTGCTCCTGCAAGCGTTCTTTTCCATCTAGCCACCTGCTTGATGTTCATATCTTGGAGTGGCACGATTCACTCTTCCAAATTTTGGCAGCAAAACACAACATGGTAAGTTGGGGTGGGGTACGCAAGCAGTGAGTTGGGTTTGGGTATGAGTGGCTCTGTTACTGTACTCACATCCTGGGATACGTGTTCAAATCTCTCCATAACAACTAGGCAGTTTAAATTCAAGTAATTAATGAATCAGAAATGAAAGAAGCTGGTCCCTTTAGGGGTGCCCCAAAGTCACTGAATTGCCATTAGAAACCATCTTCATCATCATTATCCTTTAGCCAACAGGACATATGCCAAGATTGTCTGCTCTGGCCTTTATAACATCATAAGATGTCGTAGCAGAATTGGTCCTCTCAGTCCATCAAGCCTGCTCCACCATTCCATCATGGCAAATTAATTATCCTTCTCAATGCCATTCTCTTGCCTTATCCCTGTAGCAATTGATGCCCTGACTAAATAGAACCTATCAACCTCCATTTTAAATATACCCGATGACTTGGCCTCCACAGCCATCTACGACAATGAATTCCACAGATTCACCACCCTCTGGCTAAGGACATTCCTCCTCATCTCTGCTCTAAATTTCTCCATGACTATAATAACATTGCCCATATTACAAGTCTTTTCTATTTCCCATTGAAATTTATATCCCATATCCTGGCCACTGTTTGAGAGCTGTATATAAATCCCAACAGAGCTTTTTATCCTTGCCTTCAGATGCCTTGGCCCCCTACTGTAGTTGATTTGGGGAGTTGTAGATGGACAATAAATGTCAGCTATGGCTACATCCACTGATCAAACTTATTAGAAATGGAGCCTGTAAAGTTCCTTAGTTTCTCTCTGCTTATGATGGATTGGTGTATGTTTGTGTGATTTAGGGAAAATTGCTAGCTCATTCCCATGCAGCTCCAACACCATACAGAGATTTGGAGTAAATTAAGGCAAATGTGTGTTCTAAGTCATGCTATAAACATGTTATAACCAATATAGTGGCACGTTCAGATGCAGCAACCGCTGTCTCCGGGTGTAATAGTTTGTTCATGTCCTGTACATCTTTGTTATGATTGGAAAAAGCTGCTGCCTATTAAATATACTGTGCATAGCAGTTCCACCTCGCTAATGACCTGTTGGACTGCAGAGGAGCTTCCCTGCTTTTGCTTATTGTGCATGCCACGGACTGCTACAGATCTCTTTGAGCAATGCCATAGGAAGAGGTATGCAAGGAAACAAAAAAGGGGAAAATGCACTGGAATCCAGGAATGACTTAGTTCAAAGTCCTTCAGGCCGGCTCTCCCCTTGTTCTTATTGACAAACATGCGTTCACTTGAAAATAAACTGGACTGCCTGCACCTGAGACTGAACCAGCGAAGGAAAAACATCTGTGCACTCATTCCATGAGCAGCCATCCAGCTGACGGGTTTCAGTGTGTTTTAGGCTGACAGGAATCCAGCGATCTCGGGGAAGACCTGCGGCAGTGGTATCTAATTACATAAATAAGAACCGGTGTGCACATGCTTTAGCAGCGGCATCCCACTGTTCACCAATGATTGAGTTCGTTTTTGTGAAATGCAGACCATTATATACACCAACAGAGTTCATTACAGTTGTATTGGTAGCTGTCTATGTGGCCCCCACTGCTAATCCCAATGAGGCACTGTGTGAGCTCTACAGCGCCATCACTGACTTTCAAATCAACTCCCTGATGGTATCTTCATTATCACAGGAGATTTTAAACGAGCGAACCTAAAAGCAGTCCTGCCTAAATACCACTAGTATGTTGATTTTGCTACCAGCGGTGAAAATACACTAGATCTGGTCTACTAACATACCAGTGCACATTAAGCATTCCCTTGACCCACGTTGGGATTCTCAGATTGCTTATCTGGAATGTTAATTCCAGCATACAAACAGGGTAAACAGTTCTAAAAGTGGTGAAAACCTGGCCTGAAGGTACAATCTCTGCACTGCAGGACTGGTTTGATAATACAAAATAGAGTATGTTAAGGGAGGCTGCTGCATGAGGAGTAAGTGATTCTGTGACCAGCTATGTAGAGAAATGTACTGAAGATGTTACAGTCATGAAACACATTTGGATGAAGGCAATCAGAAACCTTGGCTTACCACATCTCTCTGGAACAGTCCCTTCAGTTTTCAAGGTGGCATCTATCATTCTAGTGCCAAAGAAAGCAACAGTAACCTGCTGAAATGACTATTGTCTGGTGCCATTAATGACAACCATTATGAAATGCTTTGAGCGGCTGGTCATGGAGCACATTAAAGCCTTTCTCCTGGCTATGTTGGACCCTTTCCAGTTTGCTTATCGCTCAAATCAGTCCGATGACAATGCAATAGACTCTGCACTCCACTCTGTCCTGTTCCACCTGGAACTTGAGGTCTCGTATGCTGTTTATAGACTTCAGTTCAGCATTTAACACCATACCCCTGAAACTGATGGGGAAACTGTCTTCTCTAAGTCATAACACCTCTGTCTGCAACTGGATACTGGACTTAACAGTAAAGCTACAGTCAGTCTGTGTGGGCAGCAATGTCTCTCGTCCCATTGCACTGAGCACTGGCGCTCCCCAAGGCTGTGTGTTCAGCCTGCTGCTGTTCACACTGCTGATGCATGACTGTGTTGCAGGATTCAGCTCAAACTGTGTCATCAACTCTGTGGATGAGACAATAGTAGTTGGCCTTGTCAAGAACGATGACGACGGACTATAGAGAGGAAGTGGAGCAGGTGGTTGGTGCAAGCAGCCCAAGTCTGAACATGGAAATCATTGCAGACTTCAGGAAGGTGCAGATCAACTATTCCCCTCTGCGAATACATTCCTCCTCCATAGACAGAATTTACTGCACCAAGTTCCTGGCAGTTCACATCATGGATGACCTCACCTGGTCCCTTAATATCACCTCCCTGAACAAGAAGACACACCTGTGCCTCCATTTCCCAAGACGATAAAGGCAAGCATGGCTCCCACCCCTACATCTTCAATGGAGCACCATTGAGAGCATCCTGACAAATTGCATCTCCATTTGGTAGGGGAACAGCTGAGCATCGGACCAGAAGCCCCTACAAAGGACTGAGAACACATGAGAGGATCATAGAACAACACGAGTTAATCTGCAGATGCTGGAAATAAATAAAAACACAAAATGCTGGCAGAATGACCGAAATGTCGTCACTGCCTCCTCCCATAGATGCAGTCTGGCCTGCTGAGTTCTGCCAGCATTCTGTGTTTTTAGAGGATCATAGAAGTCTCCTTACCATCCATTGGGAACATTTATCAGGAGAACTGTGTACACAGGGCCTTTGATATTAAGGATCACTCCCATCCATCCAGCATCCTCTTTGACTTTCTACCATCAGGCAGGAGACTCCAATGCATAAAAAGAACGGTTTCTTCTCCAAAGCCATTAGGCTTCTGAACTCCCTGCTGCATTGTATTTGAAGTTAATCTTTTCTGTACCTTGCAATATTTAATATTAATGCTCTTTAGTTTGTTATTTGTGTGATTTATCTATACATTTTATCCTTGCCTTCATTAGTTATCGTGTGTAATGTGTGTTATGTATACTGTTGTGTATTACACCCTGCTTCGAAGCAATGTCTTGTTTCTATATACATTATATGGTTAGGTACAGTGGTGCTAGAAAGTTTGTGATCCCCTTAGAATTTTCTCTTTCTGCATTTCTGACTGAGGCCTCCGTTGGTCATAGTTGACCATGGATGTTGCATCCTATCTGTCTAAATACACAAGCCTGGGCAGTATGATATGGAGAGCGAGCTGTCGCTCATATAGCAAACTCCCCTCTCCACGCATCTGATGAACCCAAAGGAACGGCACAGACTGATACAGTTTGGTTCCAGTCAGCATTGAACTCAATGTAGGACTGCCATAGGGATTCCAGCTCCAGCTTTTTCCCTCTGATTATACTTCCGAAGCCTTTCCCGTGACCGAGTATAACCACAAGGCAGCAGATCAGAGTTTTACTTCTAGATGAGCTGCCAGCCATGCCTGATGAGCCCCATCTGCCTGAAGCAACTGGATTTAAGGCACTAGTAACCTGCCTTTGCCCTTTCTTCATTCAGTAGAAACGGTTCTGCTGGGCTTAATAGCTAAGCCATACATGAAGGCCAGGAGCTAGACTTGGTTGTCAGAGGCTATTTGAGGCGCACATCATTGGGAGCATTAATAAGTAGTGGGAGCTTGTCCCCATTACCACCCCCACCTATAAAAACCTTGGGGAACCATAGATATGACTCAGATGTGATCAGATCTTCACATAAGTATTAAAACTAGATAAAGAGAATCCAATTAAACAGATTACACAAAAAACATTACTTTTCATTTATTTATTGAGAAAAATATCCAATATTACACAAATTTGTTGGGATAATTATGTGAACCTTTGCTTTCAGTAACTGGTGTGACCCCCTTGTACATTAATAACTTCATTTAAACATTTCTGCTAATCGTTGATCAGTTCTGCTCATCAACTTGGAGGAATTTTAGGCCATTCCTCCTTACTAGACTGCTTCAGGTCTGATGTTTGAGGGCTTCCTTGCATGAACTCCATGCTTTAGTTTCTTCCACAACATTTCTATAGGATTAAGTTCAGGACCTGGACTCAGCCCTTTCAAAATGTAAAATTTCTTCTGCTTTAACCATTTTTTGGTAGACTTTGTGTTTTCAGGGTCGTTATTTTGCTGCATGACCCACTTACTCATGAGCATCAGTTCACAGACAGATGTCCTGATATTTTCCTGTAGAATTTGCTGGTACAATTCAGAATTTATAATTCCATCAATAATGGCAAGTCATCCTGGTCCTAGGGCAGCAAAACAGGCCCAAACCATGACACTGCCACCACCATGTTTCACAGATGGGATGAGATTCTTGTGCTGGGATGCAGTGTTTGCTTTTTGCCAAACATAATGCTTCTCATTTAAGCCAAAAAGTTTGATTTTGGACTCGTCTGTCCACAGAATATTCTTCCAATAGCCTTCTGGCTTAACCACGTGGTCTTCAGCAAATGGGCAGCAGAGTACTTGGAGACTAGTGGCTTTCTCCTTGCAATCCTGCCATGTATACCTTGTTAGTAGACTCATGAACACTGGCATTAGCCAATACAAGAGAGGCACGTAGCTCCTTAAAGGCATTCTTTATGATCTCCTGGAGTGATTTTTGTTGGTCGACCACTCGTAGGGAGAATAACAATCGTGTTGAATTTCCTTCATTTGTACACCATCTGCCTGACTGTGAATTAGTGAAACCCAAACACTTTCAAAATAGTTTTGTATCCTTTTATCAAGGCATGGCACACTTCCAAAAACCTGTATGGTGAAAATCAGACTTTGATAGTGATTAGCCAGGTTTATGTTCTTTAAATGGGCAGGGCCTCCCACACTCACACCTGACTGTCATCCCATTGATTGAAACACCTGACTCTAATTTTCCCTTTAAATGAGCTGATAATCCTAGAATTTCGCATATTTTTTCCAACAAATACATGTAATAACAGATCATTTTTCTCAATGAACAACTATAATGTTTTGTGTTTTATTTTATTAGATTCTCTCTATCTGGTTTTGGGACTTGTGTGAAGATCTGATTGCTATTTAGGTCATTTATGCAGGAATAGAGAAAATTCTAAAGGGTTCACAGACTTTCTAGCACCTCTTTGTTATAGCCATGATTTAGCGGGGGGTGGGAACTGGAGTGAAGGTCCACTGGTTAAGATGGATGGTAAAAAAGCAAAGATAGTGTGCGGTTAGACTGTCAGGAAGGGCAGGCAGATGATAGGACAAAATTGCAGCCAACAGGATAAGTATCAGTGCATTAGATATGCAGGATCAGAAAGGGTAGCAGATACAGTACTCAAAGTGTTGTATCACAATCATGGAGTATAAAAAATAAGGTGGTGGATCTTATTGCACCATTACAGATTGTCAGGTATGATTTTGTTGTAATGAATAAGGTTACACATTATATTGGAGGGATACAAAGGTAGGCAGAGGGGTGCATAGCTTTGCTGGTAAAGAATGGCATCAAATCAGTAGAAAAATGTGGCATAGGATTGGAAGAAATGCTCAAATGGCAAAATAGTACAACTGTGGCTGACAAGTGGAGCAGATTCAATGGGTCAAATGGCCTAATTCTGCTCTTCTATCTTATGGTCTTGTATAGATAAATGACAATAAACTTGACTTGAATAAATGCATGTTAATGCTTATGAAACCATATGGTCATGCAGACATTGGGGAATCAAGCACCCACAGCTGTGTATCTTTCCCACCCTTAGAGATTGTACTTATAGTCACCTATAGAACAGAAGGCTGTGTGTGTCTTGAGGGAATGAAAATAGATTCATGCACTGTAGCCAGGAGCAGAGATTGAGCAGCTCCTTCAATATCTCGGAACATTTTTTTAAATTTGGAGTCATTTAGGAACAATCAATCAATATAGCAGGAAGGAACTAACTTACAATCTATAGAGGATGCTCACTGACTTTGCCTGTTGGGATGTGTGGAATGTGTCTGTTGATGGCTATAGTCTATAGCCAACTGGCAAACCACCTGAAACTTTGACATAGGCCTGTTTTCCAATGTGATTGTCACATTGGTTGGGATAGATGCCCTTAAGCCTTTAAAATTTATCATTAGCACCTATTCTTGTACTAACCCAGTACAATCCAAATATTGCATGTTCATAAAGATTGATGAAAACATTGATGTTTCTCATAAAAATTATCCTCCCTGCCAGATCTTTTCATAAGGTTTGGGAGCCCTGTGAAGATGAACAAGCACTTCCCAGTTGTCGTCAGTTGGTATTTATCACCACGCTGCCTGCTTTGTTTCAAGAGTATTTCTGTCTAGTCTCATTATTGCCAGTATCCAAAATTTCACAACCCAAACACTTTTTTTGTCTTTTAGTATCAGTGTTTGATAGAGAGCTGTACAGAGAAATTCAAGACCTCCAGTGACCGCAAAAACCATTTGATCAAAGTTCATGGTTATCCATCTGACTTTAGATTTGACAAACCAAAGAAGCTTAAACGGTGAGGAAACTTCCTGCTATGTTTTGTATGAGACTCTTGAGATGAGATAATATAACCACTAGGGTCATGCTCCTCAAAAGTCACCTTGCATTGTATTACCTTGGAATACCCATCACTTCCTGATAACCTTGTGGTATGACTCTTCACAGAACATTACAGCACAGAAACGGGCCTTTTGGCCCTACTTGGCTGTGCTGAACCATTTCTCTGCCTAGTCCCACTGACCTGCACCTGGACCATATCCATATTGGAGTAATGGGTACTTGGGAATTTGAAACAGTACACAGGTACTTAATTAGATATGTTAGATTGATACAGCAGAGAGGATGTTTTTGAACCATTGGGTCTGTCACAGAAATTTGGTGGAACTATACAATTGATCCCATTGTTATAGAGTCATAAGGCACTATTGCACAGAATCAGGCCCTTCGGCCCATCTAGTCAGTGCCAGCCTGGCCTTATTTCCTACTCCCATCTACCTACACCTGGACCATAGTCCTCCCTACCCCTCTCATCCAAGTACCTATCCAAACTTCTGCAATCTAACCCATATCCAATGAATCCAAATCAGGTTTAATAACACCAGCGTATATCGTGAACTTTGTTGTTTTCCAGCAGCAGTACATTGCAATACCTGGTATTAAAAACTATAAATTACAATAAGTATTTTTTTAAATTAAGCAAGTAGGTTAAAAAGAAAAGGGAAATGAATATTGGGGAAGTGTTCTTGGATTTAATATCCATTCAGAGATCCAGTGGTGGAAGGGGAGAAGCTGTTCTGAAACATTGTGTGTGTCTTCAGGCTCCCGTACCACCACCTTGATGGTAGCAATGAGAAGAGGGCATGTCCTGGGTAATGGGGGTCCTTAATGATGGATGCTGCCTTTTTTTTTTGAGGCATCACCTTTTGAAGGTGTCTTGGTTGCTGGGGAGATGAGTGCCCTGATGGAGCTGGCTGAGTTTCCAACTTTCTGCACTTTTTCTGATCCTGTGTAGTTTATTACCATTCCAGTGATGTACCGTGAATTTTTTTTTTGCTGCTTTATGAGTTAATTTTATTTACTCAAACCTGATTAAATTACTGGAATTGCAAGAATTTTAATCCTAAAATTTAGAACATTTAAATATAAATGTCATCTAATGTTCTGTTCTTCCTCCTTGCACAGCAATCCAAAGAATCAGGAAAGGAATCCTTATGATATGGAAGTGGAAGCAACTGTATGCCAAAAAGAAGCAGATGATACATTTTGCAAAGCAACTGTAGAGTCCATGGAGCCAGAGCCAGGAGAAACAATGGAGGCTGAGAGTCCACCTAGACCGGAGAAATCTGGCACTGCCATGCTGCGCCAACGACCTCCCATCTCTTGCAGGTACAGTCCTCCTTTTACTTGGTGCCAAAGAATGATGGCAGCATTATGAGCACTCACTGTACGCTTCTTCATTTTATCTCTTTACAAGGAAACTTGACAAATGTTGCTTGTAATTATGTTAAATTACAAATATTCTACATTAGATGAGTCTTATTTGTTGCATGTACCTGGAAGCATACAGTGAAATGTGTTACTTGCATCATTATCAAATAGTTTGATAATGAAAGATCTGATGATACTAATCAATATAGGTGAGTGGGGACAGGTAGAAGTTGCCAGGATACAGAACTTTAAAAAAATATGTAAATTTTCAATGTGAAATAAAATAGAATGCCTAAAACTTATCAGGTTTCAAGTATTCTGTTTTTGAATCAGAGGTTCCCTGGTTGCCTGTATTTTTTTAATATAAGTTTTATAAATGCCCTGCAATCTAAGGTCCCTTCATTTCTGAACCCTTTATAAAATTAACCCATTTATTTCATTTTCTCTTTTTTTCATAATTAAATATACTGTAGCGCCTCATTTCCTAGCGTATCCGAACCGACTCACAATTAGATAGCCTACGGGGGTTTGCGAGCACAGGGCTTTGGAGCCTCTTCGCCATGGGGGGCCGGTTGACAGAGGCTTAAAAGTGAGGCTGAAGTTTTCGAATAAAGTTTTTCCTTCGACTGCAGTTACCGACTCCGTGTCGTAATTCTAGCGCTGCTTGTAGCACACCGCTACAATTGGTGACCCCGACGGTCCAAACGATTTTTGGACCAGAAATGACCGACGCCGCCTCTGTTCATGCGGTTTCGTTGAAACTGCCGGGTTTCTGGACACAGCGCCCGGACCTATGGTTCCAGCAAGCCGAAGCCCAATTCCACGTTCGCCGGATCACCTCAGAAGACACCCGCTACTACTACGTGGTGGGCTCCCTCGACCAGGACACAGCTGCCCAGGTCGTGGAGTTCGTACAGTCGCCCCCGGCAGACGGCAAGTACACGGAATTCAAAGCCCTGCTCCTCAGGACTTTCGGACTCTCACGGCGCGAGCGGGCTGCCCGTTTACTGCACCTGGACGGCTTGGGCGACAGACCTCCATCGGCTTTAATGAATGAGATGTTGCCTCTGGCCGAGGGACACACAGGCCTCATGTTTGAGCAGGCATTCCTGGAGCAGCTGCCCGAGGACATACGCCTGCTGCTGTCCGACGCGGATTTCAGTGACCCCCGGAAGGTGGCAGCCCGGGCGGACTTGCTGTGGAACGCCAAAAAGGTGAGCGGGGCGTCCATCGCACAGATCTCCCAGCCACGCTCCCGGCAGCAAACCAGTCCAGGCCCGGCCGCAGAGCCCACTAACCCCCGGCCCAATGACCACTGGTGCTTCTACCACCAGCGGTGGGGCGCAGAAGCCCGCCGTTGCCGCCCGCCCTGCAAGTTCCCGGGAAACGCCAGGGCCAGCCGCCGCTGATGGCTACGGCGGCTGGCCATCGGGATAGCCTCCTGTATGTGTGGGATAGCAGGTCAGGACGCCGGTTTTTGGTCGATACTGGGGCTGAGGTCAGCGTTTTACCTCCGACGAGTTACGACACCCGCAGCAGGGCACCGGGTCCCCCCCTGCGGGCTGTGAATGGCAGCACAGTAAGGACCTATGGCACCCGTCAGGTGCAGCTACAGTTCGGCCCCAGCCAGTTCACGTGGGACTCCACACTGGCCGCCGTAGCCCAACCGCTTCTGGGTGCGGATTTTTTGCGAGCTCACAGCCTGCTGGTTGACCTGCCCAGGAAGAGACTGGTACACGCCGAGACCTTTCAGACGTTCTCCCTGGGCGCGGCCCAGTTGCCAGCCCCTCACCTCGGCTCCATCACGCTGTCCGACAACGATTTCACCAGGGTCCTGGCGGAGTTCCCATCGGTTCTGGCACCGCAGTTCACAGCAGCCATGCCCAGGCACGGCGTACAGCACCACATCCCGACACAGGGACCACCCCTCCATGCCCGTGCTCGGCGGCTTCCCCCGGACAAGCTCCGACTGGCGAAGGAGGAGTTCCAGAGAATGGAGGAATTGGGGATCATCCGGCGGTCCGACAGCCCCTGGGCTTCCCCCCTGCACATGGTGCCCAAAGCGACGGGGGGCTGGAGACCGTGCGGCGACTACCGCAGGCTGAACGAGGCTACCACACCGGACCGCTACCCTGTGCCGCACATTCAGGACTTTGCGGCAAACCTGCACGGCGCCCGGATCTTCTCCAAGGTCGACCTTGTCCGAGGGTACCATCAAATCCCGATGCATCCTGACGACGTCCCCAAAACGGCTCTCATCACCCCGTTTGGCCTCTTCGAGTTCCTCCGCATGCCGTTCGGCCTGAAGAATGCCGCACAGACGTTCCAGCGGTTAATGGACGCGGTGGGACGGGACCTGGACTTCGCGTTCATCTATTTGGATGACATCCTCATAGCCAGCGGCAGTCGTCAGGAGCATCTGTCCCACCTCCGTCAACTCTGCGCCCGACTGAGTGAGTACGGTCTTACAATCAACCCTGCCAAATGCCAGTTCGGACTTGATACCATTGACTTCCTGGGCCACAGGATTACTAAGGACGGGGCAACCCCTCTGCCCGCTAAGGTAGATGCGGTCCGCCACTTCCCCCGACCCACCACGATCAAAGGCCTTCAGGAATTCGTAGGTATGGTCAATTTCTACCGCCGCTTCCTCCCTTCAGCTGCCCGGATCATGCGCCCCCTGTTCGCCCTGATGTCGGGTCCGAGCGAGAACATTACCTGGGACGAGGAGTCCGCCGCCGCTTTCGTTCAAACGAAGGAAGCTTTGGCTGACTCCGCAATGCTAGTACATCCCAGAATGGACACCCCTACCGCCCTCACAGTGGACGCATCAAACACGGCAGTCGGTGGGGTGCTGGAGCAGCTCATCGCAGGTCGCTGGCAACCCCTGGCGTTTTTCAGCAAACACCTGCGGCCACCCGAGCTCAAGTACAGTGCTTTTGACCGGGAACTGTTGGCACTCTACCTGGCAATCCGGCATTTCAGTTACTTCCTAGAAGGCCGGCCCTTCACCGCGTTCACGGACCACAAACCGCTTACCTTTGCGTTTACGAAAGCATCCGACCCCTGGTCATCCCGCCAGCAACGCCACCTGTCCTACATCTCTGAATACACAACGGATGTCCGGCACGTCTCGGGTAAGGACAATGTCGTGGCGGATGCGCTCTCTCGCCCTACCGTTCATGCCCTTTCCCAAGGGGTAGACTTTGAGGCACTGGCAGAGGCACAGCAGGTAGATGAGGAGATTCCGAGTTACAGGACTGCAGTCTCTGGTTTGCAGCTCCAGGACTTCCCCGTGGGCCCAGGTGAGAGGACCCTACTCTGTGACGTCGCCACCGGCCGGCCCCGTCCGGTCGTCCCCGCAGCCTGGCGGCGACGTGTTTTCGACTCCATTCATAACTTGGCGCATCCCTCCATCCGGACAACTGTCCGGCTGGTTTCCAGCAGGTTCGTTTGGCACGGTCTCCGCAAACAGGTCAGTGAATGGGCCAGAACGTGCATGCACTGCCAGACGGCCAAGGTTCAGCGGCACACCAAAGCCCCACCGCAGCAGTTCCATCCCGCCCACCGGCGTTTCGACCACATTCATGTGGATATCGTGGGCCCCCTGCCAGTGTCGCGCGGAGCGCGTTACCTCCTGACTATCGTGGACCGGTTCACAAGATGGCCAGAGGCGGTCCCGCTCACCGACACCACCTCCGAATCTTGCGCCCGAGCCCTGCTCGCCACCTGGATATCCCGCTTTGGTGTACCAGCCCACATTACCTCCGACAGAGGCGCCCAGTTCACCTCCAGCCTGTGGTCAGCTATGGCCAGCCTTTTGGGGACTCAGCTGCACCACACCACTGCCTACCACCCACAGTCGAACGGGCTAGTGGAGCGTTTCCACCGTCACCTGAAGTCGGCCCTCATGGCCCGCCTGCGAGGAGCCAACTGGGCGGACGAGCTTCCCTGGGTCCTTCTCGGCATCCGCACAGCGCCCAAGGACGACCTGCACGCCTCGTCGGCCGAGTTGGTATACGGCGCGCCCCTGGCCGTCCCCGGGGAGTTCCTACCAGCCCCGAGGGGGCAAGAGGAAGAACCCGCTGCAGTCCTGGGCAGACTTCGCGAGAAGCTCGGTAACCTGGCCCCCATACCCACGTCACAGCATGGGCGGCACCCGACCTGCGTACCCAAAGACCTACGGAACTGTAAGTTTGTGTTTGTACGAAGGGGCGGGCATCGGCCGCCGCTGCAGCGGCCATACGAGGGGCCGTTTACGGTGCTCCGGAACAACGGGTCCACGTTCGTGCTGGACGTTGGGGGGAAGGAGGAGGTTTTCACGGTGGACCGCCTCAAGCCGGCCCATGTGGACCTGGCGCAACCGGCCGAGTTTCCGGCGCCTCGGCGCAGAGGCCGACCTCCCAAGCAGGTTCTGGCCCAGGCTGTGGACATTGGGGGGTGTATCGCCGGTTCTGGGGGGGGGTTATGTAGCGCCTCATTTCCTAGCGTATCCGAACCGACTCACAATTAGATAGCCTACGGGGGTTTGCGAGCACAGGGCTTTGGAGCCTCTTCGCCATGGGGGGCCGGTTGACAGAGGCTTAAAAGTGAGGCTGAAGTTTTCGAATAAAGTTTTTCCTTCGACTGCAGTTACCGACTCCGTGTTGTAATTCTAGCGCTGCTTGTAGCACACCGCTACAATACCATTTTATAATACCTTTAAAAATTAATAATGAAAAATCTAACAATGCTAACATATTAGTGGGTGGAAACAAGTGGAAGCCATCATGAAACAGAACTCAAAATAGTGTAAAATGCCAATCTGAAAGGTAAACATTAAAATTGTACAAGGCATTGGTGAGGCCAAATTTGGAGTATTTTGTACAGTTCTGGTCACCGAATTATAGGAAAGATGTCAACAAAATAGAGTACAGAGGAGATTTACTAGAATGTTACCTGGGTTTCAGCACCCAAGTTACAGAGTAAGGTTGAACAAGTTAGGTCTTTATTCTTTGGAGCATAGAAGGTTGATGGGGGGCTTGATAGAGGTATTTAAAATTATGAGGGGGATAGATAGAGTTGATGTGGATAGGCTTTTTCCATTGAGAGTAGGGGAGATTCAAACAAGAAGACATGAGTTGAGAGTTAAGGGACAAAAATTTAGGGGTAACACGAGGGGGAACTTCTTTACTCAGAGAATGGTAGCTGTGTGGAATGAGCTTCCAGTAGAAGAGGTAGAGGCCGGTTCTATTTTGTCATTTTAAAAAAAATTGGATCGGTATATGGATAGAAAAGGAATGGAGGGTTATGGGCTGAGTGCAGGTAGGTGAGAGTAAGCGTTCGGCATGGACTAGAAGGGCCGAGATGGCCTGTTTCCATGCTGTAATTGTTATATGGTTATATTAACACGTGTTTAGATGTCGATTCTACGTGCATGTGATATGTAAGAATGAAAGTAAGATGACGTTTTGAATAATTTTCTTCCATTTAGGACTGGTGGTATAAAGCAGTGTCCTTCAGTAATTTCCCTACTGTAATGGCAGATACACTAAAAATAATTCAAGAGGATTCATCTTCCATTTGCTTCTGAAATTTCATCCATTTCTAATTGTAAGCCAGGCTCTTTCATTGCAAGTGAAACTGCTTGTGTGACTTTGACGTACTGTAAGTTCCCTGTTCTCGGGTGAAGAATTAGTTTACTGTGCATTACATTTCATGTAAGGAAAATTCAAAATGCTGTAACTGACTTTTTAATTTTCTATACAACCAATTTTTCCACCTTTGAGCTGCATGAAAATTTTAAGAAACTGTAGCAGGCTTCTTGATTTAGGACTTTGGAACCACTGCAGTGCTTTTTGAAGCTAGGTCATCCTGTAGTGTATGAAACACAACCAATTTGCAAGTAATAACAACCTACCAACAGTGAAGAGATGGTGAACAGCCTTTCTTAGTGATGTTAATTATGGATAATATTGCCCACAATGCTGGAGATAACATCCCTACTCAACTTCAGAACTGTGTGTCCACTAAAGAGGGCAGAAATGTTTGAATATAACACCTCATCCAAAATATGCAACCACTGTTGTATGAGAGCAAGTAATAGGTCATGTGGTTCTTGGAACTGCTCAGCTATTCGTCAACTCCACCTTCCTGTGTGATTCCTGTAAATCCTTAGTTCCTTTGTAGTTTAAAAATCTATGTCCATGTCAGTGACTTACCTTCAACTGCTTTCGTAGGAAAATTCCAAAAATTCACATCTTTGGGAAGAATTATAGCTCAGTCTAAAGCAGGGGTTCCCAACCATTGTTATGCCATGGACCAATGCCATTAAGCAGAGGGTCCATAGACCACAGGTTGGGAAGCCCTAGTCTAAAGTGTTGGTTCCTTTTTGCTGACACTGGCTCCATATTTCACACAAGGCCACTCATCACCACTACTTTGTGATTGCCAACCCAGCAAAGACTTGAGGTGAAGCTTGGTGTGTCTCATCTCTGCCTCATTACTCTTTTGCATTTTCTTACAGGGTGCCTGCTACAATTTGTTTTGGACATGGATCAATCCGTGGCTTTAAGAACCCAAGGAAAAAGAAGTAATACGAGTTTTGAATCGAATAGTCACAAAACTGCAGAACTCAGTTCTGTAATAAAGACGTCAAGATATGAATTTGGAATGATCCCTGTTAGTCAAATGGTATCGTTTTGGCCTCCAGGAGACTTTGTGTTTTCAGAAATTATCAGCCAATGAATTCCATCACTTTTTTTTTGTTCATAAAACAAACCATTTAAAATGTCATTGGGAAATAAATCCATTCTATTTTGATATACTTCCATTAGAGGCCTTTCATTTCCAAGGACGCTTCACTGAATTCTGGATATGATGGCATGCACAGGTATTTACACTGTCATTGCTTGTGGAAACTAATTTTAGCTCATTCAGTATTAATAAGATGGAATTTATTCAAGCCAGTAATTTTGGGATAGTTGCCTATTCACTTTCTCCTTTATAGCTATTCAGCACCCTAAACACTTCACCTGCAAATCTTTTGGGGTCATTTATTACTTCCAGTGCTTCCTGATGGGACCTCTTCTACATGGGTCAGACCTGGTGCAGGTTGAGTGACAGCTTTATCGCGCACCTCTGCTCCATCTGCCAAAAGGGGAATTTCCTGGTGGCTGAGTGTCTTAATTCAATTCCCTTGGCAGTTCATGGCCTCCCCATGTGCCACAATGAGGCTACTCTCAGGGTGGAGGAGCAACACTTTATATTCCATCTGGGTAGCTTCCAACCTGATGACATGACCTCTCCCCCAAGCAACTTTTTTATTCTGGAGCTTTTCCCCCCTTCCTTTCCAGCCCTGAAGAAGGATCTCATCCTGAAATGTTGACTGTTTACTCTTTTTCATGGATGCTGTCTGACCTGCTAAGCTCCTCCAGCATTTTGTTTGTGTTGCTTTGGAATTCCAGCATCTACAGGATTTCTCATTTTGCTTTCTCAAGTGCACAAGTTTAGAGTACAATACACAATGGAAAAATTTGATTCCCGTTTTCAGCAGGATGATGACATTTTGCTTCTGATTGTGCAGAAGCACAAAGATTTGCTAACTGGTAGAGGTCTTTGTCTTTCTGCTAGTGTGCAATCGAAAAATCTCTGGAGAGGAAGGCCCCAAATCCTCGGCTTTGCCTGTTGCTTGGCGGCCAGGGCCAGGGTCGAAGCGCTCGGCAGATTGGTGCTCAGTGTCAGAGGGCTGGTCGGAGGCTGGAAGTTTTTCGGACGGACTCTGAGTTGGCTGTGGTCGGATGCTGCATCGGGAAGCTTTACGGCGCTGGAGGTTCATGGCAGGGAGAGTTTTTCTTCCTTCTACCGTCTACGTGAGATGAGAGGACTTTGAGACTTTTTTTTACCATGTCCATGGTCTGCCCTTATCAAATTACGGCATTGCTTTGCACTGTTGTAACTATATGTTATAATTATGTGGTTTTTGTAAGTTCGTCCTGGTCTGTCTTGTGTTTTTGTGATATCATGCTGGAGGAACATTGTATCATTTCTTAATGCATGCATTACTAAATGACAATAAACGAGGACTGAGTGTCCTCATAATCTAATCTAATCTTTATGGTATTTTTCTATAATTATGCAAGTCTGGAGATAATTTTAACATTATCTTTTATGGTCAATTGCTCCAGGTGCTTATTGAATGTGTAGTACAAGAACAGTTGGTGAGTAAAATCAGAGCTCATGGCATTGGGGGCAGGGTTTCAACATGGATAGAAAACTGGTTGGCAGATAGAAAGCAAAGGGTAGCAGTGAATGGGTGTTTCTCAGACTGGCTGGAGGTGACTAGTGGGGTACCACAGGGCTCTGTATTGGGACCACAGCTCTTTACGATTTATGTCAATGATTTAGATGAGGGCATTGAAAACTATATCAGCAAGTTTGCTGACGATACTAAACTGGGTGGCAGTGTGACATGCGAAGAGGACGTTAGGAGAATACAGGGAGACTTGGATAGGCTGAGTGAGTGGGCAGATACTTGGCAGATGTCATTCAATGTGAATAAATGTGAAGTTATCCACTTTGGAAGCTGGAACAAGAGGGCAGAGTATTGTCTGAACGGTGTCGAGTTAGGTAAGGGAGAAATACAAAGAGACCTAGGAGTCCTAGTTCACCAGTCAATGAAGGTGAATGAGCAAGTGCAACAGGCAGTGAAGAGGGCAAATGGAATGTTGGCCTTTGTTACAAGGGGAATTGAATACAAGAGCAAGGATGTTCTTTTGCATTTGTACAGGGCCCTGGTGAGACCACACCTGGAATATTGTGTACAGTTTTGGTCTCCAGGTTTAAGGAAGGACATTCTGGCAATTGAGGAAGTGCAGCGTAGATTCACTAGGTTGATTCCTGGGATGGCAGAGCTGTCTTACGCAGAGAGATTGGAGAGATTGGGCTTGTACGCGCTGGAATTGAGGAGATTGAGAGGGGATCTGATTGAAACGTTTAAGATAATTAAAGGATTTGATAGGATTGAGGCAGGAAATATGTTCCAGATGTTGGGAGAGTCCAGTACCAGAGGGCATGGATTGAGAATAAGAGGTCAGTTATTTAAAACAGAGTTGGGGAAGAGCTTCTTCTCCCAGAGAGTTGTGGAGGTGTGGAATGCACTGCCTCGGAAGACGGTGGAGGCCAATTCTCTGGATGCTTTCAAGAAGGAGCTGGATAGATATCTGATGGATAGGGGAATCAAGGGATATGGGGACAAGGCAGGGACTGGGTATTGATAGTGAATGATCAGCCATGATCGCAGAATGGCGGTGCAGACTCGAGGGGCCGAATGGTCTACTTCTGCACCTATTGTCTATTGTCTATAACAGTTAGTTTATACTTTGCCCTGACTCCAAACCCTCCTTTACTCTAGACAGAAATGTTGCACCTTTGGGGAAAGTTGAGGGGCTCACAAGCTACCACAGCTATTCTTCAACAACTTTATACTTAAGTGATTACATTATAAAACAAACTTTTATCTACACTAGTGGCAAAGTGGAAATAACCTCAAAAGAATTTTCTCATGGAAAAGTTAGCCACATAAAATGAGACTCTTTTCAAGATCAGAGTAAAACAGAGTCACTCCATGAAACATAATTATTTTTATACTGTGTATTTCCTCAAATTCTTTCAAGTGTTTTTTAAAACTCTGCCCACTATCCTTTTACGATGATCCTAACACAAAATATATTGAAGACAATGGCTTTGTGACAGAATATGCACCCATAAAGGTGGTCCAGTCAGTTGTTTAAAGATTTTTACTGTGTGTGTACTTCCTGTACATTTTTGGTCCTTTCTCTAAGCTTTAATCCCTGGTAATCAGAGAAGGACAAAGTGGCCATTCCCCTCAATAAGTATACCACTTTAGATATTGTTGAGGGTTTTAACTTACCAGGAGGAGCCACAGTGACTGGGATTCTTTCACTGAGTCTGGTGCTGTGGTTCAGAAGAGCAGAGAGGTGAGGAGGTCAGCAGTGTTGATAGGAGATTCCATAATCTGAAACATGTGTGATTTCAAGATCAGGATAGAATGTTGCTTCCCAGGTGCTAGGGTCAGGGATGTTGCAGATCGGGTCCATTGCAATCTAAAAGGGGAAGGTCTTGGTACATATTGGCACCAAGACATGGGTAGAAAAAGTCAGGAGGTTCTGAAAAGAGACTTTAGAGAACTAGGTAGAAAGATGAAAAACAGGACCTCCAGTGTAGTTGTGATTGCTGGGTTACTGCCCATGCCATGTGCCAGTAAGGGTAAGATAGGATGATTTGACAGGAGAATGTATGTTGAGGTGTAGGGGGCAGGGGTTCAGATTTGTGCATTATTGAGAACACTTCTGGGGAAGATATGACCTGTACAAAAGCAACAGGTTACACCTAAACCCGAGGGGGACCAAAATCCTTGTGGGGAACCTAAGTGATAGTGCTGAGGATAACGTAGTTGGTTCACAAACAGCCAGTGAGACTTCTAGCAAGGAGAAGCTGATGACAGGGTAAAATTGCAGTCAACAGCATGAGTTGCAATGTAAAAGGCAGACAAAATCAAAAAGGGTGAATACAAGACTGAAGGTGTTGTACTTGCACGCAGTACACACAATCAGGTAGGTGAACATGTAGGACAGTTACAGATTGGCATGTATGGTGATGTAGGCATCACTAAATCACGGCTGAAAGAAGATTGTAGCTGGAAGCTAAACATCCAAGGATATACATTGTATCAAAAGAACAGATAGGTGGGTGGTGTGGATCTGTTGGTTCAAAACAAAATCAAATCATTAGAAAGAAGTGACAGGGTTGGAAGGTGTTGACTCGTGGATAGAGCTGAAGAGCTAATGGGAGTAAAAAAGGGTAAAAAAGCCCTAATGGGAGTTGTATACAGACCCCCAAAAAAGCAATAGGGATGTGGCCTACAAATTACAATGCGAAATAGAAAATGCATACAGAAAGAGCAATGGTACAATTGTCATGGGGGATTTCAATATGCAGGTAAATTGGGAAAATAAGGTTAGTACTGGATCCCTAGAGAGGATGTCTATGAGATTTTTTTTAGTACAGCTTGTAGTTGAGCCCACTGAGGGATCAGCTATTCTGAATTTAGTGTTGTGCAATGAACAAGAATTGATTAGAGAGCTTAAGGTAAAAGAACCCCTGGGAGGAGGGGGGAGGAAGTGATCATAATATGATTGAATTCACCCTGAATATTGAGAAGCTAAAGTCATAAGTATCAGTATTATCAAGAATTCAGAGGCCAATTTAAAAGGCATATAATAGAGCAAAATTTTGTGGGATATGGGGATGCAGAAGCTTTTTTAAAAAAACAACAGAAGGATCTAAAAAAAGTCATTAGGAAAAGATGGAATATGAAAGTAAGCTAGCCACAAAGTGTAAAAGAAAGGCGAGAATTGATAATGTTACGAATCCCGTAACTGGGTCACTTTGCTGGTAACCAGCAAAGATCGAGACATCCATTGAAGTCGGATGATACTATTTTTAACAGTATTTATTAGTAAAAATACACAAAAATAATAACAATGCAAATATACAGATAATATATGTCGTCAATACTAAATCTAAAAGTGCTGGTATAATAATAATAAGAAATAAGCTCTATCGTTGTCTAGGGGATAATGTATTGTCCAATGGAAATATAAAGTTCACTCAGTTCATGCAGGCTGCAGCCTTTGGGGACCGCTGGGTTGCAATGGTTGGAGAGAGAGAGAGATTTAGGAAAAAAATTTGCCAATTTTCCTTTTATGATTTTGATCCGTCAGAAGTCTCGTTGTCGTGGCCTTTCCTTTAGCTAAACCATTGTTCCGTGATGAGCCCGCCAACCCAGGCAAGGGAGGACGCACAAGAGCCCCCACCGGCTGTCGCTATTAAACACTGTCACGGGATTACTAGCGTTTCTCCTGGTGCATCTAAAGGGGTTGTTCCCCAGACCCTCTTTTATCCTTACGTGGTCTCAGATGTCAATCAGGTTGGGATGATACAATCCCTCAACCAGCCCACTGGTTGTCCCCTGAGGGGTTTCAATGAATAGTATGGTACTCAATACACAATTCCGTCTCCAAGAGACAATGGCCGTTATCAGTGGTTACGTTTCGCTGAGGTCAGGAAACATTCCAAACCTTGTGTATTCTGGATGTCTCTCTCTCATTTCCTGGGTCCCAGACCTGAATTAATAGTGATCTTGCGATTCTCAAAAAGGAGGGGGCGACTTTGTACCCTTCGTCCCCTCAGAGTTGTGTCAATTTCGTAACACCCCCTTCCTTCTAAGATTTTTACCGCAGGTAAAAATTAATTAAATACAGAGTCTTACAGGATTTCAGAATCTAACACAATACAAGAGTTGTTTTTTTCACTACAGAGTAATACAGTTATACATTCAATTAAGCATCCAAACAGTTAGCGATTACATTGTCACTTCCTTTAATATCTTAACATCTTGTACCTTAATAAAATTCTTGTAGCATCAGACTCCAATTTAATAACCACCTATTTTTATTCCTTTTCTTCAGCAAACAAAAACTAAAGAGTTGTGATCTTAGCTTACGTGTATATTACAAAAGTTCATGCAAATACTAATCTTTATTTTACTTTCAAACTTAACAGTCAATCCTCCATGGGGGTTGGCTTTATTGGTTACATGCTTTGTCAAAATCCATTAAAACCAGATCCTGTTATTTAAAATGGCATCCCGTCAACCCTTGCCCCTTTTCCAGTTAACTCCCACGTGTTAACTTGTATACCAGTGTGGAATAGGCTTTTGCATGCTCCTTTCATAGGAGTTATTTTATCAACAATGCTTTCTAAACTTAGCCCATCTGCTGAATTTCCACACAACTCTTTATTTTTAAGCAAGTCATTAGTTTTATCTTCAAGACCCTTCATTCTATTAGTTTTCAATTTAAGATCTGCAAGCGATCCCTCTTTGTCCAAACAACAATTCAAATTCTGCCTCTTCACAGCACACTCTTGAATAACAATAGCACGTGGGGCACCTTTACATTCCAAATCAGCCTGTAATTGATTCGTAGGCACCGTATTAACAAGCCATTGTCCCTTCAGCCTGGTTACTGCTTCTGACATCAATCCAGACTTTAAATTTTCTTCATTCAATTTAGGAACTACACTTTTCCCTTTCCCTTCAATAATAATATTCACCTTACCATCTTTTATCTCCTCACTAACTTTTAACACACCTTCAAACACAAACAACTGGGAATTCTCACTTCCCACTAGTACCAAGGTTAACCCTTTCTTCACTGAATCAAGTCCATCTGACCCACAAGGACTGTATTCCTTTTCAACTGAATCAAATACCTCAGACTTTTTCTGAGTTCCATTACTAGGTTCAGTACCACGTGCATCCACATCTTGAACACACTCAAACGGGACATCTGCCTCTTCCAGGCTTTCGATATCCATCCCCTTTTCAAATTCTAAGTTTCCTGATCCTCCCAGTTACTCTCTGGGCAACTCCCTGCCGAAGTAAACTCAACCCTGTGGGCTGAAACAACCTCATCTGCCAACCCAGCAGACTTCTTCAAGGTAATGGCATCCTTTTCATCTAGGACTGCCCTCATTTCATTATCGGGAACACATTTAAAATTTTCAACTTCTTCAAACAGTTCTACCAAACCAGACAGATCATCCATGTCCAACCCTGGACCTTCTAACAGCCTTATCTGTTTCTCATTTTTACTCCATGCTGCTATAAGTTTCCTCCTGGCTAAGGGCAGGTCTACCTCCTCTCCCTTACTCTCTTTCACTTTCCTATTCTCTGTTTTACCATACTCTAACCCCTCTTGGTACAGGTTCGGTAAAAACGTCTCAGCCAAATCGATACTGGCCTGAATTAAGCTGGTCTCCTTCTCAGCTGTCTTTCTCGACATGCTGCGAGTGGTCGCACATGCAGGATAGATCTTGGAATCTAGGGGCCGGTCCTCAACATTTACAGGCTGGCTCATCAGCTCCATGGCCGACCAAACGTCACCACCAGCTGAATCGTTACCCAGAAGGATGTCTACGTCAGTTCTCGGAAATTCTGATCGCACCCCTATTTCAACTGGTCCAGATACCAGCTCACAATTTATAATGATCCTATGCAAAGGCACCGCTTCTGTCCCTTTTCCTATGCCTCTCAAAGCTACCTCTCCCATCTCAGGACCAAAATCTAGTACCGTACTGTGAATCAATGACAGCTCAGCTCCCGTGTCTCTCCAGGTCCGCACTGGAACAGGTGTGTCTCCCTCTTTCACAGACACGGTTCCTTCTGAAATAAATTTCTCAGACCCCTCTCGTATTCTGTCTACCTGGGGCTTTCTCGTCGATTTACTGATCACCACAATACATCCTGTAGGGACTGCTGCTCTCCCTTTTCCTATCTCCTTCCTCGGAGCAAGGCACTTAGATGCAATATGACCCACCTTTCCACAATTAAAACAGGTCAAGCCAGGACCTCTCCTGCCGTCTTGCCTTTCCTCTTCCTTAGTTTTACCACTAGCTCCCGGCTGGATCTCTGCCTCAGCCGGCGGGCTTTCTCTACCATTCCCACGGTCTCTCTGGTAACTTTTATTCGAGGAAAACTTTGTCTTGTGGGTTAGGGCATATTCATCTGCGAACCTAGCAAATTCGGATATGGACTTATTCGGCTTCTAGTTCAAATACATCCGGATATCATCTGAAACACAACCTTTAAATTCTTCAATCAGAATTAACTCCCTGAGATGCCAAAAATCCTCTTCCACCATTTCTGCTGCACACCAACGATCCAAGAGCATACCCTTCTCATAGGCAAACTCTGCATACGTCTGATTCCACCCTTTCTTTAAATTTCTGAACTTTTGTCTATCGGCCTCAGGTACCAATTTGTAGGTCCGAAGAATGGCCTCCTTTACTTTCTCATAATTCTCAGACTCCTCCTCCTCCATGGACAACGCCGCATATGCCCGTTGTGCCTTCCCTTTTAACACACTTTGTAACAATGCCAACCACTGATCTTTGGGCCACTTCTGACTCACTGCCACCCTTTCAAAATGCAAGAAATAACTATCAACATCTGTCTCCTCGAACGGAGGTACTAACCTAAACTCCCGACTAACATTAAATCTCTCCTCTCGGTCTGACCCTTGAGCTCTTCGCTCTTGCCTTAACTTCTCCAGGTCCAAGTCATGTTGCCTCTGTTTCTCCTTCTCCTCATACTCCCTCTCCTTTTCAGCTGCTTCCAGCTGTTTTAACTTAATTTCATGCTCCCTCTTTAACTCCTTTAGCTGGAGCTCATGCTCCCTTTGCTTTTCGGCTCTTTCTTGTTCCTTTTCAGCTCTTTCCTTTTCTTTTTCAGCTGCTTCCAGCTGTTTTAACTTAATTTCATGTTCCAACCTTAATTTCTCCAACTCTAGCCGTCCCACTAGCTGGTGCCTTGTCAGGGATATTTTCCAATACCTCAGCCAAAAACACATTCTTCACAATATAATACTGAGTTATGGCCCTCCGCACCTCCAGCTTTTTCATTGACAACTTCACCTCTGCGAGGTTTAGTCCTTTAGCAATATTTATCAAGTCCAACTTTGTGGCAACCTCTAGCACCTCCAGAGTCGGGTTTTCTATATATTTGTCTACGTCCATCTTTGCTGGTTTCCCGTCTGGTTACCTGCGCAACCAGATCCAAGTTTGGACTTAAAAGCCCAATTTAATGGCCCTCCAATTTGGTATCAAATCTCGAGACGAGCCTCCACGTTGTTACGAACCCCGTAACTGGGTCACTTACCAGCAAAGATGGAGACGTCCATTGAAGTCTGATGATACTATTTTTAACAGTATTTATTAGTAAAAATACACAAAAGTAATATCAATGCAAATATACAGATAATATACGTCATCAATACTAAATCTAAAAGTGCGGGTATAATAATAATAAGAAATAAGCTCTATCGTTGTCTAGGGGATAATGTATTGTCTGATGGAAATATAAAGTTCACTCAGCTCATGCAGGCTGCAGCCTTTGGGGACCGCTGGGTTGCAATGGTTGGAGAGAGAGAGAGAGATTTGGGAGAAAAACTTGCCGATTTTCCTTTTATGATTTTGATCCATCAGGAGTCTCATTGTCGTGGCCTTTCACTTGTGGCCTCTCCTTTAGCTAAACCGTTCTTCCGTGGTGAGCCCGCCAACCCAGGCATGGGAGGACGCACACGAGCCCCCACTGGCTGTCGCTATTAAACGCTGTCACAGGATTTCTAGCATTTCTCCTGGTGCATCTAAAGGGGTTGTTCCCCAGACCCTCTTTTATCCTTACTCACGGGGTCTCAGATGTCAATCAGGTTGGGATGTTGCAATCCCTCAGCCAGCCCACTCTGGTCGTCCCCTGAGGGCTTCAATGAATAGTACAGTACTCAATACACAATTCCGTCTCCAAGAGACAATGGCCGTTATCAGTGGTTCCGTTTCGCTGAGGCCAGGACACATTCCAAACCTTGTGTATACTGGACGTCTCTCTTTCATTTCCTGGGTCCCAGACCCGAATTAATAGCGATCTTGCGATTCTCAAAAAGGAGGGGGTGACTTTGTACCCTTCGGTCCCTCAGAGTTGTGTCACATTCGTAACAATATCAACAAGAAATGATGCTAGAGAGGTAGTAATGGGGGACAAGGAAATGGTGGAAGAACTGAATAAGTATTTTGCACCAGTCTTCACTGTGGGAGACACTAGCAGTATGCTGAAAGCTCAAGAGTGTCAGGAGTCATAAGTGTGTGAAGTTGCTGTTACTAGGGAGAAAGTTCTTGGGAAACTGAAAGGTCTGAAGATGGACAAGTTACCTGGACCAGATGGTGCATACCCCAAAGTTCTGAAGGAGGAGGCTAAAGAGATTGTAGAGGCATTAGTAATAATATTTCAAGAATCATTAGATTCCAGAATGGTTCCAGAAGATTGGAATATTGTAGATGTCCCTTTACTCCGCTGTAATACTAATACATCTGACTTATGCTTCTCCTCCTCAGATTTCAGTGAAATTGATCATGTTATCATCACTTGTCCCTAAGGGTTCTTTGACCTTAAGGTTGCTTATCAATTTTAGTTCATTGCACAACACCAATCCAGAATAGCTGCCATGATTCAGTGATGCCTACAACATCATACCTGTCAATTTGTGTGCTGCAAGTTCATCTACAGTACCTAATGCCGTACTCTACATGTATTCAAATACTACACTTTCACATGTGTATTGGCCCTTTTCAATTTCGTCCACCTTTTAGATTGCAACTCACCCTGTTGCCGACAATTTTGCCTTATCAACATAAGACATAGGAGCACATTAGGCCATTCAGCCCATCTTGTTTGCTCCGACATTCCATCATGGCTACTCCCTGATCCCACTCAACCTCGTATACCTGCCTTCTTGCTGTATCCTTGGATACCCTGACCAATCAGGAAACTCAACTTCTGCCTTAAATATACCCACAGACTTTGCCTCCACCACAGTCTGAGGCAGAGTATCCCACTGATCTACTACTGTCTGGCTAAAAATGTCCTCCTGACCTTATTTCTGAAAGGTCATCCCTCAGTTTTGAGCTGTGCCCTCTAGTTCCGGATAACTCCACCACAGGAAACATCTTCTCCACACCTACCCTATCTAGTCCTATAAACATTTGATAGGTTTCGATATGATCCCACCACCCCCGCATTCTAAATTCCAGTGAGTACAGCCTCAAGCTGCCAAATGCTCCTCATTTGAATTGAATTGACGTTTTCTTACATCCTTCAAATATATGAGGAGTTAAAATCTTCGTTATGTCTCTGTCTGAATGTGCAATTTATAGTAATTTGTAATAAATAGTATGTACAACAGGACAATTGATATAACATAGAAATACAATTGTATCAGCATGATTTAATCATTCTGATGGCCTGGTGGAAGAAGCTGTCCTGGAGCCTGTTGGTCCTGGCTTTAATGCTGCGGTACCATTTCCTGGATGGTAGCAGCTGGAATATTTTGTGGTTGGGTGACTTGGGTCTCCAATGATCCTTCAAGCACTTTTTACACTGACATTGCTGTTCATTCTGTCAAATGGTTACAGTCTGAAGTTTGAACTGTGTTTTTCTCTCCACAGATGCTGCCTGCCCAGCTTAAAATTTCAGATTTCAGACATTTTACTTTTAAATTTGTGATTTGATTATTAGTTTGTCATTTGTAAATTTTCCTAACAGATAAGTAAATAACATCCTGAAGACAACCAATGAATTGTGACAATATCTCTGTGCCCCAAATTCAGTTTATTATTTATATGTATATTCAAATCTATATTATTAAATAACACATCTCATGCCTCATATTTGCCTGCTAACAAGTGCTTTTAGTGTAAATAGTTGTTTGATTGAAAGATGTTTTGAGGAAAGATCTCACAGAGATCATTAATATGCTACAATGTGAACTATTTTGCTAACGATTTTAGACATTACTGTGACAACAGTAAAACAAAATTGCAGAAAGTTAGTGAATTAAATAATTTCCACTAAAGTCAATCTGACCTGAATAATAGTCCATGCCACTTATTTTGTGATTATATGTCCTGTATGTAACTATGACTGTGTTTTGCACCTTGGCCCAGAGGAGCAATGTTTCATTTAGATGTATGCATGTGTATGGTTGAATGACACTTGAATAACTTTTTTTAAAAAAGTCACTGTTTCTTGGCCCATCCATTCTTCTAAATTCTAGTGAGTACAGGCCCAAAGATGCCAAATAGACTTCATATGTTCATCCTTTAATTCCCAGAATCATCCTTGTGAGCCTCCTCTGGACTCTCTCCAATGACAACACATCTTTCCTGAGATATGGGGCCCAAAACTGTTGACAATACTCCAAATGTGGCCTGACTAGTGTCTTATGAAGGCTCGGCATTATCTCCTTGCTTTTATATTCTAATCCCCTGAAGGAAATGCCAACATTGCAATTGCCTTCTTTACCACAGACTCAACTGTAAATTAACCTTCTGGGAGTCTTTCACAAGGACTCCCAAGTCTTTCTGCATCTCTGATGTTTGAACCTTCTCCCCATTTAGATAGTAGACCGCACTAGTGTTCCTTTTACCAAAATGCATCCACTACCAAAAGGAGTACCACTGTACCACTAGTCACTGGCAGCCAACCGGAAAAGGCCCCTTTTATTTCCACTCGCTGTTTTCTGCCTGTCAGCCATTCCTCTATCCATGCCAGCATCTTCCCCGTAACACCACAGGATTTTATCTTGTTAAGCAGCCTCATGTGTGGCACCTTTATCAAATGCCTTCTGAAAATTCAAGTAAATGACATCTATCTACTGCCTTTCCTTTGTCCTCCCTGCTTGTTACTCCCTCAAAAAACTCTTAACAGATTTGTCAGGCAAGATTTCCCTTTACAGACACCATGCTGACTTTGACTTATTTCAACATTAGACTCCAAGTATCCCAAAACCTCATCCTTAGTAATAGACTCCAACAATTTCCCAACCTCTACGGTTAGGCTAACTCGCCTATAATTTCCTTTCTTTTGCCTTCCTCCCTTAAAGAGTGGACTGACATTTGCAATCTTCCAGTTCTCTGGGACCATGCCAAAATCAAGTGATTCCTGAAAGATCATGACGAATGCATCTGTTATCTCTTCAGCATCCTCTCTCAGGACTCTGGGATGTTGTCTACCTGGTTCAGGTGACTTATCCACCTTAAGTCCTTTGAGTTTGCCTATCACTTTTTCCTTTGTAATAGCAATGGCACTCACTCATGCTCCCTGACATTCATGGACTTCTGGCACACTGCTGCTGTCTTCCACAGTGAAGACAGATGCAAAGTACCCAATAAGTTTATCTGCCATTTCTCTGTCCCCCATTACTACCTCACCAGTATAATTTTCCAGTGGCCTGATATCAACTCTCACCTCCCTTTTACTCTTGATATAACTGAAAAAACTTTTGGTAAGCTGCTTTATATTATGGGCTAGTTTGCCCTCATATTTTATCTTTTCCCTTCTTATAGCTTTTTTCGTTGCCTTTTGTTTGATTTTAAAAGCTTCCCAGTCATCCAACTTCCCACTCACGTTCATGAAGGATCCCACCTACTCTGTTCATGGACTGTTTGTCCCACCCCCATCAGAGAAGAGGCTACGTAGCATCCACACCAGGACCAGGATTCAAAAACAGTACTTTCCCAACCTCCACCCACTAGCTCCACCACTACTTTATTATTTCCCATCAGTCACCTTATGTACAGCTTAGAGTCACTTTGTAGGCATACCATCGATGTATATAAGTGTGCCAAAATCTTAGGCACTCTAGATGTTTTAGATAAATGTTTTAGATGTTTATGTTTTGTCTTCTGCATTAGCATATCAGAAGAAAAGAGCAAATTTTAAACTTCCAAGCATTCATTTTCCAAAAAATTAAATGTTAGAGTTTTTTATTTTGGTAAAGAAAGTAACATATTAAATAATAGACCGTTTTTCAAATAAAAACTTGATGTCTTTGTAGGTATAATTCGATGAAGATAACAAGCAGGAGCTAACAATCAATGACATAATGAGTTGAATGAAGTAAACTGATGAACTGAAACAGAAATGGATGTAGAGGGAATCAGACTGGGTGAAGGACAACCAAACTAAAAGGTGAGGGTATGGCAGAGTTGACAGTTTAACCTCTGAAGTGGAAACAAAGCCAAGACACTCACCTGTGCACAAAAGCACTGGGATGCTGAACAATGGCAGCAAGTGCTCTAGACCAACGAGTCAGAATTTGAAATTTTTGAGTCCACAGAAGAGCTAGAGAATGTGGATGTGTATAAGTGTTTGCAGCTGTCTGTGAATCATGGCACAAGTTCCCTGCATGTTTGGGGGCTGCATTTCTGTGAATGGAGTTGGTGATCTGGCCAGAATTAATGGCATCCTCAATGCTGACAAGTACAAGCAGATTGTCATCCATTATGCAATACCACTTGATGGGTCCCAATTTCATTCTGCATCAGAACAATGACCTTCGGCGAAAAGGAGTTCTACAACGGATGTATGGCCTCCACAGAGCCCTGATCCCAACATCATTCAGACTGTCTAGGGTTATGTGGAAAGACAAAAGCAAACAAGATAGTCAAGGTCTGCAGAAGAACAATGGCAAGTTCTCCAAAAATGCTTGGAACAACCTACCAGCCGATTTTCTTATAAAACTGCACAACGATGTACCTAAGAGAATTGATGCAGTTTTAAAGGCAAAGGGTGGGCACACCAAATATTGATTTGGTTTCTTTTTTTTTTTGACTAATAATCTTTATAGGATTTTTTAAATATTTAGAAATGTTTCATTTCATTGTTTTTGAAAGCATCTTCGCTGTACAGAATTTTTACATTTGCCTAAGAATTTTGCATAGTACTGTATTTATGTTGATTGTATGTCATTATTGTTATCCTGTTTTTAATCTTGTGTTCTTTTGTGCTGGGTCGGATCCAGAGTAAAGATTGTTTCATTTTCCTTTATACTTGTGTACTGGAAATAACAGAAAACTATCTTGAAATCCCAGTCCACGCTGTGTGACAAGTTCAACAGAACACTGAGGTAAATTCTTAACCAATGGTTGTACAAACAAGGTATTATTGAGTCAAAAAACCGGAAACATAGGTCACACCATCTGTTTCCCAGGATGTCTAAGGACCAGAAGCAGAGGTAATATTTTAGGGTCCTGGGTCCTGTGCTCAGCAACTGGTTGGTAGGAAAGTCAGCGCCAGTGTGGACCCTCTCAGACCTGGCGCCATGTTGATAATGGGAGCAAAAAGAGGAACATAATCTATTATGTACAATACGGGTAACCACAAGACAGTATAGCAGTTTAATCCTTGACATTCAGTTAAAAGATCATCAGCAAGTTCACTCCAACATCACAGGGTTACTCCAGATCAGTCCATGAGGACTGTAGTGACAAGAACAGTGTCGGGGTTGGGTTAAGTACTCTGAGGCAGTTCATGTCTCGATCTCATCTCTCCACTCTTTTTTCTTAAAAAGATTTACAGAGTGCAACACATAGATACATCTCAACGTAACTTGTGTATATTCATATACCGTAATAAAATTGATCAAAATATTATCTGGATCACTTCCTCCATTTCCCTCTCCTCATCTCCCTATCTCCTCCTCCCCATCTCTCTAGCTCCTCCCCTCGCTCCCCCATCTCCCTATTTCCCATCCCCTATTGCCTCCTCATCTCTCTAGCTCCTCCTTTCCCTTTCTCCCTCCCCATTTCTCTAGTTCCTCTCCTCCCTCTCTCCCTCCCCATCTCCCTACCTCCTTCCTCTCTCGCCCTCCCCATTCCCCCACTTCCTGTTCCCCTTCTCCTTCCTTCCATATCTCCCCCCTCCCAGAAAACACAAGTTAGACTTGCCTTCGGGAGTCTGCTCCACAATCACCCGAGGATGAAAACACGGCCCACGTGAGGCTAATCACTGCAACAGTCCAACATTCACGGCCCCGGCCCCCGCCCCCACCCGGCTGAGGTGGTGTACGATCTCCTCGAAATACATTGCATTGGTTTTGCCCAAGTTTTGACAGCATCTCCCAAAATCAAGGACATTTGATGCATCGGCACACCACGACAGCAAATTCCCCTTTAATTTCTGCACCATCCTGACTGGGAAAGGAGTGGTCCCTGGGTGAGAATCCGCCAGTACCTTTACCAGTGGTCCAGAGCATCCACCCGCCATCAGCAGGGCACGCTGGCCTCCTCACTGATTCCCGAAAGTGAATGGAAAAGAGATTGTTAAGGAACGCAACCTCCTGGTGTGCCTGTAAATTTCCACTGTGGGAGATCAGAATATAACTGAACAACAGACTAACGCTCCTCAAAGAATGATCTCCGTCGAGAATAGTTTTGTCATTAGAGTATGAATTATTTACTATTTCAGTGCCAATACTGTGCAGTCTCACGCCCCAAAGGAAATGGAGAAAGTGGCAGCCAGCACTGTTATATTTAAACCATTCCAGATGGAGACTGTGGGAGCGGTACACAGCATTGACGGACAATCGGTGTTTAATGTCCCGCTCCTGGTTACCTGCACCACCACAAGTATTTTGTTTTGAAACAACAGTTTACTGAGCTTTGCAGAAGTTAATGGTCTCCAGTACCGGGACTGAACTCAGATGCGGGGTTTGAATCTACTCTCTGGATGCCCTGTGTTTCAGGCTGGCTTCTACCTTTGGACAGGTACTATGTTCCAGGCTAAGTGACAAAGAAGGTCCCAATGGGACTTGCTGAGTTTATTTCCTTCAGTCTGACCAAGAGCTTATTTCCAAAACTAGAAGTCAACTAAAACTCCCACAACCTTAGTCAGAGGGGTTTGCCCAACATCAGTCAGATGATCTGAGCACCAGCTGTTCTCCTCTTAACAGCACCAGTCTGAGAAAGAAGACTCACTGGAGTAAAATAATCAACTCAAACGGTTAAGGCAAGAGGAGATGCGTGATCTTTGAAGGAAACAGGGCCATTGCATTTTTCAGGGATGGACCTAATCAAAAGTGAAATCGGTTCATAATTTCAGCTTTTATTGAGTTGTGTGGCACCCGCCAAGCGTGTGCTTTGTTCCCGTCGAGAAAAAACACGATTATGAAACAGCAGCCTAAATATTACAGATGCCGAGGAGCATCAATTCCTTGCAAAATCCGGCCACCAGAGTGTCCGCTTCTAGTTCTGAATTTAACTCTACCCTTATCGATTGAGGGCGAAATCTCATCTGTAGTTAAACCTGGAAGTAGCATAGCCTTCAGAAAATTAGTCCACTCTCCGCGCAACATTGCAAGAGTGGGTGAACATGTGGGAATTATTTTTTGACCTCCGGGATTTCAGGATCAATATTAGCTTTTCGAGATGCAATGTATGGTTGGGAATGTTGGCCCATTGATATTCTTAAGGTTACTGGATGTCAGCGCGGGGGACAGTTGCGGCAGCAGCGGGAGAGAGCAGCGAGGCAGCCGGGCCAAGCCCAGCAATGCTCAGCATCGCCACTAGATGGTGGTGTCGGCCCACGCTTGGGACTGCCGCGTTCGTGAGTTTTGTGAAATGGGAACCACGACCCATATCAGCTGAACTAACTGTTGACCCATTCTACGGATCCAACAGAGTTCCTTTAAATTACTGGTCCTTACAATAACCCTTGGGGGTTATATTTCCCTTGGAGATTTCAATTTATGGTCAATATATGAAAAGGGAGGAGAATTTTTCTTACAGAATTTCCCCCGTGTTTGCAGCCCTAGTTTCACTTCTTATCAAACCACTCGCACATTCAAAAAAGAACTTTTAAAACTTGAAGGAACTTTTGTAGCAGTAACATCCCTAACTTCTGGGATGTACGGTTTCAACTAGCAGATTAACGGCCGTTTTTACAGGAAATAAAGGCGCAAGTTCGGTGTTCTAACCGTCGGTAATCAAAATCATCGTCGGCTCCAGGGAATTAAATCCACCCACTCAACATAAGTTAATTAATAAAATATCAGTTAACAGAGTTTTGTAAACATTTGGCAGATCAGTAGATTGTTCAGTTCGTTTTTAATTTTTGGGTTTGAGTTATAATTCGATTTTAAACGTAAACCACAAATTAACGGACAGTTACCGTTTGCGTTCGGCTGACTTTCTGCTAACTCACTCACACACAGCTGAGATTCGATGCAAAGTTCGGGAGATTTAAAAACGTCCAAAGCTTCATTGTTTTTACGTAGGGAACAGATCTGGCTGAAATTAAGCGCTACCCCAAAATCATCCAAGTTTGTTCGGTCGGGTGAGCGGGCACTTCACACCGCCGCTTGGGTTCGGCCCACGTCTTCGCCATCCCGTTCCCCACCGGCTCGCCTGAGCTTGTCGAGGCGAAATCCTCACGCGGGATCCAGACACCGTTGCTTATCGATCCCACCCGTTGAAATATTACACTCGCTTCTAATTATTTCATGGAATCACGGCAATTTTATATTATCAAAACGAGTATGAAAAGAGAAGAATTTATTGAAGATCGGTGTACAAACCAATGGAATTCTCCTGACCTGTACACAGAAATCTGTACACTAAGAAAATGTAAACAATTTTAACGTATTTAAATGAAATTAAAATATATACTTAAATATCAGTGAACAATTGCCAGTCATTTACAAGTGGTTGGCGCCCGGGTTTAATTCTCCGTCCGCCTTGTTCGGACAACAAACATGTTTAGTTCGTCATTAACGTGAGGAAAAGTTCGGCCGTCTCCACTACCCGGCTCAGTCACTTCGCCGAACCAAGTCCGCTCCTCCAAAACTCCAAGCCCCCGAAACTCGGGATTCGGCGCACGGCCGGGAGATGGAAACTCTCCGCCGGACCGAGCACCGCACTCACCTCCACCGTTACCAGCACAGACGACAGCTGTATTCTGAAGCATTTCCGTCCGTGGAAAATTTACTTAATGAATGTAACGGCAGACTTTAGAACAACTCTCGTCTCTAATACAAATTAACACGAACTGAATCGGATGTAACTGTACCGAAGAGACCAACAGTCCGGGCTGTTTGACCAGTCCAGCCGGGACCTCCACGAGATGGAGGGGCCGGTGAGTGGGGAGATTCCCCGGAGTCCCGCGTCCGTGTCCGTGTCCAACAGCAGACTTCATGATAGGTAATACATTCCGTACGTGACCGGGGCGCTGAAGATGCCGGGAATGGGCAGTCCCGGGCGCTGGAAAGGGTTCGACGGCCCGTACAGCGAAGGGGCAGTGAGGTGGGAGCCCAGAGGGAATGGGATCCCGAACGAGGGGAGAAGCGGTTTGGCCGATAGTTTGAGTTTCTCCAACTCGGCCTCTTGAAGCCGCTTCGCTTTCGCCCTGCGGTTCTGGAACCAGATTTTCACCTGGGTCTCGGTCAGGTTGAGGGAGCTGGAGAACTCGGCTCTCTCCGCGATGGACAAGTATTGTTTCTGGCGGAACTTGCGTTCCAGCGCTAACAGCTGAGAGGTGGTGAACGGGGTCCGTGGCTTTCTGTTGTTTTTGTGTTTTCGCAGGGCGCACGGGGCCGGGCTGGGCTCTCCTGTAATCAAACGCAAAACACACCCAATAAAGAAACCATAGCATCGGAAATCAGAATAGAACTCCCCGGAGTAACAGATACAAAGCGCTGGAGGAATGCAATCGGCTGAAAAGTCGACAGTTTATCCCCCTCCACAGATACTTTGTGTGTGATACTCTGGATTTCCAGCTTCTGCGGTGTTTAGAACTCTCCAGCGCCGAGGGTAAAGGCCGCAGCATCGAGGGTGTGGTTTTAATTACGGCCCAGGAAGGAAAGTGACCCCCTCCCTGATAGATCTTAGCGGTACCATGTCAGAGATTCCCCCGCATTAGCCGTTCACTCGGGGTACAACCGGCTCCACAGATCACTGCTCAATTATTCACGGGTCATTTCGGGAGTTCGTTGCTAACAATAAGGCGAATCCCCTCACCCCCCAGGGCAGCCAATTTACCGGGAACTCCTCCCAAGCACTAAGTCACATCGGTACCGTGTGTTCGGGCGGTAACTCCTGCCTGGACCCAGGTTATCGTTCTTCCGCGGCGAGTTATCGCGTCAGCGCCGTTTGTGATCCACACCACTCCGCTTTTTAACGCACGCCGCTGTGTTTGTTAAATTAATTATACCTTCGAAACTATGTCCTACCTTAGCTTCACGCGAGCAAGGGAATTTCTTGGTGTTCCGGTGTATTTGACAATAAACATTAAGATTCCCAAACTCTGTTGTCTTATTTTTCGTGCGTCCGCCTTCTGCACCCACCCCACCCCCACCGCTCCGCTCTGGTTCAGCGCTGCATTTGGCCGCGACGAGTTTAAAGTGAGTTGGGGTCGGTTTGGGGAAATGGGGCAACTCTGGGGTCACTTTCCGAGCTGCCGCCGGGGCGGGGCGCCGACCCAATCGGCGCTGAACCGAGCGGGCGGAATAATGAGTCCAAAAACAAGAGAAAATCTGCAGATGCTGGAAATCCGCGCAACACACACAAAATGCTGGAGGAACTCAGCAGGCCAGGCAACATCTATGGAAAAGAGCACAGGCGACGTTTCGGGCCAAAAGCCGTCTGCCAAGCATGGGGTCTCTCCCTCCCACTCCCCACACCGCACTGATGAGTGCCGGATTCCCCCAGACCACCGCCCAGTTCCCAGCACTCACTTGCCGGAGGAGAGTAGCCGGCGTTCGGAACCCACGCCGACACGTCCTTCTCGTTCGTACTTTCCGAGTCGAGAGAGCAGGAATTCTCCGACAAGTTCTGGAGTTCCTCCGCCGAGTGGCTCTTACCAGGGTACTCAGTCCGGGAGAGACCGACAGGCGGGACGGGGACCTCGGGGAGAACGACCTGAGTCCTGGGGAACCTCCGAACCGATATCAGCGACTCGACGCTGAACGGGAGGCTGGCGATTGTACATCCTTTCGAGTCGACAGGAACCCCGTCGCCACAGTCTCGCCCCTTCTCCGGCGTTTCCCAGCCTTTCTCCCGCTCGTCCGCATCCTGGGTCAGAGGTCCCGGCGGAGAATTCATCCCGCGGAAGGATGGGGCCATACACCTCCGGAAAATGAGTGCGACCCTCCCCTCAGTCCGGCCCCGCTGACATGGGAGCGCCCGTCAACCAGATCGCAACCTCTAGATGAAAAACTCGCTCTGGAACTTTTGCAAACTTGGAGCCCAGTTGGTCGCTTTAAACATTTCGGATCCTTCCTGTCATCCGAGTCGCCTCCAATGAGCAGCCCGCTCGGGCTTCTGACGACCGCAGAGCGGCCCCGATTGGGTTTCCAGCTCGGAAAAGGAACAATCAACATTTGGGAGGCACTGAACAGTTTAGAGATTCCTCGTTTACTAAAGGCCCGAGGAATCTGCGACCAAACCGGCCACAAGCGCAGTTTCAACGCAATTAAACTGTAAAGGAGCCTTGAACGAGGTCCCGCTCCCAGTGCGGAAAACCGACGCCGCAAAATGAAATCACCTCCGGATAGAGAATTTGACAGCAAATGTCCGCATTCTACATTCGCAAACACGCTCCTTTTCACAATTACTCACGCACCCTCCACACTCTCTCACCTCCTCCTCCCTCAGTCACCCTCCTCCTCAATCTCCTACTCACATCCTCCTCCTTACCCTCTTCCTCACTAACCCTCCTCCTCATTCACTCAACCTCCTCACTCACACGCTTCCTCACTCATCCTCTTCCTCATTAACCCACCTCCTCACTCACTCATCTTCCTCATTCACCCTGCTCCTCACTCATTCTCCTCCCCCTCACACTCCACGTCCTCACTCTCCTCCACACTCACCCTCCTCACCCATCTCCTCCTCCCCGGATCTCAGCTCAGATTAGAAATGATCTTTCAAGAATGGCTGGATTCTGGAATGGTTCTTGAAGATTAGAACATTGCAAATTTCACTCCACTCTTCAGGAAGGGATAGAGGCAGAGGAAAAGAAATTATAGAACAGTTAGTCTGACCTCAGTGGTTGGAGTTGATAGCTAAGGATGAGGTCTTGGGGTACTTGGAGGCACGTGATAAAAAAAGGCTGTAGATAGCATGGTTTCCTGAAGGGGAAATCTTACCTGACGGATCTGATGGAATTTTTTGAAGAAATAACAAGCAAGATCAACAAAAGAGAATTGGTGAACGTTGTGCACTTGGATTTTCAGAAGGCCTTAACAAGGTGCCACATTTGAGGCTGCTAAACAAATTAAGAACCTATTGTATTTCAGGAAAGATTCTAGCATGGATAAAGCAGTGGCTGGTTAGCAGGAGGCAAAGAGTGGGAATAAAGGGAGCCTTTCTGGCTGGCTGCCGGTGACTAGTGGTGTTCCATAGGGGTCTGTGATGGAAATGATTCTTTTTACATTATATGTCAATGACTTGGACAGAACCAATGACTTGAGGCAACGTTTACAGACAATACAAAGATAGGTGGAGGGGCGGGTAGTTTTAAGGAAGTAGAGAGGCTACAGAAGGATTTAGTTAGATTAGGAAATGGCAGATGGAATGCAGAGTCAGGAAGTGTTTGGTCATGGACTCTGGTAGAAGACATGAAAAGGATAACTATTTTCTACATGGAGATGAAAATTTCAAAAATTTGAGGCACAAAGGGACTTGGGAGTTTTGTGCAGGATTCCCTAAAGATTGATTTGCAGGTGGAGTCGGTGGAGAGGAAGGCAAATGTGATGTCAGCATTCATTCCAAGAGGACTAGAATATAAAAACAAGGATATAACACTGACACTTCATAAAACACTGGCGAGGCCTCACTTGGAGTATTGTGAGTAGTTTTGGGCCCCTTGTTTTAGGAGGATGTGCTGAAACTGGAGTGGGTTCAAAGGAGGTTCACAAAAATGGTTCCAGGGTGGAAAGGCTTGTGGTAAGAAGAGCGTTTGATGGCTGTTGGCCTCTACTCTCAGGAATTCAGAAGAATTAGAGGTGACCTCATTGAAACCTGTCGAATGTTGGAAGGCCTGGTAGAGTGGATGTGGAGAGGATGGTGGGATAGTCAGAGGACACAGCCTCAGAATAGAGAGGCGTCCTTTTAGACAGAGAGTAGTACATCTATGGATTTTGTTATCACGAGAGACGGTGGACGCCGAGTCATTGGGTATATTCAGGCACAGGTTGAAAGATTCCTGACTGGTCAGGGCACGAAGGGATATGGGGAGAACACAGGAGACTAGGATTGAGAGGGAAATGGTTTAGGCATGATGAAATGGCGGCGCAGACTTGAAGGGCCAAACGGCCTAGTTTTGCTTCTATATATTATGATCTTATGGTTCTCACCCACCCTCCTCCGAAGCCAGGGCTCGAGCTAAAAGCCAAGGTTTTTAATCAGCAGACCGGTGATATTGTGGAAGGCGCCGGCTGCGGTCAGATCAATCGCTGAAGCGATGTTGGGGAGAACAGGCAAAATCAACTGTCCTTAAAACGTCCATGTCTCTTATACGCATTTCTCCGATCACTCTCGCCCCGCCACCGGAGACATACTCTCAACCCATGGGTATGGTTTTAAACCGCTTCCTGTACCGCACACATCATCATTCATATAGCAGACATACTCTGTACCGAGAAACCTTTTCGAGTTTAATTTCCAGCCTGGCTTTCATTGCGCGCTATGATTAACGATCGGATGAGATGCCGTTTTGATCACAGAAATGTCTCCTTCCTTCGGCTCTCTCGTTGTTCGGGTCCGTGCGTGCTGGAAGCGGCTCCAGTTTGTGTTCATTGGAACAAAACACCGAAACCCCCACTCACCTCACCGTTCCCTGAATTCCCGGCCACCGTTACCGGGCATGCCGGTGTACGTTTCTACGTGCCGGCCGGGCCCGCACAATTCTCAAGTGCTTGCCCGTTTCAGGCTCGGGGCTTTCGGTTATTTTAGGCCCTGAATCTTGAAAGTGTTTTTCCTCAATCCTCGACCTCTGGATCAACTCTGAATTCTTCAACGAGATCCCCAATAACGGCTCATTTGCAAATGGTTATACTTTGGAAGAAACCCTCGCGGCTTGTTCGCCGTGTAAGACTTGTTGAAGTTTAACGTGAATTTCAATGTACTGATTCCGTTCAACCGGTGCCGGTGGTTCCGTGTGGTTCAGAATTTACTGAACCGTTTGATATTAATGTTAACAGTCGGTCTGCTATTAACTAGACCATTTTAAAATTAATGTTAACTTGATTATCAGTCTAACTAACCGTTATTAACTCGACAGTTTGATGTTGACATTAACTTGACTGTAGGTTTAATGAACTATCTAAACTAGGCAGTATGATATTAAAGTTTGGGGGTAACATTTACAGGGTAACACGATATAAGTGAGAGGAGAGGTAGTCGAGACATTCCGCGACAGAACAAGTCACGGACAAGGGTTCCTTTCCCCCCATCGTCCGTGGGGAGAGGAGAGGGTGGAGTCTGTATGTCCCCTCTGCAATCTTATCCGCTTCTTCTGCAGCGCGCGATGGTGCTTATTCTGAAATTTGGGAACGATTTATCGCAGGCCTCACTAATCTGAAACAGTTTACTGGAGATGTCTCTCAGTAGCGTATGAACTTTATTTTGCCTTGTTTTTCCTCAATGCACTGCGTAACCGGATCTGTATGCAAGAGAAGCTTTCCACTAGATCTGGTACACATGACAATAAAATTCAAAACAACGAATTTCAGACATCTCTCTGTGATATTAAACCTGATTGCGATTTTAATTGAATCAATAATACACCGATACCGATTTATTACCAGGGTTCCGTAGATGGGTGGTGAAGACAGCGACACCCCAATGAAAGGTTTCGGCCATGAACGTCAACCGTCGACGCTGGCCGGCCTGCCGAGCTTCTCTAACAATTTGTGTGTGTAGCACTGATGTCCCCGGTTCTGACTCAGAAAGCTGGTCAACCGGAGTAATCTGTAATTTCCAAAATGAAAAGGCGAGAGATTTCCGTTCCATGTTTCAAAGGCAAGTTAATTTTCGATGAATTAAATCGATGAAGTTAAATTTGAATTATCACCTTTCATTACAACACATGAACAACCCAAACACTAACATTTAACACGTTATAGATTTCCGCTGGAGTCGGAGCCAATTGTGCTCATTTCGTTTGACCACACACTGAAATACTTTCTCTGTACGACCGGCAAACCCATTAACAATTATCTGCAAAGTTTTAAACCAAATAAGTAAAAATTGAAACCTTTTGTTTGACGCGCCCGTACCTCTCCCCCCTCCCCCAGATGCGCCTACGGTAGTACCTGGTACGGGGAACGGTTCTAAAAACTAGATTTTTTTTGTTCTACTGCTTCTGTTCTCTTTTTTTGGGCAGTAAATTTATGTTTTTGGGTAGTAAATTTATGTTTTTGGGTAGTAAATTTATGTTTTTGGGTAGTAAATTTATGTTTTTGGGCAGTAAATTTATGTTTTTGGGTAGTAAATTTATGTTTTTGGGTAGTAAATTTATGTTTTTGGGTAGTAAATTTATGTTTTTGGGTAACCCGAGAATGCGGCGAACTTGCTGAAATTTGGCGGCCGCTCGCTGTTCACATCCCGACATATTGAACTGATTCTGGTCGAACTAACTCAACTAACCTGACATTTCAGAATCTTCAAAGCGAGTTGGTGCTTATGGGGCCTTTTTACTGTGAATAGTCGTAAGCGTCAGGAAGAAAGGCAGTTTCTGGAATAATAAAATGCCTTCAAATGGAAATAAAGATGTCACAATAAATTAACATGGTAACGTGCAAACGGAATTAAAACCAAACAGAGAAATTCTAGATCTGAACCGTCTTCAGGCGGACACCACCTCCTCATACCCGCCGCGGAGACACTCGGCCTCTCTCTGTACTTTGTTCCTGTCAGCTCTTCGCTGCGGACTGTTAATATCTTCCCTCTTATCTGTCACTCTGAAATTGTTCGTTAATAATGTGACTGTTGTTGATCAGTCGCCGCGTCTGTGGGGAGAAAGGGCTCCCCAAAAGTTTCATAAGCTATTTATTTGTTGAAACGAAATCAGGGAATGGGTTTTGCTTTTGCTCTCCGCTCTTGGGGCTTGCTGAACGTGGAGGGACTCCGCAGGTCCGTCCCCAAACAGATCAATGCCAGATATTTTTTTTAAAACGCTTTATTTTTAACGGTGGATAATTTGATCCTCGGGTCAATGTGTGTTCAACGAATTGGGCACTAAATATTCTTCACTTTACTGTTCTTATCGTACTTCCCCTGGTTTGAATTCCTCGGGTGCGGAGATGAAAAGGAAGGCGGCTGTCGGTAAAGTGGAATTTGCACAGGACGCTCCGCTCAGTTCGTCAGACTCTGCAGTGACACGCGGGGGTGATCAGGGCATCAAATTACATTGCGAATTAACTTATTCCCGTTTAATCTAAACTGTATTAAACTGGGTGAAATCGGCCGTGGTTTCGGAAATTCTATTCTGGTTATTCATTTATCAGGACATGAAAATATGATCTTATGTTTTGAATTTATTAAATTCATTTTGCAACTCATCGAATTAATTAAGTCATCAGAATTAAGGAGCGCCTCTGATTGTGCCCCGGGAGTGCGGCCTGCAGTGTGCGTCGTGGTCTACCTCACAGTGCAGTGGCCAAGGAACATTCCCATGGACCACTTCATCCACCCCGTTGTAACTGGCTCCGAGCCTGTCGTTGACAAGTTTCGGCGAAAGGGAAAATGTGATCAACTCTAAACAAAATATTTTGAGAGGAAGCCGAAAGACATCACAACACCTTCGGGCAAACGAGCGGAATGGCCTAAGAGAGAAGCAGTGTCATTTGTTCAGTAAACGACCGCCTTAAACCGCAGAACTAGCTGGTACACAGAAACGCCTACTCCAGCTCCAGTTTCACAATATACTTTAACAAATACAACTCCGGATCAGAACCAGCATTTCTCGATTTCAGGGAAAAATCTAAAGTTTCAGCAAGTATGGAAGAGCTTTCTTTCGACGTGATGATGCCCCGGCCGCCTTCACGATCGGCAAACTGTCCGACAGCAAGATGTGCGAGGAAGATGTTTCAACTGCGCTGGCAGCCGAGTCTCGAAGGAAACGGTTTGATGTTTGCAATTCCCCGGGAGTAGGGGAATGTTCCCAAGACCGAACGGAATTGGAAATGAAAATCGGAAACCTTCACTTCGAAGCGAGCCAGTAATTTTACTTCAACTTCGCGACAGCAGCCCGTAATTATATATATATATATATATATATATATACAAGTATTCAGTATGTTAGATCCGAGTGGCAGGTCGAACGAGGTCTCGGAGCCGGCGAGGTGCAGTCCCCGGATCCTCTTTGTAGTTTGACATATGTTGTCAGTAATTAATTCAGCCCGGCCTAATTTTTAGCTTTTCAGATACTGTTAATTTTAAGTGGAACCAGGCAGTGAGTAATGATATTGTTAACATCTGCAGGCGGCAGGGGTGAAGACAAGCTTTCATTCCCGGCGGGAGATGAGGGCCAAGCCAGAGGAGCTGGACTTTTAGAGCCGCTCAGCTGTGGTTCCGGCCGGCGCCTCCCGCTCCAAACCCCGGGGAGGAGAAGCGTGCGGCAGCCAGAGTCAGAGCGCACGGTAACTCGTGGTCCCTGTCCCTTCTCTAGCCGGTCTTGTATTTTATCGCTGGAAAATGCACTCGGCGTCTATGCTCCCTGTCCCTTCTCTAGCCGGTCTTGTATTTTATCGCTGGAAAATGCACTCGGCGTCTATCGGCCACTCTAAGACAATAATTTCCGCGATTTGCGTGTTAAAGTTGAATCGGCGATGCCTCAGCTGAACTCAGACGTTACTCGAGGACATTCGGTCCGTCCACTCATTCTACACACACCGGAAAAATGTGTTCCCCCCCCCCCCCCGTTCCCTCGAGGGTGCAGGACACGTTCTCCGGGAAGAAAACTAGTTTCCCAAGGTCTCGGGAGCGTTGGTGTGGTCCCCAGATCTCTCATCGACCCCGAAGGACAATCCCAGACGCCCACTGATGGTATTAGACGCTACCCGGAAGCTTGGCCGGTCTGTCCCGGTGGGCAGCCGGGGAGAGAGCTGCTGATCGTTTGGTCTCGGTCCGATTCTCTACATATGCCAGTACTTAGCAGAGGCCTCGGGTTATATACGAACCCTACCTCGGCGGACCGAGCTTTAAGCTGTGAGCTGCAAAAAAGGGCACGGCATTTGCCGTAGAGGCCCTTCGTCCAGGGTGGCTCCCTGGCTGGGGGCTCGGTCCGACAGAGGCTGAGGTGAGCAGACATTTTCCTAGGCGGTGGTCGGAGTTCTCGGACACACTGACTATTGGTGGAACTCAGCGGGCCACGCAGCATCAAAGTAATTTTATCATACAAGTATGAATGCTATGGTATGCTATCATGGGATTCATTTTCTTGCGAGCATTTACAGTAGGTGCAAAGAAATTACAATCGAATCATTGAAAACCTATACACAGACTGATAACCAATGTGCAAATACAAAAACAGCAAACAAACCAATAAACAAATAACACCGACAACACGAGTTGTAAAGTTGAGTCCTTAGGTTGTGGAATCAGTTCAGAGCGGGTGTGGGTGAAGTTTTCCCCGCTGGTTCAGGAGCCTGATGGTTGAGGGGTAACACCTGCTCCTGAACCTGATGTGGGTCCTGAGGCTCCTGATCCTGTTTCTCGATGGTGTGGATGGTGGTGTCCCTGATGATGGGTGTTGCTTTCTTGTGCTGGTGTTGGGAAGGGCTCTTTCTGTGATGGATTGCTGTGTCCACCACCTTCCCCTCTTGGACGTTGGTGTATATGTACCAGGCCAAGATGTAACCAGTCAGCGTCCTCTCCACCGTGCAGATTTTGTAGTTTGTCCAAGAAATGAACAGTCGTCGTTCCAAATCTCCAGCATCTGCGGGATCTCTCGTGACTCTAAGTGAAAATTCGGCCACTGAGCAGCAACACACAATGTCCGCTTGGGGAGTTCAGCGGTGGAGGAGCGTCTGTGGGCGGGGGGGGGGGGGGTGGTAGGAAGGGGGTACCTAGTCGATACCTAGTTGATAATTTTATCTGGTCCTACTTTACTTCAGAGATGTTGCGGCTCCTCGACCACAGATTCTTCAGGAATCTGTGTGCGTCACATCTGCTGGGACCCTGTGTGTCCATTCAGAGCTGCGATTCAGTTAAATCTGGACGCTGGGATCGGTGACAGGACGGGCTGGAGGGGCCGATCGGCCGCACTGAGAGCCTGCCCCGGCCCGGGATTCCATCACCATCTCCCAGCAACGGGCGCTCGGGTCTGCACCGACTCGCGGATAACACCCCGTCTGATCTGCGCCGGTGCTCGGTTGAAACATTGGTAACGCACGGGGACAAATTAGCGGGAAAATCCGGCAAAGACCGACCGCCCGCACCCCCACGCACGCCTTCTCTCAGCCGGGAGAGACTAGCAGCTACGGATCCAGAGTCGACAGTCCGCTGCCCACACAGACACCCTCGGAGCCCCTCCAGTAGTTTGCTTTCGATGCAAGCTAATTTCTTTATTCTGTGCACATATATTAATGCACGAAGTGTCGGAACTCACCAAAACACTCGGCCCAATGTCACGGAGAGGGGACAGCATCATCAGCCGTTCACGTCTTGTGGATTGACAGACATTGTATGAGGAGGGCTTGATTGGGCATAAAGATGGGTGGGATGTCATTGAAATATAGAATGTTGAAATCCTCCATAGAGTAAGATTTGAAGAGGATGTTTCCTGTGGTGGGGGAGTCTAAAACCAGACTACACGCCTCAGTGTAGAGGGGCGTCCTTTTAGAACGGAGATGAGGATAAATTTAATTAGCCAGGCAATGGTGAATCTGTGGAATTCATTGCCACAGGCGGCCGGGCCAAGTCATTGGGTATGTTTAAGGCAGAGGTTATTAAATTCTTGATTAGTTAGGACATGAAGGAATATGGGGAGTCAGCAGGAGATTGGGGCTGAGAGGAAAATTGGATCAGAAAATGCAGAAATGGCGAAGACTTGATGGGCCAAATGGCCTAATTCTGCCCCTATATCCAATGGTCTCATCCAGGTGCTCCAGCCCAAGTCATCAAAGTGTGAGATGTTGGGAGTTGAGTTTAATGTACTTTGCTCTAGTGCTTTTCTACAAATGACCACTGAAAGAACAGTGTTTTATTAAAGTAGGATAAATATATAAATATAAGGAATAAGAGAGGATTTGGGAGCTGGAAAGGACAATGGATGAGAGTACATTGTTATATTGGAAAGGTTAGGACTGGAATATATTCAATAAATTTAAAATGCTTTATGAAATGATCAACTGAATAAAAGATCAAATCAGAGACAGGCTTGGTCTGTCTGGATAGTTCAAGTACAACTTTATTGGGTGAGCTGATGGACGAGCCAATGGGTGACCAATGGGCAAATAGTGAGTAAGCCAGTGGGAGAACCAGAGAGGGGACATAATCCATTCTATTTCTCATCACTGATCTATTTAAACCAGTGACTTCCCCACACATCACTCCTTGCAGGCAGACTTGCTGTGTCTCACCTGAGTCTCTCCTACAGCAGAGCTCAGGGAATCAGTCTGTATGCCATTTGCTTTGGAAGTCTTTGCAGAAATGGGACATATAATAATACTCCAGGCTCCGAGTCAGAAAACTCTGCCCAGGTTTCATACTTGGTATGTAAATGGATGCATCTGGGACTGTACACATGTGGAGCAGATTGCAGTCACTTGGCACACATGCACACAGATGGGTTTGGCCAGAGACACATGTGAACTACTTGAGTTTGGAAAAAAAAATTAACATTAAAGCTGAAAGGGAGATGTTGTACTTCAACATTAGGTTGACAACATTATAAAAAAAGATTTCCTTTCCCAGTATGAATCCTAGTTTCCCACACTTTAGTTTGGGAAGTCACTTCCGCTTTTCCTAAGATGCACAGATGGTTGCATACAACCCTAACACGCTGTTCAGGGCAGGCAGCTGGGTATTTGCACTATGCCAATGGACCCACTTATGTCAATTACCTTCTGCTACCTCCACCAATCTTGCTTCCTAATTTCAATATCAGTCTTACTTTTGGTGGTGTTGTTTGGGTGAGCCTCACTCGTGTTTGAGCTTAAGCACACGGGTGGAGTTAGACAAGTGCTCCCCAGAAGGTGGGTTTTCCACTGCAGCTGGTGTACCACCTGCTTTCAGAAAACTGGAGCTCACAGAGCTCAGGGCTGGGAGTGTTTAGATGAGCACTTGAACCACTGCGGAGGGAAGGCACACAATCTCCATCAAGCAGGAGGTACTGCAGCATTAGGACGACAATTGTTAGGATGAGAACAGCTTCTTCCCTGAGGACAATAGACCAAAACTCCCTGCCACCATCCAGGTGTTCATCACACATGAACAGCCAATAGCGTTATACTTCCTAATTCTTAACTTGTGTTGTAAATGTACCTTATGCTCAATGTCAATATTCTGGGATATATTTTATTATTTGCAATTTATTTGTGATAATATTACTTTACGTGTTGTGTTCTCTACCTTGCTCTGGAGGAACATTGTTTCATTTGGTGATGTATATGTCTACAGCTGAATGATGAGAAACTGGGACTTGAACCTAAACATAATGCTGAGGAACTCAGCAAGTCAGGGACTGTGACACGGAATGAATCATGTCACACACATGGTTAAACACTGTGACGCGGAATGAATCATGTCACACACATGGTCAGACGCTGTGACACGGAATGAATCATGTCACATACATGGTTAGACACTGTGACACAGAATGAATCTTGTCACATACATGGTTAGACACTGTGACACGGAATGAATCATGTCACATACATGGTTAGACACTGTGACACGGAATGAATCATGTCACACCCATGGTTAGACACTGTGACACGGAATGAATCATGTCACACACATGGTTAGACACTGTGACACGGAATGAATCTTGTCACACCCATGGTTAAACACTGTGACACAGAATGAATCATGTCACACACATGGTTAGATGCTGTGACACAGAATGAATCATGTCACACACATGGTTAAACACTGTGACACAGAATGAATCATGTCACATACATGGTCAGACGCTGTGACACGGAATGAATCATGTCACACACATGGTTAAACACTGTGACACGGAATGAATCATGTCACACACATGGTTAAACACTGTGACACGGAATGAATCATGTCACACACATGGTTAGACACTGTGAAGTGGACCATGAATCATGTTAAGCAATATTTAGATGAGCACTTTCATCTAGTGGTTTTCAACCTAGGCACAGTGATGTGGAACATTAAACTCAAAACAGAAGCCTTGTGAACGCTGAACAGGCCAGTCAGTGTCAGCGGAGAGAGAGACGTTCAATTTCCAACCTAGGCCCGTTTTATAGATCATAGAACAGTACAGCACAATTCAGTTCAGCCCAGGATGTTGTGCCAACATTTCAACCTACTCAAAGATCAATTTAACCCTTCCCTCCCACATAACCCTCCATTTTCTATCATCTATGTGACTATCTGAGAGTCTTAAGTGCCTCTAATGTATCTACCTCCACCACTGCCCCTGGCAGTGGATTCCATGCACCTACCGCTCGGTGTAAAATCCTACCTTTGACATGCCTCCCCCACTATACTTTCTGCCAATCATCTTAAAATTGTGCCCCCTCATATTAACCATTTCTACCCTAGGTAAACATTTCTGCCTGTCCACTCTGTTGATGCCTCTTAAGCTCTTGTGCACCTCTATCAAGTAAACTCTCATTCTTCTTCACACTAGATCACTCACTCTATCTTCAGAAGACCTTTGCTTTAATCCAGGCAGTATCCCGGTAAATCTCCTCTATACCCTCTCTAAAGATTCCTTATCCTTCCTATAATAAGGTGACCAGAATTGAACACAATCTTCCAAGTATGGTCAAACCAGGGTTTATAGAGCTGCAAAATTCCCTCATTGCTCTTGAGCTCATCTGCTGACTAATGAAGGCCAGCACAACATACACCTTCTTAACCGCCCCATCAACTTGCACAGCAACTTTGAGGGACTTTTGAGCTTGGACCCCAAGATCCCTCTGTTCCTTTGCACTGTAATGAATCCTGTAATGAATCACTGTAATGAATCCCACCATTAATGCTGTAATGAATCCTGTAATGAATCACTGTAATGAATCCTGCAATGAATCACTGTAATGAATCCTGTAATGAATCACTGTAATGAATCCTGTAATGAATCCCTGTAATGAATCACTGTAACGAATCCTGTAGTGAATCACTGTAATGAATCCTGTAATGAATCCTGTAATGAACCACTGTAATGAATCCCGTCATTAATGCTGCAATGAATCACTCTAATGAATCCTGCAATGAATCCCGCCCTTAACGCTGTGATGAATCTGTAAGGAATCCTGGAATGAATCCTGTAATGAATTACTGTAATGAATCCCACCATTAATGCTGTATTGAATCCTATAATGAATCACTGTAATGAATCCTGTAATGAATCACTGTAATGAATCCTGTAATGAATCATTGTAATGAATCACCTGTAATGAATCCTGTAATGAATCACTGTAATGAATCACTATAATGAATCCTGTAATGAATCCCTGTAATGAATCACTGTAACGAATCCTGTAGTGAATCACTATAATGAATCCTGTAATGAATCACTGTAATGAATCCTGTAATGAATCACTGCAATGAATCCTGCCCTTAACGCTGTGATGAATCTGTAAGGAATCCTGGAATGAATCCTGTAATGAATTACTGTAATGAATCCCACCATTAATGCTGTAATGAATCACTGTAATGAATCCCACCATTAATGCTGTAATGAATCCTATAATGAATCACTGTAATGAATCCTGTAATGAATCACTGTAATGAATCCTGTAATGAATCCTGTAATGAATCATTGTAATGAATCCTGTAATTAATCACTATAATGAATCCTGCAATGAATCACTGTAATGAATCCTGTAATGAATCACTGTAATGAATCACCTGTATTGAATCCTGTAATGAATCACTGTAATGAATCACTATAATGAATCCTGTAATGAATCCCTGTAATGAATCACTGTAACGAATCCTGTAGTGAATCACTATAATGAATCCTGTAATGAATCACTGTAATGAATCCCGTCATTAATGCTGTAATGAATCACTGTAATGAATCCTGTAATGAATCACTGCAATGAATCCTGCCCTTAACGCTGTGATGAATCTGTAAGGAATCCTGGAATGAATCCTGTAATGAATTACTGTAATGAATCCCACCATTAATGCTGTAATGAATCCTGTAATGAATCACTGTAATGAATCCCGCCATTAACGCTATAATGAATCCTGGAATGAATCACTGTGATGAATCTCTGTAATGAATCACTGTAATGAATCCCACCATTAACACTTACTCTGCTTTCAGGTTCGACCTTCCAACATGAATCACTTCATATTTTTTCTCAATTGAACTCCGCCTGCCACTTCTCAGCCCAGCTTTGCATCTTCTTAATGTCTCGTAATCTGTGAGAACCTTCTTCTAATTCTGACAAAACTTACTGACGTGTTTCTCTGAGTTGCTGAGGCTCCAACACTGGTGGTTTGCTGATCCTTTAAAAATAGAACTAGATTTGACACGGTGACTGAGGTACAGTGAAAATCTTGTCTACCATGCTGTTCACATGCACAGTGCATTGAGGTGAAACAAGGTAAAACAAAACAGAATAAAGTGTAACAGCTACAGAGAAAGTGAAGTGCAGGTAGACCATAAGGTGCAAGGGCAAAACAAGGTAGATCGAATGGTTAAGAGTACTCTTTATGGAGGGCAGAGCCCAGTCAAAATGTCGCTAAATGGCGACTCCTTTGCTTGCATCTTCAGAAACAGCTCTATTTCTATCGTTAATATCTCTGTTTTTTCCTTTTAGAGTTCTTTTGAAGACCCTGACCTGGAGTTACATGCTGACTTTGGTTCTTTGCGGGAATGGGACCCGCTCTTGGGTTTCATGACTAGCTGTAATTTGACACACCAAGGACATGGCCTAAGAGTTTGGCTAACCTTTGGAGGCCTAAGATATCAGGCTCTGGAGATGGGTGGATCAAGGTTGGTGTCCCAAGAGACTGATGTGCTGTGGAAGATCTTTGGTTGTGTGCCCAGAGACCTGAGATCTTTGGGCACAGAGCTCAGAAAAAGCGACACAATGGCCTTTTAACATAACAAACCAGTGAATTGTTTGTTATATCTCCCCTCTCGCTGTGAAACGAAACACCTCTTTCTCCCTTATTAGGGAGAGAGAGAGAGAGCCTGTGGTATGTTGAATACTGGGTGAACGAGCAGTCTTTGGAGAAACTGCAAGCCTTTGCTGTTGCTTTGCTCACGCTTGAGTGTTTGGTGGTGGGTGCCGATGCTTTTTTTGCCAATGGGGGAGGGGGGATTGTTGCTTGCTCCCACATACGCGCAGGAAGGAGGGGGGAGCTGGGGGTTTCTTTGGAGTTCTAACATTTAACTGTCATTCATTCTTCGGGGCATTCCTCTGTTTTTGTGGATGGTTGCAAAGAAAAAGCATTTCAGGATTATATTGTATACATTTCTCTGACATTAAATGTACCTTTGAACCTTTGATTTTATTTTTCTAGGGAACCATTTAATAGTCTGATAACAGTGGGGTAGAATCTGCTCTCTCAATGCCTTTATATCTTTTGCCCAATGGTCTTACCAATAGTTTCCATCCATATTTATTGCTGTTTAGTTGGTAGATTCCTATCCTGTCTGTAGTATTTAAAACAATTTTAATTAGTACACTGACACCTTTTCTAAATGAACTTGAATTAAAAGTAAATCATAACCAACTGTGAGATGTAGCACATGAAATGCCCTGTGGGGTTGACGCACTGGGTTGTGACCTTCTTTCAGTGATGCATTTCCATCTGTGGTTTCATTCAGGTTAGCTAGAGCACTGATTCAGTTAAATATGGTTTTACTTTCCTCCAAAGACTACAGTCACCTTTGATCAGTCCAAAATCTGAGAAAGCTGTTCTGACTTGATCGAAGTTGTTTCGGAGTTTTCTGATCATCTCCTGATGCTGAAAATGTTGCACTAGATGAGGCTGGCTGGGACTGGGAGCTAAAGGCAAGTACTGAATATCATTATTTGCCAGCGATATCACTAATCCAGAATAAAAGGAGTAGGAATGCACGTGTGGATTAAAGAAAACAGTAACACTGGGAAAGTCAATCCACCAGGGGCCCCCCTCTGCCTTTTCCGAAAGTTCCTCCTGTGTAATACTTCCCACCAATTCATGGATGTGATCCTCCCACAGACAAGATGTGTGTTTCAAAGTGATCCCAGTGATGGAGTCTGTAGAGAAGCCAGGCATACAGTTACATTTGCTGTTTATAAGATAGACTAATTGTTGTTCTGAGCGAGACAAAGAGAGAGACAGACAGAAACAGAAAGAGAGAGAATGAGAAATAGAAATCGAGAGGATTAGAGAATGAGAGAAAGGGAGAGAGAATAGAGAGAGAGGGAGGGCAGGGAGGGAGAGAGAGATAAAGAAAGAGAGGGAGACAATGAAAGAGAGAGAGAGAGAGACAGATAAAGAAAAAGAGGGAGGCAGAGGAAGAGAGACAGTTAATACCTGACAGATGACAAGTTTATCAGTGGATCTCTTGAGCTGATGCATCTATTCTCTGCTCTCTCTCTCGTTTCTTTTATTGATTGGAAGAGGCAATCCCAAACCTGTTCTTAATTTCCAGGATATGCCGTGATGCATTGGCTCCATTCTTCTGCCTGAAATGATCCCCCATTACGCTTCAGCATAACTGTGGTGAAACTCTGCAGTCGGGTAACCTGAGAGTTTGTATCAGGTTCACTGAAACAGCATTCGATTAATTAAATTGCAGAACCTGAGCCTTATACGGATGGCAACAGTTCCTTGCAGGATCTGTAAAGTTTTACTAAGTGATTTAAAAAGTATTGCAGAGAAATGGTGGTTTTCAGAGCCGAGCAATTTAACAGCATAAGAAAGACATCTTTGGGCAGAGATTGCACAGATGGGAAATTGACCCAAAACAGTCTAGAAATGAAGAAAGGTGGCCTTGGCTTCAACGACTGTTTATTTCCATTCACTGCATCACAAAGGGAGAAATTATCCACCAAATTACAATCTGCCCCTCATTGTTCTCGTTTACGTTTACTGTGCTATGTTGGTGCCAGAATTAGTGGTGGCACTTGCTAGGGTGTGCTGGTTGACACATTTCACTGTATGTACACCTGGTTCATAAAACTGAATCTGAATCTGAAACCTGTTGGCAGATTTACTAAAACATCTGCAAAGTGGTCTATCAAACAAAAACAATCCACATAGTCAGAAAGTGACAAAACATGCTGAGAAGTTTCATTTTTCATTGCTGTACAACTCTTTCGTAAATACAATATCTTTGGATTGGGAAACTCTTTAGCTGTACTGACTAGACCTGTTAATGAGTGTTGAATTTCCCTCTGCAGCAGGATCACACTGTCCAAGCGTGGCTGATATTGCTGGAGGGCTGGTTAAGTCATGAGCTAATGCAAAAGAGCATCAGAAATGTGAAGCAGAGCAATTCTGGGAGAGACGACAAACTCAAGATCTCCAATAATCACGGGAGTTGAATTTAAGAGCTTTAAGGTAACATTGCAGTTAGACCGCACTTGAAGTACTGTGTTCAGTTCTGGTCACCTCTTTATAGGAAGGATGTGGAAGCTTTGAGAGCATGCAGAGGAGATTTACCAGGATGCTGTCTGGATTAGAGAGGGTGCAAAGGTGGTTTACCAGGAAGATGCCCGGATTAGAGACGTTGCAGAGGAGACTGACCAGGATGCTGCCCGGATTAGAGATGGTGCAGAGGAGACTGACCAGGATACTGCTTGAATTAGAGACAGTGCAGAGGAGATTTACCGGGATGCTGCCGGGATTAGAGATGGTGCAGAGGAGACTGACCAGGATGCTGCTTGAATTAGAGACAGTGCAGAGGAGATTTACCAGGATGCTGCCTGGATTAGAGACGGTGCAGAGGAGATTTACCAGGATGCTGCCTGGATTAGAGAGGGTGCAGAAGAGATTTACCAGGATGCTGCCTGGATTAGAGAGGGTGCAGAGGAGATTTACCAGGATGCTGCCTGGATTAGAGAGGGTGCAGAGGAGATTTACCAGGATGCTGCCTGGATTAGAGAGGGTGCAGAGGAGATTCACCAGGATGCTGCCTGGATTAGAAACGGTGCAGAGGAGATTTACCAGGATGCTGCCTGGATTAGAGATGGTGCAGAGGAGATTTACCAGGATGCTGCTTGAATTAGAGATGGTGCAGAGGAGATTCACCAGGATGCTGCTTGAATTAGAGAGGGTGCAGAGGAGATTTACCAGGATGCTGCCTGGATTAGAGAGGGTGCAGAGGAGATTTACCAGGATGCTGACTGGATTAGAGAGGGTGCAGAGGAGATTCACCAGGATGCTGCCTGGATTACAGAGGGTGCAGAGGAGATTTACCAGGATGCTGCCTGGATTAGAGAGGGTGCAGAGGAGATTCACCAGGATGCTGCCTGGATTAGAGAGGGTGCAGAGGAGATTTACCAGGATGCTGCCTGGATTAGAGAGGGTGCAGAGGAGATTTACCAGGATGCTGCCTGGATTAGAGAGGGTGCAGAGGAGCTTCACCAGGATGCTGCCTGGATTAGAGAGGGTGCAGAGGAGATTTACCAGGATGCTGCCTGGATTAGAGAGGCTGCAGAGGAGATTCACCAGGATGCTGCCTGGATTACAGAGGGTGCAGAGGAGATTTACCAGGATGCTGCCTGGATTAGAGAGGGTGCAGAGGAGATTTACCAGGATGCTGCCTGGATTAGAGAGGGTGCAGAGGAGATTCACCAGGATGCTGCCTGGATTAGAGAGGGTGCAGAGGAGATTTACCAGGATGCTGCCTGGATTAGAGAGGGTGCAGAGGAGATTTACCAGGATGTTGCCTGGATTAGAGAGGGTGCAGAGGAGATTCACCAGGATGCTGCCTGGATTAGAGAGGGTGCAGAGGAGATTCACCAGGATGCTGCCTGGATTAGACAGGGTGCAGAGGAGATTTACCAGGATGCTGCCTGGATTAGAGAGGGTGCAGAGGAGATTTACCAGGATGCTGCCTGGATTAGAAAGTACGTTTTATGTGGAAAGGTTCAGCACACTGGGGATTTTCTCTTTGGAATGAAGGATGAGAGGCAACTTGATAGAGGTGTTTAAAATGATAAGAGGAATAGATAGAGTGGACAGCCAAAGGAATTTCCCCAAGGCAGAAATGACCAATATGAGGTATAATCTTAAAGTGATTGGAGGGAAGTATAAGGGAGATGTCTAGGGTTGTTTTTTTCACACAGAGAGTGGGTGTGTAAAACCCTGTCAGGGTGGTGATAGGCACAGATATGTTAGAGACCTGTAAAAACCTCTTAGATAGATACATGGATGATTAAAAAAAATGGAGGGCTATGTGGGAGGGAAAAGTTACATTGATCTGAGAGTAAGTTAAAAGATTGGCACAACATTATGGGCTGAAAGACCTGTTCTGTGCTGTAACGTTCAATTTTCTTTATTCTGTCTCTAAAAACATGGTAGCCTGCTTTAAAGAGCACTTACATCCACAGTGATGAAGTGTTTTGAGAGGTTGGTGATAATGTAGCTTGGATCTGCTCTAATTTGCCTACCATGAAAACAGGTCAACAGCAGATGCCTTTTCATAGGCTCTTCATTCATCCTTGGAACATCTAGAGAATGAAGATGCATAAATCAGGATTCTTTTCTTTGACTGCAGCTCAGGATTTAATACTGTCATCCCCTCAAAACTAATCAATAAGGTTCAAGACCTCTTTGTGCAACTTGATCCTTGATTTCTTTACTTGCAGACCCCAGTCAGTTGTGATTGGCAACCTCTCTTCCACAACCTCTGTAAGTACAGGTGGACTACAAGGCTGTATGCTCTGCCCCCTGCTCTACTCTGTTTATACTTAAGATTGTGTGGCTAGGCACAGCTCTAATGTCATATTCAAGTTTGCTAACAACTCCACTGTCGTAGGCTGAATCAAAGGTGGTGATGAATCAGCAGATAGGAGGAAGTGAAAATCTATCTGATTTTCAACAACAACCTCCCACTTAATGTCAGCAAGACCAAAGAGCTGATTATTGACTACAGGAGGAAGAAACTGAAGGCCCATGAACCAGTCTTCACTGGAGGATCAGAGATGGTGAGTATCAGCAACTTTAAATTCTTTGGTGTTATCATTTTCAGAGGATACGTCCTGGGTCCAGTACATAAGGAACATTAGAAAGATAGCACAGCAATGCCCATACTTTTGTAGAAGTTTGTGAAGATTCAGCATTTCAACTAAAACTTTGACAAACTTCTAGAGATGTGCAGTAGAGATTATGGTTGCATCACAGCCTGGTATGGAAACACCAATGCCTTTGAACAGAAAATCCTCCAAAAAGATACTACCCAGTCCACCACGGGTAAAACCCTCTGCACCATTGAGCACATCTACACTAAACACTATCGCAGGAAAGCAGTATCAATAATCAGGGACCTCCACCACTCAGGACATACTCTCTTCTCACTGCTGCCATCAAGAAGGAGATACAGAAGACTCGGCAGCCACACCATCAGGTTCAGGAACAGTTATCTCCCAACCATCAGGCTCTCGAGCAGAAGGGGATAACTTCACTCACCCCAACACTGAACTGTTCCCACAACCTATGGACTCACTTTCAAGGACTCTTCATCTCATTTTCTTAATATATATTGCTTGCTTGCTTATTTATTTATCTATCTATCTATCTATCTATCTACCCATTTATTTATTTATTTATTTATCTATCTATCTATCTATCTATTTATTTATTGCTTTTTTGGGTTGTTTCTTTGTATTTACTGTGAATGCCCCATGAAAAAATGAATCTCAGCCAGGGTTGTATATGGCGACATATATGTACCTTAATAAACCATGTACTTTGAACTGTGAACTTTCTATGCTATGGGCAGATTACTTTAATGTTAATAGCCCAAGGCAGCTTCCAGCACTGTTGAGGCGATGCTACTGCGGGAAAGAAATCAGAATGAAATATGGGCATTATTGTTATCGATTTGCATGCAGAGATGCAAGGAGGGCATCACCATCCTGGTCCGGCCCATGCAACGAGCAGACACGTGAGCCTCTGAAAAAGCCAGGCTAATTGTAACATTGAATTGAAGGTTGATGGGGATCAAATTGGTCACATTACCAAAAAGCTGTGTATCAGTGGCTTTAAATGACACTTGTGTTAGTTAATATTGTTATTCTATGGAATATGCTCTCTACAACACCCCGGTAAATTGAATCACAGGAACTGGCCCTTCAGCCCACAATAGAACACAGAACAGTACAACACAGGAACAGGCCCTTCATAATTGATGCTCTCTGTACTGTTTCATTTTCATTTTTAAGATCTTTTTTATTGATTATTATTAAAGATCAACAAAAATACATTAAGGTAATCAAGTCAATATGTCACTATGTACAATAAAGAATTAAATTAGCAAATAACTAGTGGTGACTAACCAGTGACTAGTGGTGTGCCTCAGGGATCTGCACTGGGTTCAATGTTGTTTGTTGTATACATTAATGATCTGGACGATGGGGTGGTAAATTGGATTAGTAAGTATGCAGATGGTACTAAGGTAGGTGGTGTTGTGGATAATGAAGTAGGTTTTTCAAAGCTTGCAGAGAGATTTAGGCCAGTTAGAAGAGTGGGCTGAATGATGGCAGATGGAGTTTAATGCTGATAAGTGTGAGGTGCTACATTTTGGTAGGAATAATCCAAATACGACATACATGGTAAATGGTAGGGCATTGAAGAATGCAGTAGAACAGAGTGATCTAGGAATAATGGTGCATAGTTCCCTGAAGGTGGAATCTCATGTGGATAGGGTGGTGAAGAAAGCTTTTGGTGTGCTGGTCTTTATAAATCAGAGCATTGAGTATAGGAGTTGGGATGTAATGTTAAAATTGTACAAGGCATTGGTAAGGCTGAATTTGGAGTATTGTGTACAGATCTGGTCACCAAATTATAGGAAAGATGTCAACAAAATAGAGAGAGTACAGAGAAGATTTACTAGAATGTTACCTGGGTTTCAGCACCTAAGTTACAGAGAAAGGTTGAACAAGTTAGGTCTTTATTTGGAGCATAGAAGGTTACGTAGATAGGCTTTTTCCATTGAGAGTAGGGAAGATTCAAACAAGAGGACATGAGTTGAGAATTAGGGGGAAAAAGTTTAGGGGTAACACGAGGGGGAATTTCTTTACTCAGAGAGTGGTAGCTGTGTGGAACGAGCTTCCAGTAGAAGTGGTAGAGGCAGGTTTGGTATTGTCATTTAAAGTAAAATTGGATAGGTATATGGACAGGAAAGGAGTGGAGGGTTATGGGCTGAGTGCGGGCCAGTGGGACTAGGTGAGACTAAGCGTTTGGCACGGAGTAGAAGGGCCGAGATGGCCTGTTTCCGTGCTGTAATTGTTACATGGTTATATGGTTATAACTGATTAACAAAGCTAAGCAATATATCAATAATAATAATAAAAAATAGTGTTAAGACTTTTTTTGAAAGAAAAATAAAGGAAGAAAAGAACCCCTACTAAGAGAAAAAAAAACCCTACTAACTAAAAAAACCAAAAAACCCCATTGGGACCACAACCCCAGAGCTATACATCATATAAGCTTCCATATAAGAAAAACATCAATCCGCCAACTCAAATCCATTTAAACAAAAATCAGAAGGAAACCATATTAATTAACTCAAATCAGATGATAGTAGCGGGCAAATGAACCCCACCTTTTCTCAAAATCAAATGGAGGATCAAAAGTTCAAGTCTGTACTGTTCTATCGCTTTCATACACTGCTGCCACTCATGTGGAGTCCTGGCGTGGTTCATTACTACAATACTGAGGGACTTACTGAACCAGCCCAAAACCTCCCTGTCCTGGCTCTACGCTGTGGTCCCTCCCCGTTGAGCCATTACAGTGATGGCACTGAGCTCAGCATGCACTCCTGCAACCTGGATGTGCCAGTCAGCAGCCTTCCTCCAGGGAAAGTATGGAACGTGTCACAAGTCTGCGTGTTATAGCTTTGAGGTGTCGGATAAAACAGAAGTGGATGGGCATCCAGAGATAACATAACAGTGCTTGCAGTCACACCCCGTACCAAGCACAATGGTTGCGGGCACCTTATCTGAGGACATCACAGTGGGAATTCCTTATGTAATGGGGAAATAAGAGAGCCACTGAAGAGTGGTGTAGATAACATGACTGAACTCCAAAAGCAGTGTGTCTTCAATCTGAATTAAGGCAAGTATTATGGGTGTGTTTGAGGGGTTGTCTCAGATGGACTGGGTAAGTAAGTTGAAAGCCAGGTCAGCAGAGGAACAGCAGCAGATGGTCAGCTGGTGAACAGGAGTTTACAAAGCAGGATTCCATGTGAAAACGGTGCAAGCTCTGGTTAACAGAGCAGGTAAAGGTAATGTTAAATTGAAAACTAGTGTATACGGAGGGGCAAGGGCTGGTGGTGGACCAGAGGGCTCTGAAGCTTTTAAGATCCAGAATCAGAATCTGAATCAGATTTAATATCACTGGCATATGTTGTGAAATTTGTTGTTATGGAGCATCAGTAGATAATAATAATAATTAACTGTAAATTACAGTATGAATAAACAGTTAAACTAAGTAAGTGGTGCAAAAAGAGGAAAAAAGTAGTGAGATATTGTTCATGGGTTCATTGTTATTCAGAAATGTGATGGTGGTGGGGAAGAAGCACAGCAAAAGTATACAAAGAAGGAGAAGATGAGTTTTGAGAGAAGCCTGGATGTGGAATAAAATCAGTAAACGTTTCTCTGGATGGACAAACAGGTATACAGCAGCTCAGGTCGATGTGGGAATGATGCTGCTGAATTAAAGAAAAGGGTTTGCTTCCTACGTCACCATGGAAACCTCTGCTAAATTGTCTAAGATATCAGACAGGATCTTTTCAAATACAATGATAGAACTTACAAAAATCCCAAATTCCCGAGAGGTAAAGTGTTGGAGAATCTCAGGGGGCTAAGGTGGACAAACAACCAGGCCCTGAGGGACTGCACACACTAGGGCTTTAAAGCAAGTGTCTACAGAGATCGAAATCTTTAATAACTTGCTATATTCCTGGAGCGTGCCAGAAGGTGAATATAATTGATCCTGGTCAATATGGTTTTATGAAATGTAAATCATGTTTGACAAATTGGCTTGAATTCTCTAAGGATGTAACAGGGGGAACTGAAAAAGGGGAGCCTGTAGATGTGACATATTTAGATATCTGAAAGGCATTTAACACAGCAGTCCATTGCAGAGGTTACACATACCGATGGTACTGGAAGAAATGTGTTAACATGGATTAGGCTGGCTGGTAAATAGAACACAGTAAGTGGACTAAATGGGTACTTTTCAGACTGGGAGCAGGTAACTAAAGTACACAGGGATCAGTTCTTCACAATAGTTCATAATTAGCACAAATAATTTGGAGGAATGAACAGAGTATAAGGTTTACAACTTTGTAAATCATATGAAAAATGATGGAAGGGCATATTTATTTATTATTTATTAAGATACAGTGCAGACCAACAACCTCCAATTTAACTCTAATCTAATCATGAGACAGTTTACAATGAACAATTACCCTACCAACTGATAGATCTTTCGACTGTGGGAGGAAACCAGAGGATTTGGAGGAAACCCATGCATTCCATGGGGAGGACATACACGTAGATGGCATCAGAATTGATCTGCGAGCTATAATAGTGTCACGCTGACCTTTACGCTAACATGACGCCCCATGTCCCATGTTGTGGTGAGGATACAGTGAGTGTGCAGTGGGATGTGGAGTGGGCAAAGACAAGTGGTCATGCCTTTCAGTGAGAGGAACAAAAAGGCAAATTATTATCTAAATGAGGAGAGAGTGCAAATGAACGGAATGTGGAGGGGCCAACATGTCTCAGAGGTGAATCACTAATTTTTATCAGGCAGGTCCAACAGAAAGGAAATGACATTTTGATCTCAATTACAAATGGGTCTGATTTTAAAAACAGGGAGGTATGGTTGGAATTGTGCAGGGTGTTGTTTAGGCTCAGAATCAGAATCAGGTTTAATATTACGGCATTTGTTGTGAATAGTTGTTGTTTTGCGGCAGCACTCCAATGCAATACATAATAAAAAACTATAAACTGCAATAAGAAATATAGCAATTATTCTCCCACAACTTATGGACTCTCAATATTTATTGATGATTCATTTATAACTATTATTTCTTTCTCATTGTATTTTGCACAGTTTGTTATCTTTTGTACAGCGGTTGAACACTCAAGTTCATGTGGTCTTTCATTGTTTCTGTTATGGTTATTATTCTATCAATTTATTAAGTATGCCTGCAAGAAAATGAATCTCAGGATTGTATATGGTGACTTTGAACTTTATTTTAAAAGTTAAGTTCAACAAATAGTGTAAAAAAAGAGCATAAATGCTGAGATAGTGTTCATGGTTTCAATGCCTATTCAGAAATCTGATGGCGGAGGGGAAGTTGTTCCTGAAATGTTGAGTGTGTGTCTTCAGGTGCCTCTTAGGGCTGTGTACTAAGCCTCTTCCTTTACTCTCTGTATACCCATGACTGTGTCGCCACCCACAGTTCCAATCTGCTAATTAAATTTGCTGACGACACTACACTGATTGGCCTAATCTCAAATAATAATGAGGCAGCCGACAGAGAGGAAGTCATCACCCTGACACAGTGGTTTCAAGAAAACAACCTATCATTGTCATCAGTGGATCTGGGGTTGAGAGTTTGAACAGCTCCTTGGTATAAACAGCACTGAGGATCTCACATGATCTGTAGATACCTGTTGTGTGGTGAAAAAGACACAACAGCGTATCTTTCATCTCAGATGTTTAAAGAAGTTTGGTATGGGCCCCCAAATCTAAAGAACTGTCTACTGGGGCACAACTGAGAGCATCCTGACTGGCTGTATCACTGCCTGGTATGGGAACTGTACTTCCCTCAATCACAGGACTCTGCAGAGTGTGGTACAGACAGCCCAGCACATCTGTAGATGTGAACTTCCCACTATTTAGGACATTTACTAAGACAGGTGTGTAAAAAGGGCCCAAAGGATCATTGGGGACCTGAGTCACCCCAACCACAAACTGTTCCAGCTGCTACCATCCAGGAAATGGTACCTCAACATATAAACCAGGACCAACAGGCTTCAGGACAGCTTCTTCCACCAGGCCATCAGACTGATCATTCATGCTGACACTACTGTATTTCTACATTATATTGACTGTCCTGTTGTACATACTATTTATTATAAATTACTATAAATTGCACATTGCACACTTAGACAGAGACGTATCATAAAGATTTTTTACTCCTCACGTATATGAAGGATGTAAGAAATAAAGTCAATTCAATTGAATCCAGAGTCCTGAACTTCCTCCTTGATGGAAACAATGAGAAGAGGACACAGAATACTGTAGTATGGTTTTGGATCCCTTACCAAAAGACACAGTAACACTGGAGGCAGTCGACAGGAGATTCACCAGGATAATTCCTGGGATGAGGCATTTGTCCTACCTAAAGAAGCTGGACAGTCTGGGCCTGTATTCTTTGGAGTTTTCAGGAAGGAGGGATGAACTTACTGAAGACATGAGATGCAAAGCCAACCGGAAAGGAGGGGTTTGGTGGAATGTTTTGACTAGTGGGAGAGTCAAGAACCAGGGGACATAACCAGAAAATAAGGGACGCTCGTTTAAAACTAATGGAGATAGAAACCTCTCACAGAGGGTGGTGAATCTCAGGAATTTCTGTTTCAGTGGACGGTAATGGACACCTTATTTGAGATGTTTGAAGTGGAGACGGGGAAATATTTGATCGATCGAGGTATGGGGAACTGACACAGAGGAGCAACTGCGGCCGGTGTAGATCATGATTGTGGACATGCTATGCTGGCGCTGGAATGTGTGGCGACACTGGCGGGCTGCCCTCTGCACATCCTTAGGTTGGTTGTTAACGCAAACGACACATTTCACCATAGGCGTGATAAATACTGTACATCTGAATCTAAATCTGAAATCATATTGAAAGGTGGACCAGGACGGAGGGACCGAGCCCCCTGCTCCTGCTATGAAATGAGGAGGAAGAAGAGCCTCCTTCGGCGGGGAGATGGGCACAGAGAGATTGAGCTGGGAAGCGAGGGACCCCACCCCACACACCTCCCGCAGGTGTCGTCCCCAGTGCCCCTGATAACACCTCAGTTTGCTTGGTGGGAACACCTGGCGCTGGGACGGGGTGGGAGCGGATGTAGGTAACAGCCGCCATATTGGCCATTCCGTTGAAGAGTTGAGTCCTTTCACTTTTTGTCAATTATCCAGGAGACTCTCTGTTCGTTTCAATACAATCATTCACCGCTGATTAGAAATCTTGTATCTAGAAATCATGACGGTTCGACTAAGACTCCATTGCCCAGGATAGGAATACCAACGGGTCCGCGGGACAACTTCATCCCAAGGGCAGATGTCAAACTCCTCTCGACGCGAGTGGGGCGGGGTCGTGGAAGCCCGGGGCTGTCCCTAGAAGTCATACCGAGGAGAGGGACCGTGCTTATATTTAGCAGCTGTTTTATGAAGAGTTCCGTTTACTGTAGCTCCTTCCCTTCAGCGTGTGCTGTGGTGAACTACATATACCTGTGTGGACGCGCCCCCCCCCCCCCCCCGCTGACTGCTTCTGTGGCTCCTCCCACAGACCCCAGTATAAAGGCGATTGGAGCCACAGACCCTTTCTCAGTCTCCAGGATGTTGTGTGATGGTCACTTGCTGCTTGTGCTTTCTTCCAGCCAATTAAAACCTACCTTAACTCACGTCTCCCAGAGTTATTGATGGTGCATCTTGTACCTGCTTAGAAACTCCACAAAAGCTATAAACGCCAGTAAGGTATTCAAGACAAGAGATTCTGTAAACGTTGCAAATCCAGAGCAGCAAACTCAGAATGCTGCAGGATCTTGGCCATTGAGTCATTTACAAGGAACGCCGTCACAGGAAAGCAGGATCCATCATCAGGATGCTCACCACACAGGAGGACATGTTCCCTTCTCGCTGTCCCCATGAGAAAGAAACTACAGGAACCAGGTTCAGGGACAATTATTAGTCCTCGCCCTTGAACCAAAGGGAATAACTTCACCCAACTTTACTTGCCCCATCACTGAAACAAGACCATAAGATATAGGAGCAGAATTAGGCTAATTGGCCCATCGAGTCTGCTCGCCATTCAATCATGGCTAATCCCCCCCACCCCCACTCCCTGTAACCTTTGATGCTTTAGCCAATCAAGAATCCATTAAACTCTGCCTTAAATACACTCAATGACTTGGCCTCCACAGCTGCCTGTGGTAATAAATTCCACAAATTCACCACCTTCTGGCTAAAGAAATTTCACCATATCTCTGTTTTAAATGGATGCTCTTCTATCCTGAGGCTGTGCCCTCTTGTCCTAGACTCCCCAATCATGGGGAATATCCTTTCCACATCTACTCTGTCTAGGCTTTTCAACATTCAAAAAGTTTCAATGAGATCCCTCCCTCATCCTTCTGAATTCCAGCGAGTACAGACCCAGAGCATTCAAACGTTACTCGTATGATAACCCTTTCATTCCTGGAATCATCTTTGTGAACCTCCTCTGGACCCTCTCAAATGCCGGCACATATTTTCTGAGATGAGGAGCCCAAAACTGTTCACAATACTCAAGGTGAGGCCTCACTAGTGCCTTATAAAGCCTCAGCATTACTTCCCCGCTCTTGTATTCAAGACCTCTTGAAATGAATGCTAACATGGCACTGACTCTACCTGCAAGTTAACCTTTAGGGTGTTCTGCACAAGGACTCCCAAGTCCCTTTGCATCTCAGATTTTTGGATTTTCTCCCCATTTAGAAAATAGTCTGCACATTTATTTCTTCTACCAAAGTGCCTGACCATGCATTTTTCAACACTATTTCATTTGTCACTTTCTTGCCCATTCTCCTAATCCGTCTAAGTCCTTCTGCAACCTGCCTGGTTCTTCAAAAGTTGAAATGTTCGCTCAGTCTATGGACTCATTTTCAAAGACTTGTTCTTGAAAATATTGCTTCTTTATCTATCTATCTCTCTTTTGTTTGTATTTACACATTGTTATCTTTTGTACATGGGTTGTTTGCCCTGTTGAGTGCAGTCTTTCATTGATTCTATTGTGTTGCTTTCTATTCACAGTGAATGCCAACAAGAGAATGAATCTCAGAGTTGTATATAGTGACATATATGTACATTGTTAATAAATTTGCTTTGAACTTTGAACTTCTATGGAGAGGAATAAACAGTCGACATTGAAGACCAAGACCCTCATCATGTTGATGAGATTTTATTCAAATGGTTGGATTAAATAACAGAGAATGTGTACAGAATCAGGTTTATTATCACTGGCATGTGTCGTGAAATTTGTTAACTTAGCAGCAGCTGTTCAATGCAATACATAATGTAGAAGAAGAAGAAAATAGTAATAAATAAGAAGTAAATTAATTACAGTATATGTATATTGAATAGATTAAAATAGTGCAAAACCAGAAATAATATATATTTAAAAAGTGAGGTAGTGTTCACGGGATCAATGTCCATTTAGGAATGGGATGGCAGAGCGGAAGAAGCTGTTCCTAAATCATTGAGTGTGTGCCTTCAGGCTTCTGTACCTCCTACCTAATGGTAACAGTGAGAAAGGGCATGTCCTGGGTGCTGGAGGTCCTTAATAATGGACGCTGCCTTTCTGAGACACCTCCTGAAATCATTCTGAAATTCCTCCTCTTCACAGACATCCATGAAACAAGAAACCTATAGAAGTAATGATAGAAACATCAAAACTCCCTCCTCCCATCGCATAAGCGTCAGCAGAAGCATCGAGCCTCTCCAATAAAAGGTAATTGCTTTTATATTTTGAAAACTGCGGTATTTGCAGATTACCGACTCGTTGTACAGATCGTGGACCCGTTTCGCTGCCCTTCCATCTCGCAGTAGCTTCTGCTTGAAGAAAGGATTGAAGAAGTGATTGAATGTTCTAATTAGACTGCAGGAGTCTAAAGGAAGGGTCATGAAATCCTTTTTGCTTTACCACTGTGACAGATGTTTATGTGATTATGGGCTGACTTTGATTATCGGAGAGAAAGGTCAGAACAAATAAGTGGGCTCGATTGTCCGCGCATTACAGTCCGCAGTCCTTCCCATCCATGAGGACAATAAGTGGGAGGTATGTTAAAGAGGTCCTGAATAAACAAGCATTAAATTTTCCTTTGACAATGAGCTGCTCAGTTCTGAAAAGGAGAGGATTTGAGGGATATACGTGGGTAAGTCGCAGTCAGGCCGCTCTGTGTCTCTGAGCGCAGCCAGAGTTTGAACGGCTTTGTTGTCCTCCTGTTTAATGAGACGGAAAATACAATTGCACTCTCCACGCTGTGAAAGTTGCTTTGAGGGCGTCATAAATTAGCTGCTGTGAGATACTTAAATTGTTTTGCTTTTGTGTCCCCGGCGCGGGCGCGCTGAGCGAATGGCGGGGGTCAGGAGATTTTTCGTGGTACCCGGTCCCGTTACTGACCAGCTAAGTGGTCGAGGAGCGAGGGGAGGGACGGAACCGCGGCGGCTCGTGAGTCACATATCGCTGGATTTCGGTTTCCCCGACTCCCTTCTCCGGTCGGGATGCTGCACACTGGGGTCCGGTCTCTGTCTCAGATACACGTCGCCTTCTCTGTCTCTCCCCCTCGCGAGCTTGGCACATGCCTTCTGTTTCCAAGTGGCCCCATATTCAACAAGCGCTCATTGCGATTCGGCCTCCCGCTAGGTGCTCAGTATTACAGCTGCTCGCCGCTGAATGCCTTTAGACTTGTCCCGGCAGGTGAACCGTCCGTTGCCGAAGCATTTTCCAATCAAAGCCTCTTTCAGAACTTTGCGTGGAATGTGACTTTGTTGAGTGGCAGAGCGCATAGTCTGGCCAACAATGGGCGCTCTCAGTGATATGCAGATCAGAACGGGCGCCGCATTCCAGTATCCACTCTGGCCGGGCTCTTCGCTCCCTCTCTCCCCTCAGCGGTCCCGGGCCACCGGCACTGCGATACGCGGTCTCTCTGAGTGCTTGCTCCCCATGTGCTGCAGGCCGCAGTCGGAGCCAGACCGTCCACTCACTTCTGTTCGCGTCCTTCATCCTCCCTCCCTCTCCCTCGCTCCGTCTATTCTCTCTTCATTCCCCCCTTCCTCCACTCCCAGCCACTCACCCCTCCCTCCTCCTCTTCCCCTTCTCACCCTCTCCCTCCTCTTCACTTCTCTCCCTCTTCCTCCTGCCCTCCCTCTTTCCCCTCCCCTCCCTCTCCCTCTTTCCCCTCCCCTCCCTCTCCCTCTTTCCCTTCCCCTCCCTCTCCTTCCCTTTCCCTCCCTCTCCCCTCTTCCCTCTCCTCTTCTTCCCTTCTTCCCCTTCTTCCCTCTCTCTGTCTCCCTTCTCCTGCCCCACTCTCCCTCTCTCTCTCTCCCACTCTCACCTCGCTGAGTGAGTGGAGGGCCGGTGGGGAGTGACTGATGGGCTGAACCACCTCCTAATCAAGGGTCTCTGCTGGGCACTCGGGTCAGAGCTCAGTTAATCGACCGGAGCAGGAATTAGAATAGAGGCCACTCAGCCCTAACTCTGTCCCAAAATTTAAGAGGCAATTGGTTTACCTAACTATGAACTCATCGCCCCTGCCCTTCCCTCAGCATTAAGCAGGTTAACCCTCTGCTTTAACTGTTTTGATGAGTGGAATTTCAAAGGCTTACAGCCCAAAAATCTCCACAACACTGGGCTGTTTATTTAGACAGAAATGTAACCGAGTGGAATACCACAGGGAGAAAGTGGACCACGCCAGACCTGAGAGGTAATTCAGCTGCAACAGTCCCTTTTGGCCCAATGAGCTGCACCCCCCAGCAAACTATCGACTTAACCCTGGCCTAATCACTGGACAACTTACAATCACCCATTCACCCTACTAACCGGTACATGTGGGAGGAAACTGGAGCACCAGAGGAAATCCACACAATCACGGGGAGAACGTACACACTCCTTACAGAGGGTTTTGGAGTTGAACCCTGAACTATGACGCTCTGAGGTGTCATAGCATCACGCTAACTGCTGTGTTACCAAGGCAACCCCTGGTTGTCTTATAATGGAAGTTTGGCCATGCTGGGCTTGGGTCTTTGGGTTAGGAAAAGTGCAGGAGAATGTGAGTAAGACACAGAATCCTCAAGGTTCTGAGTGCAGAGAAGCCATTTTCTCTTGTTTAGTGAACCTGGAACTCAAACTAGTGGGTAATCATTCAAGGCAGAGACAATATTTGGGACTTCCTTCGTTGGAGGGTTGTGGATGCAGAGTCATTGGGTATTTTTGAGGCAAATTAGTGGGTACTTCAGAATTTAAGACCATTAGACATAATTGCAGATTTAAGCTACTTGGCCCATTGAGTCTGCTCCAGCATTCCATCATGGCTGATTTATTATCCCTCTCAACCCCATTCTCCTGACTTCCCCCATAACCTTTGATGCTCTATCAACCTCCACTTTAAATATACCCAGTGACGGCCTTCATAACCGTCTGTGGCAATAAATTTCAGAGATTCACCACCCCCTGGCTATTCCTCTTCATCTCTGTTCTAAAGGGATGTTCTTGTATTCTGAGTATGCCCACTAGTCCTAGACTCCCCCACTATAGGAAATATTCCATGGGGGGGGGGCTCACTGATTGTCCATGGAGAGAGAGTGGTTAACACTGTAACTGATAAATCACATGGAAGGGTAATGCAGTCAGAGAGATCAGAAATGGCAGAAACATGGGTGACAGAATGATGAGGTGGAATCTGATAGAAATGTCATGCAATGCTTGGAGGAGGAAGGCAACAGTCAGGAAGGAGCAGCAACCGTGAAGGCAAAGGAGCAAGAATGTTGCCAACATACAGCAGGGGCGGGCAAAATTAAAACATTGGCCGTTCCCAAATGGAACCTTATGTCCAGTCATGGTCACTGGGATTTAAAGGATAGACCTTCAAATTCTGGAGGGGAGTGTTGGGAGCCTGAGTAAGATCAAGTTGTTAGTTGGTTTCCAGCACATCATCTGTTGAGAGCATCAGCATCACTGCGTGCTACCCTCGAGTTGGTAGACCACCATCCATCTCCATCAGGGACGTTCATTACCCAAGAAGGTCTGCAAAAGGGGATGCAGAGTGTAAAAGGGATGAAGATGCCCATCCTGAGGACCCTGTGCTGGCATGTAGTCAGATGGTTAAAACTAAATCAGGTTGAATGGTGACTCAGAGTTGAATAGTCAAAATCTGCTCTTACATGGAGTCACGGAGCATAGAAAAAGGCCAAACTATTATTTTGCCTCATCCTATCGACCCGTCTCTGAACCATAGCTTTTCATCTTCTCCCATCCTTGTACTTATCCAAACTTCTCTTAAGTGTTGAATTCAAACCTGTATTCACCACTTCCACACTTGTTCCATGCTCTCATCACCCTCTGAGTGAAGATGTCCTCCTCAGATGCCCCTTAAATACTTCACCTTTCACCTTTAGCCTGTGACCTCTAGTTCTAGTCTCACTCAATCAAATTTTTTTGCAGTTTGCCTACAGAACCAACAGGTCGGTAGATGATGCAATTCCCAGTGGTTGAGCTTCATACTACAGCATCTCGATTCCCACAGTATGCAAGTCAGGATTTTCTTTGTCAATTTCAGATCCACTCTCAATATCATAGTCCCTGAGCTTCTGCAATGGAAAGTTCCCAAATGTAATGTACCAGGTCCCATCTGCAGCAGGTTCTCAAACTTCCTCTCTAACAGGAGGCGGGATGTGAGACTCAGCAAACACACTTCCACATCCTGCTCACTCAGCAATGGTGCACCACAGGAGTATGTTCCACCTCCTCTCCTGGTTTTTCTCTACACCAGTGACTGCATCTCCAGTGATCCATCAGATAAACTGATTAAGTGTGCAGACAACAGCGCTGTCAGAGAACTGGTCACCAGAGGTGATGAGTTCAAATACTACCAGGAGTCTAATATCTGCATGCTCTAGTATTCACAACCCCTCTCTAATCTTATGTCCTCCTCGTTGCAGAATTCCCTCATCTGTCCTGTAATGTTCCAACCCTTCCCTAGCTACCCTCTTGTTCCCAATGTTCTTATACAGTACACTCAGCAGCAAGCTAATTGTGTACCTCCTGTACCTAGTAAAGTGGCCACTGAATGTTTGTCTGTCATCTTCTGCTATAGTAGCCCATCCACGTCAAGGTTCGGTCTATCGTGTGTTCAGAGAGGTTCTTCTGCACGTCACTGTTGTAAGGTGGTTATTGGAGTTACTGTCAGCTTGAACCAGTCTGGCTATCCTCCTCCGACCTCTCTCATTAACAAGCTGTTTTTTCTCTCAGAACTGCTGCTCACTGGATTTTTTTTTTGTTTCTCATGCCATTCTCTGTAAACTCTACAGACTGTTATGCGTGAAAATCCCAGGAGATCAGCAGGTTCTGGGATATTCAAACCACCTCATCTGGCCCACCAATCATCCCATGGCCAAAGTCACTCAGATCGCATTTCTTCCCCATTCTAATGTATGGTCTGAACAACAAATGGATCTCTTGACCATGTCTGCATGCTTTTATGCATTGAGTTGCTACCATGTGACTGGCTAATTAGATATTTACATTAACAAACAGGTGTACCTAATAAAGTGGCCACTGAATGTGATATACCTTGAGATTTTCCTCAAAGGGGGAAAGACATGATGATTAAACTATCAAGAAGGAATTTGTCTGATTCCTGAAAAAGCTTCAAAAGGTGATTAGCATAATGGAATAAAGTGTAAGACTGTCTGGAATCATATGAGAATCATTTGAAAAGTGGGTGGAATGGTTTGTGGGATTTTCCAAGTGAGCGGGTCCAGTTGGCATTCCCATCTATAAGTATTGGGATAAATGGACCCAGGTAGAGGGTGGGATGGACCAGCTTTGACACTGCCACTCCCGAACAGACTGTCAACACTCAACATTCATTGTGATTGGTGGTGGGTGTACCACATGGAGTGGCACTGGGACCTCTTGGCTTGTTACATACACTCTGGTCACTTTACTAGGTACACCTGTACCTTTGCTTGTTAATGCAAATATCCACGTGGAACTAAATGAACAGCAGAGCACCCTATCGAGCGGACTCATTCAGCTCTGCTGTCACAAGGATCGTTGTAGAAAATCCTTCATATGCAAGAAGTATGTAAAACAATTCATCTCTGTGCAACAGGAGAACACACGTCATGGTACAATAGTCTCTGCTTTATTATTTTGTACATTATTATTGCAGCGTATATTATTATTCTGTACTTTATTATTAGATAAGTCTATGCACTGTGTTTTTAAATGTTGCTGCTCTAATGAAAGAATTTCCCTCTCATGATTAATAATTTATTATTATTGTTATTATAAATCAGCCAGTCATGTGGCAGCAACTCAATGCATAAAAGCATACAGATATGGTCAAGAGGTCTAGACCAAACATCAGCATGTGGAAGAAATGTGATCTAAGTGACTTTGACCATAGAATGTTTGTTGGTGTCAGATGGGGTGCTGATGTTCTGCAATTTTCACATACAAAAGTCTCTAGAGTTTATGGAGAATGATACAAAAAACAAAATAAAACAACAACATCCAGTGAGTGGCAGTTCTGTGGTGGAAACCACCTTGTTAATGAGAGAGGTCAGAGAAGAACAGCTAGACTGGTTCAAGCTGACAAGGTGACAGTTACCCAGATAACTAATTGTTACAACATTTGTGTGCAGAAGAGTAACTCTGAATGTACAACACATTGAACCTAGAAGCAGATGGGCTACAGCTGCAGAGGACCAAGAACATATGCTCAAATACTAAAAGAAGGTTTCTAATAAAGTGGCCACTGAGTGTGCATTCATTATATGAATATGAATGTAGGAGTTATGACTGGTAGGTATGCAGGTAACACCAAGGAGTTTTGCTGCCAGTGTGAAGGACAGTTATAGGATACAGGATGATATTGGTCAATTGGTGAAATGGTCAAGGCAGTGGCAGGTGAAATTTAATCCCAGTATATTAGTATTGTCACTGGCAGGTGATGTGGAGGCATCAGCACCGTACACCAAAGTGAATGGTCCCGGTTCAAATCTGGCCGGCCCCTTGCATGCTTTCCATCCATGTTGGATTGAGTGTTGAACTAGCAACTCGGCCTCATAAAACAGACATGTGCTAAAGGAATGGCAAAAACGGCACCACCAGATGCAAAAAGGAACAACAACAATATTATTATTGGTTCATTATCGTCACATGTTTGAAGCTGAAAGTTTAAAGTAAGTTTATTATCAAAGTACATATCATTAACCATATACAATCCTAAGATTTGTTTTCTTGAGGGTATACTCAATAAATCCATAGAGTCCACTCTTTAAAAAGGGAGGAAGGCAAATGAAAGGAAATAATAGGCCAGTTAGCCTAACCTCAGTGGTTGGGAAAATGTTGGAGTCTATTATTAAGGATGAGGTTTTGGGGTACTTGGTACTTGGGGTACTAATGATAACATAAGCCAAAGTCAGAATGGTTTCTGTAAAGGGAAATCTTGCCTGACAAATCTGTTAGAGTTCTTTGAGGAAGTAACAAGCAGGGTGGAAAGAGCAGAGGCAGTAGATGTCATTTCCTTGGATTTTCAGAAGGCATTTGATAAAGTGCCACATGAGGCTGCTTAACAAGATAAAATCCTGCGGCGTTACTGGAGAGACACTGGTATGTATAGAGGAATGGCTGACAGGCAGGAGGCAGTGAGTGGGAATGAAAGGGACTTTTCTGGTTGGCTGCCAGTGACTAGTGGTGTTCCTCAGGGATCAATATTGGGACCGCTACTTTTCGCATTGTTTGTCAATGATGTCGATAATAGAATTGATGGCTTTGTGGCAAAGTTTGCAGATGATATGAAGGTAGGTGGAGAGGTAGGTAGTGCTGAGGAAGCTATGTGATTGCAGAAGGACTTAGACAAATTGGAAGAATGGGCAAAAAAGTGGTAGATGGAATACAGTGTTGGGAAATGTAATATGATGAATTTTGGTATAAGGATCACTAGTGAGGACTATTATCTAAATGGGGAGAAGGTTCAAACATCAGAGGTCCAGAGGAGTCCTCATGCAAGGCTCCCAGATGGTTAATTTACAGGTTAAGTCTGTGGTAAAGAAGGCAAATACAATGTTGGCATTTATTTCAAGGGGAATAGAATATAAATTCAAGGAGATAATGATGAGACTTTATAAGACACCAGTCAGGTCACACTTGGAGTATTGTCAACAGTTTTGGGCCCCATGTCCCAGAAAGGGTATATTGTCATTGGGGAGAGTCCAGAGGAGGTTCACAAAGATGATTCCAGGAATGAGGGGGTTAACATATGAAGAGTATTTGGCAGCTTTGGGCCTGTACTCACTGGAACTTTGAAGAATGTGGGGGCTCTCATTGAAACCTACCGAATGTTGAAAGGACTAGATAGGGTGGATATGGAGAGGATATTTCCTGTGGTGGGGATATCCAGAACTAGAGAGCACAGTCTCAAAATTGAGGGGTGACCTTTTAAGAACAGAGGAATTTTTTTAGCCAGAGAGTAGTGAATCCGTGGAATGCTCTGCTACAGATTGTGGTGGAGGCCAAATCTGTGAGTATATTTAAGGTAGAAGTTGATAGTTCCCTGATCGGTTGGGGCATCAAAGGATATGGTGAGATGGCAGGTGTGTGGGGTTGAGTGGGATCCAGGATCAGCCATGATGGAATGGCAGAGCAAACTCGATGGGCTGAATAGCCTAATTCTGCTCCTGTGTCTTATGATCTAATAATAACCATAATATAATCAATGTAACAAGATAGTAAAATGCTTGTCTTGCACAATAGTCATACAGATCAAATCATTACACTGTGCATTGAGGTAGAATAACGTAAAACAATAACAATGCAGAATAAAGAGTAAAAGCTCCAGCAAAGTAGAGTGCAGGTAATCAATAGGCACAAGATGATAATGAAGTAGATTGTGATATCATGAGTCCATCTTATTGAACAAGAGGTTCATTCAAGAGTCTGATAACAATGGGATAGAAGCTGTCTTTGAGCCTGCTGGCTCGTACTTTCAGGCTTTTGTATCTTCTGCCCGATGGGAGAGGGGAGAATGTCTAGGGTTGGAGTATCTTTGATTACGCTGGCCACATTATTGAGGCAGTGTGAACTGTTCAGAGTTTATGGAGGGGAGGCTGGTTTCTGTGATGTTCTGAGCTGTGTTCACATCTCTGAAGTTCCTTGCAGAGCAGTTGCCATGATGCATCCAGACTGGAATGCTTTCTGTGGAGCAGTCATGAATTTGGTTGTTGGAGCTGATTCACTCCAGCCGTACACAGTGTATGTTAGCACCTTACTATTGAGGGGCAGTGCACAAGTCCATGGGTCTGAAGCTGGGAGAGAAAGTGATAACGAAGGCATATCAAATTCTTGCCTTCAATGTGGCTTAGAATATAAGAGCAGAGACATTGTGGTAAGAACTGGTTAGGCCACAGCTGCAGTACAGAGCAGCACACACGTGCTGGAGGAACTCAGCGAGTCAGTCAGCATCTATGGAGAAGAATAAACTGTTGGCTTTTTGGGCTGAGTCCTTGGGTTTACTCCTCTCCATAGATGCTGCCTGACCTGCTGAGTTTCTCCTGTATTTTGTGTATGTTGCTCTGGATTTGCAGTATCCACAGAATCTCGTGTGTTTCTGGAGTACCACACATACGGTATATCTTGTACCTCTTTTGGAAGGAGATTATTACAGAGGAGGGGATGCCAATGGGATCAGGCTTAGAGTTCTGTCATGGATTCCATTGTTTTTCTTGTATATACTGTGAATGCCAGCAAGAAAATGAATCCCTGGGTTGTATTTAGTGACATGTATGAACTTTGATAATAAATTTACTTTGAAATTTCAATCTCATTTTCCCAGCTGCGTGGTTTCAACTCTGCCACTAGAGGGAGATCACAAACATGACAAAATCTGCAAATACAGTGTTGTACTGGAAATCCAGAGCAACACAGGCAAAATGCTGGAGGAACTCAGCAGGCCAGGCAGCATCTATGGAAATGAATAAACAGTCGATGTTTCGGGCCGAGACCCTTTATTAGGACTGGAGGAAGATACTGGGCTGCTTTCAGTGAGGCTTCAGCACCATAACCAGGTTGGTGCAAAAAAGCAACATGAAGTACAAATGTAAAAATTTAAACCCACAGATGAGGGAAGTCTTAAATAATCCCAGAAAAAAAAACTGTGGAGAGAGAAACAGGGTTCATGCTTTAGGCTGAAGAAGATTCTGATGAATTGTAACACACACAAAATGATGGAGAAACACTGCAGGTCAGGCAATGTCTATGTTATGGAATAAGTGGCCAGTGTTTCAGGCTGAGACCCTTTATCAGGGCCTGGCACTTCCTCCGGAAGACCAGAATGGTAATCCAGGTGTGAAGCCAAAACTGATGGGAGAGATCTTAAATGCATTCTTTCCATCTGTATTAACTCAGGAGACAGATACAGTGAGGCAAAGTGGCATCAACTTCATGGACCCTGCACAGATTATAGAGGAGGAGGTGTTTGTTTCCCTGAGTCACATCGGGTGGATAAATCCCCAGGGCTGGACAAAGTGTTCTCTTAAACCCTACAGGAGGCAAGTGCAGAAATTGCTGGGGTCCTAGAAAGATATTTAAAATCTCCATAGTGACAAAAGAGGTTCCAGAGGATTGGAGGATAGCCAGTGTTATTCTGCTGTTTAAGAAAGGTTCTAAAAATAAACCAGGAAATTATAGGCCAGTGAACCTGACTTCAGAAGTGGGAAAGTTTTTGGAAGGTATTCTGAGAGGTATTTGACTGATTAAGGATAGTTAGCATAGCTTCATGGATGGTGGTAGGTCATGTCTAACCAATCTTATGGAGTTTTTGAGGAAGTTTCCAGGAAAATGGATGAAGGCAAAGCAGTGGATTTTGTCTACATGGACCTTAGGAAGACATTTGACAGGGTCCCATATGGGAGGTTGGTCAAAAAGTTCAGTCATTTGGCATTCAGGATGAGGTAGTAAATTGGATTAGATGTTGGGAGAAGTCAGAGGGTGGTAGTAGAGGGTTGCCTCTCAGAATGGAGGGCTGTTAGAAGTGGTTTGCTGCAGGGATCAGTGCTGGGTCCTTTGTTGTTCATTATCTATATCAATGATCTGGATGATAATGTGGTGAAGTGGATCAGCACATTTGCAGGTGACACCAAGATTGAGGGTGTAGTGGACAGTGAGGAAGGCTATCATGGCTTGTAGTGGGATCTGCATCAGCTGGAAAAATGGCAGATGGAATTTAATATAGCAAAGTGGGAGGTTTTCCACTCCAGTGGACCAACCAGGGTAGGTATTACACAGAGAACGATAGGGCACTGAGGGGTGTGGTAGAACAATACATGTCCATATTTCATTGAAGAGGACATCACAGGTAGACTGGGTTATAAAGAAAGCTTTTGGCAAATTGGCCTTCATAAATCAAAGTATTGAGTACAGGAGATGGGATGTCATGTTGAAGTTGTACAAAATGTTGGTGAGGCCTAACGTGGAGTGTTGTGTGTTGCTTTGGTCACCTACCTACAGGAAAGATGTAAAGAAGTTTGAAAGAGTGCAGAGAAAATTTACAAGGATGTTGCTGGGTCTGGGGGACCTGAGTTATAAGGAAAGTTTAAATAAGTTAGGATTGTATTCTTTAGAACATAGAAGATTGAGAGGAGATTTGATAGAGGTATACAAAATTATGAGGGATATAGATAGGGTAAATGCAAGCAGGCCTTTTGCACTGAGGTTGAGTGGGACGCCAACCAAAGGTCATGGGTTAAGCATGAAAGGTGAGAAGTTTAAGAAGAACATGAGAGGAAACTTCTTCTATCAGAGGGTTGTGAGAGTGTGGAATGAGCTGCCAGCACAAGTGGAGCATGTAAGCTCAATGTCAACATTTAGGAGAAGTACACTGATAGTAGGGATTTGGAGGGCTATGGTCCTTGTGCAGGTCAATGGGAGTAGGCAGTTTAAGTGATTTTGGCATAGGTTAGGTGGGCTGTAGGGCCTGTTTCTGTGCTGTACTTCTCTATGACCGTATGTCTTCCAAAATGTTGTCCTGACAGGCTGCATCACTGCCAGGTATGGGAACTGTACTTCCCTCAGTCATAGGACTCTGCAGAGAATGGTGCAGACAGCCCAACGCATCTGTAGATGTGAACTTCACACTATTCAGGACATTTACAAAGACAGGTGTGTAAAATGGGCCCAAATGATCATTGGGGACTCAAGTCACCCCAACTACAAACTGCTGCATTGCTACCATCCAGGAAACGGTACCACAGCATAAAAGCCAGGACCAACAGGCTCCGGGACAGCTTCTTCCACCAGGCCATCAGACTGATCATTCATGCTGATGCAACTGTATTTCTACATTATATTGACTGTCCTGTTGTACATACTATTTATTATCAATTACTATAAATTGCACATTGCAAATGATCAACAAAAATCAACCCCCCCTTCATCCTCCACCCTTTACCTGTTTGTCTGTAAACTTTCAGTAACTTGCAGTATATTTGGTTGTATAGTTGTGTCATTTCTATGTCTGCAACAATAAAGTATGACTGAGCTAAACATGCATACACAAAGACACAGACACACACATAAACACAGACATACAGGCAAACACACGCAGACATACACAAAGACACAGATACACACATAGACAGAGACACACACAGATACACCCTCACTTGCATAGACACAGACATGCACATACACACACATAGACACACACACAGATAAAAAAACACTGTTACATTCTCTGTGGGTATCTTGTGACTGTCACATGACTATGATGTAATTGAGTCTCTGCTGGGCATGATGTAATGGTCTTGTGATGGTGGAGTGATGTAACTTTCCTGCCAGTGAGAGGTCATGTGATGGCCTGTTTCAACAGGTATAAAAGGAGCAAGCCTCGCTGTGACTCAGGTCAGTTCGTGGCTTAATTTGTCAGTGACTCTGTTCTGCTGTTATTTGATTTCATGATGCAGTTTCATTTTAAAGTGGAGTTTTAATTTCTACTGTAAGAATTGTTGTGCCGGCAGTTCTGAAAATCACTGCCAGTTAAAGTTCAGTTGGAGAGTGAAGAATTATCGAAGTTCAGGAAGCTGAAGGATCGAGAAAAGTTGGTGTTGTCGGTGGTAAAACAGGTTTGACCTTATTTGATCCTCATTCAGAAGGAATTAGTAACCTGCGTCTGAGATAGCTCCTGCATTACTATAAGAGCAGAAAGAGCTGGATGCAGCATCTTGTCAAGGGAAGGTAGTGCCTTTAAGCCGTTTTATCTTCTTCATTGTAAATCCTTTGGGCAACACATATTTCAGCTGGGATCAGCAGTAACGTCGTGATGTCGAGGAATTCGTTACTTCTAGGAAAATCTCTCTTAATTGACTGTGTAAATCATTTGGATTTTTGCATTTACTACTTTTAAGAACTGTGTTTGCGTTTCTCGTTTTAAGAACTGTTCGAGCTGCCATATAGCAGTTAACTTCCAGTTAAGTTAGTTGTTAGTTTACTTTTGTTTTTTTTTGAGCAATGTTTAATAAAGGTTTTATTTGTTTATAAAAAAACCTGTCTCAATTCTATACTCATTGTTGCTGACTTGTAACAACACATACACACACACACACACACACACACACACACACAAACACCACCCTCCCAGGATAGACCTCCAGGCCTCAGCATAAAATGGGATAGAGAGCCCCTGACTTCCCCAGTGGACTTCAAATTCACTTCGACCACTGGGCTTTGACTTTTGGACATCTGATTAACCATTGGGCTTTGATCTTTGGTATCAACCCTTGGACTAGACAATGATGGGACACGAACTCCAGATTCATCAACTCAGGGTTACTGGATCTCAGGCCCCATGCTCGAATGGCCATCCAAACCCGGAACCCACTCACAGTGGTCCTCGTCCTCTTTGGTCACAACACTTAATTGTATTTGGGACAGTCATTCCCCAGAATACTTCTGGTCAAGATGGCACCAAGCTGTGATGTCCCTCCCTATCTGTGTAACTTGACGTTACCCTCAGAGATCTGTGCTGACCTCATTCTCTGTATCATCACCAGATCTGCCCATGGGCTTCGAAGTTCAGTAATGAACCACCCCCTATTTCCCCCTTGCATCAATCCCTGCTCTGGGAGGTTTGGCTAGTTATAGGGGTTTCCCTTCTTTGTAAATTGTCCTGTGTTTAGGCTAGTTCTAAATAGGAGGGTTGCTGGGCAATGCGACTCATAGAGCTGGAAGGGCTTGTTTATCTAGAAATAAATGTGGTGTTGGTTGACCACATGCCCGACAATGACAGAAAACCTGTGTGACAGAGTCTGTAAAATGGAAAAGACATTGCACTAGGGCAGTTCCACTCTCTTGACCTCTGAAGTCTAGTTCAATGTCACAAACTGGGATCTTCCTCGGTTTTAGTGGATGACCATGACTTCTTCTGTGCCTTATCATGCCCTTTGCTCTCCATGAAATGTTGCAGAATTGCCTTCCTGGCTGTTGGATCTCGCTGTAGATCTCACCCACCCAGTCCACCAGAGCTGATTTCACATGCTGGGACAGGCATGGCCCTATTTCACTGTGATATGAGACCACCGGCTACCCTCACCTGGTTTAGAACATAAGAACATAAGAAATAGGAGCAAAACAAGCCATTCAATAAGATCATGGCTGACCTGACTATGGACTCATTTCCACCTACCTGCCTTTTCCCCATAACCTTTAATTGCCCAACTATGCAAAAATTTATCCCACTTTGTCTTAAATATATTTACTGAGGTAGCCTCCACTGCTTCATTGGGCAAAGAATTCCACAGATCCACCACTCTCTGGGAAAAGCAGTTCCCCCTCATCTCCATCCTAAATCTACTCCCCCAAATAGGCCCAAATATTGAGGCTATGTCCCCCTAGTTCTAATCTCACCTACCAGTTGAAACAACTTTCCTGCCTCTACCTTACCTATCCCTTTCATAATTTATATGTTTCTATAAGATCTCCTCTCATTCTTCTGAGTACAGTCCTAGGTGACTCAATCTCTCCTCGTAGGTTAACCCTTTCATTCCTGGAATCAACCTGGTGAACCTCCTCTGCACTGCCTCCAAAGCCAGTATATCCTTCCTCAAGTAAGGAGACCAGAACTGCACACAGTACTCCAGGTGCGGCCTCACCAGTACCCTGTATAGTTGCAGCATAACCTCCCTGCTCTTAAATTCAATCCCTCTGGCAATGAAGGACAATGTTCTATTTGCCTTCTTGATAGCTTGTTGCACCTGCAAACCAACTTTTTGTGATCCCAAGTCCTTCTAAACAGTAGCATGCTGCAATCTGTTACAACTTAAATAATAATTTGCTCTTTCATTTTTCCTTCCAAAGTGAATGACCTTGTATTTGCCAGCATTGTAGTCCATCTGCCAGACCCTTGCCTATCTATAACCTATCTATATCTCTCTGCAGACTCTTTGTAACTTTTGCACAATTTGCTTTCCCACTCACTTTAGTATCATCAGCAAGCTTGGATACACTACACTCGGTCCGCTCTTCCAGATTGTTAATGTATATCGTAAACATTTGCAGGCCCAGCACCGACCCTGTGGCACACCACTCACCACTGATTGCCAATCAGAGTAACACCCATGTATCCCAACTCTCTGTTTTCTATTAGTTAACCAATCCTCTATCCATACTAATACATCTCCTCCAACTCTATGCATCCTTGTCTTATGGATAAGTCTTTTATGGGGCAGCTTATCAAACGCTTTCTGGAAATCCAAGTAAATAACACCCATCTGTTCCCCTCTATCCACTGTGCTCATTATATCCTCAAAGAACTACAGTAAGTTTGTCAAACAGGACCTGTCGTTGCTGAATCCATGCTGTGTTTACCTGATGGATCTAATTTGTTCCAGATGCCTCACTATTTCTTCTTTAATGATAGCTTCAATCATTTTCTCAACTGCAGATGTTAAACTAATGGGCCTATAGTTACCTACCTTTTGGCTACATGCTTTTTTGAACAGTGGCATGACATTTGCTATCTTCCAATTCACCAGGACCTGCTCAGAGTGCAGAGAATTTTGGTAAATCATCACCAAAGACTCTACTATAACTTCTTTAAGTACCCTGGGGTGCATTCCATCAGGACCAGGGGACTTACCTACCTTCAGGCCCACAAGTTTGCTCAGCACTACCTCTTCAGTGATAGCTATTGTATTGAGGTCCTCATTTCCCATCGCATCCAGAATATCTCTCTTTGGTATGTCAGATGTGTCCTCCACCATAAAGACCGAGACAAAATAGTCATTCAAAGCCTCATAGTCATTGAGGCCATTTCCTCATTACCCAATATCAATTTCCCCTTCTCATCCTCCAAAGGACCTACATTCACTTTAGCCGCCCTGTTCTCCTTTATATAATTATAAACACTTATACCATCCATTTAACCTGCTTGTCGAAACAGTGTACTGGAGTGTGGCCGCTATCATAGAGTCATAGAGAAGTACAGCACAGAAATGGGCTCTTTGGCCCTGCTAGTCCATGCTGAAACTATTTAAACTGCTTACTCCCATTATCTTACACCGGGACCATATCTCTCCATACTCCCACCACCAGTGTACCTATCCAGACTTTTCTTAAATGTTGAAATTGGGCTTGTGCTGCAGCTCATTCCACACTCTCATGACCCTCTGAGTGAAGTTTTCCCTCATGTTCCCCTTAAACTTTTCACTTTTCACTTTTAACCCATGACCTCAGTGGAAAAAACCTGCTTGTGTATACCGTATCTATACCCCTCATAGTTTTGTATACTTCTATCAAATGTCCTCCCAATCTTCTACATACTTAAGAATACAGTCTTAACCTACTCAATTTTCCTTGTATCTCAGTTCCTCCAGATCCAGCCACATCCTTGTAAATTTTCTCTGCACTCTTTCAACCTTGATTCCATCTTTTCTGTAGGCAAGTGACCAAAACTGCATGAAATACTCCAAATTAGGCCTCACAAACATTTTATACAGCTTCAGCATAACATCTCATCTCCTGTACTCAATACTTTGATTTATGAAGGCAAATTTGCCAAAAGCTTTCTTTATGACCCAGTCTACCTGTGATGCCCTCTTCAATGAAATATGGACATGTATTGCTCTACCACACCCCTCAGTGCTCCCCCGTTCACTGTGTAAGACCTACCCTGGTTGGTCCACTGGAGTGGAAAACCTCACACTTTGCTACATTAAATTCCATCTGCCATTTTTCCAGCTGATGCAGATCCCTCTACAAGCCATGATAGCCTTCCTCACTGTCCACTACACCCTCAATCTTGGTGTCACCTGCAAATTTGCTGATCCAGTTGACCACGTTTTCATCCAGATCATTGATATAGATGTCAAACAGCAAAGGACCCAGCACTGATCCCAATGGCACACCATTAGTCACAGGCCTCCAGTCTGAGAGGAACCACCTAGTAGCACTCTCTTGCTACTCCAAGAAGGTCAATGTCTAATCAAATTTACTACCTCATCTTGAAAGTTGAGTGACTGAAACTTTTTGACTAACCTCCCAGTGGGACCTTGTCAAATTGCTTACTAAAGTCCATGTAGCCAACATCAACTATCTTGCTTTCATTTACTTTCCTTGTAACTTCCTTGGAAAAGTATAGATCTACCATGCATAAAGCCATGCTGACCTGCCTATCCAAATACTTATATATCCGATCTCTTAGAATACCTTCCAATAACTGTCCCACTACTGACGTCAGACTCACTGGCCTTTACCTCACCTATAAATAAATAAATAGATAGATAAATAGATAGGCAGATAAACAAACAAACAAAAATATCGATAAACTGTTCCCATTATCTTTGCTAATAAAGTGTGTTTCCTCATGACCCATAAATCCAAAGAACAAATAAATTCAGCTCTTTGGTGAATTTAATCCACAAGAATGCAAAAATAAAATGCCACCTTCAAAGATGATTTTATTTTTATTTGTTCTTTGGATATTTTTTCAAAAACCAAGTGAAACTTTGTGGGAAGTGGATGTGGTTTTCCCATCAGAGAATGGCTGAAGTCTAGCTCAGGACATTGGTGACGGTAGAAGCTGCCTCTGTAAACACTCAACAGGTCAGACAGCATCTGTAGAGGTCAAAGACCCTTCATCAGATCTGGAGAAAGTGATGCAGGCAGCGAGTTGTCAGCAAGATCTGGAATTGGTGTTCCATGCGGGCTGGAGGACTGAGGTCTGATGACCCTCCTGGGTTCATAAATCAGTAAGACCGAAGTTTGAAGCTTAGTATACAGTGACTGGTCGGTCCCTGGGTCAATGTCAAGAATCACAGCCAGAGGGTCAAAGCCCATTGGCTTGAGCTTGAATTTACAAATCTTCTGAGGAAGTCGAAGGCCCAATGTCTGCATGTCCAAGTCCACGTCTGAGTCCACTGGAGGTTGAGGATGGAAGGCAATGAATACAGCCTGGTTTGGGGAGAGAGGAACAAGACTTGTTTTGTGCTGTTGCTTTGTCATTTGGTATGTCCTGGTTTTGTTGAGTTCTGTGTTGCTCTGCCGAACACAGGGAGCGTGCTAAGTTGGAGCCCAGAATGGCTGGAGACCAGGAGACAGCCTGTCTGTGTGAGTGAGCAGGAGGGTGGGTAGGTGGGAGGGAGGGAGGAAAAAGGACTTTGTTTTTCTGTTGTTTTGTTGTTCTGCTAAGCACTACGGGCATGCTGAGTTGGCACTGAAATGTGTGGTGACACTTGCGGGCGGCCCTCAGCCCATCCTTGGGTTGTGTTGGTTCGGTGTACATAGGTAAATAAATGTGAATCTGATCTTCTTCAGTACACAACCTGTTTTAGATCCTCGGTATGTCAGGGATGAATCACATCAGTTCTCCTGAGGAAAGGCAATCGTCTCCAAGATTGTTCTTGCAGGAAGGGAAATCAATATTCAATTTTCATACCATTTGCTTGAAATGCAGCTAAACTGTAACCTGCTTATTTATAATGAGAGCATTTCCTGCAGCAGCCCTTCATCACAGCGGGTTCACCAATCAAGGTTTGTGTGAATGACTAATCACAGTGGGACTCTCTGCAAAAAATCCCAAGGTGGTACAACGTATGGTGACGTATACATATTCTGATAAAAAATTTACTTTGACTTTGAATCTAAATTCATTCAAGACTACCACAACCTTTTCATAGAGGTTGGAGGGTTGTGTGCCTCAATGAGCCAGAGAACTATGTTGGCTAGAGTCAGGGCCTTCTGCTTTGACTTTTAGTAGGGTCACCCATGCCAAATAGGTCAAAGAGTAGAGCCAGAGTGGTCCAGCGGTCTTCCAGGTTCAGGGGTTCATCTCAGGGCTAACAACCCTGACTGGTGAGAATAAAATTGTTATGGAAACAGCAATGGAGAATCCTTCTACCTCTGAGTGTGAGTGGGGGCCTGAACGACAACTGGGGAACAATAGTGCAGATGGCCAAAGACAGACAGAGATAAAGGAACTTCATTGCTGCCCTAAACACCAGCAGTGTCATGGGCAGTAAGTTAAGTAAGTTGACTTCAAGTTCCTCCAGATGCTTATTTTTGCTGACGACATGTAAAGATTTTTATCTTTTCATGTATGTGAAGGATGTAATTCAATTCAATTCAATTCAATTCATTGCATAACCATCTTTGATTTAAAGAAATTGCTTTGAGATAATTTAATGAACTATGAGTCTTGACATTGAGTACTGACTCACCTGCTGAACATTGTGGGAATGCTAGGTTGGCTCCAGAAAGCGTGACAACACTTGTGGGCTGCCCCCAGCACAATCTAAAGGTTGGTTGTTAACACAAAGGACATGTTTCACTGTGTGTTTCGAAGTAATCTGAACCCTTTGCCACATTGTCTTTCAGGATTTGCTGAACTTGTGAAACTGATGTCTGGATGTTTTAGACATACAAACCAAAGCTCAGTAAATCAGCTGCTCTGGCGAGGTTCTAATTCACAGGTCTCACGGTCAGACCCTGTGCTGCAGACTGGCCATTCGTCACCCAGAGCCAGGCCCCAAAATGATTCAGCTGAAGCAGGAACCCTGCTGCTCAGGAATGCCCACGGGTGTAACAACACTCGTTATGGTTTGCCACTTCAAAGGTCACAGCTCACACCAGGCCGAGGAAATAAACAGATCAATCTCCACAAATTCGGCATTGGACAGAACGCTGGGGTTCAAGGAAACAGATGACAAAATATCATTGATGCTCCCTAAGTCTTTCCATGTTAGGCAATGATATTCCCAGTTCAAGGAGCATAAAGAAAGCAGAAGTTACCGTGTATTCGAAGTGTTCTGTTCCCCTCCCCACTGTAAAGGAGACTTAGAAGATGGATGTGGTGGGGGGGGGGGGGGGAGGGAGGAGGAACAGTGTGAGTCTGGGAGCAACGTGCCCGTTTACCTCAGCCAAAATCATGTTCCTGAAGCTGAGGAGTTAACACTCAGTTAACTCCTCTGTCTAATAAAGTGGCCACTGAGTGTATGTTCATGGTCTTCTGCTGCTGTAGCCCATCCACTTCAAGGTTTGATGTGTTGTGCATTCAGAGATGCTCTTCTGCACCTTACTGTTGTAACACATGGTCATTGGAGTTACTGTCACCTTCCTGTCAGCTTGAACCAGTCTGACCAATTCTCCTCTGACCTCTCTCATTAATAAGGCATTTTTGCCCACAGAACTGCCGCTCACTGGGTGTTTTTTGTTTTTTGCACCATTTTCTGTGAACTCTAGAGCCAGTTGTGCACGAAATCCCAGGAGATCAGCAGTTTTTGAGATACGCAAACCACCAACAATCATTCCACAGTCAAAGCAGCTTAGATCACATTTCTTCTCCATTCTGATGTTTAGTCTGAACAACAACTGAACCTCTTGACCATGTCTGCGTGCTTTTATGTATTGAGTTACTGTCACGTGATTGGCTGATTAGATATTTACATCAATGAGCAGGAGTAGAGGTGTACCTAATGAAGTGGCCACTGAGTGTATGTTGTGAGAGCGGAGAGCAGGTTCCTGATTTGAGTAGGGAAGAGGAGGATGTGCTAATGGAATCTGAGGAAGGAAGAATGAGGAAAAAAAGTGAGATTAGATAAAGAAATAGTCAATGTGACAGCCATATCTGAGGCTGGTCAGAATGTTGCATTTCTCAGCAGTGCAGAGTGTGATGTAGGGGTGGGAGCAATGAGAAGCTGTTCTCACCTCCTGGGAGAAGGATTTGAGCCCAAGTGCTGAACTCTGGGCCAACTCGTTCAGGGCAGTGGGGCCAAGCAACAGCCTGCCCTTGTGATATTGTCCAGCCCTGGGATGGAGACAACATCATTCCGACAAAGCAGAGAAAGGCCAACATGTGTCTGGACCACAGTGTGTGTCCTGACTGAGACAAAAGCTGCTGGCTGTGCAAGAGGGATTGGCTGCTGGGGGACCTGCTTAGTTTGGGCTCCACACAAGGGCAATAGCTGTGGCTAAATTCAGCTTTCCAGGTACGGCCACAGCATCAGTGAAGGTTGCTGGTCTCAGTCAGGGTAAATAATTACTGACCCCGGTGGATTTCGGGGAAATCCTAATTCACTGGAAGGGCTCTACCGCTCTGTATCTCTGTTCACAATGCCAATAGGTCCCTTGATCTGTCTCTACTCCTGTTCCCATGCTCTGCCTCCTTCTGTAAAGCTGACACCTCACCGAAGGCCCTTGAGCTTTTCCTGTGAATCAGCCCAAAGGTAAATGTATCAGGGGCTTCACTGAGAAATTATAGAGGCCCTCGTGTTGAACATGTTTACTGAATATGAACCTAATACACTCAATTTGTTATTTGGGTGTCAAAGGTTACAGGGAGCCAGCAGGAGAATGGGGTTGAGAGGGATAATGAACGAACCATGATGGAATAGTCAAATGTATTCCGATGTCTTATGGTCTTTTGTTAGTTAATCACTTCCCATCTTTAAAAACTGATTCTGTCTGCACCTCTGAATGGAACATTTCACTCGCTGATGAAAGGAGGGATGTGGAATCAGTTCTGATATTAAGTAGCAGGACAGCCTGGGGACGGGCGGTGGTGGGGAGGTGGACAGTGTAAGGACAACCCCCACCGACCAGGCCATGCTCTCTTCTCACGGCTGCCATCGGAAAGGAGGTAAAAGAGTCTCAGGACCCACACCATCAGGTTTAGGAACAGTTATTACCAACACCATTAGGCTACTGAACCAGTGTGGACAACTTCACTCACCTCAACAGTGAACTGATTCCACAAACTATGGACTCACTTTCAAGGACTTTTCAACTCATGACCTCAGTATTTTTTTTCTATTAATTATTATCATTATTTTTCATATTTGCACAGTTTGTCTTCTTTGCACATTGTTTGTTTGTTAGTCTGAATGTAGTATTTAATTAATTCCATTGTATTTATTTTTTCTACCATGAATGCGCACAAGAAAATGAATCTCAGGATTGTGTATACGTATACATATATGTACTTTGATAATAAACTTACTTTGAATTTCTATTCCTATTGAATAGTGAGAGGCCTAGACAGGATGGATGGAGAGAGCATGTTTCCTATATTCAGAGAGTCTAAGACAAAGGTACAGCCCCAAAATAAAAGGATGTCCCTTTAGAGCAGAGATGAGGAGGAATTTCTGCAGCCAGAGGGTGGTGAATCATTGGAATTCATTACCACAAATGGCTGTGGAGGCTAAGTCATTGGGTATATCTTGATTAGTAAAGGCTTCAAAGTTTACGGGGAGAAGGTAGGAGAATGAGTGTTGAGAGGAAAATTAAATCAGCCATGATGTAATGGCGGAGCAGACGAAGGGCCAAATGGTCTATTTCTTCTTCTGGTCATATTCTTTCACGTCATCAGGATGTCTCAGACCAACACAACCTTGGTCATCAGAGACCACTGGCTGAGAAAGCGCATGGCAAATGTTGTGTATTTCAATGTGGACCGTTGGTGCTGTGGGGGCTAGGGAGAGGCTCTGTGCAGGAACTGGGCAGAGTTCCTGCTCCAGTGGCCCTACCACTCCCAGCAAGGACCTGCCATCTGAAGAACTGCCCTCTGTGTAGTCACTCAGCAAAACGCAGTGTACAGATGCCCCCATCACCCAGGGCATGCCCTTTCCTCATTGTTATCATCAAGCAGGAGGCACAGACGCCTGAAGGCACACATTCAGGAACAGCTTCTTCCTCTCTACCATCCAATTCTTAAATGGACATTGAACCCATGGACACTACCGCACTTTTTAAAAATATACATTCTTTCTGTTTTTGCACTATTTTTGATCTACTCAATATACATACATATACTTACTGAAATTGATTTACTTACTTAGTTTTATTTTTCTTTCTACAGTATCATATCCTGCATTGTATTGCTAAGTTAACGAATTTCATGACATATGTTGGTGATAATAAGCCTGATTCTGATTCTGAGATGGTGCTTGTTCTGATTCAGAGCTGAACCTGTTTCTCCAAGAATGAGCTCAGAATGTCCTTTATACCTAGTGTTCAGTCACATGTCCATGGCTAGTTAGGGTAACAGTGACAGGGTGTGATCTGGTTGGGGACGAATGCCTGCAGTCTTGACCTGAATTCCTGCCGATTTACAACTGTAAGTGGGAATTTGTTAGATTTTCAATTTCCAGATCCTTTCTCTTAAGCTCAAAAGCAACAGAAGTCAATAAATACTCATAAAATAGAATATTAACTTCAAAAGTTGACATTTGTGATTGTCTGACATTGCCAGTAAGACATTGACTCCATTCAACACACACAAAATGCTAGAGGAACTCAGCAGGCCAGGCAGCATCTGTGGAAAAAAGTACAAACTGACTCCATACATTCTGCTGTCGGTAATAATCTTCAAAAATTATCAATAAATAAATCACAAGTGTAACACACAGAAAATGCTGGGGGAACTCGGCAGGTCAGGCAGCATCTGTGGAAATGAATAAATAGTCAACATTTCAGTCCAAGATTCTTCTTCAGGATTGGAAAGGAAGGGGGAAGACACCAGAATGAGAAGGTGGGGAGGGGAAGAGATGCAAGCTGATTGGTGCTAGATGGGACCAAGTGAGGGGAGAGGTGGGTGGGTGGGGGAAGGGGGATGAAGCTGGGAGGTGATAGGTGGAAGAGGTAAAGGGCTGAAGAAGAAGGAATCTGATAGGAGAGGAGAGTGAACCACGGAGAAAGGGAAGGAGGTGAGGCACCGGGGGAGGTGAAGAGGAGCAGTGAGAGGGTAGCCAGAATTGGGAATGGATAAAGAAAGGAGTTGCATAAACATGGGAGATTCTGCAGATACTGGAAATCCAGAGCAACACACAAAATGCTGGATAAACTCAGCAGGTCAGCCAGAGGGGAGTAACCAGTCAATGTTTCAGGCCGAGCTGCTTCATCAGGACTTATCAGACATCTTATGTGTGACTGCAATAGTGTGTCTGATGCACCATCAATAACTCACACTGAGACATAAGACGAGATATCGGCTTTTATTGACTGGAAGAAGGAACCAGGAGTGAGTGACCATCATACTACGTCCTGGAGACTGAGGCCGAGCGTCAGGCCTCAGATCGCCTTTATACAGGGGCCTGTGGGAGGAGCCACAGGAGCAGTCAGCAGGGGACGTGTCCAGACAGGCACACGTAGTTCACCACAGTGTCATAGACTGCTAAAGGTGAAAATGGGTCAGTTAGGTCCAAAGTGCCAGGTGATCCTGGAGTCAGGCTCTTGGCCTTGTTCTGCCTTGCATGAGGTGCTTTGCTCTCTCACTAGTAACACCACTCAGACTGGACTGCACACTGAGTGCAGATGCTTGCAGTCCATCTGGTCTGAATGCCCTTCAGGTGACCAGTGCCTGATCATCTTTACGAGGGCAGCTTTCTCTGAAGTGGGACATGTACACACAGCACCAACAGGTTCTGCTTCTCCCCTGTGAAGGAGATGCAGAGCTTTGACACATCAGCCACAGAACATGTCGCATCTGTATGTCATGTCATGTATGCACTCAGAACCATGGTTAATATCACAGATTTACTGTACATGGTGAAATTTCAGTGATAGTATCTGATTCTGATGAATCTGTAAAATCTAGTGTGTTTCTATCTGTTGACATCTTAAACTGTAGACCCTGAGCTTCCTTTTTGAATCCTTAAACTTCCTATTATTAATGTTTGGCAGCTGGAAAAAAGCGAACACATCTCCAATTGTACTTTAAAAGCATGTGACGCTGTGGCGAGGATCCCTGATCTCCAGTGAGACGAACACATGCAGAGCACACAGGAACAAGGCAGACAGACAGGCTTGGCTCCCCAACACAGTGCTGTCTGCTCAGGGAACTGACCCCCACCTTGTCACACTTCACACAGCCCTGGATCAAAGAGCAAGTTTCTGATAGACAAAGGTTCAGTCTGCAGAGATACCAGAGACTGTAGACACTGGAATCAGGAGCTACAATGGACCTTCTGGAGGAACTCAGCAGATCGAGAAGCATCTGTGGGGGTGGGTTGGGGGAAGGAGTTGTTGATGTTTTAGGTTGAAACCCAACAAATTCTTTGTAGAATCTATTTTTACCACTTGATCATTTATTTTTGGGCTGTGTGGAATGGAGCCACACGGTGGTATGGTTACAGACCAGCAGCCAGAGAAACGGGGGATCAGAACCCCCCATGGAGAAGTAATAAGCTTGTGTAACAGGAACAAAGAAACCATGGACTGTTGTAAAACATTCATCTTGCTCCCAGCTGTCCATGGGTGTCTCTGTATCAATGTACGTGACAGGTTATGAGTGTACATGACATGTAATGAGTGGTACAGTAACACAGTAGTTAGTGTAATGTTATTAGATAGACAGAGACCCAGGTTCAATTCCCACTGCTGTCTATAAGGAGTTTGCACATTCTCCCTGTGACTGTGAGGGTTTATTCCAAGTGCTCCAATTTCCTTCCTCCCACATTCCAAAGACATACAGTTGGGTTAAAGTCAGTAAGTTGTGGATATGCTATGTTGGTTTTGGAAGCGTGGAGACCCTTGCGGGCTGCCCCCAGCACATACTCAGACTGTGTTGGTCAGTGACGCATTTCACTGTGTGTTTCGATGTTTCGATGTACATGTCACAATTAAAGCTGATCTTCATCTTAATACCTGCAGATATACATAGCTCTTGATTATCACCCTGGTTCATGGGTGGCTACGGATGTACAGTAAGTGCTCTGATTGTCAACAAGTTTTGTGTCCAGAGCAGAAAGGAATTGGATGTGTGCCTTTACTAGTTTATTGCTTCAAGAATGCACGCTCATTGACTTGTTCATCAGAACGAATGAAGAAATATCCTGAATGTTGTTGCCTTTCCACAGGTCTTTCCACGGTTATTGACCACTTGAAGGAAACACACATCTGCTGAGGTGTGTACCATGGGGGCAGTTAACCTGCCCCTCCAAAAACAGCTGTGTTAAACCTCCCGGAAACCCTGGGAGAGATGGATGGAGCTAAAAGAAAGGAACACACATAAAATGCTGGAGGAACTCAGCAGCACAGGCAGTATCTATGGAGAGGATAGAGAGTGGCATTTCAGGCTGAGACCCTCCATCAGGGCTGGAAAGGAGGGAGGGAGAAGCCAGAATGAGAAGGGGGGAAAGTATATGCTTTCAGCTAGCAACAAGCTAGTTCTCCATCACCCATCACTTTCAGTTTCCTAACCCTGATTGACTCATTTCACCATGGGCATCCAGTCTCTACACATGTGTATTTCCCATCAGGAGGGCCTCAAAACTCTCTACTTTGTTCTGGTCAATAGACCCAAATAGTCCCCTTCCACAATCACCCTCCTACAAATCTTCATGAGGAGAGGTGTGAGGAATATCTATGAACTGATGGCATGAAGATTGATTTCTCTAACTTGCAGTGATTTCTCACCTCTTCTCTTCACTTGCCCATCATTTCCCTTTGGCTCCTTCCCTTTCTTTTGTGATCCACTCTGCTATCCAATCAGATTCCTTCTTCTTTAGCATGTTACCTCTTCACCTATTACCTCAGGGCTTCTTACTTCTTCCGCCTCCCCACATTTTTGTTCTGGCTTTGGCCCTCTTCCTTTCCAGTGCTGATGAAGCTGTCTCATGCTGGATCTGCCAGGTCTAACTCTCCAATAGTGCTAAACTACCTGGAAATGATTGTTGACTGGTCCCTCATTTTGAAAAAAAAATTATAATAGGATTGAAACAGATGGAATTCCCAGACAGGTGTTATAGAGGGAGATAGGATTGGGACCAGCAGTTATATACCCTCAAAATACTGTATACCCCTGGAATTTCCAATCACATGGTAAATATCTGCAAGGAGTTTAAGGATTAGCTTTATTTGTCGCATGTACATCATAATATTGAAACTCACAGTGAAATGTGTTGTTTGTGTCAACAGCCAACAGAGTCTGAGAATGTCCTGGGGACAGCACGCGAGTGTTCGGAATCAGGTTTATTATCACCAGCATGTAACGTGAAATTTGTTAACTTAGCAACAGCAGTTCAATACATGCTTTTGCAATCAACGTAGCAAGCCTATAGCTCTCCAACCATATCCTGTATGTCTTTGGAATGGGAGGAATCCAGACACCTGAAGGAAACTCACATGGTCAAGTACAAGCTCTTTACAGACAGTGGCAGGTATTCAGCCCTGACTGGTGATCGCTGCTTCTGTAAAGCAATTGCATTAGCCACCATCACTCTCATTGACAATTTCTCAGAGATCCACCCTGATTTCCTGCAGACAGCTCTCTCTCACTCTGTTTGTACAGATGTCAACATGTGCACAGTTCTAACTGTTTAAAGCTACACGCTGACTGGCACAAACACAGACACCAGAAGGGAAGTCAGCAGAGAAATTTGTCCAGGAGAGGAAATGGTGCAAGGCTGAGTCTTCGGTAAGGTCACAGCTTGCTCACTTTGCAGTGTAGCTCTGGAATATTCAGCTTACAGCATTCCTGATATTGCACAAGATGAACTTCTGGAATTGATTTGGGAAGTTTGCTATTTTCAAAACTTCCAACGTGTAAATTTCATCATGTTTATGGATAGAGACTTTCACAATGCCTTCTTTAGAAATTTATTAAATAAAAAGTTTTCCGAAAAATAAATTTTAAGTGAATTCATCTGCTATAAACCACACAACAGGAGAGACTGGTTACTTTCAAGTTCAAGTTCAGTTTATAGTCATTCATCCATACACATGAATACTGCCAAATGAGGCAACGTTCCGCTGGACCAAGGTGCACAACATGATACACATAAGGAAATATTATCATAAACACATTAACCAATAATAAAGCATATCTACGATACAAGTTAAAAGATAAACAGTATAATGCTACCAGTTAATGAGATCTGGGTGGTAGCAGAGAGTTCAGTAATCTCATGGCCTGGGGGAAGAAGCTGTTTTCCATGCTTACAGTTCTTGTCCTAATGCTATGGTACCTCCTCCCTGATGGTAGAGGATCAAAGATATTGTAGGATGGATGGGAGGCATCACTGACAATGCTAAGGGCCCTGGCCCCACAGCGCTTCTGATAAATATCTCTAGAGAGACCCTGACGATCCTCTCAATTGTACCAGATACTGTTTGCAGGAACGTATTGGACTGAACCGTTGTGGTAAGTTTATAACTGAAGCTTCAGCTCAGATTTCTTCAATGCTGAAGTGGTACAAGGTGAAAGAATGTCTTGGTTCAAGGCTGGACAGTTTCAGACAGCCCCTGGGCATTCCTCACTGAGTAACATGCCATGATGTTGTGTTTTCCCACTTACTGTATATCCTACATGCATCACCTCTGTTCCTCCATACCTCTGTTCTAAAGGGTTGTCCCTCAATTTTGAGGGTGTGCCCTCTAATTTTGGATACCCCCACCATAGGAAACATCCTCTCCACATCTATCTAGTCCTTACAACATTTGGTAGGTTATAATGAGATCCCCTCTGCATTCTTCTAAATTCCAGTGAGTACAGGCCCAAGGCTGCCAAACGCCCCTCATATGTTAACATAGAGCATTGGAATTTACAGCACATTACAGGCCCTTCATCCCACAATGTTGTGCCAACCATGTAACCTACCCTAGAAACTGCCTATAATTTCCCTAGCGCATAGTCCTCTATTTTCCTAAGCTCCATGTACCTATCTAAGAGGCTCTTAAAAGACCCTATTGTATCCACTTCCACCACTGTCACTGACAGTGCATTCCATGCACCCACCACTCTCTGTGTGAAAAACTTACTTCTCACATCCCCTTGGTACCCATTTCCAAAACTATGCCCCCTCGTGTTAGCCATTTCAGCCCTGGGGAAAAGCCTCTGGCTATCCACATGATCAATGCTTCTCATCATCTTATACACCTCTATCAGGTCACCTCTCATCCTCCATCACTCCCAGGAGAAAAAGTCAAGTCCACTCAATCAATTCTCATAAGGTACGCCCCCAAATCCAGGCAACATTCTTGTAAATCTCCTCTGCACTCTCTCTATAGTATCAAATATGTTAATCCCTTAATTCCTGGAATCATCGTTGTAAACCTCCTTTGAACTCTATTCAATGACAGAACATCATTTCTGAGACATGAGGCCTAGAACTGTTAACAAAACACCAGTGTGGCCTGACTAGTGTCTTATAAAGACTCAGCATTATCTCTTTGCTTTTATATTCTATTTCCCTTGAAATAAATGCTGACATTGCACTTGCCTTCTTTTTTCTACAGCATTCAACCTGTAAATTAACTGTCTGTGGTTCTTGCATGAGGACTCTTAAGTCCCTCTGCACCTCTGATGTTTGAACCTTCTCCCCATTTAGATTATAGTCTGCATTATTGTTCCTTTTACCAAAATGCATTATCATACATTTCCCAACACTGTATTCCATCTGTCATATTTTTGCCCATTCTTCCAATTTGTCTAATTCCTTCTGCAATCACATTGCTTTCTCAGCACTACCTACCCCTTCATCTATCTGCGTATTATCTGCAAGCATTGCCACAGAGCCATCAATTCCATTACCTAAATCATTGACAAACAGTGTGAAAAGTCATGGACCCAATACTGACCCCTGAGGAACACCACTAGTCACAGGCAGCCAACCAGAAAAAGTCCCTTTTATTCCCACTCACTGCCTCCTGCCTGTTAGCCATTCCTCTATCCATGCCAGTATCTTTCCTGTAACACCATAGGATTTTATCTTGTCAAGTGTGATGTCAAGCGTAAATGTGTGGCACTTTATCAAATGCCTTCTGAAAATCCAAGTAAATGACATCCACTGTCTCTCCTTTGTCCACCCTGTTTGTTACTTCCTCGAAGAACTCTAACAGATCTGTCAGGCAAGATTTTTCTTGACAGAAACCATGCTGACCTCTACTTATTTTATCATTAGACTCCAAGTAATCTGAAACATCTTCCTTAAAAATAGACTCCAACACTTTCCCAACCACTGAGGTTAGGTTAACTGGCCTATAATTTCCTTTCTTTTGCCTTCCTCCCTTCTTAAGGAGTGGAGTGACATTTGCAATCTTCCAGTCCTCCAGGATCATGTCAGAATCAAGTGAATCTTGAAAGATCATGACCAATGTATCTGTTATCTCTTAAGCAACCTCTCTCAGGACTCTGGCGTGTAGTCCATCTGGTCAGGTGACTTATCCATCTTAAGATCTTTAAGCTTGCCTTGCACTTTTTCCTTTGTAATAGCTATAGCACTCACTCCTGCTCCCTGATACTCACAGACCTCTAGCACATTGCTAGTATCTTCCACAGTAAAGACAGATGCAAAGTACCCCATAAGTTCATCAGCCATTTCTTTGTCCCCCATTACTACCTCACCAGCATCATTTTCCAGTGGTCCAATATCAACGCTCACCTCCCTTTTGTTCTTTATATAACTGAAAAAGCTTTTGGTATCTGCTGTATATTATTGATTTTGGTATCCTATTATAGGACGTGGAAACCATAGAAAGGGTGCAGAGGAGATTTACAAGGATGTTGCCTGGATTGGGGAGCATGCCTTATGAGAATAGGTTGAGTGAACTCGGGCTTTTCTCCTTGGAGCGACGGAGGATGAGAGGTGACCTGATAGAGGTGTACAAGGTAACAAGGTGCATTGATCATGTGGATAGTCAGAGGCTTTCCCCCAGGGCTGAAATGGCTAGCACAAGAGGACATAGTTTTAAGGTGCTTGGAAGCAGGTACAGAGGAGATGTCAGAGGTAAGTTTTTTACGCAGAGAGTGGTGAGTGCATGGAATGGGTTGCCAGTTGCAGTGGTGGAGGCTGAAACGACAGGGTCTTTTACAAGACTCCTGGACAGCTACATGGAGCTTAGCAAAATAGAGGGCTATGTGTAAAGCCTAGGTAGTTCTAAGGTAGGGACATGTTCGGCACAGCTTTGTGGACCGAAGGGCCTGTATTGTGCTGTAGGTTTTCTATGTTTCTATGTTCTATGTTTCTGTTGGCTAATCTTTCTTCATATTTCATCCTTTCTCTTCTTATGGCTTATTTAGTTGCCTTTTGATGGATTTTAAAAGATCCCCAATCATCCAATATCCCCCTCACTTTTGCTACCTTATATGCCATTTCCTTGGCTTTCATGCAGTCCTTATCTTCCTTTGTCAGCTACGGTGGCCTAGCTCTGATACTTGACAATTTCTTCTTCTGTGGGACGTACTTATCCTGCGCCTTGTGAACTATTCCCGGAAACTTCAGCCGTCATCCTCACCAGTATCCTCCTCCAATCCACCTGGTCAAGCTCCTCTCTCCTGCCTCTGGAATTCCCTTTATTCCATTGGGATACTGATACATGTGACTTATACTTCTCCCTTTGAAACTACAGTATGAGTTCAATCATATTATGATCAATGCCTCCTAAGGGTTCCTTTACATTAAGCTCCCTAAAAAGATTTGGTTATTACACAACACCCAATCTAAGATGACCTTTCCTCTAAGAGGTTCAAGCACAAGCTATCTAAAAAGTCATCTCATAGGCATTCAACAAATTTCCTCCCTTGTGACCACCCCCCGATTTTCCCAATCCCCTTGCATATTGAAGTACCCTCATTACAATTGTGTCATTATCCTTATTACATGCTTTTTGACAGCTCCTTTTGCGATCTCAACCCCACATCTTGGCTACTATTTGGAGGCCTATATGTGATTCTGGTAATGCTTTTTTTACCATTGCAATTTTTTAACTCCAACCACACAGATTCAACATTCACTGACCCTATGTCACCTCTTTCTAAAGATGTAATTCCATCTCTTACCAACAGAGCCATACCACCACCTATGCATTTCTGCTTGTCCTTTCAATACAAAGTACATCCTTTGGTATTAAGCTCCCAACTATGGCCTTTTTTCAGTCACGACTCAGTGATGCCCACAACGTCATACCGACCAATCGCCAATTGTGCCACAAGTTTGTCCACCTTATTTTGAATGCTACGTGCATTTAAATACAACACCTTCAGTTCTGCAATAATTCTTCCCCCTTTTGAATTTTACCTCTGTGATACAATTTAACTCTTTGCTGTCTGCATTTGTACCCAATCACTGGTCTGTTCGTCCTTACATTCACGTTACACCCATCATCTACTGATGTAGAGCAGAGACCATTCTGTCTAGTTGCATTATGGAGCCTGGAACGGAAGCTCCAATGTACAGGGTCTCAAGAGGCTGCAGAGGGTTGTCAACTCAGCCAGATCCACCCCAGTACAACCCTCACCACCACTAGGAGGATCCTGCCTGATAATTTTTCCTTGAAAACCCCCCTCAAAAGAGAAGGAAGCAATCAATGTCGAGCTGCTGCTTGTGGAAGCAACACACACAAAACGTTGGAGAAACTCAGCAGGTCAATCAGCATCTATGGGAATGAATGTTTCAGGCTCAGATCCTTCATCGGGACTGGAAAGGAAGGGGGAAGATGCCATGATATGAAGCTGGAGGGTGTGGAACAACAACAAGCTAGAAGTCCCTTCTCAGATTAGAGGAGCAACACCTTATATATTAACCTGCTGGCTTTGATAATTTCTCCCCTCCCCCTTCCATCTTCATTTCCCTTCTTTGGCCCCCTCTTATCTCTTCTTCTCACCTACCTATTGCCTCCCCCTGGGCCCCTCTCTTCTTCCCTTTCTCCCTCCCTTTCTCCCATGGTCTACTCCTCTCCTACCAGATTCCTTCTTCTCCAGCCCTTTACCTTTACCACTGATCACCAGCCAACTTGTTACTTCATCCCCCCCTCCTCACCCACCTGGCCTCACCTCACGCACTGTCATGATTGTAGGGATATTTAGTCAGAGGGTGTTTCAGCCCTGATCATACTGAATGATAGTTCAGACTAGAGGGACTGATTGGCCTCCTCCTGCTCCGAGTCTTGTATTTAGTGTTTAGTTGTTGGAACAACAGTCGGTGCACAGCGGGTAACCTCTGTTGCTCTGACATCATGTCCTCAGGAGAGGGGCACTTCTCCAGGAGACATCGATGTCTGCGAGGGAAGGCAATGGCCAGACGAGGCAAGATCAAAGGGTGACACAGACAGTAGTCTCTACTTCTGTTGGCGACGCCACTCACAGTCAGAGGCGCTGGGTCCACAAATACCCTCCCCAGTGTTTTTAATTAAATCCACTGATTGGTTTTGAATTAAGGAATTATAAGTGAGAACGATTGCTTTCCTCAGGTAATTAAGTGAAGTTAAATGTTTCTGCCAATTAGCTTACACAGTGTGAGCCCATAGTATTTATTCATTATAATGTCAGTAAAATGTAGTGTGCATTCAAATCACGACCAGGGAATTGTTCAATATATTGAAAGCATCTCGCAGAGGTTGCTGCAAAACCCGTCCATCACGTCAGTTAACTCTTTCCCTTTGGGGCTGTTCCTGCATTAGGAAACTGGATATGCAAACAATTCTAGCTTCCAACTGGGAGGTTGCGTAGGGAGTTGTACATGTAGGTTGCATGTTGCCTGGATATGTGTGTCCAACATCCATAATCTGGGGCTTTATCCCACAAACTGGGGATTTTTCCCACAGTCTGGGGATTTATCCCACAATCTGGAGATTTATTCTACAATCCGGGTTTTTATCCCACAATCCAGGGATTTATCCCACGACCCACTGATTTATCCCACAACTCACTGATTTATCCCACAATCCATGGATTTGTCCAACATACCAGAGATTTATCCAACGTACCCGAAATTTATCCCGTAACCTGGGGATTTAATGATAATCCATGGATCTATCCACAACCCACAGATTTATTCCCTCAGGCAAAAGGTTTGGATGTTAGGTGTGTTCGGAAGAATTGCTGTCACAAAACACAGACAGACCTGGGCTGTACTGGATCTGGTACTGATCAACAAACCAAGTCAAGTGTCAGATCTCCTGGTGGGTGAGCATTTTGGATACAGTGACCACAATCCCTGACTTTTAACATAGCCTTGGACAGAGATAGGAGCAGATGGTATGAGAATGTATTTAATTGGAGGACGGTAAACTATGATCTAATAGGCAGGAACTTGGGAGCATAAATTCGGAACAGATATACTCAGGGAAATGCATAATGAAAATGTAGAGGTTGTTTAGGGAATATTTGCATAAGGTTCTGGATCAGTTTATCTCTTTTAGGCAAGGAAAGGAGAGCCAGTGGATGTAGTGTACCTGGACTTTCAGAAAGCCTTTGATAAAGTCCCACATAGGAGATTAGTGGGCAAAATTAGGGCACATGGTATTGGGGGCAGAGTACCGACATGGATTTAAAATTGGCTGGCTGACAGGAAACAAAGAGTAGTGATTAACGGGTCCCTTTCGGAATGGCAGGCTGAGACCAGTGAGGTACCGCAAGGTTCGGTGCTGCGACCGCAGCTGTTTACAATATACATTAATGATTTAGATGAAGGGATTAAAAATAACATCAGCAAATTTGCCGATGACACAAAGCTGGGTGGCAGTGTGAAATGTCAGGAGGATGTCAGCAGGGTGACTTGGACAGGTTGGGTGAGTGGGCGAATGTATGGCAGATGCAATTTAATGTGGATAAATGTGAGGTTATCCACTTCGGTGGCAGGAACAGGAAGGCAGATTACTATCTAAATGGAGTCGTTAGGAAAAGGGGAAGTACAACAAGATCTAGGTGTTCTTGTTCATCAGTCAATGAAAGCAAGCATGCAGTTACAGCAGCCAGTGAAGAAAGCTAATGGCATGCTGGCCTTTATAACAAGAGGAATTGAGTATAGGAGTAAAAGGGTCCTTTTGCAGCTGTACAGGGCCCTGGTGAGACCCCACCTGGCGTATTGTGTGCCGTTTTGGTCTCCAAATTTGAGGAAGGACATTCTTGTTATTGAGGGAGTGCAGCGCAGGTTCATAAGGTTAATTCCCGGAATGACGGGGCTGTCATATGTTGAAAGATTGGAGATACTGGGCTTGTATACACTGGAATTTAGAAGGATGAGAGGGGATCTGATTGAAACATATAAGATTATTAAGGGATTGGACACGCTGGAGGCAGGAAGCCTGTTCCCACTGATGGGTGAGTCCAGAACTAGAGGCCATAGTTTAAGAATAAGGGGTAGGCCATTTAGAGCAGAGATGCGGAAAAACTTTTTCACCCAGAGAGTGATGGATATGTGGAATGCTCTGCCCCAGAAGGCAGTGGAGGCCAAGTCTCTGGATGCTTCAAGAGAGAGTTAGATAGAGCTCTTATAGATAGCAGGGTCAAGGGTTATGTAGAGAGGGCAGGAATGGGGTACTGATTGTGTATGAACAGCCATGATCACAGTGAATGGTGGTGCTGGCTAGCAGGGCCAAATGGCCTACTCCTGCACCTACTGTCTATTGTCTATTGAAAGGATTGTAGGGTGAAGGAACCATGGTGGACAATAAATGGTGGACATTTAGTCAAGAGGAACAAGGAAGTTTACTTAAGGTTGAGGAAGCAAGGATCAGATAAAGCTCAAGAGTGACAAGGTAGTCAGAAATGAACTTCAGAAGCAACTTAGGAGAGCTAGAATTGGGCACGAAGTCTTGTTTGAAGGATTAAGGAACACCACAAGGTATTCTAGATGTATGCGAAGAACAGGTGGATGGGAATGATCATGTGCCTGGCATCGGAGGAGGAAGGGGAGGTCCTCACTGAAAACTTGGTTTCTGTATTCACTAGTGAGAGATATCTTGATATTTGTGAGGACAGTTTAAAACAAGTGAGAACTTGTCAATGTTAAGGAAGAGGATATGCAGAAATTTTTGAAAAACATTAGGATCAATAAGTCTCCAGGTCCCAAAGGGATAGACTCCAGGTTACTATGGAAAATAATGGAAGAGATTGCTCCACCTTCAGTGATGATCTTCGCACCTCACTAGTCACAGGAGTAGTACCAGAAGACTGGAGGGTAGATAATGATTTTCCTTTGTTGAAGTGAGGGACTAGGGATAACCCTGAGAATTAGAGACCAGTGAGTCTTACATCAGTGGTGTGAAAATTATTGGAGAAGATTCTTAGAGACATGACTTGACTTATGAGTATTTGAAGAAGTGTAGTCTGAGTAGAAGTGGTCAGCATGGCTCTACAAGGGCAGATTAAGCCTCACAAGCCTAATTAGATTCTCTGATCAATGTAGAGCATTGGATGTGATGTATATGGATTTTAGTAAAGCATTTGATAAGATTCCCCGTGGGAGGATCATTCTGGAGGAATGAGATCCAGGGAAATTTCTCTGTGTGGATACAGAATTTGCTACCTACAGAGATAGAGGGTGGTAGTAGGTAGGGTGTATTCTGACTGGAGCTCGGTGACGAGGGGTGTTCCTCAGGGATCTTCTCTGGGATCCCTGCTCTTTGTGATTTCTTTTAATAAATGACTTGGTTGAGGAAGTGGAAGAATGGATTAGTAAGTTTTCAGGTGACATGAAGGTTGGTGGCATTGTGGATAGTGTAGAAGATTATTGTAGGTTACAATGGGACATTGACGGGATGCAGAGCTGGGCTGAGCACTGGCACATAGAGCTCTGGAAAAGTGTAAAGTGATTCACTTCGGAAGGTTGAACTCGAAGGTAAGATACAGGATTCTTAGTAGAGTGGATGGACAAAGGGATCTTAAGTCCATCTTCATGTTCACACATCCCTGAAAGTTGCAGCACAAATATTAATAGGGCAGATAAGAAGGCATATGCCGTGTTGGCTTTCATACTTGGGGAATTGAGTTCAGGAAGGATGTAGATGCTTTAGAGAGGGTCCAGAGGAGATTTACCAGGATGCTGCCTGGATTGGAAAGCATCTTATGAGAAGAGTTTGTTCGAGCTGGGTCTTTTCTCTTTGGAACACAGGAGGATGAGAAGTGACTTGATAGAGGTGTACAAGGTGATAAGAGGCACAGATCGAGTATACAGCCAGAGACCTTTTCCCCAGGGCAGAAGTGGCTAATATAAGGGGCCATATTTTTAATGAGCTTGGTGGGAAGTATAGGGGGAGTATTTATGCCTCAGAATGGTGAGTGTGTGGAACATTGGGCCAGGTGTGGTGGTAGAGGTGGATACATTGGGGGTGTTTAAGAGGCTCTTAGATGGGCACATGGAAAATAGAAAAATGCAGGGCTACTGACATTGACCTTCAAGTAGGTTGAAAGTTTGGAACAACATCATGGGCTGAAGGGCCAGGACTGGACTGTTCTATTCTCAGCAAAATCAGAGCAAGGGCTTCAGATGTTGCAAATCTGAAACAAAGACAGGAAACGCAGGTCAGGCAGCATCCGTGGAGAGAGAATCCAGATTCATGCTTTGAAAGGAAATGGAACTGGTCCGTCAATGAATGTTCACCTCAGCAGTAGGATTGGAACAATTGCATCACCTGTCCATGTGAAACATTGCAGATTCTCTCACCTCACCTCTCTTTGCCTCGGTACATACCTTTAACAGATTCTGACACACCTTGCTTTGTCAGGTTTGTTGCCCACTGTGTCTACATACAGGACACGAGCCAAATTTTCATGCTTTTCTCATCCACAAACCATTTTTCTTGTTTATAGTGTAAGTGTCATGGCAAGATGAATATTGGGCACTGTTCCTCCCCAGGGTGATCATTATTAAACTCTCTGTCTGTGTTCTGTTTACAGTGAAGGTCAAGTCATAAATAACTTCAAAACTTACTCTCTTCAGCTTTAGTTATTATCTCAGCAAAGATTTCTTACATGCATTGAATGCACTGGCTGGAGTGCTGGTAGAGGCAGGTACATCAGAGACCTTCATAAAGAAGAGAAAATCCGCAGATGCTGGAAATCTGAGCAACACACAAAATGCTGGAGGAACTCAGCAGGTCAGACAGCATCTATGGAGAAAAATACATTCGACGTTTCGAGCTGAAGCCCTTCGGCAGACCTGAAATGTTTACAGCACCTTTTTCCATAGATGCTGCCGAGCCTGCTGATTTCCTCCAGCATTTTGTGTGTGTTACATTAGAGACTTTTAAGGGATGTTTAGATAAACACTTGAATGTGAGGCAAATGTAAGGATATGGACATTGTGTTGGCAGAGGGGATTAGTTAGATGGGCCATTTGATTTCTAGTTTAATTGGTTCGTCACAAAATTGAAGGCCAAAGGGCCTGTTCCTGTTATATTGATCTGTGGTCTCTGTTCTGTATTTCAGGCTGAGGCAATGTATTGGCAACAAATTCCTGGGGTCTTGCTTTAGGGTTTCCATTCACGTATGTCTGGAGAATTCAAAAGTTTTCATAAGTGAAGATCTACTTGTTTATTCATCGCTGGTGTTAATCACCTGAAATTAATTTAACAGTGAAACAGACAGTCATATATAAAAATTAAATTTCAATGAAAGCTCATCTTTATTTGTTGTATGTATATCGGAACATTGAAACATACTATACAATGAAATGTGTAACTTGCATCAACGACCAAGACAGTCCGAGGATGTTCTGGGGGCAGCCTGTGAGTGTTGCCAGGCTTCTGGTGACAACAACTCACTAACCCTAACCTGTACGTCTTTGGAACGTGGCAGGAAACCAGGAAACCCACAAAGTGACAGTGCACAAACTCCTTACAGACAGTGGTGAAAATTGAACCCCGATTGCTGGCACTGCAAAGCGTTACGCAAGCTGCTATGATACCCTGCTGCCCAAAATGCACAAGTGTGCAAAATGCTCATGGTTAGAGTTGTAGCTCACCTCATACAAAGTATGGCCGTGGTTCTTCAAGAACCCTCCTCCCAGCATAAGAAAATCACTGTGGGAGATTCTGTGGACCATCAGTGTTTGGCTTTCCAGCTGAAGGTCAGAAGCTCAGTGAAGACAGCCCAGTATTCAGTTCTGTTCACAGCCCTTGTCAGAACACAGCAAGTGCACAACATTCAACTGTGGGCTAGTCTGTGGCAAGTAATCTTCACACTTTTTATTTCACGGGCATTTGACTACAAGACCAATTACTTACTGTTCTGTTTGGAATAACTTGGACAGATCTGGTCTCCTTAAAGACAGAGTTACTTGCAAAAAAATGAACTCCAGCAAAGGTACAGTGCATTAAATTGACTGCTGGGTTGGACAGTTTGTACAGGGAGTACAGTACGACAGATTGACTGCTGGGCTGGACAGTTTGTACAGGGAGTACAGTACGACAGATTGACTGCTGGTTTGGACAGTTCGTATAGGGAGTACAGTACGACAGATTGACTGCTGGGTTGGAGAGTTTCTACAGGGAGTACAGTACGACAGATTGACTGCTGGGTTGGAAAGTTTGTACAGGGAGTACAGTACAACAGATTGACTGCTGGGTTGGACAGTTTGTACAGGGAGTACAGTACGACAGATTGACTGCTGGGTTGGAAAGTTTGTACAGGGAGTACAGTACGACAGATTGACTGCTGGGTTGGAGAGTTTGTACAGGGAGTACAGTACGACAGATTGACTGCTGGTTTGGACAGTTCGTATAGGGAGTACAGTACGACAGTGACTGCTGGGTTGGAGAGTTTGTACAGGGAGTACAGTACGACAGATTGACTGCTGGGTTGGAGAGCTTGTACAGGGAGTACAGTACGACAGATTGACTGCTGGGTTGGAGTGTTTGTACAGGGAGTACAGTACGACAGATTGACTGCTGGGTTGGACAGTTTGTACAGGGAGTACAGTACAACAGATTGACTGCTGGGTTGGAAAGTTTGTACAGGGAGTACAGTACGACAGATTGACTGCTGGATTGGAGAGTTTGTACAGGGAGTACAGTACGACAGATTGACTGCTGGATTGGAGAGTTTGTACAGTGAAGAAATGTTAATGGAATGGGCTTACTCCCTCTAAATTTTTTTTACAGCTGCATGGACCAACCATTGCAGGGCCTGGAAACTGTACAGTGCTTTAAATGTTGTTTTTGCAATATGCACACTATGAATATTTAGAATGAAAATTGGCTCTGTGCCAAACAAAAGCTATGAGTGTGGGAACGTGTTACTGCATAGCTTAGGGCTGTGCACCTACGCAGTTCTGTGCAGTGGAGAAGAAAGTGAGGCGATCACATTGGTATGTACAAAATGGGATTACAGGGTAGATGCAGGAATTGTTTCTCCTGACAGATGTATCGTATCAAAGGAAGAGGTTACCTATTTTAATGATTGGAAATTTCTTCACTGAAGTGTTGAATGTTCAGAAATCCCAGTCCAAGAGCGATGTGGAGACTCTGTCATGGAGTGTAGTCATAACAACAGCGAAGGGATCATTGGATATTAAGGGAATCAAGCGAGATGGCATCTGTGCAGAGAATTGGCACAGAGGTGAAAGCTCAGCTGTGATCTTACCGAATAGGTGCAAAGAGCTGAATGTCCTCCTTCTGTTGTGTTTTTATATATTATAGCTTCACAGGCAGCCAGCCCTGCCTCCCCAGCATCGAGGACACCTTCAGATGTTAACAAGGTGGTGTCCATCATGAAGGATCCCATCACCCAGGACATGCCCTCTCCTCATTACCATCAGGGGGGAGGTACAGAAGCCTGAAGACTCACACTCAACGATTCAAGAACAGCTCCTTCCCCTCCACCATCAGATTTCTGAATGGACATTGAACCCATGTTTTTTCTCTCTTTTTGCACTACATGTTTAATTAAATTTTTATGCTCTCTCTCTCTCTATATATATTTATGGTAACTTATAGTTTTATTATTATGTATAGCAATAATACATGCTACCATGTAATAACAAATTTCATGACATACACCAGCGATGCTGGTCATGACTCTGAGTCTGATTCGGATTCAGTTGAAGGGATTTGTTTCTTTTGAAGTAAGGGATTTTATTTTGTAATTGGGCATTCACTGTTGCATAATCCCAAATTAGTTTCTATTCCATTTGAGTGTTGTTCAGGTTTGTTATAAATCTAGATGATGTCTGAGACTAACGGTGGTTCAGAGTGTTTGGAGCAGCTTTCTCAATATCATGGTGTTTGAACATAGAACATAGAACAATACAGCACAGTACAGGCCCTTTGGCCCACAGTGTGGTGCCAACCCTTAAACCCTGCCTCCCTTATATCCCCCCACCTTAAATTCCTCCATATACCTGTCTAGTAGTCTCTTAAATTTCACTAGTGTATCTGCCTCCACCACTGACTCAGGCAGAGCATTCCATGCACCAACCACTCTCTGAGTGAAAAACCTTCCTCTAATATTCCCCTTGAACTTCCCACCCCTTACCTTAAAGCCACGTCCTTTTGTATTGAGCGGTGGTGCCCTGGGGAAGAGGTGCTGGCTGTCCACTCTGTCTATTCCTCTTAATAACAGCTGCTTTTAAGTCACTTTAGAATTACAGAACAATTATGTCCCTTCACCCTGGTGTCCATGGACCCTTCAATTAATGGTAGAAGTCCATGGCATAAAAAAGGTTGGGAACTCCTGCCTTCAACCATCAGTTACTATCCCCCAACCATCAGGCTTCTGAACCAGACAGGATAACCTCACTCAACCTCAATTACCCCATCACTGAACTGTTCCCACAACCCATGGACCCATTTCAATAATCTCAGTATGTATTGTTTACTTATTTTTTTCCTTTTGTATTTGCAGTTTATTTTCTTTTGCAGGTTGGTTGTTTATCTGTCCTGTTGGGTGCAGTCTTTCACCAATTCTGTCCTGGGTGTGGTCCTTCGCCGATTCTGTCCTGGGTGTGGTCCTTCGCCGATTCTGTCCCGTTTGGTGTGGTCCTTCACCGGTTCTGTCCTGTTGGGTGTGGTCCTTCACCGGTTCTGTCCTGTTGGGTGTGGTCCTTCGCCGATTCTGTCCTGTTGGGTGTGGTCCTTCACCGATTCTGTCCCGTTTGGTGTGGTCCTTCACCGGTTCTGTCTGTTGGGTGTGGTCCTTCACCGGTTCTGTCCCGTTTGGTGTGGTCCTTCACCGGTTCTGTCTTGTTGGGTGTGGTCCTTCACCGGTTCTGTCCTGTTGGGTGTGGTCCTTCGCCGATTCTGTCCTGTTGGGTGTGGTCCTTTGCCGATTCTGTCCCGTTTGGTGTGGTCCTTCACCGGTTCTGTCCTGTTGGGTGTGGTCCTTCACCGGTTCTGTCCTGTTGGGTGTGGTCCTTCGCCGATTCTGTCCTGTTGGGTGTGGTCCTTCACCGATTCTGTCCCGTTTGGTGTGGTCCTTCACCGGTTCTGTCCTGTTGGGTGTGGTCCTTCACCGGTTCTGTCTTGTTGGGTGTGGTCCTTCACCGGTTCTGTCCTGTTGGGTGTGGTCCTTCGCCGATTCTGTCCTGTTGGGTGTGGTCCTTCACCGGTTCTGTCCTGTTGGGTGCGGTCTTTCACCAATTCTGTCCTGGGTGTGGTCCTTCGCCGATTCTGTCCTGTTGGGTGTGGTCCTTTGCCGATTCTGTCCCGTTGGATGTGGTCCTTCGCCGATTCTGTCCTGTTGGGTGTGGTCCTTCACCGATTCTGTCCCGTTTGGTGTGGTCCTTCACCGGTTCTGTCCTGTTGGGTGTGGTCCTTCACCGGTTCTGTCTTGTTGGGTGTGGTCCTTCACCGGTTCTGTCCTGTTGGGTGTGGTCCTTCGCCGATTCTGTCCTGTTGGGTGTGGTCCTTCACCGGTTCTGTCCTGTTGGGTGCGGTCTTTCACCAATTCTGTCCTGGGTGTGGTCCTTCGCCGATTCTGTCCTGTTGGGTGTGGTCCTTTGCCGATTCTGTCCCGTTGGATGTGGTCCTTCACCGATTCTGTCCTGTTGGGTGTGGTCCTTCGCCGATTCTGTCCTGTTGGGTGTGGTCCTTCGCCGATTCTGTCCTGGGTGTGGTCCTTCACCGATTCTGTCCTGTTGGGTGTGGTCCTTCACCGATTCTGTCCTGGTTCTTGGATTTACTGAGTATGCCCACAGGAAAATGAATCTCAGGGTTGAATATGGTGACAAAAGTATATTTTGATAATAAATTTACTTCAAACTTTCAATTTTAAAAGCCAAAGTAACTCATAATGCAAACAATGCCTGCATGCTCTGCTGTGTAATCGTGTGTTGTGGACTGGCACCTCAAATCTTCATTTGAAATAATGTTTTATGCAGATTGAATTGCAGTTTTAGCTGCATGGTTAAAGAGCCACATGATCATGGGAAACTTTACAGCTTTTTGCCAGCGGCTATGAACAGAAATCTAATGTGAGTTTCTCTGCAACTTCCCCTGTGAGAGCTGTTGGGTGAGAAACACCCTTTGTAAGGAATACAGTACCACATAAATTCCAGTAATTGATGTGTTCCTTCATTCACTAGTTGGTTTTGTTTTTAGCCGGCCTGTTGTGAAAGCTTCATGTTGACTGTCCTAAATATTATGTCCACCTTCTCCATTTTCTCAGTCACCTTAGAACATAGAACAGTACAGCACAGGGCTGACCCTTTAGCCCACAATGTTATGCCAAACCAATTAGATTAGTAATCAAATGCTGACACAATGTCCATATCCTTCCATTTTCCTCATATTCATGTGCCAGTCTAAATATCTCTTAAAATCCCCAATGTACCACCACCCCAGGCACCCCCCCCCCACCCCAGACAGTACATTCCAGGCATCCCTCACCTCAGGTACCACCCCACCCATCCCCAGGCACCCACCACCCCAGGCACCTCCCACCCCAGACAGCACATTCCAGACACCCACCACTCTCTGTGTAAAACATTTTCCTCTCTCACCTCCTTTGAAATTAACCCCACTCACCTTATATGCATATCCTCTGGTATTAGACATTTCAACTCTTGGAAAAAGTACTGTCTGTCCATTCTATCTATGCCTTACATAATCTTAAAAACCGCTATCAGATCTCCCCTCAGTCGCTGACACTCCAGAGTAAACAACCCAAGTTTTCCAACCTCTTGTTATAATACATGGCCTCTAAACCAGGCAGCATTCTGGTAAACCTCTTTTGCACCCTCTCCAAAGCCTCGACATCCTTCCTATAATGTGATGACCAGGACTGTGTGTGATATTCCTGATGTGGCTTAACTAGAGTTTTATAAAGCTCCAGTTTTATAACTTCTTTTGGAATGCCCTGGGACTTCTACTTGGGAGCACAATAGACCTGGACATGATTCATGGACAGTTATTCACTACCCTTGCCCTATGATTGGTCTGGTCTATTGGACTCAGCACAGACAATCTCTTTGTAAGCATGCGGGTAACAAGAACTTTTGCAATAAAACTGTTCTCTCTCACTGGAATCAGATCCACGACTGCTGAAACTTTTTCTAAATTTTGGAAAGACTGAGAAAGTAACACATTTTTCTTCCTAAAACTGATTTGCTACTTAGCACTTAATGATCTGGTCTGACATAAATGGACTTTTGCCAAGTGCATGATCTTGGCTATTGTGAAGTAATTTTACCTAAGTGAACGCAAAGAACTTGGAGCCACTTTGATGGGGATTAATGTGTGGTTGAAGAGAGCTGTCTGAATTTAAGAGAGTGTTTATTCTGTGTAAATAAGGCATTCAGGGAGGTTTGCATACCAATTTCAGATTACTCTGCCAAGCAAACCTTCACGTTGCTTCCACTGGTCTCATGTCCAGAGTAATGCCAAGTAAAATCTTCCCAGCTGTGCTTATGTTGAACCTATCCCAAAAAATTCATTGCTGGAAAACATTTTCAATCGGAACCCTCAGTTACAAAGCATGTTACCATGGGCATAAATACGAGCTTATTACCCAAACAAATCTGTACATTCTATGAAGAATGGGTAGCCCAGTGCAGTTTGTCAATGGAATTTTACATCGGCGATATTCCAGTCTCTTGGGGAGAGGAGATTAATATATTTTGAGCTACTTAAAATGAGAGACTAGTCAAAGGCAAATTGGTGGCTGTAGCCACACAACAGTGAAAGGAGACTATAATTCCTTATTTGATTTTAGCAGCTGATGTTGCTTCTATTGTTCTGTTGGAGGTACCTCCTGAGGCTCTTGGCTTGGGCAAAGTTGCTGGAATTTGCTTTGATCTCCAACACAATGATCTTTTGGGATTAACCAGTGGCTGGTTGGCCTTCTTAGTTGACCACAGCTTGTTTTCTTCCTGGGATCTAGAATGCTCCCTCTTTGTTGATGGAGCCATGAATTCCACTCTGAAGCAAAGCTTTTCAAACCTTGCTGTGTGGGCAAGTTCATGCAAATGTTTCCACCCTCAGAGGGATTCACCTTCTAACTTCTGAAATACAATAGAATCAACAGGGAAACAGGCCCATCTAGTCCAAGTCGAACTGTTGCACATCAACCTGCACCTGGACCATAGCTCTCCGTACCCATCCCATCCAAGTACGTACCCAAACATCCCTTAATTATTGAAATCAAACCCACACCCACCACTTGTGTTGACAGCTCTCACCATACTCTGAGTGAAGAAGTTCCCCTTAATATTTCACCTCTTACCCTCTATGTCATTGCACTGTGGGAGGAAACCAAGCACCCGGAGGAGACCCAGGCGGTCACAGGGAGAGCGTGTAAACTCCTTACAGACAGTAGTGGGAATCGAACTGTGATCTTACAGCTGACTGCTGTAAGATGTTACATGGCTATGCCACCATTTGCTCCCACAGTGCTGTTGGGTAGAAAGGTCCACAATTCAGACACAGTGAGTGCTAAACGCCAGCAGTTTCCAAAGTCAGGATAGTGAATGAGCCAGAGTGGAACCTATAGGTGGTGGTAGCGTTTGCCCTCCTCCTTCTAGGTGGCAGAGATGGGGCATTTGTGAGGTAGTCTTGGTGGGACAGGCAGCCTACTGCAGTGATTGTGGAGAACACTGAACACAAGGAACATTCCTGCAACACACACAAAATGCTGGTGGAACACAGCAGGCCAGTCAGCATCTATAGGGAGAAGCGCTGTCGATGTTTCGGGCTGAGACCCTTCGTCAGGACCAACTGAAGGGAAAGATACTAAGAGATTTGAAAGTAGAAGGGGGAGGAGGAAATGCAAAATGATAGGAGAAGACTGGAGGGGGTGGGATGAAGCTAAGAGCTGGAAAGGTGATTGGCGAAAGTGATACAGAGCTGGAGAAGGGAAAGGATCATGGGACGGGAGGCCTCGGGAGAAAGAAAGGGGGAGGGGGGAGCACCAGAGGGAGATGGAAAACAGGCATAGTGTTGGGCAGAGAGAGAGAGAGAAAAAAAACACAACTAAATATTGTCAGGGATGGGGTAAGAAGGGGAGGAGAAGCATTAACGGAAGTTAGAGAAGTCAATGTTCATGCCATCAGGTTGGAGGATACCCAGCCAGTAGATAAGGTGTTGTTCCTCCAAACTGAGTGTTTCAATGACCCTGTGATGTTTTATATTCTGTGTTTTTTGCTTATTTTTCGCTGTTTGCACAATATGTTCTATTTTTGCACTTTGGTTGTTGGATATTTTCTTTGAATGGGTCCCATGGGGTTTCTTTCTTTCATGGCTGCCTGTGGGAAGATGAATCTCAGGGCTGTATACTGCATACGTACATTGATTATAAATATACTTTGGATCTTTGAACTACACCACAGTACAGACCCTTTTGCCCACAATGCTGTGCTAACCTTTTAACCTGCACTAAATTAACTCTAACCCTTCCCTCCCACAGAGCCCTCCACTTTTCTATCATCCATGTGCCTTTCTAAGAGTTTTTAGAAGAAGGGTCCTGAAGAGAAGTCTTGGCCTGATTGTTCATTCATTTCCATAGATGTTGCCTGATCTGCTGAGTTCTTCCAGCATTGTGTGTGTGTGTTGCTTTGGATTTCTGGTATCTGCAGAGTTTCCTTTGTTTAAAAGTTTCTTAAATGCCCCTAATGTATCTGCCTCTGCCACCTCTGCCACATTCCATGCACCCACCAGTCTCGCGTAAAAACTTACCCTCACATCCCCCTAAGCTTTCCTCCAATCTCTAAATTTACACCCCCATTAGCTATTTCTGCCTTGGGAAAATGTCTCTACCTGCCCACTCGATCTATGCCTCTTATCATCTTGTACACCTCTATCAAGTCATATCTCATTATCCTTTGCTTCAAAGAGAAAGAATGTAGCTCACTCAACCTTTCTTCAAAAGACATGCTCTCTAATCCAGGCAGCATCCTGGTAAATTTCTTCTGCACCTTCTCTAAATCTTCTACATCCTTTTTAGAATGAGGCAACCAGAAACATTTATCATAAGGCACGATCCACACTGCTGACTACACTCTGCTTGGGAAGTCCATTTGCTGATGGCTCCACTGGGGCAGTGTGAACGCGTTGAACTGGAGAAACTAAGCCCAGGATTTCCTCTCATGAACAAACAACACAACAGACCAATCTTCCATACAAGGGGCTGGAATTAAATAGTTTGTGTTATCACATAAAGAGGCCCAGCAAAAGACAATTTCTTATTCTGCTCCACTGAGAAAAGATAATGTGCTCTCACATAAAATTTTATGTAGGCCACGCTGTAAGGAGTTTTATATTTAAACACTAATAAGATCAAATTATATATGGTAGCAGAAACCACAGCATTTTGGTTAGAAGAGAACCTACCTCGGGGAATGAATTTGTCTCAGACCAGAACTCCTGTAATTCCTGATCTACACACCCTCACATTGGGATATCCTGAAATAGATGACGGAGTGCCACACCAGGAACTGACCAGTTCCAGATTCTTGGCCATTAGCTCATCCTGCAGAGTTCTGAACTAGATGGGAGAATAGTTTAGCTCATGGTGGAGTGGCCTACTTCTGCTCCTTTGTCTTGTGATTTGTGGTCGTGCCTAAGAATGTACAGTCAATATTGGGTTTATCTGCCTGTGAGAAACTGAATTTGGTGAAAAAAATATTAGTCCTGGCACAGAGTCAGAATACAGAGACTTGATGAAAGAGAATGAGGACTTGTTCAAAGGGCTTGGTTGCCTTTCAAGAGAGCACACGATTAAAATTAACAACACAGTGCCACCCGTAGCACATCCATGTAGAAAAGTACCTTTTGCATTATGTGATCAGCTGAAAACAGAGCTTGACAGAATGGAACAGTTAGGAGTCATACAAAAAAATTGATGAACTGACTGAATGGATCAATTCGCTTGTTATTGTTGATAAGAAAAATGGAAAACTAAGGATTTGCTTAGATCCAAGAGCCTTGAATTGAGCCATTAAAAGAGAACATTTTAAATTGCTTACTCATGAAGAAATTACATCACAGATTGCTAATGCAAGGTACTTTAGTAAATTAGGTGCATCCTCTGGATTCTGGCTACTTAAACTAGATGAACCAAGTTCAAAGTTGGGTACCTTTAACACTCCTTTTGCCAGATACCAGCATCACACACAAACTGCTGGTGGAACGCAGCAGGCCAGGCAGCACCTATAGGGAGAAGTACAATCAACGTTTCGTGCCGAGACCCTTCGTCAGGACTAACTGAAAGAAGAGATAGTAAGAGATTTGAACGTGGAGGGGGAGGGGGAGATCCAAAATGATAGGAGAAGACAGGAGGGGGAGGGATGAATCTAAGAGCTGGAAAGTTGATTGGCAAAAGGGATACAGAGCTGGAGAAGGGAGAGGATTATGGGATGGGAGGCCTAGGGAGAAAGAAAAGGAGAGGGGGGCACCAGAGGGAGATGAAGAACAGGCAAGGAGTGATCGTGAGAGGGACAGAGAGAGAAAAGAGAGAGAGAGAAAAGAATAAAAAAAGGGGAAAGTAATAAATAAAAAACAAACAAACAAACAAATAAATAAATAACAGATGGAGTAAGAAGGGGAGGGGGCATTAACAGAAGTTAGAAAAATCAATGTTCACGCCATTAGGTTGGAGGCTACCCAGCTGGTATATAAGGTGTTGTTCCTCCAACCTGAGTGTGGCTTCATCTTGACAGTAGAGGAGGCCATGGATAGACATATCAGAATGGGAATGGGATGTAGAATTAAAATGTGTGGCCACCGGGAGATCCTGCTTTGCATACACAGAGAGCGTGGGTGTTTAGCGAAATGGTCTCCCAGTCTGCGTTGGGTCTCACCAATATATAAAAGGCCAGACCAGGAGCACCGGACGCAGTATACCACACCAGCTGACTCACAGGTGAAGTGTTGCCCCACCTGGAAGGACTGTCTGAGACCCTGAACGGTGGTGAGGGAGGAAGTGTAAGGGCAGGTGTAGCACTTGTTCTGCTTACAAGGATAAGTGCTGGGAGGGAGATCGGCGGGAAGGGATGGGGGGGAACGAATGGACAAGGGAGTCATGTAGGGAGCGATCCCTGTGGAAAGCAGAAAGGAGGGGGTTGGGAAAGATGTGGTGGGATCCTGTTGGAGGTGGCGGAAGTTACAGAGAATTATAAGTTGGACCTGGAGGCTGGGAGGGTGGTAGGTGAAGACAAGGGGAACCTATCCCTAGTGGGGTGGCGGGAGGATGGGGTGAGAGCAGATGTGCGGGAAATGGGAGAGATGCGTTTGAGAGCAGAGTTGATGGTGGAGGAAGGGAAGCCCCTTTCTTTAAAAAAGAAAACATCTCTTTCATCCTGGAATGAAAAGCCTCATCCTGAAAGCAGATGCGGTGAAGAGGGAGGAATTGCAAGAAGGAATGGCATTTTTGCAAGAGACAGGGTGGGAAGAGGAATAGTCCAGGTAGCTGTGAGAGTCTGTAGGCTTATAGTAGATATCAGTAGATAAGCCGTCTCCAGAGATGGAGACAGAAAGATCAAGAACAGGGATGAAGGTGTCAGAAATGGACCAAGTAAATTTGAGGGCAGAGTGAAAGTTGGAGGCAAAGTTAATGAAGTCAACAAGCTCAGCATGCGTACTCAGCGCCAGTGCAGTCATTGATGTAGTGAAGGAAAAGTGAGGGAAGGATACCCATATAGGTTTGGAACATGGACTGTTCCACAAAGCCAACAAAAAGGCAGGCATAGCTGGGATCCATACGGGTGCCCAGGCCTACACCTTTAGTTTGGAGGAAGTGGGAAGAGCTAAAGGAAAAATTATTAAGAGTAAAGACTAATTCCGCTAGATGGAGGAGAGTGGTGTTAGAGGGGAACTGGTTAGTTCTGGAATGTCAGGTACTGTTTTCTTAAGCTCCCATTTGGAATTGCATCAGCTCCTGAAGTGTACCATAAAATCATTCACATGCTATATGAGCACACTGAGGGCGTAGATACTTCCATGGACAATATTATTGTTGGGGGATCATCTAAACAAGAGCATGACACCAGACTTAGACAAGTCTTAGAGACAACACGCAAGACAAAGCTAAAGTTGAATAAAGACATATGTCAGTTAGGAGTGACTGAACTTACCTTTGTGGGTGATATCATCAGCAAAGAGGGTGTACATCCTGATCCATTGAAGGTTTCTGCTATTGAGAACATGCCAAGACCGCAATGTAAAAAGGATGTTCAAAGGTTCATGGGAATGGTCAACTACATGGGAAAATTCATACCCAATCTTTCGGAACAGCTTGCTGCATTGAGGCAGCTACCAGAAAAGAAAAACAAATGGAGCTGGAATCATGAACAGGGGAAGGCATGGCAAAATCTCAAGAGAGTGCTCACCAAAGAACCTGTGTTGAAATTCTATGATGCTGAGAGACCCATCAAAATCTCATGTGATGCATCGCAAGCAGTCTTAGGGGCAGCATTACTGCAGAAACATCATCAGGAGAGCAAGGACGTTGCTGCAACACCTCTCAACCAGCTGATCCACCTGACTCCTGTACGCCTCCTCATTGTCATCTGAGACCTCCCTCACCTCAACCGAACAGAAGTTACCTTCTTTTACTTCCAAGAAAACAGCTGGTACACACCAATCTTTGGTTAATAACTGAGGAACTGGAATTTCTGATGCCTATGTTGAATTCTCTGACAGTTCCTCTTACCACACACCACACTCATACACCATAACTGTGGGAACTTACGGAAATTGTTGAAACCACTGGAATTTTAGATGTGTTCATGTCACCTAGATGCAAATGCCTGATGATATTAACGCAGATAGTTTAGATGTACTTGGGTGAGGGGTCCACAGAGAATTTACCAGCACCTACTCTACACTAAAGCTGCTGAAGTCAAACAATCCTGTGATACAGGAATCTGAGGAGTGTTGTGTTCCTCATACCTACTAAAGAAACGGCCAGATTGGATTTAAATAGAACGTGAAACAAAGCTCCCTTTGTCCTGATTACTATCCACATCAGCCAGGCAACAATGTATTGTAGACAAACTGTCTCTGTACACCAATTCCAGAGTAAAGTAAAGAATTGCTCTTCTTGCTGCACCTGTGCTAGACGGAATAAATGACCTCTGGTGTCGGACCGCTACTCAATGCTGTTTACAGAACATCAAACGTGAACACCAAAGGACCGTAGCAGTTAGCACAACACTATTACAGCTCAGCGTGTCAGAGTTCAGAGTTCATTCTCAGCGTCCTTTGTAAGGATTCCCTTTTGTCCTCCTGTAGAACGTGTGAGTTTCTCCCGGTGCTCTGGTTTCCTCCTGCAGTCCAAAGATGTACTGTACCTGTCAGTAGGTTAATTGCTTATTATAAATTGTCCAGTGATTGGGCGAGGGTTAAATCAGGATTGTGAGGGGTTACTGAATGTTGTGGCTGGAAAGGCCTGTTCTGTGCTGTATCTCTGAATAAATAAACGGTATAGCAGAGGAACACACAGTCTCTCTGCTGACTGTGATCTGTAGAGACCATAAAACACAGGAGCAGAATTAGATCATTCAGCCTTTTGTGTCTGTTCCAGCATTCCGTCATAGCTGATTTATGTCAAATTTGTCTAATCCCATCTGCATGTGGTCATGTCATCAGTATCCCTGCATTCCCTGCTGGTCATGTGACTCTCCAACCATCTACTTCACATTTCCACCCTGAGAAAGAGACTCACACTATCTACCCAGTCTGAGACTTTTATGCAACTTCACCTGCAAAATCACTTCTTTGGACTGTGGGAGGAAAATGGAGCACTTGGAAGAAACACATGGAGTCATGAGGAGAAGATGCAAACTTCTTACAGAGCACGCTGATTGAATACTGAACTCCTACAGCCCGAGGTGAAATCGAGTCGCACTAACCGCTGTGTTACTGTGGCGCCCCATTTACCAGTTTGTAGTTTGATCCCACTAATACATAATGGATGTGATAGGAAAAGGTCTCCACAGCACTGACTGCTGAACTCCGCACTGGCGGGTGCTGAGGGCAGGACATCAATGTGCCCAAACAGAACCTCTCGCTGCTGCCTCTGTCCTGATCATGCTCCCAGTGTCTCTGTCCCGACCATGCTCCCAGTGTCTCTGTCCCGACCATGCTCCCAGTGTCTCTGTCCCGACCATGCTCCCAGTGTCTCTGTCCCGACCATGCTCCCAGTGTCTCTGTCCCGACCATGCTCCCAGTGACTCTGTCCCGATCATGCTCCCAGTGTGTCTGTCCCGATCATGCTCCCAGTGTCTCTGTCCCGACCATGCTCCCAGTGTGTCTGTCCCGATCATGCTCCCAGTGTCTCTGTCCCGATCATGCTCCCAGTGTCTCTGTCCCAACCATGCTCCCAGTGTGTCTGTCCCGATCATGCTCCCAGTGTCTCTGTCCCGATCATGCTCCCAGTGTCTCTGTCCCGATCATGCTCCCAGTGTCTCTGTCCCGACCATGCTCCCAGTGTGTCTGTCCCGATCATGCTCCCAGTGTCTCTGTCCCGATCATGCTCCCAGTGTCTCTGTCCCGATCATGCTCCCAGTGTCTCTGTCCCGACCATGCTCCCAGTGTGTCTGTCCCGATCATGCTCCCAGTGTCTCTGTCCCGATCATGCTCCCAGTGTCTCTGTCCCGATCATGCTCCCAGTGTCTCTGTCCCGACCATGCTCCCAGTGTCTCTGTCCCGATCATGCTCCCAGTGTGTCTGTCCCGACCATGCTCCCAGTGTGTCTGTCCCGATCATGCTCCCAGTGTCTCTGTCCCGATCATGCTCCCAGTGTGTCTGTCCCGATCATGCTCCCAGTGTCTCTGTCCTGATCATGCTCCCAGTGTCTCTGTCCCGATCATGCTCCCAGTGTCTCTGTCCCGACCATGCTCCCAGTGTGTCTGTCCCGATCATGCTCCCAGTGTGTCTGTCCCGACCATGCTCCCAGTGTCTCTGTCCCGACCATGCTCCCAGTGTCTCTGTCCCGATCATGCTCCCAGTGTGTCTGTCCCGACCATGCTCCCAGTGTGTCTGTCCCGATCATGCTCCCAGTGTCTCTGTCCCGATCACGCTCCCAGTGTGTCTGTCCCGATCATGCTCCCAGTGTCTCTGTCCCGATCATGCTCCCAGTGTGTCTGTCCCGATCATGCTCCCAGTGTCTCTGTCCCGACCATGCTCCCAGTGTGTCTGTCCCAACCATGCTCCCAGTGTCTCTGTCCCGATCATGTTCCCAGTGTGTCTGTCCCGACCATGCTCCCAGTGTCTCTGTCCCGATCATGCTCCCAGTGTCTCTGTCCCGATCATGTTCCCAGTGTGTCTGTCCCGACCATGCTCCCAGTGTCTCTGTCCCGATCATGTTCCCAGTGTGTCTGTCCCGACCATGCTCCCAGTGTCTCTGTCCCGACCATGCTCCCAGTGTCTCTGTCCCGATCATGCTCCCAGTGTCTCTGTCCCGACCATGCTCCCAGTGTCTCTGTCCCGACCATGCTCCCAGTGTCTCTGTCCCGACCATGCTCCCAGTGTCTCTGTCCCGATCATGCTCCAGTGTCTCTGTCCCGATCATGCTCCCAGTGTGTCTGTCCCGATCATGCTCCCAGTGTCTCTGTCCCGACCATGCTCCCAGTGTGTCTGTCCCGATCATGCTCCCAGTGTCTGTGAAGGACTGGGGAAGCCCATGGGTCATGCTCCAAAGCTCCAATTGTTGGTGTTGGTGGGGGAAATGAGGGTCACGCAGCATCAGAAGATGTATGATGGGAACTGTCAGCTTCACTGAGGGCAATGTGTGTGTGTTCAGGGCCAACGTCTCAGTGGGGTTAACTCTCCCCAAGTGCACTCTACTGCATCCGAAGAACCGGAGCCATGATGAGAATTGGGTAAAACTGGATACAGTTTCTAAGCTCCAGGAAACCAGCTTGGTTATCTTGCTTGCTTGAGGTTGTCCGTTGGTCGGATTTGGCCATGGATGTTGCATCCTGGCAATCTACGTGATACATAAGCCAGAGCAGTATGATGTGGAGAGCAAGCTGGTGCCCACCAGGCAGGCTCCCCCTCTCCATGCAGCTGATGAATGCAAAGGAACCGCAGACACTGATGTACAGTAGTTTGGCTCCAGCAGTTGCCAGTCAGCATTGAACTCAAAGCAGGATTATTTTAGGGACTCCAGCTCCGAAATTTCCTTGGGCTTTGCTCCCGAAGCCTTCCCCGTGAGTGGATATAGCGCACGACAGCCGAGGTATGAGATCAGAGTTTTCCTTCTCCTAGAGAAGCTGCCAGTCACAGCTGATGAGCCCCACCTGACCAAAGCGACTGGTTTTAAGGCGACTTTGTGCTTTCTCCTGTCGGTAGTAACAGTTCCACTGAGCTTAGTAGCTAAGCCACACGTGAAGGCCTGGAGCTGGACTTGGTTGTCAGAGGCTATTGGAGATGTGCACCATTGGGAGCATTTAATAGGTAGTGGGAGCTGGTCCCCATTACACTTCCCCACCCCAGCTAATACAACCTTAAGGAACCAGAGTTACCTGAGTTATTAATAAATATAGAGAATTGTTACTAGTACTTTTGGCCCACTATAAGGAAATAGCTTGTTTTATTTAACGTATATATAATCCTTTATTCTTTATAATTGTTGAGCTTTTGTTGCATGCACACCCTGACCAACACACCCCATCAAATTCCTAATCCATGTAAATATATATGGTGAATAAAGTTGACCCTTGACCCTTGATGACACAATGGTACCTAGTTGTAGACATCTTCTCTTTGTAGTGGTTATACTTATTCTAGAATCAGACTTCCAGAAAATCCCACTTCATCCAGAGATCCGAACTAACCCCACAACTCTACACGAGTCACTGGAAACACTGACTTCAGATCTCACCATCTGTCTCCTCATCCCCACCACTTAAAAAGAAAGTTCGAATTAAATTTTATTGCTTGTTTTAGCCCAGGGCAACAGACTGAAGATCTTTCCTCTTGGTCTTGAATGACTCTCCAGAGATTTACACTGTCAGTGACACAGAACCCAACGCTTTGAACAGGCCTGTGCTGCAGATGAAAGTTAAATTCCAGTCCTCAGATACCAACCGGGAGGGGTGTCAGTGGCCCAGATCAAACAATCCATCTGTGGTCCTCAGCAAGGATCCCTGGAAGCGACACCTGTCTGAACACCAGGCTCAGAGTTTCTACAGGAAATTACACCCCATGCAGCTCCTGAGAACTCAGCTTCAGTTCCTCCTCACTGTGAATCAATAACTCTAAAGAAAAGGAGGAAGGGGGCCACAAAACAAGTTTTTAGGTCACTGAATTTATCCAAACCCATCTTCTGTTCAGCTGCCATTAAAAGTTTTTAAAACATTTGTTATGAGGAAAGGTTGAGTGAGCTGGGGCTTTTCTCTTTGGAACACAGGAGGATGAGAGGCATAGATCCAGTTGACAGCCAGAGACTTTTCCCAGGGAGGAAATGGGTAATATGAGGGGGCATAATTTATGTTATATTTTGTTGATAAAATCAATAATAGAGCCATAGAGTCACAGAGTACTGCAGCAAACAAATAGGCCTTGGTCCATCTAGCCCAAGCCGAACTGTTTATTCTGCATGGTTCTATCGACCCACACTCGGTTTCCCCCCCAATCGAAGTACTTATCCAAACTTCTTTTGAAGTTAAATTCAACCCTCTTCTGCTGGCAGTGTACTCCATCCTCTGAGTTTAGAAGCTCCCCCTCATGCTCCCCTTAAATAATGCTCAGCAAAAGGTGAGCAGCTGGAGGGGCTGAGGAGCCCAGGCAGCATCTGCTAACGTAGGCAGATGGTCGCTGTGTTTCTAGATGCTTCCACACAGAAATGACCCTGCAAACTATCTGTATTTGCCAACCTGCAGATCACAAAGTGGTCACAGACTGACAGCAGGCAGTTTTATTTTCCACACTCTGATCAATCCTTTCTTCTCATCGTGCTTTCTCGGTGTTAATCTCCAATGCAAAGTATATTCTGAAGTAGGAAACTGATAGGAGATGCATCCGAGTGGGATTTGATTGGATGGCATTCATGGCTGAGAATCCAGATGGATTTTTAAATCTTTACTCAAGGAATTCTGGAGCCAATTGCAATGCTCTAATTGGAATGGAACCAGTGAGGGCCGTAGTCTGCTGTTGGCCTTGCATTGTCCACAGAGAGACTCTGCTGAGTGTTTTTCTCACTGTGGAATGGTAGAACAAGATTTCCACTCCCACATTGTCCAGCACTGCCTGTCTGCTTCAATTTGTAATTATACATATGAACACTCTTTTAGATTTCCAAAACATTTGTGTTAGCTTGGAAATGAAATTTGTTTATTGTTGTTACATGTCCTGAGGAACAGTGAAAAAGGTGTTTTGCATACTGTTCACACACATCAGTTCATTAGAAGTAATTGATGTAATACAGGGTAAACCAATAACAGAATACAGAATAAAGTATAACAGGTACAGAGAAAGTGCAGTGCAGGTAAATAATAAGATGCAAGTTCACAATGAGAGATGCAAGGTTAAGAGTCCATCTTATTGTTTTGAGTTTGAGATGCCAGGATGGCTTCCTTTTATTCAGGAAGCATTCTGACATCACTTCCTATACTACTTGAAAGCTTGTTTTACTCAAACCTAATTGAAAGTAAATCTTGGAATGATTTATTGCAAATTTACACAAAATTCTTATTTCTGTTTTCTTGTATGAATGTCTGAAAAAAATCAATAATTTCTGTGATTTCTGTTCTAAGAAGAGTAAGTGATACAACACATTGTCCTCCACTGGCATCAGGATGGTGCATAAAGTCATCAATACTCACGGAAGTCTTAAATAGACTACACCTCAGAGCAGCCAATTGATCTAGGACCTAGTCATTTGGGTGCTCTCTAATAGCTACTGAGAAGATCAGGGCCCTGGTGAACAGCCATTGAACAGCACGCTGTGAGCTGCACCAGACCGTTCTGAGTTCTGCCAAAGGGTCTTGGCTCGAAACGTCAACTATACGCTTCCATTGATGCTGCCTGGCCTGCTGAGTTCCTCAAGCATTTTGTGTGTGTTGCTCTGGATCTCCAGCATCTGCAGATTTCCTTTAGTTTGCAAGTTCTGTGTGAGGTTTTCAGCTATCCATACAACAACTGGGTTCTGTATCCCTGGGAATGGGGGGAGAAGTTAGAACAAGGTTCACAATCCTAATTTTTGCATTTGTCAACATTAGCAGAGGATGTGGACAAGTCTATCCAGGCCTGTGTAGTCACCCAAAAGGTCCATGAGAGAAACCAAACAGACTCTGCAAAGCACATACATTTTCCAACTTTTCTATTCACTGAGTGAAGTCCCAGACTGACACCTGGTGGTTTAGTTTTCAATGCTCAAGGTCACTCTTGAGTTGCTTAGGGTGTGGGATATGCAAGATATTGAATTTTATTTTGAAACATGGTACCGTTTTTTGTGCCGTTTTAATCTCCTTTTGCAAAACATGGTTTGAATTAGGACCTGATTTGCCCTCCGGTGATTTGTGAATTATACAAAATGAGTCCCATACTAAGACCTGATAATCATAATGATGCCTCTGCCCTTGAACATGAGTAATATTCTCCCTTCAAAGCACTGAATGGATACTAGAAATGAAATGCATGATTATTAATAATAATATGCCTGAATTATTTTTTCAAAGAATTTCTTTCACGGGCGATGGCAGAATTTAATGAATTGTTCTGAAATGTAAAACTAATTTACTAACTTACAGAAATAGTAACAACTTGTGTTCTTGCACATATTGCTTAAAGATGTTCATCCATTGTTCAAGCTGTCTGCTTAAATGTGGAAAGGAGAGTTTCTGAAGTTTGCATTCTGGGGTAGTTATTATAGAGGCAAATGAGAAAAGTGTTATTGGCTGCAAAAGTCACAATCAGAAGTTTAAAAGTCAAAAGCAACAGTTCATTTTGCAAGAATGAAACACAATAGTAGAAACATCTGCTCAGCGAGTGTGTGAATGAAGGCATTCAGACTTGCCTGGCACTCCATCTGAAGCAAGTGGCAGAGAGAGGAACTGATTGATGTCAGCCATTCAACGCCCCCACAAACACTCACCCATTCCAAAATGGATGTTGATGTGGCCGTTTCCTCAGTCCGGCACTGTCCACACGCAATGTGGCTACTGACTCACTTCTCAAAAGGACTCTTTCCCACTTTGTGTTGTCATGTAGGAAATATTCTATCTATGCTGTTGTGGTACTTTGGCAGCAACAAATAGACTGAGTCTGAGTCCTTCTGTTGGTCGGAGTTGACCATTGATATTGTGTTCCAGCTGTATACATGATACACAAAACAGGGCAGTACGATATGGAGAGCAAGCTGTTGCCCATGTATACTTCCCTCCACTCTATAGCTGATGAACCCAAAGGAATGGCGATACATTTTGACACCAGCAGTATCACAGGAGTTGCCAGTCAGTGTTGAGCTCAACGTAGGACTGCCCTAGGGTCTCCAACTCTGGAATTTTCACTTGGGGGCTACTCCCAATGTCTTCACCATGAGTGGGTATAGCCACAAGGTAGTGGAATTTGAGATCAGCAACATAATGAAGTCTGCAGATGCTGGAAATCTATCACCTACCATCTTGTACTACTTTCTGCCCTCCCCTCACCTTCTCCCCTTCCGTTCAAGTCCTGATGAAGGGTCTCAGCCTGAAATGTTGACTGTTTACTCTTTTCCATAGATGCTGCCTGCCCTCCAACATTTTGTGTGGGTAGTTTATGATCAGAATTTCCCCTCTCTGAGATGAGCTGCCAATTATGGCTGACGAGCTCCATCTGCCTGAAGTGATAGGTTTTAAGGTGTCAGTAATCCACCTTTGTCCCTTTTCCTATCAGTAGAAATGATTCTGCTGGGCTAAGCCCCACATGAAGGTCAGGTGCTGGACTTGGTTGTCAGATACACACCATTGGGAGTATTTAATAGGTAGTGAGAACTTGACCCCCTTACCACTCCTGGCTAAAACAACCTTAAGGAACCAATCTGAGGTATGTGTCAATAACTCCATCCAATTACTGTATATTGCAACTTTTCCCCATCTCAACTAACGTGCTGTTCTGCATTGACTTTAACCAGTGAACCGATCTAGGAGCAGAGCTTGCTTGGAGATGTCTATTGTATTTATAGTATGGCTCCCGACAAGAGCTAGAAAATAAACAGAACAGGTTGGGGCACTGGCCAGTAGTTAGCCCTCAACCGCACCAGTAAACAGCATAAACATTGCTGCCTATGGGATCTTGCTGTGTATAACCCGGGTGCCATGTATTGTGTACATGTCTCAGTATTACTTATTTACTATTTATTTATTTTTTTTGTATTTGCATACTTTATCTTCTTTTGCACATTGGTTGCTTGTCGGTCTCTGTGTGTAGTGTAGTTTTTCAATGATCCTTTTGTATTTCTTTGTTCGACTGTGAAAACCCACAACAAAATGAATCTCAGGATTGTATGTGATGACACATACGTACTTTGATAATAAATTTACTTTGTACTTTAAACTTTGAAATCTAGCCCACATTACCACTGTTGAGTACATATTGAAAGTATTTCATTGGCGTAAAACTGATTTTGAACATGGAAGACACTACATTTAATGTAAGTCTTTGCCCCTGCCCCATTCTGGCTCATTCCAAGAAAAAGAATTTCAATAGGAATACTGACCGTTCCTAGTCCTTTCTCTGTCCCTGGGCTCTGCTTTCGCTCAATGAGATTCCCTGTACATAGTGTCGGACTGAATGGCTCCCTCTTCACACCAGGTATAATCAGGAACTCACAATGTCAGAATGACGGTGGGCTCGTGCTGGACCCGACTCACACTCAGCAGGAGCCCGGCAGCAATCTGTGAGCTAGCAACCTTGGTTCTGCCTCCCGTCAGGACTGGCAACTGGCCCCCTCCCAAGGCCCACACAGCATCAGCCAGATGCCCTCTGGCAAAAAAACAGTGCAAATCATATCAAAAATAAAGCAGTTTTAAAAGTTGAAATGTTTAAAAATAACTATTTAAAACACATTGAGTTATTTAAGTTAATTTAAATCATTAGCATAAAGTAGAATTAACCAAAACCTTAGCTGAACTCACCTTCAGATTCAAATTCAAATTCATTGTTAGATGCACAAGTCCATGTCTGCATTGGTGCATCACAGGCACACAACATCAGTTAAGCAGCATTCACATGAAAATTAAACATAATTATGCACTATTTTAATAAGGTTCAAAAAGTTCAAAGTGCATTTATTATCAATGTATACTGTATACAACTATAACATTCGCCTTTTTACAGGCAGCCACACAACAAAGAAGCAGAATAGAACCCATTAACAATCCCCACATAACAAAGATTATTAAAGACCCAATGAGCAAAAAAAGAGCAAATCATGCATGCAACAAAAATACACAAATAATAGCAGAACATGAACTGCAGAGTTCCCGAGAGACAGTGCACAGCGATGGAGACTGTTCTCTGCTGGCCCTAGAGCCCATAGATATGGAGCCAGTTCAGTGCTGGGGTGAGTGCCTATGGTTGCAGACCATTAGACTTAGACTCTCTCACCAGAGGAAACATTCTCTCCACATCCACTCTATTAAGGCCTTTCACCATTCAATAGGTTTCAACGAGATCACCCCTCATTCTGCTGAATTCTAGTGAATACAGGCCCAGAGTCATCAGAGACTCTTCATGTGACAAACCATTCAATCCTGGAGTCATTTTTGTGAACCTCCTTTGAACCCTCTCCAGTTTCAGCAAATAAAGGGCCCAAACCTGCTCACAATATTCCAAGTGAGGCCTCACCAGTTCTTTATAAAGTTTCAACATTACATCCTTGCTTTTATGTTCTAGTCCTCTTGAAATGAATGCTAACATTGCATTTGCCTTCTTCACCACAGGCTCTACTGCTCTATTTCCATCTTTAATATCTTTATTTTTCCATTTCAGGGTTCTTTTGAAGACCCTGACCTGGAGTTACATGTTGACTACAGTTCTTTGTGGGAATGGGACCCGCTCTTGGGGTTTCAAAACCGACTGTTGTTGTTCGGCACACCAAAGGCTCGGCCTAAGAGTCACGCTTGAATCCGGAAGCCTAGGATCTCGGGGCTCTGGAGACGAGTGGATCGAGGGTCGGTGATGTGACAGGAGGCATGTGTCATGGGGGGAGTTGTAATATTTTCAGTTTTGTGCCCAGGTTCTTGTGTGCAGAGCTCGAGAAAAGCGACATGGCGGACTTCTAACATCATAAACCAGCGAGTTGTTTGTTTTGTCTCCCCGCTCGCTGGGAAAATGAAGATGCCTCTTTCTCCTTTATTAGGGAGAGAGAGAGAACCTGTGGTGTGTCGAATACTAGGTGAAATGCAAACTCTTTGCGGTAACTGCAAGCCTGTGTCTTTGCTGTTGTTTTGCTCATGCTTGAGTGCTTGGTGACGGGTGCCAATGCTTTTTATTTGTTGGTGGGGGGGAGGGGAGATAGTTGCTTGCTGCCACTTACGCACGGGAGGGAGAGGAGCTTGGGGGGCAGTTTGGGGTTCTAACGTTTGACTGTCATTCCTTCTTTGGGGCACTCCTCTGTTTTTGTGGATGGTTGCGAAGAAAAAGTATTTCAGGATGTATATTGTATACATTTCTCTGATGTCAAATTGTACCTTTGAAACTTTTGAACCTACAAATTAACCTTCAGGGAATCCTGCACAAGGACTCCCAAGTCCCTATGAACCTTAGTTTTATGTATTTTCTCTCCATTCAGAAAGTAGACAACTCTTTCATTTCTTCTACCAAACTGCATGACCAGACACTTCCCAACACTGTATTCCATCTGCCATTTCCTTGCCCATTCTCCTAAACTAGGTCCTTCTGTATCCTCTCTACTTCCTCAAAACTACCTGCCCCTCCACCTATCTTCATATCGTCTGCAAACTTTTCAACAAAGCCAGCAATTCCATTGTCCAAATCATTGACATATAATGTTAAAAAGAATCAGTCCTAACACAGACTCCTGTGGAACACCACTAGTCACTAGCAGATAGCCAGAAAAGGCTCCCTTTATTCCCACTCTTTGCCTCCTGCCAATCAGCCACTATTAGAAACTTTCCTGTAATACCATGGGCTCTTAACTCGGTAAGTAGCCTCATGTATGGCATCTTATCAAAGTCCTTCTGAAAATCCAAGTACACAACATCAACCAATTTTCATTTGTCTATTCTGCTTGTTATTTCTTCAAAGAATTCCAATAGATTAGTCAGGCAAGCTTTTCCCTTGAGGAAACCATGCCTATTTTATCAAGTGCCTCCAAATTACCTGAGACCTCATACTTAATAATTGACTCCAACACCTTCCCAACCACTAATATCAGACTTACTGGCCTATAGTTTCCTTTTTTCTGCCTCTCTCCCTTCTTGAATAATGGAGTGACATTTGCAATTTTCCATTCTTCCAGAATCTAGTGATTCTTCAAAAATCATTATTAATCTGAGTTGAGATCCGTAGTTACTGGCACTGAACATGGGACCATGGTGCAGAAGGAAAGCGGGAGAAGAGGGGAGTGGCAGTGATAGGGGACTCAATAGTCAGAGGAACAGACAGGAGATTCTGTGGACAGGAATGGGACACCTGGGTGGTATGTTTCTTTCCAGATGCTAGGGTTAGGGATGTCTCAGATTATGTCCACAACATTTTGGAGGGGTGGGAAAGCAGCTAGATGTCTTGGTACATATTGATACCAATGACATAGGTAGGAAAAGCAAAGAGGTCCTGAGGAGAGAATTAGAGATCTAGGCAGAAAGCTGAGCAGCTTGACCTCTAGGGTAGTAATTTCTGGATTGCTGCCTGTGCCAAGCACCTGTGTTGTTTTCTGAACTATTGTAAGCTACTTCGAACCAACAGCAGAATTAGTATGGGATACTTTCAAGGCAGCAGCAACTGGCGTCTCCTCCACGATCTCCACCAACACAGGTGCACCACTGGGATGTGTGCTTATCCCCTGCTCTGCTCACTTTACACTGTTGACTGTATAGTTAAGCACAGCTCCAATACCATTTTCAAGTTTGCTGAATAACACCACTGTTGTGGGTTGGATCAAAGGTGGTGATGAATCAGCACACAGGAGGAAGATTGAAAATTTGGCTGAGTGGTGTCACAACACACCTTCTCACTCAATGTCAGCAAGACCAAGGAACTGATTGTAGACTTCAGGAGAGAGAAACCAGAGGACCGTGGGGCATGGGCCATGATCCTCATCGGAAGATCAGAGTTGGAGAGGGTCAGTAACTTTAAATTGCTGTGTGTAACTATTTTAGAGCACCTGTCCTGTGTCCAGCATGTAAAGGTAAATGCAAAGAAAACTCGACAGCGCCTTTACTTCCTTTGGACTCTGCGGAGATTCAGCATGACATCAACAACTTGGACAAACTTCTATAGATGCATAGTGGAGAGTGTATGACCAGCTGCATCACAGCCTGGCATGGAAACACCAGAATGTCCTACAAAAGGTAGTGCATCACAAGTAAAGGCCTCCCAATCATTGTGTACATCTACATGAAACACTGCCACAGGAAAACAGCAGCATCATCAAAGATCCTCACCACCCTGGCCAAGTTCTTTACTTGCTTTTGCCATCAGGTAGAAGGTACCAGAGCCTCAGGACTCACACCACCAGGTTCAAAAACAGTTACTACTTCTCAACCATCAGGCTCTTGTACAAAAGGAGATAACTTCACTCACTTCCCCCATCATTGAAATATTCCCACACACAATGATCTCACTTTAAGCACTGTTTATCTTGTTATTTCATGTTCTCATTATTTATTGCTATTTATTTATATTTGCATTTGCACAGCTTGTTGCACCCTGGTTGATCTTCACTGATCCTGCTGTAGTTACTATTCTATACTATACTATTCTATAGATTCGCTGAGTATGCCTGCAGGGAAAAGAATCCCGGGGTTGGATGTGGTGACGTGCATGTACTCTGATAATAAAATTTACTTTGAACTTTGAACTTTGGATTAGTATTGGAGCCCTTCATCATAGTGCTGACTGATAATCTCCTAGGGTTATGAAACTCCTTTGGCATAATCTTTACAGCACGCTGTAGAACTGGCAGTTCAAAAAGCTGCTGGTTAATAGGATTTACTTCATGCACCTCATAATGAGGAAGTATTTTCCATTGCATGGCATTACGAACTTTATTACCTGAGGACTGAGATGATTCTTCCTCACCTCAATCATTAGGTTATAATGTTCTCTAAAGATGTTGCTCGCCTCGCAGCTGGAAGCAATGGTAGCATAAAATCAACTTCAAAGGCCAGGAGCTGTTTTATTGGAGTAACTGCAGAGAGGGGGGTAGGGACAAATATAAAATGTCAAAGATTCTGCAGAAAAACTTTGTAAAACTCCACAATAAACTTTCTGATAAAATAGAAACCACTTAGCAAAATATAATTTTTCAGTGAATATTCTGCACAGAAGATATCAAATGGAGCTTGTGTTGACAGGAAACTCTAGGAACTCTACATACTTCATGCATTTTTATGTGAAGTGCATTCTGATACTCATGTTTCTCCCAAGATCTTGTCAATCTGCTGACTTCAACACTAAAGAACATAAAACTACTTTTCAGTGGCACCTTCACTGAGCCACATGCCAACGGAGTGAAGGATTTGACAATATTTATATAATTTTATAAATAACCATCAGTGTAACTCATCCAGCTATCATACCATTCCTCAGATACAAGTAATTCACTATGTTCTAGACTTGAGCAAAGATGAGGAGTCCTTTTGCATTTTAACTACGAGTGGTTTGACAGATGTACATCTTCTTGGAAGGACACATCCTTGAATTAAACATTCAAGCTGATTCTTGCTCAGATTTACTGATCTCTGCCTTAAAGATCCGGATGTTAAAAGTTCATGTGGTCCATTAGTTTATTGGACAGTTCAGGTTGGTTGGAGAGTGGAAGAATTCCGAGATCATGGAATGACTCCGGAGCGTGGCACAATTAGGTTGGAGGTTTCCAGTGCCAGCAATTGGTGTTCAGTTGCTCACACTGTAAGGAGTTTGTACAATCTCCCTGTCAGTGTGGATTTCCTCCAGATGCTCTGGTTTCCTCTCATATTCCAAAGGCATACAGGTGAGGGTGAGTAAATTGTGGACGTTAATGTGAACACCAGAAGTGTGGCAACATTTGTGGGCTGCCCCCAGCACATCCTTAAACTATGTTTGCCTTTGATACAAACACACTTTTCACTGAATGTTTCAATGTACGTGTGTCAAATAAAGCTGATCTGATGGGTGTTCAGACCAGAGCTGGTGGTGTGAATATGGAACTGAGCCTCTGTACTGTTGTGAGGCTGTGTTTTGATTGCCAGTTAGTAGCTTGACTTGGCTACAGTGAATGTGTCCCCTTGCTCCCAGCACCCTGGACTTATTATTCGTCGGCTCATTCAGTACTGCCACCTCCTGTAAACTTGGTTTGTGTAAACTCCTTTTACCACAGCCTCCAAGTTCCAGTCGTCAGTATACTGCGTGGGGCAGCGGGGTAGTATAACGGTTAGTGCCACACTTTACAGTGCCAGCATTTAGATCGGGTTTTAACTCCCACCACTTTCTGTCAGAATTTGTGACCATGCAGGTTTCCTCTGGGTGCTTCAGTTTCCTCCCATATTCCAAAAGACATATGGTTAGGGTTAGTGAGTTTTGGCCAGGATATATTGGTTTTGAAAATGTGGCAATACTTGTGGGCTGCCCCCAACAGAATCATCACTGACTTAATATGATGCAGAATGATACCTTCGCTGTATGTGACAAGTACAACCTTTTTGGCAAGTTGCCAATGACAGAATGTCAGAATGCTGTAACAGGGTTTCAGGAGATCCTGAAGAAATAACAAAAAATATTGAAACAAAGTGAAGTAATTCATGATGCTGTTCCACAGTGCAACCTCCTTTCAATCCATCACTGTTGACAAGTTATGGTGGATGAGATTTCTTATTCAGAGGTTTAACCTGCGTCATGTTGGAAGATGCTTGGTGGCTGCTGGTTCAAAGTTCAAAGTTGACTTATGATCAAAGTACAATTATGTCACCATATACAACACTGAGATTCATTTTCATGCAGGCATTCATTCAAAGTAAATGCAGAGAAACACAACAGAATCGATGAAAAACCATACACAACAATATGGACAAACAATCAATGTGTAAAAGGCAACACACTGTCCAAATACAAAAAGGAAAAAAAAAACTTAATAAATGAATAAATCAGCAATAAATATCAAGTACATGAGGTGAACAGTCCTTGAAAGTGAATTAAGGCTAAAGGAAAAGTTCAGTGAATGGGTGAGTGAAGTTGAGTGAAGTTATCCCCTCTGGTTCAAGAGCGTGATGGTTGAGGAGTTATAACCATTCCTGAATCAGGTGGTGTGCGTCCTGAAGCTCTTGAATCACATTCCTGTCATGCTGAGGAGTTCTGAGATTGAACCAGTCATTACAATAGACAATAGGTGCAGAAGTAGACCATTCGGCCCCTCGAGTCTGCACCGCCATTCTGAGATCATGGGTGATCATTCACTATCAATACCCAGTCCCTGCCTTGTCCCCATATCCCTTGATTCCCCTATCCATCAGATATCTATCCAGCTCCTTCTTGAAAGCATCCAGAGAATTGGCCTCCACCGTCTTCCGAGGCAGTGCATTCCACATCTCCACAACTCTCTGGGAGAAGAAGCTCTTCCTCAACTCTGTTTTAAATAACTGACCTCTTATTCTCAATCCATGCCCTCTGGTACTGGACTCTCCCAACATCTGGAACATATTTCCTGCCTCAATCCTATCAAATCCTTTAATTATCTTAAACGTTTCAATCAGATCCCCTCTCAATCTCCTCAATTCCAGCGTGTACAAGCCCAATCTCTCCAATCTCTCTGCGTAAGACAGCCCTACCATCCCAGGAATCAACCTAGTGAATCTACGCTGCACTTCCTCAATTGCCAGAATGTCCTTCCTTAAACCTGGAGACCAAAACTGTACACAATATTCCAGGTGTGGTCTCACCAGGGCCCTGTACAAATGCAAAAGAACATCCCTGCTCTTGTATTCAATTCCCCTTGTAATAAAGGCCAACATTGCATTTGCCCTCTTCACTGCCTGTTGCACTTGCTCATTCACCTTCATTGACTGGTGAACTAGGACTCCTAGGTCTCTTTGCATTTCTCCCTTACCTAACTCGACACCGTTCAGACAATACTCTGCCCTCTTGTTCCAGCTTCCAAAGTGGATAACTTCACATTTATTCACATTGAATGACATCTGCCAAGTATCTGCCCACTCACTCAGCCTATCCAAGTCTCCCTGTATTCTCCTAACGTCCTCTTCGCATGTCACACTGCCGCCCAGTTTAGTATCGTCAGCAAACTTGCTGATATGGTTTTCAATGCCCTCATCTAAATCATTGACATAAATCGTAAAGAGCTGTGGTCCCAATACAGAGCCCTGTGGTACCCCACTAGTCACCTCCAGCCAGTCTGAGAAACACCCATTCACTGCTACCCTTTGCTTTCTATCTGCCAACCAGTTTTCTATCCATGTTGAAACCCTGCCCCCAATGCCATGAGCTCTGATTTTACTCACCAATCTCCTATGTGGCACCTTATCGAATGCCTTCTGAAAATCTAGGTACACAACACCTACTGGCTTACCCTCATCTAACATCCTTGTTACACCCTCAAAAAACTCCAACAGATTAGTCAAGCATGATTTGCCCTTGGTAAATCCATGCTGGCTCGGCCTAATTCTATTTCTGCCATCTAGATGTGCCACTATTTCGTCCTTAATAATGGACTCAAGCATCTTCCCCACGACTGACGTTAGGCTAACAGGGCAATAGTTCTCCGTTTTCTCCTTCCCTCCCTTCTTGAAAAGTGGGACAACATTAGCCACTCTCCAATCTTCAGGAACTGATCCTGAATCTAAGGAACATTGGAAAATGATCACCAATGCATCCGCAATTTCCTGAGCCACCTCTTTTAGAACCCTCGGATGCAGACCATATGGACCCAGGGATTTATTAGCCTTCAGTCCTACCAGTCTACTCATCACAGTTTCTTTCCTAATGTCAATCTGTCTCAATTCCTCTGATATCTTATGACCCTGGCCCATCCACACATCTGGGAGATTGCTTGTGTCCTCCCTGGTGAAGACAGATCTAAAGTATGCATTAAATTCTGTTGCCATTTCCCTGTTTCCCATAACAATTTCTCCCAATTCATTCTTCAAATTGAACAAAGTTCCCCTTCACCATACCAACTCAGCCCAATGACATTGATAGCTCGGAGGAGCACCATAAACTGTGTGCAGCCCCTCCATCTTATTCTGTTTACAGACGACCACTCCCTAACATCACTGTGTTACCACCTAGATGTCATGGTTCCAGTTGGCCGTTCCCTTTTAACACTTCTTTCTCCCTGATCATGCCCCAATTTCAGTCAATTGCTGCTAGTTACCCAATAATAATACACCTGGCTTTCATCAGAGACTGGGAAATAAATACGAGGACGACTCTATCACAGGTTGCCAGTTTGTTGGTCAATTCTTGTGTGATACTTTGTTTTGATTAGAACTGTTAGTTCTAAGTTCTGCTCTACTTTCTGGAGAGTTCTTGTGAATCCTGTCTCCTTGTCAAGATCCCTCTGGTTTCCTGCTCTATGTTCAGGTCTAAGCCAGCCTCCCCAACTGAGTTGATGTGCCAGTGTCCTGCACTTGTGTTCTCCTCTGTTGCCCCTGTGAAACACTGGAATTCTCAAGCTGATGTTGCTAGGGGTAGACAAGTACAGCAAAGACAGTAGGAATTATTTTGGTGGTGGTCATTTAAAAAGGGAGCTTTGAGAGTGTTTGTCCATTGTATGTGGCCTATCAGTGGCTATAACCAGAGCATCATTTGTGAGTTAGATAGCAGGGAAGGTTCAGGCATAAAAGGGAGACAGTGCCTAGCAGGGTGGTCATCAATGGAGTGATCTGAGGCAGAGTGGTAGGGCTTTGGCTCATTTGAGCTTTGGTGATAATGAGGTGAGGTAAGTTACCTGTTAGGGATAGAAACAGGAAGTGTGTCTGTGAGGCTGGTGTTCTGTACTGGGTGTCAGATGTGGGAAGTCTAGGAGACTCCCAGCCTCCTGGACATCCACATCTGTACCGGGTGCTTTGAGTTGCAGCTCCTTTGGGACTGTTAGGGAACTGGAGATGCAGCTTGATAACCTTCATCTGGTCAGGGAGAGTGAGGAGGTGACAGAGAGGAGCAATAGGCAGGTAGTTACTCCAGGACTTGGGGAAACAGAGAAGTGGGTAACAGTCAGGAGAGGGAAGGGCAAGAGTCAGATACTAGAGAGTACCCCAGTGGCTGTCCCCCTCAACAATAAGTACTCTTGCTTCAGCACTGTTGGGGGGATGGCCTACCTGGGGGAAGCAACAGTGGCTGCGTCTCTGGCCCAGAATCTGGCCCAGGAGGGTAGGGAAAGGAAGAAGAAGGCAGCAGTAATAGGAGACTCTAGTTAAGTGGACAGACAGGCAATTCTTTGGATGCAGGAAAGAAACAAGGATGGTAGTTTGGCTCCCAGGTGCCAGGGTCTGGGATGTTTCTGATCATCTGATTTCCTGAAGTAGGAAGGAGAACAGCCAGAGGTCGTGGTACATATTGGTACCAATGACATAAGAAAAGGGAGGAGGTCCTGACAACAGACTACAGGGAGTTAGGAAGGAAGTTGAGAAGCAGGACCTCAAAGGTAGAAATCTCAGGCTTACTGCCTGTGCCATGTGACAGTGAGTATAGGAATAGTGAGATGGAGGATAAATGTACTGGGTGGCAGGAAAAATCTCTTACTATCTCTTCTTTCAGTTAGTCTTGATGAAGGGTCTCAGCCTGAAATGTTGACTGTGCTTCTTCCTATAGATGCTGCCTGGCCGGCTGCATTCCACCAGCATTTTGTGTGTATTGCTTGAATTTCCAGCATCTGCAGATTTCCTCATGTTTGGAGGATAAGTGCGTGGCTGAGGGACTGGAGCAGGGGGCAGGGATTCAGATTTCTGGATCATTGAGACCTCTTTCGGGACAGGCATGACCTGTACAAAAATGATGGGTTGCACTTGAATCCGAGGGAAACCAATATCCTGACAGGGAGGTTTGTTAAGGCTACTGGGGAGAGTTTAAGCTAGAGTTGCTGGGGGCTGGGAATAGAACTGAAGAGATGGAGGAAAGAGCAGTTAGCTCACAAATAGAGAAAGCTTGTAGACAATGCCAGAGGAAAGAAAGGCAGGTGATAGAGAAGGAGTGCACTCAGACCGAAGGTTTGAGATGTGTCTATTTTAATTCAAGGAGTATTATGAACAAAGCAAATGAGCTTGGAGCGTGGATCAGTACTTGGAGCTATGATGTTGTGGCCATTCCAGAGACTTGGATGGCTCAGGGGCATGAATGGTTACTTAGAGTGCCAGGCTTTAGATGTTTCAGAAAGGAGAGGGAGGGAGGCAAAAGAGGTGGGGTGTGGCACTGTTGATCAGAGATAGTGTCACAGCTGCAGAAAAGGAGGAAGTCATGGAGGGGTTGTCTATGGTGTGTCTGTGGATGGAAATTAGGAACAGGAAGGGGTTAATAACTCTACTGGGTGTTTGTTATAGACCACAGAATAGAAACAGGGACATCGATGAGCAGATAGGGAGACAGATTCTGGAAAGAGTTATCATGGTGGAAGATCTTACTTGCACAAATATTGATTGGCATCACCCTGGAGTAAGGGGTTTAGATGGGGTGGAGTTTGTTAGGTATGTTCAGGAAGGTTTCCTGACACAATATGCAGATAAGCCTACAAGAGGAGAGGCTGTACTTGATCTGGTATTGGGAAATGAACCTGGTCAGGTGTCAGTTCTCACAGTGGGAGAGCATTTTGGAGATGGTGATCACAATTCTATCTCCTTTACCACGGCATTGGAGAGGGATAGAAACAGACAAGTTAAGAAAAGCATTTAATCGGAGTAAGGGGAAACATGAAGCTATCAAGGCAGGAACTTGGAAACATAAATTGGGAACAGATTTTCTCAGGGAAATGTATGGCAGAAATATGGCAAATGTTCAGGGAATTGAAAAGTTTGAGCATATAGACATTCAAAAAGCAGATGTGCTGGAGCTTTTCGAAAGCATCAAGTTGGATAAGTCTCTGGGACCAGATGAGATGTACCTCAGACGACTGTGGGAGGCGAGGGAGGAGATTGCTGAGCCTCTGTCAATGACTTTTGCATCATCAATGGTGACAGTAGAAGTTCCAGAGGATTGGAGGGTTGCAGATGTTGTTCACTTATTCAAGAAAGGGATTAGAGATAGCCCAGGAAATTATAGACCAGTGAATCTTACTTCAGTTGTTGGTAAGTTGATGGAAAAGATCCTGACACAGGATTTATGAACATTTGGAGAGGCATAATATGATTAGGAATAGTCAATATGGCTTTGTCAAAGACAAGTTGTGCCTTAAGAATTGAGGAAGTGACTAAACACATTGATGAAGGTAGAGCAGTAGATGTAGTGTATATGGATTTCAGCAAGGCATTTTATAAGTTACCCCATGCAAGGCTTATTGAGAAAGTAAGGAGGCATGGGATCCAAGAAGACATTTCTTTGTGGATCCAGAATTGGCTTGCCCACAGAAGGCAAAGAGTGGTTGTAGATCAGTCATCTTTTGCATGGAGTTAAGTGACCAATGGTGTACCTCAGGGATCTGTTCTGGGACCCCTTCTCTTCCTGATTTTTATAAATGACCTGGATGAGGAAGTGGAGGGATGGGTGAATAAATTTGCTGATGTCTCAAAGGTTGGTGGTGTTGTTGACAGTGTAGAGGGCTGTCAAAGGTTACAGTGGGACATTGATAGGATGCAAATCTGGGCTGAGGAGCGGCAGATGGAGTTCAAACCAGATAAGTGAAGTGGTTCATTTTGGTAGATCAAATATGATGGCAGAATATAGTATTAATGGTAAGACTCTTAGCAGTGTGGAAGATCAGAGGGATCTTGGGGTCTATGTCCATAAGATACTCAAAGCCGCAGTGCAGGTTGACTCTGTAGTTAAGAAAAAATACGGTACATTGACCTTCATCAACCGTAGGATTGAGTTTAAGTGTTGAGAGGCAACGTTATAACTATATAGGACCCTGGTCAGACCCCACTTGGAGTACTGTGCTCAATTTTGATCGCCTCACTACAGGAACGATGTGGAAACTATAGAAAAGGTGCAGAGGAGATTTACAAGGATGTTGCCTGGATTAGGGAGCATTCCTTATGAGAATAGGTTGAGTGAACTCAGCCTTTTCTCCTTAGAGTGATGGAGGATGAGAGGTGACCTGATAGAGGTGTATAAGATGATAAGAGGCATTGATCATGGATAGTTAGAGGCTTCTTTCCAGAGCTGAAATGGCTAACAGGAGAGGGCACAGTTTTAAGATGCTGGGGAGTAGGTACAGAGATGTCAGAAGTAAGCTTTTTATTCAGAGTGGTGAGTGCATGGAATGGGTTGCCGGCAACGGTGGTGGAGGCAGATGCAATAGCGTCTTTTAAGAGACTCCTGGATAGGCACATGGAGCTTAGAAAAATAGAGGGCTATGGGTACCCTTGGTAAATTCTAAAGTAAGTACATGTTCGGCACAGCATTGTGGGACAAAGGGCCTGTATTGTGCTGTAGTTTCTCAGTTGGAATGTGAGATTCTGTTGGATAGCGGATCAGTGGGGTGAGGAGCGGTTCTTGCTCACAGCGGCTCAGGAATAAAGTGTCTCTCTCCTACCAGAATGAGGTGTGCATTTCACACCAGTTCAAGAAATATGAACACACGTGGTAGGAATGTTAAATGCTGACGGGTCTGCTTTGATCAGGCATGATGGAATAATACCATAGAGACATAGACCTCTACAGCACAGAACACAGAAACAGGCCCTTTGGCCCATCTAGTCTGTGCTGAACTATTATTCTAGTCCATTCGAACCACCACCTGCTCCACAGCCCTCCATATCCCTCCCATCCATGTACTTATCCAATTTTTTTCTGAAATGTTCCAGTTGAACCCACATTCAACACTTCCACTGGCAGCTCATTCCACATTTTTACCACTTGCTGAGTGAAGAATGTCCCCATCAGGTTTCCCTTAAATATTTCACTTTTCACCTACAACCTTTAGTTCTAGTCCAGTCAACCTGAGTAGAAAAAGCCTGCTTGCTTTAATCATAGTTATACCCTTCATGTTGCATACCTCCATCAAATCTCCCCTCATTCTCCTCTGCTCTAGGGAATAAAGTTCTAACCTGTTCAACCTTTCCCTCTAACTTAGCTCCTCAGGTCCTGGCAACATTCCCTGTAAATTTTCACGGTATCTTATTGATATGGTTCTTGTAGGTACAGCAGGTGACCAGACGTGGACTCAATCGCGGGCTGTTAAGGAGCTGAACAAAGGTACCATGATGTGAAGGAAAGAAACTGAGCTAAACTCTTGTTGTCTAACTGGTTAATTGAGAATGAGTGGCCTTGTTTAGCATACTGAGCTCAAGTCAGGGTATGTTCCTGCCTCTTTTGAGTCAGAACATGTGGTCCCACACTTTGTACCTCTTGGTGCTGGGAATTTGAGACACTGGTGTTGTTTATTTTAATTATTTATTATGAGATACAGCATGAAATAGGCATTTCTGGCTCTGTGAGCCACTCTCCCCATGTCCCCACCCCAGCAAACACTGATTTAACCATAAACTAATCACAGGGCAATTTACAATGACCAACTAACTTGTATTCTGGGAGGAAACCCATATAGTCATATGTAGGATAACATTGGAATCAGACTCTGAACTCTAGTGCCCTGAGTAATAGTGTCACACTAACTGAACTGATGCCCTGAGAGGTAGTAGTGTCACACTAACTGAACTCTGATGCCCTGAGAGGTAGTGTCACACTAACTGGACTCTGATGCCATGAGAGGTAGTAGTGTCACACTAACTGAACTCTGGTGCCCTGAGGGGTAGTAGTGTCACACTAACTGAACTCTGGTGCCCTGAGTAGTAGTGTCACTAACTGAACTCTGATGCCCTGAGTAGTAGTGTCACACTAACTGGACTCTGATGCCCTGATTAGTAGTAGTGTCACACTAACTGAACTCTGATGCCCTGAGAGGTAGTAGTGTCACACTAACTGAACTCTGATGCCCTGAGTAGTAGTGTCACACTAACTGAACTCTGATGCCCTGAGAGGTAGTAGTGTCACACTAACTGAACTCTGATGCCCTGAGTAGTAGAGTCACACTAACTGAACTCTGATGCCCTGAGAGGTAGTAGTGTCACACTAACTGAACTCTGATGCCCTGAGAGGTAGTAGTGTCACACTAACTGAACTCTGGTGCCCTGAGTAGTAGTGTCACACTAACTGAACTCTGATGCCCTGAGAGGTAGTAGTGTCACACTAACTGAACTCTGGTGCCCTGAGTAGTAGTGTCACACTAACTGAACTCTGATGCCCTGAGAGGTAGTAGTGTCACACTAACTGGACTCTGGTGCCCTGATTAGTAGTAGTGTCACACTAACTGAACACTGGTACCCTGAGTAGTAGTAGTAGTGTCACACTAACTGAACTGATGCCCTGAGAGGTAGTGTCACACTAGCTGAACTCTGGTACCCTGAGTAGTAGTAGTAGTGTCACACTAGCTGAACTCTGATGCCCTGAGAGGTAGTGTCACACTAACTGAACTCTGATGCCCTGATTAGTAGTAGTGTCACACTAACTGAACTCTGATGCCCTGAGAGGTAGTAGTGTCACACTAACTGGACTCTGATGCCCTGTTTAGTAGTAGTGTCACACTAACTGAACTCTGATGCCCTGAGAGGTAGTAGTGTCACACTAACTGGACTCTGATGCCCTGTTTAGTAGTAGTGTCACACTAACTGAACTCTGATGCCCTGATTAGTAGTAGTGTCACACTAACTGAACTCTGATGCCCTGAGAGGTAGTAGTGTCACACTAACTGAACTTTGATTCTCTGAGAGGTAGTAGTGTCACACTAACTGAACTCTGATGCCCTGAGTAGTAGTAGTGTCACACTAACTGAACTCTGATGCCCTGAGAGGTAGTAGTGTCACACTAACTGAACTCTGATGCCCTGAGAGGTAGTAGTGTCACACTACCTGAACTCTGGTACCCTGAGTAGTAGTAGTGTCACACTAACTGAACTCTGATGCCCTGAGAGGTAGTAGTAGTGTCACACTACCTGAACTCTGGTACCCTGAGTAGTAGTAGTAGTGTCACTAACTGAACTCTGATGCCCTGAGAGGTAGTTGTGTCACACTAACTGAACTCTGATGCCCTGATTAGTAGTAGTGTCACAGTAACTGAACTCTGGTGCCCTGAGTAGTCGTGTCACTAACTGAACTCTGATGCGCTGAGAGGTAGTAGTGTCACACTAACTGAACTCTGATGCCCTGATTAGTAGTAGTGTCACAGTAACTGAACTCTGGTGCCCTGAGTAGTAGTGTCACACTAACTGAACTCGGATGCCCTGATTAGTAGTAGTGTCACAGTAACTGAACTCTGGTGCCCTGAGTAGTAGTGTCACACTAACTGAACTCTGATGCCCTGATTAGTAGTAGTGTCACAGTAACTGAACTCTGATGCCCTGATTAGTAGTAGTGTCACAGTAACTGAACTCTGGTGCCCTGAGTAGTAGTGTCACACTAACTGAACTCTGATGCCCTGATTAGTAGTAGTGTCACAGTAACTGAACTCTGGTGCCCTGAGTAGTAGTAGTGTCACAGTAACTGAACTCTGGTGCCCTGAGTAGTAGTGTCACACTAACTGAACTCTGATGCCCTGATTAGTAGTAGTGTCACAGTAACTGAACTCTGGTGCCCTGAGTAGTAGTGTCACTAACTGAACTCTGATGCGCTGAGAGGTAGTAGTGTCACACTAACTGAACTTTGATTCTCTGAGAGGTAGTAGTGTCACACTAACTGAACTTTGATTCTCTGAGAGGTAGTTGTGTCACACTAACTGAACTCTGATGCCCTGAGAGGTAGTCGTGTCACACTAACTGGACTCTGATGCCCTGAGAGGTAGTAGTGTCACACTAACTGGACTCTGATGCCCTGATTAGTAGTAGTGTCACACTAACTGAACTTTGATTCTCTGAGAGGTAGTAGTGTCACACTAACTGTACCCGTGCCCTGAGTAGTAGTAGTTCAAGGTTTTCTGACTTCACTGGACCCCGACCCTGAAACACAGTGCTGTACTTCGCTCCTGAGTGTACGTGAAGTCATTCCTTAAATTAGGACCAGAAACAGGAGTTAGTTACACAAAACATTTCCAGGATGTCTTGTTTGCAGATGATTTGTTGCGCAGGAGCAGAAGTAGAACAGAACGAATCGGCATAAATCAGGCACGGGAACAAAACTATGTGGAAACCATTCTTCGCACATTGAAACACTTCGTATGAGTTACCTGACAAAGCCAGACTTGTGAGGCAACATCTCTCTGCACTCATAACTAACCATAAAACCATAAGACATGGGAGCAGAATTAGGCCATTCTGCCCATCAAGTCTGCTCCAACATTGCATCATGGCTGATTTATTATTCCTCTAAATGCCATTCTCCTGCCTTCCCACACTGTTTGACACCCTGACTAATTATGAAACTATCAATCTCTGTTTTAAATATACTGAATGACTTGGCCTCTGCAGCAGCCTGTGACAATGAATTCCACAGAGTCCACACTCTGACTAAAAAAAATCCCCTTCATCTCTCATCTAAAAAGACATCCCTCTATTTTTAGGCTCTGCTATCTGCCACTATAGGAAACATTGTCCCCACATCCACTCTATCTGGGCCTTTCAATACTCGATGCACTAGCGATTAAACACACCTCCTCCGTCAAGAGTGAGTGAGTCTGGAAACTCATGGTTTAAGGTAGCTGATTCGAACTGCAATGGCACTGTTTCAGAAGAACTATCCTGACTGTCATCGGGTGTCTGCAGTGTCACTGTGGCCCTGATCAGTTAACAGAATCTGACTGTAAACAGTGGTCCACACAAATTAGACTAAATTGCCATCAGCTGACGAGCCTGTCATCAAACAGTGTATGTTTCAGCACCATTCTCTACCATGATAAATAGCAGCAACTACCAACAAAGGGGATGATTACCTCTGGTGCCAGTTGACTCTGTGACCCAGACAGTATTGGCCGTGTAGGCAATTCAGAATGACAGCTGGGTGCTCTGGAGGTTCAAGGTAATCCCACAGTAAACAAAGCATTGGAGATATATACTTTAGATAGCAGACAGGTACAATCAGGAGCCATGATCCAGCCTCCAGCCCCAGTGGCGCTTCTGTGGTGAGACAATAATTGTAGTTATCTTTCAGGGAGTCTGCCACCAAGGAAAATTATCTTTTTCTTTTCAAACCTGCTGCTAATGGAAACAGTTTATTGTGGAGCGAGTTAATGAACAGATAGTGTGTGCTATGTTGACTTTCAGCTGAGGTCATTGTTTGCAAACACATACATACAGTGGCCACATTTCACCAGATTCATCAAAATGTAGAATATTAAGGCAGTATAGGCTGTACAGAAGGCCACCATTGAGCCCTCTACACAGACTGCTGTCACAGAAAAGCAGCATCCATCATCAAGGACCCCCACCACCCAGAACCTCCTCTCTTATTGCTTCTGCCACCAGGAAGAAGGTACAAGGGTCTTAGTTCCCATGCCACCAGATTCAGGAACAGTTATTACCCTTCAACTAGGCTCCTCCTAAAAAAAGAGGATAACTTCACTCAAACACCAGAAAATCTGCAGATACTGCAAATCCAAAGAAGCACACACAAGATGCTGAAGGAACTCAGCAGGTCAGGCAGCTTCTATGGAAAAGAGTACAGTCGGCATTTTGGGCCAAGACCCTTCTTCAAGTCATCAGCAGTCCTGATGAAGGGTCTCTACCTGAAAAATCGACTGTACTCTTTTCCATAGATGCTGCCTGGCCAACTGAGCTTCTCCAGCATTTTGTGTGTGTTACTTAACTTCATTCAACTTCATCTGCCCCATCACTGAACTGATCCTGCAGCCTACAGACTCACCTTCAAGGACTCTTCATCTCAAGTTCTCGATATTTATTGCCTGCTTACTTATCATTATTATTTTGTTCTTTTTTCTTTTTTGGTATTTGCACAATTTGTTGTCTTTTCCACACAGGTTGTTTGTCTGTCTTGTAGCATGTGGTTTTAATTGATTCTATCGTGTATTTTTGTATTTACTGTGAATGCCTGCAAGAGAATGAATCTCAGGGTTGTATATGGTGACATATATGTATTTTGTTAATAAATTTACTTTTTTGTGTGAATTTTAGGACAGTCAAAGGAAGACCTCAGTGTTTGAGCTCTGGTCTGAACTTAATGGAACCAGCTCATTCTTTTAGGGAACATGTTGCCCGAGCTTAGCATTGTTGGAAGCTGGACTGAGGGTATTTGTTAGCGCACTGTCCAAGTGTCAGGGTAATGAGTTGCTGAGTTCTGATCAAGGCAAACCAGAGATTAGACAGCAGTAGGTAAAGAACTAATGTTGGTCAGCTGGGCTGGTTTGGACATCTCGAGGAGGAGGATGGGAGAGAAGAGAGTACAGAGAAAGAAGTGTTGGTGATGGACCTGATCAATCATCTCCAAAGCCCACTTTATGAGTCTGGGCACTGTGGGTGGAGTTTGGGCCAAGGCCAATGATGAAATGGATAATGGTGGGACTCACACCATTGCCATGAGGATGAGTGAGCGGGGGTTAGTGGTAACAAAGATACCCGAAGTACTGACTGCTACAGGTAATGCCATGGAGAGGCACAGGGTGAATGAGGAACTGAGAGTCCAAAGGTAAAGGGTGGGTTAACACTTCAACTAATGGTGTGCACAGGAAGGTGTAGAAAACATTCCACTACCTTACCCTTTTATGGGGCTGTTGTAGAGAAGGAACTATGTTTAGCCCTGAGGGTGTCAGATTCAAGATACAAGATTGTTTAATGTCATTATCTATACAGTAGTGTAAGGAGAACAAAATAATTGCTAATCAAGTGGTGGTGGAATTAGTGGGTGGAGGTATTGATCAGCCTTACTGCTTGGGGTAAGTAACGGTTCTTGAGTGTGCTGGTCCTGGTATGGTTGCTACATAGTCTCTTCCCTGATGGGAGTGGGACAAACAGTCCATGAACAGGGTGAGTCAGATCCTTCATGGTGCTGCTGGCCTTTTTCAGGCATCTTTCTGTATATATGTCCTTGATGGTGAGCAGGCTGGTGCCTGTGATTAAGCCTGTTGTAGAGCTGCCCCATCTGCCCACTGCAATACCGTTTCCTTACCAAGCAGTGATACATCTTGTTAGGACGCTCTCTACTGTGCATCTGTAGAATGATGTGAGTATAGATGTGCAAAGCCCAGCTCTCTACTGCAGAGTGATTGAAGTGAAGGTGGAGTGGATGGAATCAGACCACATGGTGGATGCTGTCTCATGCAATGCCACTAAAGTATGGCACCACTTGTAGGTTGCCCACAATTCTCAGGCTGTGTTAGTTATTGACACAAGTGACATATTTCACTCTATGTTTTGCTGTACATGTGGCAAATAAAGCTAACCTTTTAATCTTTATCTTTACCCTGATTCAACAGATCTGGATTTAACACAATGGAGATGGGCAAGACAACATAACCAGATCTGTCACCCAGTTCTTGTTCCTTTGGAACAAATCCACACTACAAACATGCACACTGCATGGAACCTTGTTGCAGGATGCTTATTGAGAATTGATACCATCAAAAACAACCATTCCTGAGGTAATTATATCTCATTGTCAGATATGTATGACTCTATAATTAATTTGCAATTACAATGTTTGACTTTAGTAGATCTTGCATGTTAATTTTGGGATGTTGACAAATAGGCAGATCACAGGTGGGAAGGAATGGTACCATTTATGCTCCAAGCAGAGTTTCCAATGTAGTCTGCACACCAGTGCCACCCATGGTGCAGAATTCCCCGATTCCCGTGGAAAGAGGCAGAGTTCCAGTGCAATGAGCTCAGAGATGACCTGATCTTTCCTCACTGACTCAGCTGCTTTGCTGATAGCTGAGTCACCAGGTACATAGAAAGAAAGGTCAGCAATCCCCTCTTCAGCTCTGCAGAACCTCCAGATTCCAGATCCTGTGTAACCTTCCCATTCTTCAAGCAACATACAGAGACTGCTGAGGAACTTGGCAAGTCAGGTAGCATCTATAAAGGATGTTTTGGGCCAAGACTATTCATCAGGATACCTGAAGAAGATCTGATGAATGGTCTTGGTCCAAAATGTGGACTGTTTACTCCTCTCCATAGATACTGCCTGGCTTGGTGAATTTTACATGCTTTTTGTGTGTGTTTCTCAAGATTTCCAGCGTCACGGAATCTTCAAGCCCTTTGTGAAATTTGCTTCTGCAGTTTGGGATTAGGGTGGACCTCCAGGCACTGCTGTTAGGCACTTTGTGGCATCTTTTGATGTTAAGGTTGCAATGCAAATGCAGGTTGTTGTTGCTATTAATGTGCCACTGACAAAAAGGTCAGGAGGAGTGAGGCTCTAGTTTTTGGGATGCATGTCCCAGTACTCACTGTCCAGCTTTGCACTAGAGGCTGCAGCATGGAAGAGAAGTTTGGGATGTTCTAATGTCAGTGAGAATCACTCAATATGCACAAATACTACCTGGGAGGTGGGGTGGAGATACATCTCTTCCAAAGAAGGTGTAAGGTGCTCTTTCCCTCTGCTAGCCTGCAAGGCACCACTGGGAAAAGTGTAGCACCTGCTCAGCCCCCGATCAGGGTCATGTGAAACCTTGGGAGCTGTTTGTGGATAGCTGTAGAACAACAGGTGTGTATCTCATCCTGGTTATGCGGCTACTAGCACCAGGCAGACACTCTCTGATGAATATGTATAATGGCTGGGATCATCCATCTTGTAATGACACTGCCCAGAAGAAGGCAATGGCAAACCTGTTCTTTAGAAAAATTTGCCAAGAATAATCATGATCACTGTGATTGCCCATGTCATGTGGCACATAATGATGATGATTATGACTCCTTACCATTTCATTGTTTTTGGATCTGTTTGTAGATGAGAAGATTAGAAACTTAGCTTTATTCATCACATGCACATCAAGACATGCAGTGAGATGTGTCAATGACCAGCACAGTCCAAGGATTTTATATCACAAACAGTTTTCACATGCATTGTAATGCCCCAGAGTTTCAGGGCTGGTTAGAAAGCAGTCACCCCAATCTAATATGACTGAAGGGTCTTGACCCGAAACATCAACTGCTTACTCTTTTCCCTAGGTGCTTCCTGCCCTGCTGAGTTCCTGCAGCATTGTGTCTGTGTGTGTTAATCATATATGACTGTCCACTTAGTCTGTGAGGGGCTAGTGTGAGAAACCTGTTACTGTTCTTGCAGCCACACGTTGTGATCTGTGGTGTGTCCCCAAAATTTCTTTTTCTATCTAATAGGCAACACACTAAAGTTCAAAGTAAATTTATTATCAAAGTACATATATGTCACCATATATAACCCTGAAACCCATTTTCTTGCAGGCATTTGCAGTAAATACAAAAAACACAATAGAATCAATGAAAGACCACACCCAACAAGACAGAGAAACAACCTGCAAAAGACAACAAAATGTGCAAGTATAAAAAGACAGAAAAAATAATAATAAATAAGCAATAATTATTGAGAACATGAAATGAAGAGTCCTTGAAAAGTACAGGTATAGTAATGGACCAGTTACAGTCCTATATTGTTCCACTTGACCATTTCAGGCCACGGGCTGGGATTTGAATCCATGACCCTTGCTGATTGATATTTTTAGAGGAAAAGTAGCAATACCTTTGTGGATATTTGATGTTAAATATTTCAATATTGTGTTCTGTTTGGCTGCGTATTCTTTGACTTCTCCCCATATTGATGTCACTTCCTCTGTGATTGCTGACACTCCTAGAACTACATATGAATTAATAAAAGCACTGTTAATACAGCTGGCAGACAAACTGGCAATGTATTTAACAATCACATCCGCTGAGAAAGAGAATGAGCACAGTTTTAGCTACTAAAGCAATTAAGTGAGTTCATTAAACTGCTGCAGCACGCACAAAATGCTGGTGGAACGCAGCAGGCCAAGCAGCATCTATAGGGAGAAGTGCTTTCGACGTTTCGGGCCGAGACCCTTCGTCCTGACGCTTCTCCCTATAGATGCTGCCTGGCCTGCTGCGTTCCACCAGCATTTTGTGTGTGTTGCTTAAATTTCCAGCATCTGCAGATTTCCTCATGTTTGCTTCATTAAACTGCTTATGGCTTTCCCCAGTTTATTTATTTACAGTATGGAGTAGTTCACTCTGGCCAATGAGCTAATCCACCCAGCAGCCCACTTACATCACACCAGCCTAATTACAGGACAATTTACAATAGCCAATTAACCTACCATCCTGGATGTCTTTGGAATGTGGGAGGAAACCGGAGCAGCTGGACAAAACTCACTCAGTCATATGGAGAACGTATAAACTCTGAACAGGTGGTCTGCCATTGAACTCTGAACTCCAGAAAGCCCCGAGCTGTAACAACAGTGCGCTAACTGTTAAGTTACCATTGCGTCCATTGTGAAATTAGGAGGTACACGTAAGAAAACTGCTGCCTCACACCCCAGAGACCCAGGTTTGATCCTGACCTTGGGTACGGACTGCGTGGAGTTTGCAAGTTTGCATTTCTCCCTGTGACTGTGTGTGTTTCCTCTTGGTGCTCTAGTGTCCTCCCATGTTTTTGAAGGTGGGGGGGGGGGGGCAGTGGTGTGGAGAGGTAAGTTACTTTCCCTTGTGTGTGGGTGCATGACATATTTAAAGCTGATTCTGAGAATCTGTGGGAATTGATAGGAATATGAGGAGAATATGAATAAAGGATTCGTGTCAGATAAGTGTAAGTGAATGGGTGATGGTTGGTGTGAAAGGTGTCACCATCAGATTTCTGAACGGACAGCTCATGGACACTACCTTGCTAGTTTGTTCTCTATTTGCACTACCTATTAAATTTAATTTAATTTATACAGTATATCTATTTCTTATTGTAATTTATAGCATTTTATATATTGCACTGTACTGCTGCTGTAAAACAACAAATTTTCCAGTACACAGTATGACACTGATTGAAATCTGATTCTGATTACGAAGGGCTGGTTTTGGCACCATATCAATAAATGGCCATTGCAGGTGAAAGAGTCTGCAATGGGAGTATAGTCGTCGTTTCTGGGTTGGAAAGTTTAGTAGATTAATCTGCGGAGTGGGCAGGTTTGAAGACACCTTCAAAAGGCAGCTTCCATCATTAAAGAGCCCCATCATCCAGCACGTGCCCTTTTCTCATTGCTGCCATCAGGGAGGAGGTAAACAGGCCTGAAGACACACACTCAGCAATTCAGGAACAGTTTCTTCCCCTCCACCATCAGTTTTCTGAATGGACAATGAATCCATGAACCTTATCTCACTACTTTTTCTACTTTTGCTCTCTTTTTGCACTACTTATTCAATCTCTCTCTCTCTTTATGTATATAGGATATATTTCATTTTGTAATTTGTAGTTGTTACTATGCATTGCAATGGTCTGCTGCTGAAAAACAGCATATGCCAGTATTATTAAACCTAGGTCTGATTACTGAATGGTTGAGAATTTGAATTGAATTAGTAAAAACAGAAAAATGCCAATTGTGTAGTTTCTTCCAAAACAATGACAGGGTGAATGGGTTTCCGCTTCTGGGCAGAGATTGAACTAGTAGTCAGTGTTTGAGTGTAAGGAGGTCCCCCATTTAAGGGTGAGGTGAGGTGAAAGGTTTTATTTCAGTGGGTTATGACTTGGACTTCTCTTCCTCAACCTGCTGTGGAAGCAGAGTCTTTGAGTATCTCAAAGAGAGAGGTAGGAAGGTTCTTGACAAGCAGAGGAATGAAAGGTTCCTGCAGGTGCATGGAGATGTGGAACAGATGTTACAATCACGTCAGCCATGGCTTATTAAATGATAAAGCAAACTTGAGGGGCCAAGCAGCTATTCCTGCTTCTAGTTCAAAGTTCAAGGTAAATTTATTAGCAAAGTACATGAATGTCACAATATATGAGATTCATTGTCTTATGGGCATTACGAGAAAACACAACAGAATCAATGGAAGACCGCACCACCAGGATGGACAAACAATCAATGTGCAAAAGACAACAAACTGTACAAATACCAAAACATAGATAATAAATAAACAATTATATAAACAAACAAACAAGCAATCAAGCAGGCAATAAATATCGAGAACCCTTGAAAGTGAGTCCATAGTTTGTAGGAACCATTCAGTGATGGGAGTGAAGTTGAGTGAAGTTATCCCCAGGCCACAGTCTGTGTGGATTGGAAATAGCATCTCACCTTGCTGACAATCAACAGTGCCACACCTCAGGGATGTGTGTTTAGCCCACTGCTCAGCCTTCTGTGCACCCATGACTGTGTGGCTAGGCACAGCTCAAATGCCATCTATAAATTTGCTAATAATACAACCATTGTTGGCAGAATTTCAGATGGAGATGAGAGGGCATACAGGAGCGAGATATACCAGGTAGATGAGTGATATCTCAGCAACAACCTTGCACTCAATGTCAGTAAGACCAAAGAGCTGATTGTGGACTTCATGAAGGGTAAAATGAGGGAGTGTGAACCAATCCTCACAGAGGGATAAGAAGTGGAGAGAATGAATGATTTCAAGTTCCTGTGTGAGGATCTAACCTGGTCCCAACATATTGATACAGGTATAAAGAAGGCAAAACTGTGGCTATACTTCATTAGAAGTTTGCTGAGATTTGGTTTGTCACCTAAACACCCACAAATAACTACAGATATACTTTGGAGAGCATTCTGACAGGCATCCAGTATGTGTGTGTGGAGAGGGGGAGGTGCTACTACACTGGACCAAAGTAAGCTGCAGAGAGTTGTAAAATTAGTCATCTCCATCATGGGTGCTAACCTCCGTAGCATCCAAGACATCTTCAAGAAGCGGTGCCTCAGAAAGGCAGCACACGTTATTAAGGACCCTCACCACCCAGACATGTCCCCTTCTCATTGTTATCATTAGGAAGGAGGTACAGAAGCCTGTAACCCAGAAGCCTACAGAAACGATTCAGGAACAGATTTTTCCCATCAGCTATCTGATTTCTGAATGGACATTGAACACATGAACATTACCTTACTACCTTTTTATTTCTGTTTTTGCACTACTTATTTGATTTAGCTATTTAATATATATACTTACTGTAATTCACTTTTTTCCTATATTATCATGTATTGCTGCCACAACGTTAAACAAATTTCACAACATCTGCTGGTGATATTAAACCTGATTTTGATTCTGATTCAGATTTCTGGTTCAAGAGTCTGATGTTTGAGGGCTAATATCTGTACCTCAGTCTGGTGGTGAGAGTCATGAGGTTCCTATATCTTCTTCCTGATGGCAGCAGTGAGAAGTGAGCTTGGCCTCATAGACTTCTCATATGGTTTCACGTTTATAAGTTGACGGGACCTTTTGTGCTTCATTTGGCTTACAGCTCGGTCATGAGAAGCTGTGGTGAAGATCTGCAGAAAGATGGTGGTGTAATTCACCAAGACTCAATGTTGTTTGCTCTTGTGTTCTATCCGTCATGAATGAAGTAGAACATGTCAGAATACACAGCAGGAACAGATTCTACAGGCATCTGCTCTAGGACCCCTGCTCTTTGAGAGTTTTATAAATAACTTAGGTGAGGAAATGGAAGGGTGTGTTAGTAAATTTGCAGATAACTTCTTGCTTCAGTGGTTGGTAAGTTGATGGAGAAGATCCTGAGAAGCAGGATTTATGAACATTAGGAGAGGCATAATATGATTAGGAGTAGTCAGCATGGCTTTGTCAAAGGCAGGTCATGCCTTACTAGCCTGATTGAATCTTTTGAGGAAGTGACTAAACACATTGATGAAGGAAGAGCTGTAGATGTAGTGTATATGGATTTCAGCAAGGCATTCAATAAGGTACCCCATGCAAGGCTTATTGAGAAAGTAAGGAGGCACGGGATCCAAGGGGACATTGCTTTATGGATCCAGAACTGGCTTGCCCACGGAAGGCAAAGAGTGGTTGTGGATGGGTCATATTCTGCATGGAGGTCGGTGACCAGTGGTATGCCTCAGGGATCTGTTCTGGGACATTTACTCTTCATGATTCTTATAAATGACCTGGATGAGGAAGTGGAGGGATGGGTTAGTAAATTTGCAGATGACACAAAGATTGGGGGTGTTGTGGATAGTGTGGAGGGCTGTCAGAGGTTACAGTGGGACATTGATAGGATGCAAAACTGGGCTGAGAAGTGGCAGATGGAGTTCAACCCATGTAAGTATAAGGTGGTTCATTTTTGTAGGTCAAATATGATGGCAGAATACAGTATTAATGTTAAGACTCTTGTCAGTGTGGAAGATCAGAGGGTATCTTGGGGTCTGAGTCCATAGGACACTCAAAGCTGCTGCGCAGGTTGACTCTGTGGTTAAGAAGGCATACGGTGCACTGACCTTCATCAATCATGGGATTGAGTTTAAGAGCCGAGAGGTAATGTTGCAGCTATATAGGACCCTGGTCAGACCCCACTTGGAATACTGTGCTCAGTTTTGGTCACCTCACTACAGGAAGGATGTAGAAACTATAGAAAGGGTCCAGAGGAGATTTACAAGGATGTTGCCTGGATTAGGGAGCATGCCTTATGAGAATAGGTTGAGTGAACTTGGCCTTTTCTCCTTGAAGCGACAGAGGATGAGAGGTGACCTGATAGAGGTGTTTAAGTTGATGAGAGGCATTGATCTTGTGGATAGTCAGAGGCTTTTTTCCAGGGCTGAAATGGCTAACATGGTTAATAACTAGCCAAGAATATAAAGGAGGATAGTAAAAGCTTCTTTAGGCATGTGAATAGCAAAAAAATAGTTAAGACCAAAATTGGGCCATTAAAGACAGGAACGGGTGAATTTATTATGGGGAACAAGCAAATGGCAGATGAGTTGAACAGGTATTTTGGATCAGTCTTCACTAGGGAAGACACAAACAATCTCCCAGATGTAATAATGGCCAAAGGAACTAGGGTAAAGGATGAACTAAAGGAAATTTATATTAGGCAAGAAACGGTGTTGGATAGACTGTTGAGTCTGAAGGCTGATAAGTCCCTGGGACCTGATGGTCTGCATCCCAGGGTACTTAAAGAGGTGGCTCTAGAAATTGTGGATGCATTGATAATCATTTTCCAATGTACTGTAGATTCAGGAACAGTTCCTGCTGATTGGAGGGTGGCTAATGTTGTCCCACTTTTCAAGAAAGGAGGGAGAGAGAAAACAGGGAATTATAGACTGGTTAGCCTGACGTCAGTGGTGGGAAAGATGCTGGAGTCAATTATAAAAGAGGAAATTACGACACATTTGGATAGCAGTAGAAGGATCAGTCCGAGTCAGCATGGATTTATGAAGGGAAAATCATGCTTGACTAATCTTCTGGAGTTTTTTGAGGATGTAACTATGAAAATGGACAAGGGAGAGCCAGTGGATGTAGTGTACCTGGACTTCCAGAAAGCTTTTGATGAAGTCCCACATAGGAGATTAGTGGGCAAAATTAGGGCACATGGTATTGGGGGCAGAATACTGACATGGATTGAAAATTGGCTGGCTGACAGGAAACAAAGAGTAACAATTAACGGGTCCCTTTCGGAATGGCAGGCTGTGACCAGTGGGGTACCGCAAGGTTCAGTGCTGGGACCGCAGCTGTTTACAATATACATTAATGATTTAGATGAAGGGATTAAAAGTAACGTTAGCAAATTTGCTGATGGCACAAAGCTGGGTGGCAGTGTGAAATGTCAGGAGAATGTTATGAGAATGCAGGGTGACTTGGACAGGTTGGGTGAGTGGGCAAATGTATGGCAGATGCAGTTTAATGTGGATAAATGTGAGGTTATCCACTTTGGTGGCAAGAACAGGAAGGCAGATTACTATCTAAATGGAGTCAAGTTAGGAAAAGGGGAAGTACAACGAGATCTAGGTGTTCTTGTACATCAGTCAATGAAAGCAGGCATGCAGGTACAGCAGGCAGTGAAGTAAGCTAATGGCATGCTGGCCTTTATAACAAGAGGAATTGAGTATAGGAGTAAAGAGGTCCTTCTGCAGCTGTACAGGGCCCTGGTGAGACCCCACCTGGAGTATTGTGTGCAGTTTTGGTCTCCAAATTTGAAGAAGGACATTCTTGCTATAGAGGGAGTGCAGCGTAGGTTCACAAGGTTAATTCCTGGAATGACTGGACTGTCATATGTTGAAAGATTGGAGCGACTGGGCTTGTATACACTGGAATTTAGAAGGATGAGAGGGGATCTGATTGAAACATATAAGAATATTAAGGGATTGGACATGCTGGAGGCAGGAAGCATGTTCCCGCTGATGGGTGAGTCCAGAACTAGAGGCCACAGTTTAAGAATAAGGGGTAGGCCATTTAGAACAGAGATGCGGAAAAACTTTTTCACCCAGAGAGTGGTGGATATGTGGAATGCTCTGCCCCAGAAGGCAGTGGAGGCCAAGTCTCTGGATGCATTCAAGAGAGAGATAGAGCTCTTAAAGATAGCAGGGTCAAGGGACGTGGGGAGAGGGCAGGAACGGGGTCCTGATTGTGTATGATCAGCCATGATCACAGTGAATGGCAGTGCTGGCTAGAAGGGCTGAATGGCCTACTCCTGCACCTACTGTCTATTGTCTATGAGAGGGCACAGTTTTAAGGTGCTTGGAAGTAGGTGCAGAGGAGATGTTTTTTATGCAGAGAGTGGTTAGTGGGTGGAATGGGGCGCCAGTGATGATGGTGGTGGCAGATACAATAGTGACTTTTAAGGGACTCCTGGACAGGTACATGGAGCTATGGGTAACCCTATTTAATTTCTAAGGTAGGGACATGTTCGGCACATTTTTGTGGGCTGAAGGGCCTGTATTGTGCTGATTTTTGGACAGTGCAGAAGGTTGTCGTAGGTTACAATCAGACATTGATGGGATGTAGAGCTGGGCTGAGAAGTGGCAGCTGGACTTCATCCTAGAAAAGTGTGCAGTGATTCATTTTGGAAGATCAAATTTGAAACAGAATACAGGGTTAATGGTAAGATCCTTAGCAGTGTAGAGAAATGAAGGATCCTGGGGTTCACATCTAGAAACATCCCTCAAAATTACTGTGCAAGTTGATACAGTTGTTAAGAAGGCATATGACATATTGGCCTTCATTATTTGGAGAACTGAGTTGAAGAGCGATGAGGTAATGTTGCAGCTCTATGAAACCCTGGTTCGACCACACAGAATATTGTGTTCATTTCTGGACCCCTCTGTTATAGGAAAGATGTGGAAGCTTTAAAGGGGGTGCAGAGGAGATTTACCAAGTTGCTAACTGGACTAGAGAGCATTCTTATACGGATAGGTTGAACGAGCTAGAGTTTTTCTCTTTGGAGAGCAGGAGGATGAGAGTAGACTTGATGGAGGGGTACAAGATGATAAATGGTATAGATAGAATGAATAGACTTTTCCATAGGGCAGAAATGCCTAATTGAATGGGGCATGGTTTTAAGGTGATTGGATGAAAGCATAGGGGGTATGTTCGAATTAAGTTCTTTACACAGAGAGTGGTGGGTGCATAGATGACCTGCCGGGAGGCGGGTGGTTTAAGATGACATTGGTGAATCTTAGCAACTTCTGACTGATGAAACAAGGAAAACAACCAAATACTTTGTTAATCTCTTTTTCTGGCAAACGATCATTGCAAGCAAGTCTGCAACTCCCATTTGAGACAATTCAATGTGGCAGAACCGAGATGAGGCGAGGCAGCGGTCCCATCGTTGAGAGTGAGGAAGATCCGAGGTTTGATGGATTAAGTTCAAGTCAGGGTGTCAGGACCCGAGGCAAGGAACGGCCCGATTCCGCTTGCTACTCCGAGAGCTCTGCGCTGAACTACGGGAGTCGGACTCTCTTGTAGGCTTCAGCTATTTGCTGGAGGCTATTGTTTGCCTGTTATGGTTTGTGTTTTTAACCCTTTTCTCTGCACATTGGGGTGTTTAAGTCTTTTTATGGGCTCTTCTATGTTTCCTTGCTTTATGGCTACCTGTTAGGAGACGAATCTCAAAGTTGTGTAATGTATACATTGATAATAAATGTACTTTTTTTGGTAGAGGCTGATCAGGGCATTTAAGAACTTCCTAGACAGGCAGATGGATGGCAGAAAGATAGAAGGCAGGGTTAGATTGATCTTGAAGTAAGTTAGATGGTCTGCAGGACATCGTGGGCCGAAGGGCCTGTCCTGTTCTACAGCATGATCTATGTTTTAAACACACTAAGTGCTTGTGTGAAATTTCTGCTGTGGAGCAGCCTGCTCACGCGGACAAGCACCACTGACTCTCAGAAGACAGACAGAGCCACCTTTCTCGTATCTGCTCACGATGGGTTCCAGTTGACTTTACAAAGTCGAGCCCAGAAGTAACGTTTGTGCGAGTTGTTCTACCCGAAGTGGCATTCTTGTTTCAGCGGTTATTTTTCCACTCAAACAAAAAGGGGAACTGTTCCCACTGAGTTCATTATAATTTGTACTTTCTGAAGGCAATCGAACTACAGACTGTCAATGGTTTCTAATTATCTCCCTCGATTAAAGCTGCCATATTTATTTCACCAGCCTTTCAAAGACCTTTTCTCAAACTATTACGCTTGTTGAAAAGCTAATGTATGTTGAAAGGAATTGCAGAGGCTTTAAGCTTTGCAATATTACACGGGGCACAACATCTTTGAAACATTCATTAAGTGGCGTCATGGTATCAAAGTAAATAATCACAAGGCACTTAAAGCAATATGAAACATTGGCTCTGAAAGTGTCTTTGAGATGGGGTTTGATGCTATAAACATAACACAGCCAGATTTTATTAACACTTATTACAAGTGACCTCAAAACAGATGCTTCTGTTTATGTGAATTACCTGATAAGTGAAGATTATAAGCAGCTAGAAATTGAAGAGAAATGCTCCTTTTTTACCTACTTTTCTTCACTTCAATGAATGGGTTTGTGCAAGTTTCTGACAAGGGAAAAGCTTTTGGTTGTATATTACGGTCCAAAGTTTTACAGCCTCTCACACACTTAACATCACCTCACCTCACTGTAGGATCTGACAACTTTATTTTTTTCAGGTGAACTGATACCAAAGTATTGAATGTTGTTTCCACAGCTCACAAGAGGTGATTGTGAGGGTCAGGCAGAAAATTGCATGAATAATAAAATGAGCTATTTGAAAACGGCAGCTGCAGCTTTCTAAGGGCCATCACCAAGGTTGTTTTCCCATCCTGGGGCAGTATACACCTCATATTCCATTTAGGTAGCCTCCAACCTGATGGCACGAACATTGATTTCTCCTTCCGGCAATCCTTATTCCCCACTCTGGCTCCTTACCTCTCCTCTTCACTCACCTATCACCTCTCCCAGTGCCCCTCCTCCTTCCCTTCCCCCATGATCCGCACTGTTCTATCAGATTCCTTTTTCTCCAGCCTTTACCTTTCACAGCCACCTGGCCTCGCCTATCACCTTCCAGCTAGTCCTCTTTCCCCTCCCTTCATTCTGGTGTCTTCCTCCTTCCTTTCCTGGGTTTTAGCTCAAAACGTGGACTGTTTGTTCATGGCCTGCTGAGTTCCTCCAGCATTTTGAATGTGTTGCTTTGGGTTTCCTGCATCTGTATTTTGGGTCTCCCTGGTGGTGGACCCAGCCTGGGCCAAGAGGTTGTTTGGCCTGTAACCTCAGGAAGTTCACTCAAGCCCTGAGGCTCTGTCACAGAAAGCTGAAGGGTCCTGGTGTTGCTTCACATTGGGGAAACAGGCCCTTCAGCCTATCTGGCCCATGCTTCATTGTACTTGGAGAGACAGCGAGTGCAGATACTGGGAAGCAGTTGGGGGAACTCAGCATGTCTGGAGGAAGTATCTCAACCTGAACCATCAACTGCCAATTTCTATTAGTAGATGCTGCCTGACCTGCTGAATTTCCTTTTGCATTTCCTCATTGTACCTATGTGCAAGTTTTCTTAGACTGTATATCTATCACCATTCTACAGACAAGGAACTTAAAGCAAATTCACTTGTTCTGTGATATTCTCAGCATTTTACCAACTCAAGGGTGAAGCTAACATGGCAGTTCTGTGAACATGCGACCAGACACTGTGTGATAGTGCTCACTGTTTTATTTCCTCTTCTGAGTACTATCACAGTGTCTGATTAGTGATACAGTGGTGGTTGATCTTAGTTTAACATGCTGTAGTCAGCACATCTGGATTATATATGTGGCACAAGAGGCTGTGGCCAGTGTGTTGTCCAGCCTTGTGTTAAGTGCTGTCAGTCTGCATCCCATTCCATTCCCAATATCGCTTTTAATATGAAACCCACAGGGCATGACTTTGTAATGGACCTGGTTTAATATGTCCTGTGCTGAGCATTAAGAACTTGCTGATATGCACTCAGTGGCCAGTTTCGGCACAGACTAGAAGGGCTGAGATGGCCTGTTTCCGTGCTGTAATTGTGATATATGTTTATTAATTACCTCCTGTATCTAATAAAGTGGCCACTGAGTGTATGTTTGTAGTCTTCTGCACACCACTGTTGTAACACGTGGTTACTTGAGTTACTGCCTTCTTTCTATCAGTTTGTACCAGTCTCACCATTCTCCTCTGACCTCTCTCTCATTTTCACCCACAGAAGTATCACACATCAGAGTTTTTTATTTGTTTTTCACTTGATTTTCTGTAAACTCTTTCGTGCATGAAAATCCCGGGAGATCATCACTTTCTGAGATCCAAACGATCAATGCATGATCAATGGCGGCTCTATTTGAGGGCTCCTAATAGTTACTGGAGTGTATGTTCATGGTCCCCTGCTGCTGTAACCCATCCACTTCTAGGTTCAATATGTTGTACATTCAGAGATGCTCTTCTGCACACAACTGTTGTAACATGGATATCTGAGTCACCTTCTTGTCAGCTTAAACTACTCTGACCATTCTTATCAGAACTCTCTCATTAACAGAACTGCCACACTCTGGATTTTTTTTTGTTTTTCACGAACTCTAGACTGTTGTGTGTGAAAATGCCAGGAGATCAGCAGTTTCTGAGATACTCAAACCACCCTGTCTGGCACCAACAATCATTCCATGGTCAGTCACTTGGATCACAGTTCTTCCCCATTCTGATGTTCGGACCTTTCCTTTTCCAATATTTTTATTAATTTCTACATAGAAGAATACAGAGTACAAGAAGATATATATTATAAGTCAAAAAAGATAAAATAATACCAAATACATTATATTTGAATCACACTTGCTATCTCATTACCCTATACTGTATTTATGTAAATTAAATTAAATCATAATATTGAAATGTGATAATTTTATTACACAAAAAAAGAATCCAAGCCTGCTACCATGATCAAAGCTGTTTGGTAAAGAAAGAAAAAAGGAAAAAAAATCCTTATCATATAGTGAAATATGTTATTAGCCAACATCTGTACTTTAGCAGCAAATCAAAGGTTTTGAAAATAGTTCAGAAATGGTCCCAACAATGTTTGAAAGTCTTGGCTAGATTCAGAAATTGAACAACAGATCTTCTCTAAATATAAGTATGATATAACATAACGTAACCATTGAGTGTGAGTAGGCGGAACAACATTCTTCCATTTAAGCAAGAGCGCCCTCCCAGCTATAAGAGAAATAAAAGCCAAAATGTGCAAATCTAATGTCTCCAAAATAATATCTTTTCCTCCAACAATACCAAATAAGGCAGTCAAAGGGTTAGGCTTAAAATTTACTTTGAAAAGTACAGAGAAAGTTTGAAATACTTCCTTCCCGTATTTTTCAAGACTCAGACGTGCCCAAAACATATGAATTAGTGAAGCTTCTCCATTGTTATATCTATCACAAAAGGAAGATATATCCGAATAAAAATGAGATAGCTTATCCTTGGTCATGTGGGCCCTATAGACCACTTTAAATTGTAGGAGGGAGTGGCAGGCACATAATGATGAAGTGTTAACCAATTTAAAAATTTCATTCCAAGTTTCCTTAGAAATTAAAGTCTGTAAATCTTGTTCCCAGAGATTTTTAGTTTTGTCTAAAGGAGCATTTCTCATTTCCAGCAACATGCCATAAATATTTAATATTGAACCATTATGAAAAAGTTTCAAATTAGAAATTACATCTAAAAAGTTCTTATCGGGACTTTTAGGAAATGTATATAATTGAGATCACAGAAAGTCTCTAATTTGTAGATATCGAAAAGTGGGTGTTAGGTAAGCTATACTTAGCTGACAATTGCTCAGATGAAAAGAGACTTCCTCCAACAAACAAATCCTGGAAGCATTTAGTACCCAATCTATCCCATTCTTTAAAAACTGGATCGGTCATAGAAGGTTTAAAAAAATGTGTCTTGAAAGAGAAAATCTCAATAAACCAAAGTATTTTCTAAATTGTACCCAGATCCTCAAAGTACATTTAACTACCAAATTGTCAGTTAGTTTATGTAAAGATAAGGGAAGTGAGGATCCAAGAAGAGAAATGATAGAAAATTTATTAAAAGAGTTAGCTTCTAAGAAACCCATTTCCGACAGTCCTCATGGTTAATATAATATGTCCAAAATGTAAGATTTTGTATATTGACTGCCCAATAATAAAACCTAAAATTTGGTAAAGCTAAACCTCCATTCTTTTTAGCTTTTTGAAGATGGACATTACTTAGTCGAGAATGTTTGTTTTTCCATATATAAGAAGATTGAATAGAATCAAGAGAATAAAAAAGGATTTAGGAATAAAAACAGGTTAGTCCTGAAAAAGGTATATAAATTTAGGTAAGATATTCATTTCAATAGAATTAATTTGGCCAATCAATGATAACGAGAGGGGCAACCAGTTTGATAGTGCCCTTTTTACATAATTCAGTAGGGTAAGGAAATTTTCTTTAAGTAGGTGTTTATAATTCTTAGTAATTGTTACACCCAAATAGGTAAATTGATTTCTTATAATTTTAAAAGGAAGGTTAGTATTAATTGATACCAAATTATTCAAAGGAAAAAGTTCACTCTTATGTAAATTCAGTTTATATCCTGAAAACTGGCTGAAACAGGAGAGTAAAGAAAACGCAGGAGATAACCAAGTCTTGACATTAGAAATAAAAAGCAATAGGTCATCAGCATAGAGCAAAACTTTGTGGGTAGTACCTCTCCTTAAAATACCAGTGATATCACTAGATTCTCAAAAAGCAATAGCTAAAAGTTCTAAGGCCAGATCAAAGAGCAAAGGGCTCAATGCACAGCCTTGTCTGGTTCCATGCTGAAGTTTAAATGGTTTGGAATTCTGAAAATTAGTAAGAATCCGAGCAGAGGGAGATAAATAAAGTAATTTGATCCATTGAATGAAATCAGGCCCAAAATTAAATTTTTCCAAGGTTTTAAATAAATAATTCCATTCAACCCAATTGAAAGCCTTCTCGGCATATAAGGATATCACACATTCCGATATCTCCTTAGAAGGAGAATAGATAACATTTAATAAATGACAAATGTTAAAGTGGGAATATCGATTTTTAATAAATCCAGTCTGATCATCAGAAATGATAGATGGTAAAATGTCTCCAATCCTACAAGCCAGAACTTTGGATAGGATTTTAGTATTAACGTTAAGTAAGGAGACTGGTCTGTATGAAGAGCATTCAGTTGGGTACTTATTCTTTTTAAGAATAGGTGAAGTAGAAGCTTCATAAAAAGATTGCAGCAACCTACCCACTTAAAAAGAATCCGAAAAGACTGAACATAAATGAGGTATAAGCAGTGAGGAAAAAGCCTTATAAAATTCTCCAGAAAATCCATCAGAGCCTAGAGCCTTCCCTGAGTGCAGTGAACGTACAGCTTCGTCAATTTCTTTATGAGAAATAGGTTGATCCAACTGTTTTCGGTTATCAACAGAAAGTGTAGGAATGTTTAATTGGTCTAAAAAATTATTCATTACAGTATTATCTTTAGGAGGGTCAGAACTATAAAGCTTAGAATAAAATACTCTAAAGGTATCATTTATTTCTAAATGGTCAGTCATCCTATCACCATTAACTTTACAAATTTCTTTAATTTGCCATTTAGCTATAAAGGTTTTTAATTGGTTAGCCAATAATTTACCTGTTTTGTCTCCTTAGATATAATATCGACTTTTATCTTTTAGGAGTTGAGTTTCAATTGGGAATGTTAAAAGAAGATCATATTTGGTTTTAATTTCAACACGACTTTTATATAAATAAGGATCTGGAGCCAAGGCATATATTTACAGGATCGAACTAATGGAATCATTTGGCTATCAATAAAAAAAAACAATCCTGAAATACGTATGATGGACATGAGAAAAAAACAAATGCTCCTTATTTACGGGATGTAAGAAATACCAGACATAAACAATACCACATTTCATTAGGAAGGATTGAATAAACAAAGCTGATTTATTGAGTGTTGCTGGTTTAGAAGATGACCTGTCTAAAACTGGATCTAACCAGCAATTAAAGTCACCTCCCATCACCAGTGAGTAAAGACTCAAATCTGGCAAAAACAGGAAAAAAATGCTCCAAGAATCCTGGATCATCTATATTCAGGGCATACAGATTAGTAAATACCATTAATTTATTATCTAATTTTCCTGATACTATAACAAAATGCCTATTAGTATCAAACACTACTTTATTTTGGACAAAGGAAGCTGTGTTATCTATAAAGATCGAAACGCCCCCTAGACTTAGCCTGAAAAGAGGAATGAAAATGTAGTCTTCTCCATTGGAAAAAAGTTGTAAATTATCACATTTATATACGTGAGTTTCTTGTAAACAAATTATTGGGACCTTAAGTTTTTTAATATAGACAAAAATCTTGTTCCGTTTCACGGGTGATTTAACCTTTCACATTAAGACTAAATTAATAGTTTGATTCATTTTTAGTATTATTTAAAAAAAAGGTTAAAGTAATAACCACTGAAATATTAAAACCAAACAATGAACCTTGAGATAGGGTAACCAAACAACAGATTTGGCTGAGAGTTCAAAACAGCTTCCAGAAAAAAGAACCCAATCCCCAACCCTCCTCCCAAAGTCAATAAGCCGACCAATAGATAGCTAACAGCTACAACTAATAACATCACCCACCCCCAAAAAAACCTACTGGTTTACCTCCAAGTTGATTTCAAGGTTAGCTGCATTCCCATCTAGACAAAACAACAGTCTGAGAACAAAAACTTAACCTTTGTAACAAGAACACACATAGATTAATTTTTAGTTTCAAAATGATAAAATGAAAAATACCTATACTAAGCCTTATTGATAGGAAAAAACCTCAAGAAGAATAAGTATAATATAAAATAATAAAAAACCTATCAAAATCCAAAACATATGAACACACAAGCTATTAACTCATTAAAATCTTATTCTCTAAGTAAAGCATTAAAAGGATCAAAAAGACAGTTAGCTACAAAGGTTTACCAAACATAAAAGAAGCAATTATTCATGTAGAAAAAATACTGAATAGTTAATCTTCTGATTCTAAGAATTCCTGAGCTTCTGCAATCGAATGGACACATTTCTTAAAGCCATCCCTCAGTATAATTCTGAGCTGAGCAGGATAACGAGAAGGCTTGAAACCTTTGTTAAAAAGTTCTGACATAACTTTTTTGAACTTAGCACGCTCATTCACGACCTCGGGTGAAAAATCCTCAGCGATTCTAATCTTCTGGCCATTATAATCAATCATTCCTCTTGACGGGATTCACAAATTAAAAGTTCCTTTGTTTGAAATTCATTAAAACAGATTATTACTGGTCCGGGTCTTGCTCCTGGAGCTGGTCCGGGCACAGGCGATCTATGAGCTTGATCAATCATAGGTAAAGATGGTAAAATTTTAGGAAATAATTGTGCCAAAAAGCTTGCAAAGAATTCTGAAGACTGATCACCTTCTGTTAACTCTACAAGGCCCAGAATTCGTAGATTATTTCTTCTGCTTCTATTTTCTAAATCGATAATCTTCTGTCTTAATTTTTCATTAGACTTTGATTGTTTTTCACAAACCTTTTTCAGGTCAATCAATTTTCGTATCCAAAATCGTCAAGAGTTGCTTCATTCTCTTCCATTCGTTTATTCCATTCAGTTAAGGTTTTTTGAACAAAATCCAATTTTGCATCTATTTGTTTAATTTCAGTGGAAGATTTGTTTCTGTGCTTTTGAAGCAAATCCATAATAGATTGCAATGATGCAGGAGGATCTTTTTTAGTACCTTTGGCACCCCTTGTACCCATAGTAAAACGATATCACATTTAAAAGTAAGGTTTCAAAACAGGCTGGAATCAGTAAAGGATGTAAAATAGGAGCAACTACAAAAAGCTGCTACTCCATCAACGGCCAGCAAGAAGTCTCTTTGGTCTGAACAACAACTGAACCTCTTGACCATGTCTGCAAGCTTATATGCGTTGAGTTGCTGTGATGTGATTGGCTGATTAGATACCTGTATTAATGAGCGGGTGTACCTAATAAAGTGGCCACTGAGTGTGAGACACCATGATCGAAGTCACAGGGCCTGGCACACAGATGGAACATAGTGATTTTATATAGTTTTATAGTTTTTTGTTTTGTGTTCCAGAGTATGCTGCTGCCATCGATGTTGAACCTGATTCTGATTCTGAATAACAATTCAGAGGAAATCAAGGACGTGGTTTCTAATTTAATTTCACCTTTCATCTTTCAGAGGCAAACATCGCTTTCAGGGTAATTATTATTTAGAAACCCACAACCGGTATTGAATTCTTGTGGAATTTGCTCTGCTGAATCCCATTGTTCTCCTGATGAATCCAACTGTAGCATTTAATAAAGTCAAATAATTTGATAATTTTACATTTGCAACCCTGCTGAAATGAAGTGCCATACTCTGTCAATTCACTACACAGAAGCCCAACTCCAAGTAATAGGCTCTAAGCATAAGTAGATTTTAATGAAATGAAAGGATCAGATGACTGGGTAGGAATGAAAAGGTATTCTCCAGGCAGTCTGCTCTAACCTTCAGCTAAGGCCTGTGAACGTTAGGCCTGTGACTAATTATGAACTCACATTCTCTTGTTAAAGAAACAACGAACCTTCATCTTTTTGTTGGTATTGCGTAGGCAAAGCTTAAAGTGAAAGTCTTACATGTGACCTTTCTCAGTGGTTCACCTCTTTCTCTCGAAGGGTAAAATTAGTTGCATGGGACTGTAATGCCATAGAACCACAGCACTGAAAGAGGCCCTTCAGCCCAACTGATCCATGCTGACCACAGAATCCTCCCTGCTTGTCCCAGTTCTTTAGTCACTGATGGGAGGATGAATACAAGGCCCTGGTGGAGGATTTTGTCAAATGGTGCAAGCGGAGTTACCTGCAGCTCAACATCAGTTAGACAAAGGAGATACTGATGAACTTTAGGAAGACTAAATCTGCACTGCTCCCTGTTACTATTGATGGTGAGGACGTGGATGTGGTGAGGAACTACAAATACGTAGGGATGCATCTTGATGACAGACTCGAATGGAGCACCAACGCAGAGGCTGTGTACAAGAAGGGCCAGAGTCACCTCTACTTCCTGAGGAGACTGAGATCCTATAGCGTATGAAGACCTCTCCTTCACATGTTCTGTTGTCGCCAGTACATTCTTCAATGTGGTGGTGTGCTGGGGCAATGACATCAACACGGGTAATGCCAACAGGCTCAATAAACTGATTAGAAAGGCTGGCTCTGTAATAGGAGTCAAACTGGACACACTGGAGGCTGTGGTAGAACAAAATACCCTACGGAAAACCCTGGCAATTCCGGACAATGTTTCTCTCCCTCTGTTTGCTACCTTGGCTGAACAGAGGAGCACTTTTATTAATAGACTAAGACAACTGTGCTGTTCCAAAGAGCGCGATATGAGGTCATACTTGTCCTCGGCCATTAGGCTTTATAATAAGTCAACCTATAGCCAAGGACCCCTCCTGTTAGACTGTTTGTGGTAACTTACTTTTTTTTACTTCTCTTCTAATATTTGTATCTGTACACTTGTAACGCTACTGTGACACTGTGATTTCCTTCGAGATCAATGAAATATCTATCTACCCATCTCTCTAGTTTTTTAGTCTCTGTTCTGAAGGGATGTCCTATTCTGACCCTGTGCCCTCTGGTCTTAGACTCCCCCCATGAGAGGAAACATACTCTCCACATGCACTCTATCTAGGCCTTGCAATACTTGGTAGGTTTCAATGAGATTCTCTGTCATCCTTCTAAACTCCAGTGAGTACAAGCCAGAGCCATCAAACATTCCTCATACTTTAACCCTTTCCTTCCTTAGGACAAACCCCTCTACAATGCTGTCTCATCCTTTCTCAGATAAGGGGCCCAAAATTGTTCACAATACTCCAAATGCAGTCTGACCCATGCTTCATAAAGCCTCAGCAGTACATCCTTTATTTTATATTCTAGTCCACTCAAAATGAATACTAATGTTGCATTTGCCTTCCTTACCACCAACTCCACCTGCTAGTTAACCTTTAGAGAATCCTGTATGAGAATTCCCAAGTGCTTTTGCCCTCTGATTTTTGGATTTGATCTCCATTTGGAAAATAGATTACTCATTTATTCCTTCTACCAAAGTGCATAGCTATGCATTTCCTTCCACTTCTATTCCCTTTCTCACAACCTTTTTCAAGTTCTTCTGCAGAATCCCTGCTTCCTCAATACTGCCTGCTCCTCCACCAGTCTTTGTATCATCTGTAAACTTGCCCAGAAAATGACACATTCTGTCATCCAGTTCATTGACATATAACATGAAAAGTAGTAGACACAACACTGGCTCCGTCTGCGGAACATCACAAGGCATCGTAAACCAATCAGAAAAGGCCCCCTTCATCCCTTCTCTCTGCCTCCTACCAGTCAGCCAATCTTTTGTCCATGCTAGTATTTTTCCTGTAATACCATAGGTTCTTATCTTGATTAGTAGTCTCATGTGAAGCACTTTGTCAAGAGCCTTCTGAAAATCCAAGTAAACAACATCCACCAATTCTCTTTTGTCTATCCTGCCTAATATTTCCTCAAAGAATTCCAACAGATTTATTTTTAATTTTTATTTTTTTTCTACATTATCATGGGAGCCCAAAATACTTTTTTAAATGAGGCGCTCATATATGTTGTGGTGGTGTAATGACATGTGTAATGATAATGTGTATATTATCATGTATTTCATTGTACTGCTGCTGTTAAGTTAACAAATTTCAGGACATATGCTGGTCATATTAAACCTGATTCTGAGAGTTATATTTCCCCTTAAGGAAAGTGTTGTTTATTTAATATTTCAGCAATATTTGAGTAATATTGTAAATATATTGTTTGATTAAGCATTTGTTGTTTGTGTACATAATTAATTATGGGTTATATGTAAGATGTACATGAATGGCACATGTCATTACACCACCACAACATATATGAGCGCCTCATTTAAAAAAGTATTTTGGGCTCCCATGATTTTTTTTCAATTATTTTCTGGAATTACAAAACATAACAGTGGCGACAAGGAAGTTTTAAAATGAACCTGAGATGATTACCTACCTGTTGAAATGCAGCATGTTATTTTCTTTGGAAGGGGAGAGAGACATGAATTTTAAAAAATGCAGCATGTGTGTCTTCAGAAGGGGAAAGAAATGTTAAAGTTTTAAAAAAAAGACAGAACATGGATGAAATTCATAGGTTCATAAACAGTGAGTACCAGGTGATAATAATAACGAATAAAAAACTCTCAGAAATGGCTAGCTACATTGGAAATATAGATGTGTCTGATTGCACAACAGATAACTGGATGATGTATACTGAACAAATTGAGCAATACCTACAGATTGAGAAGACTGCATAGTGTTTATCACCATAAACATTCATAAAGGGATTTATCACTTTCATAGTCTTATTTTTGGAGTAGCATCTCCACCTGCACTCTGGCAGAAAGCTATGGACCAGATACTGCAAGGATGTCCAGGCACTCAGAGTTACCTGGATAACATCATTTTACCAATGAGGATGACAAGAGACATCTCCAAAATCTCAAGACAGTGTTAAAAATATTGGAAGATTATGGGCTCAGAGCATGACGCAACAGGTGTAAATTCTTTAAACCAAGCATCACTTATTGTGGTCACACCATTGTTGTGCAAGAATTACATAGGTATATTGAGAAAATTCAAACATTGGTAGATGCCTCAAGGACAAAGGCCATGTCACACTTGTCTTTTTTAGGATTGGTCAATTACCATAGCAGGTTCCTGCCAAACCTGGCTACTGTGCTCCACCCCTTGAATTCATTATTACAATTCATGAAGAAATGGCAATTAACAAAGCAGTGTAAGGTGCTTTCCCCAAAGGCAAAGGAAATGGTGACATCAGACTGTGCTCACACATTATGATCCACGTCATCCAGTGAAGCTTGCCTGTGACACCTTGCCTTATGATATAGGTGTACTCATGCCAAATGTTATGAATGATAAAAGTGAACACCTCATAGCTTTTGCATCACATTCCCAGACTGATGCAGAGAAAAATCACACAAAGGTTGACAGAGAGGTCAAAATTAAAGTGTTGGCTCAAAGCTGGAATGGATGAGCAGATTGAGCATCTTGCTGTGCACTGTTCAGGATGCCAACACCTTCAGAAGATGCCAAGAGCAATGCCTGTCAATGCCTGGTAATGGCCTGTATTGTTCTACATCATAATTTCTGGAATTACAAAACCTAACAGAGACCATGCTAACTTCAGGCTATTTTATCACCTGCCTTCAAGTACCTCAACAACTCATCCTTAACAATTGACTCCAACATCTTCACAGCCACTGAAGTCAGGCTAACTGGCCCATGATTTCATATCTTTTGGCTCACTCCCTTCTTAAAGAGTGGAGTGACATTTGGAATTTTCCATTCTTCCAGAACCATTCCAGATCTATTGATTCTTGAAAGGTCATTACTAATGCATCCACAATCTCTTCAGCTACCTCTTTCAGTTTCCTAGGGTGTAGTCCATCTGGTACAAGTGACTTAGCTACCTTCTGATCTTTCACCTTCCCAAGCACCTTATCCTTCAGAAGCTATTTCTGAATTGTTGAGTGTGGGTCTTCAGTCTCCTGTATCTCTTCTTTGATGCTAGTAATGAGAAGAGGATATGTCCTGGATTGTGTGAGTCCTTAGTGATGGATGCAACTTTCTTCAAAGATGGGGAGGGTTGTACCCGTGATGCCATGGTGCAGCTGGTTAACTCTATAACCCTCTTCTGATCCTGTGCATTGGCTCCTCTATGTCAGGCTATGATGCAACCCAAGTTCAAAGTAAATTTATTGACAAAGTACACGTATGTTACCATATACAACCCTGGGATTCATTTCCTTCCAGGCATGCTTGATAAATCCAGAAAACGTAATAGAATCAATGAAAGACCATACCAACAGTGTGCAAAGGATAACATACCATGCAAATACAAAAAGAATGAAATAATAATAATAATAATGAACAAATGGGGAAATAGATAAATAAATAAATATTTACTACCCTGGTTAAAACATGTTTTATTGTATTACTATAGTTATACTGATGGGGATTTTATTTTCTGAAGATTTTTTGTAAAACACAGTATGTTCTGGTAATCCGATTTTACAGTGAAGCATTTCATTTTCTGTTAAGGTAATGAGTCGTTTGATTAGTTTAAGAATGTTGTATCGGCCATTCAGATTTGTCTTGATACCATTCTGTTTATTGGGATGCCGTGGAGCATTCAAGAGAGATTGGTGGCATCCGAGTTCTAGGAGAACATGGGTCTCTTTTGCCGGAGTTGGGGGAGAAGTGAGGTGCGGAGATGAGCACAATGGAAAAGGCTTGTAGGACCCTACCCAAAGGACAGGCACGTTGTAAAACTTCTTTGTGCAGTCAAATGGTTCAATGGAGGAAGTGCTAATACTTCTCAGTTAGCCATTTAGTCATAACAGACTTTGAGGAAAGTTTGAATTGTGGCTGGTGCCTTTCACATAGACTGTCAGTTCACCGCTGTGAGTAATTAAAGTGAAACACACGACTACCCAGCAATGAGCTCCAAAGTTTATGTGCCCATCATAGAGTGGTTAGACTGTAATGGGTCCTTTTTCTGTTAACTGTTTATTGAAGTATTGTAAACATACTTCCACTGCATGTTTATGCCAGTGTTATTTCCTGGCAAATGATAACTTTGTGCATGGTGCAAGATTTATACAGCGTTCACCATCACTTCCCGTTTGTGTTGAACCTGAATCATACCCACCACAGCAGGTGTTGTTTATTGGAAACACCACTGCACTGTTACCCATGCACTGCTGAGTCAGAGATAGCTACCAAGCCTACTTTGTTACTAGCCATGGTGAGAGAGTATGAGGGCATTGGTGCTTTCATACCAATCTGTGATGCAGCAAATTAATATACTCTCCATTACACATCTAAGTTTGTCAAAACTTTATGTGTCATGTCAAATTTTTGCAAACTCCTAAGGAAGCAGAGGTACTGACATGCTTTCTTCGCAATTATACTGGGCCCAGGATAGGCCCTCTGAAATAATAGCACTGAGAGATTTAAAGTTGCTGACCCTCTCCACCTCTGATCCCCATTGAGGACCAGCTCATGGATCTCCAGTTTCCTTCTCCTGAAGTCAATAATCAGCTCCTTGGTCTTGCTGACATTGAGGGAGAGGTTGTTGTGGTACCAACACAGATTCTCCAAAGGATAAGATAAGATATAGGAGCAGAATTAGGCCATTCGGCCATTGAGTCTGTTCTGTCATTTTATCATGACTGATCCAATTTTCCTCTCAGCACCAATCTCCTACCTTCTCCCTGTATCCCTTCTTGCCCTGACCAGTCAGGAATTTTTAGTCAGAATGCTGTCCGTGGTACATTTGTAGAAATTTACTCAAATCCTCGGGGTCCTGAAAATAACAACATAGGTAGACAGGGTGGTAAAGAAGGCGTGTGGCATGTCTGCTTTCATCAGATGAGGTAGCGAGTATAGAAGCAGGGATGTCATGTTACAGTTGTACACATGCTTGGGGCATGGTGTGCTCTTCTGGTCAAACCATTATTTTATTTATTTATCTAGGGATTGAGCATACAACAGGCTCTTCCAGTCCAGCAACCTATACCATCTAGCAACCCACCTATTTAACTCTAGCCTAGTAACAGGATAATTTACAGTGACCAATTAACCCACTAACTGGCACATCTTTAGAACATGGGAGGAAACCGGAGCACCTGGTGAAAACCCGGATAGCCCATGGGGAGAACGTACAGATGTTTACAGAGGGTGTCAGAAATGAACCCTGAACTCTGACCCCCTGAGCTGTAATCGTGTTGCACTAACCACTACGCTATCTTTGCACTCCAGTAGGACTAATGTGATAAAAGTAGAGAGGATAGAGAAAAGATTCATAAGGATGTTGCTGGGCTGATGGGCTTGAGTGAAAAGGAGAGACTGTTTCCCCTGCAGTGTTGGAGGCTGAGGGATGATATGATAGAGGTACATAATAATACATGTAGGAGAGAGCCAAACCTGTTTCCCATGGTGGGAGGAGGCAGGCATTGTCTAAAGATAGAGGCATAGGTTTAAGGCTAAAGGGAGGAGGTTTAAAAGGGATTTGAGGGATACAGCTTATTCATAAAGTGTTCTGAGGGTCTGGATGAGGTGGTGGAGGCAGGAACAGTGACAACATTGAAGAGGCAACTGGACAGGTATTGAAATGAGCAGGGCATGGAGTCAGATGGGATTAGTGTAGATGGGTATGAGCTCAGCATCAGTGAGATGGATCGAAGGGCCTGTTTCCCTACTCTATAACTCTATGAATGTATTTACATTTTAAATAAATAACTAACTATGAATTTGAAGTAATTTTCTTTCACTTTGTGACTTAGAATTTTGGTGGATTACTCTCTATCATTTTATAAGGAAGTCAATCTGCATAGCAATGAATTATATTTTTGGTGCAATAGCGAGCATGGAAGTGATGGGCCAATTGGCCTGTCACTGTGCAGAAAAACTCTATGACACTGCAACGCTTTGTAGTCTATGGAATAAAAGACAAACTTTGATGTAGTTAGAGATCTCAAATTCAAGGGAAATGCATCAAGGATGGCCCTGTTTCAAGAAGTGATGCACTTTGAATTATATCAAAGAACATCCCAGGCAAATGTTTCATTAAAAATGGCAGGATTCTTAGTAATGTGGAGGTACAGAAGGAGTTTGGGGTCCGTAGATCCCTCAGAGTTGATAGGGTGGTTAAGAAGGTGTACGTTGCGTTCGCCTTTATTAGTCAGGGGATTGAGTTCAAGAGCCGTGAGATAACGTTGCAGCTCGATAAAACCCTGGTTAGACCACACTTGGAATATTGTGTTCAGTTCTGCTCACCTCATTATAGGAGAATGTGGAAGCTTCAGAGAGGGTGCAGAGGAGATTCACCAGGATGCTGCCTGGATCAGAGATGGTGCAGAGAAGGTTGACCAGGATATGCCTGGATCAGAGATGGTGCAGAGGAGATTTGACCAGGATATGCCTGGATTAGACAAGGTGCAGAGGAGATTGACCAGGATGCTGCCTGGATTAGAGAGGGTGCAGAGGAGATTCACCAGGATACTGCCTGGATTAGAGAGCATGTTTTACAAGAGTAGTCAGAATCAGAATCAGGTTTGTTATCATTGAAATATGTCATGAAATTTGTTGTTCTGTGGCAGCAGTACAGTGTGAAACACCTTGGTTTCCTGGACTGCGTGAACCTAGGGAAGACTCTCTCCGTTCCCGCCAAACTCATGAGACTGAAACGGCTCTCCCACCCCACACCCTGGTTTGTGTGGATGCTGTGTAATTTGATAACCTGTTACAAATTAGTGCCACAAAATAACAGACAGTACACTGCATACGATTAAAGGAGTTATGTTTATGAATCTGAAGGGTTAGTAAAGAAAAACAAAAAGAAAAGAGTCCTTTTTATTTAAGCAGTCAAATGTGCACAAATTGGAGCTCATCTTGAACTTCTCTGTCACTCACACACGGGGCCCTCGGTCAGTGTGAAAGCTCACACCACCTTCCAAACGTTGCTCACAATCCATCTCGCACCGATCCTATGACCGGTGCTCGCCAGCGTCTTCATCTCCCACAGAAAAAATCCCCAAGACCAACCTTAGTGTTCCTCACCAAAAAAACCTCCCCCCGATTCCGGCAACCTAATTGGATGGTACACATTCCTTGTTATCCCTTATCTTCAACAATAACCCAAACAGGCTGAAAGCAGAACAGACGGCTCTTACAGAACTGTTAAATGAAACACCTACAGCATCACAGTAAAGCTGTGAACCAAGGCGCTACATGTGCAATACACAGGTTTGGTGAGCTGGGGCTTTTCTCTTTGTAGCAAAGGATGAGAGGTGACTTGATAGAGGTGCACAAGATGATGAGGCATAGATAGAATGGACAGCCAGAGTCCTTTTCCCAGGGCAGCAATAAATAATACAAGGGGGCATAATTTTAAGGTGATTGGAGGAAAATATAGAGGAGATGTTAGAGGTAAGTTCTTTAGATGGAGAGTGGTGGGGGTGTGGAACACATTGCCAAGGTGGTGTGATAGAGGCAGATGCGTTAGGGCCATTTAAGAAATTCTTAAATAGGTACATGAATGATAGAAAAATGGAGGCTATGTGGGAAGGGTGGGTTAGATTGATCTTGGAATAGGTTAAAAGGATTGGTATAACATTGTGGGTTGAAGAGCTTGTCCTGTGACAAACAGATAGACAGACAGACTGACATACTTTATTGATCCTGGGGAATTTGGGTTTCGGTACAGTCGCACCAGCCAAGAATAGTGTAGAAATATAGCAAAGTAAAACAATAAATAATTAAATAATAATAAGTAAATTATTCCAAGTGGAAATAAGTCCAGGACCAGCCTATTGGCTCAGGGTGTCTGACACTCCGAGGGAGGAATTGTAAAGTTTGATGGCCACAGGCAGAAATGACTTCCTATGATGCTCAGTGTTGCATCTCGGTGGAATGAGTCTCTGGCTGAATGTACTCCTGTGCATTATGGAGTGGAAGGGAGTCATTGTCCAAGATGGCATGCATCTTGGACAGCATCCTCTTTTCAGACACCACCGTCAGAGAGTCCAGTTCCACCCCAACAACGTCACTGGCCTTAAGAATGAGTTTGTTGATTCTGTTGGTGTCTGCTACCCTCAGCCTGCTGCCCAGCACACAACAGCAAACACGATAGCACTGGCCACCACAGACTCGTAGAACATTCTCAGCATAGTATTCTGCATAGTATTCTATGTCTAAGTTCTTAAAAGAACTCTCCTTAACTTCTTGCTTCTAAAATTCAGTGAGACAGTAACTCGTTAAAAACAAATGTAACAATCATTAAAACATAACTTGAAGGGAAGAATACAGTGCTGAAAATGTCTCAAGATGGCAACAAAATTCATTTAATCAAATTGCTGTCATCACTGTTCAGGTTCTGTTGATTTTGGATGGATTTGCTAATGTTTCTCTTTAGGCAGAGAACCAGAATGAAGAAGGTTAGAAACTTGTAAAGGAACGTGTTGAGAGTTTCAGATTCCATTAATGCAGTGTTACGAGTTTAAGATGCATTAATGCAAGGTTATAATCATAGAACACTGCAGCACAGAAATACGCCCTTTGGTTTATCTAGTCTGTGCCAAAACATTATTCAGCCTAGTCCCACTGACCTGCACCAGGACCATAGCCCTCCATACCCCTCCCATCCATGTGCCTATCCAAATTTCTCTTAAAGATTAAATCAAACCTGCATTCCCCCACTTTTGCTTGAAGCTCGTTCCACATTCTCCACCACCCTCTGAGTAAAGAATATACCCTTCAGTTCCCCTTAAATATTTCACCTTTCACCGGTAACCTATCACCTTTAGTTTTACTCTTATCCAATTCAGTAGAAAAAGCCAAATTGTATTTACCCTAGCTATGCCCCTCATAATTTTTTGTTCCTCTGCACGCCTTCTGGTGTCTCAGGTGGCAACTTTGCCTTTCTTTAGCACTTGTCTGTTTTTACGAGGTGGAGTTCTAGGCCGACACTCTATGCAGCACAGATGGAGAGCATGCAAGGAGCCAGCTCGGAATGACCCCGGCACCACTCGAAGTCTGGTGTGGATGCCGCTACACCAGCAGCTGGCTTAACCCCTCGTAATTTTGTATACTTCTATCAAATTTCCCCTCATTCTCCTATGCTCCAGTGAATAAACCTTTAGCTATTCAACCTTGGGAGTCCTCGTGCAGATTGAGTTGGTGATCAGGAAGGAAAATGCAATGTGAGCATTCATTGCTAGGAGACAGAACAAAGATGTAATGCTGAGGCTTTATAAGGCATTGGTCAGACTGCACAGTGTACTGTGAGCAGTTTTGGGCTCCTTATCCAAGGAAAGATGTTCTATCATTGGAGAGGGTGCAGAGGAGGCTCACAAACATGATTCTGGGCATGAAAGGGTTCAGGTATGAAGAGTGTTTGATGGCTCTGGGCCTGTACTCACTGAATTTAGAAGAATGAGTCAGGGTGGGGGAGGGGGTGTTCTCATTGAAACCTATCCAAAACTGAACTGCTTAGATTGAGTGGACATGGAAAGGATGTTTCTAATAGTGGGAGAGCATAGGACCAGAGGGCACAGCCTCAGAATAGAAGCTGTCTCTTTAGAACTGAGATGAAGAGGAATTTCTTTAGCTAGAGGGTGGTGAATCTGTGAAATTCATTGCCACAGACACCTGTGGAGACAAATTCATTGTGTATATTTAAAATGGAAGTTAATAAATTCTTGATTGGTCAGGGCATCAAAGGTTACAGGGAGAAGGCAGAAGAATGTGGTTGAGAGGGATAATAAATCAGCCAAGATAGAAGGACGGAGTATACTCAATGGGCTGAATGGCCTAATTCTGCTCTTATGTCTCATGGTCTCTTCCTTTAACTCAGGTCCCAGCAACATCCTTGTGAATACTCTCTGCACTCTTTCAATCTCGTTAATAGCTTTACTGTGGGTAGGTGACCAGCACTACACAAAACATTCTAAATTATGCCTCACCAACATCTTATACAACTTCAACATAACATAAGAACATAAGAAATAGGAGCAGGAGTAGGACATCTGGCCCGTCAAGCCCACTCTGCCATTCAATAAGATTGTGGTTGATCTGGCCATGGGCTAATCTCCACCTACCTGCTTTTACCCCATAACCCTTAATTTCTTTACTACACAAAAATCTATTCAACATCTTAAGTATATTTACTGAGGTAGCCTCCACTGTTTCATTGGGCAGAGAATTCCACAGATTTACTACCCTCTGGGAAAAGTAGTTCTTCCTCATCTCCGTCCTAAATCTCCTCCTCTGAATCTTGAGGGCATGTCCCAACTCTTGTATTCAATACCTGCACTTATGGCCAGTGTGCCAAAAGCTCCCTTTACGACTCTATCTACCTTTGATGCCACGTTCAAGGAAATATGGATCTGTATTCCCAGTTCCCTCTGTTCTACCACACTCCTTAGTGCCCTGTGGCTCACTCTTTAAGACCTACCCTGGTTTGTCCTCCCAAAGTGCAACACCTCACACTCATCTGTGTTAAATTCCATCAGGTTACAAGTTAAAGATTCCAATGATCTAACATTGTGAGTTTAAGAGTGCATTAGCACAGCAGTGTAAGTTTACAGTGACATTCATGTGGCATTACAAATCCAGAATAAAATTATTCCAGCACTTCCATTTAAAGGTCACATCAACATAGAGTTGCAAGTGAGTGATTACATCAATGCTACGCTGTCAGTTTAAGGTTGCAGTTATACAGCATTAAGCTATTTTGTGCATGTTTCTGACCCCTATATCATCAGCCACTAATGTTGGGCAAGATTTGCGTGTCGATTTCCCCAGACCAGGGTTTGGCTGCCTGTAGGAGATTGTTGTAGGTTGCAACTGGACAGTGATAGGTTGCAGAGCTGGGCTGAAAAGTGCATCTGAAGTGGAAATGTGTGAAGAAATACACTTTGGAAATGGTACATGAAGGTGAAACGCTGTACTATGTTCTGTGATGTGGTGTGCTGTGGAGATATGTCTGCTGGTGAATTCAGAGGAGCTTGATAATCTTGCATTAGGGCACTTTAGTGCTCCTGGACATCAGCCTAAACTGTGAGCCACACCCTCAACAGGAGATTTGTGAGTAGATATTACAACTGCTGCATCACTCAAAGGTCCAGGAAACACAACCGCAACACTGACAATTTATGAATTATCAAGATGCCAAATTCAATTTGTAAATACAGAAAAGTGCCAATTGTGTGGTTTCTTCCAAAACAACATCTTCATTCCCAGCATTTTGTCAGGTTTCTTTTTCTCAGAATCACTTCAATTTTTGCACAATAACTCTTGGCCAGGAATTGTATTTAAACAGTTACAGACAGACAATTTATAACAAGACAATTTGTGGGTAAAATGAAGCCAAGAGGTTTGGCAAGTTACTGCTCACTTCAAGCCAAGGCTTATTTCCATAGAGTCCTTGTAGCAGGGAGACAGTTTTCCAACTAACACGATGGAAGCAACTCACCATAGTTCACAGGAGGAATCGTATGGACTGTCTGCGTCGACCACTAAGGCTTGAGGCTGGCATGGAGGCTTGAAGGTCAAAGCCATGACCAACATCCTGGGGTGAAGTCTGAAGTTGGAGTCTGTGACTCTGAGAGTCTGGGGACAAGGACTGGAGGCCTGGCAATGGCCTTTTTGTGGGGAATGGAGACCTGTAGGTAGGAAAAGGGGTTTGGGTTGCCATTTTTGTTTTGTTCTGTTGTTACTGTTGCTGCTTGAGTTGTTCTGCTGAGCATTGTTGACATACTATGTGTGCAATGCTTGTGGGCTGCCACCAGCACATCCTGAGGCTGTGTTGGTTGCTAACACAAATGGCACACTTTACTCTATGTTTCAATGTACAGACGACAAATAAATCTGAATCTGACTGGGATGTGGAGGTAAGAACAACTTGGTTCATCATCAAAGCTCCATCGACAACCATTCGAATGGTCACCAGCTCTTCATTTGGCATTAAGATGTTCAACACTGGCTCAGCACAGACCCTCTCGATGGATGATAATCTTGGATCATGGATCCATGATTGAATGACTGCAAGTGTCTGATTTCTCCTATCATGGAGCTGGCAAACTCATGAAAACTGAACCCACCTTGTCCTAGACCACACTTAGACTACTGAGAGCAGTTTTGAACCTCCCATCTAAGAAAAGAAAAGAAAATTGGAGATGGTTCAAAGGTTGTTCACAATAATGTTTCTAGGAATGAATGAGCAACACAACACAAAATGCTGGAGGAACTCAGCAGGTCAGGCAGCTTCTATGGTAAAAAAGAACAGTCGACGTTTTGGGCTGAAACCCTTTGGCAGGACTGGAGGAAAAAAAGCTGAGGAGTAGATTTGAAAGGTGGAAGGAAAGCAGAGGGAAATGCCAGGTGATAGGTGAAACTTGTATGAGGAGTGTTTGATGACTCCGGGTCTGTACTTGTTGGAGTTTAGAAGAATGAGGGGGGTGGGGGGGGGGAATCTCATTGAAACCTATTAAATATTGAAAGACCTAGATAGAGTGTTGTACGTAGAATATAAGACCGTAAGATATAGGAGCAAAAGTAGGCCATTCGGCCCATTGAGTCTGCTCTGCCATTCAGTCATGGGCTGATCGAATTCTTCCAGTCATCCCCACTCCCCTGCTTTCTCCCCATACCCTTTGATGCCCTGGCTAATCAAGAACCTATCTCTCTCTGCCTTAAATACACCCAATGACTTGGCCTCCACAGCTGCTCATGGCAACAAATTCCACAGATTTACCACCTCTGACTAAAGCAATTTCTCTGCATCTCAGTTCTAAAAGAACATCCTTCAATCCTGAAGTCGTGCCCTCTTGTCCTAGAATCCCTTACCATGGGAAATAACTTTACCATATCTAATCTGTTCAGGCCTTTTAACATTTGGAATGTTTCTATGAGATTCCCCTCAACCTCCTGAACTCCAGGGAATACAGCCCAAGAGCTGCCAGACGTTCCCCATACAGCAACCCTTTCATTCCTGGAATCATTCTCATTAATCTTCTCTGAACCCTCTCCTATGTCTCCTAATAAGGAGCCCAAAACTGCACACAATACTCCAAGTGTGGTCTCACAAGTGCCATATAGAGCCCCAACATCACATTCCTGCTCTTATATTCTGCACCTCTAGAAATGAATGCCAACATTGCATTCACCTTCTTCACAACTGACTCAACCTGGAGGTTAACCTTTGGGGTATCTTGCACAAGGACTCCCAAGTCCCTTTGCATCTCTGCATTTTGAAGTCTCTCCTCATCTAACTACATGTGATAGTCTGCCCATTTATTTCTTCCACCAAAGTGCATGATCATTCACTTTCCAACATTGTATTTCATTTGCCACTTCTTTGCCCATTCCCCCAAACTATCTAAGTCTCTCTGCAGGCTCTCTGTTTCCTCAACACGACCTTCTTCTCCACCTATCTTTGTATCATCAGTAAATTTAGCCACAAATCCATTAATCCCATAGTCCAAATCATTGACAACGTTGTAAAAAGCAGCGGTCCCAACTCTGACCCCTGTGGAACTCCGCTGGTAACCAGCAGCCAGCCAGAACAGGATCCCTTTATTCCCACTCTCCGTTTTCTGCCGAACAGCCAGTGCTGTACCCATGTTAGTAACTTCGCTGTAATTCCACGGGCTCTTATCTTGCAAAGCAGCCTCATGTGTGACACCTTGTCAGAGACCTTCTGAAAATCCAAGTACACCACGCTTACTGCATCTCATTTGTCTACCCTACTTGTAATTTCCTCAAAGAATTGCAGTAGGTTAGTCAGTTAAGATTTTTCTTTCAGAATCCATTCTGGCTTTGGCCTATCTTGTCATGTGCCTCCAGGTACTCCGTAATCTTATCCCTAACAATCGATTCCAACAACTTCCCAACCACTGATGTCAGGCTAACAGGTCTATAGTTTCCTTTCTGCTGCCTCCCACCCTTCTTAAATAGCAGAGTAATATTTGCAATTTTCCAGTCATCTGCTACAATGCCAGAATGTATCAATTCTTGAAAGATCATCGTTAATGCTTCTGCAATCTCTCCAGCTACTTCTTTCAGAACCTGAGCGTGCATTCCATCAAGTCCAGGAGATTTATCCACCCTCAGACCATTAAGCTTCCTGAGCACCTTCTCAGTCGTAATTTTCACTACACAAACTTCACTTCCCCGACACTCTTGAATGTCCGGTATACTGCAGATGTCTTCCACTGTGAAGACTGATGCAAAATACGCATTCAGTTCCTCTGCCCTCTCTGCATCTCGTATTATAATATTTCCAGTGTCATTTTGTAAAGGTCCTATATCTACCCTCAACTCTCTTTTACCCTTTATATATTTAAAAAAGCTTTTAGTATCTTCTTTGATATTAGTCGCCAGCTTCCTCTCATAATTCAACTTTTCTTTCTGAATGACCTTCTTAGTTTCCTTCTGCAAGTTTTTAAAAGCTCCCCAATCCTCTATCTTCCCACTAGCTCTGGTTTCCTTGGATACCCTCTCTGTTGCTTGTACTTTGGCTCTGACTTCACTTGTCAGCCATAGTAGTGTCCTTCCCTTTGAAAATGTCTTCTTATTTAGAATATATCTGTCTTGCACTTCCCTCATTTTTCACAGAAAGTCCAGCCATTGCTGCTCTGCTGTCCTTCCTGCCAGTGTCTCTTTCCAGTCAACTTCAGCTAGTTCCCCTCTCATGCCGATGTAATTTCCTTTATTCCACTGAAATACCGACACATTGGATTTTATTTTTTCCCTTCTCAAATTTCAATGTGAACTCAATCATATTGTGATCCCTGTTCCCTAAAGGTTCCTTAACATTAAGCTCTCCATGAATATAGAACATAGAAATCTACAGTACATTACAGGCCCTTTGGCCCACAATGCTGTGCTGACCACAGAACCTCCTCTAGAGACTGCCTAGGATTTCCCTAGCGCATAGCCGTCTATTTTCCTAAGCTCCATGTACCTACCTAAAGAGGCTCTTAAAAGACCCTATTGTATCTGCTTCCACCACCACCGCCAGCAGTGGATTCCACGCACCCACCACTCCCTGTGTAAAAAAACTTACCCTTGACGTCCCCTCGGTACCTATTTCCATGCACCTTAAAACTATGCCCCCCCCCCCCCTCGTGTTTGCTATTTCAGCCCTGGGAAAAGCCTCTGCCCCTCATCATCTTATACACCTCTATCAGGTCACCTCCCATCCTCCGTTACTTCAAGGAGAAAAGGCCAAGTTCACTCAACCTATTCTCATAAGGCATGCTCCCCAATCCAGGCAACGTCCTTATAAATCTCCTCTGCGCTGTCTCTATCCTTCCTGTAGTGAGGTGACCAGAACTGAACACAGTACTCCAAAAGGTCTTGTATAGCTGTAACATTTCCTCATGGGTTCTTGAAGTCAGTCTCACAGTTGGTTAACTCCAACGCACCGTATACCTTCTTAACAACATTGTCAACCTGCGCAGCAAGTTTGAGTGTCCTATGGACATGAACCCCAAGATCCCTCTGATCCTCCACACTGCCAAGGTTCTTACCATTTATATTATATCCATAGAGATGATGTTTCCAATAGTTGGAGAATCTAGGACCAGAGGACACTGCCTCAAAATAGAAGGAAATCCCTTCACAACAGAGCTAATGTGAAAGTTCTGTTGACAGATGGTGATGAATCTGTGGAATTCATTGCCATAGACAGCTGTGGAGGTCATGTCATTGAGTATGTTTAAAATGGAGGTTGACAAGTAGGGGCATTGATTAGTCAGGGCATTAAAGGTTATGGAGAGAAGGCAGGAGAATGGGATTGAGAGGGATAATAAATCAGCCACGATTGAATGGTGGAGCAGACTCAATGGGCCAAATGGCCTGATTCTGCTCATGTGCCTTATGGTCCTAAGGATCCGGATTTGCCAGTAGAATGGAGAAGCCATTAGATGAGGAAGCAACAACTTCCACTGCCAGTGAGGACCACCAATATCACCACCATCCTACTTTGAATCATAGATCACGGAGCTACTCCATTCTAAAAGTCAGTTCTAACTGACAGTTACACCTGAACTACAGGGGGACCAATATCCTTGCAGGGAGGTTTTGTTAGTGCTATTGGGAGGGTTTAAACTAGATTTTCAGGGGGATGGGAACCAGAGTGCCAGAGTAAATAGTGGAGCGGGGATGAAAATAAATGATGTTAAAGGTTAATGCAAAGTCACAAATAGAAGGGTTGTCTGTGGTGGTATTAATCTTCTGATTTGTGTCTATTTCAATGCGAGGAGTATTGTGGGGAAGGCTGACAAGCTGAGTGCACATGGAATTATGAAATTGTAGCCATTAGTGAAACTTGGCTACAGGAGGGGCAGGACTGGCAGCTTAATGTTCCAGGGTTCCGATGTTTCAGATGTGATAGAGGCAGAGGGAAGAAGGGTGGGTGGGGGGTGGCATTGCTAGTCAGGGAAAATGTTACAGCAGTGCTCAGGCAGGACAGATTAGAGACCATATGTCTACCAAGGCCATATGGGTGGAGCTGAGAAACAGGAAAGGTATGACCATGTTAATGGGGTTGTATTATAGATCACCCAAGAATTGGAGGAGCAAATCTGCAGAGAGATAGCAGACAACTGCAGGAAACATAAAGTTGTGATAGTAGGGGATTTTAATTTTCCACGTATTGATTGGGACTCCCATACTGTTAAAGGTCTAGATGGGTTAGAGTTTGTAAAATGTGTTCAGGAAAGTTTTCTAGATCAATATATAGAGGTACCAACTAGAGAGGATGCAATATTAGATCTATTAGGAAACGAGTTAGGACAGGTGACGTAAGTGTGTGCAGGGGAACACTTTGGTTCCAGTGATCATAACACCGTTAGTTTCAACTTGATCATGGATAAAGATAGATCTGGTCCTTGGGTTGAGGTTCTAAACTGGAAAAAGGCCAAATTTGAAGAAATGAGAACGGATCTAAAAAGCGTGGACTGGGACAGGTGGTTCTCTGGCAGAGATGTCGTTAAGTGGAAGGCCTTCAAAGGAGAAATTTTGAGAGTGCAGAGTTTGTATGTTCCTGTCAGGATTAAAGGCAACATGAATAAGAATAAGGAACCTTGGTTCTCTAAGAATATTGGAACTCTGATAAAGAAGAAGAGAGAGATGTATGACATGTATAGGAAACAGGGAGCAAATAAGGTACTTGAGGAGTATAAAAAGTGCAATAAAATACTTAAGAAAGAAATCAGGAGGGCTAAAAGAAGACATGAGGTAGCTTTGGCAGTCAAGGTGAAGGATAATCCAAAGAGATTCTACAGGTATATTAAGAGCAAAAGGATAGAAAGGGGTAAAATTGGTCCTCTTGAAGATCAGAGTGGTCGGCTATGTATGGAACCAAAAGAAATGGGGGAGATCTTAAATGGGTTTTTTGCATCTGTGTTTACTAAGGAAACTGGCATGGAGTCAATGGAAATAAAACAAACAAGTAGTGAGGTCATGGAACCTATACAGATTGAAGAGGAGGAGGTGCTTGCTATCTTGAGGCAAATCAGAGAAGATAAATCCTCAGGATCTGACAGGGTATTCCCTTGGACCTTGAAGGAGACTAGTGTTGAAATTGCAGGGGCTCTGGCAGATATATTTAAAATGTCGGTATTTATGGGTGAGGAGCCACAGGATTGGAGGTTAACTCATGTTGTTCCATTGTTTTAAAAAGGCTCTAAAAATAATCCGGGAAATTATAGGCCGGTAAGTTTGATGTCGGTAGTAGGTAAATTATTGGAAGGAGTACTAAGAGATAGCATCTACAAGTATTTAGATAGACAGGTACTTATTAGGCAGAGTCAACATGGCTTAGTGTGTGGTAGGTCATGTTTAACAAATCTATTAGATTTTTTCGAGGAGGTTATAAGGAAAGTGGATGAAGGGAAAGCAGTGGATGTTGTCTGCATGGACTTCAGTAAGGCCTTTGACAAGGTCCTGCATGGGAGGTTAGTTAGGAAGATTCAGTCGCTAGGTATACATGGTGAGGTAGTAAATTGGATTAGACATTGATTCAATGGAAGAAGCCAGAGAGTGGTAGTGGAGGATTGCTTCTCTGAGTGGAGGCCTGTGACCAGTGGTGTGCCACAGGGATCAGTGCTGGATCCATTGTTATTTGTCATCTATATCAGTCATCTGGATGATAATGTAGTAAACTGGATCAGCAAATTTGCTGATGATACAAAGATTGGAGGTGTAATGGACAGTGAGGAAGGTTTTCAAAGCTTGCAGAGGTTATCTGGACCAGCTGGAAAAATGGGCCGAAAAATGGCAGATGAAGTTTAATGCGGACAAGTGTAAGGTATTGCACTTTGGAAGGAAAAACCAAGGTGGAACATACAAAGTAAATAGTATGGCACTGAGGAGTGAAGTAAAACAGATGGATCTGGGAATACAGATACAAAATTCCCTATAAGTGGCATCACAGGTAGATAGGATAGTAAAGAGAGCTTTTGGTACATTGGCCTTTATAAATCAAAGTATTGAGTATAAGAGTTGGAATGTAATGGTGAGGTTGTATAAGACATTGGTGAGACCAAATTTGGAGTATTGTGTGCAGTTTTGGTCACCTAATTACAGGAAGGATATTAATAAGGTTGAAAGAGTGCAGAGTAGGTTTACAAGGATGTTGCCGGGTCTTCAGAAACTGAGTTACAGAGAAAGGTTGAATAGGTTAGGACTTTATTCCCTGGAGCATAGAAAAATGAGGGGAGACTTGATAGAGGTATATAAAATTATGATGGGTATAGATAGAGTGAATGCAAGCAGGCTTTTTCCACTGAGGCTAGGGGAGAAAAAAAACAGAGGACATGGGTTAAGGGTGAAGGGGGAAAAGTTTAAAGGGAACATTGGGGAGGGGCTTCTTCACACAGAGAGTGGTGGGAGTGTGGAACGAGCTGCCAGTTGAAGTGGTAAAAGCGGGCTCACTTTTAACATTTAAGAAAATGTTGAACAAAGTACACGGATGAGAGGTGTATGGAGGGATATGGGCCAGGTGCAGGTCAGTGGGACTAGGCAGAAAAATGGTTTGGCACAGCCAAGAAGGGCCAAAAGGTCTGTTTCTGTGCTGTAATGTTCTATGGTTCTAATCACATGGCCACCCACACTACTGACTACATAGGGTAACTGTGGGCTTTTCGTAAAGAGATTGGGGTGGCATGGTGATGTAACTCTATTGCAATGCAGGCAATCCCTGTTGTCTGTAAGGAGTTGGCATGTTCTTCCTGTGACTGTGCAGGTTTCCTCCCCACACTCCAAAAACGTACGGGTTAGTGGGTTAATTGGTCACATGGGTGTAATTGGACTCATTGGGCTGAATGTGTCTGTTACTCTGTGGGACTTCTAAATAAATATAGAATAACATGGCAGAATATAAAAATGTGCCAAATGTGCCTGGAAATAACTACTGTTTCAGTATTGTTTGAGACATAAATATTTCTGCAGAATGGAAACAAACAGTAGATCAGATCCAGATGGACCTTCAGAAAGGTAATCTTTGAAAATGAGACAAACTACCTCCTTTGCTTAAGGGATGGTTGTGTTTCCAGTAAGTGCATCATGGACTCAGTTAGGATTAACGTTTCCATAAGCCATAGAAACAGAGTTAGGCCATTTGGCCCATTGAGTCTGTTCCACAATTTAAACATGGCTCAATCCTGTAGGCTCCTCCTCAACCCAACTCTCCGGCCTTCTCCCAACGAAGGACAGTTCTGCTTTCTTGGAAGATCTGACCAAGCATTGACCATCCACCAGCCAACCTGACCCCAGGCGCACTTTCCAAGGATGGACTACCTCGACTTGACCCAGGGATGGCTGTATCTTCTGGCTAATCATCAACTAAATTTCTCTCTGAAACCTGCACCAATCACTCACACCTACACTCAGCTGGTTTATCAAGAATCACTAGATTCTGGAATGGTTACAGAAGACTGGAAAATTGCAAATGTCATTCCACTCTTCAAGAAGGGAAATTATAGGACCGTTCTCTGAGCTCAGTGATTGGGAAGATGTTGGAGTCAATTGTTAAGGATGTGGTTTTGGGGTACTTTGATGCACATGATAAAGCATGCCGTAGTCAGCATGGTTTCCTCAAGGACAAATGTACGGAATTCTTTGAAGAAATAAAGGAGAATCAGTTGATGTTGTGTACTTGGATTTTTCAGAAGACCTTTGACAAGGTGCCATATGTGAGGTTGCTTAACAAGCTATGAGCCCCTGTTATAACAGGAAAAATTCTAGCATGGATAAAGCAATGTCTGACTGACTGGTAGGAGGCAAAGAGAGGGAATAAAGGGAGCCTTTTCTGGTTGGCTGTTGGTATCTAGTGGTGTTCCATAGGGATCTGTGTACAGACAGAATCTTTTTACATTATATGTCAATGATTTGGAATCTTTTTATGTTATATATCAAAGGTTTCAAAGGTACACTTAATATCAGAAAAATGTATGCAATATACATCCTGAAATGCTTTTTCTTCACAAACATCCATGAAAACAGAGGAGTGCCCTGAAGAATGAATGACAGTTAAATGTTCGAACCCCACAGCCCCCCAGCTCCCCCTTCCCACACGTAAGCAACAGCAAGCTCCGATCACCCTCCCTAAACTGGCAAAAAAAAGCATCAGCAGCCGCCAAGCACTTAAGCATGTGCAAAGCAACAGCAAAGACACAGGCTTGCAGTTTCTCCAAGGACTGCTCGTTCACCTGGTATTCAACATTCCACAGGCTCTCTCTCCCCCTAATAAGGGAAAAAGAGGCATCTCCATTTCACAGTGAGAGGGGAGACATAACAAACAACTCACTGATTTATTATGTTAAAAGTCCATTGCATCGCTTTTTCTGAGCTCTGTACCCAAAGATCTCAGGTCTCTGGGCACACAGCCAAAGATCTTCTATCTCCCATGCACATCGATTTGGTCCGCCAATCTCCAGAGCCACGAGATCCCAGAACTCCAAAGGCGAGCTAATCTCTCAGGCTGCATCCTTGGCATATCGAATAACAGCCAGTCATGAAATCCCGAGAGCGGGTCCAATTCCCACAAAGAACTGAAGTCAGCGTGTAACTCCAGGTCAGGGTCTTCAAAAGGACCCTGAAAGGGAAAAATAAAGATATTAAAGGTAGAAATAGAGCTGTTTCTGAAGATGCAAGCAAAGGAGTCGCCGTGAGGTGCCATCGTCTCCTTCTAAGCTATTCCTCTTGATGGCTTTGTTGCAAAGTTTGAAAGTGTACGAAGATAGGTGCAGGAGCAGTAGTTTTGAGGATGTAGAGAGGCTACAGAAGAACTTAGACAGATTAGGAGAATGAGCAAAGAAGTGGTAGATGGAATACAGTGCAGACCAAATGGCCTAATTCTTCTCCTATATATTTAGGTTTTATGGTCTACATGTACTCCTCACACACATGCATACCATTTTTCTCACACTCGTTCACCCACGCACATGCAAAGACACATATAATTATCTACACACATGCGTTCATACATGCACAGCTGATGCTTTGTGTTTCTGAATGACACTGTTACGTGTGTGTGTGGGTATGTACATGTGTGCATGCTTGTTCTGTATATGCCTGTGCATGTTCGTAGACTCCAGATGCTCAGTGTTTCAAAGTATGAGATCACATTTGTCAGAATGTAGAGAAGCAGCTCTTTAACAAGAGTAATGTTCAACAATTCATCTTCCTCCAGCTTCAGTTGTTAAGTTTAATATGAACCAGAGCACCAGAATGTTACAACTGATCTGAGTTACGTCTCTGGATTGAATAAGCATGTGTCAGTTGTTCCGACTGCCCTCTGAATTCACAGCTGTGTGACTGTGTACGAAGATCAAAGCAAGTGTCTGACTGCTACCTGGATCCGTGTTGCAGAAGGGTTTCATGTGGATGAGGATTCTGACTTTGCAGTACTTGCTAACTCTTACCTATGCTACAGGAGCAGAGCCTAGGCTGTGAAGCCAACACTTTGAGCCAACTAATACAGGATAATGCACAAATTTTTATTGAAGGAAGACTACAACAGCTGCTGCTAGTAGGATCATTTTTCCTAGCAGTGACTGGAGACCAGTAAATCTGGAGTCACAGGATGTGAGACAGGCTGCAGACAGATTAAACACGCCATCAACACTCACCTCGCAGACTTCAGTGGCTTCCTGTCTCCAGATTATCAATTTCTATGTCTCCTTCCCACTTTGAAATGTCTCCATGTTCCTCTCAACTGAATCCCAGCACCTCCCTGGCTGCAGGTCCCTGCACCAGCCACTGCTGGTGTCCTGTGAGTCTTCTCTCATTCTCTACAGTTCCCTTCGGTCAACCACTTGAGGTTACAACTCATTGTCTCATTGAAGGGTGGGACAGGCTCATACAGCTGAATGGCTGGCTCCTGTCTCTCTGTACCAAGCTTTCAATGTTTGCAGGTTGGGTGAGATTGAACCTTCACCCTCGACGTACAGGGATACTTCAAAGACATTTTGGAATGGATCAGAATTCTCTGCAAACTCTAAACCTGTGATATGTTAAACAAGCTGTTTGTACTTTTTAAAATTTGTATTTATTCATTTACAGGATATGGGCATCGCCAGCTAAGCCAGCATTTATTGCCCATCCCTAGTTGCCCTTGAGAAGGTGGTGATGAACCGCCTTCTTGACCGCTGCAGACCCTGAGGTGTAGGTACACCCCCAGGCTGTTAAGGAGGGAATTCCATGATTCTGACCCAGCACAATGAAGGAATAGTGATATGTTTCCAAGTCAGAATGGTGAGTGACTTGGAGAGGGATTTCCAAGTGGGGGTGCTCCCAGGCATCTGCTGTTTTCGTCCTTCTAGATGGTAGTGGTCGTGGGTCTGAGGTGCTGTCTCAGGAACTTTGGTGTGTTGTTGCGGTGCATCTTGCAGATAGCACACATTGTTGCAAATGCTTGTCGACAGTGGAGGAATTGGATGCTTATGGAAGGGGTTCAAGTCAAGTGGGCTGCCTTGTACTGGGTGGCGTAAAGTTTCTTGAGTGTTGGTGGAGTGGCACTCATCCGGGCAAGTGGTGAGTATGACCTGAGTCTTGTAGATGGTGGACAGGGTTTGGGGAGTCAGGAGGTGAGTTACACGCAGTAGGATGCCTTGCCTTTGAACTGCTCTGGTGTTTATGTGGCTAGACCAGTTCGGTTTCCTGTCAATGGTAACCCCCAGGATGTTGATAGTAGGGGATTCAATGATGGTGATGCTACTGAATGTCAAGGGATGATGGTTAGAGCCTCTCTTGTTGGAGATGGTCATTGCCTGGCACTTGCGTGGCTCGTGTGTTACTTGTCACTTGTCAGCCCAAGCCCAGATATTGTCCAGATCCTGATGCATTTGGGTGTGAGCTGCTTCACCATCTGAGGAGTCACGAATGTTGCAGAACCTCGTGCAGTCATCTGCGAACACCCCCACTTCTGACCTTATGATAAAAGAAAGGTCATTGATGACGCAGCTGAAGATGGTTGTTCCTAGGACTCTTCCCGAGGAACTCCTGCTGTGATGTCCTGAGGATGAGATGATTGATCTCCAACTACCGCAACCATCTTCCTTTGTGTCAGGTATGATTCCAACCAGCGGAGTGTTTTCCCTCTAATTCCCACTGACTCCATTTTAGTGAGGGCACCTTGATGGCATATTCAGTCAAATGCTGCCTTGATGTCGAGGGCTACGACTCTCACCTCACCTCTGGTATTTAGTTCTTTGGTCCATGTTTGGCCTTGGCAGAACCCAAACTCAGCATCCATAAGCAGGTAATTGATCTGATTTTATTTCTTACATCCTTCACATACGAGTAAAAATCTTTATGTTACGTCTCTGTCTAAATGTGCCATGTGCAATCATAGACATTTATAATAAATTCAAAGGTGCAAAGTTTCAAAGATCAAATTTAATGTCAGAGAAATGTATACAATATACATCCTGAAATGCTTTTCCTTCACAAACATCCACTAAAACAGAGGAGTGCCCCAAAGAATGAACAACAGTTAAATGTGAGAACCCGAAAGTCCTCCCTAGCTTTCCCCTCCCACACGTAAGTGGCAGCAAGCAGCAATCCCCTCTCCCCCACTGGCAAAAATAAACGCGCATCGGTACAATCACCGAGCCCAAGCATGTGCTAAGCGATAGCAAAGGCACAGACCTTGCAGTTACCCCAAAGGCTTCACATTTCATCCAAAATTCAACAACCCACAGGTTCTCTCTCTCCCTGGCAAAGGAGAGGGAGGTGTCCCCCATTTTCACAGCGAGTTGGAAACTTAACAACAACCCGGTGGTTTACGATCTTAAGAGTCTGTTTCATCGCTTTTTTCGAGCTCTGTGTTCGAAGATTGCAAAGACCTCGGGTTTTTGGGCCCACAGCAAAAGATTTTCCGGCCTCCCCGATGACACACGAGTCTCCAGCCATGACACCGACCTTGATTCGCCTGTCTTCAGAGCTCCGAGATCTTATGCTTCCGAACACCTACAGAACCTTTTTACACACCTGTCCTTGTAAATGTCCTGAATCATGGAAAGTTCATATCTACAGATGTGCTGGGCTGTCTGCACCACTCTCTGCAGAGTCCTGTGATTGAGGGAGGTACAGTTCCCATACCAGGCAGTGATGCAGCCAGTCAGGTTGCTCTCAATTGTGCCCCTGTAGAAAGTTCGTTAGATTTGGGGGCCCATACCAAACTTCCTCGACCGTTTGAGGTGAAAGAGGCACTGTTGTGCCTTTTCACCACACATCAGGTGTGTACAGACCACGTGAGGTCCCCGGTGATGTGGATGCCGAGGAACTTGAAGCTGTTTACCCTCTCTACCCCAGATCCATTGATGTCAATAGGGATTAGCCCATCTCCATTCTTCCTGTTATCCACAACCAGCTCCTTTGTTTTTGCGACATTGAGGGAGAAGTTGTTTTCTTGACACCACTGTGTCAGAGAGATGACTTCTTCCCTGTAGGCCACCTCGTTATTGTTTGAGATAAGGCCAATCAATGTAGTGTGGTCAGCAAATTTAATTAGCAGATCAGAGCCCTGGGTAGCTATACAATTGCCCAGTAGGTGCTGCATGATTGCACTGTTAATGACCCCTTTCATTACTTTGCTGATGATTGAGAGTAGGCTGATGGGCCACTAATTGGCTGGGTTGGACTTATCCTGTTTCTTTTAAACAGGGCATACCTGGGCAATTTTCCACAATGCCAGGTAGATGCCAGTGTTGTAGCTGCACTGGGACAGCTTGGCTAGTAACGCAGCAAGTTCTGGAGCACAAGTCTTCAGGACTATTGCCGGGATTTTGTCTGGGCCCAGAGCCTTCACTGTTTCTTGATATCACGTGGGGTGAATCGGATTGGCTGCATACTGACATCTGGGATGCTGAGGACTTCTGGAGGAGGCCGAGCTGGACCATCTACTTGACACTTCTGACTGAAAACTGTTGCAAATGTCTCAGCCTTATCTTTTGCACAGGTGTGCTGGGCTCCTTTGTCACTGAGGATGGGAATATTTGTGGAACCGCCTCCTCCAGTGAACTGTTTGATTGTCCACCACCATTCACAGCTGGATGGGGCAGGACGACTGAGCTTAGACCTGATCCGTTGGTTGTGGGACCACTTAGCTCTGTCTATTACTTGCTGCTTATGGTGTTTGACATTGTTACGTATACACAACCTGTAAAAGTATCAACAGCAATAGGACACATCTGGAGTCTGGTTCTGCTGTTAACAAAACACTATTTTATTAGTAACTACGTCATATAGTAATTTAAACCAGTTAAATCAAGAGTTAATGGTGTTATGCATATATAGGTGTAAATATATAAATTCCCAAACTTCTTCAGGCTGAGGTGGTAAGTGATACAGTCTTACGATGGTATGAAAGAAAAGTTCAGTTCAAATGCACAGGTTAATTAATGCAAGATATTTGTAATCCAAAGGCAAATGTTGTGAGAAGGCAATGACGTCGATATTCCAGATTCCACGACTGCAATACAAAATAACAATAGCAGTAGGTTTTATCTCCGAAGTTGTTCCACTCCACACACAAAGTATCACCAACAGTGATCTTCAACAAATATCTTTTCAACGCAAGTGGTACCACACCCGAATTCAGCTACGGGACGTCTCAAAGTGGTGGCCACAGGATACTCAAACAGAATCCACATATGGATTATCACCAACAGTAGCTCATCACAAAGGGGACCATCTTCAAGGGAACCACCACCCAGGCAAGGGTCGACACACCGGTAGATTCCACACGGTTACCCCAAACACACAACGTGATAGCCACTTATCCAGTTCCATGACATACGAAATAACTCCAACAGTGGTTTGCCACAGGGGTGCCTTTCTTCAGTGAACTACCACACCCAGACAAAGGGTAAACACACACGTGGTATTCACAAAGGTTTTCCCCTCACCAGAGAACCCACTGCTGTGGATTAACTATGTAACAATCACACTTTCATATTCGAATGGAAACAAACTCACCCTCACGGGCTACTTAGAGAGAGAGTCCAAACAGTGATCTCTTTGTCACTAGGTTTCTTCTGTTTCAAACCTTCCTCTCCTCTCCACTCTCTCTCTCTCTCTCTCCCCCCCTCTCCCTCTCTCTCTCCCTCTCTCTCTCCCCCTCTCCCTCTCCCTCCCCCTCTCCCCCTCTCTCCTGAAAGTGTCCAAAAGTCAGTCTCATTCTCCCAACATTTTAACATGACAGTCCACAGAAAAAATGAACCCTTGGGGTATAGAACAGGCATGCTAGGAGTCTTGTATTGTGGCTTCACCAGGGAGATGCCTCATATTGAGATATGCATGGTGTTGTTCTCTGCATGCCCTCCTGCACTTTTCATTGAACCAGGGTTGATCCCTTGTGGTAATGTTAGAGTAGTGGATATGCTGGGCCATGAGGTTACAGATTGTAGTTGAGTACAATTCTGCTGCTGCTGATGGCCCCCAGCATCTCATAGATACCCAGTCTTGGGCTGCGAGATCTGTTCGAAGTCTCTCCCATTTGGCACAGTGGCAATGCCACACAACACAGTGGAGGGTTTCTTCAATGTGGAGATGGGATTGAGTCTCCACACATACTGTGTGGTGGTCACTTCTACCAATGCTGTCATGGACAGATGCTTCCACAGCAGGTGGGTTGGTGAGAATGAGGTCAGGTGTGTTTTTCCCTCTTGTTGGTTCCCTGACCACCTGCTATAGTCCCAGCCTGTAGCCATGTCCAGCAGGACCCGACCAGCTCGGTCTGAGGTGGTACTACATTGAAGTCCCCACCCAGAGTGCAATCTGTGCCCTTGCCACCCACAATGCCTCCTACAAATGCTGCTCAACACAAAGTACTGATTCACCAGCTGAGGGAGGACGGAATGTGGTAATCAGCAGGAGGCTTCCTTGCCCATGTTTAGCCTGGTGCCATGAGACCTCATGTGGTCCAGATCTCTGCTGTATGCCACTGTACCACCTTCTCTGCCAGTCTATCCTGCCAGTGAGACAGTACATCCCAGGAATGGTGATGGTGCAGTCCGGAATGTTAACTGTAAGGTCTGATTTCTGATCCTGTCAGTGCAACCATGTCAGGCTCATTCCAGGTTGTCTGTCCAGATTTGTTCCTCATTATTTTCTTTTTAGTGGTTGGATATAACTGAATGGATTGCTAGGCCATTTCAGAGTCAACCACATTGCTGTGGGTCTGGAGTCACAAATAGGCCAGACTAAGTAAGGACAGTGAGATTCCCCGAAAGAACATTCCAGATGGATTATTATGACAATCGATATGGTTTCATGGTCATCAGATATTTCTACTGAGTTCAGATTCACCATCTGCCATGGTGGGATTTGAACTTATGACCCCATCGTATAACTGGGTCTCTGGATTACTGATCCAGTGGTAGTTACCACTACATCAATTCTCCCCTATGTGCTCTCCCGATGCACATGCTTTCTGTTGAAATGTCTGCAGTTTTTTAATTGCACATGTGCTTATCATCATTTATTAGGGATGATTAATTTCCATGGAATGTCTTGGAGTCCTGTTATTTTAAAGAAATATTTAACTGGACATATGCAGATTCTGTGTTACTGTGGGTCCAGTCTAGATAACAGTGTTACAATCTGGGTTACAATATTACAGTCCAAGTTACAGTGTTACAATATTACAGTCTGGATAACAATGTTAGGTGTTGAAATCTGAATTACGTTGTTACATCTTGTGCTGCAGTGTTGCAGTTTTATAGTCTGGGTTTTGGTGTTACAGTTACAGTCTGGGCTACAGTGGTATGTTGGCCAAGGAGCCACTGTACCAGTGTGAGCTGAAATGGTGATTGTCAACTAGATGCAGTCTCTATAATTCCACCCATAATCCAGACTGTCAATATTTCCCATTCAAAGTCGAAATAAAGTTATTATTAAGGTAAGTATATGTTACCATATACTACTTGGAGATTCATTTACAGGAAAATGAAGAAAAACAATAGAATTTATGAAAAAAATATACATTAACAAAAGGCTGATGAATAACCAATGTGCAAAGGAAGACAAATTGTGCAAATAAAAAACAAATAATGCTGTGAACATGAGTTATAGAGTTCTGAAAGTGAGTCTGTAAGTTGTGAAGAGGTGAATGAAATTATCCACGCTGGTTCAGGTGATTTCTTCAACTTCAGCTTCCAACAAATAGTGAGTCATGGATTCATGTGTACTATGAGAATGTTTTTTTTCAATAGGAGTTGCATGACTTGATCACAATTTACCAGTTAAGTGCAAAATCAACCCAGTTTCAGTCTGCATCATTCATTCAGCGTTAGGATCACTCTGGGGTGAAAGGTCGCAGTGGCAGACATGCTCATTACACCTACACCATTTGAATCTCGTTTTGTTAACCACAATTGCTCCAGGAAATAACTTTGATTTATCCATAATAATAAGCACCTTCCTTAATTTGCACCGGCCACATGCAACCTTAACTCTTTCAGTTCCAATACTATCCCAGCCTTCTTCCCCAGGCTGTATGTACAAAGCAGAATGAAGCAGCATGGACTGGTACTGCAAACTTCAGTGTTTTGCTCTCTGTTTGCCAATGGGTGGATAATTGGTTCTGGTTTGGTGATTTCAGTTGCTGCTAATTTATTGGTCCACCTACTACAGCATTTATATCAGTGAAAAGGGTCTACAAGTGGAGTGGCCGGGGAGCTTGGAAGTAGTTTTTTGAGCCCTCACCGTTGGATTAGTTGTGAATAGCACTGCATACGTATTTGCAGAATGGGATGTGTGTAGTGAGAGGAGCCTGTGTATACCTAGATAAGTATTTCAATGTAGTGAGAGGGGCCTGTACAAACTTAGACAGGGATTTTACTGCAGTGAGAGGGGCCTGTACATAACTAGACAGGTATTTTACTACAGTGAGAGGGGCCTGTACATAACTAGACAGGTATTTTACTACAGTGAGAGGGGCCTGTACATAACTAGACAGGTATTTTACTACAGTGAGAGGGGCCTGTACATAACTAGACAGGTATTTTACTACAGTGAGAGGGGCCTGTATGTAACTAGACAGGTATTTTACTACATTTAGAGGGGCCTGTACATAACTGGACAGGGATTTTACTTCAGTGAGAAGGGCCCGTTAAAACCTAGACAGGTATTTTTCTACAGTGAGAGAGGCCTGTAGAAACATAGACAAGTATTTTACTGCAGTAAGAGGGGCCCTTACATACCTTACAGGTATTTTACTACAGTAAGAAGGGCCTGTACATAACTAGACAGGTATTTTACTGCAATGAGAGGGGCCTGTACATAACTAGACAGGTATTTTACTACAGTGAGAGGCGCCTGTACATAACTAGACAGGTATTTTACTACAGTTAGAGGGGCCTGTACATAACTGGACAGGTATCTTACTACAGTGAGAAGGGCCCGTTAAAGCCTAGACAGGTATTTTACCATAGGTAGAGGAGCCGGTACAAACTTAGACAGGTATTTTACTACAGTAAGAGTGGCCTGTAAATAACTAGACAGGTATTTTACTACAGTGAGAAGGGCCCGTTAAAACCTAGACAGGTATTTTACTACAGTGAGAGGGGCCTGTACGTAACTAGACAGGTATTTTACTACAGTGAGAGAGGCCTGTACAAAACTAGTGAGAAGGGCCCGTTAAAACCTAGACAGGTATTTTTCTACAGTGAGAGACTCCTGTAGAAACCTAGACAGGTATTTTACTGCAGTGAGAGGGGCCTGTACATAACCAGACACGTATTTTACTGCAGTTTTAGGGGCCTGTACATAACTAGACAGGTACTTTACTACAGTCAGAGGGGCCTGTACATAACTAGAAAGGTATTTTAGTACAGTGAGAGGGGGCTGTACGTAAAGAGACAGGTATTTTACTACAGTGAGAGGGGCCTGTACATAACTAGACAGATATTTTACTACAGTGAGAGAGGCCTGTACAAAACTAGACAGATATTTTACTACAGTGAGAGGGGCCTGTACATAACTAGACAGATATTTTACTACAGTGAGAGAGGCCTGTACAAAACTAGACAGGTATTTTACTACAGTGAGAGGGGCCTGTACGTAACTAGACAGGTATTTTACTACAGTGAGAGGGGCCTGTACATAACTAGACAGAAATTTTACTACAGTGAGAGAGGCCTGTACAAAACTAGACAGGTATTTTACTACAGTGAGATGGGCCTGTACGTAACTAGACAGGTATTTTACTACAGTGAGAGGGGCCTGTACATAACTAGACAGGTATTTTACTACAGTGAGAGGGGCCTGTACGTAACTAGACAGGTATTTTACTACAGTGAGAGAGGCCTGTACAAAACTAGTGAGAAGGGCCTGTAGCGGTGTGCTACACGCAGCGCTAAAATTACGACACGGAGTCGGTAACTGCAGTCAAAGGAAAAAACTTTATTCGAAAATTTCAGCCTCACTTTTAAGCCTCTGTCAACCGGCCCCCCATGGCGCAGAGGCTCCAAAGCTCTGTGCTCGCAAACCCCCGTAGGCTATCTAATTGTGAGTCGGTTCGGATACGCCAGGAAATGGGTCACCACAGGCCCTTACATACCTTGACAGGTATTTTACTACAGTGAGAGGGGCCCGTATAAAACTAGACAGTTATTTTACTACAGTTAGAGGTGCCTGTACATAACTAGACAGGTATTTTAGTACAGTGAGGAGGGCCCGTTAAAACCTAGACAGGTATTTTACCACAGTTAGAGGGGCCGGTACAAACTTAGACAGGTATTTTACTACAGTGAGAGTGGCCTGTACATAACTAGACAGGTATTTTACTACAGTGAGATGGGCCTGTAAGTAAGTAGACAGGTATTTTACTACAGTGAGAAGGGGCTGTACATAACTAGACAGGTATTTTACTACAGTGAGAAGGGCCCGTTAAAACCTAGTCAGGTATTTTACCACAGTTAGAGGGGCCGGTACAAACTTAGACAGGTATTCTACAACAGTGAGAGTGGCCTGTACATAACTAGACCGGTATTTTACCACAGTGAGATGGGCCTGTACGTAACTAGACAGGTATTTTACCAGTGAGAGGGGCCTGTACATAACTAGACAGGTATTTTACTGCAGTCAGAGGGGCATGTACATAACTAGACAGATATTTTACTACACTGAGAGGGGCCTGTACGTAACTAGACAGGTATTTTCCTACAGGGAGAGGGGCCTGTACATAACTAGACAGGTATTTTACTGCAGTCAGAGGGGCATGTACATAACTAGACAGATATTTTACTACACTGAGAGGGGCCTGTACGTAACTAGACAGGTATTTTACTACAGTGAGAGGGGCCTGTACATAACTAGACAGGTATTTTACTGCAATGAGAGGGGCCTGTACATAACTAGACAGGTATTTTACTACACTGAGAGGCGCCTGTACATAACTAGACAGGTATTTTACTACAGTTAGAGGGGCCTGTACATAACTGGACAGGTATCTTACTACAGTGAGAAGGGCCCGTTAAAGCCTAGACAGGTATTTTACCATAGGTAGAGGGGCCGGTACAAACTTAGACAGGTATTTTACTACAGTAAGAGTGGCCTGTAAATAACTAGACAGGTATTTAACTACAGTGAGAAGGGCCCGTTAAAACCTAGACAGGTATTTTACTACAGTGAGAGGGGCCTGTACGTAACTAGACAGGTATTTTACTACAGTGAGAGAGGCCTGTACAAAACTAGTGAGAAGGGCCTGTAGCGGTGTGCTACACGCAGCGCTAAAATTACGACACGGAGTCGGTAACTGCAGTCAAAGGAAAAAACTTTATTCGAAAATTTCAGCCTCACTTTTAAGCCTCTGTCAACCGGCCCCCCATGGCGCAGAGGCTCCAAAGCTCTGTGCTCGCAAACCCCCGTAGGCTATCTAATTGTGAGTCGGTTCGGATACGCCAGGAAATGGGTCACCACAGGCCCTTACATACCTTGACAGGTATTTTACTACAGTGAGAGGGGCCCGTATAAAGCTAGACAGTTATTTTACTACAGTGAGAGGGGCCTGTACATAACTAGACAGGTATTTTAGTACAGTGAGGAGGGCCCGTTAAAACCTAGACAGGTATTTTACCACAGTTAGAGGGGCCGGTACAAACTTAGACAGGTATTTTACTACAGTGAGAGTGGCCTGTACATAACTAGACAGGTATTTTACTACAGTGAGATGGGCCTGAAAGTAAGTAGACAGGTATTTTACTACAGTGAGAAGGGGCTGTACATAACTAGACAGGTATTTAACTACAGTGAGAAGGGCCTGTACGTAACTAGACAGGTATTTTACTACAGTAAGAGAGGCCTGTACAAAACTAGACAGGTATTTTACTATAGTGAGAGAGGCCTCTACATAACTAGACAGGTATTTTACTACCGTTAGAGGGGCCTGTATATAACTAGACAGGTATTTTAGTACACTGAGAAGGGCCCGTCAAAACCTAGACAGGTATTTTACCACAGTTAGAGGGGCCTGTACAAACTTAGACAGGTATTTTACTACAGTGAGAGTGGCCTGTACATAACTAGACAGGTATTTTACTACAGTGAGATGGGCCTGTAAGTAACTAGACAGGTATTTTACTACAGTGAGAAGGGGCTGTACATAACTAGACAGGTATTTTACTATAGTGAGAGGGGCCTGTATGTAAATAGACAGGTATGTTACTACAGTGTGAATGGCCCGTTAAAAACCTGACAGGTATTTTACCACAGTCAGAGGGGCCGGTACAAACCTAGACCGGTATTTTACTACAGTAAGAGTGTCCTGTAAATAACTAGACAGGTATTTTACTACAGTGAGATGGGCCTGAAAGTAACTGGACAGGTATTTTACTACAGTGAGAAGGGTCCATTAAAACCTAGACAGGTATTTTACCACAGATAGATGGGCCGGTACAAACGTAGACAGGTGTTTTACTACAGTGAGAGTGGCCTGTACATAACAAGACAGGTACTTTACTACAGTGAGAGGGGCCTGTACATAACTAGACAGGTATTTTACTGCAGTGAGAGGGGCCTGTACATAACTAGACAGGGATTTTATTCAGTAAGAATGGCCCGTTAAAACCTAGACAGGTATTTTACTGCAGTGAGAAGGGCCCTTACATACCTAGACAGGTATTTCACGACAGTGAGTGGGGCCTGTACATAAATAGACAGGTATTTTACTACAGTGAGAGGGGCCCGTACAAACCTAGACAGTTATTTTACTACAGTGAGAGGGGCCTGTACATAACTAGACAGGTATTTTACTACATTGAGAGGGGCCAGTACAAACCTAGACCGGTATTTTAATACAGTAAGAGTGGCCTGTAAATAACTAGACAGGTATTTTACTACAGTTAGAGGTGCCTGTACATAACTAGACAGGTATTTTAGTACAGTGAGAAGGGCCCGTTTAAACCTAGACAGGTATTTTACCACAGTTAGAGGGGCCGGTCCAAACTTAGACAGGTATTTTACTACAGTAAGAGTGGCATGTACATAACTAGACAGGAATTTTACTACAGTGAGATGGGCCTGTAAGTAACTAGACAGGTATTTTACTACAGTGAGAAGGGGCTGTACATAACTAGACAGGTATTTTACTATAGTGAGAGAGGCCTCTACATAACTACACAGGTATTTTACTACCGTTAGAGGGGCCTGTACATAACTAGACAGGTATGTTACTACAGTGAGAGTGGCCTGTATATAACTAGACAGGTATTTTACTACAGTGAGATGGGCCTGTAAGTAACTAGACAGTTATTTTACTACAGTGAGAAGGGGCTGTACATAACTAGACAGGTATTTTACTGCAGTGAGAGGGGCCTGTACGTAAATAGACAGGTATTTTACTATAGTGAGAGAGGCCTCTACATAACTAGACAGGTATGTTACTACAGTGTGAATGGCCCGTTAAAAACCTGACAGGTATTTTACCACAGTCAGAGGGGCCGGTACAAACCTAGACCGGTATTTTACTACAGTAAGAGTGGCCTGTAAATAACTAGACAGGTATTTTACTACAGTGAGATGGGCCTGAAAGTAACTGGACAGGTATTTTACTACAGTGAGAAGGGTCCATTAAAACCTAGACAGGTATTTTACCACAGTTAGATCGGCCGGTACAAACGTAGACAGGTGTTTTACTACAGTGAGAGTGGTCTGTACATAACAAGACAGGTACTTTACTACAGTGAGAGGGGCCCGTACAAACCTAGACAGTTATTTTACTACAGTGAGAGGGGCCTGTACATAACTAGACAGGTATTTTACTACATTGAGAGGGGCCAGTACAAACCTAGACCGGTATTTTACTACAGTAAGAGTGGCCTGTAAATAACTAGACAGGTATTTTACTACAGTTAGAGGTGCCTGTACATAACTAGACAGGTATTTTAGTACAGTGAGAAGGGCCCGTTTAAACCTAGACAGGTATTTTACCACAGTTAGAGGGGCCGGTCCAAACTTAGACAGGTATTTTACTACAGTAAGAGTGGCATGTACATAACTAGACAGGAATTTTACTACAGTGAGATGGGCCTGTAAGTAACTAGACAGGTATTTTACTACAGTGAGAAGGGGCTGTACATAACTAGACAGGTATTTTACTATAGTGAGAGAGGCCTCTACATAACTACACAGGTATTTTACTACCGTTAGAGGGGCCTGTACATAACTAGACAGGTATGTTACTACAGTGAGAGTGGCCTGTATATAACTAGACAGGTATTTTACTACAGTGAGATGGGCCTGTAAGTAACTAGACAGTTATTTTACTACAGTGAGAAGGGGCTGTACATAACTAGACAGGTATTTTACTGCAGTGAGAGGGGCCTGTACATAAATAGACAGGTATTTTACTATAGTGAGAGAGGCCTCTACATAACTAGACAGGTATTTTACTACCGTTAGAGGGGCCTGTACATAACTAGACAGGTATGTTACTACAGTGTGAATGGCCCGTTAAAAACCTGACAGGTATTTTACCACAGTCAGAGGGGCCGGTACAAACCTAGACCGGTATTTTACTACAGTAAGAGTGGCCTGTAAATAACTAGACAGGTATTTTACTACAGTGAGATGGGCCTGAAAGTAACTGGACAGGTATTTTACTATAGTGAGAAGGGTCCATTAAAACCTAGACAGGTATTTTACCACAGTTAGAGGGGCCGGTACAAACTTAGACAGGTATTTTACTACAGTGAGAGTGGCCTGTACATAACTAGACAGGTATTTTACTACAGTGAGATGGGCCTGTAAGTAACTAGACAGTTATTTTACTACAATGAGAAGGGGCTGTACATAACTAGACAGGTATTTTACCACAGTTAGAGGGGCCGGTACAAACTTAGACAGGTATTTTACTACAGTGAGAGTGGCCTGTACATAACTAGACAGGTATTTTACTACAGTGAGATGGGCCTGAAAGTAAGTAGACAGGTATTTTACTACAGTGAGAAGGGGCTGTACATAACTAGACAGGTATTTAACTACAGTGAGAAGGGCCTGTACGTAACTAGACAGGTATTTTACTACAGTAAGAGAGGCCTGTACAAAACTAGACAGGTATTTTACTATAGTGAGAGAGGCCTCTACATAACTAGACAGGTATTTTACTACCGTTAGAGGGGCCTGTATATAACTAGACAGGTATTTTAGTACACTGAGAAGGGCCCGTCAAAACCTAGACAGGTATTTTACCACAGTTAGAGGGGCCTGTACAAACTTAGACAGGTATTTTACTACAGTGAGAGTGGCCTGTACATAACTAGACAGGTATTTTACTACAGTGAGATGGGCCTGTAAGTAACTAGACAGGTATTTTACTACAGTGAGAAGGGGCTGTACATAACTAGACAGGTATTTTACTATAGTGAGAGGGGCCTGTATGTAAATAGACAGGTATTTTACTACAGTAAGAGAGGCCTGTACAAAACTAGACAGGTATTTTACTATAGTGAGAGAGGCCTCTACATAACTAGACAGGTATTTTACTACCGTTAGAGGGGCCTGTACATAACTAGACAGGTATGTTACTACAGTGTGAATGGCCCGTTAAAAACCTGACAGGTATTTTACCACAGTCAGAGGGGCCGGTACAAACCTAGACCGGTATTTTACTACAGTAAGAGTGTCCTGTAAATAACTAGACAGGTATTTTACTACAGTGAGATGGGCCTGAAAGTAACTGGACAGGTATTTTACTACAGTGAGAAGGGTCCATTAAAACCTAGACAGGTATTTTACCACAGATAGATGGGCCGGTACAAACGTAGACAGGTGTTTTACTACAGTGAGAGTGGCCTGTACATAACAAGACAGGTACTTTACTACAGTGAGAGGGGCCTGTACATAACTAGACAGGTATTTTACTGCAGTGAGAGGGGCCTGTACATAACTAGACAGGGATTTTATTCAGTAAGAATGGCCCGTTAAAACCTAGACAGGTATTTTACTGCAGTGAGAAGGGCCCTTACATACCTAGACAGGTATTTCACGACAGTGAGTGGGGCCTGTACATAAATAGACAGGTATTTTACTACAGTGAGAGGGGCCCGTACAAACCTAGACAGTTATTTTACTACAGTGAGAGGGGCCTGTACATAACTAGACAGGTATTTTACTACATTGAGAGGGGCCAGTACAAACCTAGACCGGTATTTTAATACAGTAAGAGTGGCCTGTAAATAACTAGACAGGTATTTTACTACAGTGAGAGTGGCCTGTACATAACTAGACAGGTATTTTACTACAGTGAGATGGGCCTGTAAGTAACTAGACTGTTATTTTACTACAGTGAGAAGGGGCTGTACATAACTAGACAGGTATTTTACTACAGTGAGAGGGGCCTGTACGTAAATAGACAGGTATTTTACTATAGTGAGAGAGTCCTCTACATAACTAGACAGGTATTTTACTACAGTGAGATGGGCCTGAAAGTAACTGGACAGGTATTTTACTATAGTGAGAAGGGTCCGTTAAAACCTAGACAGGTATTTTACCACAGTCAGAGGGGCCGGTACAAACCTAGACCGGTATTTTACTACAGTAAGAGTGGCCTGTAAATAACTAGACAGGTATTTTACTACAGTGAGATGGGCCTGAAAGTAACTGGACAGGTATTTTACTACAGTGAGAAGGGTCCATTAAAACCTAGACAGGTATTTTACCACAGTTAGATCGGCCGGTACAAACGTAGACAGGTGTTTTACTACAGTGAGAGTGGCCTGTACAAAACAAGACAGGTACTTTACTACAGTGAGAGGGGCCTGTACATAACTAGACAGGTATTTTACTGCAGTGAGAGGGGCCTGTACATAACTAGACAGGGATTTTATTCAGTAAGAATGGCCCGTTAAAACCTAGACAGGTATTTTACTGCAGTGAGAAGGGCCCTTACATACCTAGACAGGTATTTCACGACAGTGAGTGGGGCCTGTACATAAATAGACAGTTATTTTACTACAGTGAGAGGGGCCTGTACATAAATAGACAGGTATTTTACTACAGTGAGAGTGGCCCGTACATACCTAGACAGGTATTTCACGACAGTGAGTGGGGCCTGTACATAAATAGACAGTTATTTTACTACAGTGAGAGGGGCCTGTACATAACTAGACAGGTATTTTACTACATTGAGAGGGGCCAGTACAAACCTAGACCGGTATTTTACTACAGTAAGAGTGGCCTGTAAATAACTAGACAGGTATTTTACTACAGTGAGAAGGGGCTGTACATAACTAGACAGGTATTTTACTACAGTGAGAGGGGCCTGTACGTAACTAGACAGGTATGTTACTACAGTGTGAATGGCCCGTTAAAAACCTGACAGGTATTTTACCACAGGTAGAGGGGCCGGTACAAACGTAGACAGGTGTTTTACTACAGTAAGAGTGGCCTGTACATAACTAGACAGGTATTTTACTACAGTGAGTGTGGCCTGTACATAACTAGACAGGAATTTTCTTCAGTAAGAAGTGCCCGTTAAAACCTAGACAGGTATTTTTCTACAGTGAGAGACTCCTGTAGAAACCTAGACAGGTATTTTACTGCAGTGAGAGGGGCCTGTACATAACTAGACAGGGATTTTATTCAGTAAGAATGGCCCGTTAAAACCTAGACAGGTATTTTACTGCAGTGAGAAGAGCCCTTACATATCTAGACAGGTATTTCACGACAGTGAGTGGGGCCTGTACATAAATAGACAGGTATTTTACTACAGTGAGAGGGGCCCGTACAAACCTAGACAGTTATTTTACTACAGTGAGACTGGCCTGTACATAACAAGACAGGTACTTTACTACAGTGAGAGGGGCCTGTACATAACTAGACAGGTATTTTACTGCAGTGAGAGGGGCCTGTACATAACTAGACAGGGATTTTATTCAGTAAGAATGGCCCGTTAAAACCTAGACAGGTATTTTACTGCAGTGAGAAGGGCTCTTAAATACCTAGACAGGTATTTCACGACAGTGAGTGGGGCCAGTACATAAATAGACAGTTATTTTACTACAGTGAGAGGGGCCTGTACATAACTAGACAGGTATTTTACTACATTGAGAGGGGCCAGTACAAACCTAGACCGGTATTTTACTACAGTAAGAGTGGCCTGTAAATAACTAGACAGGTATTTTACTACAGTGAGAAGGGGCTGTACATAACTAGACAGGTATTTTACTACAGTGAGAGGGGCCTGTACGTAACTAGACAGGTATGTTACTACAGTGTGAATGGCCCGTTAAAAACCTGACAGGTATTTTACCACAGGTAGAGGGGCCGGTACAAACGTAGACAGGTGTTTTACTACAGTAAGAGTGGCCTGTACATAACTAGACAGGTATTTTACTACAGTGAGTGTGGCCTGTACATAACTAGACAGGAATTTTCTTCAGTAAGAAGTGCCCGTTAAAACCTAGACAGGTATTTTTCTACAGTGAGAGACTCCTGTAGAAACCTAGACAGGTATTTTACTGCAGTGAGAGGGGCCTGTACATAACTAGACAGGGATTTTATTCAGTAAGAATGGCCCGTTAAAACCTAGACAGGTATTTTACTGCAGTGAGAAGAGCCCTTACATATCTAGACAGGTATTTCACGACAGTGAGTGGGGCCTGTACATAAATAGACAGGTATTTTACTACAGTGAGAGGGGCCCGTACAAACCTAGACAGTTATTTTACTACAGTGAGACTGGCCTGTACATAACAAGACAGGTACTTTACTACAGTGAGAGGGGCCTGTACATAACTAGACAGGTATTTTACTGCAGTGAGAGGGGCCTGTACATAACTAGACAGGGATTTTATTCAGTAAGAATGGCCCGTTAAAACCTAGACAGGTATTTTACTGCAGTGAGAAGGGCTCTTAGTACCTAGACAGGTATTTCACGACAGTGAGTGGGGCCAGTACATAAATAGACAGGTATTTTACTACAGTGAGAGGGGCCCGTACAAACCTAGACTGTTATTTTACTACAGTGAGAGGGGCCTGTACATAACTAGACAGGTATTTTACTACATTGAGAGGGGCCAGTACAAACCTAGACCGGTATTTTACTACAGTAAGAGTGGCCTGTAAATAACTAGACAGGTATTTTACTACAGTGAGATGGGCCTGTAAGTAACTAGACAGGTATTTTACTACAGTGAGAAGGGGCTGTACATAACTAGACAGGTATTTTACTATACTGAGAGAGGCCTCTACATAACTAGACAGGTATTTTACTACCGTTAGAGGGGCCTGTACATAACTAGACAGGTATGTTACTACAGTGAGAGTGGCCTGTACATAACTAGACAGGTATTTTACTACAGTGAGATGGGCCTGTAAGTAACTAGACAGTTATTTTACTACAGTGAGAAGGGGCTGTACATAACTAGACAGGTATTTTACTACAGTGAGATGGGCCTGAAAGTAACTGGACAGGTATTTTACTATAGTGAGAAGGGTCCGTTAAAACCTAGACAGGTATTTTACCACAGTCAGAGGGGCCGGTACAAACCTAGACCGGTATTTTACTACAGTAAGAGTGGCCTGTAAATAACTAGACAGGTATTTTACTACAGTGAGATGGGCCTGAAAGTAACTGGACAGGTATTTTACTATAGTGAGAAGGGTCCGTTAAAAACCTGACAGGTATTTTACCACAGTTAGAGGGGCCGGTACAAACTTAGACAGGTATTTTACTACAGTGAGAGTGGCCTGTACATAACTAGACTGGTATTTTACTACAGTGAGACGGGCCTGTAAGTAACTAGACAGTTATTTTACGACAGTGAGAAGGGGCTGTACATAACTAGACAGGTATTTTACTACAGTGAGAGGGGCCTGTACGTAAATAGACAGGTATTTTACTATAGTGAGAGAGTCCTCTACATAACTAGACAGGTATTTTACTACCGTTAGAGGGGCCTGTACATAACTAGACAGGTATGTTACTACAGTGTGAATGGCCCGTTAAAAACCTGACAGGTATTTTACCACAGTCAGAGGGGCCGGTACAAACCTAGACCGGTATTTTACTACAGTAAGAGTGGCCTGTAAATAACTAGACAGGTATTTTACTACAGTGAGATGGGCCTGAAAGTAACTGGACAGGTATTTTACTATAGTGAGAAGGGTCCGTTAAAACCTAGACAGGTATTTTACCACAGTTAGAGGGGCCGGTACAAACTTAGACAGGTATTTTACTACAGTGAGAGTGGCCTGTACATAACTAGACAGGTATTTTACTACAGTGAGATGGGCCTGTAAGTAACTAGACAGTTATTTTACTACAGTGAGAGGGGCCCGTACAAACCTAGACTGTTATTTTACTACAGTGAGAGGGGCCTGTACATAACTAGACAGGTATTTTACTACATTGAGAGGGGCCAGTACAAACCTAGACCGGTATTTTACTACAGTAAGAGTGGCCTGTAAATAACTAGACAGGTATTTTACTACAGTGAGATGGGCCTGTAAGTAACTAGACAGGTATTTTACTACAGTGAGAAGGGGCTGTACATAACTAGACAGGTATTTTACTATACTGAGAGAGGCCTCTACATAACTAGACAGGTATTTTACTACCGTTAGAGGGGCCTGTACATAACTAGACAGGTATGTTACTACAGTGAGAGTGGCCTGTACATAACTAGACAGGTATTTTACTACAGTGAGATGGGCCTGTAAGTAACTAGACAGTTATTTTACTACAGTGAGAAGGGGCTGTACATAACTAGACAGGTATTTTACTACAGTGAGATGGGCCTGAAAGTAACTGGACAGGTATTTTACTATAGTGAGAAGGGTCCGTTAAAACCTAGACAGGTATTTTACCACAGTCAGAGGGGCCGGTACAAACCTAGACCGGTATTTTACTACAGTAAGAGTGGCCTGTAAATAACTAGACAGGTATTTTACTACAGTGAGATGGGCCTGAAAGTAACTGGACAGGTATTTTACTATAGTGAGAAGGGTCCGTTAAAAACCTGACAGGTATTTTACCACAGTTAGAGGGGCCGGTACAAACTTAGACAGGTATTTTACTACAGTGAGAGTGGCCTGTACATAACTAGACTGGTATTTTACTACAGTGAGACGGGCCTGTAAGTAACTAGACAGTTATTTTACGACAGTGAGAAGGGGCTGTACATAACTAGACAGGTATTTTACTACAGTGAGAGGGGCCTGTACGTAAATAGACAGGTATTTTACTATAGTGAGAGAGTCCTCTACATAACTAGACAGGTATTTTACTACCGTTAGAGGGGCCTGTACATAACTAGACAGGTATGTTACTACAGTGTGAATGGCCCGTTAAAAACCTGACAGGTATTTTACCACAGTCAGAGGGGCCGGTACAAACCTAGACCGGTATTTTACTACAGTAAGAGTGGCCTGTAAATAACTAGACAGGTATTTTACTACAGTGAGATGGGCCTGAAAGTAACTGGACAGGTATTTTACTATAGTGAGAAGGGTCCGTTAAAACCTAGACAGGTATTTTACCACAGTTAGAGGGGCCGGTACAAACTTAGACAGGTATTTTACTACAGTGAGAGTGGCCTGTACATAACTAGACAGGTATTTTACTACAGTGAGATGGGCCTGTAAGTAACTAGACAGTTATTTTACTACAGTGAGAAGGGGCTGTACATAACTAGACAGGTATTTTACTACAGTGAGAGGGGCCTGTACGTAAATAGACAGGTATTTTACTACAGTAAGAGAGGCCTGTACAAAACTAGACAGGTATTTTACTATAGTGAGAGAGGCCTCTACATAACTAGAATGGTATTTTACTACCGTTAGTGGGGCCTGTACATAACTAGACAGGTATGTTACTACAGTGTGAATGGCCCGTTAAAAACCTGACAGGTATTTTACCACAGTCAGAGGGGCCGGTACAAACCTAGACCGGTATTTTACTACAGTAAGAGTGGCCTGTAAATAACTAGACAGGTATTTTACTACAGTGAGATGGGCCTGAAAGTAACTGGACAGGTATTTTACTACAGTGAGAAGGGTCCATTAAAACCTAGACAGGTATTTTACCACAGTTAGATCGGCCGGTACAAACGTAGACAGGTGTTTTACTACAGTGAGAGTGGCCTGTACATAACAAGACAGGTACTTTACTACAGTGAGAGGGGCCTGTACATAACTAGACAGGTATTTTACTGCAGTGAGAGGGGCCTGTACATAACTAGACAGGGATTTTATTCAGTAAGAATGGCCCGTTAAAACCTAGACAGGTATTTTACTGCAGTGAGAAGGGCCCTTACATACCTAGACAGGTATTTCACGACAGTGAGTGGGGCCTGTACATAAATAGACAGGTATTTTACTACAGTGAGATGGGCCTGTAAGTAACTAGACAGTTATTTTACTACAGTGAGAAGGGGCTGTACATAACTAGACAGGTATTTTACTACAGTGAGAGGGGCCTGTACGTAACTAGACAGGTATGTTACTACAGTGTGAATGGCCCGTTAAAAACCTGACAGGTATTTTACCACAGGTAGAGGGGCCGGTACAAACGTAGACAGGTGTTTTACTACAGTAAGAGTGGCCTGTACATAACTAGACAGGTATTTTACTACAGTGAGAGTGGCCTGTACATAACTAGACAGGAATTTTCTTCAGTAAGAAGTGCCCGTTAAAACCTAGACAGGTATTTTTCTACAGTGAGAGACTCCTGTAGAAACCTAGACAGGTATTTTACTGCAGTGAGAGGGGCCTGTACATAACCAGACACGTATTTTACTGCAGTTTTAGGGGCCTGTACATAACTAGACAGGTACTTTACTACAGTCAAGAGGGGCCTGTACATAACTAGAAAGGTATTTTAGTACAGTGAGAGGGGGCTGTACGTAAATAGACAGGTATTTTACTACATTGAGAGGGGCCTGTACATAAAGAGACAGGTATTTTACTACAGTGAGAGGGGCCTGTACATAACTAGACAGAAATTTTACTACAGTGAGAGAGGCCTGTACAAAACTAGACAGATATTTTACTACAGTGAGAGGGGCCTGTACATAACTAGACAGATATTTTACTACAGTGAGAGAGGCCTGCACAAAACTAGACAGGTATTTTACTACAGTGAGAGGGGCCTGTACGTAACTAGACAGGTATTTTACTACAGTGAGAGAAGCCTGTACAAAACTAGACAGGTAGTTTACTACAGTGAGAGGGGCCTGTACATAACTAGACAGATATTTTACTACAGTGAGAGAGGCCTGTACAAAACTAGACAGGTATTTTACTACAGTGAGAGAGGCCTGTACAAAACTAGTGAGAAGGGCCTGTAGCGGTGTGCTACACGCAGCGCTAAAATTACGACACGGAGTCGGTAACTGCAGTCGAAGGAAAAAACTTTATTCAAAAATTTCAGCCTCACTTTTAAGCCTCTGTCAACCGGCCCCCCATGGCGCAGAGGCTCCAAAGCTCTGTGCTCGCAAACCCCTGTAGGCTATCTAATTGTGAGTCGGTTCGGATACGCCAGGAAATGGGTCACCACAGGCCCTTACATACCTTGACAGGTATTTTACTACAGTGAGAGGGGCCCGTATAAAACTAGACAGTTATTTTACTACAGTGAGAGGGGCCTGTACATAACTAGACAGGTATTTTAATACAGTTAGAGGTGCCTGTACATAACTAGACAGGTATTTTAGTATAGTGAGAAGGGCCCGTTAAAACCTAGACAGGTATTTTACCACAGTTAGAGGGGCCGGTACAAACTTAGACAGGTATTTTACTACAGTGAGAGTGGCCTGTACATAACTAGACAGGTATTTTACTACAGTGAGATGGGCCTGTAAGTAACTAGACAGGTATTTTACTACAGTGAGAAGGGGTTGTACATAACTAGACAGGTATTTTACTACAGTGAGAGGGGCCTGTATGTAAATAGACAGGTATTTTACTACAGTAAGAGAGGCCTGTACAAAACTAGACAGGTATTTTACTATAGTGAGAGAGGCCTCTACATAACTAGACAGGTATTTCACTACCGTTAGAGGGGCCTGTACATAACTAGACAGGTATGTTACTACAGTGTGAATGGCCCGTTAAAAACCTGACAGGTAATTTACCACAGTCAGAGGGGCCGGTACAAACCTAGACCGGTATTTTACTACAGTAAGAGTGGCCTGTAAATAACTAGACAGGTATTTTACTACAGTGAGATGGGCCTGAAAGTAACTGGACAGGTATTTTACTACAGTGAGAAGGGTCCATTAAAACCTAGACAGGTATTTTACCACAGTTAGATGGGCCGGTACAAACGTAGACAGGTGTTTATTACAGTGAGAGTGGCCTGTACATAACAAGACAGGTACTTTACTACAGTGAGAGGGGCCTGTACATAACTAGACAGGTATTTTACTGCAGTGAGAGGGGCCTGTACATAACTAGACAGGGATTTTATTCAGTAAGAATGGCCCGTTAAAACCTAGACAGGTATTTTACTGCAGTGAGAAGGGCCCTTACATACCTAGACAGGTATTTCACGACAGTGAGTGGGGCCTGTACATAAATAGACAGGTATTTTACTACAGTGAGAGTGGCCCGTACATACCTAGACAGGTATTTCATGACAGTGAGTGGGGCCTGTACATAAATAGACAGTTATTTTACTACAGTGAGAGGGGCCTGTACATAACTAGACAGGTATTTTACTACATTGAGAGGGGCCAGTACAAACCTAGACCGGTATTTTACTACAGTAAGAGTGGCCTGTAAATAACTAGACAGGTATTTTACTACAGTGAGATGGGCCTGAAAGTAACTGGACAGGTATTTTACTATAGTGAGAAGGGCCCGTTAAATCCTAGACAGGTATTTTACCACAGTTAGAGGGGCCGGTACAAACTTAGACAGGTATTTTACTACAGTAAGAGTGGCCTGTACATAACTAGACAGGTATTTTACTACAGTGAGAGGGGCCTGTACATAACTAGACAGGTATTTTACTGCAATGAGAGGGGCCTGTACATAACTAGACAGGTATTTTACTACACTGAGAGGGGCCTGTACGTAACTAGACAGGTATTTTACTACAGTGAGAGGGGCCTGTACATAACTAGACAGGTATTTTACTGCAATGAGAGGGGCCTGAAAGTAACTGGACAGGTATTTTACTATAGTGAGAAGGGCCCGTTAAATCCTAGACAGGTATTTTACCACAGTTAGAGGGGCCGGTACAAACTTAGACAGGTATTTTACTACAGTAAGAGTGGCCTGTACATAACTAGACAGGTATTTTACTACAGGGAGAGGGGCCTGTACATAACTAGACAGGTATTTTACTGCAGTCAGAGGGGCATGTACATAACTAGACAGATATTTTACTACACTGAGAGGGGCCTGTACGTAACTAGACAGGTATTTTACTACAGTGAGAGGGGCCTGTACATAACTAGACAGGTATTTTACTGCAATGAGAGGGGCCTGTACATAACTAGACAGGTATTTTACTACAGTGAGAGGCGCCTGTACATAACTAGACAGGTATTTTACTACAGTTAGAGGGGCCTGTACATAACTGGACAGGTATCTTACTACAGTGAGAAGGGCCCGTTAAAGCCTAGACAGGTATTTTACCATAGGTAGAGGAGCCGGTACAAACTTAGACAGGTATTTTACTACAGTAAGAGTGGCCTGTAAATAACTAGACAGGTATTTTACTACAGTGAGAAGGGCCCGTTAAAACCTAGACAGGTATTTTACTACAGTGAGAGGGGCCTGTACGTAACTAGACAGGTATTTTACTACAGTGAGAGAGGCCTGTACAAAACTAGTGAGAAGGGCCCGTTAAAACCTAGACAGGTATTTTTCTACAGTGAGAGACTCCTGTAGAAACCTAGACAGGTATTTTACTGCAGTGAGAGGGGCCTGTACATAACCAGACACGTATTTAACTGCAGTTTTAGGGGCCTGTACATAACTAGACAGGTACTTTACTACAGTCAGAGGGGCCTGTACATAACTAGAAAGGTATTTTAGTACAGTGAGAGGGGGCTGTACGTAAAGAGACAGGTATTTTACTACAGTGAGAGGGGCCTGTACATAACTAGACAGATATTTTACTACAGTGAGAGAGGCCTGTACAAAACTAGACAGATATTTTACTACAGTGAGAGGGGCCTGTACATAACTAGACAGATATTTTACTACAGTGAGAGAGGCCTGTACAAAACTAGACAGGTATTTTACTACAGTGAGAGGGGCCTGTACGTAACTAGACAGGTATTTTACTACAGTGAGAGGGGCCTGTACATAACTAGACAGGTATTTTACTACAGTGAGAGGGGCCTGTACGTAACTAGACAGGTATTTTACTACAGTGAGAGAGGCCTGTACAAAACTAGTGAGAAGGGCCTGTAGCGGTGTGCTACACGCAGCGCTAAAATTACGACACGGAGTCGGTAACTGCAGTCAAAGGAAAAAACTTTATTCGAAAATTTCAGCCTCACTTTTAAGCCTCTGTCAACCGGCCCCCCATGGCGCAGAGGCTCCAAAGCTCTGTGCTCGCAAACCCCCGTAGGCTATCTAATTGTGAGTCGGTTCGGATACGCCAGGAAATGGGTCACCACAGGCCCTTACATACCTTGACAGGTATTTTACTACAGTGAGAGGGGCCCGTATAAAGCTAGACAGTTATTTTACTACAGTGAGAGGGGCCTGTACATAACTAGACAGGTATTTTAGTACAGTGAGGAGGGCCCGTTAAAACCTAGACAGGTATTTTACCACAGTTAGAGGGGCCGGTACAAACTTAGACAGGTATTTTACTACAGTGAGAGTGCCCTGTACATAACTAGACAGGTATTTTACTACAGTGAGATGGGCCTGTAAGTAAGTAGACAGGTATTTTACTACAGTGAGAAGGGGCTGTACATAACTAGACAGGTATTTAACTACAGTGAGAAGGGCCTGTACGTAACTAGACAGGTATTTTACTACAGTAAGAGAGGCCTGTACAAAACTAGACAGGTATTTTACTATAGTGAGAGAGGCCTCTACATAACTAGACAGGTATTTTACTACCGTTAGAGGTGCCTGTATATAACTAGACAGGTATTTTAGTACACTGAGAAGGGCCCGTTAAAACCTAGACAGGTATTTTACCACAGTTAGAGGGGCCTGTACAAACTTAGACAGGTATTTTACTACAGTGAGAGTGGCCTGTACATAACTAGACAGGTATTTTACTACAGTGAGATGGGCCTGTAAGTAACTAGACAGGTATTTTACTACAGTGAGAAGGGCTGTACATAACTAGACAGGTATTTTACTATAGTGAGAGGGGCCTGTATGTAAATAGACAGGTATTTTACTACAGTAAGAGAGGCCTGTACAAAACTAGACAGGTATTTTACTATAGTGAGAGAGGCCTCTACATAACTAGACAGGTATTTTACTACAGTGAGATGGGCCTGAAAGTAACTGGACAGGTATTTTACTACAGTGAGAAGGGTCCATTAAAACCTAGACAGGTATTTTACCACAGATAGATGGGCCGGTACAAACGTAGACAGGTGTTTTACTACAGTGAGAGTGGCCTGTACATAACAAGACTGGTACTTTACTACAGTGAGAGGGGCCTGTACATAACTAGACAGGTATTTTACTGCAGTGAGAGGGGCCTGTACATAACTAGACAGGGATTTTATTCAGTAAGAATGGCCCGTTAAAACCTAGACAGGTATTTTACTGCAGTGAGAAGGGCCCTTACATACCTAGACAGGTATTTCACGACAGTGAGTGGGGCCTGTACATAAATAGACAGGTATTTTACTACAGTGAGAGGGGCCCGTACAAACCTAGACAGTTATTTTACTACAGTGAGAGGGGCCTGTACATAACTAGACAGGTATTTTACTACATTGAGAGGGGCCAGTACAAACCTAGACCGGTATTTTACTACAGTAAGAGTGGCCTGTAAATAACTAGACAGGTATTTTACTACAGTTAGAGGTGCCTGTACGTAACTAGACAGGTATTTTAGTACAGTGAGAAGGGCCCGTTTAAACCTAGACAGGTATTTTACCACAGTTAGAGGGGCCGGTCCAAACTTAGACAGGTATTTTACTACAGTAAGAGTGGCATGTACATAACTAGACAGGAATTTTACTACAGTGAGATGGGCCTGTAAGTAACTAGACAGGTATTTTACTACAGTGAGAAGGGGCTGTACATAACTAGACAGGTATTTTACTATAGTGAGAGAGGCCTCTACATAACTACACAGGTATTTTACTACCGTTAGAGGGGCCTGTACATAACTAGACAGGTATGTTACTACAGTGAGAGTGGCCTGTATATAACTAGACAGGTATTTTACTACAGTGAGATGGGCCTGTAAGTAACTAGACAGTTATTTTACTACAGTGAGAAGGGGCTGTACATAACTAGACAGGTATTTTACTGCAGTGAGAGGGTCTTGTACGTAAATAGACAGGTATTTTACTATAGTGAGAGAGGCCTCTACATAACTAGACAGGTATTTTACTACCGTTAGAGGGGCCTGTACATAACTAGACAGGTATGTTACTACAGTGTGAATGGCCCGTTAAAAACCTGACAGGTATTTTACCACAGTCAGAGGGGCCGGTACAAACCTAGACCGGTATTTTACTACAGTAAGAGTGGCCTGTAAATAACTAGACAGGTATTTTACTACAGTGAGATGGGCCTGAAAGTAACTGGACAGGTATTTTACTATAGTGAGAAGGGTCCATTAAAACCTAGACAGGTATTTTACCACAGTTAGAGGGGCCGGTACAAACTTAGACAGGTATTTTACTACAGTGAGAGTGGCCTGTACATAACTAGACAGGTATTTTACTACAGTGAGATGGGCCTGTAAGTAACTAGACAGTTATTTTACTACAATGAGAAGGGGCTGTACATAACTAGACAGGTATTTTACTACAGTGAGAGGGGCCTGTACGTAAATAGACAGGTATTTTACTACAGTAAGAGAGGCCTGTACAAAACTAGACAGGTATTTTACTATAGTGAGAGAGGCCTCTACATAACTAGACAGGTATTTTACTACCGTTAGAGGGGCCTGTACATAAGTAGACAGGTATGTTACTACAGTGTGAATGGCCCATTAAAAACCTGACAGGTATTTTACCACAGTCAGAGGGGCCGGTACAAACCTAGACCGGTATTTTACTACAGTAAGAGTGGCCTGTAAATAACTAGACAGGTATTTTACTACAGTGAGATGGGCCTGAAAGTAACTGGACAGGTATTTTACTACAGTGAGAAGGGTCCATTAAAACCTAGACAGGTATTTTACCACAGTTAGATCGGCCGGTACAAACGTAGACAGGTGTTTTACTACAGTGAGAGTGGCCTGTACATAACAAGACAGGTACTTTACTACAGTGAGAGGGTCCTGTACATAACTAGACAGGTATTTTACTGCAGTGAGAGGGGCCTGTACATAACTAGACAGGTATTTTACTACAGTGAGATGGGCCTGAAAGTAACTGGACAGGTATTTTACTATAGTGAGAAGGGTCCGTTAAAACCTAGACAGGTATTTTACCACAGATAGATGGGCCGTTACAAACGTAGACAGGTGTTTTACTACAGTGAGAGGGGCCTGTACATAACTAGACAGGTATTTTACTGCAGTGAGAGGGGCCTGTACATAACTAGACAGGGATTTTATTCAGTAAGAATGGCCCGTTAAAACCTAGACAGGTATTTTACTGCAGTGAGAAGGGCCCTTACATACCTAGACAGGTATTTCACGACAGTGAGTGGGGCCTGTACATAAATAGACAGGTATTTTACTACAGTGAGAGGGGCCCGTACAAACCTAGACAGTTATTTTACTACAGTGAGAGGGGCCTGTACATAACTAGACAGGTATTTTACTACATTGAGAGGGGCCAGTACAAACCTAGACCGGTATTTTACTACAGTAAGAGTGGCCTGTAAATAACTAGACAGGTATTTTACTACAGTGAGATGGGCCTGAAAGTAACTGGACAGGTATTTTACTATAGTGAGAAGGGCCCGTTAAAACCTAGACAGGTATTTTACCACAGTTAGAGGGGCCGGTACAAACTTAGACAGGTATTTTACTACAGTAAGAGTGGCATGTACATAACTAGACAGGTATTTTACTACAGTGAGATGGGCCTGAAAGTAACTAGACAGGTATTTTACTACAGTGAGAAGGGGCTGTACATAACTAGACAGGTATTTTACTATAGTGAGAGAGGCCTCTACATAACTACACAGGTATTTTACTACCGTTAGAGGGGCCTGTACATAACTAGACAGGTATGTTACTACAGTGAGAGTGGCCTGTATATAACTAGACAGGTATTTTACTACAGTGAGATGGGCCTGTAAGTAACTAGACAGTTATTTTACTACAGTGAGAAGGGGCTGTACATAACTAGACAGGTATTTTACTGCAGTGAGAGGGGCCTGTACGTAAATAGACAGGTATTTTACTATAGTGAGAGAGGCCTCTACATAACTAGACAGGTATGTTACTACAGTGTGAATGGCCCGTTAAAAACCTGACAGGTATTTTACCACAGTCAGAGGGGCCGGTACAAACATAGACCGGTATTTTACTACAGTAAGAGTGGCCTGTAAATAACTAGACAGGTATTTTACTACAGTGAGATGGGCCTGAAAGTAACTGGACAGGTATTTTACTATAGTGAGAAGGGTCCGTTAAAACCTAGACAGGTATTTTACCACAGTTAGAGGGGCCGGTACAAACTTAGACAGGTATTTTACTACAGTGAGAGTGGCCTGTACATAACTAGACAGGTATTTTACTACAGTGAGATGGGCCTGTAAGTAACTAGACAGTTATTTTACTACAGTGAGAAGGGGCTGTACATAACTAGACAGGTATTTTACTACAGTGAGAGGGGCCTGTATGTAAATAGACAGGTATTTTACTACAGTAAGAGAGGCCTGTACAAAACTAGACAGGTATTTTACTATAGTGAGAGAGGCCTCTACATAACTAGACAGGTATTTTACTACTGTTAGAGGGGCCTGTACATAACTAGACAGGTATGTTACTACAGTGTGAATGGCCCGTTAAAAACCTGACAGGTATTTTACCACAGTCAGAGGGGCCGGTACAAACCTAGACCGGTATTTTACTACAGTAAGAGTGGCCTGTAAATAACTAGACAGGTATTTTACTACAGTGAGATGGGCCTGAAAGTAACTGGACAGGTATTTTACTACAGTGAGAAGGGTCCATTAAAACCTAGACAGGTATTTTACCACAGTTAGATCGGCCGGTACAAACGTAGACAGGTGTTTTACTACAGTGAGAGTGGTCTGTACATAACAAGACAGGTACTTTACTACAGTGAGAGGGGCCTGTACATAACTAGACAGGTATTTTACTGCAGTGAGAGGGGCCTGTACATAACTAGACAGGGATTTTATTCAGTAAGAATGGCCCGTTAAAACCTAGACAGGTATTTTACTGCAGTGAGAAGGGCCCTTACATTCCTAGACAGGTATTTCACGACAGTGAGTGGGGCCTGTACATAAATAGACAGGTATTTTACTACAGTGAGATGGGCCTGTAAGTAACTAGACAGTTATTTTACTACAGTGAGAAGGGGCTGTACATAACTAGACAGGTATTTTACTACAGTGAGAGGGGCCTGTACGTAACTAGACAGGTATGTTACTACAGTGTGAATGGCCCGTTAAAAACCTGACAGGTATTTTACCACAGTCAGAGGGGCCTGTACAAACCTAGACCGGTATTTTACTACAGTGAGAAGGGGCTGTACATAACTAGACAGGTATTTTACTACAGTAAGAGTGGCCTGTAAATAACTAGACAGGTATTTTACTACAGTGAGATGGGCCTGAAAGTAACTGGACAGGTATTTTACTACAGTGAGAAGGGTCCATTAAAACCTAGACAGGTATTTTACCACAGTTAGATGGGCCGCTACAAACGTAGACAGGTGTTTTACTACAGTGAGAGTGGCCTGTACAAAACAAGACAGGTACTTTACTACAGTGAGTGGGGCCTGTACATAACTAGACAGGTATTTTACTGCAGTGAGAGGGGCCTGTACATAACTAGACAGGTATTTTACTACTATTAGAGGGGCCTGTACATAACTGGACAGGTATCTTACTACAGTGAGAAGGGCCCGTTAAAACCTAGACAGGTATTTTACCACAGGTAGAGGGGCCGGTACAAACGTAGACAGGTGTTTTACTACAGTAAGAGTGGCCTGTACATAACAAGACAGGTACTTTACTACAGTGAGAGGGTCCTGTACATAACTAGACAGGTATTTTACTGCAGTGAGAGGGGCCTGTACATAACTAGACAGGTATTTTACTACAGTGAGATGGGCCTGAAAGTAACTGGACAGGTATTTTACTATAGTGAGAAGGGTCCGTTAAAACCTAGACAGGTATTTTACCACAGATAGATGGGCCGGTACAAACGTAGACAGGTGTTTTACTACAGTGAGAGGGGCCTGTACATAACTAGACAGGTATTTTACTGCAGTGAGAGGGGCCTGTACATAACTAGACAGGGATTTTATTCAGTAAGAATGGCCCGTTAAAACCTAGACAGGTATTTTACTGCAGTGAGAAGGGCCCTTACATACCTAGACAGGTATTTCACGACAGTGAGTGGGGCCTGTACATAAATAGACAGGTATTTTACTACAGTGAGAGGGGCCCGTACAAACCTAGACAGTTATTTTACTACAGTGAGAGGGGCCTGTACATAACTAGACAGGTATTTTACTACATTGAGAGGGGCTAGTACAAACCTAGACCGGTATTTTACTACAGTAAGAGTGGCCTGTAAATAACTAGACAGGTATTTTACTACAGTGAGATGGGCCTGAAAGTAACTGGACAGGTATTTTACTATAGTGTGAAGGGCCCGTTAAAACTTAGACAGGTATTTTACTACAGTAAGAGTGGCATGTACATAACTAGACAGGTATTTTACTACAGTGAGATGGGCCTGAAAGTAACTAGACAGGTATTTTACTACAGTGAGAAGGGGCTGTACATAACTAGACAGGTATTTTACTATAGTGAGAGAGGCCTCTACATAACTACACAGGTATTTTACTACCGTTAGAGGGGCCTGTACATAACTAGACAGGTATGTTACTACAGTGAGAGTGGCCTGTATATAACTAGACAGGTATTTTACTACAGTGAGATGGGCCTGTAAGTAACTAGACAGTTATTTTACTACAGTGAGAAGGGGCTGTACATAACTAGACAGGTATTTTACTGCAGTGAGAGGGGCCTGTACGTAAATAGACAGGTATTTTACTATAGTGAGAGAGGCCTCTACATAACTAGACAGGTATGTTACTACAGTGTGAATGGCCCGTTAAAAACCTGACAGGTATTCTACCACAGTCAGAGGGGCCGGTACAAACATAGACCGGTATTTTACTACAGTAAGAGTGGCCTGTAAATAACTAGACAGGTATTTTACTACAGTGAGATGGGCCTGAAAGTAACTGGACAGGTATTTTACTATAGTGAGAAGGGTCCGTTAAAACCTAGACAGGTATTTTACCACAGTTAGAGGGGCCGGTACAAACTTAGACAGGTATTTTACTACAGTGAGAGTGGCCTGTACATAACTAGACAGGTATTTTACTACAGTGAGATGGGCCTGTAAGTAACTAGACAGTTATTTTACTACAGTGAGAAGGGGCTGTACATAACTAGACAGGTATTTTACTACAGTGAGAGGGGCCTGTATGTAAATAGACAGGTATTTTACTACAGTAAGAGAGGCCTGTACAAAACTAGACAGGTATTTTACTATAGTGAGAGAGGCCTCTACATAACTAGACAGGTATTTTACTACTGTTAGAGGGGCCTGTACATAACTAGACAGGTATGTTACTACAGTGTGAATGGCCCGTTAAAAACCTGACAGGTATTTTACCACAGTCAGAGGGGCCGGTACAAACCTAGACCGGTATTTTACTACAGTAAGAGTGGCCTGTAAATAACTAGACAGGTATTTTACTACAGTGAGATGGGCCTGAAAGTAACTGGACAGGTATTTTACTACAGTGAGAAGGGTCCATTAAAACCTAGACAGGTATTTTACCACAGTTAGATCGGCCGGTACAAACGTAGACAGGTGTTTTACTACAGTGAGAGTGGTCTGTACATAACAAGACAGGTACTTTACTACAGTGAGAGGGGCCTGTACATAACTAGACAGGTATTTTACTGCAGTGAGAGGGGCCTGTACATAACTAGACAGGGATTTTATTCAGTAAGAATGGCCCGTTAAAACCTAGACAGGTATTTTACTGCAGTGAGAAGGGCCCTTACATTCCTAGACAGGTATTTCACGACAGTGAGTGGGGCCTGTACATAAATAGACAGGTATTTTACTACAGTGAGATGGGCCTGTAAGTAACTAGACAGTTATTTTACTACTGTGAGAAGGGGCTGTACATAACTAGACAGGTATTTTACTACAGTGAGAGGGGCCTGTACGTAACTAGACAGGTATGTTACTACAGTGTGAATGGCCCGTTAAAAACCTGACAGGTATTTTACCACAGTCAGAGGGGCCTGTACAAACCTAGACCGGTATTTTACTACAGTGAGAAGGGGCTGTACATAACTAGACAGGTATTTTACTACAGTAAGAGTGGCCTGTAAATAACTAGACAGGTATTTTACTACAGTGAGATGGGCCTGAAAGTAACTGGACAGGTATTTTACTACAGTGAGAAGGGTCCATTAAAACCTAGACAGGTATTTTACCACAGTTAGATGGGCCGCTACAAACGTAGACAGGTGTTTTACTACAGTGAGAGTGGCCTGTACAAAACAAGACAGGTACTTTACTACAGTGAGTGGGGCCTGTACATAACTAGACAGGTATTTTACTGCAGTGAGAGGGGCCTGTACATAACTAGACAGGTATTTTACTACTATTAGAGGGGCCTGTACATAACTGGACAGGTATCTTACTACAGTGAGAAGGGCCCGTTAAAACCTAGACAGGTATTTTACCACAGGTAGAGGGGCCGGTACAAACGTAGACAGGTGTTTTACTACAGTAAGAGTGGCCTGTACATAACTAGACAGGTACTTTACTACAGTGAGAGGGGCCTGTACATAACTAGACAGGTATTTTACTACAGTGAGAGTGGCCTGTACGTAACTAGACAGGGATTTTCTTCAGTAAGAAGTGCCCGTTAAAACCTAGACAGGTATTTTTCTACAGTGAGAGACTCCTGTAGAAACCTAGACAGGTATTTTACTGCAGTGAGAGGGTCCTGTACATAACCAGACACGTATTTTACTGCAGTTTTAGGGGCCTGTACATAACTAGACAGGTACTTTACTACAGTCAGAGGGGCCTGTACATAACTAGAAAGGTATTTTAGTACAGTGAGAGGGGCCTGTACGTAACTAGACAGGTATTTTACTACAGTGAGAGAGGCCTGTACAAAACTAGTGAGAAGGGCCTGTAGCGGTGTGCTACACGCAGCGCTAAAATTACGACACGGAGTCGGTAACTGCAGTCGAAGGAAAAAACTTTATTCGAAAATTTCAGCCTCACTTTTAAGCCTCTGTCAACCGGCCCCCCATGGCGCAGAGGCTCCAAAGCTCTGTGCTCGCAAACCCCCGTAGGCTATCTAATTGTGAGTCGGTTCAGATACGCCAGGAAATGGGTCACCACAGGCCCTTACATACCTTGACAGGTATTTTACTACAGTGAGAGGGGCCCGTATAAAACTAGACAGTTATTTTACTACAGTGAGAGGGGCCTGTACATAACTAGACAGGTATTTTACTACAGTTAGAGGTGCCTGTACATAACTAGACAGGTATTTTAGTACAGTGAGATGGGCCCGTTAAAACCTAGACAGGTATTTTACCACAGTTAGAGGGGCCAGTACAAACTTAGACAGGTATTTTACTACAGTGAGAGTGGCCTGTACATAACTAGACAGGTATTTTACTACAGTGAGATGGGCCTGTAAGTAAGTAGACAGGTATTTTACTACAGTGAGAAGGGGCTGTACATAACCAGACAGGTATTTTACTACAGTGAGAAGGGCCTGTATGTAAATAGACAGGTATTTTACTACAGTAAGAGAGGCCTGTACAAAACTAGACAGGTATTTTACTATAGTGAGAGAGGCCTCTACATAACTAGACAGGTATTTTACTACCGTTAGAGGGGCCTGTATATAACTAGACAGGTATTTTAGTACACTGAGAAGGGCCCGTTAAAACCTAGACAGGTATTTTACCACAGTTAGAGGGGCCGGTACAAACTTAGACAGGTATTTTACTACAGTGAGAGTGGCCTGTACATAACTAGACAGGTATTTTACTACAGTGAGATGGGCCTGTAAGTAACTAGACAGGTATTTTACTACAGTGAGAAGGGGCTGTACATAACTAGACAGGTATTTTACTGCAGTGAGAGGCGCCTGTACGTAAATAGACAGGTATTTTACTATAGTGAGAGAGGCCTCTACATAACTAGACAGGTATGTTACTACAGTGTGAATGGCCCGTTAAAAACCTGACAGGTATTTTACCACAGTCAGAGGGGCCGGTACAAACATAGACCGGTATTTTACTACAGTAAGAGTGGCCTGTAAATAACTAGACAGGTATTTTACTACAGTGAGATGGGCCTGAAAGTAACTGGACAGGTATTTTACTATAGTGAGAAGGGTCCGTTAAAACCTAGACAGGTATTTTACCACAGTTAGAGGGGCCGGTACAAACTTAGACAGGTATTTTACTACAGTGAGAGTGGCCTGTACATAACTAGACAGGTATTTTACTACAGTGAGATGGGCCTGTAAGTAACTAGACAGTTATTTTACTACAGTGAGAAGGGGCTGTACATAACTAGACAGGTATTTTACTACAGTGAGAGGGGCCTGTATGTAAATAGACAGGTATTTTACTACAGTAAGAGAGGCCTGTACAAAACTAGACAGGTATTTTACTATAGTGAGAGAGGCCTCTACATAACTAGACAGGTATTTTACTACTGTTAGAGGGGCCTGTACATAACTAGACAGGTATGTTACTACAGTGTGAATGGCCCGTTAAAAACCTGACAGGTATTTTACCACAGTCAGAGGGGCCGGTACAAACCTAGACCGGTATTTTACTACAGTAAGAGTGGCCTGTAAATAACTAGACAGGTATTTTACTACAGTGAGATGGGCCTGAAAGTAACTGGACAGGTATTTTACTACAGTGAGAAGGGTCCATTAAAACCTAGACAGGTATTTTACCACAGTTAGATCGGCCGGTACAAACGTAGACAGGTGTTTTACTACAGTGAGAGTGGTCTGTACATAACAAGACAGGTACTTTACTACAGTGAGAGGGGCCTGTACATAACTAGACAGGTATTTTACTGCAGTGAGAGGGGCCTGTACATAACTAGACAGGGATTTTATTCAGTAAGAATGGCCCGTTAAAACCTAGACAGGTATTTTACTGCAGTGAGAAGGGCCCTTACATTCCTAGACAGGTATTTCACGACAGTGAGTGGGGCCTGTACATAAATAGACAGGTATTTTACTACAGTGAGATGGGCCTGTAAGTAACTAGACAGTTATTTTACTACAGTGAGAAGGGGCTGTACATAACTAGACAGGTATTTTACTACAGTGAGAGGGGCCTGTACGTAACTAGACAGGTATGTTACTACAGTGTGAATGGCCCGTTAAAAACCTGACAGGTATTTTACCACAGTCAGAGGGGCCTGTACAAACCTAGACCGGTATTTTACTACAGTGAGAAGGGGCTGTACATAACTAGACAGGTATTTTACTACAGTAAGAGTGGCCTGTAAATAACTAGACAGGTATTTTACTACAGTGAGATGGGCCTGAAAGTAACTGGACAGGTATTTTACTACAGTGAGAAGGGTCCATTAAAACCTAGACAGGTATTTTACCACAGTTAGATGGGCCGCTACAAACGTAGACAGGTGTTTTACTACAGTGAGAGTGGCCTGTACAAAACAAGACAGGTACTTTACTACAGTGAGTGGGGCCTGTACATAACTAGACAGGTATTTTACTGCAGTGAGAGGGGCCTGTACATAACTAGACAGGTATTTTACTACTATTAGAGGGGCCTGTACATAACTGGACAGGTATCTTACTACAGTGAGAAGGGCCCGTTAAAACCTAGACAGGTATTTTACCACAGGTAGAGGGGCCGGTACAAACGTAGACAGGTGTTTTACTACAGTAAGAGTGGCCTGTACATAACTAGACAGGTACTTTACTACAGTGAGAGGGGCCTGTACATAACTAGACAGGTATTTTACTACAGTGAGAGTGGCCTGTACGTAACTAGACAGGGATTTTCTTCAGTAAGAAGTGCCCGTTAAAACCTAGACAGGTATTTTTCTACAGTGAGAGACTCCTGTAGAAACCTAGACAGGTATTTTACTGCAGTGAGAGGGTCCTGTACATAACCAGACACGTATTTTACTGCAGTTTTAGGGGCCTGTACATAACTAGACAGGTACTTTACTACAGTCAGAGGGGCCTGTACATAACTAGAAAGGTATTTTACTACAGTGAGAGGGGCCTGTACGTAACTAGACAGGTATTTTACTACAGTGAGAGAGGCCTGTACAAAACTAGTGAGAAGGGCCTGTAGCGGTGTGCTACACGCAGCGCTAAAATTACGACACGGAGTCGGTAACTGCAGTCGAAGGAAAAAACTTTATTCGAAAATTTCAGCCTCACTTTTAAGCCTCTGTCAACCGGCCCCCCATGGCGCAGAGGCTCCAAAGCTCTGTGCTCGCAAACCCCCGTAGGCTATCTAATTGTGAGTCGGTTCAGATACGCCAGGAAATGGGTCACCACAGGCCCTTACATACCTTGACAGGTATTTTACTACAGTGAGAGGGGCCCGTATAAAACTAGACAGTTATTTTACTACAGTGAGAGGGGCCTGTACATAACTAGACAGGTATTTTACTACAGTTAGAGGTGCCTGTACATAACTAGACAGGTATTTTAGTACAGTGAGATGGGCCCGTTAAAACCTAGACAGGTATTTTACCACAGTTAGAGGGGCCAGTACAAACTTAGACAGGTATTTTACTACAGTGAGAGTGGCCTGTACATAACTAGACAGGTATTTTACTACAGTGAGATGGGCCTGTAAGTAAGTAGACAGGTATTTTACTACAGTGAGAAGGGGCTGTACATAACCAGACAGGTATTTTACTACAGTGGGAGGGGCCTGTATGTAAATAGACAGGTATTTTACTATAGTGAGAGAGGCCTCTACATAACTAGACAGGTATTTTACTACCGTTAGAGGGGCCTGTACATAACTAGACAGGTATGTTACTACAGTGTGAATGGCCCGTTAAAAACCTGACAGGTATTTTACCACAGTCAGAGGGGCCGGTACAAACCTAGACCGGTATTTTACTACAGTAAGAGTGGCCTGTAAATAACTAGACAGGTATTTTACTACAGTGAGATGGGCCTGAAAGTAACTGGACAGGTATTTTACTACAGTGAGAAGGGTCCATTAAAACCTAGACAGGTATTTTACCACAGTTAGATGGGCCGGTACAAACGTAGACAGGTGTTTTACTACAGTGAGAGTGGCCTGTACAAAACAAGACAGGTACTTTACTACAGTGAGAGGGGCCTGTACATAACTAGACAGGTATTTTACTGCAGTGAGAGGGGCCTGTACATAACTAGACAGGGATTTTATTCAGTAAGAATGGCCCGTTAAAACCTAGACAGGTATTTTACTGCAGTGAGAAGAGCCCTTACATATCTAGACAGGTATTTCACGACAGTGAGTGGGGCCTGTACATAAATAGACAGGTATTTTACTACAGTGAGAGGGGCCCGTACAAACCTAGACAGTTATTTTACTACAGTGAGACTGGCCTGTACATAACAAGACAGGTACTTTACTACAGTGAGAGGGGCCTGTACATAACTAGACAGGTATTTTACTGCAGTGAGAGGGGCCTGTACATAACTAGACAGGGATTTTATTCAGTAAGAATGGCCCGTTAAAACCTAGACAGGTATTTTACTGCAGTGAGAAGGGCTCTTAAATACCTAGACAGGTATTTCACGACAGTGAGTGGGGCCAGTACATAAATAGACAGGTATTTTACTACAGTGAGAGGGGCCCGTACAAACCTAGACAGTTATTTTACTACAGTGAGAGGGGCCTGTACATAACTAGACAGGTATTTTACTACATTGAGAGGGGCCAGTACAAACCTAGACCGGTATTTTACTACAGTAAGAGTGGCCTGTAAATAACTAGACAGGTATTTTACTACAGTGAGATGGGCCTGTAAGTAACTAGACAGGTATTTTACTACAGTGAGAAGGGGCTGTACATAACTAGACAGGTATTTTACTATAGTGAGAGAGGCCTCTACATAACTAGACAGGTATTTTACTACCGTTAGAGGGGCCTGTACATAACTAGACAGCTATGTTACTACAGTGAGAGTGGCCTGTACATAACTAGACAGGTATTTTACTACAGTGAGATGGGCCTGTAAGTAACTAGACTGTTATTTTACTACAGTGAGAAGGGGCTGTACATAACTAGACAGGTATTTTACTACAGTGAGAGGGGCCTGTACGTAAATAGACAGGTATTTTACTATAGTGAGAGAGTCCTCTACATAACTAGACAGGTATTTTACTACCGTTAGAGGGGCCTGTACATAACTAGACAGGTATTTTACTACAGTGAGATGGGCCTGAAAGTAACTGGACAGGTATTTTACTATAGTGAGAAGGGTCCGTTAAAACCTAGACAGGTATTTTACCACAGTCAGAGGGGCCGGTACAAACCTAGACCGGTATTTTACTACAGTAAGAGTGGCCTGTAAATAACTAGACAGGTATTTTACTACAGTGAGATGGGCCTGAAAGTAACTGGACAGGTATTTTACTATAGTGAGAAGGGTCCGTTAAAACCTAGACAGGTATTTTACCACAGTTAGAGGGGCCGGTACAAACTAAGACAGGTATTTATTACAGTGAGAGTGGCCTGTACATAACAAGACAGGTACTTTACTACAGTGAGAGGGGCCTGTACATAACTAGACAGGTATTTTACTGCAGTGAGAGGGGCCTGTACATAACTAGACAGGGATTTTATTCAGTAAGAATGGCCCGTTAAAACCTAGACAGGTATTTTACTGCAGTGAGAAGGGCCCTTACATACCTAGACAGGTATTTCACGACAGTGAGTGGGGCCTGTACATAAATAGACAGTTATTTTACTACAGTGAGAGGGGCCTGTACATAAATAGACAGGTATTTTACTACAGTGAGAGTGGCCCGTACATACCTAGACAGGTATTTCACGACAGTGAGTGGGGCCTGTACATAAATAGACAGTTATTTTACTACAGTGAGAGGGGCCTGTACATAACTAGACAGGTATTTTACTACATTGAGAGGGGCCAGTACAAACCTAGACCGGTATTTTACTACAGTAAGAGTGGCCTGTAAATAACTAGACAGGTATTTTACTACAGTGAGAAGGGGCTGTACATAACTAGACAGGTATTTTACTACAGTGAGAGGGGCCTGTACGTAACTAGACAGGTATGTTACTACAGTGTGAATGGCCCGTTAAAAACCTGACAGGTATTTTACCACAGGTAGAGGGGCCGGTACAAACGTAGACAGGTGTTTTACTACAGTAAGAGTGGCCTGTACATAACTAGACAGGTATTTTACTACAGTGAGTATGGCCTGTACATAACTAGACAGGAATTTTCTTCAGTAAGAAGTGCCCGTTAAAACCTAGACAGGTATTTTTCTACAGTGAGAGACTCCTGTAGAAACCTAGACAGGTATTTTACTGCAGTGAGAGGGGCCTGTACATAACTAGACAGGGATTTTATTCAGTAAGAATGGCCCGTTAAAACCTAGACAGGTATTTTACTGCAGTGAGAAGAGCCCTTACATATCTAGACAGGTATTTCACGACAGTGAGTGGGGCCTGTACATAAATAGACAGGTATTTTACTACAGTGAGAGGGGCCCGTACAAACCTAGACAGTTATTTTACTACAGTGAGACTGGCCTGTACATAACAAGACAGGTACTTTACTACAGTGAGAGGGGCCTGTACATTACTAGACAGGTATTTTACTGCAGTGAGAGGGGCCTGTACATAACTAGACAGGGATTTTATTCAGTAAGAATGGCCCGTTAAAACCTAGACAGGTATTTTACTGCAGTGAGAAGGGCTCTTAGTACCTAGACAGGTATTTCACGACAGTGAGTGGGGCCAGTACATAAATAGACAGGTATTTTACTACAGTGAGAGGGGCCCGTACAAACCTAGACAGTTATTTTACTACAGTGAGAGGGGCCTGTACATAACTAGACAGGTATTTTACTACATTGAGAGGGGCCAGTACAAACCTAGACCGGTATTTTACTACAGTAAGAGTGGCCTGTAAATAACTAGACAGGTATTTTACTACAGTGAGATGGGCCTGTAAGTAACTAGACAGGTATTTTACTACAGTGAGAAGGGGCTGTACATAACTAGACAGGTATTTTACTATAGTGAGAGAGGCCTCTACATAACTAGACAGGTATTTTACTACCGTTAGAGGGGCCTGTACATAACTAGACAGGTATGTTACTACAGTGAGAGTGGCCTGTACATAACTAGACAGGTATTTTACTACAGTGAGATGGGCCTGTAAGTAACTAGACAGTTATTTTACTACAGTGAGAAGGGGCTGTACATAACTAGACAGGTATTTTACTACAGTGAGAGGTGCCTGTACGTAAATAGACAGGTATTTTACTACAGTAAGAGAGGCCTGTACAAAACTAGACAGGTATTTTACTATAGTGAGAGAGGCCTCTACATAACTAGAATGGTATTTTACTACCGTTAGTGGGGCCTGTACATAACTAGACAGGTATGTTACTACAGTGTGAATGGCCCGTTAAAAACCTGACAGGTATTTTACCACAGTCAGAGGGGCCGGTACCAACCTAGACCGGTATTTTACTACAGTAAGAGTGGCCTGTAAATAACTAGACAGGTATTTTACTACAGTGAGATGGGCCTGAAAGTAACTGGACAGGTATTTTACTACAGTGAGAAGGGTCCATTAAAACCTAGACAGGTATTTTACCACAGTTAGATGGGCCGGTACAAACGTAGACAGGTGTTTTACTACAGTGAGAGTGGCCTGTACATAACAAGACAGGTACTTTACTACAGTGAGAGGGGCCTGTACATAACTAGACAGGTATTTTACTGCAGTGAGAGGGGCCTGTACATAACTAGACAGGGATTTTATTCAGTAAGAATGGCCCGTTAAAACCTAGACAGGTATTTTACTGCAGTGAGAAGGGCCCTTACATACCTAGACAGGTATTTCACGACAGTGAGTGGGGCCTGTACATAAATAGACAGGTATTTTACTACAGTGAGATGGGCCTGTAAGTAACTAGACAGTTATTTTACTACAGTGAGAAGGGGCTGTACATAACTAGACAGGTATTTTACTACAGTGAGAGGGGCCTGTACGTAACTAGACAGGTATGTTACTACAGTGTGAATGGCCCGTTAAAAACCTGACAGGTATTTTACCACAGGTAGAGGGGCCGGTACAAACGTAGACAGGTGTTTTACTACAGTAAGAGTGGCCTGTACATAACTAGACAGGTATTTTACTACAGTGAGAGTGGCCTGTACATAACTAGACAGGAATTTTCTTCAGTAAGAAGTGCCCGTTAAAACCTAGACAGGTATTTTTCTACAGTGAGAGACTCCTGTAGAAACCTAGACAGGTATTTTACTGCAGTGAGAGGGGCCTGTACATAACCAGACACGTATTTTACTGCAGTTTTAGGGGCCTGTACATAACTAGACAGGTACTTTACTACAGTCAAGAGGGGCCTGTACATAACTAGAAAGGTATTTTAGTACAGTGAGAGGGGGCTGTACGTAAATAGACAGGTATTTTACTACATTGAGAGGGGCCTGTACATAAAGAGACAGGTATTTTACTACAGTGAGAGGGGCCTGTACATAACTAGACAGAAATTTTACTACAGTGAGAGAGGCCTGTACAAAACTAGACAGATATTTTACTACAGTGAGAGGGGCCTGTACATAACTAGACAGATATTTTACTACAGTGAGAGAGGCCTGCACAAAACTAGACAGGTATTTTACTACAGTGAGAGGGGCCTGTACGTAACTAGACAGGTATTTTACTACAGTGAGAGAAGCCTGTACAAAACTAGACAGGTAGTTTACTACAGTGAGAGGGGCCTGTACATAACTAGACAGATATTTTACTACAGTGAGAGAGGCCTGTACAAAACTAGACAGGTATTTTACTACAGTGAGAGAGGCCTGTACAAAACTAGTGAGAAGGGCCTGTAGCGGTGTGCTACACGCAGCGCTAAAATTACGACACGGAGTCGGTAACTGCAGTCGAAGGAAAAAACTTTATTCAAAAATTTCAGCCTCACTTTTAAGCCTCTGTCAACCGGCCCCCCATGGCGCAGAGGCTCCAAAGCTCTGTGCTCGCAAACCCCTGTAGGCTATCTAATTGTGAGTCGGTTCGGATACGCCAGGAAATGGGTCACCACAGGCCCTTACATACCTTGACAGGTATTTTACTACAGTGAGAGGGGCCCGTATAAAACTAGACAGTTATTTTACTACAGTGAGAGGGGCCTGTACATAACTAGACAGGTATTTTAATACAGTTAGAGGTGCCTGTACATAACTAGACAGGTATTTTAGTACAGTGAGAAGGGCCCGTTAAAACCTAGACAGGTATTTTACCACAGTTAGAGGGGCCGGTACAAACTTAGACAGGTATTTTACTACAGTGAGAGTGGCCTGTACATAACTAGACAGGTATTTTACTACAGTGAGATGGGCCTGTAAGTAACTAGACAGGTATTTTACTACAGTGAGAAGGGGTTGTACATAACTAGACAGGTATTTTACTACAGTGAGAGGGGCCTGTATGTAAATAGACAGGTATTTTACTACAGTAAGAGAGGCCTGTACAAAACTAGACAGGTATTTTACTATAGTGAGAGAGGCCTCTACATAACTAGACAGGTATTTCACTACCGTTAGAGGGGCCTGTACATAACTAGACAGGTATGTTACTACAGTGTGAATGGCCCGTTAAAAACCTGACAGGTAATTTACCACAGTCAGAGGGGCCGGTACAAACCTAGACCGGTATTTTACTACAGTAAGAGTGGCCTGTAAATAACTAGACAGGTATTTTACTACAGTGAGATGGGCCTGAAAGTAACTGGACAGGTATTTTACTACAGTGAGAAGGGTCCATTAAAACCTAGACAGGTATTTTACCACAGTTAGATGGGCCGGTACAAACGTAGACAGGTGTTTATTACAGTGAGAGTGGCCTGTACATAACAAGACAGGTACTTTACTACAGTGAGAGGGGCCTGTACATAACTAGACAGGTATTTTACTGCAGTGAGAGGGGCCTGTACATAACTAGACAGGGATTTTATTGAGTAAGAATGGCCCGTTAAAACCTAGACAGGTATTTTACTGCAGTGAGAAGGGCTCTTAAATACCTAGACAGGTATTTCACTACAGTGAGTGGGGCCAGTACATAAATAGACAGGTATTTTACTACAGTGAGAGGGGCCCGTACAAACCTAGACAGTTATTTTACTACAGTGAGAGGGGCCTGTACATAACTAGACAGGTATTTTACTACATTGAGAGGGGCCAGTACAAACCTAGACCGGTATTTTACTACAGTAAGAGTGGCCTGTAAATAACTAGACAGGTATTTTACTACAGTGAGATGGGCCTGTAAGTAACTAGACAGGTATTTTACTGCAGTGAGAAGGGCTCTTAGTACCTAGACAGGTATTTCACGACAGTGAGTGGGGCCAGTACATAAATAGACAGGTATTTTACTACAGTGAGAGGGGCCCGTACAAACCTAGACAGTTATTTTACTACAGTGAGAGGGGCCTGTACATAACTAGACAGGTATTTTACTACATTGAGAGGGGCCAGTACAAACCTAGACCGGTATTTTACTACAGTAAGAGTGGCCTGTAAATAACTAGACAGGTATTTTACTACAGTGAGATGGGCCTGTAAGTAACTAGACAGGTATTTTACTACAGTGAGAAGGGGCTGTACATAACTAGACAGGTATTTTACTATAGTGAGAGAGGCCTCTACATAACTAGACAGGTATTTTACTACCGTTAGAGGGGCCTGTACATAACTAGACAGGTATGTTACTACAGTGAGAGTGGCCTGTACATAACTAGACAGGTATTTTACTACAGTGAGATGGGCCTGTAAGTAACTAGACAGTTATTTTACTACAGTGAGAAGGGGCTGTACATAACTAGACAGGTATTTTACTACAGTGAGAGGTGCCTGTACGTAAATAGACAGGTATTTTACTACAGTAAGAGAGGCCTGTACAAAACTAGACAGGTATTTTACTATAGTGAGAGAGGCCTCTACATAACTAGAATGGTATTTTACTACCGTTAGTGGGGCCTGTACATAACTAGACAGGTATGTTACTACAGTGTGAATGGCCCGTTAAAAACCTGACAGGTATTTTACCACAGTCAGAGGGGCCGGTACCAACCTAGACCGGTATTTTACTACAGTAAGAGTGGCCTGTAAATAACTAGACAGGTATTTTACTACAGTGAGATGGGCCTGAAAGTAACTGGACAGGTATTTTACTACAGTGAGAAGGGTCCATTAAAACCTAGACAGGTATTTTACCACAGTTAGATGGGCCGGTACAAACGTAGACAGGTGTTTTACTACAGTGAGAGTGGCCTGTACATAACAAGACAGGTACTTTACTACAGTGAGAGGGGCCTGTACATAACTAGACAGGTATTTTACTGCAGTGAGAGGGGCCTGTACATAACTAGACAGGGATTTTATTCAGTAAGAATGGCCCGTTAAAACCTAGACAGGTATTTTACTGCAGTGAGAAGGGCCCTTACATACCTAGACAGGTATTTCACGACAGTGAGTGGGGCCTGTACATAAATAGACAGGTATTTTACTACAGTGAGATGGGCCTGTAAGTAACTAGACAGTTATTTTACTACAGTGAGAAGGGGCTGTACATAACTAGACAGGTATTTTACTACAGTGAGAGGGGCCTGTACGTAACTAGACAGGTATGTTACTACAGTGTGAATGGCCCGTTAAAAACCTGACAGGTATTTTACCACAGGTAGAGGGGCCGGTACAAACGTAGACAGGTGTTTTACTACAGTAAGAGTGGCCTGTACATAACTAGACAGGTATTTTACTACAGTGAGAGTGGCCTGTACATAACTAGACAGGAATTTTCTTCAGTAAGAAGTGCCCGTTAAAACCTAGACAGGTATTTTTCTACAGTGAGAGACTCCTGTAGAAACCTAGACAGGTATTTTACTGCAGTGAGAGGGGCCTGTACATAACCAGACACGTATTTTACTGCAGTTTTAGGGGCCTGTACATAACTAGACAGGTACTTTACTACAGTCAAGAGGGGCCTGTACATAACTAGAAAGGTATTTTAGTACAGTGAGAGGGGGCTGTACGTAAATAGACAGGTATTTTACTACATTGAGAGGGGCCTGTACATAAAGAGACAGGTATTTTACTACAGTGAGAGGGGCCTGTACATAACTAGACAGAAATTTTACTACAGTGAGAGAGGCCTGTACAAAACTAGACAGATATTTTACTACAGTGAGAGGGGCCTGTACATAACTAGACAGATATTTTACTACAGTGAGAGAGGCCTGCACAAAACTAGACAGGTATTTTACTACAGTGAGAGGGGCCTGTACGTAACTAGACAGGTATTTTACTACAGTGAGAGAAGCCTGTACAAAACTAGACAGGTAGTTTACTACAGTGAGAGGGGCCTGTACATAACTAGACAGATATTTTACTACAGTGAGAGAGGCCTGTACAAAACTAGACAGGTATTTTACTACAGTGAGAGAGGCCTGTACAAAACTAGTGAGAAGGGCCTGTAGCGGTGTGCTACACGCAGCGCTAAAATTACGACACGGAGTCGGTAACTGCAGTCGAAGGAAAAAACTTTATTCAAAAATTTCAGCCTCACTTTTAAGCCTCTGTCAACCGGCCCCCCATGGCGCAGAGGCTCCAAAGCTCTGTGCTCGCAAACCCCTGTAGGCTATCTAATTGTGAGTCGGTTCGGATACGCCAGGAAATGGGTCACCACAGGCCCTTACATACCTTGACAGGTATTTTACTACAGTGAGAGGGGCCCGTATAAAACTAGACAGTTATTTTACTACAGTGAGAGGGGCCTGTACATAACTAGACAGGTATTTTAATACAGTTAGAGGTGCCTGTACATAACTAGACAGGTATTTTAGTACAGTGAGAAGGGCCCGTTAAAACCTAGACAGGTATTTTACCACAGTTAGAGGGGCCGGTACAAACTTAGACAGGTATTTTACTACAGTGAGAGTGGCCTGTACAAAACAAGACAGGTACTTTACTACAGTGAGAGGGGCCTGTACATAACTAGACAGGTATTTTACTGCAGTGAGAGGGGCCTGTACATAACTAGACAGGGATTTTATTCAGTAAGAATGGCCCGTTAAAACCTAGACAGGTATTTTACTGCAGTGAGAAGGGCCCTTACATACCTAGACAGGTATTTCACGACAGTGAGTGGGGCCTGTACATAAATAGACAGGTATTTTACTACAGTGAGATGGGCCTGTAAGTAACTAGACAGTTATTTTACTACAGTGAGAAGGGGCTGTACATAACTAGACAGGTATTTTACTACAGTGAGAGGGGCCTGTACGTAACTAGACAGGTATGTTACTACAGTGTGAATGGCCCGTTAAAAACCTGACAGGTATTTTACCACAGGTAGAGGGGCCGGTACAAACGTAGACAGGTGTTTTACTACAGTAAGAGTGGCCTGTACATAACTAGACAGGTATTTTACTACAGTGAGAGTGGCCTGTACATAACTAGACAGGAATTTTCTTCAGTAAGAAGTGCCCGTTAAAACCTAGACAGGTATTTTTCTACAGTGAGAGACTCCTGTAGAAACCTAGACAGGTATTTTACTGCAGTGAGAGGGGCCTGTACATAACCAGACACGTATTTTACTGCAGTTTTAGGGGCCTGTACATAACTAGACAGGTACTTTACTACAGTCAAGAGGGGCCTGTACATAACTAGAAAGGTATTTTAGTACAGTGAGAGGGGGCTGTACGTAAATAGACAGGTATTTTACTACATTGAGAGGGGCCTGTACATAAAGAGACAGGTATTTTACTACAGTGAGAGGGGCCTGTACATAACTAGACAGAAATTTTACTACAGTGAGAGAGGCCTGTACAAAACTAGACAGATATTTTACTACAGTGAGAGGGGCCTGTACATAACTAGACAGATATTTTACTACAGTGAGAGAGGCCTGCACAAAACTAGACAGGTATTTTACTACAGTGAGAGGGGCCTGTACGTAACTAGACAGGTATTTTACTACAGTGAGAGAAGCCTGTACAAAACTAGACAGGTAGTTTACTACAGTGAGAGGGGCCTGTACATAACTAGACAGATATTTTACTACAGTGAGAGAGGCCTGTACAAAACTAGACAGGTATTTTACTACAGTGAGAGAGGCCTGTACAAAACTAGTGAGAAGGGCCTGTAGCGGTGTGCTACACGCAGCGCTAAAATTACGACACGGAGTCGGTAACTGCAGTCGAAGGAAAAAACTTTATTCAAAAATTTCAGCCTCACTTTTAAGCCTCTGTCAACCGGCCCCCCATGGCGCAGAGGCTCCAAAGCTCTGTGCTCGCAAACCCCTGTAGGCTATCTAATTGTGAGTCGGTTCGGATACGCCAGGAAATGGGTCACCACAGGCCCTTACATACCTTGACAGGTATTTTACTACAGTGAGAGGGGCCCGTATAAAACTAGACAGTTATTTTACTACAGTGAGAGGGGCCTGTACATAACTAGACAGGTATTTTAATACAGTTAGAGGTGCCTGTACATAACTAGACAGGTATTTTAGTACAGTGAGAAGGGCCCGTTAAAACCTAGACAGGTATTTTACCACAGTTAGAGGGGCCGGTACAAACTTAGACAGGTATTTTACTACAGTGAGAGTGGCCTGTACATAACTAGACAGGTATTTTACTACAGTGAGATGGGCCTGTAAGTAACTAGACAGGTATTTTACTACAGTGAGAAGGGGTTGTACATAACTAGACAGGTATTTTACTACAGTGAGAGGGGCCTGTATGTAAATAGACAGGTATTTTACTACAGTAAGAGAGGCCTGTACAAAACTAGACAGGTATTTTACTATAGTGAGAGAGGCCTCTACATAACTAGACAGGTATTTCACTACCGTTAGAGGGGCCTGTACATAACTAGACAGGTATGTTACTACAGTGTGAATGGCCCGTTAAAAACCTGACAGGTAATTTACCACAGTCAGAGGGGCCGGTACAAACCTAGACCGGTATTTTACTACAGTAAGAGTGGCCTGTAAATAACTAGACAGGTATTTTACTACAGTGAGATGGGCCTGAAAGTAACTGGACAGGTATTTTACTACAGTGAGAAGGGTCCATTAAAACCTAGACAGGTATTTTACCACAGTTAGATGGGCCGGTACAAACGTAGACAGGTGTTTATTACAGTGAGAGTGGCCTGTACATAACAAGACAGGTACTTTACTACAGTGAGAGGGGCCTGTACATAACTAGACAGGTATTTTACTGCAGTGAGAGGGGCCTGTACATAACTAGACAGGGATTTTATTCAGTAAGAATGGCCCGTTAAAACCTAGACAGGTATTTTACTGCAGTGAGAAGGGCTCTTAAATACCTAGACAGGTATTTCACGACAGTGAGTGGGGCCAGTACATAAATAGACAGGTATTTTACTACAGTGAGAGGGGCCCGTACAAACCTAGACAGTTATTTTACTACAGTGAGAGGGGCCTGTACATAACTAGACAGGTATTTTACTACATTGAGAGGGGCCAGTACAAACCTAGACCGGTATTTTACTACAGTAAGAGTGGCCTGTAAATAACTAGACAGGTATTTTACTACAGTGAGATGGGCCTGTAAGTAACTAGACAGGTATTTTACTACAGTGAGAAGGGGCTGTACATAACTAGACAGGTATTTTACTATAGTGAGAGAGGCCTCTACATAACTAGACAGGTATTTTACTACCGTTAGAGGGGCCTGTACATAACTAGACAGCTATGTTACTACAGTGAGAGTGGCCTGTACATAACTAGACAGGTATTTTACTACAGTGAGATGGGCCTGTAAGTAACTAGACTGTTATTTTACTACAGTGAGAAGGGGCTGTACATAACTAGACAGGTATTTTACTACAGTGAGAGGGGCCTGTACGTAAATAGACAGGTATTTTACTATAGTGAGAGAGTCCTCTACATAACTAGACAGGTATTTTACTACCGTTAGAGGGGCCTGTACATAACTAGACAGGTATTTTACTACAGTGAGATGGGCCTGAAAGTAACTGGACAGGTATTTTACTATAGTGAGAAGGGTCCGTTAAAACCTAGACAGGTATTTTACCACAGTCAGAGGGGCCGGTACAAACCTAGACCGGTATTTTACTACAGTAAGAGTGGCCTGTAAATAACTAGACAGGTATTTTACTACAGTGAGATGGGCCTGAAAGTAACTGGACAGGTATTTTACTATAGTGAGAAGGGTCCGTTAAAACCTAGACAGGTATTTTACCACAGTTAGAGGGGCCGGTACAAACTAAGACAGGTATTTATTACAGTGAGAGTGGCCTGTACATAACAAGACAGGTACTTTACTACAGTGAGAGGGGCCTGTACATAACTAGACAGGTATTTTACTGCAGTGAGAGGGGCCTGTACATAACTAGACAGGGATTTTATTCAGTAAGAATGGCCCGTTAAAACCTAGACAGGTATTTTACTGCAGTGAGAAGGGCCCTTACATACCTAGACAGGTATTTCACGACAGTGAGTGGGGCCTGTACATAAATAGACAGTTATTTTACTACAGTGAGAGGGGCCTGTACATAAATAGACAGGTATTTTACTACAGTGAGAGTGGCCCGTACATACCTAGACAGGTATTTCACGACAGTGAGTGGGGCCTGTACATAAATAGACAGTTATTTTACTACAGTGAGAGGGGCCTGTACATAACTAGACAGGTATTTTACTACATTGAGAGGGGCCAGTACAAACCTAGACCGGTATTTTACTACACTAAGAGTGGCCTGTAAATAACTAGACAGGTATTTTACTACAGTGAGAAGGGGCTGTACATAACTAGACAGGTATTTTACTACAGTGAGAGGGGCCTGTACGTAACTAGACAGGTATGTTACTACAGTGTGAATGGCCCGTTAAAAACCTGACAGGTATTTTACCACAGGTAGAGGGGCCGGTACAAACGTAGACAGGTGTTTTACTACAGTAAGAGTGGCCTGTACATAACTAGACAGGTATTTTACTACAGTGAGTGTGGCCTGTACATAACTAGACAGGAATTTTCTTCAGTAAGAAGTGCCCGTTAAAACCTAGACAGGTATTTTTCTACAGTGAGAGACTCCTGTAGAAACCTAGACAGGTATTTTACTGCAGTGAGAGGGGCCTGTACATAACTAGACAGGGATTTTATTCAGTAAGAATGGCCCGTTAAAACCTAGACAGGTATTTTACTGCAGTGAGAAGAGCCCTTACATATCTAGACAGGTATTTCACGACAGTGAGTGGGGCCTGTACATAAATAGACAGGTATTTTACTACAGTGAGAGGGGCCCGTACAAACCTAGACAGTTATTTTACTACAGTGAGACTGGCCTGTACATAACAAGACAGGTACTTTACTACAGTGAGAGGGGCCTGTACATTACTAGACAGGTATTTTACTGCAGTGAGAGGGGCCTGTACATAACTAGACAGGGATTTTATTCAGTAAGAATGGCCCGTTAAAACCTAGACAGGTATTTTACTGCAGTGAGAAGGGCTCTTAGTACCTAGACAGGTATTTCACGACAGTGAGTGGGGCCAGTACATAAATAGACAGGTATTTTACTACAGTGAGAGGGGCCCGTACAAACCTAGACAGTTATTTTACTACAGTGAGAGGGGCCTGTACATAACTAGACAGGTATTTTACTACATTGAGAGGGGCCAGTACAAACCTAGACCGGTATTTTACTACAGTAAGAGTGGCCTGTAAATAACTAGACAGGTATTTTACTACAGTGAGAAGGGGCTGTACATAACTAGACAGGTATTTTACTACAGTGAGAGGGGCCTGTACGTAACTAGACAGGTATGTTACTACAGTGTGAATGGCCAGTTAAAAACCTGACAGGTATTTTACCACAGGTAGAGGGGCCGGTACAAACGTAGACAGGTGTTTTACTACAGTAAGAGTGGCCTGTACATAACTAGACAGGTATTTTACTACAGTGAGTGTGGCCTGTACATAACTAGACAGGAATTTTCTTCAGTAAGAAGTGCCCGTTAAAACCTAGACAGGTATTTTACTGCAGTGAGAAGGGCCCTTACATACCTAGACAGGTATTTCACGACAGTGAGTGGGGCCTGTACATAAATAGACAGGTATTTTACTACAGTGAGATGGGCCTGTAAGTAACTAGACAGTTATTTTACTACAGTGAGAAGGGGCTGTACATAACTAGACAGGTATTTTACTACAGTGAGAGGGGCCTGTACGTAACTAGACAGGTATGTTACTACAGTGTGAATGGCCCGTTAAAAACCTGACAGGTATTTTACCACAGGTAGAGGGGCCGGTACAAACGTAGACAGGTGTTTTACTACAGTAAGAGTGGCCTGTACATAACTAGACAGGTATTTTACTACAGTGAGAGTGGCCTGTACATAACTAGACAGGAATTTTCTTCAGTAAGAAGTGCCCGTTAAAACCTAGACAGGTATTTTTCTACAGTGAGAGACTCCTGTAGAAACCTAGACAGGTATTTTACTGCAGTGAGAGGGGCCTGTACATAACCAGACACGTATTTTACTGCAGTTTTAGGGGCCTGTACATAACTAGACAGGTACTTTACTACAGTCAAGAGGGGCCTGTACATAACTAGAAAGGTATTTTAGTACAGTGAGAGGGGGCTGTACGTAAATAGACAGGTATTTTACTACATTGAGAGGGGCCTGTACATAAAGAGACAGGTATTTTACTACAGTGAGAGGGGCCTGTACATAACTAGACAGAAATTTTACTACAGTGAGAGAGGCCTGTACAAAACTAGACAGATATTTTACTACAGTGAGAGGGGCCTGTACATAACTAGACAGATATTTTACTACAGTGAGAGAGGCCTGCACAAAACTAGACAGGTATTTTACTACAGTGAGAGGGGCCTGTACGTAACTAGACAGGTATTTTACTACAGTGAGAGAAGCCTGTACAAAACTAGACAGGTAGTTTACTACAGTGAGAGGGGCCTGTACATAACTAGACAGATATTTTACTACAGTGAGAGAGGCCTGTACAAAACTAGACAGGTATTTTACTACAGTGAGAGAGGCCTGTACAAAACTAGTGAGAAGGGCCTGTAGCGGTGTGCTACACGCAGCGCTAAAATTACGACACGGAGTCGGTAACTGCAGTCGAAGGAAAAAACTTTATTCAAAAATTTCAGCCTCACTTTTAAGCCTCTGTCAACCGGCCCCCCATGGCGCAGAGGCTCCAAAGCTCTGTGCTCGCAAACCCCTGTAGGCTATCTAATTGTGAGTCGGTTCGGATACGCCAGGAAATGGGTCACCACAGGCCCTTACATACCTTGACAGGTATTTTACTACAGTGAGAGGGGCCCGTATAAAACTAGACAGTTATTTTACTACAGTGAGAGGGGCCTGTACATAACTAGACAGGTATTTTAATACAGTTAGAGGTGCCTGTACATAACTAGACAGGTATTTTAGTACAGTGAGAAGGGCCCGTTAAAACCTAGACAGGTATTTTACCACAGTTAGAGGGGCCGGTACAAACTTAGACAGGTATTTTACTACAGTGAGAGTGGCCTGTACATAACTAGACAGGTATTTTACTACAGTGAGATGGGCCTGTAAGTAACTAGACAGGTATTTTACTACAGTGAGAAGGGGTTGTACATAACTAGACAGGTATTTTACTACAGTGAGAGGGGCCTGTATGTAAATAGACAGGTATTTTACTACAGTAAGAGAGGCCTGTACAAAACTAGACAGGTATTTTACTATAGTGAGAGAGGCCTCTACATAACTAGACAGGTATTTCACTACCGTTAGAGGGGCCTGTACATAACTAGACAGGTATGTTACTACAGTGTGAATGGCCCGTTAAAAACCTGACAGGTAATTTACCACAGTCAGAGGGGCCGGTACAAACCTAGACCGGTATTTTACTACAGTAAGAGTGGCCTGTAAATAACTAGACAGGTATTTTACTACAGTGAGATGGGCCTGAAAGTAACTGGACAGGTATTTTACTACAGTGAGAAGGGTCCATTAAAACCTAGACAGGTATTTTACCACAGTTAGATGGGCCGGTACAAACGTAGACAGGTGTTTATTACAGTGAGAGTGGCCTGTACATAACAAGACAGGTACTTTACTACAGTGAGAGGGGCCTGTACATAACTAGACAGGTATTTTACTGCAGTGAGAGGGGCCTGTACATAACTAGACAGGGATTTTATTCAGTAAGAATGGCCCGTTAAAACCTAGACAGGTATTTTACTGCAGTGAGAAGGGCCCTTACATACCTAGACAGGTATTTCACGACAGTGAGTGGGGCCTGTACATAAATAGACAGGTATTTTACTACAGTGAGAGGGGCCCGTACATACCTAGACAGGTATTTCACGACAGTGAGTGGGGCCTGTACATAAATAGACAGTTATTTTACTACAGTGAGAGGGGCCTGTACATAACTAGACAGGTATTTTACTACATTGAGAGGGGCCAGTACAAACCTAGACCGGTATTTTACTACAGTAAGAGTGGCCTGTAAATAACTAGACAGGTATTTTACTACAGTGAGATGGGCCTGAAAGTAACTGGACAGGTATTTTACTATAGTGAGAAGGGCCCGTTAAATCCTAGACAGGTATTTTACCACAGTTAGAGGGGCCGGTACAAACTTAGACAGGTATTTTACTACAGTAAGAGTGGCCTGTACATAACTAGACAGGAATTTTACTACAGTGAGATGGGCCTGTAAGTAACTAGACAGGTATTTTACTACAGTGAGAAGGGGCTGTACATAACTAGACAGGTATTTTACTACAGTGAGAGGGGCCTGTACGTAAATAGACAGGTATATTACTACAGTAAGAGAGGCCTGTACAAAACTAGACAGGTATTTTACTATAGTGAGAGAGGCCTCTACATAACTAGACAGGTATTTTACTACCGTTAGAGGGGCCTGTACGTAACTAGACAGGTATTTTACTACAGTGAGAGAGGCCTGTACAAAACTAGACAGGTATTTTACTACAGTGAGAGGGGCCTGTACATAACTAGACAGATATTTTACTACAGTGAGAGAGACCTGTACAAAACTAGACAGGTATTTTACTACAGTGAGAGAGGCCTGTACAAAACTAGTGAGAAGGGCCTGTAGCGGTGTGCTACACGCAGCGCTAAAATTACGACACGGAGTCGGTAACTGCAGTCGAAGGAAAAAACTTTATTCAAAAATTTCAGCCTCACTTTTAAGCCTCTGTCAACCGGCCCCCCATGGCGCAGAGGCTCCAAAGCTCTGTGCTCGCAAACCCCTGTAGGCTATCTAATTGTGAGTCGGTTCGGATACGCCAGGAAATGGGTCACCACAGGCCCTTACATACCTTGACAGGTATTTTACTACAGTGAGAGGGGCCCGTATAAAGCTAGACAGTTATTTTACTACAGTGAGAAGGGGCTGTACATAACTAGACAGGTATTTTACTGCAGTGAGAGGGGCCTGTACGTAAATAGACAGGTATTTTACTACAGTAAGAGAGGCCTGTACAAAACTAGACAGGTATTTTACTACAGTGAGATGGGCCTGTAAGTAAGTAGACAGGTATTTTACTACAGTGAGATGGGCCTGTACATAACTAGACAGGTATTTTACTACAGTGAGAAGGGCCTGTATGTAAATAGACAGGTATTTTACTACAGTAAGAGAGGCCTGTACAAAACTAGACAGGTATTTTACTATAGTGAGAGAGGCCTCTACATAACTAGACAGGTATTTTACTACCGTTAGAGGGGCCTGTACATAACTAGACAGGTATGTTACTACAGTGTGAATGGCCCGTTAAAAACCTGACAGGTATTTTACACAGTCAGAGGGGCCGGTACAAACCTAGACCGGTATTTTACTACAGTAAGAGTGGCCTGTAAATAACTAGACAGGTATTTTACTACAGTGAGATGGGCCTGAAAGTAATTGGACAGGTATTTTACTATAGTGAGAAGGGTCCGTTAAAACCTAGACTGGTATTTTACCACAGTTAGAGGGGCCGGTACAAACTTAGGCAGGTATTTTACTACAGCGAGAGTGGCCTGTACATAACTAGACAGGTATTTTACTACAGTGAGAGGGGCCTGTACATAACTAGACAGTTATTTTACTACAGTGAGAAGGGGCTGTATATAACTAGACAGGTATTTTACTACAGTGAGATGGGCCTGTAAGTAACTAGACAGTTATTTTACTACAGTGAGAAGGGGCTGTATATAACTAGACAGGTATTTTACTACAGTAATAGAGGCCTGTACAAAACTAGACAGGTATTTTACTATAGTGAGAGAGGCCTCTACATAACTAGACAGGTATTTTACTACCGTTAGAGGGGCCTGTACATAACTAGACAGGTATGTTACTACAGTGTGAATGGCCCGTTAAAAACCTGACAGGTATTTTACCACAGTCAGAGGGGCCGGTACAAACCTAGACCGGTATTTTACTACAGTAAGAGTGGCCTGTAAATAACTAGACAGGTATTTTACTGCAGTGAGAGGGGCCTGTACATAACTAGACAGGGATTTTATTCAGTAAGAATGGCCCGTTAAAACCTAGACAGGTATTTTACTGCAGTGAGAAGGGCCCTTACATACCTAGACAGGTATTTCACGACAGTGAGTGGGGCCTGTACATAAATAGACAGGTATTTTACTACAGTGAGATGGGCCTGTAAGTAACTAGACAGTTATTTTACTACAGTGAGAAGGGGCTGTACATAACTAGACAGGTATTTTACTACAGTGAGAGGGGCCTGTACGTAAATAGACAGGTATTTTACTATAGTGAGAGAGGCCTCTACATAACTAGACAGGTATTTTACTACCGTTAGAGGGGCCTGTACATAACTAGACAGGTATTTTACTGCAGTGAGAGGGGCCTGTACATAACTAGACAGGGATTTTATTCAGTAAGAATGGCCCGTTAAAACCTAGACAGGTATTTTTCTACAGTGAGAGACGCCTGTAGAAACCTAGACAGGTATTTTACTGCAATGAGAGGGGCCGGTACATAACTAGACAGGTATTTTACTACAGTTTTAGGGGCCTGTACATAACTAGACAGGTACTTTACTACATTGAGAGGGGCCTGTACATAACTAGACAGGTATTTTACTACATTGAGAGGGGCCTGTACATAACTAGACAGGTACTTTACTACATTGAGAGGGGCCTGTACATAACTAGACAGGTATTTTACTACAGTAAGAGTGGCCTGTAAATAACTAGACAGGTATTTTACTACAGTGAGATGGGCCTGAAAGTAACTGGACAGGTATTTTACTACAGTGAGAAGGGTCCATTAAAACCTAGACAGGTATTTTACCACAGTTAGATGGGCCGGTACAAACGTCGACAGGTGTTTTACTACAGTGAGTGTGGCCTGTACATAACAAGACAGGTACTTTACTACAGTGAGAGGGGCCTGTACATAACTAGACAGGTATTTTACTGCAGTGAGAGGGGCCTGTACATAACTAGACAGGGATTTTACTACAGTTTTAGGGGCCTGTACATAACTAGACAGGTACTTTACTACATTGAGAGGGGCCTGTACATAACTAGACAGGTATTTTACTACATTGAGAGGGGCCTGTACATAACTAGACAGGTACTTTACTACATTGAGAGGGGCCTGTACATAACTAGACAGGTATTTTACTACAGTAAGAGTGGCCTGTAAATAACTAGACAGGTATTTTACTACAGTGAGATGGGCCTGAAAGTAACTGGACAGGTATTTTACTACAGTGAGAAGGGTCCATTAAAACCTAGACAGGTATTTTACCACAGTTAGATGGGCCGGTACAAACGTCGACAGGTGTTTTACTACAGTGAGTGTGGCCTGTACATAACAAGACAGGTACTTTACTACAGTGAGAGGGGCCTGTACATAACTAGACAGGTATTTTACTGCAGTGAGAGGGGCCTGTACATAACTAGACAGGGATTTTATTCAGTAAGAATGGCCCGTTAAAACCTAGACAGGTATTTTACTGCAGTGAGAAGGGCCCTTACATACCTAGACAGGTATTTCACGACAGTGAGTGGGGCCTGTACATAAATAGACAGGTTGTAGCGCCTCATTTCCTAGCGTATCCGAACCGACTCACAATTAGATAGCCTACGGGGGTTTGCGAGCACAGAGCTTTGGAGCCTCTTCGCCATGGGGGGCCGGTTGACAGAGGCTTAAAAGTGAGGCTGAAGTTTTCGAATAAAGTTTTTCCTTCGACTGCAGTTACCGACTCCGTGTCGTAATTTTAGCGCTGCTTGTAGCACACCGCTACAATTGGTGACCCCGACGGTCCAAACGATTTTTGGACCAGAAATGACCGACGCCGCCTCTGTTCATGCGGTTTCGTTGAAACTGCCGGGTTTCTGGACACAGCGCCCGGCCCTATGGTTCCAGCAAGCCGAAGCCCAATTCCACGTTCGCCGGATCACCTCAGAAGACACCCGCTACTACTACGTGGTGAGCTCCCTCGACCAGGACACAGCTGCCCAGGTCGCGGAGTTCGTACAGTCGCCCCCGGCAGACGGCAAGTACACGGAATTCAAAGCCCTGCTCCTCAGGACTTTCGGACTCTCACGGCGCGAGCGGGCTGCCCGTTTACTGCACCTGGATGGCTTGGGCGACAGACCTCCATCGGCTTTAATGAATGAGATGTTGTCTCTGGCCGAGGGACACACAGGCCTCATGTTTGAGCAGGCATTCCTGGAGCAGCTGCCCGAGGACATACGCCTGCTGCTGTCCGACGCGGATTTCAGTGACCCCCGGAAGGTGGCAGCCCGGGCGGACTTGCTGTGGAACGCCAAAAAGGTGAGTGGGGCGTCCATCGCACAGATCTCCCAGCCACGCTCCCGGCAGCAAACCAGTCCAGGCCCGGCCGCAGAGCCCACTAACCCCCGGCCCAATGACCACTGGTGCTTCTACCACCAGCGGTGGGGCGCAGAAGCCCGCCGTTGCCGCCCGCCCTGCAAGTTCCCGGGAAACGCCAGGGCCAGCCGCCGCTGATGGCTACGGCGGCTGGCCATCGGGATAGCCTCCTGTATGTGTGGGATAGAAGGTCGGGACGCCGGTTTTTGGTCGATACTGGGGCTGAGATCAGCGTTTTACCTCCGACGAGTTACGACACCCGCAGCAGGGCACCGGGTCCCCCCCTGAGGGCCGTGAATGGCAGCACAGTAAGGACCTATGGCACCCGTCAGGTGCAGCTACAGTTCGGCTCCAGCCAGTTCACGTGGGACTTCACACTGGCCGCCGTAGCCCAACCGCTTCTGGGCGCGGATTTTTTGCGAGCTCACAGCCTGCTGGTTGACCTGCCCAGGAAGAGACTGGTACACGCCGAGACCTTTCAGACGTTCTCCCTGGGCGCGGCCCAGTTGCCAGCCCCTCACCTCGGCTCCATCACGCTGTCCGACAACGATTTCACCAGGGTCCTGGCGGAGTTCCCATCGGTTCTGGCACCGCAGTTCACAGCAGCCATGCCCAGGCACGGCGTACAGCACCACATCCCGACACAGGGACCACCCCTCCATGCCCGTGCTCGGCGGCTTCCCCCTGACAAGCTCCGACTGGCGAAGGAGGAGTTCCAGAGAATGGAGGAATTGGGGATCATCCGGCGGTCCGACAGCCCCTGGGCTTCCCCCCTGCACATGGTGCCCAAAGCGACGGGGGGCTGGAGACCGTGCGGCGACTACCGCAGGCTGAACGAGGCTACCACACCGGACCGCTACCCTGTGCCGCACATTCAGGACTTTGCGGCAAACCTGCACGGCGGCCGGATCTTCTCCAAGGTCGACCTTGTCCGAGGGTACCATCAAATCCCGATGCATCCTGACGACGTCCCCAAAACGGCTCTCATCACCCCGTTTGGCCTCTTCGAGTTCCTCCGCATGCCGTTCGGCCTGAAGAATGCCGCACAGACGTTCCAGCGGTTAATGGACGCGGTGGGACGGGACCTGGACTTCGCGTTCATCTATTTGGATGACATCCTCATAGCCAGCGGCAGTCGTCAGGAGCATCTGTCCCACCTCCGTCAACTCTGCGCCCGACTGAGTGAGTACGGTCTTACAATCAACCCTGCCAAATGCCAGTTCGGACTTGATACCATTGACTTCCTGGGCCACAGGATTACTAAAGACGGGGCAACCCCTCTGCCCGCTAAGGTAGATGCGGTCCGCCACTTCCCCCGACCCACCACGATCAAAGGCCTTCAGGAATTCGTAGGTATGGTCAATTTCTACCGCCGCTTCCTCCCTTCAGCTGCCCGGATCATGCGCCCCCTGTTCGCCCTGATGTCGGGTCCGAGCAAGAACATTACCTGGGACGAGGAGTCCGCCGCCGCTTTCGTTCAAACGAAGGAAGCTTTGGCTGACGCCGCAATGCTAGTACATCCCAGAATGGACACCCCTACCGCCCTCACAGTGGACGCATCAAACACGGCAGTCGGTGGGGTGCTGGAGCAGCTCATCGCAGGTCGCTGGCAACCCCTGGCGTTTTTCAGCAAACACCTGCGGCCACCCGAGCTCAAGTACAGTGCTTTTGACCGGGAACTGTTGGCGCTCTACCTGGCAATCCGGCATTTCAGGTACTTCCTAGAAGGTCGGCCCTTCACCGCGTTCACGGACCACAAACCGCTTACCTTTGCGTTTACGAAAGCATCCGACCCCTGGTCATCCCGCCAGCAACGCCACCTGTCCTACATCTCTGAATACACAACGGATGTCCGGCACGTCTCGGGTAAGGACAATGTCGTGGCGGATGCGCTCTCTCGCCCTACCGTTCATGCCCTTTCCCAAGGGGTAGACTTTGAGGCACTGGCAGAGGCACAGCAGGTAGATGAGGAGATTCCGAGTTACAGGACTGCAGTCTCTGGTTTGCAGCTCCAGGACTTCCCCGTGGGCCCAGGTGAGAGGACCCTACTCTGTGACGTCGCCACCGGCCAGCCCCGTCCGGTCGTCCCCGCAGCCTGGCGGCGACGTGTTTTCGACTCCATTCATAACTTGGCGCATCCCTCCATCCGGACAACTGTCCGGCTGGTTTCCAGCAGGTTCGTTTGGCACGGTCTCCGCAAACAGGTCAGTGAATGGGCCAGAACGTGCATGCACTGCCAGACGGCCAAGGTTCAGCGGCACACCAAAGCCCCACCGCAGCAGTTCCATCCCGCCCACCGGCGTTTCGACCACATTCATGTGGATATCGTGGGCCCCCTGCCAGTGTCGCGCGGAGCGCGTTACCTCCTGACTATCGTGGACCGGTTCACAAGATGGCCAGAGGCGGTCCCGCTCACCGACACCACCTCCGAATCTTGCGCCCGAGCCCTGCTCGCCACCTGGATATCCCGCTTTGGTGTACCAGCCCACATTACCTCCGACAGAGGCGCCCAGTTCACCTCCAGCCTGTGGTCAGCTATGGCCAGCCTTTTGGGGACTCAGCTGCACCACACCACTGCCTACCACCCACAGTCGAACGGGCTAGTGGAGCGTTTCCACCGTCACCTGAAGTCGGCCCTCATGGCCCGCCTGCGAGGAGCCAACTGGGCGGACGAGCTTCCCTGGGTCCTACTCGGCATCCGCACAGCACCCAAGGACGACCTGCACGCCTCGTCGGCCGAGTTGGTATACGGCGCGCCCCTGGCCGTCCCCGGGGAGTTCCTACCAGCCCCGAGGGGGCAAGAGGAAGAACCCGCTGCAGTCCTGGGCAGACTTCGCGAGAAGCTCGGTAACCTGGCCCCCATACCCACTTCACAGCATGGGCGGCACCCGACCTGCGTACCCAAAGACCTACGGAACTGTAAGTTTGTGTTTGTGCGAAGGGGCGGGCATCGGCCACCGCTGCAGCGGCCATACGAGGGGCCGTTTACGGTGCTCCGGAACAACGGGTCCACGTTCGTGCTGGACGTTGGGGGGAAGGAGGAGGTTTTCACGGTGGACCGCCTCAAGCTGGCCCATGTGGACCTGGCGCAACCGGCCGAGTTTCCGGCGCCTCGGCGCAGAGGCCGACCTCCCAAGCCGGTTCTGGCCCAGGCTGTGGACATTGGGGGGTGTATCGCCGGTTCTGGGGGGGGGTTATGTAGCGCCTCATTTCCTAGCGTATCCGAACCGACTCACAATTAGATAGCCTATGGGGGTTTGCGAGCACAGAGCTTTGGAGCCTCTTCGCCATGGGGGGCCGGTTGACAGAGGCTTAAAAGTGAGGCTGAAGTTTTTGAATAAAGTTTTTCCTTCGACTGCAGTTACCGACTCCGTGTCGTAATTTTAGCACTGCTTGTAGCACACCGCTACAAGGTATTTTACTACAGTGAGATGGGCCTGTAAGTAACTAGACAGTTATTTTACTACAGTGAGAAGGGGCTGTACATAACTAGACAGGTATTTTACTACAGTGAGAGGGGCCTGTACGTAAATAGACAGGTATTTTACTACCGTTAGAGGGGCCTGTACATAACTAGACAGGTATTTTACTGCAGTGAGAGGGGCCTGTACATAACTAGACAGGGATTTTATTCAGTAAGAATGGCCCGTTAAAACCTAGACAGGTATTTTTCTACAGTGAGAGACGCCTGTAGAAACCTAGACAGGTATTTTACTGCAATGAGAGGGGCCGGTACATAACTAGACAGGTATTTTACTACAGTTTTAGGGGCCTGTACATAACTAGACAGGTACTTTACTACATTGAGAGGGGCCTGTACATAACTAGACAGGTATTTTACTACAGTGAGAGGGGCCTGTACATAACTAGACAGGTATTTTACTACAGTAAGAGTGGCCTGTAAATAACTAGACAGGTATTTTACTACAGTGAGATGGGCCTGAAAGTAACTGGACAGGTATTTTACTACAGTGAGAAGGGTCCATTAAAACCTAGACAGGTATTTTACCACAGTTAGATGGGCCGGTACAAACGTAGACAGGTGTTTTACTACAGTGAGTGTGGCCTGTACATAACAAGACAGGTACTTTACTACAGTGAGAGGGGCCTGTACATAACTAGACAGGTATTTTACTGCAGTGAGAGGGGCCTGTACATAACTAGACAGGGATTTTATTCAGTAAGAATGGCCCGTTAAAACCTAGACAGGTATTTTACTGCAGTGAAGAGGGCCCTTACATACCTAGACAGGTATTTCACGACAGTGAGTGGGGCCTGTACATAAATAGACAGGTATTTTACTACAGTGAGATGGGCCTGTAAGTAACTAGACAGTTATTTTACTACAGTGAGAAGGGGCTGTACATAACTAGACAGGTATTTTACTACCGTTAGAGGGGCCTGTACATAACTAGACAGGTATTTTACTGCAGTGAGAGGGGCCTGTACATAACTAGACAGGGATTTTATTCAGTAAGAATGGCCCGTTAAAACCTAGACAGGTATTTTTCTACAGTGAGAGACGCCTGTAGAAACCTAGACAGGTATTTTACTGCAATGAGAGGGGCCGGTACATAACTAGACAGGTATTTTACTACAGTTTTAGGGGCCTGTACATAACTAGACAGGTACTTTACTACATTGAGAGGGGCCTGTACATAACTAGACAGGTATTTTACTACAGTGAGAGGGGCCTGTACATAACTAGACAGGTACTTTACTACATTGAGAGGGGCCTGTACATAACTAGACAGGTATTTTACTACAGTGAGAGGGGCCTGTACATAACTGGACAGGCATTTTACTTCAGTGAGAAGGGCCCGTTAAAACCTAGACAGGTATTTTACTGCAGTGAGAGGGGCCTGTACATAACTAGACAGGTATTTCACTTCAGTGAGAAGGGCCCTTACATACCTAGACAGGTATTTTACTACAGTGAGACGGGCCTGTACAAAACTAGACAGGTACTTTACTACAGTGAGAGGGACCTGTACATAACTAGACGGGTATTTTACTACAGTGAGAGAGGCCTGTTCAAAACTAGACAGGTATTTTACTATAGTGAGAGGGGCCTGTACATAACTAGACAGGTATTTTAGTACAGTGAGAGGGGCCTGTACGCAACCAGACAGGTATTATACTACATTGAGAATGGCCCGTTAAAACCTAGACAGGTATTTTACTGCAGTGAGAAGGGCCTGTACGTAACTAGACAGGTATGTTACTACTGTGTGAATGGCCCGTTAAAAACCTGACAGGTGTTTTACCACAGTCAGAGGGGCCGGTACAAACCTAGACCGGTATTTTACTACAGTAAGAGTGGCCTGTACATAACTAGACAGGTATTTTACTACAGTGAGATGGGCCTGTAAGTAACTAGACAGGTATTTTACTACAGTGAGAAGGGGCTGTACATAACTAGACAGGTATTTTACTACAGTGAGAGGGGCCTGTACGTAAATAGATAGGTATATTACTACAGTAAGAGAGGCCTGTACATAACTAGACAGGTATTTTACTGCAATGAGAGGGGCCAGTACATTACTAGACAGGTATTTTACTACAGTTTTAGGGGCCTGTACATAACTAGACAGGTACTTTACTACAGTGAGAGGGGCCTGTACATAACGAGACAGGTATTTTACTACAGTGAGAGGGGCCTGTACATAACTGGAGAGGGATTTTAGTTCAGTGAGTAAGGCCCGTTAAAACCTAGACAGGTATTTTACTACAGTGAGAGGGGCCTGTACATAACAAGACAGGTATTTCACTACAGTGAGAAGGGCCCGTTAGAACCTAGACAGGTATTTTACTACAATGAGAGGGGCCTGTACATAACTAGACAGGGATTTTACTTCAGTAGGAAGGGCCCGTTAAACCCTAGACAGGTATTTTTCTACAGTGAGAGACGCCTGTAGAAAACTAGACAGGTATTTTACTGCAATGAGAGGGGCCGGTACATAAATAGACAGGTATTTTACTACATTTAGAGGGGACTGTACATAACTAGACAGGTACTTTACTACAGTGAGAGGGGCCTGTTCATAACTAGTCAGGTATTTTACTACAGTGAGAGGGGCCTGTTCATAACTAGACAGGTATTTTACTACAGTGAGATGGGCCTGTACATAACTAGACAGGTAATTTACTACAGTGAGAGAGGCCTGTACATAACTAGACAGGTATTTTACTACACTGAGAGGGGCCTGTACATAACTAGACAGGTATTTTACTACACTGTGAGGTGCCTGTACAAAACTAGACAGGTATTTTACTGCAGTGAGAGGGGCCTGTACGTAACTAGACAGGTATTTTACTACACTGTGAGGTGCCTGTACATAACTAGACAGGTATTTTACTACACTGTGAGGTGCCTGTACAAAACTAGACTGGTATTTTACTGCAGTGAGAAGTGCCCGTTAAAACCTAGACAGGTATTTTTCTACAGTGAGAGAGGCCTGTAGAAACCTAGACAGGTATTTCAATGCAGTGAGAAGGGCCCTCACATACCTAGACAGGTTTTCTAGAGCTGTTAGGAGTGGTTTAAACTAATATGGCAGGGGTATTGGAACCAATATGGAAGTGCTGAGGATGAACTAGCAGGTTTACCAAGATATGATGGGTGTAACATGAATATAAGGAAGGACAAGCAAATGCAGACAGAACAAAGAGTTAATTTGCACTACAGAGGCAAAATTGAAAAGGGTAAAGATGCAGGACTGAAGTTGCTGTATTTAAATGTGTGCCGCATTTGGAACAAGGTGGCCAATCTCATGGCACAATCTTTGTTGGTGGAGTTAAGAAACTGCAAGGGTAAAAAACCATTATTTGCATCATATATAGGTCTCCAAATAGTAGCCAAGATGAGGGGTTAAGATTACAAAGGGAGCTGGAAAGGGTGTGTAATAAGGATAGTTCCCCAATTGTAATGGGGACTTCATTATGCAAGGGAATTGGGAAAATCAGGTTGGTGTCAGGTCGCAAGAGAGGGAATTTGTTGAATGCCTACGAGATGGCTTTTTAGAGCAGCTTATGCTTCAGCCTGCTCCAGGAAAGGCCATCTTAGAGTGTTGTGTAACCTCCCAGATCTTATTAGGGATATTAACGTAAAGGAGCCCTTAGGAGGCAATGACATTAATATGGGTAGCATTGAATGCGTGTTTCTCGGAATGGCAGGTGATGACTAGTGGGGTGCCACAGGGCTCAGTATTGGGACCACAGCTGTTTACCATTTACGTCAACGATTTAGATGAAGGCATTGAGAATAACATCAGCAAGTTTGCTGATGATACTAAGCTGGGTGGCAGTGTGACATGTGATGAGGATGTTAGGAGAATTCAAGGTGACTTGTATAGGCTGAGTGAGTGGGCAGATACTTGGTAGATGATACTTGGCAGATGACATTTAATGTGAAGAAGTGTGAGGTTATCCACTTTTGGAGTAAGAACAGGAAGGCAGATTATTATCTGAACGGTGTAGAGTTAGGTAAGAGAGAAATACAAAGAGATCTAGGAGTTCTTGTTCATCAGTCACTGAAGGTGAATGAGCAAGTGCAGCAGGCAGTGAAGAAGGCTTATGGAATGTTGGCTTTTTTTACCACGGGAATTGAGTACAAGAGCAAGGAAATCCTTTTGCATTTGTACAGAGCCCTGGTGAGACCACACCTGGAGTATTGTGTACAGTTTTGGTCTCCAGGGTTAAGGAAGGACATCCTGGCTGTAGAGGAAGTGCAGCGTAGATTCACGAGGTTAATTCCTGGGATGTCTGGACTGTCTTATGCAGAGAGGTTAGAGAGACTGGGCTTGTACATGCTGGAATTAAGGAGATTGAGAGGGGATCTGATTGAAACATATAAGATTATTAAGGGATTGGACAAGATAGAAGCAGGAAATATGTTCCAGATGCTGGGAGAGTCCAGTACCAGAGGGCATGGTTTGAGAATAAGTGGTAAGTCATTTAGGACAGAGTTAAGGAAAAACTTCTTCTCCCAGAGAGTTGTGGGGGTGTGGAATGCACTGCCTTGGAAGGTAGTGGAGGCTAATTCTCTGGATGCTTTCAAGAAGGAGCTAGATAGGTATCTTATGGATAGGGGAATCAAGGGATATGGGGACAAGGCAGGAACTGGGTATTGATAGTAGATGATTATCCATGATCTCAAAATGGTGGTGCAGGCTCAAAGGGCCGAATGGTCTACTTCTGCACCTATAGTCTATTGTCTATTGTCTATTGATTGAGTTCATACTGCAATTTGAGAGGGAGAAGCATAACTCACATGTATCAGCATTGCAATGGAATAAAGGGGCATGAGAGAGGAGCTTGCCCAGGTGGATTGGAGGAGGATACTGGTGAGGATGACGGCAAAGCAGAGATGGCTGAGGTTTCTGGGTATCGTTCACAAGGTGCAGGCCAGATATATGCCACAGAGGAAGAAGTTCTCAAATGGCAGAGGTAGGCAGCCATGGCTGAAAAGGGAAGCTAAGGACTGCATAAAAGCCAAGGAATGGGTGTATAAGGTAGTAAAAGTGAGTAGGATGTTGGATGATTGGAAAACTTTTTAAAATCCAACAAAAGGCAACTAAAAAAGGTACAAGAAGGGAAAAGATGAACTATGAGGGCAAACTAGCCAGTATATAAAGCAGAATACCAAAAATATTTTCAGTTATATAAAGAGTAAAAGGGAGGTGAGAGTTGATATTGGACTGCTAAAAAATGATGCTGATGTAGTAGTAATGGGAGACAAAGAAATAGCAGATGAACCTAATGGGTACTTTGCACCCGCCTTCACTGTGGAAAACACTAGTAGCATGCCAGAGGTCTGTGAATGTCAGTGAGCAGGACTGATTGCTATTGCTATTACAAAGGAAAAAGTACGAGGCAAAATTAAAGATCTCAAGCTGGATAAGTCACCTGGACCAGATATTGTACAACCCAGAGGGGCCCACTCATACCTTGACGGGTATTTTAATGCTTTGCTTTGTTCTATGGAAATAAATATATTTTAAATAGAGAATTGGAGTTAGTGTCCTTCTGTTTATCTGAATCTGATCTGAGAAACTTTTGTTATAAAGTAACAATAAAAGTTCAAATGTAGATTAAGCTTCAGATTCAGATGCATTTATTTATCACAATGTGTATCAAAATGTACAATGAAAAGTACTTGTGTTAAAGATTAGCTTTATTCGTCACATTGAAACATTGAAATTTATAGTGAAATGCTTCATTTGCATCAATGACCAACACAGTGTTAGGATGTGCCGAATGTTCCCATGCTTCTAGCACCAACATAGCAGACTCACAACTCACTGACCCTAGCCCATCTGTCTTTGGAATGTCAGAGGAAACCCACATGGTCATGAAGAGTAAGTAGAAATTCCTTACAGACTGCAGCAGAAATTGAGCTCTGATGTACAGTTAGTGCTGTAAAGTATTATGCTAAACACTACACTACTATGCCGCCTGACAACCAACCAACTACAACCAGTACAACCTAACGATGTGCTGAGGGACAGCCTGCAAATACCGCTACACATTTGGCTTAGACTGTAACTTCCGTCCACAAGGAGTGAGGATAACGTTCAATTGGAAAAGGCAGAGTTCCAGTCCAGCTCAGACTAAATGGGCTGAAGGGCTTGTTTCTGTGATGTTGTGCTTTGACTCTCTGAGTTTAATCATTACCTGAGTCCTGGTTTCATTTGAATGGATAGTTTAGTTATATTTTGCTGTTTATGTTCTCCCATTGACTCCTCTAAGAATACGGTCCTCCATTGAAACACATCCTGACTGTAGTGGTGGGAAATGCTTATGCTAATTATCAGCCTTGCATAGTCTGCCAAACTCAGCAAATACAAATACATTAAAACTGTACAAACACCACAAAACTCATTTCCATGTTTTAGGTGATTGCTGAACATCTGTAAACTTACATTCCTTAACACCTGTCAGTAATGGAACACATTACTCTGTCTGAGCACGTCCTTCGAAGGGAGCTCAGAGCTTTTCCCAGAGAAACTATTGGCTGGAGCCCACTCGATTTGGGCAGCACAGTGACCCATCTGTGTAAAGAGGCAAGAGCTCATACAATAGCTGACTTGTCAGCACCCTTCCTTGCTTTATACAGCTCAATCAACTTCCTCCCCACATCCCAAGGAACGTGGCCCAAGCTCACATAGACTCTCACAGCAGCAATCATCATTAACACCTTCTTTAATCTGCAGCAGGCACATGCACTCTGTCATCATAAATTAATCCTTACAGTTCCATTAGCATTCCATGAAATCTGGATAGCCCTCTTCCCCAGGCTAATACACCCTTTATGAGGTGCAGTATCCAGAACAGACTTGTGTTCAAAACAGACCAACGTGGACCAGCGCCACAGACAGAGCAAATGGAGGGTGAAACTCTTCCTGAACCTGGTGCTGTGGGACAAGGAAAGACTGCTGCCATCAGGAAGAAGGCAGAGTGATAGAGTTATAAAGCATTACAGCACAGAAACAGGCCATTCAGCCCATCTAGTCCACACCAAACCATTATTTTGCCGAGTCCCATCAACCTGCACCAGGTCCATCACCCCTCCATTCCCCCCCTTTCCAAGTACCTATCCAAACTCCTCTTAAATGTTCCAATCGAACCTGCATTCACCACTTGCACTGGCAGCTTGTTCCACACTCTCACCACCCTCTGAGTGAAAACGTTTCTCCTTATGTTCCCCTTAATCATTTCACTTTTCACCCTTGTTCTGTGACGTTTAGTTCTACTCTCACCTACCCTCAGCTTGTATTCATCCTTATCTGTACCTCTCATTATTCTGCATACCTCTGTCAAATCTCCCCTGTGTTGTCCACTCCAGGGAATAAAGTGCTAACCTATTCAACCCTCCCCTGTAACTGAGTCAACTTCCTTGTAAATTTTCTCTGCACTCTTTCTATCTTATTTACATCTTTCCTGTATAACCATATAACCATATAACAATCACAGCACGGAAACAGGCCATCTTGGCCCTCCTAGTCCATGCTGAACCCTTAATCTCACCTAGTCCCACCTACCCGCACTCAGCCCATAACCCTCCACTCCTTTCCTGTCCATATACCTATCCAATTTTACCTTAAATACAACTGAACTGGCCTCTACTACTTCTACAGGAAGCTCATTCCACACAGCTATCACTCTTTGAGTAAAGAAATACCCCCTCGTGTTTCCCTTAAACTTCTGCCCCCTAACTCTCAAATCATGTCCTCTAGTTTGAATCTCCCCTACTCTCAATGGAAACAGCCTGTTCACGTCAACTCTATCTATCCCTCTCAAAATTTTAAATACCTCGATCAAATCCCCCCTCAACCTTCTACACTCCAATGAATAGAGACCTAACTTGTTCAACCTTTCTCTGTAACTTAATTGCTGAAACCCAGGTAACATCCTAGTAAATCGTCTCTGCACTCTCTCTAACTTATTGATTTCTTTCCTATAATTCGGTGACCAGAACTGCACACAATATTCCAAATTTGACCTTACCAATGCCTTGTACAACTTTAGCATTACATCCCAACTTCTGTACTCAATGCTTTGATTTATAAAGGCCAGCGTTCCAAAAGCCCTCTTCACCACCCTATCTACATGAGACTCCACTTTCAGGGAACTATGCGCAGTTATTCCTAGATCTCTCTGTTCCTCTGCATTCCTCAATGCCCTACCATTTACTCTGTATGTTCTATTTGGATTATTCCTGCCAAAATGTAGAACCTCACACTTCTCAGCATTAAACTCCATCTGCCAACGTTCAGCCCATTCTTCTAACCGGCATAAATCTCCCTGCAAGCTTTGAAAATCCACCTCATTATCCACAACACCTCCTACCTTAGTATCATCGGCATACTTACTAATCCAATTTACCACCCCATCATCCAGATCATTTATGTATATTACAAACAACATTGGGCCCAAAACAGATCCCTGAGGCACCCCGCTAGTCACCGGCCTCCATCCCGATAAACAATTATCCACCACTACTCTCTGGCATCTCCCATCTAGCCACTGTTGAATCCATTTTATTACTCCAGCATTAATACCTAACAACTGAACCTTCTTAACTAACCTTCCATGTGGAACTTTGTCAAAGGCATTGCTGAAGTCCGTATAGACTACATCCACTGCCTTACCCTCGTCAACATTCCACGTAACTTCTTCAAAAAATTCAATAAGGTTTGTCAAACATGACCTTCCACGCACAAATCCATGCTGGCTACTTCTGATCAGATCCCGTCTATCCAGATAATTATAAATACTATCTCTAAGAATACTTTCCATTAATTTACCCACCACTGATGTCAAACTGACAGGTCTATAATTGCTAGGCTTCCTTCTAGAACCCTTTTTAAACAATGGAACCACATGAGCAATACGCCAATCCTCCGGCACAATCCCCGTTTCTAATGACATATTAAAGATCTCCGTCAGAGCTCCTGCTATTTCTACACAAACTTCCCTCAAGGTCCTGGGGAATATCCTGTCAGGACCCGGAGATTTATCCACTTTTAAATTTCTTAAAAGCGCCAGTACCTCCACCTCTTTAATTGTCATAGGTTCCATAACTTCCTTACTTGTTTCCCACACCTTAGACAATTCAATATCCTTCTCCTTAGTGAATACCGAAGAGAAGAAATCATTCAAAATCTCTCCCATCTCCTTTGGTTCCACACATAGCTGACCACTCTGATTCTCTAAGGGGCCAATTTTATCCCTCACTATCCTCTTGCTTTTAATATAACTGTAGAAACCTTTCGGATTTACTTTCACCTTATTTGCCAAACCAACCTCGTATCTTCTTTTAGCTTTTCTAATCTCTTTCTTAAGATTCCTTTTACATTCTTTATATTCCTCGAGCAATTCCTTTACTCCATGCTGCCTATATCTATTGTAGACATCCCTCTTTTTCTGAACCAAATTTCTAATATCCCTTGAAAACCATGGTGCTCTCAAACCTTTAACCTTTCCTTTCACCCTAACAGGAACATAAAGATTCTGTACCCTCATAATTTCACCCTTAAATGACCTCCATTTCTCTATTACATCCTTCCCATAAAAAAACTTGACCCAATCCACTCTCTCTAAATCCCTTCGCATCCCCTCAAAGTTAGCCTTTCTCCAATCAAAAATCGCAACTCTAGGTTCAGTCCTGTCCTTCTCCATAATTATATTGAAGCTAATGCTATTGTGATCACTGGACCCGAAGTGCTCCCCAACACATACATCTGTCAGCTGACCTATCGCATTCCCTAACAGGAGATCCAACACTGCCCCATCTCTAGTCGGTACTTCTATGTATTGTTGCAAAAAACTATCCTGCACACATTTCACAAACTCTAAACCATCCAGCCCTTTTACAGAATGAGCTTCCCAGTCTACGTGTGGAAAATTAAAATCTCCCACAATCACCACCTTGTGTTTACTACAAATATCTGCTATCTCCTTACACATTTGCTCTTCCAACTCACGCGCCCCATTAGGTGGCCTATAATACACTCCTATCAGTGTTACTGCACCTTTCCCATTCTTCAATTCCACCCAAATGGCCTCCCTAGAGGAGCTCTCTAATCTATCCTTCCAAAGCACCGCCATAAGATTTTCTCGGACAAGCAATGCAACACCTCCTCCTCTGGCCCCTCCTACTCTATCACACCTGAAGCAACTAAATCCAGGAATATTTAGTTGCCAATCACACCCTTCCTGCAACCATGTTTCACTAATAGCTACAACATCATAATTCCAGGTATCAATCCACCTTTCTTACAATGCTCCTAGCATTAAAATAGATACATTTAAGATACTCTCCACCTCCTCCTCTCTTTCCATCCCTAACAATGCATTCAAATTTATTATCCTTTTCTTTCTTCTCCCCTACATCTTCGGGCTGAGCGCATCCCTTCTCCATCACCTGCCTTTCCTGTAGGTGATCATAATGGCACAAAATACTCTGTTAGGCCTCAACAATGTTAGAGGAATCTGAGAAAAATCTGTTGTTTTATTGGCAATGGGGGATCATGTTTAAAATCTCCAGGAAAACATGAAGTCAGAGATGGTATTGAAACAGAGTGAGAGATGCCTACAGAAAGCTTACTTCTAGGGTGATGGCTTCGGCACGTCTCTGAAAGGAAAGGCGCAGGTTGGTGAAACATCACCAACTGTTTCTTGGGACTCAGTAACACACCCAGGTGCAGAGAGACTTGGGAGTCCTCATGGAGGATTCCCTAAAGTTTAACTTGCAGATTGAGTGGGCAGTAAGGAAAGAAAATGTGATGTTAGCATTCATTTCCAAAGAACTAGAGTATAAAAGCAAGGATGTAATGCTGAGGTGATGGAGGGCCACAGATAGCTGTGGAGGCAAAGTCATTGGGAATTTGTAAAGTGGAGGTTGATGGATTCTTAATAGTCAGGGCGTGAAAGGTTATGGAAAGAAGGCAGGAGATTGGGGCTGAGAAGGAAATGGATCAGCCATGATGAAATAGTGGAGCAGACTCAATGGGTCAAATGGCCTCATTCTGCTCCTATGCCTTATGGTCTTATGGTGACAGCAATAGAGGGGGGTTATTCCCCAGTGTTTGAACACAGAGTCTGCAGGTACAATGTTTGGACCTGAGCGGAGCCGAGGTATTCGATCCAAGCAGAAAGCCTCACGTCTTGTGTTCTACTGCGTTCCTCCAGCAGCCTGAATTTTTCTCCTGAATACAGCCTCCGCAGTCTATGATGTGCCTTGGACATTAGAATAATAAAATATCACAGAGCCACAGAATCATAGAACACTACAGCTGAGAAAACAGGCCATTCAACCCTTCTAGTCTGTGCCAAAAGTTTATTCTGCTGGTCCCATTGACCTGCACCCAGTTCATAACCCCCCAGACCTCGCCCATCCGTGTATCTATCCAATTTATTCTTAAAACAAGAGTGCGCCCACATTTACCACATCAGATGGCAACTCGTTCCACATTCCCACCACTGAGTGAAGAAGTTCCCCCTAAACCTTTCCCCTTTCAGCCTAAAGCCATGTCCTCTTCATATTTATCTCTCCTAATCTAAGTGGAAAGAGCCTACTTGCATTTACTCTGTCTATACCCCTCATAATTTTGTAAACCTCTATCAATTCCTCCCTCATTCTTCTATGCTCTAAGGAATAAAGTTCTAACCTGTTCAATCTTTCCCTGTAACTCAACTCTTGAAGACCCGGCAACATCCTAGTAAATCTTCTCTGCACTCTTTCAATCTTACTGATATCCTTCCTGTAGTTAGGTGACCAGAACTGCACACAACACTCCAAATTTGGCCTCACCAATGTCTTATACAACCTCACCATAACATCCCAACTCCTATACTCAGTACTTGGATTTATTAATGCCAGGATGCCAAAAGCCTTCTTTACAACCCTGTCTACTTGTGATATCACTCTCAGGGATTTGACAAATTCCAAGCCGTCTAGCCCTTTCACTGTTTGGGAGTCGCAGTCAATATGTGGAAAGTTTAAATTTCCTACTATTACAACTTTCTGTTTCTTACATTGGTCTGCTACATCTCTGGAGATTTGCTCCTCCAGTTCTCTCTTACTATTGGGCGGTCTATAATACAACCCTATTTGTGTGGTCACACCTTTCCTGTTCCTCAGCTCCACCCATATGGCCTCTGTAGACAAGCCCCCCGGGCTGTCCTGTCTATGCACAGCTGTGATATTTTCCCTGACTAGTAATACCACTCCTTCCCCTTTCATCCCTCCCCCTCTATCATGTCTGAAACAACAGAACCGCAGAACATTATGTTGCCAGTCCTACCCCTCCTGCAACCAAGTGTCACTAATAGCAATAATGTCATAATCCCAGGTGCCAATCCACGCTCTAAGTTCATCTGCCTTACCTACAATACTCCTTGTATTGAAATAGATACACCTGAAAACATTTCTATCACGTACAAACCTTTGATTTCTGTCTATACATGCAGTCCTCGCATGACCTTTATCCTCCTCCACCTCACTATCTGCTTTAACACTCTGGTTCCCCTCCCCCTGCAAATCTAGTTTAAACCCCCCCCCCCCCCGCCCCGGAGCAGCACTAACAAATCTACCCGCAAGGATGTTAGTCCACCTCCAGTTCAGGTGCAAACCATCCCATTGGAACAGGTCCCACCTTCCCTGGAACAAAGCCCAATTGTCCAGAAACATGAAACCCTCCCTCCTGCACCATCTCCTTAGCCACATATTTATCTGCATTATCTTCCTATTTCTAGCCTCACTAGCACGTGGCCCGGGTATCAATCCTGAGGTTGCAACCCTGGAGGTCCTGTCCTTCAACTTTGCATGTAACTCCCTAAAGTCTCTTTGCAGGACCTCCTCCTCCTCCTTATCCACGTCATTGGTCCCAACATGGACCACGACATCTGGCTGCTCATCCTCCCTCCTGAGAATACTGGCGAGATATTGCGAACCCTGTCACCAGGGAGGTAACAGACCATCTGGGATTCTCGATCTCTCCCACAGAACCTCTTATCTGTCCCCCTAACTATTGAATCCCCTATCACTACTGCTCTCCTCTTTTCCCTCCTATTCTGAGCTGAGGGTCCAGTCTCGGTGCCAGAGACGCAACCACTGCAACTTGTCCCCCGTAGGTCGTCCCCACCAACAGTATCCAAAACGGAGCCATACCGAGACATCAAATAGAAACAGGTTCTTCAGCCCATCAACTCCATGGTGACCTTCAGAGAGTTTCAGAGTACTTGGAAGCACAAGACAAAATAGGTCAAAGTCAGCATTGTTTCCTTAAGGGAAAATCTTGCCTGACAAATCTGTTGGAGTTCTTTGAGGAAATAACTGGCAGTATAGACAAAGGAGAGTTAATGAATGTTGTTTCCTTGGATTTTCGGAAAGCCTTTGTCAGGGTATCATACATGGTCTTAGAACATAGAACATTACAGCACAGTTTAGCCTTTCAGTCCACAATGTTGTGTCTACCTTGTAATCTGCTCCAAGATCAATCTAACCCTTTCCTCTCTCATGGTCTTATTTTTCTTTCATCCATGTGACCTATCAAATGTCTCTTAAATGTTTCTGATGTGTCTCCCTCTACCTCCACCCCGAGGAATGTATTCTGATAACATAGACCAGTACACCACAGTGCCCATCAAGCTGTGCCAACCATTTTACGGAAGCCAAGATCAACTAACCCTTCCCTCCCACATAGCCCTCCATTCTTCTATCATCCATGTGCCAATCTAAGAGTCCCTTAAATGTCCTTAATGTATGTGCCTTCATCACCATCCCTGGCAGGGTGTTCCATTCACCCACCACTCTCTGTGTAAACACCTACCTTTGATATCCCCCCTATACTTTCCTCCACCCATCAACATATATTTATACTAATCATACATTAACGTCACAACTGCCCCCAAATGCCACCACTCATCTACACACCAGGGGCAATGTACCTGGCAGGTTAACCTGCATGCCTTTGGGACGTAGGAGAAAGCCATGGAGTGACAGGGTAAGTATGAAAACTCCACACAGAGAACACCCGCGATCAGGATTAAACCATGTCTCTAGTATTGTGATGCAGCAGCTCTAACTGTGATGTCACAGTGTTACCCCACCTCCCGCACATTGTGTATCAATGTATTGATCAGCTTTAGCTGTGATGTCACAGTGTCATCCCACCTCCCGTACATTGTGTATCAATCAGGCTGAATACAGTGAGGCCTGAGTCCGAGGTCCACCTGCGGTCTGCTACCGTGTCGGAGCGCCTGGAGACATGGCCCATTCCGACCAGCACCTGTCCGAAGCAGACGAGCAAACAGAAGTGATGTCGGAGACCTCAAGATACCCCAGACACTTCCCCGGAGCGACCACCGTAGAGCCTCGTTGGTCGCTATCCACAGCTGCCGGAAGTGAGGCCTCTACCGCCGACCTCGGAAATCGAGCCCGGGGCTGGGCTGGAGCGGAGGCCTCCGCAACCATGACACAGTTCACGGACTTGTTTCAGCCGAAATTTCTTGGACTCACTTTACACCACACGCTGTCGGAGCAGTGCTGCCAGGATAATCAAGGACAAGTCCCACCCAGCCAACACACTTTTTGTCCCACTTCCCTCCGGGAGAAGGTTCAGGAGCATGAAGATACGTACGGCCAGATTTGGGAACAGCTTCTTTCCAACTGTGATAAGACTGCTGAACAGATCCTGACCCGGATCTGGGCCGTCCCTTCCAAATATCCGGACCTGACTTGCACTACCTTACTTTCTCTTTTCTATTTTCTAATTGTGATTTATAATTTAAATTTTTATCATATTTACTTCAATTTGTACTTCAGGGAGCACAAAGCACAGAAACAAATATCACTGTGATGATTGTACTTTATTGTTTGGTGACAATAAAGTATTTATATTTGTGATCAGAAGCTCTTGCTGCCTATCATAATCATGTACATTCATCCAAGATTACAGGTGTATGTATAATAGTTAAGCCTCGGAGTTGATAACAAAGTTAGAAACTCAAAAGTTGATCTGAAAGAGCCGAGAGGTAATATTATAGCTATATAGGACCCTGGTCACACCCGACTTGGAGTAATGTGCTCAGTTCTGGTCGCCTGACTACAGGAAGGATGTGGAAGCCATAGAAAGGGTGCAGAGGAGATTTACAAGGATGTTGCCTGGATTGGGAAGCACGCTTTATGAGAGTAGGTTGAGCGTACTCAGCCTTTTCTCCTTGGAGCAACGGAGGATGAGAGGTGACCTGATAGAGGTGTATGAGATGATGAGAGGCATTGATCATGTGGATAGTCAGAGGCTTTTTCCCAGGGCTGAAATGGTTGCTACAAGAGCTCATAGGTTTAAGGTGCTGGGGAGCAGATACAGAGGAGATGTCAGGGGTAAGTTTTTTACTCAGAGAGTGGTGAGTGTGTGGAATGGGCTGCTGGCGGTGGGGGTGGAGGCGGATACGATAAGGTCTTTTAAGAGACTCCTGGGTGGCTACATGGAGCTTATGAAAATAGAGGGGTATGGGTAAGCCTAGGTAGTTCTAAACTAAGGACATGTTCAACACAGCTTTGTGGGCCGAAGGGCCTGTATTGGTTGTAGGTTTTCTATGTTTTTATCTTTTCTATAAAATCTGGAAATTGATGCCCGGTGATTGAAGCCTTGTTTAGACCCAGGGTCTGGAGGCTGCTGTAAAGTTGGAGGACTGTCCGTGGATGTGAGTGGGAGAGAGGAAAGGGGCTTGTTTTGCTGATGTTGTTTTTTTGCTTGTTGTGTTCTGTGTTGTTCTGCTGAGCATCATGGGCACACCGTGTTGGTGCTGGAATGTGTGGTGACACTTGTGGGCTGCCCCCAGCACCCTTGGGTGTGTTGGCTGTTAACACCAATGACACATTTCACTGTGCATTTTGATGTACTTGTGATAAATAAATCTGAATTAGAATCAATAAAGTTCTATAATGCGAGTGATCATGCTTACCCATTCTGTAACCATGGAATCAAACAGCTGACTCTAATGATGAAGCCCTCTCAGTTCATCTTTAGTACTTTATTGCATCTCTTCCTACCTGTTCTCTGTTCATTGGGTGGCTGAAAGATCCTTGAATATTCAGGCGATCGAAGATTGCAGGGAGAAGGCAGAAGAGGGTTGAGAAAGATAATAAATCAGCCACGATGGTGTGGTGCACAAACTCGATGGGGCTGAATGGCCTAATTCTGATAAAATGTTGTATGGTCTAACAACAACATGGCCCCACATATCTCACTGAGGCCAGGCAGCGTTTGTTTTTATTTTCAAACGTTGGTCAAATAAATAGTTAAATCCAATTTTGCACAAGTCCTTTCATGGACACTATGGGGTATAAGCATCAGTGTTGTTTTGGGCTTTGTTTTCATTAACTATTATCAGATAATTACTCCCTTCAAAGACACGGAGTCCACATTTATAAAGGTCTGAACATTCATTCCTGAAGGTCTCTCAAATATAATTAGCTCTCTGCTTTGATAGTCTGCTGACTTCAATTACATCACTCATTTTTCATCTGTTAATAGTTATCTTTATAACATCAGACATCTGGTTTATTTTTACCACTTTATTAGAATATTGTAAACATTTTCTTCATACTGATTGGGACTGGGTTTGAAAATGCCATAAATTAGTGTGGTAACTACTCATTCTGTTTCTGCCTCTGCCTGGAGTGGGCGCTGCAGCCTGCCATCTCCTGCCTCACACAGTCAGAGATACTTCAGTTTGTCAGCATCCCTTCCCACCACGTGTCCTCATCCTCTGATAAAACTTTGATTACTTCTCCTTGCACTGACGTAGAACAGATACCAGTTCAGGTCCTTCGGACTACAGTGTTGTGCCAACCTTTAACCGACTCTACAATCAATCTAACCCTTCCCTCCCACATTGCCCTCCATTTTTCTATCATCCATGTGCCTGTATAAGAGTCTCTTAAATCCCCTTAAGGATCAAGCCATTACATGGCACAGGACTCAATTCAGCTGGTATACTTTACTGCCCACCATGAGCCAGAGGTCTGTGTAAACCTCTTCCTCAATACAATTGGCTTGGAAGTGAAATCTTAGTTATTCAAACTCAGTAAGACAGGCAGCTTTGTATGGAGGGGAATAAACATCTCTTTTGGACCGAGACGCTTCAGCCTAAAATGTTTATCCCCTCCACGGATAACCTGCTTGACCTGCTAAGTTCCTCCAGCACTTAGTGTGTTTTCACCTGGACTTCCAGCGTCTCTTGTGGTTAACGTGTTCAACATTCCCCTGGACCAGTGAACCTCCAAATTATTACAAACTGAATCAGATTGTTAGTAACATTTGAAAATAGCTTTAGAAAATGCGTCATAGGAAAGATTTGGGGAAAGGGCAGTGGAGAGAAACCTATGTGACCTGACTTTGAGAATTGGGGTGTGTACAAAGGGTGAGCAGACTTTTCCTCTGCTTTGACATTCCCCGATGGGAAGACACTGGTATAATCTGCTTATGGCACTTCAAGACTAGCACAGAAACCTCAAAGCCTAGGAACAGAAAAGCCTACAGAAAGTGGTGGATACAGCCTAAAAGTGAAATATGATTGGTTATTTCAGTCCTCTCTCTCCAGTACCATACTGGGGAAATGTGACTGCAGGTGACAGTGCACCCTCTCTCTCCAGTACCACACTGCTGAAATGTGACTGCAGACAGTGCACCCTCTCTCTCCAGTACCACACTGGTGAAATGTGACTGCAGATGGCAGTGCACCCTCTCTCTCCAGTACCACACTGGGGAAATGTGACTGCAGACAGTGCACCTTCTCTTTCCAGTACCACACTGGTGAAATGTGACTGCAGATGACAGTGCACCCTCTCTCTCCAGTATCACACTGGTGAAATGTGACTGCAGACAGTGCACCCTCTCTCTCCAGTACCACATTGGTGAAATGTGACTGCAGATGGCAGTGCACCCTCTCTCTCCAGTACCACACTGGGGAAATGTGACTGCAGACAGTGCACCCTCTCTGTCCAGTACCACACTGCTGAAATGTGACTGCAGACAGTGCACCCTCTCTCTCCAGTACCACACTGCTGAAATGTGACTACAGATGACAGTGCACCCTCTCTCTCCAGTACCACACTGGTGAAATGTGACTGCAGACAGTGCACCCTCTCTCTCCAGTACCACACTGGTGAAATGTGACTGCAGACAGTGCACCCTCTCTCTCTAGTATCACACTGAAATGTGACTGCAGACAGTGCACCCTCTCTCTCCAGTACCACACTGGGGAAATGTGACTGCAGACAGTGCACCCTCTCTGTCCAGTACCACACTGGTGAAATGTGACTGCAGACAGTGCACCCTCTCTCTCCAGTACCACACTGAAATGTGACTGCAGACAGTGCACCCTCTCTCTCCAGTACCACACTGCTGAAATGTGACTGCAGGTGACAGTGCACCCTCTCTCTCCAGTACCACACTGGTGAAATGTGACTGCAGGTGACTTGAAAGAGCAGCAAATTTTGTAATGGGAGTTGTCGATTTTGCAGATCCAAAAGGCGGGCTCCCATGCAAGTTCAACAAAGTGCTTTCAAAAACTCCTTTTCTATAAAAGAGTGGTTCCGCCTAGCGGAGCAGTCGTCGTCAGAGTAGTAAGGCTTTGGCTCAACAAGGCTTCGGTAAGAAGTGACAGAGGCAAGGTGAGTTCATTCTTTATTTCTCATTTAACTCCAGAGAGCATAGGCGGTATGGGGTATACAGAGCCAGTGTCCTGTTCTGGGTGTCAGACGTGTGATTTCCAGGAGACTCCCAGCCTCCCTGATGGCCACATCTGCACCAGGCGCATTGAGATGCAGCTCCTTAGAGAACGTGTTAGGGAACTGGAGCTGCAGCTCGATGACATTCAGCTTGTTAGGGGAAGTGAAGCAGTGATAGACAAGAGCTACAGAGAGATAGCCACCCCAAGGCTACTGGACACAGATAAATGGGTGACTCTCAGGAGAGGGAAGGGGGAACTTCAGATTGAGGAGAGCACCCCTGTAGTCGTCCTCCTAAACAATAAGTACTGAAATTTGAGTGCTGTTGAGGTGGGACAATCTAAGGTAGAACAAATAAGGCAACACGAGTGTATCTGCAGACGCTGGAAATAAATAAAAACACAAAATGCTGGCAGAACTCAGCAGGCCAGACAGCAACAATGGGAGGAGGTAGTGATGACGTTTCGGGCCGAAACCCTTCATCAGGAGTTATGACCCTGATGAAGGATTTCTGCCCAAAACGTTGTCACTACCTCCTCCCATGGATGCCGTCTGGCCTGCTGAGTTCTGCCAGCATTTCATGTTTTTAGAACAAACAAGGGCCTGTTTCTGTGCTGTAATGTTCTTTGGTCCTATGGGATGTACCTGGGGGAAGTAAAAGCAGCCGTGCCACAGGCGCTGAGTCTGGCCCTATGCCTCAGGAGGCTAGGGAACTGAACAGGGTGCCTTCAGTGATAGGGGACTCTGTAGTTAAGGGACCAGATAGGTGATTCTTTGGAGATGAAAAAGAAACACGGATGGTAGTTTGCCTCCCAGGTGCCAGGGTCCACTATATTCCTGAACACATCCAAAATATCCTGAAAAGGGAGGGTGAGCAGGCAGAAGTTGTGGTACACATTAGTACCAATAATATAGGTAGAAAAAGGGAGCTGGTCTTGAAAAGTGACTACAGGGAGTTTGGAAGGAAGTTGAGAAGCAGGACTTCAAGGGTATTAATCCTGAGATTGCTGCCTGTGCTATGTAACAGAGAGCAGAAGAATGGAATGAGGTGGCAGATAAATGTGTGGCTGAAGAATTGGAGCCGGTGCAGGGTTTCAGATTTCTGGATCACATGAACCTTTTCTGGGGCAGATATGACCTGTACAAAAGGGACAGGATGCAGTTGAATCCAAGGGGTACAAATGTCCTTGCAGGCAGCTATTGGGAGTGATTTAAACTAATATGGCAGGGAGATTGGAACCTGTATGATAGAGCTGAGGAAGGGTCATCATCTACAAGTAGATGATGGGTGTAACATGAATGTAAGGAAGGACAAGCCAATGATTGGGTACAAATACATATATAGCAAAGAATTAAATTGTACCACAGAGGTAAAATTCAACAGGGTGAAGAATGCAGGACTGAAGATACTGTATTTAAATGTACGTAGCATTTGGAATAAGGTGGACAAACTCGTGGTGAAATTAGAGATTGGTCGGTATGATGTTGTGGGCATCACTGAGTTGTGGCTGAAAGTCCACAGTTAGGAGCTTAACATCAAAGGATACACTTTGTATCGAAAGGACGGGCAGGAAGGCATAGGCAGTGGTGTGGCTCTGTTGGTAAGAGATGGAATTACATCTTTAAAAAGAGATGACATCGGGTAAGAGAATGTTGAATCTTTGAGGGTGGCGTTAAGAAACTGCAAGGGTGAAAAAAACCATAATGGGAATTATATATAGGCCTCCAAATAGTAGCCAAGATGGGGGATTGAGATTGCAAAAAGGGCTGGAAAAGGCATGTAATAAGGATAATGTCACAATAGTAATGGGGGAGTTCAATAAGCAAGGGGATTGGGAAAATCAGGTTGGTGTTGGATCGTGAGAGGAAATTTGTTGAATGCCTATGAGATGGCTTTTTAGAGCAGCTTATAAGAAACTAGTCTGGCTGCACTTGGAGTATTGTCAACAGTTCTGGGCCCCTTATCTCAGAAAGGATGTATTATAATTGGAGAGAGTCCAGAGGGGGTTCACAAGGATGATTTAGGGAATGAAAGGGTTAACATATGAGGAGTGTTTGGCAGCTTTAGGCCTGTACTGACTGGAATTCAGAAGAATGCGGGATGGGAGGGGGGGTATCTCATTGAAACCAGCAGAATGCTGAAGGACTAGATGAGGTGGATTTGGAGAGGATGTTTCCTCTGGTGGGCTATCCAGAACTAGAGGGCACAGCCTCAAAATTGAGGGGCAACCTTTTAGAACAGACATAAAGAGGATTTTTTTAGCCAGAGAATAGTGAATCTGTGGAATGCTCTGCCACATACTGCGGTGGAGGTCAAGTTCATGGGTATATTTAATTATATTGATCGTTTCCTGATCAGTCAGAGCTTCAAAGGTTATGGAGAGAAGCAGGTGTATGTGGTTGAGTGGAATCCGGGAACAACCAAGATGGAATGACAGAGCAGACTCGATGGGTTGAATGGCCTAATTCTTGACCTAATGGCCTTATGGTCTTATGGTCTTAAGTCTGCACTCTCTCTCCAGTTGCACACCAGTAAAAGAGGAATGGTGATGTCAGTGCACACGATCTCCTGTACCACTCATGGTAAATATGACTGGTGATGTCAGTCCTCTCTCTGTCTCCTGTAGTGTTTGTTTGAAATATGTCTGGTGATGTCAATCCTCTCTTCGTCCTGTATCACACTGGAGAAATATGTCTGGTGATGTCAGCACTCGCTTTCTCTCTCCTGTAGTGTGTGTCTATGTTGTGTGTCTCTTTGTTTGTGTGTCTGTGTGTGAGGTTGTGTAAGTTTGTGTGTGTGAGTGTAAGTGTGTCTGTCTGTACGTGTGTGTGTGTGTGTGCGTGTGTGTTTAAATACACATGTGTGTGCATGTTTATGTGTGGCTCTGTATGTGAGTTTGTGTGTGTGTATTCATATGTTTGTGTGAGAGAGTGTGGGTATGTACATGTGTGTGTGTTTATCTGTGTATGTGTTGTGTATTTCTGTGGTTGTGTTGTATGTTTGTTTATGTTGTGTTTGTATGTTTGTGTGTGTTTAAATGTGTCTGTGTGTATGTATTTGCTCGTGCTATGTGTGTGTGTGTCAATGTGTTTCTGTGTTGTCCATGCGTTGTGTCTCTATATGTGCCTGTGTGTCTTTATGTGTGTGTGTGTGTGTGTGTGTGTGTGTGTATATGTGTGTGCTTGTGTTTGAATGTGTGTGTGTGTGTGTATGTGTATATGTGTGTGCTTGTGTTTGAATGTGTGTGTGTGTGTCTGTGTCTATGTGACTGTGTGTGTATGTCTGTATCTGCGTGTGTTTTTGCGTGCGTGTGTGTGTCTGTGTCAGTGTGTGTGTGTTGAGAGTGAGTAAGTGTGTGGGCATCTATGTGTTTGTCTGTGCATGTATTTCTGTGTGTATCTGGCTGTGTCTGTGTTTCTGTGTGTATATGTGTATGTTTGTGTGTGTATGTGTGCGTGTTTGTGTGTGTGTATGTCTGTATCTGTGTGTCTGTGTCAGATATACTGGTTGTGTGTATATATGTGTGTGCTTGTGTCTGAATGTGTGTTCTGTGTGTCTTTCTGTGTCTGCATGTGTGTGAGTGTGTGTGTGTGTCTGTCTGTGTGTGGCAAACTAGTATGGCAGGAGCATGGGAACCAGTACGATAGAGCTGAGGATGAGCTAGCAGGTTTACAGGTTGTAAAAAGGACAAGCCAATGATCGGTACAAATGCAGAGAGAGCAAAGAGTTCAATTATCCACAGAGGCAAAATATAAAAGAGAGAAGAATGCAGGACTGAAGGTGCTCTATTTAAATGCGAGCAGCTTTTAGAATAAGGTGGATGAACTCGTGATGGAATCTGAGATTGGTCAGTATGACGTTGTGGGCATCACTGAGTCGTGGCTGAAAGAACGTCATAGTTGGGAGTTTAATATCAAAGGATATACTTTGTATCACAAGGACAGGCAGGAAGGCATAGATGGTGGAGTGGCTCTGTTGGTAAGAGATGGAATTACATCTTTAAACAGAGGTGACATAGGGTCAGAGAATGTTTGTGGGTGGATTAAGAAGTTGCAAGCATAAAAAGATGTTATGGGAATCATGTATAGGCCTCCAAATAGTCGCCAAGATGTGGGGTTGAGGTTGCAAAGGGAGCTGAGAAACGCATGTAATAAGGGTAATGACACAATTGTAAAGGGCAACTTCAATAAGCAAGAGGATTGGGAAAATCAGGTTTGTGTCGGATCACAAGGCAGGAAAATTTGTTGAATGCCTACGAGATGGCTTTTTAAAGCAGCTTGTGCTTGAACTTACTCGTGAAAAGGCTATCTTAGATTGAGTGTTGTGTAATAACCCAGATCTTATTAGGAAGCTTATTGTAAAGGAATAATTAGGAGGCAGTGATCATAATATGATACTGCAATTTGAGGGAGAAGCACAAGTCAGAAGTAACTGCATCGCAATGGAATAAAGGGAATTACAGAGACATGAGAGAGGAGCTTGCCCAGGTGGATTGGAGGAGGATACTGTTGGGGATGATGGCATGGCTGAAGTTTCTGTGAATAGTTCACAAGGTGGAGGATAGATATGTCCCACTTAAGAAGTTCTCAAGTAGCAGGCCTAGGCAATCATGGCTGACAAGGGAAGTTAAGGACCACATAAAAGCCAAGGGAAGGGCATATAATGTAGCAAAAGTGAGTGGGAAGTTGGATGATTGGGAAGCTTTTAAAATCCAACAAAAGGCAACTAAAAAAAGCTATAAGAAGACAAAAGCTGAAATATGAGGGCAAACTATCCAATAATATAAAGCAATATTCTAAAAGTTTTTTGGTTATATAAAGAATAAAAGGGAGGTGAGAGCAGTCAGTATTGGGACCACTAATTTTCACATTGTTTGTCAATGATTTAGATAATGGAATTGATGGCTTTGTGGCAAAGTTTGAGGATGATACAAATATACATGGAGGGGTTGGTGGTGCTGAGGAAGCAATGTGACTACGGCAGGACTTAGACAAATTGGAAGAATGGGCAAAAAAGTGGCAGATGGAATGTAGTATTAGGTAATGTGTGATAATGCATTTTGGTAAAAGGAGCAATAGTGTGGACTATTATCAAAATGGAGAGAAAATTCAAAAACATCAGAGATGCAAAGGGACTTAGGAGTCCTCGTGCAATGCTCCTTAAAGGTTAACTTACAGTTTGAGTCTGTCGTAAAGAAGACAAATGCAATGCTGGCATTTATTTCATGGGGAATAAAATATAAAAACAAGGAGATAATGCTGAAGCTTTATAAGAGAGTAGTCAGGTCACGCTTGGAATATTGTCAACAGTTTTGAGAACCATATCTCAGAAAGGATGTATTGTCTTTGGAGAGAGTCCAGAGGAGGTTTACGAGGATGATTCTGGGAAAGAATGGGTTAACATTTGAGGAGCGTTTGGCAGCTTTGGACCTGAAATCACTGGAATTTAGAAGAAAGTGTGGGGGAATCTCATTGAAAATATTGAAAAGACTAGATAGGGTGGACGTGGAGAGGATGTTTCCTATGGTGGGGGGGTATCCAGAACTAGTGGGTGCAGCCTCAAAATTGAGGAGCAACCTTTTTGGAATAGAGGTAAGGAGGAATATTTTTTAGCCAGAGAGTAGCTAATCTGTGGAATGCTCTGCCGCAGGCTGTGGTGGCGGTGAAGTCGTTGGGTACATCTAAAACAGAAGTTGTCTGTTTCCTGATTGGTCAGGGCATCAAGGGATATGGTGAGAGAGCAGATATATGGGGCTAAATGGGATCCAAGATCTGCTATAACGAAATGGTGGACCAGTCTCGATGGGCTGAATAGACTAATTCTGTTCCTGGGTCTTATGGTGTGTGCATGTCTATCACTGGCTGTGTTTGTGTATGTGTGTGTGTCTGTGTATGAGTGTTTGTCTGAGAGTGTGTGTGTGTGTATCTGTCTGTCACTCTGTGTGTGCATGTCTGTCACTGTGTGTCTATGTGTATATTTAACCAACTGACCATTGAATATAATTTTTTATTGACAAAATGCACTTATGTAGTCACCCTGGTAATGCTAAATAGCTGCCTGTGCCTTAAGAGAAACGGTGATGTCTCTATGCATGTGTGGAGTAGAAAGAAGAATACAAAGTTCTGGAACTACATCGAGTGCCAGTCATATGATTTTCATGAGTAAGGTATCGGCACCAGATAGCATGGTTGTGCAAAGTTCCTTATCGGCCTAGTAGGTTAGTCTTTCCAGTAATTTAAACTGTAAGCAATATATTGTAAAAGTTCTCGTAAAAGTTTATTTTTGTCTTACTTCATTGTTTCATGACCGAATGTGAATGTAACTGAGTAATGTGAATGTGGTCATCTCTGTTTACGTAGTGTGAGTGAGAACTCATTTCAGGATCTAGCCTATACGTGTTTGGAAGGTAAGCACTTGTTTGCCAAAGTGAGTACATCTCTTAGTTAAGATGAGATATGTTTATTCATATTTTTTATGTTGTGTATAACATGCAGGATTCTAATATTATTTGTATTGTTTTTAGAATTGCCACTACCATATTGGTTTTGTATACAGGCAGTCCCTAGGTTATGAACGAGTTCCGTTCCTGAGCCTGTCTTTAAGTCGGATTTGTACTTAAGTCGGAACAGGTACATCCGGTATTATTTAGAGTCAGTCAGTCAAACGTTTGTCTTAGCATATAGTATATATTTTACCTTTCTATGCATATAAAACACTTAAGAAATGTATGTATTTCAATAATTAAACCACTGCATTGTTTAGTAATAATTGTAGCTTTCATCGGGGCAGGGCCTTTCACATGCTCCATTATTCTCACTTTATCCTTTAAAATTGTTCCAATCGTTGACTGACTGTCGCCTAAAGCTTTTCCAATGACCGATGACGATCACTTTATTATCTCCACCTTATTTTCAACTGTAATTGTTTTCCTTTTCTTTGATGCATCACCTGCACTTGCATCAGCTTTATGCTTTGGAAACATGATTACAAGGGTAAATAAGAGAAAAATTTAAGCTAAATACAAAGTTACACACTCACCACAGTGTTAACGGCAACATGATCCAACTTAAAATGGCGGGACGGCCTTCTCCTTCCTCGAGCCGACGAACTGCTGAAGTCGCGCAATGTTTTCATGAGCATCACAACATTGTGTGTGCATTCGTTACTACAAACCACTGTATTTAACTCAGATTTTCAATGTAATAGGCTTTGTGGCAGGCCGTTTGTAAGTACTAGCTGTTCGTAAGTCGGACATTCGTAACTCGGGGACGTATTTTGTTTTATTTATTTTCAACTGCATATGTAACAAGGGTATGGAGCAAAATTAATCTGAGATTTTAACAGCAGAAACTTTTTTTTAGTTCTTTTTGTTATTTTTATTTTGATACTCTCTTTCTGCATTACAGCGTCTAAAACAGATAAAGGAATTAAAGACCTGAAAAAGTATTTGTTGTCCTGTGTGTGTATTTTTCCCCAAGCTATAGATATATATTGTGTGTGTGTTTGTTTGTGTGTGCGTTGTGTGTTTTATTGATTTATTAAAAATAAGCTGTGCAAAAAGAGAGAAAAACAGTGAGGTGGTGTTCACAGGTTCATTGTCTGTTCAGAAATCTGATGGTAGAGGAGAAGAAGCTGTCCAGAAAAATTGAGTTTGTGTCTTCATGCTTCTGCGCCGCCTCCTCAATGGTAGCAAAGAGAAGAGGGCACATCTTGAGTGGCAGGCATCCTTAATGATGGGGGCCACTTTCTTGAGGCATCTGCCTTTGAAGATGCCCCAGTTTTGGGGAGATTAGTACCCACAAAAGGCTGTCATTACTGACAGGCGGAAACAAAGCCATAGGCTCGCAGAAGTGTGGGGAAAGTGGGTTCTTTCAAATCCCTCAGTCTCAGATAAACTGTGAAGTGCCTCGATGCCCCTTACTCTGTCTGGGCCAGACACCATTCAACTCAACATTTATCAAATGAGATCCGGGAAGTAGCGGCAGGCCAAGTGTTATGTCTACAACTTTACTACCAGAATTCAATCAGTTCTCAATGCCTTTTTGTCATGAATTAAACTAAATTCTAGTCTGGTGAGCATTCTCTTCAATTGCCATTTGCCAAGCAACTCTTAAATCTACACCAGCCAATTAACTAATGGCAGTTGTCTTTGGGTTTATTAAAAAAGTTTAATATGATCCAGATTGCCGGCTGTTTTGTTTTTGCTTAATTTAATTTATTTTATCTTTTCATCAAGGTCCAGTTTGCAGCAAGAACCTGCTTAAAAATGAAATACGATGTTTCTCTGGTTAGTGATCTTTCAGTCTGAACCTCTGACTAGCTGTGTGCCTTTGAAAGAAGACAAGTAGTGATTTGTCTTGTCTGGGAAGAAGAAGCCAGCAGCGTGCAGCGGTGTGACTGCTGCAGAGGTTGCTGCTGGGGTTTAAACAGCCAGCTTCATGGTGACACTGTCACTGAGCGAGGGGAGCCAGAGTCAGCAGAGCGCTGAATCAGACTGTGACCAAACCAACAACAGTTATGTCTGTAATCCAATACAAGTGGCAGGGACCTCGAACTGAGGCTCTCACTCACAAAATCAGAATCAGAATTGTTATCACTGACATAGATCAAGAAATTTGTTGTTTTGTGGTAGGAGAACGGTGCAATACATATAAAATACTATAAATTACAATATGAATATATGTAAAAAATAAATAGTGCAAAAAGAGAGAAAAATAGTGAGGTAGTTTCTATGGGCTCATTGTCCATTCAGAAATCTGATGGCAGAAGGGAAGAAGTTGTTCCTAAAATGTTGAGTGTTTCGCTTCAGGCTCATTGGTGGTAGTGATGAGAAGAGGGCATGTCCTGGATGGTGAGGGTCTTTAATGATCGCTGCTGCCTTCCTGAGACAGTACACGTTGATGCTGGGAAGGTTAGTACTCACGAAGGAGCTGGCTGAGTTTGCAACCCTCTGCAGCTTTCTCCATTCCTGTGCAGTGACCCCTCCATACCGGACAGTGATGCAACCAACGAAGTTTTTTTTAGTGACATACTAAATTTCCTCAAACTCCAAATGAAATATAGCCTCTGGTGTGCCCTCTTCATGATTATGTCAATGTGTTGGACACGGGATAGATCCTCTGAGATGTTGACTCCCAGAAACTTGAAACTGATCACTCTTTCCACCTCTAACCCCTTGATTACGACTGGTGTGTGTTCCCTTGACTTCCTCTTCCTGAAGTCCACTATCAATTCCTGTTCTCACTGACACTGAGTGAAAGGTTTTGCAACTCCACTCTGGAGTCCAGATTACTACTACCCTCACTACAGTCTCAAAGAAGAATGCATTAACAAATTATTTCCAAATAGACGTAACCAAAAATAATCATGTAGTGTATATATTCTATTTTTCACAGCTAATTACAGCATTTGAACTCACAACAAACATCCTGTGCCTATTCATCCTCAAGTTCAAAGCCCTACCAACTTACATCTTGGATAAATTCATCCACAACTCTCTGTGGTAGAGAGTTCCACAAACAAGCAGCTCCCCAAGTCAGGAAATACACACAAAATGCCGATGGAGCACAGCAGGCCAGGCAGCATCTATAGGAAGAAGCACAGTCGACATTTTGGGCTGAGACCCTTTGTCAGGACTAACCGAAAGGAAAAATAGTAAGAGATTTGAAAGTAGGAGGGTGTGGTGAACTACATATACCTGTCTGGACACGCCCCCTGCTGACCTCTCCTGTGGCTCCTCCCACAGACCCCTGTATAAAGGTGATCAAGGCCTGAGCCCGGCCTCTCAGTCTCCAGGATGTAGTATGGTGGTCACTCACTGCTTGTTCCTTCTTCCAGTCAATAAAAGCCGATATCTCGCCTTACGTCTCAGAGTGAGTTATTGATGGTGCATCAGAGGGGGAGGGGGAAATGCGAAATGATAGGAGAAGACCAGAGGGGGAGGAGTGAAGCTAAGAGCTGGAAAGGTGATTGGCAAAAGGGATACAGAGCTGGAGAAGGGAAAGGATCATGCGACGGGAGGCCTAGGGAGAAAGAAAGGGGGAGGGGAGCACCCAGAGGGAGATGGAGAACAGGCAGAGTGATTGGCAGGGAGAGAAAAATGTCAGGAAATTTTTTTTTCATGTTATCACTGAATGGCTGACCCTTACCAAAGACTCCATTAGATAGACAAGATGCTGCAGACGCTGGAGTCTGAAGATGCCCTCAAGATTCTGAAGGCACTCAATGGGTCAGACAGTATCCATGGGGAGAAAAGGACAGTCAACATTTTATATTGAGACCCTTAATTCAATATCTTTGTCACTCAATGGAGAAATCCACCATCCTAGGAAGTTCGAAGGTCTCATGAACCAATAACGTTCTGTTTAAAACCTGTCCTGATGATGGGTCTTCTCCTGAAACATCGACACTTCATTTCTCTTTATGACGCTACCTTACCTGCTGCATTTCTCCTGCATTTTGTGTGCGTTATCTGTCTGTCTATCTCTCTCAACAAGCCTACGCCCAGCACAGTCATTGCTACGTTCCATTGTATGTTGCAGTGTATATGTGACAAATAAAGTTAATCTTTCCCCTCACACTTGCATTCATATAACCATATAACCATATAACAATCACAGCACGGAAACAGGCCATCTCGGCCCTCCTAGTCCATGCCGAACTCTTAATCTCACCTAGTCCCACCTACCCGCACGCAGCCCATAACCCTCCACTCCTTTCCTGTCCATATACCTATCCAATTTTACCTTAAATGACACAACTGAACTGGCCTCTACTACTTCTACAGGAAGCTCATTCCATACAGCTATCACTCTCTGAGTAAAGAAATACCCCCTCGTGTTTCCCTTAAACTTCTACCCCCTAACTCTCAAATCATGTCCTCTCATTTGAATCTCCCCTATTCTCAATGGAAACAGCCTATTCACCTCAACTCTGTCTATCCCTCTCAAAATTTTAAATACCTCGATCAAATCCCCCCTCAACCTTCTATGCTCCAATGAATAGAGACCTAACTTGTTCAACCTTTCTCTGTAACTTAAGTGCTGAAACCCAGGTAACATCCTAGTAAATCGTCTCTGCACTCTCTCTAATTTATTGATATCTTTCCTATAATTCGGTGACCAGAACTGTACACAATATTCCAAATTTGACCTTACCAATGCCTTGTACAATTTTAACATTACATCCCAACTTCTGTACTCAATGCTTTGATTTATAAAGGCCAGCGTTCCAAAAGCCTTCTTCATCACCCTATCTACATGAGACTCCACCTTCAGGGAACTATGCACTGTTATTCCTCGATCTCTCTGTCCCTCTGCATTCCTCAATGCCCTACCATTTACCCTGTATGTTCTATTTGGATTATTCCTTCCAAAATGTAGAACCTCACACTTCTCAGCATTAAACTCCATTTGAACTTTCTTGTCCATTCTTGTGACTGTCCTGTCAACCTTTGCAGACTCTGCCTCTTCCTTACAACTTACTTTCCAACCTACCTCACACAAACTTCACACCCCCAGCACCTCCTCTTCTGTAATAATTTTCCTTCCCAGAATCCCCAGCTTCCAGAACCTACTCAGTGGGATGCCAAGTCAGCGTAGCAGTCAGTGTGACGTGATTACAGTCAGAATTCAAAGTTCAATTCTGGCATCCTCTGTAAGAAAGTTTGTATGTTCTTCCTGCAGCCTTGTGGGTTTCATATGGGTGCTCTGGTTTCCTCCCACAGTCCAAAGAATTGGTTAATTGGCCATGATAAATTGCCCTGTGACTAGGCTAGAGTGAAATAGGTGGGGTAGCTGGGTGATGTGGCTCATTGGGATAGAAGGGCCTGCTCTGTCTTAAATAAAATAAAATATTTACTTAACACTTTGCCCCTCTCCTGTGCTTCCACCCATTCTGTAAATGACCAGGTTGATTATACTCTCTAGATACTCTTTCGCTTTCCCTTTCCCCCACATAGAAACATAGAAAACCTACAGCACAATACAGGCCCTTTGGCCCACAATGCTGTGCCAAATATGTACTTACCCATAGGCTTCTATTTTTCTGAGCTCCATGTACCTATCCAGGAGTCTCTTAAAAGACCCTATCGTATCCACCTCCACCACCGTTGCCGGCAGCCCATTCCACACACTCACCACTCTCTGTATAAAAAACTTACCCCTGACATCCCCTCTGAACCTGCTTCCAAGCACCTTAAAACTGTGCCCTCTGGTGTTAGTCATTTCAGCCCTGGGAAAAGCCTCTGACTAACTATCCCCACAATTCCACAGTTGCTGCCTGAGCCACTGGGCTACTCCAGTGGCTTGTTTTTCACTCCAGATTCCAGAGTCTGCAGTCGCTTGGCATGCACGAAAAGTATGTTTTGAGTGAAGAGTACAAGTCACTAACTGCAGACTTATAGAGTCATAGAAAATTACAGTACAGAAAAGGCCCTTCGGTTCACTAAGTTCTGCACTAAACCAACTAAATTAGTAATCAAATGGCCACCTAAACTCTACCCCTCTGCCTACATAATGTCCATACCGTTCTATTTTTCTCATATCTGTGTGCCAATCTAAACTTTTCTTAAAAATTCCTAACGTATCTGCCTCTGCCACCATCCCAGGCACCCACCACTCTCAGTGTGAAAACCGTGCCCCTCCCATCTCCTTTAAAAATGCCACCTCTCACCTTCAATGCATGCTCTCTGCTATTAGACATTTCAACCCTGGGAAAAAGGTACTCCCTCTCTACTCTACCTATACTTCTCATTATCTCATAAACCTCTATCAGATCTCCCCTCAGCCTCCGTCACTGCAGAGAAAACAACGCAAGTTTGTCCAGCCTCTCATGATAGCGCGTGCCCTCTAAACCAGGCAGCATCCTGGTGAGCCTCTTCTGCATCCTCTCCAAAGTATCTGTCCTTTGGTGACCAGAACTGTATGCAACTGTCCACACACAGCCTACTTAGAGTGTTTTGAAGCTGCAAGATAACTTTCTGAACTTTTGAACTCAATGCTTTGACTAATGAAGGCAAGCATGCCTTTTGCCTTCTTAACCATGCCCCCCCCCCCCATCCTGTGTAGCCACTTTCAAGGAGCTATCAAGTTGGACCCCAAGATCCTTCTGCTCATCAACACTGTTAAGGGTCTTGTCCTTAACAGTGTACTTACTGGTGCTTTACATTTGACCTATTAAGGTGCAAATCTTCACATTTGGCCAGGTTAAACTCCATCTGCCATTTCTCTGCCCATATCTGCAACTGATCTATATCCCACTGTATTCTCTACCAGTCATCTACACTATCCACAACACCACCAATCTTTGTGTCATCTGCAGACTTACTAACCCACCTTCTACTTCTTCATCCAGGTCATTCACGAACAGCAGAGGTCCCGATACAGATCCCTGCGGAACACAGAATTCCAGTTAGAGTATGTCCCTTTGACCTTGACCCTCTGCCTTCTATGGACAAGCCAGTTCTGAATCCAAATGGCCAATTCACCATGGATCCCATGCTTCTTCTGGAAGAGCCTCCCATGAGGGACCTTGTCAAAGACCTTACTGAAATCCATGTAGACAACATCTACAGCTCTACCTTCATCGATCACCCTTGTAACCTCATCAAGAAACTCCGTTACATTAGGAAGACATGATTTGCCCCACACAAAGTCATGCTAACTCTCCCTAACTAGGCCATGGGTTTCCAAACATATATATAATTGCAATTTATAGATTTTATGTATTGCACTGTATGCTGCTGCAAAACATCACATTTCATGGCATATGTCAATGATATTAAATCTGATTCTGATTGTTAGTAATTCCAGACCGATCTAAGGTGAATCATTATCCAGATAAGCCAGTCTGTAAGAAGTGCTCTCCAAGGCATGGCTAATGACACAGTGGGTCTGCTAATGTCACTAGCATTCCTCTGTTGGTCTGCAAAACCTGAAATGGATTGGTGTGGATTCCAAATCAACAGGAAAAAATCAGGGGAAGTGAGGACCAAGATGAAGACATTAAACATGAGTGATATTTTCAAAGTTCCCAGATCAAATGGGTTACAGTTCGATATGCTTACAACAGAAACAAGCAGTCCGCAACAATCATTCAGAACACAAGCAACATAGGAGTTGTTAGAATAATTTAATTACTGACAAAAAATCAAATTATGGAGGTATAATTACACCGCACAAATGTTATAAAATGCCATTAACGTAAGAGTTAAAATTATCTCTGAGCCCAATGATAAAATCAAACTTGCATCTTCTAGCACAGAATGAGGGAAAGTTTTGAAAGGGAGAAAATTGGCAATTAAATAAATATTGGATTTCTTTTCTTTTGCTTTCAAAGGAACAGACTCAAAGTAAGGCTGCACTGCCAAGAAAGTTGTTTTGAACCTATGCATTTCTCTTCAGGGCTGTTTGTACAGACTGTGCCAAAAGTGACATGACTTTCTTCTATGAAGTGTTGTTTGTAAGTCCTCTATTAAATACTAGCATCCACTTGGTGCCCAAGTTGTTCACTTAAAGGTTTGATCTGGATTCTCTTACACAAGTTGTTTTACTCTGAAGATTGTAGGTGGTAGTGGCTGGAAGGAGATGGAATCAGATTCAGAATCAGGTTTATTTTATATTACATTAAATTTGCTGTTTTAAGATCATAAGACCATAAGATATAGGAGAAGAATTAGGCCATTTGGCCCATCAAGTCTGCTCCACCATTTCGTCATGGATGATGCATTTTCCTCTCAGCCCCAGTCTCCTGCTTTCTCTCCATATCCCTTCATGCCCTGACTAATGCCTTGAATATATCCAATGACCTGGTCTCGACAGATTCACCACTCTCTGGCTAAAGAGATTCCTCCGCATCTCTGTTCTAAAAGGACACCCCTTTATTCTGAGGCTGTGCTGTCTGGTTTTAGACACTCCCACTATAGAAAACATCCTCTCCACATCCACTCTATCGAGGCCTTTCAACATTTAATAGGTTTTAATGAGGTCGCTCTCATTCTTCTAAATTCCAGTCAGTAGAGGCCTAAGGCCATTAAAGGCTCCTCAGGCCAAGCCTTGCAACCCTAGAATCATTTTCATGAACTTCCATTGAACCATCTCCAATATCAGCACATACTTTCTTAGATAAGGGGCCCAAACTACTCACAATGCTCCATGAGAGGCTTCAGCAGTGCTTTACAAAGCCTCAGCATTACATCCCAGCTTTTATCAAGTCCAGTCGCTTTTTATTGTCATTTTGACCATAAACTGCTGGTACAGTACACATTAAGAATGAAACAACATTCCTCCAGGACCATGGTGCTACATGAAACAACACAAAACTACACTAGACTATGTGAGACACTAGACTACGTAAAACAACACAAAAACTACACCAGATCTACACAGGACTACATAAATTGCACGAAATAGTGCAGGGCAGTACAATAATTAATAAACAAGACAATAGGCACAGCAGAGAATGAATTTCAATATAATAATAAATGATGTCAGTTTAGACTCTGGGAATTGATGAGTCTGATAGCTTGGGGGAAGAAACTGTACATTCTGGTCGTGAGAGTCTGAATGCTTTGGTACCTTTTGCCAGATGGCAGGAGGGAGAAGAGTTTGTATGAGGGGTGCGTGGGGTCCTTCACAATGCTGTTAGCTTTGCGGGTGCAGCGTGTGGTGTAAATGTCTGTAATGGCGGGAAGAGAGACCCACCATTATAGAAGCGTTATTCTAGTTATCTTGAAATGAATGCTAACATTACATCTGCCTTCCTCACCACCAACTCAATCTGTAAACTAACCTTCAGGAAATCCTGCATAAAGACTTTGCACCTCAGTTTTTTGTGGCAGCAGTACATTGAAAAGACATAAAATTACAATAAATAAAAATATAAATAAATTGAGCAAAAATAAAGAATGAGTTAATGTTAATGAGTTCATTGTCCATTCAAAATTCTGATGGCCAAGGGGAAGAAGCTGCCCCTGAATCATTGAGTGTGAGTCCTCAGGCTCCTGTAGCTCCTCCCTGATGGTAGTGATGAGAAGAGGGTACGTCCTGGATGGTGAGGGTTCTTAAAGATAGATGTTCCCTTCTTGAGGCACTGCTCTTTGAAGATGTCCTCAGTGGTGTGGAGGATTGTGCTTGTGATGGAGATGGCTGAGTCTACAACCCTCCACAGTCTCCTGCCATCCTGTGCATCGGAGCCTCCTCACCAGATGGTGATGCAACCATTCAGAACGATCTCCACACGACATTTGTAGAAATTTGCAAAAGTTGTGGTGATCGACAAAATATTGTTCAAATCTCTGCCTTGGGGCAATGGACTGTATGTCTACATTGGAATGTCTTCCATGGCTACATTGAAGCAGGTCTCCCCAGATTAGTACCAGCTGTGACACCCAAGTTCTTCATTTAGCTCTGAGTTTGAACCTGGGGGTACAGAGACACAGTGTGCGTCCCACACACTGCCCACCACTTCACCTCCCCCCTCGTGCACCAGCCACATGGCTGAGTCCTGCGGGGTCGCTGGATATGAGAAGCCTGAAATGCTGGTCACATTGTCTCACAGCCCAGGGCCAAGTTTAACAAAAAGAAATAAGTTAAAGGCACGAGATTCTGCAGAGGCTGGAAATCTGGAACACAAACAAGATGCTGGAGGAGCTCAGCGGTTGGGGGTGGGGTGTAATTCAAGTTAAAGTGTTTTTGTCAAGGTTATTGCAGAGCAAGAGGGAGATGAAAGGAAGCTGAGACCTTTGCCATCTTGGTACACTATTAAATTTTTACAGCCATCAATCCCTATTACAACTATTGGGCTCCTGAACTCACCTCAACACTGTGCTGATTTAACAACCTACAGGCTCACTTTCAAGGGCCCTAAAACTCCTGCTTTCAGTCCTGATAAAGGGTCTCAGCCCGAAACATCAACTGTTTATTCTTTTCCATAGCTGCTGCTGACCTGCTGAGTTCCTCCTGCAGTCTGTGTGTGTTACTTGCAGTATTCATGTCTTTTTTATATTTTCATAATTTGTCTTCTTTTGCATGTTGGTTGTTTAGTTTTTAATAATTCTATTGTCTTCTTTATTTTCCTGTAAGTGCCCACAGAAGATGTATCTCAGGGTAGTATATGGTGACATATCTACTTTGACTTTGACTACTACTGGATGTAGATACTCAGGATAAATCCCAGGATAACACACAAAAAAAAAACACAGTTCTGGAAGCTTTTGCAAATCAAAGGACAAAATTCAATGTTATATTACAGGTGTGTCCGGACTCCCACTTTTCTTACACAAGACCCTGGAATGCCTAATTCTGTAGATTGACATAATTTGTATTTGAATGAATCGCCCAGGGAAGCAATTCCAATGACTGACTGCTCCAGAGTCTGCCAACTTGGTTCACATCAAAATCCACCGAAGTAACTGGTTAAGTAGTTCATCGTCATCACATGGACAGAGATCATTTGTTTTGCAAGTCATCTGTACAGATTAACTCATCAGGAGAAATCACGGAACACTACAAAAGTGAAACAGGCCCTTTGGCCCATCTAGTCCGTGCCAAACTATTACAGTACATCGAGGTAGTACAAGGGAAAACCAATAACAGAATGCAGAATAAAGTATTACAGTTACAGAGAGAGTGCAGTGCAGGCAGACAGTAGGTGCAAGAACCACAACAAGGTAAATTGTGAGGTGAAATGTCCATCTAATTACACAAAGGAACTGTTCAATAGTCTTGCAATAGCAGAGTAGAAGCTATCCTTGATCGAATGGAACGTGTTTGCACATTTCCACCAGGAGAAGCCGTCCTTGATCGGATGGTATGTGTTTGTACATTACCACCAGGAGAAGCCGTCCTTGATCGGATGATATGTGTTTGTACATTACCACCAGGAGAAGCCGTCCTTGATCGGATGGAATGTGTTTGTACATTACCACCAGGAGAAGCCGTCCTTGATCGGATGGAACGTGTTTGTACATTACCACCAGGAGAAACTGTCCTTGATCAGATGGTATGTGTTTGTACATTACCACCAGGAGAAACTGTCCTTGATCGGATGGAATGTGTTTGTACATTACCACCGGGAGAAGCCGTCCTTGATCGGATGATATGTGTTTGTACATTACCACCAGGAGAAGCCGTCCTTGATCGGATGGAACGTGTTTGTACATTACCACCAGGAGAAACTGTCCTTGATCAGATGGTATGTGTTTGTACATTACCACCAGGAGAAACTGTCCTTGATCGGATGGAATGTGTTTGTACATTACCACCAGGAGAAACTGTCCTTGATCGGATGGTATGTGTTTGTTCATTACCACCAGGAGAAGCTGTCCTTGATTGGATGGTATGTGTTTGTACATTACCACCAGGAGAAGCCGCCCTGAGCTTGGAAAACTTACTTTGTTACACATCTGTGTAAATGTTTAATGCTGCACCAACTGTTTGGGTCCTCCAGGAGGACCACTACATTGTCACAGAGTTTGGACACTTGTACCTCAATGACCTGGAGAGCTATGCTGGCAGGAGTCAGGGCCTTGTGCTTTGAGTCTTGGTAGGCCAACCATACCAACCAGGCCAAAGGATAGAAGCCAGACTAAGAGAGGTCTATTGGTTCTCCAGATTGAGGGGTTCAGCTCAGGGCTAACAACCCTGACTGATCAAAAAGAAATTGCTATGGAAACAACAATGAAGAATCATATATCTGTATGTGATGGTATTCCTGATTCTTCAACCGGGATTTACATAACTGACAGAAAACCAATAGGAAGCTCCTGGCATGATGACCTGAACACTGCCGAGACCAAGACCTAAATTGTTTTTTGGAATGTATGAACCATAAGCAGCACTGGCATGTTAACACAAATAACTGCAGAAATATGTCATTGCATCCTACATGTGCAGGGCAGCAGTGAAAGGAGATAGGCAGGGTCTGGCAGACCAAAGGCACTAACTGGTGAAACAGTTCTACACTCAGGAACAGAAGATGGTCAGCATCACGATGGTATAGCAGTCACTTTGAAGAAAGGCGTTGAGACATGCTTGCTGCAGTGGAAACCAATCAACCGAGGGCTGATGAGAGTCAGACCATGACTGTGTTATGCTCTAAGTAACAATAGCACCATTGAAGGAAGGGACATTTTCTGTGAACGGCTGCATTCAAAGGTACAATTAACACCATTCCATGACATAACCATCACCATGAGTGATCCAAACAGCAAAGTGGGAAATAACAGTCAACACTTCACTAGGGTCATGAATGTGGCAGAGTCAGATAGAATAAGTCTGAGACCTCAATGTCAAAACTCCTCCTCCTGTCAATGCAGATAACATCGATTTACCCAGCACCGGCATATTCACACACCTGGGCAGCATCGTGGTGGGCTGAATGGTCTAAAACTGCTTCTGTATCTGATGGTTTAATAATCCCGTGCTCCCAGTGCGGCCTCCTCTACATCGGCAAGACCCGACGCAGATTGGGGGACCGCTTCGTCGAGCACCTCCACTCCGTCTGCCACAACAGACGGGATCTCCCGGTTGCCACTCACTTAAAGTCTGCTTCACATTCCCATTTGGAAATGTCCATACATGGCCTCCTCTACTGCCATGATGAGGCCAAACTCAGGTTGGAGGAGCAACATTTTATATACCGTCTGGGTAGTCTCCAGCCCCTTGGCGTGATCACTGAATTCTCCAACTTCTGGTAATTCCCTCCCTCTCCCTTCCCCCATCCCAGTTTCACTCTGCCTCCTCCTCCAGCTGCCTATTACCTCTCTCATGATTCTGCCTCCTTCTACTACCCATAGTGCTTTCCCTTTACATCCCTTCTTCACCTTTCCTACCTATTCCCTCCCTGATTCCCCTCCCCCACCCCTTGATCTTTCCTCTGATTGGTTTTTCACCTGGCACATTCTTTATAGGGCCCCTGCCCCCTCCTTCTTCAGTCCTGATGAAGGGTCTCAGCCTGAAACATTGACTGCTCGTTTCCATGGATGCTGCCCAACCTGCTGAGTTCTTCCAGCTTGTTTTACATTTTATCTTGACATAGGTGTTTGTGTTATCCAGCTGGTCAAAGCCGTGTGAAGAGCCATTGAGTTTGTCAATGATCTATTGTGGTGATTGGCTCAATATTGTCTGCTCCCATCCCTCTCCAGTGCTGTGGTGCTATCCAGTGCAATGAGAACTGCTCAGGCCTGTATATCACCAAGACAAAACAACTGCTTCACAAACAGTGGCCCAACATAGGAGGGCTAACACCTCAGGTCAAAATTCGGCTGTATATCTAAACCTAAAGGACAAGGGACACTCCTTTAATGATAAGAATGTGCACATTTTGGACAGGGAGGACAGGTGGTTTGAAAGAGGAGTTAATGTGGTGAACTACATATACCTGTCTGGACACGCCCCCTGCTGACTGCTCCCGTGGCTCCTCCCACAGACCCCTGTATAAAGGCGATCGAGGCCTGAGCCCGGCCTCTCAGTCTACAGGATGTAATATGGTGGTCACTCACTGCTTGTTCCTTCTTCCGGTCAATAAAAGCCGATATCTCGCCTTTACGTCTCAGAGTGAGTTATTGATGGTGCATCAGTTAACGAAGCCATCTTTGTCAAACTGGAAAACCCATCACTGAACAGAGAGGGTAGGGTACGACACCACCTATCAGCTACTTACAATGCAGTCCTAACATCTCTACCCCAACATCTCCACAACAGCACATACCTCCATTCGTGGAAAGACTAACGACCCTTTCATTACCTTTACGACTCTTAACAACCCTCATGTGATTGCTATACCCTTAAACAACTCACAAAGTTTATAAGCTGGAAAACTACCCACCATGGATCAGAACTGAAGCCTTTCAGAGAAGTGGTGAATTGTCTTCTGACAACATAGTAAGTCCAGTTGCCTTGATTTACAATGATCTGGATGACGGAGAACCTTCATAGACATACTGTAGGTTTTATTAAACATAAAATGCCTCACTTTGTTTTGTTTGTGAAAACCTACATGCTGAAATATGTAGTGTCACAACCACAGACTCTGCTGCAGGGTCTATGTACCTGTGCAGGCCAGCTGTGTAACAGGTTCGACAACAGTGCTCATGAGTATGCACATTTCAGCCAGTTCATTGTCCATTATGGTGGCAACACTCTCAAAATGCAGGAGGAACTCATCAACCAGGCTCATTTATGGAAAAAAATGCAGCTGACGTTTTGGATGGAATCTTTGCAATAATTTCCTTTTTCTATTCTAGTCTTGTCAAAACTTGACAAAAAGTACAGCAGCGTTTATGTTCTCTGATTACCCTCATCCTTGTCCAGGAAAGAAGACTTCCATTTCAACAGACACTGTCAAGGGGTGGAATTCATTTAATATTTAATTATTGTTTCCAGCAGCAGTGTTGGTGTTACTTTCAGTTAGAGTAAACGGCTCTGCTGACCTAATATTTATTGTTTTTCTTTTACTTTAAATTCTGCAACGGTTCTCATTAAAGTTAGTGAACTGTTGATCTGCTACAGTCTCTCTTTCTCTCTGTCTCCACATTTGGGCCGTATCTGAATGTTTTGACATGTTGTGTGAGGTTAAAACCCCAGACTGGTGCAAGATGGGAACCTTAATCACACTATCAAGAAATCTCACCTCAACGTTTATTCCACCTACCTAAATCACTTTAGTTAATAAGGTTTTGTCAGCAGGAACCTGATGATTGGCAATGTGACTAACTAGACAATTTGTCTAGTCTGTAACTTGCCGTATAGAACAAGAAGACCCAATTGATTTTTTTAGCAAAAAACCTGTTTCCTGAAAACAGCAAATGCCTTTTTTTTTTGCTGCAACTTGGAGCATTTGGCAAGATCCATTACACATGTGTAATATCATTACAAGCTGTTTTTGATCCTTAAATAGATACCATTCAGCATTTCAACCCAACAGCAATATGAGATCATTAAAACCAAATGTCACAAGGTTTCAAAGCCTGAATTGATGTCTTTCACGATGTATTGCTTGGAAGACGCATGCTTTCTGAAGCACCAATTATGTTCAATTTCTTCTACAAATAGAAACAATAACAGGAAATGCAAGGAATACACAACAGATCAGGCAGCATCTGTGAAGTAAGTTTATCATTGCAGCTTGAAATGTACAAGTTATTTTTATCTATAAACAGTGCTTGCAAAAGTCTTAGGCTTTTCGTTATCAAGACTTTTGCACAGTAATTTAGGAATTTCATGTATTGCATAGTACTGCTGCCACAAAGGACCTGTTCAGAATCAAATGACCTTGTCTGGTGTCTCAGGGCACCTATGCCACACCCCTCCCCTGGCACTCCTTCTCTGCCATCGATCCACACCCCTCCCACAGTGCCCCACCCTTGCCATTCCCAGCATCATTTTCTCCAGCCACATTTACAAATTTACTCTCTGCTCCTCATTGACAAATACGATACTGTGTAAAAGTCTTAGCTACTTGAGCTATATATCTGTACCTAAGACTTCTGCATAGTACAGGAAATTTGCAATGTTATGACTCTTCCTAAAACATCTCTATGCCCACTGGTTTATAATCACCAAATGTAGAGTGAAAATCGTTGTTTTACATGCCATCCATACCGATCATTTCATAATCAATGTAGCAATAACAGAAAGCAGAATAACATTTTAGTTACTGAGAAAGAGCAGTGTAGGCAGACAATAAAGAGCAAGAACATGATGAAGCCTTCAGATTCAGGCTTATTTATCCACATTCATGGTAAAATACACTGAAATGTGTGTTTGTGTTGATACCAACACACCTGTGGATGTGCTGGGGCAGCCTACAACTGTTGCCACGCATTCTGCTGCCAACATTGCATGTCCACAATGCTCAGCAGAAAAGCACATCTACAGCAACGTCAGCAAAACAAGTCCCTTTCCATTCTTCCACCCCTCACACACACAACAGACTTCCAATCCCAGAACTCAGTTCATATGCTAACTCAGTAAACTCTCTGTGTGCAAGCAGTGTGAACCCAACTGATTCAACATGTGGTCTAAACCATGAGCATTAATGGTACAGCACTGTGTGGATGTTCGGACTGTTTCAACAATGTTAGAGATAACAGGACAGAATGTAGCTGGGGACATGGAAACAACCTAAGAACGTTTACTTTAATTTTTAAGATCTATAAGAAATTGGATTATAACAAAAACTGCAGACAGGATCTATGCACTGCAGAACATTCAAGGTCAATTCATGATTAATTGGTTGGTTAATCTGGTTGTCTATCATATCTGATAATGGCAGTTAGATTTGTACAGTTCTTAGATGAAGTGAACTGCACGAAGAAACCTGAGCAGGAGAGTTTTTAAAGTGGAAAGGCCATTGCTGTAGGACAGTTCCTCTCTTTCTCGACCTCGGAAGTCCAGGTCCAGTGGTACGAACAAGAGTCACAAACTGGGGTCTTCCTTGGTTGGAGTGGACGACTGTGACATGCCCGTCACTCTCCACAGGGTGTTGCAGAACCATTTTCCTGGCTGTTGCATCTCACTGTTGCTCTCATCCAGCCAGTCTGCTGGAGTTGACTTCACATGCTAGGACAGACATGTCCTTATCTCAGCGGGCATGAGGCCCACCTGCTATCATCACCTCATTTAGCCCACCTGTCAGAGTGGTGTATCAGGGTTTGGCTGCTGTCACATGTAATACTTGGAGCCACAGGTAAGAGCTGAGTGTCCAATGGGGACCAAAGCTGAATGAGCTGCCTCAGAATAGACACAAAAATCCAATGGAATTGACTTTATTTCTTACATTCTTCACATACACGAGGAGTAAAAATCTTTACGTTACATCTCCATTTAAATGTGCAATGTGCAATCATAGTAATTTATAATAAATAGAACAGTCAATGTAATATAGCTCAAATCAATGTGAGTTCATCAGTCTGATGGCCTAGTGGAAGAAGCTGTCCTGGAGCCCGTTGGTCCTGGCTTTTATGCTGCAGTACCGTTTCCCAGATGGTAGCAGCAGGAATAGATTGTGGTTGGGGTGATGGGTCCCCAATGATCCTACAGGCCCTTTTTACACACTTGTCCTTGTAAATGTCCTGAATCATGGGAAGTTCATAACTATAGATGTGCTGGGCTGTCCACACCACTCTCTGCAGAGTCCCGCGATTGATGGAAGTACAGTTCCCATACCAGGCAGTGATGCAGCCAGTTGGGTTGCTCTCAATTGTGCCCCTGTAGAAAGTTCTTGGGATTTGGGGGCCATATCAAACTTCCTCAACCATCTAAGGTGTAAGAGGCACTGTTGTGCCTTTTTCACCACACAACTGTTGTACAGATCATGTGAGGTCCTCGGTGATGTTTATGCTGATGAACCTAAAGCTGTTCACCCTCTCAACCCCAGATCCATTGATGTCAATAGGGGTTAGCCTGTCTCCATTCCTCCTGTAATCCACAACCAGCTCCTTTGTTTCTACGACATTGAGGGAGAGATTGCTTTCTTGACACCACTGTAGGACACCTCGTTATTGTTTGAGATAAGGCTAATGTAGTGTCATCAGCAAATTGAATTAGCAGATTGGAGCAGTGGGTGGCGATATACGGTCATGGGTAAACAGGGAGCAAAGGAGGGGACTCAGTACGCAGCACTGAGGGGCTCCTGTATTGAGAGTCAGAGGGTTGGAGGTGAGGGAACCCACTCTTACCACTTGCCAGCAATCTGACAGGAAGTCCAGGATCCATCTAAGCAAAGCAGGGTCAAAGCCGAGGTCTCTGAGCTGCTTGTTGAGCCTGGATGGAACTGCAGTGTTGAATGCAGAACTGTAGTCCAAGAACAGCATTCTCACATATCATCCTTCTCAAGATGTGTAAGGACGGTGTGTAGAGCTGTGGCTATTGCATCACCTGTCGATCGGTTGTGTTGGTAGACAAATTGTAGTGTGGGTGGCAGCAAGCTGCAGATGTGATCCTTGGCCAGCCTCTCAAAGCATTTGCTTATTGTTGAGGTGAGTGTGATAGGACGCCAGTCGTCCAAGTGTGTTACCTTGGTCTTTTTTGGTACAGTGCAATGGTGGATAATTTGAAGCAGGAGGGCATTCTACACTGGGAGAGGGAGAGATTAAAAATGTCAGTAAACACACCTGCCAGTTGTGCTGTGCACACCCTGAGTACTTGCCCTGCGATGCCGTCCAGTCCCACAACCTTGCAACAGTCCACTCGTTGGAAACATCTGCATACCTCAGCCTCAGATGACCAGGTTGCAGGTTTGGTGGAGGACAAGCTCCTCCAGCAGAGGTGCTACCCTTCCCTGGACACCCCTTATTTCCCAAAGCGCACTTCGTACAGCGACATCAAACCAGATGAAGAAACTCTGTCTAAAATGAAGTTTCTGCAGCATTTAAAGGCATTCGGCCATCTTTTGCTCCACTTTGCTCATGCTCTCTACAGTTGGTACCAATCTATTCTTATCCAGGACTTTGTCCTACATACCAGCCAGCCACCCTCCTGTGGTTGCACACACAAGGATGAGATGGTCTTCTGACTGATATTGTTGTGTATGGATATGGCAATCCTGACAGTCCTGATGCAAACCCATCTCTCTCCTGTGAACAATGTAGGCTGTTTATGTAAAGCAAATGCATCAACTGAGTACCCAGGGTAAAGCTGTTCTGCTGTGTATTGGTTTAGGAACAACATTAGCCCAAGGAATGGTCCACATTGGTAACAAATGGAGTTATTACGGAGTGTGGGCTTAACGCACATGTTAAAAAATAAGCAGGGACTTAGCAGAAAGGATTGAGAGTCATAATAGGCCATTCAGCCCATTATGTCTGATAGATCATTGAAAATATTTATCTATTTGGATTCACTTCTAGGATCTCATCAAAATAGTAAACCATAGAGTCATTGAAGACTAAAGCACAAACCAGGCCCTAATCCATGCTGAACTATTATTTTGCAGAGTTGCATTGACCTGCACCCAGTCCATAGCCCTTCCAGTATTTTGCTAAAGACAGGATTTACAATATAACTGCCAGTAAACAATTATTTTGCTTCATCTGTGGGTCTGAAGATAGCAATGTACACATTAACTGTCCTGATCACAGCCATCCATTTACTTTTCAATCTGACTTGTAACTTGAAGTTCCTGCGGACTGATGACACACTCTTCCTGGCAGCCGTTTTGAAAGTAAGGCAGTGATGAAGAGTAAGTCTTTCTGTGGAGCTGTTGCTCAGCTGCTCATTAACTGAGGAAACACTGCCATCATGAGTCTGTCAAGCTAACACTCCAGCTATCTCCAGCATGACAGATAGATCTTCACTCTAATGCTTGGACCATATTATAGAAATATAACCACATAACACTCAGCATCTTAACCGGCCCCTAAGGTGGAATGCTTCAGCTACCAAAGCTCCTTAAAACCAGCTCAGATTGGTAGAGCTCAAAGTTAGTCCAAATTTGTTTCATCTTATTATAGGACTGAAGGGAACTAGAATGTGCTGGGAAATGTATGTCCATTCCATATGTCACATACCCCGTGACGGGTTAAAGAACCGGCAGAAATAGAAAACACTTTGGAGTCTGGTATTGCTACTAACTCAGGGTAACTACGCAATACAATAATATAAATTCAGATATATTAAACAGGTTAGCAATGATTATATATAAGTGTGGAAATACATGAAAACCAAGCTTCTTCAAGCCTAGGGGTGAATAGATACAGTCTTATGGTGATGAGTAAAGTTCAGTTCAGTTTGTGGTATGGAATTGAGTAGTGATGGAGAGAGAGAAATGTTTAGTTCTTCAGATGAGCTGATGCCGTCAATCTTCCCATTGTCCTCCGAAATCCTTTAGAAGTCACCAATTGTGACCACAACAAAGGGGACCGTTCTTCCGTAGTGGAATTATCAACCCAGGTGAGGGTTGGACACACGAATAACTCCCCACTGGTCACACCCTTTCACAATGCGAGAGCCACTGATCGATCCACCAGATCAATCCTCCAAAACCCACCTTTTCTGTGGGCACAACAAAGCTCATTCAGTGTCTAAAACCATGTGTCTGTAGGTCCATCAGCTGACCTATTTACCTCACCGTGCTGAAGGCCAGCTGTCCACCAAGCAGCTCCTTCTTTCTCTCTCTGTAAGAATACAGAAGCTGACAGTGCCTTTGCAAAAGTGTAAACATGCTTTCAGAGAAACCATGTTTCTCCGAGCAGTCTTCGCCTCTCTCTCTCTTTTCAAAAGCACAGTTCATGGGGGTAATTCAGGACCCCGTCACATATGCCACTGTTAGAAGACCATCATGCAGACCTCTCGGACAATAAGGTGGATTCTTTTCCTTACAGTCTACCTCTTGGTGGCCCTCTCACCTTACTGCCCGTCTGCACTGCACTCTCTCTGTGACTGTAACACCTAATTCTGTTATTGCCTTTCCCATGTTCTGCCTTGATGTAGTGGTGTGAAAAATTCATCTGTATGGACAGCACGCTGTAACATGGGAGAGCTGGTTTGAAGATCCAATCAATAAAACAAGAGACACTGATTTAAAAAGGGGTGTATGAGGTGCTTGTTTAACAGTGAATCACCAGATCGGGTACCTAGCTAACCAAGTATGCGTCAAAGCTACCCAAAACCACTACACCATACATTCAGTTACCCTTTAAATGAACAGATACTTAACATAAATAAACACTGCTAAACCTCCATGATATATAAAACCCAAAACATAAGCTACAAAACAAACTAAACAAACTGGAGTGGGGGGTGTCTATGTCTGCCATGCTCTTTCTCTGTGATCCTTCAAGGTGGGTCATGAATTCAGCTCAAAGCGGGGCCCTGTTGGTGACTGAAAAGAAAGACCCGTTCAGAATACTCAAGGTGAGGCCTCACCAGTACCTTATAAAGCCTCAGCATCACGTTCCTGCTCTTGTACTCTAGTCCTCTTGAAACAAATGCTAATATTGCATTTACCTTCCTCACCACTGACTCTACCTGCAAGTTAACTTTTAGGGTGTTCTGCACAAGGATTCCCAAGACCCTTTGCATCTCAGATTTTTGGATTTTCTCCCCATTTAGAAAATAGTCTGCGCATTTATTTCTACTACCAAAGTGCATGGCCATGCATTTTCCAACATTGTATTTCATTTGCCACTTTCTTGCCCATTCTCTTAATCTGTCTAAATCCTTCTGCAGCCTACCCATTTCCTCAACACTACCTGCCTCTCCACCAGTCTTCGTATCATCCGCAAACTTGGCAACAAAGCCATCTATTCCATCATCTAAATCATTTATATACAAGTGGTCCTAACACTGACCCTTGCAGAACACCACTAGTTACTGGCAGTCAACCAGAAAAGGATCTTTTTATTCCCACTCACTGCCTCCTACCAATCATCCAATGCTCTAACCATGTTAGTAACTTCCTGTAATACCATGGGTTCTTAACTTGGTAAGCAGCTCCATGTGTGGCACCTTGTCAAAAGCTTTCTGAAAATCCAAATATACAACATCCACTGCATCCCCTTTATCAACCCTTCTTGTAATTTCCTTAAGGAATTACAACAGGTTCATCAGGTAAGATTTTCTGTTAAGGAAGTCATACTGACTTTGTCCTACCTTGTCCTGTGTCACCAAGCACTCCTAACCTCATCCATAACAATTGACTTCAATGTCTTCCCAACCACTGAGGTCAGGCTAACTGGTCTATAATTTCCTTTCTACTGCTTTCCTCCTTTCTTAAAGAGTGGAGTGACATTTACAATTTTCCAGTCCTCTGGCACCATGCTGGAGTCCAATGATTTATGAAAGATCATTACTAATGCATCCACAATCTCTACTGCTACCTCTTTCAGAACCCTAGGGTACAGTTTATCTGGCCTGGGTGACTTATGTATCCTTAGGTCTTTCAGCTTTTTAAGTATCTTCTCCCTTGTAGTAACTGCATCCCCTTCTCTTCCTTCACACCTTTCAACATCTGGAACACTGCTAGTGTCTTCCACAGTGAAGACTGGTGCAAAATACTCATTTATTTCATCCGTTTCCTTGTATCCCATTATTATTTCTCCAGCCTCATTTTCTAGTGGTCCTATTTCCACTCTCATCTCTGTTTGATTTTTTACATACTTGAAAAAGCTTTTGCTATCCACTTTGATATTGTTTGCTAGCTTGCTTTCATATTTCATCTTCTCCCTCCTAATGATTCTTTTATTCCTCTCTGTAGTGTTTTAAAAGCTTCCCCAATCCTCTGCCTTACCACTAATTTTTGCTTTGATGTATGCCCTCACTTGTTTTTACAATAGTTTTGACTTCCCTTGTTAACCACGGTTGTACTATTTTGCCATTTGAGTGTGTATTTCTTTGTTTTTGGAATATATCTGTCCTGCACCTTCCTCATTTCCCCCAGAAACTCACATCATTGCTGCTCTACTGTCATCCCTGCCAGCATCTCCTTCCAATTTACTTTGGCCAACTCTTCTCTCATACCACAGTAATTTCCTTTACTCCACTGAAATACTGCTACATCAGACTTTACTTTCTCCCTATCAAATTTCAAGTTGAACTCAGACATTGTGATCACTGTCTGCTAAGGGTTCTTTTACCTTAAGCTCCCTAATTGCCTCCAGTTCATTATATAACACCCAACACAGTACAGCTGATCTCCTAGTAGGCTCAACGACAAACTGCTCTAAAAAACCATCTTGTAGGCATTCAATAAATTCAATCTCTTGAGATCCATCACCAACCTGACTTTTCTAATCGATGTGCATGTCGAAATCTCCCATGAGTATCATAATATTGCCCTTTTGACACGCCTTTTCTATTTCCCATTGTGATCTGTGGTGCCATCCTAGCTACTGCTGGGAGGCCCAACTGTCACAGCAACAACCTGGCACTCACCATCACTAAGATGAAAGAGCTGATTGTGGACTTCAGGAAGGGTAAGACAAAGGAACACATATCAATCCTCACAGAGGGATCAGAAGTGGAGAGAGTGAGCAGCTTCAAGTTCCAGAGTGTCAGGATCTCTGAGGATCTAACCTGGTCCCAACATATCGATGCAGTTATAAAGAGGGCAAGACAGTGGCTATAATTTATTAGGAGTTTGAAGAGATTTGGTATGTCAACAAATACACTCAAAAACCTCTATAGATATACCATGGAAAGCATTCTGACAGGCTGCATCACTGTCTGGTATGGGAGGGCTACTGCACAGGACCGAAAGAAGCAGCAGAGGGTTGTAAATTTAGTCGGCTCCATCTTGGGTATCAGCCTACATAGTACCAAGGACATCTTCAAGGAGTGGTGTCTCAGAAAGGCAGCTTGCATTATTAAGGACCCCCAGCACCCAGGGCATGTCCTTTTCTCACTGTTACCATCAGGTAGGAGATACAGAAGCCTGAAGGCACACACTCAGCCATTCAGGAACAGCTTCTTCCCCTCAGCCATAAGATTCCTAAATGGACATTGAACCGGTGAATGCTACCTCACTTTTTAAAAAATATATTTTTGTTTTTTGCACAATTTTTAATCTATTCAATATACATATATTGTAATTGATTTACTTATTTATTACTATTATTATTTTATTGTTTTCTTCTATATTATGTATTGGATTGAACTGCGGCTGCTAAGTTAACAAATTTCACAACTCATGCTGGTGATAATAAACCCGAGTCTGATTCTGATTCATCAGGTCCTTTTACCCTTGCAGTTTCTTAAGTCAACCCACCAAGATTCACAACTTTCTGATCCCATGTCACATCTTCCACTGATGTGATGCCATTCATTACCAACATTGCCATTCATTACTACCTTCCTATCCCTCCGATACAATGTGTAATCTGTTCTTCTGCTTTTTGCATGTTTTTAATCTATTCAATATATGTATACTGTAACTGATTTACTTATTTTTTTTAAATTTTATTTATTATTATTTTTTTCTCTTCTGTATTATGTTTTGCATTGAACTGCTGCTGCTAAGTTAACAAATTTCACATCACATGCCGGTGATAATATACCTGATTCTGATTCTGAACTTGGACATTCAGCTCCCAACTACAACCATCCTTCAGCCACGATTCAGTGATGGCCACATCATACCTGACAATCTCTGGATCATCCACCTTATTTCTTATACTCCTTGCATTGAGATATAACACTTACAGTGCTGTCTTTGCTACCCTTTTTGATTCTGCATCCCTAATGAACTGATACTCACCTTGCTAGCTGCAATTTTGTCCTATCATCTACCTGCCCTTCCTGACAGTCTGACTGCATGCTATCTTTGTGCAGTTTTTTACCATCTGTCCTCTCCTGAGTCCTGCCAAATTAGTTTAAACCTTCCCCAACAGCTCTAACAAACCTGTCAACGAGAATATTGGTTCCCCCTTGGGTTCAGGTGCAACCCATCACTTTTGTACGGGTCTTACCTCCCGCAGAAGAGATCCCAGTGATCCAAGAACATGAAGCCCTTCCCCTGTGCACCAGCTTCTCAGCCACGCATTTATCTACAAAGTCATCCTGTTTCTACCCTCACTGGCACGTGGCACAGGTAACAATCCAGAAATTACTACCCGGGAGGTCCTACTTCTCAGCTTTCTGCCTAGTTCTCTAAATTCCCTTTTGGACCTCTTTGCTTTTCCTTCGTCATTGGTACTGTAGCATCTGTGCCCCCAATATACCCCCATTCACCTAGGGTGAACCGCCGTCACCCCACCAACAGTGCAATACTTCGACGTGAATAGTGTAATGCTCCCCCCCCCAGTACACGCTCACGACACAAATATCAGACAATACACCAAAGACAAGTAAATAATTAAAACTTTATAGTCATTTCTTAGTGATGGGTTGGTAGAAACAGATAACCTAAAGGCGCAAAATCAGTAAGTTTATCGGTTTGTGCACATAATATTTTAATACGTTGGAGCTCACGCCTGCAGTTCCATCCAGAACAACCTTCCGAGCCTTCGGCCACCGTCCAAACCGCTGACGTCCAGTATCCACCACCCTGGAACCGCTGTCCGCTCCTCACACGTCCGTCCTCCTCATTCACCTCCCAAAAAAGCCCACGAACTCCCACTCAGCTCACATATACAAGATAGCATAACAATACTCTATTGGTTAGTTTCCCCCCTTATCTGCAGTTATAACCCAAATGTTCCAGCTGCAGAAACCCATTACAGCATTAAGTAACAATACAGAGAAGCCATTTCATTATAACAACACAGAGAAGCCATTTTGTTAGCCTGAATAGTTAACACCACGGTTAATGGTACTGAGAGCCCTACAGTACCAGTATATACTAAGACATCTGGATGCTCTCACTCCCCCTCTATTTCATGGTCCATTCCATCATGAATACCAAAACATTGAGATTTCTCAGTCCATCCTATCATGAATACTGAGATTTCTCAGATGACTTTTGTTCGGCATTATTGTCATTCTCGATTGGACATTGCTTGCTCTCATCTCATTGGTCTGTTCCTCTGTTTCCGTAGCAACTGTTATCTCCAGTGAGTTTTGTTCAGAGTGAATTTTCCTTTTCATCTCCTACCCTGCCATGCATTTTCCCATATTGTCACGGCAACACTAATTCATTTTCTTTTTCCTTTCTAACCACACTGTTGTTTTAAAGTCTCTGTGGCTCATTTTATCCTTTTACCTGTGAAGAATAAATTACTATTAACATCTGTGCAGCAGCAGCCGTTCAAGTTCCAGTATTTGCATGACTTCACCCATTTGGTATGATTTACCTCCAGAACACAATCACTCTCAGCTAATCTTGACAAATCTCAAGTCAATTCCATAGTACAAGAGCACATTAAGCCAATTCCTGTTTTCTGTTTAATGTGGAATTCATGCGTTGGGCATTGTCCAGAGGGATTTACCACTTAGTTGCTTACATTGGATTCCTTTCCCACACCACAGCCTCCATTTTCCCCCTGGACATCAGACTCCATTTGACATACTTCCCCTCAATAGAGAGAGGAGGCACTTGGCAAGAAACTTGCTATACCTTTAATTTCATCATTTGCTGTCAAAGCCAAACTCACACCCCACCTCCATGGAAAAATAATTAAAGCCATAAAGGAGGAACAGGAAATTGATGAGGGAGGGGAATATGCAGAAATGGAACGTGGAGATCAAACGGCCAAGAAAGCAAACATGAAGAGCCATCTCCTCCTGGCAACAAGCCCAAATTGGAAACTATGAAGGTTTTCATTAATGGTTTGCATTTGACCCAACTTGTCTCAACATCAGTCACAAAACTAGGGGAGGATCATCTGCTTAACTTATTGGCTGACACTAAAAAGATGTCCCAAAGCGAACTTACCCAATTCCTTGGGGAGGAAATAAGAAATTAAATAGAGAGCAAATTGAGGAAAGACTTAAATAAAATGAATGAACAAGGCAGGAAAGTATGCTCCAAAAGGGCTCATTCCAATGGAATGAATGTATTAGTTGGTGATTTCTCATTTCTTGCACATTGTTCCCCAGTGAGTGTTTGTTCTTCATGTTGCCCAGTTTCACTATTACACATGGACTGAAATGCAAGAATATAAGTCAGAGTTGGAGTTAAACCTTTCAACCAGATCCAATTAATTCAAACATGTCAGGAAATAAACAGCATATCGCACTCATGTAACCAAAAACTTCAACAGGGCTAGCTGCAACTTGTAAAGACTGAGATGTGAGAACTCAAAGTGCATTTGCACCATTGCATCATCAGGGACCCCCACCACCCAGGCCATGCTCTCCTCTCACTGCTACCATCAGGAAGAAGGCACCGGAGCCTACAGTCCTACATCAACAGGTTCAGGACCAGTTATTACCCCTCTGCCATCAGTGTGGACAACTTCATTCACCATATATATTTACATGGATTAGAAATATGTTAGTCAGGGTGCAACAAAAAAGCAGCGATGTTCAACAATTATATGGAATATATTAAATCTAGAGTTACAGATTAAAGTACGGACATGGAATAAAATGTGCAAAGTATATTAACACCAGGATGCAGCTAATCTAAGGAGATGATTGACCATGTACAAGTACAGTTAAGAAACTCTTTTAAGTGATACAGTAGACTTCGTAAGGCAGGTCATGGGGGCAGGCAATGGAGGCATGTTGCATGCAGTCAGAGTGAAGAGAATGAGAGTTATGATGAGGAATAAGGACCATTCCAGTAATGAAAAATGAACAGTGATATATTTTCAGATCTGGTCAGTGTGTGACCTGGAGGGGAATCTGCAAGTGGCGGTGTTTTGTACCCATGGCCCTTGTTTTTCTTGGTCATGAATCTCGTACATGCTGTGCAGGAAGACTGGGCAAGTAACTACAGTTGTAAAGCCTAAGAGCTGATGGAACAACTGAGATTAAAGTGCACTGGACTGTAACCCCAGCTCCATGTGCTGGAGTTATGCACTGAATGATCAGCAACCCAGACAACTGGACTAGAAATTTGCCTCGGGTAATTTAAGATCAGGTCCTCAGTGGATCACTGAGTCCAGATTCAAAGGGTGTGTTGGATTAGCGGTTAGTGTGATGCTATCACAGCTCATGGTGTTGGAGCTCAGAGTTGAATTTCTGCATCCTCTATACATCCTCCCTGTGGAATGCAAGGGTTTTCTCCACATCCTCCAGTTTCCTCCCACTGTCCAAAGACGAACCAGGTAGGTTAATTGGTCTTTATGAATTGTACCTTGATTAGGTTAAATCAATTTTGTTGGATGGTGCAGCTTAAAGGGCTGGATGGGCCTGTTGCTTGATGTATCTCCAAATAAATAAATAGAATTGAGCCAGGAGATGGCAGTTGATGCAAAGTGGAACTCAGAATGTTAGGCAGGAAACAAACAGTCAGGCCAAGACCCTTCATCTGGACCAGAATTGAGCTGCGTTGAGATCATTAACCAAACTAGAAGAGTTTAGTCTCCATTGTCCGGTCTGAACTCAGACAAAACGGACATACAGAGAATTTGTGCTCGCAGCACATCGCACTGGAACAAAGATATCTGGACTGGTTTGTGTGCACCTCATACTGCCTGAGAGAGCACATGATCCTCACCAAATATTAACTGTTTAATCGTGTAATCCCTCCTGCCACCCAGGGCATTGTTGGAACTTATTTTAATCATTTCATTGATGTCTCAGTTACTGAAAGATTCCTAAACAAAGAATTCTTTGTCTTTATAAAAGCAGTAAGGCTACAGGAATAAAAAAAACAGAGGCAGCCAAGATTAGAATTTGAAGCAAAGATCGGAAGAAGAAGTGATGGCTGTTTAACTTTACAGCTGCAGACAGATTTTCAGTCAGCAGTTACTGTGCAGTGTTTGAGTCCAACAGATATTGTATTGAAACAATTGTACAGACCCCTGGAGTAATGATTCTGAGATTTTAACTTCAAATGGTGCACTAGTCATCCTGTGCTGGGCACCATGGTAGTGTAGCAGTCAGAACAACACCATTAAAGCTCAGAGCACTGGAGTCCACAGTTCATCCAATGTCATCTGTAAGGAGTCTGAATGTCCTCCAATGGAATGTGGGGCTTTCTCCAGATGTTCCAATTCCCTCCGACAGTCCAAAATGTACCATTGGTCATTGTAAACTGTCCTGTGATTGGGCTCGGGTTAAACGGAGGTTGATAGGTGGTGCCGGTCAAAGGGTCGAAGAGCCTTTTCCATGCTATATCTCAATTAATCAATCAATAGAAACTGTTTGAGAATTCAGGTCTATTCTGTTAAACTAATTAGTGACGTGACTTCCCAGCTCCTGGATTACTGGCTAAGCTCTGACCAGGATGTTGGTGTCACTTGGGGAAGGAGACCTGACCGTATCCAGTTAGGGTCAGATCCCATGAATCTGAGGGACAAGGTAGGTGTAGCTGGGACTCATGGTGTATTTTGAAGAATCTGAGAGGAGTTGTAAAAGAGATTTCAGGGAAGCACAAGCTCTGTCAGAATAAGGAGGGTCATAGTAGAGAGGGAGACTAGTTGGATCACTGTTAGAGGGTTAAATTTGGAAAATAATCCTGCTAATTATATATATAGTAATTATATTTAGCCTCGTAATTATATTTCACTGCTAAATGTATACACACTGGCAATTATAAACACCCTGTTAATTATATACACACTTCTAATCCAGTTTAAGATGGCACAACTGAAGATTTGTGACAGCTTCCTGGTAAGAGACTTGACTAAAGCATTCTTACAGCATTTTTCTGAAGGAGGTGTGGTGAGCTCTTGGTACAGATGTGAGGAGTTCGCTGGAGGTGTGGTGAGCTCTTGGTACAGATGTGAGGTGTGGTGAACTCGGTACAGATGTGAGGAGTTCGCTGGAGGTGTGGTGAACTTGGTACAGATGTGAGGAGTTCGCTGGAGGTGTGGTGAACTCGGTACAGGTGTGAGGAGTTCGCTGGAGGTGTGGTGAACTCTTGGTACAGATGTGAGGAGTTCGCTGGAGGTGTGGTGAGTTCTTGGTACAGATGTGAGGAGTTCGCTGGAGGTGTGGTGAGCTCTTGGTACAGATGTGAGGTGTGGTGAACTCGGTACAGGTGTGAGGAGTTCGCTGGAGGTGTGGTGAACTCTTGGTACAGGTGTGAGGAGTTCGCTGGAGGTGTGGTGAGTTCTTGGTACAGGTGTGAGGAGTTCGCTGGAGGTGTGGTGAACTCGGTACAGGTGTGAGGAGTTCGCTGGAGGTGTGGTGAACTCGGTACAGGTGTGAGGAGTTCGCTGGAGGTGTGGTGAACTCGGTACAGGTGTGAGGAGTTCGCTGGAGGTGTGGTGAACTCTTGGTACAGATGTGAGGAGTTCGCTGGAGGTGTGGTGAGTTCTTGGTACAGATGTGAGGAGTTCACTGGAGGTGTGGTGAGTTCTTGGTACAGATGTGAGGAGTTCGCTGGAGGTGTGGTGAGTTCTTGGTACAGATGTGAGGAGTTCGCTGGAGGTGTGGTGAGTTCTTGGTACAGATGTGAGGAGTTCGCTGGAGGCGAGGCTGGTTTGGGGGATGAGCCATGCTGGGGCACACTTGGCACAATGTGTTTGAGCTGTAGGGGTCACAGACCCACAGTCGGTATCGCTGCCGGAGATGGAGTGAGTGATTTGGAGAGGAGTCGATGTGGAAGAGTTTCGATGCCCATCCTAACCCGGGTGCGAGGTTGAATTGCTCCAAACGCCGAGCCGATTTGGTGAGATTGAGAACAGCTCTGGGCTGTGTGGCCCAAGCGTACTGGGATGCTGGGATCAAGGTCCTAGAACCTGGCACTACTTGGTGCTAGAACAAGTTAAACGTTGGCCCAGAAAGACTAGAGGTCTGATTGTCGGGTACAGAAGTAAGGGTCGGGCTGATTCCGCTCATTCTCCTGCGAATGTCATTCCTTTCTCCGCAGCACCGAGGCTGTGAACTGATCCTGCTGGTGCATGCTTTTGACCCGCTGGTTTGATGAAATGGGAACTGAAGCTTGACTTGTGCCCACTCCAGCTGCTCCCGGAGCGGATTTGCATGGTGTGAGAGTGAGAGTTGTTTTTGGTCTATTTTTTATTGGGTTATTTGGGTCTCTTACTTTGTGGCTGCTAGTAAGCAGACAAATCTCACAGTGTATAATTTATACATTCCTTGATAATAAATGTACTTTGAATCTTTGAATGAAATATACACTGCTAACTTTATAAACACGAGGCCATTCTTCTTAAACCTGGGCACCATCCCAAAACCTAATGCACATCCCTACCACCTAATACCCAACACCAAACTCACATTAACCAGGCTGACCCAGTAACTCATGTTAACTAGGTCGATGGAGTAACTCACCTCATTGACTTGTGTTAACTGGGTTGACTCAGTAATTCACATTAACTGGGTTGGTTCAGTAACTCACATTAATCAAGATGACCCAGTAACTCATGTTAACTAGGTTGATGCAGTAACTCACATCATTAACTCGTGTTAACTGGGTTGACTCAGTAACTCACATTAACCAAGCTGACTCAGTAATCCCCATTAAAAGGAGTTACTTGTGACAGCCACACACGTAATTTTCTCAAGGATTCCGGATGAATCCAGCGTGCCAGTGAGATTGCATACCTTCTCAACACACTAGAGTTCTGTGGAAAATCATGAATTTCAAACTGCTGCTGTCACGGGAGATGTTCTGCAGAGACCCAGAGGTAGCACCGAGCTATTGCGAACTGGAGCAGGAGTCGGCATGTGCCAGCCACAACATCTGCTGATTGCACAGGGAGCACATTGGTATTCTGTGTAAAGTGAAAATTAGAAACAGACTGAGCACTTTAAAAATAAACTGACACCGCCGATAACGGGGTTCTGAAATATGTGCGTGAATGATTTGTAATTTGTATTCCAAAGTACAAGACCAATTTAAAAATAATATCCAAAGCAGTGCTTGGACATGTTTCGTGTCGAATGTTAGTTCAAGATGGTTTTCCTTTCTGATATGGTGTTACAAGCAGTAACTTTCCTGAATTTCTAAAGAACCAGGCTGAAGGTCTGGTGGAGTTTCAGACCCACTGCAGAATCAAACAAAAATTGGATTTGACACCTTGATTATTGTTTCCAAGAAAGAATCACATCAGCCAGATCCATTGTGGGGTTTGGCCAACACCACCATCAAAGAGATCTTGAAAGACAATGCCTCAAAAGGGTGGCATCCATCAGTAAGGAACTTCACCATCCAGTGTGTGCCCTCTTCTCACTGCAATCATCAGGGAGGAGGTACAGGAGTGTGAGGACTCACAGTCAATATTTTACAAACAGCTTCTTCCCTTCTGTCATCAAATTTCTAATTGAATTATGAACCCATAAATATACCTGACTCTTTTGCTCTTGTTTTGAGCTATTTTTTATACTTCTTTGTAACTTAGAGTATTTTTAAGTATTGCAACATACTGCTGCCGAAAAGCAACAGATTTCATGAGATACCTCAGTAATAATAAACTTGATTCTGATTCTGATTCTAAAGGAATTGGGGGAGGATTAGAGGTGGAGAAATATCCAACACAGAGTTTGGCTACACACAAAGACATTTTCAGAGTGCTATATCTATCCTTTCAAGACCCTAAATAGTCCTTCCAGGTGAGCAGGCACTTCACTTGCAAATCTGTTGGGGTCATCTACTGTATCCAGTGCAGCCTCCTCAACACTAGTGAGACCTGATGTAGATTGTGGGATCTCTTTGTCAAGCACCTCTGCTCCACCCACAAAAAGTAGTATTTCCCAGTGGTCAATAATTTCAACTCCTATCCCTATTTCTGTTTTGACATGTCAGTCCATGGCTGCCCACAGCTCCAATCTGCTAATTAAATTTGCCGATGACACTACATTGATTGGCCTTATCTCAAACAATAACGAGGTAGCCTACAGGGAAGAAGTCATCTCTCTGACACAGTGGTGTCAAGAAAACAACCTCTCCCTCAATGTTACCTCTGTCTCCTCTCCTCGCCGAAAACTCTGGCCTCGGACCCCCGCTCGGGGTCCATTCCGTCACCCAGCTTACAGCAACGCGTCCTCTCTCTCTCACCCCCTCACACCGACTCCCCAAATCCCTGCCAACAATAGTTTACAGACCCAGAAGGGAGAATAAAACCAATCCCAATTGGCCAACAAATGAATACAATTCCCGTTATCAGTAATTTTAACCCAAACAAACTTGGAGAGAAAGCACTTATCATAACAAAGAAGCATTCCTACTTTTAACAAAACAGCCATTTTGATTAACATACAAAGTAACAAAAGAACCCCCTTACACAAAAAAACCCCACGAAAGAAGAAACCCGCTTACATGAAAAAGCAACAACAGTGCCCGTTTCACCTCAGAGGTTTGAGGAAGTTTGAGATGGGCCCCCCAATTCCTAATAACTTCCTACAGAGGTACAATTGAGAGCATCCTGACTGACTGCATCACTGCCTGGTATGGGAACTGTATTTCCATCAATCACAGGACTCTGCAGAGAGTGGTGCGGACCAACCAGTGCATCTGAAGTTGTGAACTTCCCATGATTCAGGACATTTACAAGGACAGGTGTGAAAAAAGGGCCCGGAGGATCTCTGGGGACCTAAGTCACCCCAACCACAGTCTATTCCAGTTGCTACCATCCAGGAAACGGTACCGCAGCATAAAAGCCAGGACCAACGGGCTCCGGGACAGCTTCTTCCACCAGGCCATCAGACTGATTAACTCACACTGAGTGTATTTCTATGTTACATTTAAAGTTCTATTTATATTAAGTTTCTAGACAGAGGCGGAGCGAAGTGACGATAGTGCTAAACAGTGACTCCTTTGCTTGTATCTTTGGAAACCGCTCTATTTCCATCTTTAACATCTCTATTTTTCCCTTTCAGAGTTCTTTTGAAGACCCTGACCTGGAGTTACATGCTGACTTTGTTTTTTTTTTTTACGGGAATGGGACCCATTCTCGGGGTGTCACAACCGGCCGTTATCCAATGTGCCAAGGGTGCAGCCTATGAGCTCGGCTCGCCTTTGAAGGCCTAGGATCTCGAGGCGCTGGAGATGGGCAGATCAACGGTCCATGTCCCCAACTGGTGTTGTGGGAGCTGGAATACCTTTCGCTGTGTGCCCAGAGACCTGAGATCTTTGGGCACCGAGCTCAGAAAAAGCAATGCAATGAAATTTTAACATCGTAAACCAGCAAGTTGTTTGTTACACTTCCCCTCTCGCTGTGAAACAGAGACACTTCTTTCCTCCTTATTCGGGAGAGAGAGAGCCTGTCTTATGTCAGGTGAACAATGTAGTCTTTGGAGTACTGCACGTCCATGTCTTTGCTGTTGCTTTGCTCACACTTGAGTGCTTGGTGGCGGGTGCCAATGCTTTTTTTTTGCTGGTGTGGGGAGGAGTAATCTTTGCTTGCTGTTGCTTACACAAGGGAGGGAAGGGAGCTGGGGTTGGGGGGGACTTTGGGGTTCTAACGTTTGACTGTCATTCATTCTTCGGGGAACTCTATTTCCGTGGATGGTTGCGAAGAAAAAGCATTTCAGGATGTATATTGTATACATTTCTCTGACATTAAACGTACCTTTGAAACCTTTGATTGCACATTTAGATGGAGATGTAACATACAGATTTTTACTCCTCATATATGTGAAGGATATAAGAAATAAAGTCAACTCAATTAAGCCTTCTCTTCTACAATGATGAAGGCACTCTCAGGTTAGAGGAGCAACATCTCATATTCTGTCTCGGTAGCTCCAACCTGATGCCATGAACATCAATTTCTCCAACTTTTGGTAATTTTCCCCTCCCCCTTCCCTCTTCAGTTCCTCACTCTGGCTTCTTCTCCTCTCCTGCCTATAGCCTTCCCCTGGGTGTCTCCCCTCCTTCCCTTTTCTCCATGGTCTACACTCCTCTCCTATCCGATTCCTTCTTCTCTAACCCCTTACCTTTTCCATTTATCTCCTCCCAGCTTCTTACTCCATCCCTCCCCCCCCACTCACCCGGTGTCACCCATCACCTTCCAACTTGTCCCCCTCCCCACTCACCCGGTGTCACCCATCACCTTCCAACTTGTCCCCCTCCCCTCTCACCCGGTGTCACCCATCACCTTCCTTTCCACATCTACTCTGTCCAACCCTTTCAACATTTGAAATGTTTCTATGAGATCCCCTCTCATTCTTCTATACTCTAATGAGTACAATCCAAGAGCCGACAAACGCTCCTCATATGTTAGTCCCTGCATTCCAGGAATCATCCTAGTGAATCTTCTCTGAATTCTCTCCAACATCAGCACATCCATTCTAAGATAGGGGGCCCAAAACTGCACACAGTATTCCAAATGGGGTCTCACCAGTGCCCCATAGAGCCTCATCAACACCTCCTTACTCTTATACAATATTCCTCTTGAAATGAATGCCAACATAGCATTCGCTTTCCTTACTGCCAATCCAACCTGGTGGTTAACCTTTAGGGTATCCTGCACTAGGACCCCCAAGTCCCTTTGCACTTCCAATTTTTGAATTTTCTCCCCATTTAAATAATAATCTGCCCGATTGTTTCTTCTTCCAAAATGTACAACCGTACATTTCTCAACATTGTATCTCATCTGCTATTTCTTTGCCCACTCTCCTAAACTGACCAAGTCTCTCTGCAACCTTTTCGTTTCCTCAACACTTCCTGCTCCTCCACTTATCTTGCTGTCATCCACAAACTTAGCCACAAAACCATTTACTCCATAATCTAAATCGTCGATATGCAATGTAAAAAGAAGAGGCCCCAACACCGACCCCTGTGGAACACCACTAGTAACCAGCAACCAACCAGAATAGGATCCCTGTATTCCCACTCTTTGCTTTCTACCCATCAGCCAATGCTCCAGCCATTCCAATATCCTTCCTGTAATTCCATGGGCTCTCATCTTATTAAGTAGCCTCTTAAGCGGCACCTTATCAAAGGCCTTTTGGAAATCCAAATACAGCCTCTTCCTTGTCAATCTTATTTGAGATTACCTCAAAAAATTCCAATAGGTTGGTGAGGCAGGATCTTCCTTTCATGAAACCATGCTGGCTTGGGCCCATCTTGCCATGCACCTCAAGGTAATTCACAACCTCATCCTTGAGGATCGACTCCAATAACTTTCAACTACCGATGTCAATGAATAGGTCTGTAATTTTCTTTTTGCTGCCTCCCCCCTTTCTTAAACAACGGAACTAAATTTGCGTCCTTCCAGTCCTCCGGAACCATGCCAGAGTCTACTGATTGCTGGAAGATTATTTTCAATGCCTCCACAATCTCCAAAGCCAAAGAGATGAGGCAAGGACAAGTTGTGGACCCAGTGGGTCAACATCCCACAGATAGAAACATAGAAAATAGGTGCAGGAGTAGGCCACTTGGCCCTTCGAGCCTGCACCGCCATTCAGTATGATCATGGCTGATCATCCAACTCAGAACCCTGTACCTGCTTTCTCTCCATACCCACTGATCCCTTTAGCCACAAGGGCCATATCTAACTTATGAACAAGGCCTTCCATGAACAGAGTGAATAAATACTGGGGGTGAGTGAGGAGAATGGACAGTACCTCAGGAAGTCAGCAGAGTCCTCGCGTCCTCCATATGACCCACAGAGCTGGTGTAAGATTTAATATTTAAATGAATAAAGCCCCTTGTGGTCAACCCAAGATTGTCTGCCATGTGGATTTTAATTTAACAAGTAAGATTTTTTGTTTGTTGCCACTTTCAAGGATGATAATTATATTTTATTAAACATTCACTTTATCAGAAATAACATGTTTTTTAGAAAATCCTCAAATATTCAGTAATAAGGATGGTAATCTGATTTCAGAATACATCAGCATATAAATTGAAAATGATCTTGCTCACAATATTGAATAGAGCTGGACAATGTGGCAGGTTAACATTTGGGAAGCATTTTTAATTGATGTTATGTTGTGCAGCTGAAGAGTAGTTTTGTTCTGCTGGATGGTGTGATGGTACAGTGAAATAGTTACATTTACTGTTCGGTGATGGACTGGGCCTGTTTCACAGTGATGATCTGGGTCTGTTCCACAGTGCCCAGGTGGGCTGTGTACGTGGTCTGTTCAGTGATGGACTGGGTCTGTCTGTTCCACAGTGTCCGGGCTGGGTTGTGTCACGTGGTCTGTTCGGTGATGGACTGGGTCTGTCTGTTCCACAGTGTCCGGGCTGGGTTGTGCCACGTGGACTGTTCGGTGATGGACTGGGTCTGTCTGCTCCACAGTGCCTGGGCTGGGTCGTGCCACGTGGTCTGTTTGGTGATGGACTGGGTCTGTCTGTTCCACAGTGTCCGGGCTGGGTCGTGTCATGTGGTCTGTTTGGTGATGGACTGGGTCTGTCTGTTCCACAGTGTCTGGGCTGGGTCGTGTCACGTGGTCTGTTTGGTGATGGACTGGGTCTGTCTGTTCCACAGTGCCTGGGCTGGGTCGTGCCACGTGGTCTGTTTGGTGATGGACTGGGTCTGTCTGTTCCACAGTGTCTGGGCTGGGTCGTGCCACGTGGTCTGTTTGGTGATGGACTGGGTCTGTCTGTTCCACAGTGTCCGGGCTGGGTCGTGCCACGTGGTCTGTTTGGTGATGGACTGGGTCTGTTCCACAGTGTCCGGGCTGGGTCGTGTCACGTGGTCTGTTCGGTGATGGACTGGGTCTGTCTGTTCCACAGTGTCCGGGCTGGGTCGTGTCACGTGGTCTGTTTGGTGATGGACTGGGTCTGTCTGTTCCACAGTGTCCGGGCTGGGTCGTGCCACGTGGTCTGTTTGGTGATGGACTGGGTCTGTTCCACAGTGTCCGGGCTGGGTCGTGTCACGTGGTCTGTTCGGTGATGGACTGGGTCTGTCTGTTCCACAGTGTCCGGGCTGGGTCGTGTCACTTGGTCTGTTTGGTGATGGACTGGGTCTGTCTGTTCCACAGTGTCCGGGCTGGGTCGTGCCACGTGGTCTGTTCGGTGATGGACTGGGTCTGTCTGTTCCACAGTGTCCGGGCTGGGTCGTGCCACGTGGTCTGTTCGGTGATGGACTGGGTCTGTCTGCTCCACAGTGTCCGGGCTGGGTCATGCCACGTGGTCTGTTTGGTGATGGACTGGGTCTGTCTGTTCCACAGTGTCCGGGCTGGGTCGTGCCACGTGGTCTGTTTGGTGATGGACTGGGTCTGTTCCACAGTGTCCGGGCTGGGTCGTGTCACGTGGTCTGTTCGGTGATGGACTGGGTCTGTCTGTTCCACAGTGTCCGGGCTGGGTCGTGCCACGTGGTCTGTTCGGTGATGGACTGGGTCTGTCTGTTCCACAGTGTCCGGGCTGGGTCGTGCCACGTGGTCTGTTCGGTGATGGACTGGGTCTGTCTGCTCCACAGTGTCCGGGCTGGGTCGTGTCACGTGGTCTGTTCGGTGATGGACTGGGTCTGTCTGTTCCACAGTGTCCGGGCTGGGTCGTGCCACGTGGTCTGTTCGGTGATGGACTGGGTCTGTCTGTTCCACAGTGTCCGGGCTGGGTCGTGTCACGTGGTCTGTTCGGTGATGGACTGGGTCTGTCTGCTCCACAGTGTCCGGGCTGGGTCGTGCCACGTGGTCTGTTTGGTGATGGACTGGGTCTGTCTGTTCCATAGTGTCCGGGCTGGGTCGTGCCACATGGTCTGTTTGGTGATGGACTGGGTCTGTTCCACAGTGTCCGGGCTGGGTCGTGCCACATGGTCTGTTTGGTGATGGACTGGGTCTGTTCCACAGTGCCTGGGCTGGGTCGTGTCATGTGGTCTGTTCGGTGATGGACTGGGTCTGTCTGTTCCACAGTGTCCGGGCTGGGTCGTGCCTCGTGGTCTGTTCGGTGATGGACTGGGTCTGTCTGCTCCACAGTGTCCGGGCTGGGTCGTGTCACGTGGTCTGTTCGGTGATGGACTGGGTCTGTCTGTTCCACAGTGTCCAGGCTGGGTCGTGTCACGTGGTCTGTTTGGTGATGGACTGGGTCTGTCTGTTCCACAGTGTCTGGGCTGGGTCGTGTCACGTGGTCTGTTTGGTGATGGACTGGGTCTGTCTGTTCCACAGTGTCCGGGCTGGGTTGTGCCACGTGGTCTGTTTGGTGATGGACTGGGTCTGTCTGTTCCACAGTGTCCAGGCTGGGTTGTGTCACGTGGTCTGTTTGGTGGTGGACTGGGTCTGTTCCACAGTGTCCGGGCTGGGTTGTGCCACGTGGTCTGTTTGGTGATGGACTGGGTCTGTCTGTTCCACAGTGTCCGGGCTGGGTCGTGCCACGTGGTCTGTTCGGTGATGGACTGGGTCTGTCTGTTCCACAGTGTCCGGGCTGGGTTGTGCCACGTGGTCTGTTCGGTGATGGACTGGGTCTGTTCCACAGTGTCCGGGCTGGGTTGTGTCACGTGGTCTGTTCGGTGATGGACTGGGTCTGTCTGTTCCACAGTGTCCAGGCTGGGTTGTGCCACGTGGTCTGTTCGGTGATGGACTGGGTCTGTTCCACAGTGTCCAGGCTGGGTCGTGTCACATGGTCTGTTCGGTGATGGACTGGGTCTGTACATTTTCCACAGTGTCCGGGCTGGGTCGTGCCACGTGGTCTGTTCGGTGATGGACTGGGTCTGTCTGTTCCACAGTGTCCGGGCTGGGTTGTGCCACGTGGTCTGTTCGGTGATGGACTGGGTCTGTTCCACAGTGTCCGGGCTGGGTTGTGTCACGTGGTCTGTTCGGTGATGGACTGGGTCTGTCTGTTCCACAGTGTCCAGGCTGGGTTGTGCCACGTGGTCTGTTCGGTGATGGACTGGGTCTGTTCCACAGTGTCCGGGCTGGGTCGTGTCACATGGTCTGTTCAGTGATGGACTGGGTCTGTACATTTTCCACAGTGTCCGGGCTGGGTCGTGCCACGTGGTCTGTTCGGTGATGGACTGGGTCTGTCTGTTCCACAGTGTCCGGGCTGGGTTGTGCCACGTGGTCTGTTTGGTGATGGACTGGGTCTGTCTGCTCCACAGTGTCCAGGCTGGGTCGTGTCACGTGGTCTGTTCGGTGATGGACTGGGTCTGTCTGTTCCACAGTGTCCGGGCTGGGTTGTGCCACGTGGTCTGTTCGGTGATGGACTGGGTCTGTTCCACAGTGTCCGGGCTGGGTCGTGTCACGTGGTCTGTTCGGTGATGGACTGGGTCTGTCTGTTCCACAGTGTCCGGGCTGGGTCATGCCACGTGGTCTGTTCGGTGATGGACTGGGTCTGTCTGTTCCACAGTGTCCAGGCTGGGTCGTGTCACGTGGTCTGTTCGGTGATGGACTGGGTCTGTTCCACAGTGTCCGGGCTGGGTCGTGTCACGTGGTCTGTTCGGTGATGGACTGGGTCTGTTCCACAGTGTCCGGGCTGGGTCGTGTCACGTTGTCTGTTCGGTGATGGACTGGGTCTGTTCCACAGTGTCCGGGCTGGGTTGTGTCACGTGGTCTGTTCGGTGATGGACTGGGTCTGTCTGTTCCACAGTGTCCGGGCTGGGTCATGCCACGTGGTCTGTTCGGTGATGGACTGGGTCTGTCTGTTCCACAGTGCCTGGGCTGGGTCGTGCCACGTGGTCTGTTTGGTGATGGACTGGGTCTGTCTGTTCCACAGTGTCCGGGCTGGGTCATGCCACGTGGTCTGTTCGGTGATGGACTGGGTCTGTCTGTTCCACAGTGCCTGGGCTGGGTCGTGCCACGTGGTCTGTTCAGTGATGGACTCGTCTGTCTGTTCCACTGTGTCGGGGCTGGGTCATGCCACGTGGTCTGTTCGGTGATGGACTCGTCTGTCTGTTCCACTGTGTCCGGGCTGGGTCATGCCACGTGGTCTGTTCGGTGATGGACTGGGTCTGTCTGTTCCACAGTGCCTGGGCTGGGTCGTGCCACGTGGTCTGTTCAGTGATGGACTCGTCTGTCTGTTCCACTGTGTCCGGGCTGGGTCGTGTCACGTGGTCTGTTTGGTGATGGACTGGGTCTGTCTGTTTCACAGTGTCCGGGCTGGGTCATGCCACGTGGTCTGTTTGGTGATGGACTCGTCTGTCTGTTCCACAGTGTCCAGGCTGGGTCGTGCCACGTGGTCTGTTCGGTGATGGACTGGGTCTGTCTGTTCCACAGTGTCCGGGCTGGGTTGTGCCACGTGGTCTGTTCGGTGATGGGCTGGGTCTGTTCCACAGTGTCCGGGCTGGGTCGTGCCACGTGGTCTGTTCGGTGATGGACTGGGTCTGTCTGTTCCACAGTGCCTGGGCTGGGTTGTGCCACGTGGTCTGTTCGGTGATGGACTGGGTCTGTCTGTTCCACAGTGTCCGGGCTGGGTCGTGCCACGTGGTCTGTTCGGTGATGGACTGGGTCTGTCTGTTCCACAGTGCCTGGGCTGGGTCGTGCCACGTGGTCTGTTCGGTGATGGACTGGGTCTGTCTGTTCCACAGTGCCTGGGCTGGGTCGTGCCACGTGGTCTGTTCAGTGATGGACTGGGTCTGTCTGTTCCACAGTGCCTGGGCTGGGTCGTGCCACGTGGTCTGTTCAGTGATGGACTGGGTCTGTCTGTTCCACAGTGCCTGGGCTGGGTCGTGCCACGTGGTCTGTTCGGTGATGGACTGGGTCTGTCTGTTCCACAGTGCCTGGGCTGGGTCGTGCCACGTGGTCTGTTCAGTGATGGACTGGGTCTGTCTGTTCCACAGTGCCTGGGCTGGGTCGTGCCACGTGGTCTGTTCGGTGATGGACTGGGTCTGTCTGTTTCACAGTGCCCTTCAGAACACAGAATCAAAGGGTTACTCTCAAAGGTGGTGATTTATCAGTATATAGGAAGGAGACTGAAAGTCCAGTTGAATGGTGCCACAACAAGAACCTCCTAATCAATGTAGCAAAACCAAAGAGCTGATTATGTACTGCAGGAGCTAAAAGCCAGTCATCCATGTACCAGTCCTCTTTAGGGAATCAGAGGTGGAGTGGGTCAATAGCTCTAAATACTTGAGTTAACATATCAGAGGATACTTCCTGGGATACAGTAAGTTCTATCACAGGAAGCATAACAGCACTTCCATTTTCTTAGAAGTTTGTGTAGATTTGGCATGTCACCAAAAGCTTTGAACTTCTGCAGGTGCATGGCGAAGAGTATCTGGACTGGTTGCTCATGACTTGGTATGGAAACACCAATAACCAGGAAGTGCAAAGTTTACAGTCCAGTTCATCACAGGCAAAGCTTTCCCACTATTGAACACATTTACTCAGAGCACTACCACAAGAAAGAAGCATTCATTATTAAGGACCCCCCACAACCCCGCCCAGTCCTGATCATGTTCTCTTCTCACTACTACCTGTGGATAGGACATACAGGAGCCTTTGGTTCCACACCACCAGGTTCAGGGACAGTTAACCTACAACCATCAGACTCCTGAATCAGCATAGATAACTTCACTCACCTCAACTCTGAACTGATTTACACAATATGCCTTTTTCACAATATGTTTTGCGAAACAGACAGAAAAAAAAAGAAAAGGTGGATGTTGTATATTTGGATATTCAGAAGGCCTTTGACGAGGTGCCACACATGAGGCTACTTTTCAAGCTAAGAGACCTTGGTATTACAGAAAAGATACTAGCATTGATAGAGCATTAGCTGATTGGCAGGAAGTATAGAGTGGGAATAAAGGGAGCCTTTTCTAGTTGGCTGCCAATGACTGGTGGTGTTCCACAGGGGTCTGTGCGGGGGTTGTTTCTTTTCACATTAGATATCTATGATTTGGATAATGGGATTGATGGCTTTGAGACCAAGTTTGCAGATGCTATGAAGATAGGTAGAGGGGCAGGTAGTTTTTAGTAAGTAAGGAGACTACAGAAGGTTTAGTCAGATGAGGAGAATGGACAAAGAAGTGGCAGAAGAAATAGGGTGTTGAGAAGTGTACAGTCATGCACTTTGGTAGAACAAATAAAAGGGATGACTATTTCTAAATGGAGAGAAGATTCAAAAATCTGAGGTGTAAGGGGACTTGGGAATCCTCGTGCGGGATTCCTGAAAGGTTGATTTGAAGATGGAATCAGTGGTGAGGAAAGCAAATGTGACATTAGCATTAACTTTCAGAGGACTAGAATATAAAAGCAAGGATGTAATGTTGAGATTTTATAAAGCACTGGGGAGGCCTCACTTGGAGTATTGTGAGCCCCTCATCTAAGAAAGGATGTGCTGACATTGGAGAGGGTTCAAAGGAGGTTCACGAGAATAATTCCAGGATTGAATGGCTTGTCATAGAATGAGGAGCTTTTGGTGTCTCTGGATCTGTATTCATTAGAATTCAGAATAATGTGAGGTGACCTCATTAAAACCTACCAAATGTTGAAAGGCCTAAATAGAGAGACTGTAGAGAGGATGTTTTCTATGGTGGAAGAGTCTAAAAACACAAGACTCAGAATAGAGGGACATCTTTTTAGAATGAAGAGAATGTGGAATTTACTTAGCCAGAGGGTGCTGATTCTGTGGAAGTCATTGGGCATATTCAATGCAGAGGTTGATAGCTTCTTGATTAGTCAGGGTATGAGGGGATACAAAAAGAAGCCAGACTGGCGCTGAGAGGGAAAGTGGATTGGCAATGATGAAATGGTGGAGCAGAGTCGATGGGCCAAATGTCCTAATTCTTCTCCTGTATCTTAAGGTCTTATGGTCTTCTTTTGTATATTGGTTGTTTGTCAGTCTTTGTTTCTATACAGTGCTTATAAAAAGTATTCATCCCCTTGGAAGTTTAAATGTTTAATTGTTTTACAACATTAAATCACAGTGAATTTAATTTGGCTTTTTTTGACTATGATCAACAGAAAAAGACACTTTTGTGTCGAAGTGAAAACAGATCTTAGGTCTCTTGGTGGCCTCTCACTAGTCCCCTTCTTATACAGCCACTCAGGTTTTGGGGACGGCAGATTTACAATTATGCCATATTCTTTCCATTTCTTGATGATTGATTAAACTGTACTTTAAGGGATATTCAGTGACTTGGAAATTTTCTTCTATCCATCTCCTTACTTGTGCATTTCAATAACCTTTTTGTGAAGTTGCTTGGAGTGTTCTTTTGTCTTCATGGTGTAGTTTTTGCCAGGATACTGACTCCCCAGCAGTTGGACCTTCCAGACAAGGGCATATTTTTACTACAATCAATTGAAACACCTTGACTGCACACAGGTCTCCAAAAGCAGATCTCCATTTAACTAATTATGTGACTTCTAAAACCAATTGGCTGCACCAGTGGTGATTTGGAGTGTCATTTTAAAGGGGGTGGAAGTGAATACTTAGGCAATCAATTATTTTGTGCTTTATATTTGTAATTAATTTAAATCACTTTGTAGAGATCTGTTTTCACTTTGACACAAAAGTGTCTTTTTCTGCTGATTAGTGTCAAAAAAGCCAAATTAAATCCACTGTGCACATACGAGGAAATCTGCAGATGCTGGAAATTCAAGCAACACACACAAAATGCTGGTGGAACGCACTAGGCCAGGCAGAATCTATAGGAAGAAGTGCTGTCGACGTTTTGGGCTGAGACCCTTCGTGAGGACTAACTGAAAGGAAAGATAGTAAGAGATTTGAAAGTAGGAGGGGGAGGGGGAAATGCGAAATGATAGGAGAAGACCGGAGGGGGTGGGATGAAGCTAAGAGCTGGAAAGGTGATTGGCGAAAGTGATACAGAGCTGGAGAACAGAAAGGATCATGGGATGGGAAGCCTCGGGAGAAAGAAAGGGGGAGGGGAGCACAAGAGGGAGATGGAGAACAGGCAAAGTTTGATGGGCAGAGAGAGAAAAAAAAGAGGGGCAGGAAAATAAATAAATCAGGAATGAGGAAAGAAGGGGAGGAAGGGCATTAACGGATTCTCGGCCCAAAACGTCAACATTGCTTCTTCCTACAGATGCTGCCTGGCCTGCTGCATTCCACCAGCATTTTGTGTGTGTTGCTTGAATCCGCTGCGATTCAATGTTGTAAAACAATAAAACATAAACACTTCCAAAGGGAGTGAATACTTTTTATAGGAACTGTGTGTGTTAGTTTGTGTGTGTGTGTGTGTGTGTGTGTGTATGTATGTATATGAGAGAGAGCGAGCACGCGTGAGCACTGGGAGGAAACCCACACAGTCATGGCGAGAATCTACAAGCTCCTTATTAGTGCTGTAGTGTTATTCCAGGCGCTACACTACCGAATAAGAGCTCCAGATCTGACAGCAATGCCAAAGATAGCCAACTGTTTGGGAAGTGCCAGCAGTCTCCTGTTAACACAGCGACAAAACCATAAACAGTTTGTCAGCCCATAATAACGCTAACAAACTTCCAGGTCAGATTTACAGGAAAGCAAAATTGTCACTGCCGATGGTTTAATCTTGCTAGGATTGTGAGGGTACCATGACCAGTCATTCAGTACCCTTGAGATCTCAGAATAGGCTATTGGGCACCTTCTGTTTGAACTAACTAAACTGCACTACAACAGAAATACAGTTTATATCACTCCTAATTTGAACGGAAATCTCAAATTTAAAAAGTAGCACATTTTTCCTGCATTACAGGAAGTCTTTTGAAGTCCAGCTTCCAAGTTTCAAAACACCTTTTAGCTACTGATTATACAGGAAATAGATTTCCTTCACTTTGATGGCATGCTGATCAAGGGGAAAGATCTCATTAAAAGCCCAAAACAGACTTCGTTCCTGCTGTAGGAGCAGGTGGGTCTCCACCGTCACGATGTGCGCTGGCAATATTGGAATACGAGCAGAGTAAAGGCAAACTCCGATATAGAGACGGTGAAGAGGGTTTTTCATAATAATGCCAAAAGAACATTGGTGACACAGCCGAATGACACTGTGAGAAGTAACATTCTCAAGCCTCGGACCCTATGACTAGCACTTATTGGGCATCCGCTTAAATAATACAAGTAACACAGAACACCAAGCCTATCAGGTAAATTTAAAGGGAAAGCACCAGGAGACCGTGGAGTCACTTGAGAAAAACACAAGGAACTCGAAACAATTAACAAGTCTTATAAACAATAATTAACCAATTCAGGTGCTTTAAAAACCTTGGAGCCCAATGTTCTCTGCCTCTCGGTACAGGCCTGAGGCACTCATTACAACAGCAGCAAGGGAAAATGATACGTGTAGGTGAGTAACAAAGAATGACTTGCACTTAGATACCCATTCTTATAAAACATAGAAAAGAGAACAAAATGTAGAACATACTATGGAATTTATAAAACAGTACAACAGAACCCTTTAAGCTACTCCAAGATCAATCTAACCCTTTCCTCCCACAGTCCTCCATTTTCCTATCACCTCTATGCCTATCTAACAGTACAGCACAGGAACAGGCCCTTCGGCCCATTACCTCTACACTGACCATGATCCCAATTAAAACCAATCCTACTTTCTTTCACATGTCAGTACTGTCCATTCCCTGTCTGTATAAATGCCTCAGTGTAGTTCATGAACGTAATATGTGCTTATCCAATACCCGATACCTGCTGGCCTCGGTGCCCGGGATAGTGATGTGTGGGTTGGATAATTTTGCTCCTTCTCCCATGAATGTTTATTCCTTTCTCCGCAGTGCCAAAGCTGTGAACTGATTCGGTGCTGTCCATTTCTGCCCTGCTGGTGTGATGAACTGGGAATTGAGACTTTGGGCCCACTCTGGGACTGTCTGGTTCAGAATGCTGTTGGCTTGCTTCTATTGTTTGCCTGATGCATGTCTGTTTTCTCTCTTCGGTTGTGCAGTGGGTTTTGGTCTTTTTTTTTAGATTAAGTTATTTGGGTTTCTTGCTTTGTAGCTGCCTGTAAGCAAGCTGTAATAGTTTTTACATTCTTTGATAATCTATTGCCCTTCCATCTCTACAAAGCTTCCCCTTCGATGTATCGACCAGTCGCTGACCGAGAGCAGCCATGTTGTGCCCTTTATCTGGAGTGTCAGGTCAGTAATGCTGGCTGCTGCTTCATGTGGACACTGAGAGTTCTTGAGGAGCAGCTCTTGCAGATCAATAAACTGAGAGACTCGTATCTGAAGAGAAAACTGTCGATTTATTTTACTGGTTTCAAAGCAGGTAATCACTATCTCCATTTGGCACTTTAAACACTCCAATGTGCTGGCAGCAATGTGAAAGTCACAAGATCTATAAATACATACAAAGTGTTGCTAAATTAACAGTGTCACACTGTGAACATTGCTGGTACTAAGAACAAATGCTGATAGAGGTACCACAACAGTATTACAACATTCATTATACTGATTAGAAGCAAAACCTCATTAGAGTTTTAGACAAACCAAGGCAACTTAATTAAAATCCTGTCGGTTCTTGTATGGCTCCTTGCAAGTGAAGTCTACAGAGAGACTGAAATGTTTCCGTTCCACAGCAGCTCGACCTGATGTTCATGTCATGATGCGGCCCTGGCCATTTCTCCAGACTGCATGCTCCTTAAATCTGTCCAGGTTTAATCCCCAGCCTGTCTTGAGATGTGATGTGACAGAGGCGTACAGGATGATAAGAGACATAGATAGTTAACAGTCACAGACATTTACCCGGGGCAGAAATGGCTAATAGGAGAGAGCATACTTTAAGGTGATTGGAGGAAAGTTTATGGGGATGTCAGAGGTAATTTATTTATTTATTTATTTATTTATTTATTTTACACACACATGGTGGGTATGTGGGTCAGGTGTGCTGGAAGAGGCAGATACATTAGGGACATTTAGGGAACTCTTAAATAGGCACACAGATGATAGAAAAATGGAGAGCTATGTCAGGGGTAAGTCATTTGCGCAGAGAGTGGTGAGTGCGTTGAATGGGCTGCCGGTGATGGTGGTGGAGGTGGATACGATAGGGTCTTTTAAGAGAATCCTGGATAGTTACATGGAGCTTAGAAAAATAGAGGGCTATGGGTAACCCTAGGAAATTTCTAAAGTAAGTTTATGTTTGGCACAGCTTTGTGGGCCTAAGGGCCTGTATTGTGCTGAAGGTTTTCTATGTTTCTATGTGGGAGGGAAGGGTTAGATTGGTCTTAGAGGAGATTAAAAGAATGGCACAATACTGTGGGTTGAAAGGCCTGTACTGTTCTATGTTGTATCTGCAAAGCAGCTGCTGGAGGGATGGAGAGGTATGGGGTTCTGTTTTCTAAGCTACCAACACAATGCAGTCTGCTGGTCTTTGGTGATCCCCAACACCACCCAGCCGGTACTGTCCATGTCAGTGGACCCATGGAAAGTCAGCTTTAAAAGACTAGGCAGAGTGCAGTGCTGGGAGATTCCAACATGCACACCCTTGCAAGAACTGGTGTTGAATTCAAGAATCTATGCTCAGTGCAGTTCCAAGTGATGTGGTCGATTGACCCAACTTCATTGAATCTAATTACTTGGGAATGTGAAGGCTATAATCAGGGTCAGGGATGTCTCTCTATGCTATAGCATATAATTGTGTTTCTTTGGATGGTACCTTACTTTCACCTCTTTTCCTAAACCTGCTGTACACAACAATGTCCTTTACTTTTCTCTTTTGTAGCAGAGGCACTGTTCTTCGGGAGATTTCCACATGATGGAATTAACTCCATTGTATATAGCCTTCATGAATCTACTGTGAGAACAGTTATCCATTGTAGACATGTTCACATGGACCATATCAACCATCTACAAAAGAATTCACCAGCTCACCTGTACAACATCTGAAAGGTGGAATGCCTACTCATTTGTGTGAAAGTTAGCACAGCTGATGCCTATTGAGGTCCAGGATATCTGTACTCACCCTAGGTATGGCTCAAGAGAGGCCATTACTGAAAGCTATGCAGTGGAAACATTGAAGGAAGAATGCAAAGCCATGGAATAGAAGTGGTCATGTCGTGGACTTCGCTGTCTCTGTAGAAACATACAGGCAGGTAACACAGATGCTCCAGCCAAGAATGAGGAATACATCCCTTCAATTTCCACATACACATGGAAGGCAATAACAGTGACCAGATTCACAGGGAATTAAAGAAAATACAGAAACACTCAACATTGTAGGCCATGTCTGTGGATTAAGGACAGGAGTGTGTCCCACAGCCCAAATGTGCACTTCACAACTTTTGTGTGTTCACTTGTTGTTTCTAACCCCCAAACAACCTCATTGACTTTATCAACCAGATGCCTGATCCCCACAACCATGAGCTCCCTGACCAGAGCAAGTCTGATTGACCCACTCATCTCTCCCCAATCTCTGCAATGTAAAATTAACCTGTGTTCATTCCCTTTCCTGGTATTGAGAACAGGCATCCTTGAGAGTAATATCTGTTCCCTTCTCCACAGACACTGTTGACCTGCCACCTTTCTGAAGCTTGATTTTATTTCCCATTTCCACTGTGTGCAGGTCTTCTGATCTTGAAGGTGTTCAGAAACCCAAACTTCCTCCATCATTCCTCACTCCCAACAGATTCCAATTTAAAGGCAAGGAATTTGGAAGAGAAGAATTATCAAATTATCTAAATGTGATAACATTTGTGATAACAGCACACTTGGAAAGAGATGAAATCATCGGACAAAGTCAGCATGGATTTGTGAAAGGAAGATCATGTCTGATGAATCTTATAGAATTTTTTGAAGATGTAACTAGTAGAGTGGATAGGGGAGAGCCAGTGGATGTGGTGTATTTAGATTTTCAAGGCTTTTTGACAAAAGGTCCCACACAGGAGATTAGTGTGCAAACTTAAAGCACACGGTATTGGGGGTATGGTATTGATGTGGATAGAGAATTGGTTGGCAGGCAGGAAGCAAAGAGTGGGAGTAAACGGGCCCTTTTCAGAATGGCAGGCAGTGACTAGTGGGGTACCGCAAGGCTTGGTGCTGGGACCCCAGTTGTTTAAAATATATATTAATGATTTAGACGAGGGAATTAAATGCAGCATCTCCAAGTTTGCGGATGACACGAAGCTGGGCGGCAGTGTTAGCTGTGAGGAGGATGCTAAGAGGATGCAGGGTGACTTGGATAGGTTAGGTGAGTGGGCAAATTCATGGCAGATGCAATTTAATGTGGATAAATGTGAGGTTATCTACTTTGGTTGAAAGAACAGGAAAACAGATTATTATCTGAACGGTGGCCGATTAGGAAAAGGGGAGATGCAACGAGATCTGGGTATCATTGTAAACCAGTCATTGAAGGTGGGCATGCAGGTACAGCAGGCGGTGAAAAAGACAAATGGTATGTTGGCATTCATAGCAAAAGGATTTGAGTACAGGAGCAGGGAGGTTCTACTGCAGTTGTACAAGGCCTTGGTGAGACCACACCTAGAATATTGTGTGCAGTTTTTGTCCCCTAATCTGAGGAAAGACATTCTTGCCATAGAGGAAGTACAAAGAAGGTTCACCAGATTGATTCCTGGGATGGCAGGACTTTCATATGAATAAAGACTGGATCGATTAGGCTTATACTCACTGGAATTTAAAAGATTGAGGGGGGATCTTATTGAAACGTATAAAATTCTAAAGGGATTGGACAGGCTAGATGCAGGAAGATTGTTTCCGATGTTGGGGAAGTCCAGAACGAGGGGTCACTGTTTAAGGATAAAGGGGAAGCCTTTTAGGACCGAGATGAGGAAAAACTTCTTCACACAGAGAGTGGTGAATCTGTGGAATTCTCTGCCACAGGAAACAGTTGAGGCCGGTTCATTGGCTATATTTAAGAGGAAGTTAGATATGGCCCTTGTGGCTAAAGGGGTCGGGGGTATGGAGAGAAAGCAGGTACAGGGTTCTGAGTTGGATGATCAGCCATGATCATACTGAATGGCGGTGAGGCTCGAAGGGCGGAATGGCCTACTCCTGCACCTATTTTCTATGTTTCTATGTTTCTAAATGATGTCAGGTCCTAGTTCCTGCTGAGACTCAAGGAAATGGAACTTGAAATTAATGAAGAACAAAATTGCTTTTAAATGGTAAATAACAAATTAAATCCCGTTATTACTGCAAATCAATATCTTTAATTGCTGCTGATTGGCTGACATAACAAAGGCACGGTTAGTAACTCACTGGGATTCTGACTTTGGGCCAAAATGTTAATCCCTATGTGGTGATCCAGCCACAAACCACAGACCATTTACCAAGGGACATTAGCTCATTCAGTGGGAAAACTAGAAGAGAAAATAAAACAAATAACATCAATTATTTCAATGAAGGAATAGGGTAATAAAGACAAGTCCAGAGCAACATGAAAAAATTCAGGAGGAACTCAGCAGCATCAATGGAGAGGAATAAACAGTCCACATTTTGGGCCAAGACCTTTCATCATCCCTGATGAAGGGCTTGGTCTGAAACGTCGACTGTTTATTCATTTCCATAGATGCTTCCTTTCCAATCCTGATGAAGGGTCTCAGCCCAAAATATTGACTGTTAATTCCTTTCCATAGATGCTGCCTGACCTGCTGAGTTTCTCCAGCATTTTGTGTGTGTTGTTTAGTTTGCTTACAAAAGAGGTAACTCTTTATCTTAAGATTAAGTCTTGACATCTCAGGACTAATGAAGGATCACGACACAAAACGTCGGCTCTGTATCCCGTTCCACAGATGCTGCCTCAGCTCATTCTCTCTCACCTTGCAGCCGTACTGTCTGTGCTTAGCTCAATTACTAGGGCAAGGCCACCAGGGATCTGGCTGGTTGACTGAAAGCTTTTTATTTGGGGCTCATCTATGAATCATTGGATGATTCTCTTTCAACCTCTGGATGTTTATTTCAGACACTGGCTCATTCTTTGACAGTGGGCTCCAAAGGGAGAACAAACCTTTGGCCATTGAGTTTTGCCGTACAATAATAAAGCTGGGACTTAGGGGGAAGTAACCAAAGAGCATTGGAAATTAGTCAGGTCAAACAATCATTACACAGATATGTTAGAGTGTTAGAAACAGCTAGCATAGCCACAATGGGGGAAATGTGCTCAGTTTCACGGGCCTTTTTCAGACCTGGTCCCTGAAGCCAATTTACAAGAAAATGGTTTAACAGTACTGCCCTTTTGTTTTGTTACCTACTGAGAGTTGGATTTGATTGGTCAGGTATGAACAAATTAACCTTCACTTTAACCACAACAGCAGCTTGGACAAACCAACTAAATTTGATTATATAATGCGATTTGATTGTGGTTGTCTCCCATATCTCTCTCTCTCTCTCTCACACATAGACCCAAGTCAACAAAAATACACATAGATACACAAATACCCTCCCTTTCTCTCTCACACTCATACCTACACAAACATACACTCTCACACACGTATACACACACAATCTTAGACATAGATGAGCTCTCTTTCATACACACATTATTGCACAAACAGAACAAATTACCACACACACTATGCACGTGTGTTTACATCTCTATTGTACAGTCGCAGAGATAGGCCCTCACATATGAATATGTACACACACACGCGCGCGCGCACACACCCCTAAGAGAAAGACTTGTCCTGGTCAGGACATTTATATAATGCTTGAGTATTTCAATAACCAATGAGATGAATTTATTTTTCTTCTTGAATCTTCTATTGCTGAGGTTTGTTAGGCTCCTCGTTTGACGATGCTGCTCCTTTCAAGGCAGGAATGCCCGGTAGCCATGGTGATGAGAGATCGGGAATGGTTCTCTTAGCCTGACTTAAGTGGCTAATGGCCGTGTAGAGGTTTCCGCGGGGACCTGCCTCTTGCTCAGAGTAATACATCTCCAGAGCAGCAGGGGTACAGTGTTTATGCTGCAAGAGGAAACAGAACATACCATGACAACTGTTTGGCAGGCAGAATTATCTCTCCCCAGATCTCGCTGAGTGATTCCCAGGAATGTTTCTCATTCTGGAAAGGGGAAGTTTTTTATCCATAATAACTTTTATTCATAATTAAAAATGTTCAGTAGAATAAACCATGCAATGGTTATTCATTCTTACACACAGAGACAGAGAGCACTACAACACAGAACAGGCCCTTCAGCCCATCTAGTCCATGCCAAACTGTCTGCTTAGTCCCACTGAACTGGACCATAGCCCTCCACCCATCCATGTACCTATACAAACTTCTCCTAAATGTTGCAATCAAACTCACATTCACCACTTCTGCTGGCAGCTCATTCTACACTCTCACCGCCCTCCGAGTAAAGACATTTCCCTTTATATTCTCCTTAAATATTTCACCTTTAACCCTTAAGCCATGACTTCTAATTAGAAACACAGAAAAACCTACAGCACAATACAGGCCCTTCAGCCCACAAAGCTGTGCCGAACATGTACTTATATTAGAAAATACCTAGGGTTACCCATAGCCTTCTATTTTTTCTAAGCTCCATGTACCTATCCAGGAGCCTCTAAAAAGACGCTATCGTATCCGCCTCCACCTCCGTTGCTGGCAGCCTATTCCACGCACTCACCACTCTCTGCATAAAAAACTTACCCAACCTCAGTGGAAAAACCCTACTTGCATTTACCCTATCAATACCCTTCATAATTTTGTATACCTCTATCAAATCTCCCTCCATCTATGTTCCAGGGAATAAAGTGCTAACCAACCTTTCCCTATAACTCTGATCCTCATGTCTCGACAACATTCTTCTAAATTTTCTCAGTACTCTTTCAAGCTTCCTGAACATAGGTGACATAACAAATCTCCTCAAATCTAAAGCTGCAGAGAATACTCCAAATTTGGCCTCACCATTGTCGTTAACAACTGCAATATAACATCCCAACTTCTGTTCTCAGAACTTTGGTTTATGAAGGCAAATGTGCCAGAAGACAATTCATTAGGTGAAATTTAATTACATTTCTTGAAGTTTCTTAACAGTCCTTGATGGCCCAAATAGCCTAATCTGCTCCTATATCTTATGGTCTTAAAACCAAAAGCACCATTGGTACTTTATGTGGCACGTGGAGTTGGAACAATAGTCAAGAGGCTTCCTCACCCAACTTGGCCCCTCCCTGTCTAATAGTGGTGGACCATGGTGTTAAGGAAGTTGAACTAGCTTCGACTCAGGCGAAGCTGTAAAGATCTTGCCCCGATTCCCTGCAGGGTGTGCAACTGATCTAGACATTATATAAACTTCCCATATTTCCTTATCACCGAGAAGCTCAACTGTGGAAAAGGTGAGCAGTTTCAGGTTCCTGGATGTCAATATCTCTGAAGATCTATCCTGGGATGTAATCATACTGAAGTAATCATGAAGAAGGCAAACCAGTGGTGATGTTTCATTAGGAGTTACCAAAGACTCTAGCAAATGTCCACAGATGTGGAGAGTATTCTGACTGGTCACATTATGATCTGGTATGGACGGGCCAATGCACAGGATCAGAAAAAGCTGCAGATGGATGCAACTCCTGCCAGCTCCATCATGGGCACTAGCCTCCCCATATGAAGGACATCTCCAAAAGACAAAGCTTCAAGAAAGCAGCATCCATCATTAAGGACCTTCACCCTCCAGATCTGCTCATTACTACCATCAAGGAGGTGGTACAGGAGCCCAAAGATGAACACGCAACAGGTTCTTCCCCTCTACTATCACGTTTCTGAATGGTCCAACACTGCCTCACTACTTTTGCTCTTGTTGTACTAGGTATTTATTTGTATTTGTATTTTTATTTGTAATTTATGATGTATTTTATGCCCTGCTCCGTACAGCTGCTGCAAAAAACATCAACCTTCATGAGATATATCAGCAACAATAAACCTGATTCTGATTCCATTTGACCACCCAGTCTATACTGTCCACACACGGGACATTCACCTCATACAACTACACAAACTATGGACAATATGGACCATGATAGTAGCACAACACATGTATAAGGGATTTCGCTCTGATGCATTGTGTTTGAACAATGGCGCTGCAGGAAATCTCACTGCGCCACTCGGGCACCCACTGGCATATCAGTCACATGACGATTGTGGGAGATATCCCAGTGTTTGCATGTCACCAACAGGGCTCTTGTCCCTGAATAATTTATCTATAAATTTACATTCCGGAGGGAACTAGCTCGCTCAGCCTGTCATCTGTTACACCACTGTTGCCATGGTGAATCATGAATTTTCAAACAGTTTCACAACACGACACATCTCATTGCTGTGTGAGTTGTAAAACAACGATGTTAGGAAGGCTCTGTTTTTTTAGACATGATAATACGATGCCCTTCTGATCCTTTATAATATCTCCTTCACTCTCACTCATCCAACCAGACGGTGCATCAGTAAGATGTGTAAATTCTTGTTTTCCACAGATCTCTGACTGAGAGGCTATTGGGACTATTTCGAATGCTCCTGGTAGAAGACCATAAGACATAGGAGCAGAATAAGCCTAATGAGTGTGCTCCACCATTTCATCATGGCTGATTTATTATCCCTCTCAAGCCCATTCTCTTGCCTTCTCCCACCCTGACTAATCATCAATCTAGAATCTATCAACCTCTGCTTTCAATATACCCAATGACTTGGCCTCCATAACTGTCTGTCAGAAAGGATTCCACAGATTCACCACCCTCTACCTAAATAAATTACTCCTCATCCCTGTTGTAAATAGACATCCCTCTATTCTGAGACTGTGCGTTCTGCTCCTAGACATTGCATCCTCTCCCCACGATGTTTGATAGGTTTCAAGGAGATTCCACCCCCAACTGCCCTAAACTCCAGCAAGTAGAGGCACCTCACATATTAACCCATTCATTCCAAAATATACTGGACTCAGAGAAGGAGCTACAGATGACTCTTTGGTACCATCACTCCTGCAGTATCCTACAGCTCCCAGTCCACCAAGCTCACACACTACTGAAACCATCAGTCCACACAGCTCACACACTGTACTGAAACCGTCAGTCCACCCAGCTCACACACTGTACTGAAACCGTCAGTCCACACAGCTCACACACTGTACTGAAACCGTCAGTCCACACAGCTCACACACTGTACTGAAACCGTCAGTCCAAACAGCTCACACACTGTACTGAAACGGTCAGTCCACACAGCTCACACACTACTGAAACCGTCAGTCCACCCAGCTCACACAATGTACTGAAACCGTCAGTCCACACAGCTCACACACTGTACTGAAACCGTCAGTCCACACAGCTCACACACTACTGAAACCGTCAGTCCACACAGCTCACACACTGTACTGAAACCGTCAGTCCAAATAGCTCACACACTGTACTGAAACCGTCAGTCTACACAGCTCACACACTGTACTGAAACCGTCAGTCCAAACAGCTCACACACTGTACTGAAACGGTCAGTCCACACAGCTCACACACTACTGAAACCGTCAGTCCACACAGCTCACACACTGTACTGAAACCGTCAGTCCACACAGCTCACACACTGTGCTGAAACCATCAGTCCACACAGCTCACACACTGTACTGAAACCGTCAGTCCACACAGCTCACACACTACTGAAACCGTCAGTCCACACAGCTCACACAATGTACTGAAACCGTCAGTCCACACAGCTCACACACTGTACTGAAACCGTCAGTCCACACAGCTCACACACTGTACTGAAACCGTCAGTCCACACAGCTCACACACTACTGAAACCGTCAGTCCACACAGCTCACACACTGTACTGAAACCGTCAGTCCAAATAGCTCACACACTGTACTGAAACCGTCAGTCCACACAGCTCACACACTGTACTGAAACCGTCAGTCCAAACAGCTCACACACTGTACTGAAACGGTCAGTCCACACAGCTCACACACTACTGAAACCGTCAGTCCACACAGCTCACACAATGTACTGAAACCGTCAGTCCACACAGCTCACACAATGTACTGAAACCGTCAGTCCACACAGCTCACACACTGTACTGAAACCGTCAGTCCACACAGCTCACACACTACTGAAACCGTCAGTCCACACAGCTCACACACTGTACTGAAACCGTCAGTCCACACAGCTCACACACTGTACTGAAACCGTCAGTCCACACAGCTCACATACTGTACTGAAACCGTCAGTCCACACAGCTCACACACTGTACTGAAACCGTCAGTCCACACAGCTCACACACTGTACTGAAACCGTCAGTCCACACAGCTCACACACTACTGAAACCGTCAGTCCACACAGCTCACACACTACTGAAACCGTCAGTCCAAACAGCTCACACACTGTACTGAAACGGTCAGTCCACACAGCTCACACACTGTACTGAAACCGTCAGTCCACACAGCTCACACACTGTACTGAAACCGTCAGTCCACACAGCTCACACACTGTACTGAAACCGTCAGTCCACACAGCTCACACACTGTACTGAAACCGTCAGTCCACACAGCTCACACACTGTACTGAAACCGTCAGTCCACACAGCTCACACACTGTACTGAAACCGTCAGTCCACACAGCTCACACACTGTACTGAAACGGTCAGTCCACACACCTCACACACTGTACTGAAACCCTCAGTCCACACAGCTCACACACTGTACTGAAACCGTCAGTCCACACACCTCACACACTGTACTGAAACCCTCAGTCCACACAGCTCACACACTGTACTGAAACCGTCAGTCCACACAGCTCACACACTGTACTGAAACCGTCAGTCCACACAGCTCACACACTGTACTGAAACCCTCAGTCCACACAGCTCACACACTGTACTGAAACCGTCAGTCCACACAGCTCACACACTACTGAATCCATCAGTGCAATGTGCAAAAGACAAGTAGCAAACACACAAAAAAATTAGAAAATAAATAAAGCAATTCATATTAAAAATACTAGTTGTAAATCCTTAAAAGTGATTTCATAGGTTGTAGCATCAGATCTATGTTGGGTTAGGTTTTGGTTCAGGAATCTGACAGTTGAGGGATAATAACTGTTCCTGAACCTGATAGTGTTAGTCCTGAGGTTCCGGTACCTTCTTCCCAATTCAGCATTAACAGGAGAGCACGGCCTGGTGGTGGGAGACCCTGATGATGGATGCTGACTCCTGCAATGACTCACCTTGTAAATGCCACCCTCCCCCCAACCCTACCAGTTTATCACTGTTCCTCCTGTGACTTCAGCAATGTCTCTCATCATGAAGAGTGTAAATCATGATAGCAAGAAATAAAGTAATTAGTTTTACTTGTCACATGTATGTTGAAATAGAGAAACATAGTGAAATGTATCGCCTGCATCAAATCAAATCCGCGAGGAATGTGGTGGGCAGCCCACAAGAGTTGCCATGATTCCGCCGCTGATATAACATGCCCGCGACTCAGAAACCCTAACTGGAATATTTTTTTGGACTGTGGGAGGATACAGGAGCACCCACCAGGAACTAAAGCAGTTATGGGGTGAGCAGACATCAGTGGGAATCGAAGCTGCATCTTACAGCAAACACTATAAAGCAATGGAGTAACTGCTTTGCTGGCAAGGCGCTCCCACCTTGTCAGAATTCCTCCCACAACCTCAACCACCCTTCTTGCCACGAAGAGTGTGAACCACAAACTCACAACATAAAGAGATGAGCTTTATTTGTCACATGTACGTGGAAACATTGAAACACAGTGAAATGAGTCGTTTGGATCACTAACCAACACAGTCCAAGGAAGTGCGGGGAGCAGTCTGCACGTGTTGTCATGCCTCCAGCCCCAGTACAGTGTGCCCACTGCTGACTAGCCCGTAAGCCAGAGCAGCCAATGGAAACAGGGAGAACATTCAAACTCCTTACAGACAGTGGTGAGAATTGTACCCAGGTCACTAGTGCTGCAAAATGTTACCCTAGCTACAATGCTACCAGGCCATCTTATCGCCAAAAACTCCAAGAAAATACACTCACAACTTTAATGACATTCAGTGCAAGCAATCTACCCCAAATCTAGGGCACGTCATCCTTCAAGGTTCGCTCAGAAAAAGAGCACTTTTCCATTGGCACCAATGCTAATTTGGAATCTAGGCCTGACCTGATTCTGTAACAAGGTGGAACCTTGCTCTGCAGGGGAACAGCTCTGGTGGGGGTTCTTTTAGTAACCTGCAGTAAATCTATGCAGAGACAAACTGCAGGTGGAACAAGTGCTACACCTGCGCCTACATCAACTCCCTCACTACCAGTCAGGGCCCCAAACAGTGAGGTGACACTTCACCTGTGAGTCTGTTAGGAACTTCTTCTGTATCCAGTGCTCCCAGTATGGCCTCCTGTACGTTGATGAGCTCCAGTATATGTTGGGAGACTGCTTCCTCGTGCACCAGAAAAAAAACGGTTATCTCAGTGCCACCCATTTCAATTTTACTCCCCATTCCCACTCCAACATGTCAGTCCACAGCCTCCTCTACTGCTGTGATGAGGTCACACTCAGGTTGGAGGAGCAATACATTATACTCTGCCTGCGAAGCCTCCAACCTGGACATTAATTTCTTAAATTCCAGTAACTGACCCCTTCCCTTTCGCTTCACCATACCCCCGTTCCTGTTTCCCTCTCTCACCTTCCTTCCCTGCTCCATTATCTTCTACCTCCTTCTCCAGCCTTTTATCCCTTTCACCAATCAACTTCCCAGCTCTTTACTTAACCCATCCCCCTCTCCCAGTTTGACCTCTCACCTTGTACTTCTTCCTCCACTCCCCCACCTTCTTGTTCTGACTTCTCATTTTTTTTCCCAGTCCTGATGAAGGGTCTCAGCCTGAAATGTCAACTGTTTACTCTTTTCCGTGGGTGCTGCCTAGCCTGCTGAGTTCCTCCAGCATTTTGTGTGTGATGCTTGGATTGCCAGCATCTGCAGATTTTCTCTTGTCTTAGTGCCTTTGTCTCTCTTTGTGTAGTGGACCTCTATCATTATCTGTTCAACTTTCTTTTGTCCTATCAACTCTTAATAAAATGACTGTGAAGTAATTTGTTTTATGCCTCTTTCCTGACTTCTGAAAGAACCTTGGACTTAAACATCAGAATCCAAGGATCTGTAATGAAATGAACTTCTATATATTTAGATAATCTCACAGGACCTGGGGGAATTAAACCCAGGTGATAATAGCCAGCTTGGATTCATTCTGTCTGTGAAATAGAACATCACGATTTGAGAATATGAAATGATCCACCAACCACAAAAATATGAAAAGCCACCATGGTCTTAATTCTCAGCACTCACAAGTGTAATGGAAGTGGTCGTTCTTCGGCAGGTAGAAAAAACACAGAGTACACAACAGGGTGTCACAGTAGTGTAGTGATGTTATTACAGTTCGGGGTTCAGAATTTTATCCCAGCGTCCTCTGTTGGGAGCCTCGATACGCCCTCCCCACGGAATGTGTGGTTTCCTCTGTGTCATCTGGTTTCCTCCCACAATCCTGACTCCTAGTAGGTTGGCCACACTATAACACACTAGACACAGTTCACTACTTTAATGAAACCTTTCACTCCACAGAGCCCTATCCTTCAGTTATCTGTTAACATGTTTATGTTAATCTGCAAGAGGTGGATAAACTCCCTTAGGGTGAACAGCCAGGACCTTGCAATCCACGGTCCTCTTTACTCATGGATCTCGCCCGTGTGTGGCAGGAAGAGTTAGCTATGTACGAGAAACACATCGTACAGACTTCTAGATCTCTTCGCATTGTGACAGGCAACTGAAGTATCTGAAGACTTTTACTGTGACAACATGCCCTCATTCCCTACAACACTGCCTAATGATATTTCTATCATCCTTATAATCAGTATGGCAATGTACGAAATTAGTAAAAATGCTGACAGTGAGCTTACCTTAAATACGAAACCTTCGGGGCAGCTTAACTGATCGTACCAGAATGCCTTGTACATGACGAGCATCAAGAGGCAGGCGAGGAATGCCATGGTGATGATGATCAATCCTGTGAGCTGTACGGATCAAAGCAGACCTCCCCGTGAGAACACAGAGGCATTCAGCAGGCAGAGAACGAGAATGAGGACAATGAGCAGAGTCACCTACCTTGACTTTCTCAGAGACTTCATCATAAAGATTAATGTTCAGCTTCTTAATCCCCGGGATGTGCAGGTTCCTCTTCTTCTTCTGCTGGATCTGATACTCAGTCCTGGTCTTCACTACCACCTGGGCAGTGCATGGAAGATAAAGAGATCAGGAGCAGATTGAGGCAGCAGCAAAGTGAAATGGGACTCAGTAGGTTCCCCTCACTCTCCATATCTCCATAAAGCAGTCTTCACTTTCTAATGTATGTGAACATAATAGAAGGGCTGAATGGCCTCTATGCGAGTAGTTCTATTTGACCCCATGAATCAGTGTGACATCCTGCCCCAGCTATTAGTTAGACGGTGAGGAAGGGAGCTTCAGTCTAATGCTTTTTGAAACTGTTTAGAGCAGACAGGAGCTGTGAACATAGCAAAAGCACTGGCCTCATGCTTTGTAGATTGGGACAAGTGCACAGTTCATTGAAAGTGTTGTCACAGGTACTGAGGTAATGGAAAAAAGCACTTTATATACCAGCCTTCATCAGTCAGGGCGCTAAGAGTTGAAACATTATGATAGATCATAAGACACTGCAGCAGATTTAGGCTGTTTGACTCTTCAAGTCTGCTCTGCCATTCAATCCATGGCTGATTTCCTTCTCAACCCCATTCTTATGCCTTCTCCCTGTAACCTTTGATGCCCTGACTAATCAAGAATCCATCAACCTCCACTTTAAATATACCCAATGAGTTGGGTTCCACAGCCATGTGTGGCAATGAATTCCACAGATTCACCACTCTCCTCATTTCTGTACTGAAGTGATTTCCCTCCATTTTGAGGCTGTGCCCTCTGGTCCAAGATTATCAGCGTTATTGAAGACCCCCAGTATTTATTACAGATGTATTAGTGAGGCCACACTGGGACTACAGTGCACAGTTTTAGTAACCTTGTTATAGGAAGGTAGCGGTCAAATTGGAACGAGTGAGATAAGATTTTCTCGGACGTTAGCAGGATTAGAGGGTTTGACCTGGAGGGGGAGATTGGCCAGGTTTTGTCTTATTCCTTGGAACATAGGACAATGAGGGGTGACCTTAAGCAAAGATAAGGTGGATGGTACAGTGTAGGGGGATATAAAACTAGGGGTCATCGATTTAGGGTGAGGAGAAAATTTAAAAGGGCCCTGAGAGGCAACTTTTTTCACACAAATGGTGAACACATGGAACGAGCTGTCAGAGGAGGTGGATAAGGCAAGTCCAGTAGTATCATTTTGGAAGCATTTGGAGAGGAACATGGAGGGGCAGGGCTTAGAGAGGTACGGGCCAAACACAGGACATTGAGACGAGCTGAATGGGCACTGTGGCCAACATGGAATGATTGGGCCAAAGAGCCTGTATTACTCTGTGACTCAGGTTTATTACCACTGATTTACGTGATGTGAAATATACTATTTTGTGGCAGTAGTACAGTGCAAAGACGTAAAAATCACATCAATAAATAAACAGCACAAAGAAAGGGATGAGAAGGTAATGTTCATGGGCTCACTGATCGTTCAGAAATCTGATGTTGGAAGAATGAAGCTGTTTCTGAAGCTACCTCTGATATAAGACTATAAGACATAGGAGCAGACTTAGGCCATTTGGCCCATTGAGTCTGCTCCACCATTCAATCATGGCTGATCCTTCTTTTCCTTCTCAGTCACACTCACCGGCTTTCTCCAATGTAACCTTTGATGCCTTGTCCAATCAAGAACTTATCAATCACCTCCTTAAATACACCCAATGACCTGGCCTTAACAGCTGCCTGTGGTAATAAATTCCACAAATTTGTCACCCTCTGGCTATGAAATTTCTCCGCATCTCTGTTTTAAATGGATGCTCCTCTATCCTGAGGCTCTGCCCTCTTGTCCTAGACTCCCCCACCATGGGAAACATCCTTTCCACATCTACTCTGTCTAGGTCTTTCAGCATTCAAAAGGTTTCAGTGAGATCCCCCAACATCCTTCTAAGATCCAGCAAGTACAGAGCCAGAGCTATCAAATGTTCCTCGTATGATAACCCTTTCATTCCTAAAATTTTCCTTGTGAACCTCCTGTGGACCCTCTCCAATGGCAGCACATCTTTTCTAAGATGAGGGGCCCAAAACTGTTCACAATACTGAAGGTGAGGCCTCACCAGTGTCTTATAAAGCCTCAGCATCATATCTTTGCTCTTGTATTCTAGATCTCTTGTAATGAATGCTAACATTGCATTTGTCTTCCTCACCACTGACAAGTTAACCTTTAGGGTGTTTTGCAGTAGGACTCCCAAGTCTCTTTGCATCTCAGATATAATAGTCTGCACATTTATTTCTACCACCAAAGTGCATGACCATGCATTTTCCAACATTGTATTTCATTTGCCACTTTCTTGCCCACTCTCCTAATCTGTCCAAGTCCTTCTGCATCCTACCTGTTTCCGCAACACTACCTGCCCCTCCACCAATCTTCGTATTGTCTGCAAACTTGGCAACAAAGCCACCTATTCCATCATCTAAATCATTGATATACAGCATAAAAAGAAGCGGTCCTAACACCGACCCCTGTGAAACACCACTAGTCACTGGCAGCCAACCAGAAAAGGATCCTTTTAATCCCACTTGTTGCCTCCTACCACTTAGCCAATGCTCTAATCATGTTAGCAACTCTCCTGTAATATCAAGGGTACTTGACTTGGCAAGCAGCCTCATGTGTAGCATCTTATCAAAGGCCTTTGGAAAATCTAAATATACAACATCCACTATACTTTACTCTGTTAACCTTGTATTTTCTTCCTCTTTTGATTTCTTTCTGTATTATAATCAAATGGTTGCTTCCCAGTTCTGCCAGTGAGCTGTCAGGTGTCTGTGGGCACTCACCTGTCAAAAGTTTCCTCAAGGCAGCTGACCCGATAGAATGACTGAGACAGGGAAATAGTGAGGCTGCAGCCACCAAAGGTATTTTAGTGCCTGTGGCAAAAGAAAGAATCTCCTTTTGCTCACCTATTTCAGCTTGACTTCCCATTCACATTCTGACATGTCACACCACAGCCTCCTCTATAGCCATGCTGAGGACATACTCTAGTTGGATGAGTAAAACCTCATATTCTATCTGGGTAACCTCCAGTCTGACAGCATAAACATCGATTTTTCTAACTTCTGGTAATTTCTCCCCCTCCACCTTCTCTCTTTTCCCATTACCTATTCTGGTTCCCCTCTCACCCCTTGTCTTCTCACCTTCGCATTACCTCCCTCTGGTTTCCCTCCTTTCCCTTTCTCCCATGGTCTCACCTGCCCATCATCTCCCTCTGGTTCCCCTCCTTCTTCCCTTTCTCCCATTGTCTTCTCATCTGCTGTCACCTCCCTGAGAGCAGATGTTCTCACTGACATCTTCAACATCTCCCTGAGCAGCACCACCATTCCAACATGCTTCAAGGCCGCCACAATTGTCCCTGTGCCGAAGAAGTCTTCAGTGTCCTGCCTCAATGACTACTGTCCCATTGCACTCACATCCATCATCATGAAGTGTTTCGAGAGGCTCGTCATGAAGCAGATCAAGACCCTACTGTCCCCCTCACTGGATCCCCTGCAGTTCGCATACCGTACCAAACATTCGACAGACCGCGCCATTGCCACCACCCTCCACCTGGCCCTAACCCACCTGGACAAAAAAGACACATACGTTCGGATGCTGTTCATAGACTTCAGTTCAGAATTCAACACAATCATCCCTCAGGAATGGATTGGAAAGCTGAGCCTACTGGGCCTGAACACCTCCCTCTGCAACTGGATCATAGACTTCCTGACTAGGAAACCTCAGTCAGTCCAGATCAGATGCAGCATCCCCAACACCATCACACTGAGCACAGGGGCTCCCCAGGGTTGTGTGTTCAGTCCACTGCTGTTCACTCTGCTGACCTATGACCGTGCTGCAACACACAGCTCGAACCACATCATCAAGTTCGCCGATGATACAATACAACCATGGTGGGTCCCAACTGCAAGAACGACGTGTCAGCATACAGAGAGGAGGTGCAGCAGCTAACGGACTGGTGCAGAACCAACAACCTGTCTCTGAATGTGAACAAAACAAAAGAGATGGTTGTTGACTTCAGAAGGGCACGGAGCGACCACTCCCCGCTGAACATCTATGGCCCGTCAGTAGAGATCAATAAGAGCACCAAATTTCTTGGTGTTCAGTTGATGGAGAATCTCAGCTGGTCCCTCAACATCAGCTCAGTAGCAAAGAAAACCCAGCAGCATCTCTACTTTCTGCGAAGGTTGAGGAAAGTCCATCTCCCACCCCCCATCCTCATCACATTCTACTGAGGTTGTATTGAGAGCATCCTGAGCAGCTGCATCACTGCCTAGTTTGGAAACTGCACCATCTCTGATCGCAAGACCCTGCAGCGGATAGTGAGGTCAGCTGAGAATATCATCGGGGTCTCTCTTCCTGCCATTACAGACATTTACACCACACGCTGCATCCACAAAGCAAACACCATTATTAAGGATCCCACGCACCCCTCAGACAAACTCTTCTCCCTCCTGCCTTCTGGGAAAAGGCACCGGAGCATTCAGGTTCTCACAACCAGACTATGTAATAGTTTCTTCACCCAAGCTATCAGACTCCTCAATACCCAGAGCCTGGACTAACACCAACTTACTGCCCTCTACTGTGCCTATTGTTTCGTTTATTATTTACTGTAATGCCTGCACTGCTTTGTGCACTTTATGCAGTCCTGGGTCAGTCTGTAGTCTAGTGTAGTTTTTTTTCTGTGTTGTTTTTCATATTGTTCAGTGTAGTTTTTGTACTGTTTCATGTAGTACCATGGTCCTGAAAAACGTTGTCTCGTTTTTACTGTGTACTGTACCAGCAGTTATGGTTGAAATGACAATAAAAATTGACTTGACTTGACTCTGGTTCCCCTGGCTTTCACTGTCTCTCGTGGTCTTCTCACCTGCCCATCACCTCCTCTGGTTCCCCTCTTCTTTCCAATTGTCACATTGTCCACTCTCGTCTTTTATCAGGTTCCTTTATCTTCAGCCCTTTTCTACCTATCAGCCAGCTTCTCACTTCATGCTCCCTCCCTGATCCATGCACCTTCCCCCTCATCTGGTCTCACCTATCACATCCCAGCTCATACTCCTCACCCTCCCCTCACCTTCTTATTCTGGCTTTCTCCCCTTCCTCTCCAGCCTGATGAATGGTCTTGGCTTGAAACATCAATGGTTTATTCCTCTCTGAAGATGTTGCCTAACCTGCTGAGTTCCTCCAACAAACTCTGCCAACTCCACTATGGGCATTCACCACACCCCCAACACCAAAAGCATCTGCCTCAAAAAGGCAGCATCCATCTCTAAGGACTGCATCACCCAGGACGTGCCCGCTTCTCATCAGGGAGATGATGCGGAAGCCTGAAGACACACGCTCAACATATTAGCAACAGCTTCTTCCCCACTGCCACCAAAGTTCTGCATGGACAATGAACCCAATGATACTACCTCATTATTTTTGTACTTGTAACTTATAGAATTTGTTGCATATTGAACTATGCTGTTGCCATAAAACAGCAGATGTCATGACAAATGTCAATGATATTAAACCTAATTCAGATTCTGCTGTGCGTGTTGCTCAAGATTTCCAGCATCTGCAGAATCGTCAGTGCTTAAACTTTTACAATGTCATTTTTAAATTCTTTCCTAAATGATTTATTGTGTTATATCAATAGAAATTAATACAATCTCAGGGCTAATTATTTTAATTATGCGTACATATAAACTTTCAACCCGTGATCTGCCTGTCTGAAGTGTGACCTTAACACATACAAACAAGCTGGATGAACTCAGCAGGGCGGGCAGCATCCTTTGAAACGAGCAGTCGACGTTTTGGGCCGAGACCCTTCGTCAGGACTGAAGAAAGAGGGGGCAGGGGTCCCATAAAGAAGGTGGGGGGAGGGTGGAAAACCAATCAGAGGAAAGATCAAGGGGTGGGGGAGGGGAAGCAGGGAGGGGATAGGCCGGAGAGGTGACGAAGGAATCAAAGGGGAAAGCACTATGGGTAGTAGAAGAAGGCAGAATCATGAGAGAGGTGACAGGCAGCTAGAAGGGGAGACAGAGTGAAAGTGGGATCGGGGAAGGGAGAGGGAGGGAATTATCGGAAGTTGGAGAATTTGATGTTCATACCAAGGGGCTGGAGACCACCCAGACGGTATATGAGATGTTGCTCCTCCAACCTGAGTTTGGCCTCATCTTGGCAGTAGAGGAGGCCATGTATGGACATATCCAAATGGGAATGTGAAGCAGAGTTGAAGTGGGTGGCAACCGGGAGATCCTGTCTGTTGTGGCGGACGGAGCGTAGGTGCTCAGCAAAGCGGTCCTCCAATCTGTGTCGGGCCTCGCCGATGTAGAGGAGGCCGCACCAGGAGCACCGGATGCAATAGATTACCCCAACAGAATCACAAGTGAGGTGTTGCCTCACCTGGAAGGACTGTCTGGGGCCCTGAATGGTGGTAAGAAAGGAGGTGTAGGGACAGGTGTAGCACTTGCGCTTACAGGGATAAGTGCCGGGTGGGAGATCTGTGGGGAGGGACGTGTGGACTAGGCAGTCGCGGAGGGAACGATCCCTGCAAAAAGCAGAGAGGGGTAGAGAGGGAAAGATGTGTGAGGTGTGACCTCCCCTCACAGTGTATTTTATTACGTACCTTCTCAGGGAGTGGCTGTTGAAGTTGATTTACATCAAGTGGAGTTATCAAAGGGATGTTATCAAACCCATTGTCTGTACCCTGCTGTTTCTCAGAGAAATTGCATCCAGGCTTCACCATGTCTGATTGGAACGATTAATCCCACCTGTAAGTGAGTGAGAAAGTTAATCAGGTGCTTCCACAGACTTCCGATGTTCTAACTCAACTCAGAGTTAGCAGTTAAAGAACATATTCTGTTATACTTTGGGGTGATTGTTAATTCTCTTAAAATGCTGGAGGAACTCAGCAAGTCAGGCAGCAAATATGAAGAGGAATAAACTGTCAGTGTTTTGGACTGAGACCCTTCATCAGGAGCCAAAATAAGAAGCTGAGAAAGGGGGAGGAGTACAAGCTGACAGGTGAGACCAGGTGAGGGGGAAGGTCAGGGGGCAGGGGATGGCAATGAAGTAAGAAGCTGGGAGGTGATAGGTGGTAGAGATAAAGGGCCGAACAAGGAATCTAATAGGAGAGGACAGTTGACCATCTGGTAAATACTCTCCACTCCCTCTTCTCTCATTTTTAACTCCTCATCCTGGGTCCCCTCTTACATCTTCTCTTCTCCTCACCCATCACCTCACTCTGGTTTCCCTCCTCCTCCTCTTTCTCCCATAGGCCCCTATCCTCTTCTATCAACTTCCTTTCCCTTCAGCTCTTTACCTTTATCCAACTCTTCCCACCTGTCTCCCCACCCAAATTCCCCTTCACCTGCTCTCACCTATCACCTGCCAGTTTGCACTTCACTCCTCCCCCAACATTCTGGCTTCTCCCCCCTTCCTTTCCAGTCCTAATGAAGGATCTCGGCCGAATACATCAACAGTTTATTCCCCTCCATAGATGCTGCCTGACCTGCTGTGTTCTTCCAGCATTTAGTGTGTTCTGGATTTCCAGCATCTACAGAATGTAGTGTTTAGAATTTACAACCTTGCCTGTTTAACCCACAATCATGAATCTGATTGGAGTCAGGGAACAAATAAACTCACATTTTATCAAGAAGAATGGAGAGGTTTAGCTGACTTCTGGCCAACAGTAACACTGAAACTTGGGTGAACACATCACTAAACAGCAGGAATGCAGAGCAGATTTGTGCAGATGTACCATGGAGAGCGTTAGGGTTAGGGTTGCATTGCCATCTGGTATGGATGGGCCACTGCGCAGGATCAGAAAAAGCTGCAGAAAGTTATAGACTCAGCCATCTCCATTGTGGGCGCCAGCCTCCCCAGGATTGAAGACATCTTCAAAAGGCAATGCCTCAAAAAGGCAGCATCTGTCATGAAGAACTCCCCTTTCCCCCACACCATCATTCAGGACGTACTTTCTTCTCATAGGGGGAGGTACAGGAGCCTGAAGAAACACATTCAACATTTCAGGAACATTTCTTCCCCTCTGCCATTGGATTTCTGAATGACCAATGAACCCGTGGACACAACCTCACTTTTTTTTGCTCTTTTTGTACTACAAACTTACATAATTTTTTATGTATTATATACGCTGTACTTTGGTTCCTTAACGCAGTTATAGCCAGGAGTGGTAATGGGAACAAGCTTCCACTACCTATTAAATGCTCCCAGTGGCATGTATCTCAAATAGCCTCTGAAAACCAAGTCCAGTTTCTGGCTATCACATGTGGTTTAGCTACTAAGCTTGGCGGAACAGTTTCTACTGACATGAGAAGAGGCAAAGGTGGGTTACTGGTGCCTTAAAACCAGTCACTTCAGGTAGATGGGGCTCGTCAGCCACGGTTGGCATCTCATCTAAGAGAAGGAAAACTCTGATCTCAAACCTCCTCTGCCTTGCAGCTGTACCCACTCATGGGGAAGGCTTCAGGAGTAAACCCGGAGGAAAAATCCGGAGCTGGAGTCCCTAAGGCAGTCCTACGTTGAGTTCAATGCTGAATGGTAACTCCTGTGACTCTGCTGGTACCAAACTGTATCGGTGTCTACCATTCCTTTAGGTTCATCAGTTGTGTGGAAGGGAAGCTGGCTACATGGACAAGAGCATGCCCTCCAGATCATACTGCCCAGGCTTGTATAGATAGCCAGGACGTAACGTTCATGGTCTACTCTGACCAATAGAGGCCTTTCAAAACATTATATATTGCAAAGTACTGCTGCTGCAAAACAGCAAATGACATGACATATACTCACGATGCTAAATCTGATTCTGAGAAGTTCAGTTGCACGGCACTGTTCAGGGACATAAATCAGCTATTTCTGGAATGGGACAAATCTCCAAACATTTTCAGGTTGAATGTGCCAAGTGAGAAATTCACCCAGGCACATCTGCCATGAATCACGTCTCCACCAACGACACGTGTGTTCAATGCGGAATAAGGTCACATGCTGTGCAAAACTCCACTGCTAGTTTGCTTATGAAATTGGTTAAGGAATTTATGAGCATGTCTGTTGTAGAGCTTTCTCAGAACACCCACCTACCCAGATTGCTGCCACACTCATTTTTAAAGTGATTCCCTGAGCAGGACAGAGCCCAGTCCTGATCTACAGATACTGATTCAGATGGGTGATCAATAATGAAAAAACAGATACAGGGGCCTACAGATAACTCAGCAAGTCAGGAAGTATCTGTGGAGATTGAAACACATTTAACTGAAAAGCTGTACAGTTCAAGTCAAAATCAAGATTACATCACAAGTACATAAATGCACAGTCACAATGAAAAATTTCACATTCAAAACAAAAACACAAATTAAACAAATTATACACAATTTGCATATAAAAAATTCAAACAGAAGAAGTCAATGCTAGTGCAAAGTAATGAAAGAATCCTGGTGTTGTTAAACTATAATGATTAGAGTTGTGCCACATGGTTCATAAGTCCATAAGATACAGGAGTAGAATGAGGCCATTTGGCCCTTCAATTCTGCTCTGCCATTTAATCATGGCTGATTTACTTTCCCCTCTCAACCACATTCTCCTGCCTTTTCCTATGACCTTTGACACCCTGATGAATCAACGGGCTAAATGCCCTAATCCTGTTCTTCTGCTTTTGTGTTGTTGAAAACACACAAAAACCTTCTTCCTGATCCACCTACTTCCATCCAGCACTGACATAGAAACATAGAAAACCTCCAGCACAATACAAGCCCTTCAGCCCACAAAGCTGTGCCAAACATGTCCCTACCTTAGAAATTACTAGGCTTACCCACAGCCCTCTATTTTACTAAGTTCCATGTACCTATCCAAAAGTCTCTTAAAAGACCCTATCGTATCTGCCTCCACCACTGTTGCCGGCAGCCCATTCCACACACTGACCACTCTCTGAGTAAAAAACTTACCCCTGACATCTCCTCTGTACCTACTCCCTAGCACCTTAAACCTGTGTCTTCTTGTGGCAGCCATTTCAGCTCTGGAAAAAAAGTCTCTAACTATCCACATGATCAATGCCCCTCATCATCTTATATACACTTCTATCAGGTCGCCTCTCATCCTCCTTCGCTCCAAGGAGAAAAAGCCGAGTTCACTCAACCTGTTTTCATAAGGCATGCTCCCCAATCTAGGCAACATCCTTGTAAATCTCCACTACACCCTTTCTATGGTTTCCACATCCTTCCTGTAGTAAGGCAACCAGAACTGAGCACAGTGCTCCAAGTGGGATCTGACCAGGGTCCTATATAGGTGGGAAGTTAGATCTTGGTTCCTAAATTCAATTCCACAATTAATGAAGGCCAAAATACTGTATGCCTTCTTAACCAGAGTCAACCTGCGCAGCTGCTTTGAGCGTCCTATGGACTCAGACCCCAAGATCTGATTCTCCACACCGCCAAGAGTCTTACCACTAATACTGTATTCTGCCATCATATTTGACCTACCAAAATGAACCACTTCACACTTATCTGGGTTGAACTCCATCTGCCACTTCTCAGCCCAGTTTTGCATCCTATCAATGTCCAGCTGTAACCTCTGACAGCCCTCCACACTATCCACAACACCTCCAACCTTTGTGTCATCAGCAAACTTACCAACTCATCCCTCCACTTCCTCATCCAGGTCATTTATAAAAATCATGAACAGTAAGGGTCTCAGAACGGATCCCTGAGACACACCACTGGTCACCGGCCTTCATGCAGAATATGACCTGTCTACAATCACTCTTTGCCTTCTGTGGGCAATTCTGGATCCACAAAGTAATGTCCCCTTGAATCTCATGCCTCCTTACTTTCTCAATAAGCCTTGCATGGGGTACCTTATCGAATGCTTTGCTGAAATCCATATACACTACATCTACTGCTCTTCCTCCATCAATGTGTTTAGTCACATCCTCAAAAAACTCAATCAGGCTCATAAGGCACGACTTGCCTTTGACAAAGCCATACTTACTATTCCTAATCATATTATACTTCTCCAAATGTTCATAAATCCTGCCTCTCAGGATCTTCTCCATCAACTTATCAACCATTGATGTAAGATTCACTGGTCTATAATTTCCTGGGCTGTCACTACTCCCTTTCTTGAATAAAGGACATCCACAACCCTCCAATCCTCCGGAACCTCTCCCATCCCCATTGATGATGCAAAGATCATTGCCAGAGGCTCAGCAATCTCCTCCCTCATCTCCCACAGTAGCCTGGGGTAATTCTCATCCAGTCCTGGCAACTTATCCAATTTGATGCTTTCCAAAGGCTCCAGCACATCCTCTTTCTTAATATCTACATGCTCAAGCTTTTCAGTCCACTGCAAGTCATCACTACAATCACCAAGATCCTCTTCCATAGTGAATACTGAAGTTAAGTACTCATTAAGTATCTCTGCTATTTCCTCCGGTTCCATACACACTTTCCCACTGTCACACTTGATAGGTTCTATTCTTTCATGTCTTATCCTCTCGCTCTTCACATACTTGTAGAATGCCTTAGAGTTTTGCTTAATCCTGCCCATCAAGGCCTTCTCCTGGCCTCTTCTGGCTCTCCTAATTTCCTTTTTAAGCTCCTTCCTGTTAGCTTTATAATTTTCTAGATCTTTAAGATTACCTAGCTCTCTGAACCTTTTGTAAGCTTTTCTTTTCTTCTTGACTAGATTTATTACAGCCTTTGTACACCACAATTCCTGTACTCTACCATAACTTCCCTGTCTCATTGGAATGTACCTATGTAGAACTCCACACAAATATCCCTTGAACATTTGCCACATTTCTTCCGTACTTTTCCCTGAGAACATCTGTTCCCAATTTAAGCTTCCAATTTCTTTCCTGATAGCCTCATAATTTTCCTTATTCCAATTAAACGCTTTTCTAACTTGTCTGTTCCTATCTCTCTCCAATGCTATTGTAAAGGAGATAGAATTGTGATCACTATCTCCAAAATGCTCTTTCACTGAGATCTCTGACACCTGACCAGGTTCGTTTCCCAATACCAAATCAACTACAGTCTTTTCTCTTGTAGGCTTATCTACCTATTGTGTCAACACACCTAACAAACTCCACCCCATCTAAACCTCTCACTCTAGGGAGATGCCAATCAATATTTGGGAAATTAAAATCTCCCATCACAACAACTCTGCTATTATTACACCTTGCCAGGGTTTGTTTCCCTATCTGCTCCTTGTTATCGCTGTTACTATTAGGTGGCCTATAAAAAACACCAAGTAGTTCTTGACCTCTTCCTGTTCCTAACCTCTACCCACAGAGACTCCATAGACAAACCCTCCATGACGTCCACCTTTTCTGCAGCCGTGACACTATCTCTGATCAACAGTGCCACACTCCCACCTCTTTTGCCTCCCTCCCTGTCCTTTCAGAAACATCTAAAACCCAGCACTTGAAGTAACCATTCCTGTCCCTGAGCCATCTAAGTCTAATGGCCACCACATCATATCTCCATGTACTGATCCACACTCTAAAATCATCTGCTTTGTTCACAGACTCCATATGTTAAAATAGATACATCTCAAACCGTCCAGCTGAGTGCTTCCCTTCTCTATCACTTGCCTATCCTCCCTCACACACTGTCTCCAAGCTTTCTCTATTTGTGAGCCAACCGCCTCTTCCCTAGTCTCTTCAGTTCAGTTCACACCCCTCAACAATTCTAGTTTAAACTCTTCCCAACAGCCTTAGCAAATCTCCCCGCCAGGATATTGGTCCCCCTGGGATTCAAATGCAACCTGTCCTTTTTGTACAGGTCCATCTGCCCCAAAAGAGGCCCCAATGATCCAGAAATCTGAATCCCTGCCCCCTGCTCCAATCCCTCAGCCACACATTTATCCTCCACCTCATTCTATTCCTATACTCACTGTTGTGTGGCACAGGCAGTAATCCCTTTGCGGTCCTGTTTCTCAACTTCCTTCCTAAGTCCCTGTAGTCTTTTTTCAAGACCTCTTCCCTTTTCCTACCTATGCAATTGATACCAATATGTACCACGACCTCTGGCTGTTCTCCTTCCCACTGCAGGATATCTTGGATGCAATCTGAAACATCTCAGACCCTGGCACCTGGGAGGCAAACTACCATCCGAGTTTCTTTCCTGCATCCACAGAATCGCCTGTCTGACCACCTAACTATAACTATGACCCCCTATCACTACTGCCTTCCTCTTCCCTTCCCTATTCTTCTGAGCCACAGGGCCAGATTCTGCACCAGAGGCACAGCCACTGTTGCTTCCCCCAGGTAGGCTGTCCCCCCCAACAGTATTCAAACAGGAGTAGTTATTGTCAAGGGGTACAGCCACAGGTTGTACCTGATTCTTCCCCTTCCCCATCCTGACTGTGACCCACTTGTCTGTCTCCCGTGGCCCCGGTGTGACCACCTACTTATAACTTCTCTCTATCACCTCCTTGCTCTCCTTGACCAGCTGAAGATCATCGAGCTACAACTCCATTTCCATAATTTGGTCCATTAGGAGCTGCAGCTTGACATACCGAGTGCAGATGTGGCCATCCAGGAGGCTGGGAGACTCCAGGACCTCCCACATCGGACAGCGAGCACAGAAAACCGGCTTCACACACATTCTTCCTTTCCGCAATTAACACAGGTAAACCTAACTCGCCTCGTCCCGTTACCACCTAAGCCCAACATCAATAACACGGTCATTTTGGTAAAACTGAGATATTCTACTTGATACCCATATCAGTAGAGTTCATTATTACCACACACAAGAGTTTTCATAAGAGGTGTATTTATAATTCACCACACACACACCATCACATACAACTTTGCTGCAGATCTCATGACCTAATCCGAGCTCAGTTACACTCACAGATTCAGAGTCCTGTGTTGTTTGGATTACAGTTGTTCACACTAGGATGTTTTGGAAGTCATTATCATCAGAGTCAAACAGACTGTCTTGTTCTGGGATATGGGGGTTCTGTGGTATTAAGGCTTCCTTTAATTTGGGGAGAACTTCACTTAGTTCTGAATGGAAGCAAATAGTTCAACAACTGTCAACTCATCAACAATATTTTTATCCAGGGTTGAAATATCTAATACCAGAAGGCATGCATTTAAGGTGAGAGGGGGAAATTTCAAAGGAGATGTGAGGGGCAAGTTTTTTTTTTAAAACACGGAGAGTGGTGGGTGCCTGGAAAGTGCTGGTGTTGCAGGCAGATACATAAGGGAATTTTAAGAAAAACACAAAATGCTGGAGGAACTCAATAGGCCAGGCAGCATCTATGGAAAAAGGAACAGTCAATGTTTCAGGCCAAGACCTTTCGACAGGACTGTGACACGCACAAAATGCTGGTGGTACGCACACAGGACTGCGTTGTGTTTGGGTCACATTTGTTCCTTACAGTCCTGTTGAAGGGTCTCGGCCCGAAATGTCGACTGTACTTTGCTCCATAGATGCTGCCTGGCCTGCTGAGTTCCTCCGGCAGTGTGTGTGCTTGGATTTCCAGCATCTGCAGATTTTCTCGTTTGTGGAGGGAATTTTAAGAGACATTTATAGGCAGATGAATGCGAGGGAAATGAACATATAGACAGATGAATGTAAGAGAAATGGACATTTAGACAGACAGATGAATGTGAGTGAAATGGACATTTAGAGACTGACCAACGTGAGGGAAATGGACATTTAGACAGATGAATGTGAGGGGAAATGGACATTTAGACAGATGAATGTGAGGGGAAATGGACATTTAGACAGATGAATGTGAGGGGAAATGGACATTTAGACAGACTGACCAATGTGAGGGAAATGGAAGGATATGGACATTGTGTAGGCAGAAGGGGCTAGCTATTTGATTACTAATTTATTTGGTACAGCACAACATTGTGGGCTGAAGGGCCTGTTCCTGTGCTGTACTGTTCTATGTTGATCAAAGGGCTCCTTCCCCTGGTTTGATGTCCTAAGGTCACAGACTTCAGGGTCAATTTGCCTTTACTTTCCATCAGGTGAAGGTCTTGAAAATCTGGGTTGGTACCATTCACCAGCCGGAACTGTACATCACACATCACAGATAGCAATAATCCAAAAGTTGGCCTTGGTGAGAAGTCTCTCCACAAACTATAAATTCTGGTTGCTAAAGGACTGGAAGTTTTCAGTTGGTGAAGTGAAGTGTGGTTCCATTAACAGACACAGCATGGATACAGAAAGGGCAGGTCCTGTTTGACAAACTTACTGGAGTTCTTTGAGGACATAATGAGTGCAGTGGATAGAGGGGAACAGGTGAATGTTGTACACTTGGATTTCCAGAAGGCATTTGATCAGGTGCCACATAAGTGACTTATAAATAAGATACAGATGCATAAAGTCGGAGGAAGTGTATTGGTATGGATAGTGGATTGGTTAACCAACAGAAGGCAGAGAGTTGGTATAAATGGGTGTTTCTCTGGTTGGCAGTCAGTGGTGAGTGGGGTGCCGCAGGGGTCGGTGCTGGGCCCACAGCTGTTTACCATTTACATTGATGATTTGGAAGAAGGGACTGAGTGTAGCATAGCAAATTTGCTGATGACACTAAACTGAGTAGAAAAGCAAATAGTGCAGAGGATGTGGAGTGTCTGCAGAGGGATGTAGATAGGTTAAGTAAGTGGGCCAAGGTCTGGCAGATGGAATACAACGTTGGTAAATGTGAGATCATCCACTTTGGAAGGAATAATAGAAGAGCAGATTATTATTTAAATAGTGAAAGATTGCAGCATGCTGTTATGCAGGGGAACTTGGGCGTGCTTGTTCGTGAATCACAAAAAGTTGGCTTTCAGGTACAACAGGTTATTAAGAAGGCAAACAGAATGTTGGTCTTCATTGCTAGAGGGATTGAATTCAAGAGCAGGGAGGTCATGCTGCAACTATACAGGGTACTGGTGAGGCCGCACCCGGAGTACTGTGTGCAGTTCTGGTCTCCATTCTTGATGAAGGATATATTGGCTTTGGAGGCAGTGCAGAGGAGGTTCACCAGGATGATTCTAGGGATGAAGGGTTAACCTATGAGGAGAGATTGAGTCACCTGGGACTATACTCTCTGGAATTCAGAAAAATGAGAGGGGATCTTATAGAAACATACAAAATTTTGGAAGGGATTGATAAGATAAAAGTAGGAAAGTTGTTTCCATTGATAGGTGAGACTAGAACTAGGGGATACTGCCTCAAGATTCAGGGGAGAAGATTTAGGATGGAGATGAGGAGAAACTTTTTTTTTCCCCAGAGATTGGTGAATCTGTAGAATTCTCTGCCCAGGGAAGCAGTTGAGGCTTCCTCACTAAATATATTTAAGATACAGTTAGAAAGATTTTTACATAGTAATGGAATTAAGGGTTATAGGGAAAAGACAGGTAGATGGAGCTGAGTTTACGGACAGATCAGCCATGATCTTATTGAATGGCAGGGCAGGCTCGATGGGCCGGATGGCCTACTCCTGCTCCTATTTCTTATGTTCACTGACAAGAAGATCATTAGAAAGAAAACAGAATTTGCTGGCCATGTATTCTTGACCGTGATGAATTAAAAAATACAATCAAAGTTCCCAATAGAATAAACTGGTTTCTGAATAGATTGTGCATGGCATTTAGAAAGTTCTGGTGAGTGTTTGCATGTGACTGCTCCTGAAAATTCAGATTATGTTCTCGAATCAGCTAATTCACGTAATATACAACCAGAGGCCACTTTATTAGTGCAGAGTGGGACCCAGTGTGGTTTTCTGCTGCTGCAGCCCATCCACTTCAAGGTTTGATGTGTTGTGTGTTCAGAGATGGTCTTCTGCACACCACTACTGTAACATGTGGTTATTTGAGTTACTGTCACCTTCCTGCCAGCTTGGACCAGTCTGGCCATTCTCCTCCGACCTCTCTCATTAACAAGATGTTTTCACCCTCAGAACCAGTCTGGCCATTCTCCTCTGACCTCTCTCATTAACAAGATGTTTTCACCCTCAGAACTGCTGCTCATTGGATCTTTTATTTTGTGTTTGTTGTTGTTTTTTTTTTCTTCACACACAATTCTCTGTAAACTCTACAGACTATTGTGCGTGAAAATCCCAGGAGATCAGCAGTTTCTGAGATACTCAAACCACCCCATCTGGCACCAACAATCATTCCACAGTCAAAGTCACTTAGATCACATTTCCTCCCTGTTCTGATGCTTTTACGCCTCGAGTTGCTGTCGCATGACTGGATGATCAGATATTTTCATTAATGAGTAGGTGTTCTGGTGTACCTAATAAAGTGGCCACTGGGTGTACACAGACATCTCAGGGCAGCGAAACAGCACAAGTCGTGCTGCTGCCACAGCTCCGTGACTGGCTTCTGGCGCAGTCTGTGTGGAGTTTGCATGGCCTCCCTGTAATCTCAATGGGGATGCTCCTCCCACAACCCAAAGTGGGGTACGTGAGAGGTAGGTGGGGCAATGAACTGATGTGTGTGCTCTGGGATCCAGCACAGACTTGATAGGCTGAATAGCCTCCTTCCGTGATTTAAGGAAGCATGATGAATGCAGTAGTTCTCCTCCATCAGTGCTTACCTCTGCAAGGGCCCTGCCATCTTGGAGAGAACAAGAAGGGTCTGGATTCAGTCCTGAGGCTAATTAACTAGACAACTTCAGCTAGAGATATTCTTTGCTTCAAATAGTTCACATGGATGGTCCTCGGATGAAGAAGTGGTGATGTTCAGTGTAGTCTTCCCTAACCTGCTGCCACTTAGAACATAGAACAGTGTCGCAATACAGGCCCTTTGACCCGTGATGTTGTGTCAACCTTATAATCTACTCCAAGACCAATCTAACCTTTCCCTCCCATATAATCCTTCATTTTTCTATCATTCACATGCCTATCTATGAGTCTGCTTCTACCACTTCCCCAGGTAGTGTGTTCTACGCACCCACCACTCTATGCTGGAAACTTACCTCTGACATCCGCCCCCAAACTTTCCTCCAATCACCTTAAAAGTATGTCCCCTTGTATTAGCCATTGCCATCTGGGAAAATGTTTCTGGCAGTCGATTTGATCTGTGCCTCTTATCAAGCCACCTCTCATCCTCCTTCACTCCAGAAAGAAAAGCCCTAGCTTGCCCAACCTATCCTCATAAGACATATTCTCTAATCCAAAGGGCATCCTGGTAAATCTTCTCTGCACCCACTTTTGTGTTACTGCAGCATCCATAGCCTTGTGTTTTTCCAGTTTCTAGGTGTGGGATTTTATTCCCTGTATTCAGCAGTTTATTCCATCCTGTAAAGATTAGGAACTGCATCAGAACACAGATTAACTCAGTGTCCTCCACTCCTAACAACGAAGCCTTGAGTGTAAAAAGGTCCAGCATACGTCATCAGAAGCAGCTCGAACGGCTTGTCTTAACCTTCACACATTATCTAGGTCAAATGCACTTCATAAAACAAAAGTAAAATGATCCCAAATACAGATACTAAAAGTGAAATGCTGCTGTTATTTGAGAGGTGACAAAACAGTGTTACAGTCTTGTGTGTGTGTGTGTGTGTGTGTGTGTGTGTGTGTGTGTGTGTGTGTGTGTGTGTGTCTCTCTCTCTCTCTCTGTCTCCGTCAGAACAGAGTTACAGTCTTGTGTGTGTGTGTGTGTCCTTCCTGACTATAAAATCTAACTCCCTTCTCTCAGATTTTACTACCTTCATGCACCATCAATCTACAGACCATGCCACTCAGGGAGTAGAGTATGTTATTTTTTTGTGGCTGCACGTTTTTCTGCTATTGGAACAATATGTGCTGTGCACTGTGTGTGACTGTTGGTACTGTGCTGTGCACTTGGCCTCAGAGGAACACTGTTTCATTTGGTTGTATTCTTGTGTATGCATGAATGGCAATTAAACTTCAACTGGATAGTCATTATGGCCTGACTTACAATGGAAACTTTAAACTTTGTCCACACTAACTCAGACCAGTGAACATTAATGCCTCAGCATCGTCACCCTGCACTTGTCCAAACCAGCACTGCTTTTTAGCATTCCTGCACTCCAATGAGGAAAAAGGTCTCTGTGGTGATCTAACTCAAGAGCAAAAGGGACAAGGCAATAAATGCCTAGCTGTGCCCACATCTCTCAACAAAGAAGTCTCCATTGCCCACAACTGTGCATCCAGTCTGTGGAAGGCTTGCTGGTTCCTGTGAAGGGTATTTTTTGCTGACCTTTTGTGTGAGTCCCAAGACTGTCCTTTTCTCAACCAGAGGCTGTACATCATGTGAAAAGCACCTCATGAGTGGTCCCATACCTGATTCCCCACACTTTACTATGATAGCTCATTGAAAGCAGTTGCTGAGAGGTGTATTATTGGAATATTTAATTACAATACTTAAATAATTTACATAAATTTTAAGAATTTATAGTGACTTGATAAAGATGTATAAGATGATAAATGGCATAGATCGTGTAGACAGCCAGAGATAATATTCCAGGGTGGAAAGGGGACAAATATTTTAAGGTGATTGGAGTAAAGTATAGGGGGATGTCAGAGATAAGTAGTTTTTTTTACAAGGAGAGTGTGGGTGTGTGGAACTCTCTGCCAGGTGTGGTGGTAGAGCAGTACAATAGGGACATTTAAGAAACTTGGATAGACAAAATGCATGATGGAAAAATTGAGGACTATGTAGGAAGGAAGAGTTAGATTGATCATAGAGCAAGTTGAAAGACCAGCACACTTCCTAACACCGTATACCATCAGCCACTTCTTTGTCCATTCTCCTAATCTGTCTAAGTCCTTCTGTAGCCTCCCTATTTCTTCATATCATCTGCAAACTTGGCCACAAAACCATCAATTCTATCAAATCATTGGCATATAACATAAAAAGCAGTCTCAATGCAGACCCCTGGGGAACACCAGTGGTCACCAGCACCCAAGCAGAAAGGACTCCCTTTACCATCTACCCCTGTTCCTCACTCTCTGCATTGCTTTCCAGTTCCCCCACTTCCCTGTCAGATAGCAGGCAGACCCTAATCAATTCTAGTACATTCAGTCCTTTTTATGCCTAGTGTTGGAAGGCGGAATAAAACACCATTTGTAGCAGTTCTGGTATCTTTTAGCAGGCGCATATTGATGTGCAGAACCATTTTGTGAGATCACTCCCTTTGTTATTGAGACTAGGTTCATTTTCACTACCAGAGAGATGGGGTGGTGACAGGAACCCGTCAAAAATTAGAAAGCAGTTTGCATGTTTCGCCACTCTGACACCGTCAGAGCTATGAGCTGTTTCTTCCATCCCTCCCTCCCCACACACACACACACACACACACACACACACACACATACACAACCACATCAAGTCTGTGGTTGAAATATAGTCCGTATATAGAGAAGTGGGTCCACTTTGCAGAATAATTAGTACTCCAGCTCTGTTTCGACACAAAATTTTCAGTTTAATGCCAATTTCTGAGTATTTCCAAATTTGAGCAGATTGCACACACTTTTGGAAAGAAATGTTTCATTTCTCAAACACACTTGTTTTATCACTCAGTCACAAGATCTAGATGGCTGACCAAACAGCTGTTACCCTGCTTGACCACCTAACTAGACCAGCTCTGGAATCAAGAAAGGAAGGAGGATTTTGTGCCCTTTCTGTTAGTGAACCAAATGGGTTTTTATAACAATCTTTAGTTTCACAGTGCCATTCGATAAAACTACAATTAATTCTGGAATATTTTTACATAATTAAATTTAAACATTCTGACTGCTGCTCTGGGTATTTGAACATGTTGATTAATCTGTGTGACATACACTCTCCGTGTCTACAATCCAAATCCATTTGGAAACACTTAAAACCTTACCCCCTCTTTTAAATTATTTAAAAGACAGTCTATTTCCGTTCCACTGCATTTAATGAATTGAATCAAAAGGCAATTAGATTTTTACTTTTACTCAAGTAACTTTGACTGAAAATAGTTGCCAGAAAGTGGCAGAAGTTACGTGGACTTCCGTTGACACTGTAATCCTTTCCTTACAGAAGAGGTTTTATTTATCCTAACGCTGTTCCCAGCACATCTACAGTAAAATCACATCTTATGCACGGAGGGAAGCATTACTGACAGGTTCAGAGATACCGGTCAGGTTTATAAATGCCAGAATTATTATGGCAATAACTTTCAAAGTTTACATGGGAAATTTAGGGTTAGGTTGAGTCTCCAAAACAGAATCAAACACAGGAAAGGTTGGCTTGCGTAATGCTGCACTTCAAAATAAAAGTAATTATATCACTGCACTCTGACACTCAGTTGGAAAGCAGTTTTGATATTTGCTGTTTGCATAAGAGAATCTTCAGTAAAAAAAAGGAATAAGATGGAAGTCTTGAAAGGAATGCATTGATTCTGCAAAGCATGACAAATCTCCACACCATGAGATTCTTAAAATTCCTCTGCCTTATACGTTCATCTAATTAGTTTCTGTTTGATCTCACAATAACAGTTTATGGCTATGAAGCTTTAGCTTCAAGCAACAAAGGGGTGAATATTGTCTCACCAATTTATGCAGGCGAGAGGCACTAATGAGAAACAACTTCTTCAGGTCCTCTGGAGAGAGTGGGTGACCTTCTCAGCAGGGTATTATATCAGAGCCCATCCTTTTGTTACTCTGCATTTCGTTTATCTTCAATCACCACAATGATATCCATCCACAAATTTCACATTGTAAGCTCTGAAAATCATTATCATAATAATCCTGGCATTTAGAATCTTGACTGGTACCTCTGAATCTTTTAGAAAGTAGCAACAGTACACTCGAATATCACTTTTGTGAATCCTGTAATAATTCACAATGGTACCTTCTTTGTGATGATACTCTGTTAGCAGTGGATAGACCAGCAGTTCAACCTCACTGTCGTGCTCACACAACCACATTAACTCCTTGAATCCAAGACAATGCTTGGATTTTAAAAACCTTACCATCTTGTTCAAAATGTAACTCTGATCAAACCTGCCATCCAGAATCACAACACATCTAAATTTTTAGAATCTAAATCTATTAACAAATTGGAACATATCTCATTGTGGTAATATACACTCAGTGGTCACTTTATTAGGACATCCTGTACTGAGTGTATGCTTGTGGTCTTCTGCTGCTGCAGCCCATCTACGTTAAGGTTTGACACCACTGTTGTAACGAGTGGTTATTTGAGTTACTGTCACTTTCCTGTCTGGCCATTCTTCTCTGAGCTTTCTCATTAACAAGACCTTCTCGCCCACAGAACTGCCATTCACCGGATTTTTGTTTGGTTTTTACACTATTCTCTGTCAACTCTGGAGATTGTTCTGCGTGAAAATCTCAGGAGATCAGCAGTTTCTGAGATACTCAAACCACCCTATCTGGCACCAACAATCATTCCATGGTCAGTCACTTGGATCACATTTCGTCCCCATTCTGACATTTGGTCTGAAGAACATTTGAACCTCTTGACTATGTCTACATGCTTTTATGCATTGAGTTGCTGCCACATGATTGGTTAATAAAGTGGCCACTGCATGTGAATACAAATGGCTGTGATGTTCTGCTACAGTATAGCCTCCTTCTGCTACATCCCAAAATGGTGGAACATTGCTTTGGGCAGGAATATTGCAATACATCATTCCAGGCTCTAGTCTTCTATGGCAATCTGTGCATACTTTGCCTTTCACAGGCTGCCTGCATCGAGTATTATCTATGGATTGAGAGCTGTGCTCCATCTACCCATAAGCACAAGAGATTCTGCAGATGCTGGAAATCCTGAGCAACACACACAAAATGCTGGAGGAACTCAACAGGTCAGGCAAGAGGAGTGAAGGGTCTTGGCCTGAAACACAGGAAGTTTATTCCCCTCCATAGATGCTGCCTGACCAGCTGAGCTTCCCCCAGCGTTTGGTATGCGTGCCACATCTAGGTTGTACGTTATTTCTCCACGTCGGTGAGTGCAGCTTAAAACGGAACTTGTGGCACTGAGAGAGGCTTTCCTCTTCTCCATTCGGGACATTTATTTATTTACTTAGAGAGATGCACGGAATAGACGCTTCCAATCCAACCATCCATGGTGCCCAGCAACACACCTATTTAACCCTAGCCTAATCACTGGGCAATTATCCAACTAACCAGTACGGCTTTGGACTGTGGGAGGACATTGCAGCATCCTGCGGGAATTCAGGCAGTGACAGGGAGGACACACAAACTTCTAACAAAGGACACCAGAATTTAACTCAAACTCTGACAACCCAAATTATAATAGTGTTGTGCTAACTGCCACGTTACCATGGTGCTACTCGGTAAAAACCAATCATATACGCAGCTGGTTCGTCTCTATAGACCGGACTCATCAAAAGAGCAGCATACACAGTGCTCCTGGCATTGCCAAAGACACTTCTCGTCCTTCCCACAATCTCTCTGACCTCCTACCATCAGGCAGAAGGTAGCACAGCACAGGAACCACAACTGTCAGGCTGGGTAACAGCTTCTGCCACCACACTGTTGAGACTTGTTCGCACCCTGCTGCCCCCCGGCACACATGAACCCCTGCCTGAATGCCCTGCTAACCCCCTCCTCCCCTACATCCAACTCACATACACACTCTCATCCTGCTCTGGTCAATTTTCATCTTTTATTGCTGCTGTTTCACATATTTATATGACTACTTGTTTTATTATAATAGTGACAATAACATTAGATTGTCTTACGAAACATGCACTTCTCACTTTGTGTCAGTCTCCAGGCCCTGTTATTTTGTGACTGCATGCACTGGATCGTAACTACATCTGCTGTGTTACAGTATGTACTGTGTTTTGTGCCTTGGTCCCAGAGGAACAATGTTTCATTTAGCTGTAGACAGTGCGTATGGGTGAATGACAATAGACGTGAACGTGAACTGATTGCTGAACAACGATGTGATATTGGGAGCGCTGTATTTTTGGAAAATGAGCATCAGCAGATACTGAGCTCCTCCGGTGCTCGGTGAACACTGCCTGGTGTTTGGCGCCACATTCAATCAGTGAAAGCGACTTGCAGTCACATTGCACTTCAAAAGACAAACATCACAAGCAGTTTCACCACAGGGTAAACAGACAGAAACCAGCAAAGAAGCTGAAAATGGATATATTCTATTGGGGAGGGGGGAGGGGCTTCAGGCCTGAAGTTCAAGGAGGACTCTGGATGCCACAGTAGTGTAATGGTTAGCATGACTTTATCATATCCCAGGGTGTTGTGTTCAGAGTCAAATCCCAGAGATCTCTGTGTGTTTTCCCCATGTGCTCCAGTTTCTTCCCACGGTTCAAAACATAGCACTGATATGGAAGCATATCAGGGACTGGTCAGGGATCAGATAGCAATAGCAGGGCTCTCAATAGGATTTGGTGAAATATGGGTGTTCCAGCTTGGAGGCATTGGCCGTAAGGAAGGAGCCCAGTGTGGGCTGTACCAGAGCTGTGGGGTACATATTGAGCCAAACAATTTCTTGATTAGTCAGGACATCAAAGGCTATGTAGAGAAGGCAGGAGACTAGGGCTGAGAGGGATAATAAATCAACCAAAATTTGCTGGTGCACAACCACTGACCCCGCTGGGAGGTACAGGCACTGAGGTCTGTGATGCCCGTGTGGCTGTCAGCACCCATTGCCCATTCTTCCTCCCCAAAAGTAGCCATCCAAAAATACTCCATCAGCAGCCTCTTCTCACCTCTGTGCACCCACCTCTTGGGTCTATATGACCATAAGACATAGGAATCAAGGCCATTTGGCCCATCTATTCCACCATTCTTCTCATAGATGATTTATTTTCCCTCTCAACCCCATTCTCCTGCCTTCTCTTTGTAACCTTCAAAGCCCTGACTAATCAAAAACCTATCAACCTCTGCTTTAAATATACTCAATGACTTGGCCTCCATAACTGTCTATGGCAATGAATTCCACAGATTCACCTCACTTTCTCTAAAGAAATTCCTCCTCATCTCTGTTCTAAATGGACATCCCTCTGTTCTAAGGTTAAGCTCTCTGGTCCTAGACTCTCACATGATTAGAAACATACTTTCAACGTCCACACTATCTAGGTTTTTCAATATTCGGTAGACTTTAATGAGATCCTTACCCCCCGCCCTCCCCTCCCCCCATTCTTCTAAACTGCAGCGAGTACAGACCCAGAGCCGTCAAATGCTGTTCATGTGTTAACCCTTTCATTACTGGGATCATTCTCACAAACCTCTTCTGGACCCTCTCCAATGCCATCACATCCTTTTCAGATATGGAACCTAAAACTGCTCACAATACTCGAAGTGTGGTCTGACCAATGCCTTACAAAGCCTCAGCATTACATCTGTGCTTTTATATTCTCACAAAATGAATGTTAACATTGCATTTGCCTTCCTTACCACCAACTACACTTGTAAGTTAACCCTCATGGAATCCTGCACGAGGACTCCCAAGTTCCTTTGCATCTCTGATTTCAGAAGTTCCTCCCCATTTTGAAAATAATCAACACCTTGTTGAATCCTTGACTAATTCGTGACATTAACCAATGACAAGATGAGGACATTTGATAAAGTTCTGAGCCAAGATTGTATTTTTTTAGTATTAAACTAATGCCAAATGTTCAGGAACTGAGCTGCTTTTTGACTGGTGGGCCATAGGTATCAGTCATGTCACACACAAGCCCTTTAGAAGCTGTACCCCATCTCGGTGCCCACCATACTCTATAGAAGAGCAGCCAAACCTCAGAGTCCAAACCACACGCTCACCCCAAGCACTTAGCAGTAGAAACATGAATTCCTTTGTCCACCCCCTAAATGCTCCCCCCCCCCACCTGAGAGCAGATAGAAGCAATTCTATGCAACACCCACACAAGACATGAGAGCAGGAGGCAGCCACTCAGAAGCTCCCAGCTGATTTCTCACCTCAGACCCACCTCCCACAGTAGCTCCCGACTCCTTGGTCTCATGAATGTCCACATTCCTCTGGCCTTGATGCTGAATTTTACACTCAGACCTCAGCCCAGCAGAATCCACCCCCATCCACACCAGCATCCAACATTCTGGCTCTACAGGGGGTGGGGAACCCTGAATTCTCCCCCTCGAGACAAACCCAGCTCCAGCCTCACTGTGCAGGTGCCTCTTCCAGTCACAGCAGTTAAACGGATGTTAAACTCCAGCCTCACTGTGGAGCTCCCTCTTCCTCTCACCACAGCTGTAAAAACAGATATTGAAGTTCTCCAACAGTATGGTCTCATTGTTCGGCAGAGCAAGCTTGGAATGAACAGTGTCTGTCTCACTTCAGGAAGCAACTACCCTCTCTCAACCCCTCCCCTCCCTGCACACTCACTCACCCCCTCACCTCCCTTCCCATCCCCTCCGATCCCTGCAGCCCCCTTTCACCTCCTCCCATTCCTCGACTCCCCTTTCTCACATCCTCACCTCCCCTCTCCATACTCCCTCTCTCACCCCCTCCCCTCCCTGCATTCTCTCTCACCTCATCCCCTCTCCACACCCCTCTCTCACCTTCCTCCTGGGTGTTACATGGAATTGCTTCTATCTGCTCCCGAGGGGAGGGAACAGTCAGGGGGTGGACAAAGGAATTCTCGTTTCTACTGCTGAGTGCTTGAGGAGAGCGTGTGGTCTGGACTCTGCCGCTCTTCTATAGAGTATGGTGGGCACATAGCAGCAGAATTGGGCCATTCAGCCCATCGAGTCTTCACTGCCATTCCATCATGGCTGATCTCAGATCACACTCAATCTCATACACCTGCCTTCTTGCCATATCTATTGATGCCCTGATAAATCAGGAAATCCTCAACTTCCCCTTTAAATATACCCCTCGACCTGGCCTCCACAGCTGTCTGGCTAAAAAAAATTATTTCTTACCTCTGTTCTAAAAAGTCGCTCCTCAACTTTGTTGCTGCACCCTCTAGTTCTGGATACCCCCACCATAGGTAACATCCTCTCCACATCCACCTTATCTAGTCCTTTCAATACAGAACATACAACATTATAGCACAGAAACAGGCTTTTTGGCTCTTCTTGGCTGTGCCTAGTCCCACTGACCTGTACCCGGCCCATATCCCTCCATGCACCTCTCATCCATTACCTGTCCAAGTTTTTCTTAAATGTTAAAAGTGAACCTGCATTTACCACTTCATCTGGCAGCTCGTTCCACACTCCCATCACTCTCTGTGTGAAGAAGCCCCCCCCCAATGTTCCCTTTAAACTTTTCCCCCTTCACTCATGACCTCTGGTTTTTTTCTCCCCTCGCCTCAGTGGAAAAAGCCTGCTTGCATTCACTCTATCTATACCCATCATAATTTTATACACCTCTATCAAATCTCCCCTAATTCTTCTATGCTCCAGGGAATAAAGTCCTAACTTATTCAACCTTTCTCTGTAACTCAGTTTCTCAAGTCCCAGCAACATCCTTGTAAACCTTCTCTGCACACTTTCAACCTTATTAATATCCTTCCTGTAACTTGGTGACCATATCTGGTAGGTTTCAATGAGATCCCCCCCCACATTCTTCTAAATTCCAGTGAGTACAGGCCCAAAGCTGCCAAATATTCCTCATATGTTAACCCCTTCATTCTCAGAATCATCCTCATGAACCTCCTCTGAACTCTCTCCAATGACAATACATCCTTTCTGAGATATGGGGTCCAAAACGGTTGACAGTACACCAATTGTGGCCTGACTAGTGCCTCAGCATTATCCCCTTGCTTCTATATTCTAGTCCCCTTGAAATTAATGCCAACATTGCATTTGCCTTCTTTACCACAGACTCATCCTGTAAATTAACCTTATGGGAGTCTTGCATGAGGACCCCCAAGTCCCTCTACACCTTTGAATTTTCTCCCCTTTAGATAATAGTCCACACTAATGTTCATTTTACCAAAATGCCTTATTGTACATCTCCCAACACTGTATTCCCTCTGCCATTTTTGTCCATTCTTCCAATTTGTCCAAGTCCTGCTGCAATCACATTGCTTCCTCAGCTCTATGTACCCCTCCACCTACCTTCATATCATCCACAAACTTTGCTACCAAGCCATCAATTCCATTATCCAAATCAATGACAGGCAATGTGAAAAGCAGTGATCCCAATACTGACCCCTGGGGAACAGCACTAGTCACTGGCAGCCCCTTTATTCCCAACACTGTCTTCTGCCTGTCAACCATTCCTCTATCCCTGCCAGGATCTTTCCTGTAATGCCACAGGATTTTATCTTTTTATGCCGCCTCCTGTGTGGCACCTTATCAAACGGCTTCTGATAGTCCAAGTAACTTACATCCACTGCCTCTACTTTGTCCACCTTATTTGTTACTTCCTCAAAGAACTCCAGCAGATTTGTCAGGCAAGATTTCCCTTTACAGAAACCATGCAGACTTGGACTTATTTTACCATTAATCTCCAAGTACCCTGAAACCTCATCCTTAATAATAGACTCCAACACTTTCCCAATCACTGAGGTTAGGCTAACTGGCCTATAATTTCCTTTCTTTTGTCATCCTCTGTTATTAAAGAGTGGAGTGACACTTGCAGTTTTCCAGTCCTGCTCCCTTCTTTCACCCCCTCCCCTCCCACCCTTTCCTCTCCTCTCAACCCCCTTCCATTCAAGCAATCCACTCTCTCACCCCCTCCCCTCCCATCCCTGCACTCCCCTCACACCCTCCCCTCCCTGTACTCCCCCTCACACCCTCCCCGTCCTACATGCCTCCTCACACCCTCCCCTCCCTGTACTCCCCCTCACACCCTCCCCTCCCTGTACTCCCCCTCACACCCTCCCCTCCCTGTACTCCCCCTCACACCCTCCCCTCCCTGTACTCCCCCTCACACCCTCCCCTCCCATCCCTGCACTCCCCTCACACCCTCCCCTCCCATCCCTGCACTCCCCTCACACCCTCCCCATCCTACTCGCCCCCTCACACCCTCCCCTCCCTGTACTCCCCCTCACACCCTCCCCTCCCATCCCTGCACTCCCCTCACACCCTCCCCTCCCTGTACTCCCCCTCACACCCTCCCCTCCCTGCACTCCCCTCACACCCTCCCCTCCCTGTACTCCCCCTCACACCCTCCCATCCCTGCACTCCCCTCACACCCTCCCCTCCCAGCACTCCCCTCACACCCTCCCCGTCCTACACGCCCCCTCACACCCTCCCCTCCCCGTACTCCCCCTCACACCCTCCCCTCCCCGTACTCCCCCTCACACCCTCCCCTCCCCGTACTCCCCCTCACACCCTCCCCTCCCCGTACTCCCCCTCACACCCTCCCCTTCCTACTCGCCCCCTCTCACCCTCCCCGTCCTACTCGCCCCCTCACACCCTCCCCTCCCTGTACTCACCCTCACACCCTCCCCATCCTACACGCCCCCTCACACCCTCCCCTCCCCGTACTCCCCCTCACACCCTCCCCTCCCCGTACTCCCCCTCACACCCTCCCCTCCCATCCCTGCACTCCCCTCACACCCTCCCCATCCTACACGCCCCCTCACACCCTCCCCTCCCCGTACTCCCCCTCACACCCTCCCCTCCCCGTACTCCCCCTCACACCCTCCCCTCCCATCCCTGCACTCCCCTCACACCCTCCCCGTCCTACTCGCCCCCTCACACCCTCCCCTCCCTGCACTCCCCCCTCCCCAGGGGGAATGACCGTTAATCCATCCCCTTCACGCTGAATTTACTGGGAGAACCGTCGCTCTACTCCGTGGCATTTCACCTGAACTCCACAATCGGCTCTCGCCCTTCGTTCAGAAGTGGGGGTCACTGGGCAGGTCCATCCTCCCTTCCGCCCCCTGCCCGGAGGTGGGGGACATCAGGCACTCAATAATGGACAGGTTTCCCGGCTGCACAGAGCAGGAGAGACCCCGGTAACGGCTGCGGGGCTTCGGACGATGGAGGGTTAACTGCTGCCTTCTTGCCCTCCGTGCCGGCGGGGAGCTCACCCTCTGCCCCAGCCCTATTGTCTCACATCCGCATGGGCGGAGGCTGACCCGGCTCTCCCGGTGGCAGCCCACCGGACCGGGCCGCGGCGGGACAGTGACTTCGCTACCGACCGCCGCCCATCACACGATATTACCGAGAACCCGGGGCAAACGTAACCTCTGCCACTCGAGCAAAGGGCAGCATCTACCCCCAGCAGCGCTATACACAGACATCAGCCCCACGGGTTTGCCCGGTACTCACCGGCGGCAGACGGCAAGGAACAGGAGACCTGCTCCTGTCTGAGAGAATGAGAGAAGATACTGAATGAGCGAGGTCGGCGGCTGAGGGGGGGAGGGGGAGTGGAAGAGTTGCCGAGGCGATCTCTGTCAGTGTTAATTGCTGCCCAGAGTTGGGGTGTGAAACTACCTGTTAGTGTACCGGAGAAGCGAGCGCGGACGCCAGTACCGCCCTGGAGGCTCGGCGCCGTCCCAGCGCAGATGGTCCCCGATTAGTATTCTGGGCAGGTAAAGCTCGGGGCTTCGAGGGAGATCAGTCGTTAATTATAGACACAAGAGATTCTGCGGATTCTGGAAACCTTGAGCCACACGAACGCAAAACGCTGGAGGAACTCAGCAGGTCAGGCAGCGTCTATGGAGAGAGAATAAACAGTCGACGTTTCAGGCAGAGACCCTTCCTCAGGACTGGGCAGGAGGGGAGCAGAAGCCAGAATAAGACGTTGGGGGAGGGAGAGCAGTACAAACTGGCAGGTTAGGGAGTGGGGATGAGAAAGGAGTCTAGGTGATGGGGGAGAGGGACCACACTCCGTAGCCACATTGGGGAGACCCAGACACCTCCACAACAAAGTACTGCTGATACTCCACAGAGTGTACCACCCCCTACAGTCTCATTGTGTGTGTGTACGCCACCCATACTTACGGTCAGTGTGTGTACCACTCCCGTATACAGTCACAATGTTTGTCTACCACCCCTGCCTACAGTGTCAGTCTGTGTGTACCTTTCCCACCTACAGTCTCAATGTATGTGTGTACCACCCACACCTACAATCTGTGTGTACCACTCATATCTACAGTCTCAGCGTGTGTGCCACTCCCACTTAAAATCTCATTTGCAGTCTCAGTGTGTGTGTATACAATCTCCTGCAGTCTCAGCACGTGTACCACTCCTAACTACAGTCTCAGTGTATGTGTGCCACTCCCACTTAAAATCTCATTTGCAGTCTCAGTGTGTGTGTGTGTGTATACAATCTCCTGCAGTCTCAGCACGTGTACCACTCCTAACTACAGTCTCAGTGTATGTGTACCACTCTCACCTATAGCCTCAGTGTATGAGTACCACTCCTAATTACAGTCTCAGTGTATGTGTACCACTCCCACCTATAGCCTCAGTGTATGAGTACCACTCCTAATTACAGTCTCAGTGTATGTGTACCACTCCCACCTATAGCCTCAGTGTATGAGTACCACTCCTAATTACAGTCTCAGTGTATGTGTACCACTCCCACCTATAGCCTCAGTGTGTGTGCCACTCCCACTTAAAGTCTAAGTGTGTGTAACACCCCCACCTACAGCCTTTGTGTGTATCAACCCCCATCTACAGTTTCAGTGTGCCTGTACCATTCCCACATACAGTCTCAGTGTGGGTTGTACCACTCCTATCTACTGCCTCACTATGTTTGTACCACCCACACCTACAGTCTCACAGTGTGTTTACCACTCCCAGTTGTCTGTGTGTGTACAACTCTACATACAGTCTCACAGTCTGTGTGACCGCTCCCACTTAGTCTGTGTGTGTCTCACCCCCACTTACAGTCTCAGTGTGTGTACCACCCCCACTTAGTCTCAGTGTGTACCCCCCTACATACAGTCTCAGTATGTGTACTACCCCTACTTACAATCTCAGTGTGTACCCCCCTACATACAGTCTGTGTGTGTACTACCCCTACTTACAGTCTCAGTGTGTACCCGCTACATACAGTCTGTGTGTGTGTACCACCTCCTCCTGAGTCTCAAAATGTGCACCATTCACACCTACAGTGTGTGTGTGTGTGTGTACCACGCACCCCCTGCAGTCTCAATGTGTGCATACTAACTCCACCTACAGTCTCGGGGTGTGTGTGTGTGTGTGTGTGTGTGTGTGTGTACCACTCTCCACCTGCAGTCTCAATGTGTCACACCACCCCCACATAAGTCTTAAGAGTGTGTACCACCCTACCTACAGATTCAGTGTGTATAACACCTTCACCTACAGGCTGTCACGTGTCATGCTAACCATTACATTACGTGCTGTCACACATCATCCTAACTGTTACATTATGCGTCATCCTGTTATGTTACGCGCTGTCATGCGTAATGCTGTTATGTTATGCGCTGCTACGCCTCATGCTAACCATTACATTATGCGCTGTCACACGTCGTCCTAACCGTTACATTATGTGCTGTCAAGTATCATGCTAAATGTTATGTTACACGATGTCCCGTGTCAAGCCAACTGTTATGTTACGCACTGTCACATGTCATGTGAACCGTTACAGTACACGGTGTCACATGTCATGCTAACCTTGTTACACAAATGTTATTATCACTGACATACATCATGAAATTTGATGGTTTGTGGCAGCACCACAGAGCAATATGTAAAATTTACTATAAGTTACAATAACAATATATAAAAATTAACAATAATGCAGAAAGAGAGCTCAATATCGAGGTGTTGTTCATGGGTTCATGGACCATTCAGAAAGCTGATGGCAGAGTTGGAAGATCCAGCAAGAGTTTTCCTTTCAGGTGCCAGTCAAATGTCAGTTCAAGGGGACCCTGGCATCCAGCAGCTGTGATTTCATCAAGCTGCCTCAACAATTCACTCAGACTGTTGAACAGGACACAATTTTAATTAACTTTTCAAACAGAGAGCTAAATAAAGATTTGGATCATGTGCCTGTGACTGAGCTAGATCTTGGAGAATCATAATCATATTGACTTCTTAAAAACAATCATCAGAAAATTATAAGACACTTAGACACTATAAAATTAATACTTTACTTGTGGAAAGTTTGTTCAGATCTAACTATGACTGCCTTACTGACTGCCTGTAACATTTGCTGCTGTTTAGGCCAGCAATGAATGTCCTGCGTCGTTCCCATCTCTATTGTGCCTGGGTGTGGCTCAGGGTCAGCCATGCGAGTCCCAGTGGAGAAGAAGGAATACCATCACTCATCGATGGAGGAGCATTTTTCCATGACAGTCTTGTCTGACCAGTCACGCTTGTTAGCTCAGAGCTGGACCATGACTGAAAATATCATTAAAAACTTATTTCCATCTCAAGAAGTAGAAGATATGATTTTCAGGTGTTTCTCAGAAGAAATAATCTGTCTATTGCATAAATTCAAGTTAGTTCAAATCATTTCACTTAAACATGCTGGAGAAGGACAGAAACAGGCCATTCAGCCCATCTAGTTCATACCAAACTAAATAAGCAGCAAAGCACCCTTTCAAACAAACTCATTCAACTTTGCTGTCACAAGGATCATTACAGGAAACCTTTCCTACCAAATGCAATAAGCATATACAAAAATTCATCTCTGTGTGACAGGAGAACACATCATAGTACAATAGTCTCTGCTCTATTATTTCCTACATTATTATTGTACACTAGTAAATTATTATTGTGTATATTATTATTCTGTACTTTATTCTGCACACTGTTAAGTGTGTTTTTAAATGTTGCTGCTGTAATGAAAGAATTTCCCACTTGGGATCAATAAAGTATTTTAAATATTATTATTATTATTATTAATCTGTCTAGTCCCATCAACCTGCACCTGCACCATATCCCTCCATACTCTATATACATCTGTATACCTATCCAAATTTGTTTTATACATTGAAATCAAACCAAGTGATAGAGCCATACAACATGGAAAGAGGCCCTAAAGCACTACTGATCTAGCCCTCTTTTTGTATCTTTTAAGTCATGTGAATCTGATCCACTTTCGTGAGGAGTTATATTTAATTCATCACTATGATGTTTAGAAAGTGCCATTCTGAATTTTAGTCTACCTACCCCTTATCTAAGAAAGGGTGTGCTAGCATTGGACAGGGTCCAGAGGAGGTTCACGAGAGTCATTCCGCGATTGAAAAGGTTAATGTACGAGGGGAGTTCAATGACTCTGGGCCTGTACTTGCTGGAGTTTAGAAGAACAGTGGGAGGATGTCATTGAAACCTATCAAGTGTTGAAAGCCTCTTCCCTGAAGGGAATGGGACAACAACCAAAGGTGGGATCCTTTCTGTATATAAGTCCTGGATGGTGGATAGCTTCTCCCCCTGCACAGTAGGATTTTGCCTTTGCTACACGCTCCCCTCATTGTCCATGTCCGGTCATTATGAAGTTCCAAACCCGATCTGTGGTGTGGGAAGCTGATTCATGCTTAATCAACATGTAACCAACACTTCAATTTTCAGATTAATTTACTGATCACAGTACATCGACACATACAGTGAAATGTATCATGTACGTGTACATCCAACCCTGCTGTGTTTTTCATACTGTGAGTGTCACCATACATTCCAGTACCAAAATAGAATGTCCACAAAACTCAGAAGACCATCGCAGGATACAACAAAACAAAACACAACAAGCAACAGGACAATAACAACAAGATAAGCCACTTTCCTTCCTCCCTCCCACCCCACACACACACAGGCAGTCTTCCAACTCCAGGACAGGCCTCCAGCCGTGAGTCTCCAGGCTTCGGCCATGACCACTAATCGACCTTTAGCCTCCAATATTTGGTATCAAGCTGCAGCCTAGCCGATGACAGGGTACCAAACTGCAGGTTTGAAATCTGGGCCTGCTGACTGACCAGCCTTCACGCATCCTCATGCCTCCGACTCACCTGGACACTGGGCTTCAAGCTGGAGCAGAAGCCTGGACTGCGAATGTCCTTTGTCACCTAATTTTCAGAATTCTGCAATTGATTTTGTGTTCCCCACAGTGGGAGGATCACATTTGGTGCTATTTTATTTTCAACTCAGCACAAACACAATAGTTCGAACTTTGGACAGGACTGGCAATGATACCGACCCACTCTCTCATTTGAATCCCAACTAAATCTCCTTAGAAGCATTAAAAAAGTGAGGGTGTCAAATGAACAGTTTATATGAAATTACACTTGGAGAGGAGAGAGTAATGCTCACATAATGTACAATATTAATAAAGTTTATCCAACCATCATGAAGCATCCCACCCACCCTGTTCATGGACTGTTTGCCCCACTCCCATCAACGAGGAGGCTACGTAGCATCCACACCAGGACCACCAGGGTCAAAACAGTTCCTTTACCCAAACAGTAAGGCTGATCAAACAATTTTCAGAAACATTAGCTACCAACTGATGCACTAACCCACCCAACTACCACTAATTTATCATTTCCTGTCAGTCACCTAGTGTCATTTTATGGGTATACAATCTATCTATGTATACATGCTATCTTATGTACTTATATTTACCGTATTTTTATTAGTATGGTGTTCCTTATCTTATTGTAGTTTCTTGTGCTGCATTGGATCTGGAGTAACAACTATTTCATTCTCCTTTATGCTTGTGTACTGGACTTGCTTGCTTACCTACTGCCATTACACCACTGTTGGTTGGGGAGGCAGTGAAGGTCCTCCATCTCTGGTGGTGTTCAGGGCTTCCTTCATTGTCCCAGTGGCTTCCTCTCCGTTTTCTCTACTGTCAGTCATACAAGTCCCAGGTGGAGACTCAGGAATATCATCACACTCAGATGCAGAAGGATTCTTCATTGCTCTTTCTGTAACAGTTTTCTTTTACTAGTCAGGTTGAACCCCGACCTGGACCACTTTTAGGCTGGCCTCTCCCTTTGACCTGTTTGGCATGGGTCACCCTACTATGAACCAAAGCATAAAGCCCTACCTCCAGCCAACATAGCTCCCCAGGTCATTGAGGCACCTTGTGTACTTGAAATCACATTAACCAATCTTGAATCTTGAATAATCTCTGACATTAATTCTGAAAGTCCCTCCATTTCTTTCTTTCACACACATTTTTAAAAATTACTCAAAATCTCTTTAATGCATGGCCTCGAACTCTGCCATGCCAAATTGTAGCCAATAACATACCAATGAAATGTCCTGGGAGTTGTCGGCAAATAATGAGTGTTTACAAATAAACAAGGCATGGCATTGCATTGCAATGAGCCAAAACAAGGGTAAGACACAAATTCCGTCTTTGCAAGTTGAAGTGTTGCACAATTATAGTGCCCAGCAGACTTCCGGGCTCATTTCCAAGTTTTGGTCTGCAGACATTCACTCGTGGAAACTTTAATGGTTTGTTAAGGATTAAGGAGAAGAATCACCACTTTTTCCTAGCCCTGAGCTATCCGAAGTTGGCATGTTTTGGTTCCTACAGTGGGAAGCTAATGTTTCTGAATATTGTTTGTTTTTCAGTTTGTGTAGTAAACCCTGGTTAACTGTTTAGAATCCGAATCAGAATCAGGTTTAATATCACTGACATATATAGTGAAATGTGTTGTTTTGCAATAGCAGGGTAGTTTAGTACATAATAATAAAAACTATAAATTACAGTAAGAACATATGTAAATTAAATCAGTAGTGCAAAAGAAGAGAAAATAAACAGTGTTCATGGGTTCATTGTCCACTCAGAAATCTGATGGTGAAAGGGAAGAAATGTTGAGTTTGTGGCTACCGGCTCCTGTCCCTCCTCCCTGATGGTATCAATGAGAAGAGGGTACGTCCTGGGTGATGGGGGTCCTTAATGATGAATGCTATCTAGACCTGATGTTTTGTAGGTCAAGCAGAAACCATTGTGCAAAGGAAGGGAGAGGAAGATGGTCTGGTCACCGATCACATCTGCTAGATTTTAGATGACACAGTTACAGATGTTTTGACATCTGTAGCTTGGTGACCACCTTCCCAAGATGTACTTACAAGGTTTACATCATACCAGCATTGAGGAATCATCCCTCAGCAATACTGAAGCTGTTGCAAAAGGGACATATTAAAACATAGGACAATATAACACAGTTAAGCCCTCTGGCCCACAAGCTTCTGCTAGATTAAATGAGACCATGAAACATAGGAGTAGCATTAGGCCATTCAGCCCATCGAGAATGTGCCGCATTCCATCATGGCTGATTTATTTTCCCTCTCAACCCCATTCTCCTGCCTTCTCCCCGTAGTATTAAACTAATAATTAAAAGCCTAACTTAAATGTTCTCTTCTGCCTAAACAATGTCCATATTCCTCCATTCTCCACACATTCATGTACTCTTAAACCCCTATTGTATTTGCCTCCTCCACCAGCCCAGGCAGAACAATACAGGTGCCCACCACCCTCTGTGTGAAATAAAATTTGCCCTGCAAGTTTGTTTTAAATTGCTCCCCTCTGTTCTTAGACTCCCCTCCCAGAGGAAAAGTCTGTAACTATCCACACCGTTTATGTTTCTCAGAATTTACAATCCTCTTGAAAAGATGTTCCTAATCCTTTATATGCCATGGACCCCTGCCATTACCTGAGCAGTCCATCTATAAGGTCACCTACCCTCCTACACTCCAAGAAAAACAGAGGCAGATTATCCAATTATTACCTAAGCTCTCCAGTCCAGACAGCATTCCTGTGAATCTTTTCCACCACTTATCCTTTCTATGGTGTGGAGACAGAACCACACATAAAACTCCACATGAGGCCTCGCCAACGATTTGTACAACTATAGCACCATGTCAATTTTCAGCTGTGAAGGCAAACAAATCATATACCTTCGTCACCACCTTGCCTACCCATGTGACAACTTTCAGACATTTGTGTATTTGTACCCACGATCTCTCTCTGTTCAGTTACACTCCCCAGGGTCCTGCCATTCACCGTGTATTTCCTAGCCAAATCTGATTTTCCAAAATACATCATTTCACTCTTGTCTAGATTAAATTCCATCTTTGCCCATTTTCCCAGCTGGGTCTAGATCATAAGACCATAAGACATAGGAGAAGAATTAGGCCATTTAGAAAATCAAATCTTCTCTGCAATTTGATCATGGCTGATTAGTTATCCTTCTCAACCAACTGTATGTATGGAACCAGAGGAGATAGCAGAGGTTTCAGTATTCACTATGGAAAAGGACCTTGGCAATTGTAGGGATGACTTGCAGTGGACTGAAAAGCTTGAGCATATAGACATTAAGAAGAGGATGTGCTGGAGCCTTTGGAAAGCATCAAGTTGGATAAGTCACCGGGACCAGATGGGATGTACCCCAGGCTACTGTGGGAGGCAAGGGAGGAGATTGCTGAGCTTCTGGCAATGATCTTGCCTCATCAATGGGGATGGGGGAGGTTCCGGAAGATTGGAGGGCTGCAGATGTTGTTCCCTTGTTCAAGAAAGGAGGTAGAGATAGCCCAGGAAATTATAGACCAGTGAGTCTTACTTCAGTGGTTGGTAAGTGATGAAGAAGATCCTGAAAGGCAGGATTTATGAACATTTGGGGAGACATAATGTGATTATGAATGGTTAGAATGGCTTTGTCAAAGGCAGGTCGTGCCTTATGAGCCTGATTGAATTTTTTGAGGATGTGACAAAACACATTGATGAAGGTAGAGTAGTAGATGTAGTGTTTATGGATTTGAGCAAGGCATTTGATAAGGTACCCCATGCAAGGCTTATTGAGAAACTAAGGAGGCATGGGATCCAATGAACATTGTTCTGTGGTCCAGAACTGGCTTGCACACAGAAGGCAAAGAGTGGTTGTAGACGGGTCATATTCTGCATAGAGGTTGGTGACTAGAGGTTGGTGCCTCAGGGATCTGTTCTGGGTACCCTTCTCTTCATGATTTTTATAAATGACCTGGATGAGGAAGTGGAGGGATGGGTTAGTAAATTTGCTGATGACACAAAGGTTGGAGGTGTTGTGGATAGTGTGGAGGGCTGTCAAAGGTTACAGCAGGACATTGATAGGGTGCAAACTGGACTGAGAAATGGCAGATGGAGTTCAACCCAGATAAGTGTGAAGTGGTTCATTTTGGAAGGTCAAATATGATGGCAGAATATAGTACTAATGGTAAGACTCTTGGCAGTGCGGAGGATCAGAGGGATCTTGGGGTCCAAGTCCACAGGACACTCAAAGCAGCTGCACAGGTTGCCTCTGTGGTTAAGAAGGTGTACGGTGCATTGGCCTTCATCAATCGTGGGATTGAGTTAAAGAGCTGAGGGGTAATGCTACAGCTATATAGGACCCTGGTCAGACCCCACTTGGTGTACTCTGCTCAGTTCTGGTCGCTTCACGACAGGAAGGATGTGGAAGCCATAGAAAGGGTGCAGAGGAGATTTACAAGGATGTTGCCTGGATTGGGGAGCATGCCTTATGAGAATAGGTTGAGTGAACTCGGGCTTTTCTCCTTGGAGCGACGGAGGATGAGAGGTGACCTGATAGAGGTGTACAAGATAATGAGAGGCATTGATCGTGTGGATAGTCAGAGGCTTTTTCCCAGGACTGAAATGGCTAACACGAGAGGACAATTTTAAGGTGCTTGGAAGTAAGTACAGAGGAGATGTCAGGGGTAAGTTTTTTATGCAGAGAGTGGTGAGTGCGTGGAATGGGCTGCCGGCAACGATGGTGGAGGCAGATACGATAGGGTCTGTTAAGAGGCTCCTGGATAGGTACATGGAGCTTAGAAAAATAGTGGGCTATGGGTAACCCTAGGTAATTTCTAAAGTAAGTACGTGTTTGGCAGAGCATTGTGGGCCAAAAGGCCTGTATTGTGCTGTAGGTTTTCTGTGTTTCTTCCTGTAACTATTGACACCCTGACTAATCCAGAACCTATCAATCTCCACTTTAAATATACCCAATGACTTGGCCTCCACAGCCATTTGTGGCAGTGAATTCCAACATTCACCACCCTAGATCATCCCGATCCTGTTGTAACTTTAGACTTCTTTCTTTACTATACCACCAATGTTGATATAATCTTCAAACTTACTCATCGCCACCAGCATTCTCCTCTAAATCTATTCCACACCCAGACCGTATTTTGATAAATCTGAACACTAGGCTGCCTTTCTCCTACCTGAATGTGGGCAGAGGCTGAAGAGCAAAGCGCCAGATATTAGGACAACCAAGAACTGGTCATCGGAGGCAAAGGAACAGTTATGGGATTTTCCAGTTGGTGGACTGGGTTGTGTTCATGGACTTATCTGTGGATCTGAGTGAATACACCATCATTGTCACAAACTTTATAAAAACAGTTGTAGATGAGTATGTCCCCACAAAATCATTCAGGGTCTTCCCACCCAGAAGCCCTGGATGAACCATGAGGTCCACAATCTCCAGTGGACCAGGTCAGAGGGATTCAAGTCTGGTGACCAGGCAACTTGCAAGAGGTCCAGGTATGATCTCTGGAAAGCCACCTCACAGGGGAAGTGGCAGTTCTGGACCAAACTCGAATCAACAAAGGATGCCCAACACTTGTGGCAGGGCTTGCATACTATCACTTCGCATAAACTTAAATCAAGCTACATAGCCGACAATCAGGCTTCACTTCCAGATGAGCTCAATGTTTTCTATGCTTGCTTTGACAGTCAAAATCTGGAGGAACCATTACTAACTCTCTTAGCCCCTGAAGATCCTGTGATTTCAGTCTCTGAGGCTGCATACAATCAGCCATCAGGAGGGTGAACCCATGAGAAGTATCTGGTCCAGACGGGATGCCTGTGCTGATCAACAGGCTGGAGAGTTCACTGAGATCTTTAACATTGCACTTCAGCCGTCTGAGACACCCACCAGCTTTAATTACACCTGTGCTTAAGAACAATATGGTAACCCACCTCAATGACTATCATAGAGGAGCACTTGCATCACAAGATATAAATTAGGCCATTTGTCCCATCGAGTCTGCTCCACCATTTCATCATGGCTGAACCATTTTCCCTCTCAGCCCTGATCTCCTGCCTTCTCCCCCATATCCCTTATGGCTCTAACCAATCATGAATTTTTCAACCTCTGCCTTAAATGTATGTAAAGACTTTGTCTCCATGGCTGCCTGTGCAACAAATTCCACAGATTCATTACTCTCTAGCTAAAGAAATTCCTCCTCATGTCTGTTCTAAAAGGACACCCTTCTATTCTAAGACTGCATCCTCTGGTCTTAGACACCCCCACCATAGGAAACATACTCTCCACATCCACTCTCTCAAGGCCTTTCACCATTCAGTAGGTTTCAATGAGGTCAACGCGCATTCCTCCGAATTCCAGTGAACTCAGGCCCAGAGCCATCATATGGCTCTTCATATGGCTCTTCATATGACAAGCTGTTTAATCCTGGTATCATTGTTGGGAACCTCCTTTGAAACCTGTCCAGTGTCTTCACATCCTTTTTAAGATAAGGGATCTAAAACTGTTCACAATACTCCAAATAAGGCATCAGCAGTGCTTTATAAAGTCTTAACATTACATCCTTGCTCTTATATTCTAGTCCTCTTGAAATGAATGCTAACATTGTATTTGCCTTCCTCATCACAGATTCAATGTGTAAATTAGCCTTTAGGGAATACTGTATGAGGACTCCCAAGTCCTTTGGCACCTCATTTTTTTGTATTTTCTCTCCATTTAGAAAATAATCAACCCTTTCATTTCTTCTACCAAAGTGCATGACCATACATTCCTGACACTGTATTCCACCTGCCACTTCTTTGCCCATTCTCCTAATCTGTATAAATCCTTTTGTAGTCTCTCTACTTCCTCAAAACTACCTGCTCCTCCACCTATCTTCATATTGTCTGCAAACTTTGCAACACAGCCATCAATTCCATCATCCAAATCATTGACATAGAACATAAAAAGCATCAGTCCCAACCCAGTCTGTGGTGGAACACCACTAGTCCCCGGCAGCTAACCAAAAAAGGTTCCATTTATTCCCACTCTTTGCCTCCTGCCAACCAGCCACAGCTTTCTCCATGCCAGAATCTTTCCTGTAATACCATGGACCTGTAGCTTGCTCAGCAGCCTCACGTGTAGCACCCACAGCAACGAATTGTTTTGAGAGGCTGATGATGAAACAATCAACTCCTGCCTTGAATCCACTTCAATTTGCCTACCTGAGTAACAGTCCACAGCAGATGTCATCTCATTGGTTGTTCACACAATCCTGGAACATCTGAACAGCAAAAATGCATACATCAGATTGCTCTTTATCGATCACAGCTGAGCAATCGATACCATCAAAACTAATCAATAAGTTTCAAGATCTTGGCCTCAATATCTCCTTGAGTAACTGGATCCTCAAGTTCCTTACTTGTAGACCTCAGTAAGATCAGATTGACGACAACATCTCCGACATAATCTCCATCAGCATAGGGCACCACAAGGCTGTGTACTTAGCCCCGCGCTCTACCGAAAATGAATCTATAGATTGTGGAATCAGTTCAGTTTTGAAGTAGTGAAGTTATCCACGCTGGTCAGGAACCTGATGGTTGAGGGGTGATAACTGTTCCTCAAATCCAGTGGTGTGAGTCCTGACGGTGGTGGAGGCGGATACAATAGGGTCTTCTAAGAGACTTCTGGATAGGTACATGGAGCTTAGAAAAATAATGGGCTATGGGTAACCCCAGGTAATTTCTAAAGTAAGGTCATGTTCGGCACAGCCTGTATTGTGCTGTAGGTTTTCTATGTTTCTATGTTCTATATAAGGGGAATATACCTCATACAGCAAAAATCAGTGGGAGGTTAGAGGATTGGGAAGCTTTTAAAAATGAACAGAAGGCAACTAAAAAAGTAATTCAGAAGGAAAAGATCAAATAGAAAGTAAGCCAGCTTCCCTCTCATATTAACCATTTCTGCCCCGGGAGAAAGGCACTGGCTGAATATCCTATCAAAGCCTCTTTTTATTTTATACACCTCTATAAAATCATCTCTCATTGATCATGTGGATAATCAGAGGCTTTTTCCCAGGCTGAAATGGCTGACATGAGAGGGCACAGGTTTAAGGTGCCCGGATGTAGGTACAGAGGAGATGTCAGGGTTAAGTTTTTTACGCAGAGAGTGATGAGTGCGTGGGAATGGACTGCCGGTGATGGTGGTGGAGGTGGATACGATAGGGTCTTTTAAGAGACTCCTGGATTGATACATGGAGCTTAGAAAAATAGAGGGCTATGGGTAACCTGAGGTAATTTCTAAGGTAGGGACATGTTCAGCACAGCTTTATGGGCTGAAGGGCCTGTATTGTGCTGGAGGTTTTCTATGTTTCTAGCCAATAATATTAAAGAAGATACCAAAAGTTTCTTCAGATACATGAAGTGTAAAAGAGAGGTGAGAGTGGAAATCGAACCACTGGCAAACACTGCTGGAGGGGAAATAATGGGGGGGGTGAGGAAATGGCAGATGAATTGAATAAATATTTTGCATCATTCTTTACTGTGAAAGAGACTAGCAGTATGGTGGAAGTTCCAGGTATCAGGGGTCATGAAGTGTGTGAGATTACCAAAACTAGAGAGAAACTTCGTGGGAAACTGAAAGGTCTGAAGGTAGATAAATCACCTGGACCAGATGGTGTACACCCCAGGGTTCAGAAAGAGGTGACTGAAGAGATTGAGGAAGCATTTGTAATAATCTTTCAAGAATCTGGAATGGTTCCGGAAGATCGGAAAATTACAAATGTCATTCCACTCTTCAAAAAGGGAGAGAGGCAGAAGAAAGGAACTTATAGGCCAGTTAGTCTGAGCTCAGTGGTTGGGAAGATGTTGGAGTCGATTGTTAAGGATGTGGCTTCCGGGTACTTGGAGGCACATGATAAAATAGGGCGTAGTCAGAATGGTTTCCGCAAGGGAAAATCTTGCCTGACAGATCTGTTGGAATTCTTTGAAGAAGTAACAAGCAGGGTAGACAAAGGAGAATCGGTTGATGTTGTGTAGTTGGATTTTCGGATGCCCTTTGACAAGGTGCCACACATGAGGCTGCTTAACAAGCCATGGTATTACAGGAAAGATTCTAGCATGGATAAGGCCATGGTTGATTGTGACAGCTGCGGAGGCCAAGTCTTTATGTATATTTAAGGCAGTGTTTGATAGATTCCTGACTAGTCAGGGCATGAAGGGATGCTAAGGGTGGGAAGGCAGGAGATTGGGGCTGAGAGGAAAAATGGATCAGTCATGATGAAGTGCTGGAGCAGACTTGATGGGCCAGATCTTATGGTCTTATAGGCACACAGATGATAGAAAAATAAAGGGCTATGTGGGAGGGACGGGTTAGATTGATCTTGGAGTAGGCTATAATGTTAGCACAACATTGTGGGCCGAAGGGCCTGTAAAGTGCAGTACTGTTACTGATCTATATCCTGGAGCCTCCAGGTTTACAATGCAGCCCCCTGTCAACAAACCAATTGGTCTGTCAGCACTGTGTCATCCTGGCAACGTTGTTGATTAGACTGAGTCCACTTCCTTAACTTTATATTCTTGGTGTCATCACAGTTTTCCCTAAAGGCTGCACATTTCTGTAGAGGAGGATCTGACCTGGTTCCATCGTCATAACAACTGATAAATGCCCTAAAAACTAATGGAACAACAAGGAGTACTTCAGGTCATGAAGCGAAATATGTGCTGAAACTAATCTCTAGGTGAGCCTGAGACCTCAGCTTGAATCCAGGAGGCAGCCAGATAATTTAAGCACAGTCAAGGGTAAGATACAAAATAAGTCTCATTTCGAATATCTTTGAGACCAAAAATAGGTTAATAGGCCTGACACGTCGTGAAATTTCTTGGTTTGCAGCACCAATACTTTGCAATACATATTGATAAAAACTATAAATTATAATAAGTATATATAAAAAAGAAAATTAAATAAGCAGTGCATAAAGGGAGCAGAAAAGATACAGAGGTTGTGTTCGTGGATTCATTGTCCATTCAGAAATTTGATGGTAGAGGGGAAGAAGCTGTCCCTGAAATGTTGAGTGTGTGGCTTCAGGCTCCTGTACTTCCACCTTGATGGTAACAATAAGAAGAGAGGCACGTCCTGGGTGATGGAGCTCCTTCATGATGATTTTATGACACAATTATTTTATCACAATCACCAAATTGTCATGAAAGAACCCTTGAGATTCAGGTAAGGAATTCAGCTACCCTTTTCCCCCCCAACTGCCCGAGAAAGACACGAATTGTGTCTCAGCAACAATGCCCATGACTTTCAGTACATTATTAATTTAGAGACACCGTGTAGAATAAGTCCTTCTGGCCCAATGGACTGTACCGTTCAGCATCCCCCCAATTTTAACCCGTCTAATCATGGGACAATCTTCAATGACCAATTAACCTTCTAACCAGTACATTTTTGGAAAGAAACTGGAGCAGTCAGAGGAAATGCACTCAGTCATGGGGAGATTGTATAGACTCCTTCCAGACAGTGCCGGAATTGATCACCAAACTCCGCAATACCCTGAGATGTAATAGTGTTGTGCTGACTGCTACAATATCGTGCCACTTGTGAATAAACAGGTTTAGAAATTAATCAGTAAATATGGACTACACGTCAATATCCATGCTGCTTCAGTCTATTCAGAACAACTACTCAATGCAGCATCCCAGTGTTATAACTGATGGCAGTGGTAAGTGGCAGGTTTAATATCGTTGGCAGATGTTGGGAAATTTGTTTTTGATGTGACAGCAGTACAATGCAAAATATGATAATAGAAAAAATGAATTACAGTAAGTATATTTGTATTAAATAATTAAATTATATAAGTGGTGCACAAATGGAAATTAAAAAGTAGTGAGGTAGTGTCCATGGGTTCAATGTCCTTTCAGAAATGGGATGGCAGAGAAGAAGAAGCTGATCATAAAATGTTGAGTGGGTGTTTTGGGCTCCTCCCTGATGGTCGCAATGAGACGAGGGCATGTCCTGGGTGCTGGGGGTCCTTAATCACGGATGCTACTTTTCTGAGGCATCACCTTTTGAAGAAGTACTCAATACTGGGGAGGCTAGTGCTAACGATGGAGCTGGCTGAGTTTACATCCTCCTCAGGCATAGTGACAATTTGAAATTACTGAGTCTCATTAAATCCCTTTGTTGATTTCTTTTCTCCAGTTGATGTGAAACTTCAAGGTATTCCTCACTCCACAGTTTAATTTCCTTGTTAAACTTCTCCTGTAGATTATCAACTTTAACGTTCCCTCCCCAATAAATTACATGAAATAGTTTTACAATTGTGGCTGGCCCTTGCCTTTTGAAAATGAGTCATTGCCTCTTTGGTCCTGTACTCTGTGCCCTGACACAACAGAACTGACTAAACAGCTTCTACCCAATTCATTGGTGTTCCATGAAACTTTGAACTTTTGGGCATGGTTTGAAAGTCCCAAAGCAATAAAAGCCCTACAATGTTTGTTCAGGTGAAGCTACCTGTGAGTGAAGTGTAACTGGAAGATCCACAATGGCGAGGTAATATCACTCTGTTACTATATTTTGTCGTTCGATACTGTGTTGGAGGAGTGAACTGGATGCCTGTGTGAGAGTTATGGACTAGAGGTTTTAAGATTTGTGTGGGTTCTGGGTTACTGAGACCAGATACCAATTGCCAACACAAACTCACAGGGTGACTGTTCACCTGGATGGGTGTGGAACAGGACTGCAGCTCTTGTCCACATTAATCTTTCTGCTTTAACTTTGCAGAGAGCTTTCTAGTCGTACACTGTCAGCTCTTTGTGTGACTTTACGGGGCGGCACCATAGTGAAGATGTTACCATAACACTATCACTGTGCCAGCGAGAAGGGCTTAATTCCCACCACTGTAAGGAGTTTGTACATTCTTCCCATGACCAAATGGGTTTCCTCCAGATGCTCTGGTTTCCTCCCATATTCCAAAGATGTATGAGTTTGCAGGTTATAGAACATAAAACATAGAACACTACAGCACAGTATAAGCACTTTGACCCACAATGTTGTGCAAATCTTATAATCCACTTTAAGATCAATCTAACCCTTTCCACCGACATAACCTTCCATTCTTCGTTCATCATGTGCCTATCTAAGAGTTTCTTAAAATTCCTCAGTGAACCTGCCTCTATCACCATCTCTGGTAAGGTGTTCCATGCACCCAGCACTTCTACGTATAAAAAACTTACCTCCGACATCCCCCCATACTATCCTCCAATCATCTTGTGCCCCATCGTATTAGTCATTTCCACCTTGGAAATAATTGGTCATGTGGTGTAATTGGTCCGTGCGGGGTCATTGGGCGATGCAGGGTCATTGGGCAACATGGGGTCATTGGTCAGCACAGGGTCATTGATCTATGCAGGGTTATTGGGCAGCATGGGGTCATTGGGCTGGAAGGACCTGTTGCCGTGTTGTATCCTTAAATAAAATAAGTAATATCACCAAGGTAGCAAACAAGAGAAATCTGGAGATGCTGGAAATCCGAGCGACACACACAAAATGCTGGAGGAACTCAGCAGGTCAAGCAGCATCTATGAAAAACTGTTGATGTTTTGGGGAGAAACCCTTCATCACAGCCATGGTAACAGTCTGTGCTGTGTTCTGGGAGAGTTCATGGTGTTACATTTGTATGATTGTGTATGATGGAGCTGAGGATGAACCAGCACGTTTACAAGTAGATGATGGGTGTAACATGAATGACTGGGTATAAATGCAGACAGAGCAAAGAGTTAAATTGTACCACAGAGGCAAAATTCAGAAGGGTAAAGAATGCGGGACTGAAGATGCTGTATTGAAATGCTCGTAGCGTTAGGAACAAGGTGAACAAACTCATGGCACAATGGTCTGTACGGCATTCTGGGCAGCAGTGAGTCATGGCCGAAAGAAGGCCATAATTGGGAGTTTAATATCAAAGGATATACTTTGTACCAAAAGGACAACAGGAAGGCATAGGTGGTGGTGTGACTCTGTTGGTAAGAGATGGAATTACATCTTTAGAAAGAGGTGACATAGGGTCAGAGAATGTTGAATCTTTGTGGGTGGAGTTAAGAACAGACAGACAGACAGACATACTTTATTGATCCCGAGGGAAATTGGGTTTCGTTACAGTCGCACCAACCAAGAATAGTGTAGAAATATAGCAATATAAAACCATCAATAATTAAATAATAATAAGTAAATAATGCCAAGTGGAAATAAGTCCAGGACCAGCCTATTGGCTCAGGGTATCTGACACTCCAAGGGAGGAGTTGTAAAGTTTGATGGCCACAGGCAGGAATGACTTCCTATGACGCTCAGTGTTGCATCTCGGTGGAATGAGTCTCTGGCTGAATGTACTCCTGTGCCTAACCAGTACATTATGGAGTGGATGGGAGACATTGTCCAAGATGGCATGCAACTTGGACAGCATCCTCTTTTCAGACACCACCATCAGAGAGTCCAGTTCCACCCCCACAACATCACTGGCCTTATGAATGAGTCAGTTGATTCTGTTGGTGTCTGCTACCCTCAGCCTGCTGCCCCAGCACACAACAGCAAACATGATAGCACTGGCCACCACAGATTCGTAGAACATCCTCAGCATCGTCCGGCAGATGTTAAAGGACCTCAGTTTCCTCCGGAAGTAGAGACAGCTCTGACCCTTCTTGTAGACAGCCTCAGTGTTCTTTGACCAATCCAGTTTATTGTCAATTCGTATCCCCAGGTATTTGTAATCCTCCACCATGTCCACACTGACCCCTTGGATGGAAACAGGGGTCACCGGTGCCTTAACCCTCCTCAGGTCCACCATCAGCTCCTTAGTCTTTTTCACATTAAGCTGCAGATGATTCTGCTCACACCATGTGACAAAGTTTCCCACCATAGCCCTGTACTCAGCCTCATCTCCCTTGCTGATGCATCCAACTATGGCAGAGTCATCAGAAAACTTCTGAAGATGGCAAGACTCTGTGCTGTAGTTGAAGTCTGAGGTGTAGATGGTGAAGAGAAAGGGAGACAGGACAGTCCCCTGTGGAGCCCCAGTGCTGCTGACCACTCTGTCTGACACACAGTGTTGCAAGCGCATGTATTGTGGTCTGCCAGTCAGGTAATCATCCACCTGCATCACTGTCAGCTTCTCACCCAGCAGAGCAGGGCGGATGGTGTTGAACGCACTGGAGAAGTCAAAAAACATGAAACTACAAGGGTAAAAACAAACCATCATGGGAATCATATATGGGCCTCCAAATAGTAGCCAAGATGTGGGGTTGAGATCATAAAGGGAGCTGGAAAGGGCATGTAATAAGGGTAATGACACAGTTGTGATGAGGGACTTCAATAAGCAAGGGGATTGGGAAAATCAGTTTGGTGTTGGATCACAAGAGAGGGAATTTGTTGAATAACAATGAGATGGCTTTTTAGAGTAATTTGTTCTTGAGCCTAATCAGGGAAAGACTATCTTGGATTGGGTGTTGTGTAATAACCCAGATCTTATTAGGGAACTTAACGTAAAGGAACCCTTAGGAGGCAGTGATCATATGATTGAGTTCATACTGCAATTTGAGGGAGAAGCATAAATCACATGCTCAGTATCACAATGGAATAAAGGGAATTACAGAGGCAGGAGAGAGGAGCTTGCCCAGGTGGATTGGAGGAGGATATTGTTGGCAGAGTAGTCATCTGGCTGTAGCTCACCATGCTCAGAATAGATTTGTCCCAAAGAAGAAGTTTTCAAATGGCAGGTGTAGGCAACCATGACAGACAAAGGAAGTTAAGGACTGCATAATAGCCAAGGAAAGGGCATATAAGGTAGCAAAATTGAGTGGAAATTTGGATGATTGGGAAGCTTTTGCCCAACAAAAGGCAACTGAAAAAGCTATAAGAAAGGAAAAGATGAAATATGAAGGTGAACTAGCCAATAATATAAAGCAGGAATCTAAACTTTGTTAAATAAAAACTAAAAGGGAGATGAGAGTTGATAGTGGACCACTGAAAAATGAAGCTACTGAGGTAGTGATGGGGATAAGGAATTGGCAGATGAACTTAAATGGGTACTTTGCATCTGACTTCACTGTGAAAGACACAAACATTGGGCCAGAGGTCCATGAGTGTCAGGGAGCAGGAGTGAGTGCCATTGCTATTACAAAAGAAAAGGTGCTAGGCAAATTGAAAGGTCTTAAGGTGGATAAGTCACCTGGACCAGATGGACTACATCCCAGAGTCCTGAGAGAGGTTGCTGAAGAGATAATGGATGCATGATCTTTCAAGAATCACTTCATTCTGGCATGGTCCCAGAGGACTGAAAGATTATGAATGTCACTCCACTCTTTAAGAAGGGAGGAAGGCAAAAGAAAAGAGATTATAGGCTGATTAGCCTAACCTCAGTGGTTGGGAAAGTGTTGGAGTCTATTATTAAGGATGAGGTTTTGGGGTACTTGGAGACTAATGATAAAATAAATCAAAGTCAGAATGGTTTCTGTAAAGGGAAATCTTGCCTGACAAATCTGTTAGAGTTGTTTGAGGAAGTAACAAGCAGGGAGGACAAAGGAGAGGCAGTGGATGTCACTTACTTGGATTTTCAGAAGGCATTTATTAAAGTGCCACACATTAGGCTGCTTAACAAGGTAAAATCCATGGCATTATAGGAAAGATACTGGCATGAATCGAGGAATGGCTGACAGGCAAAAGGTAGTGAGTGGGAATAAAGGGGTCTTTTCTGGTTGGCTGCCAGTGATTAGTGGTGTTCCTCAGGGATCAGTATTGGGACCACTACTACTCACATTGTTTGTCAGTGACAAAGTTTGCAGCTGATACAAAGATAGGTGGAGGGGTAGGTAGTGCTGAGGAAGCAATGCAATTTCAGCAAGTCAGACAAATTGAAAGAATGGACAAAAATGTGTGATCATGCATTTTTGTTAAAGGAACAATAGTGTAGATGATTACTTAAATGGGGAGAAGTTCCAACCATCAGAGGAGCAGCATTAGGGTTCCTCATGCAAGACTCCCAGAAGGTTAATTTAAAGATTTCCTGTGATAAAGAAGGCAAATGCAATGTTAATATATGAAGAGTGTTTGGCAGCTTTGGGCCTGTACTCACTGGAACTTAGAAGAATGTGTGGGGATCTCACTGAAACCTACCGGATGTTGAAAGGACTAAACAGAGTGGATGTGGAGAGGATGTTTCCTGTGGTGGAGGTATCCAGAACTAGAGGGCACAGCCTTACAATTAAGAAGCAATCTTTTAGAACAGAGGTAAGGAGGAATTTTTTTAGCCAGAGGATAGTGAATCTGTGGAACGTTCTGCCACAGACTGCCGTGGAGGCCAAGTCCATGCATATATTTAAGTTGATAGTTTCCTGGTTGGTCTGGGCATCAAAGAATATGGTAAGAAGGCAGGTGTATGGGGTTGAGTGGGATCTGGGATCATCTGTGATGGAATGCTGGAGCGGACTTGATGGGCTGAATGGCCTAATTCTGCTCCTATGTTTTATGGTCTTATGGTCTTCAGCAAGACCCATGTCCTTCAGCAGATCACATGCAGGAGAAATGTTGACCATTAGATCATAAGACTGTAAGACATAGGGACAGAATTAGGCCATTCGGTCCATGAAGTCTACTCTACCATTCCATCATGGCTGATTTATTATCCCTCTCAATCCAGTTCTCCTGCCTCCCCTCGTAACCTTTGACCCCCTCAACTAATCAAGAACCTATCAACCTCTGGTTTAAATATACCCAATACTTTGGCCTCCACAGCCGACTGTGGCCACAAATTCCACAGATTCACCACTCTCTGGTTTTGAAAATTCCTTCTCATTTCTGTTTTAAAGGTACGTCCCTCTAGTCTGATGTTGTGCCCTCTGGTTCCAGACTCACTCACTATGGAATTCGCTGCCACAGGAAACAGTTGAGGCCGGTTCATTGGCTATATTTAAGAGGAAGTTAGATATGGCCCTTGTGGCTAAAGGGATCAGGGGGTATGGAGAGAAAGCAGGTACAGGGTTCTGAGTTGGATGATCAGCCATGATCATACTGAATGGCAGTGCAGGCTCGAAGGGCCGAATGGCCTACTCCTGCACCTATATTCTATGTTTCTATGTTTCTATAGAAAGCATCATCCTCACGTCCACTCTATCTAGGCCATTCAATATTTGATACGTTATGGTAATGCCCATCCATAAAACCAATAGTTTGTTTTTACAGATAAATGCATTGATTCTACATTTTTTGTTCTATATCAGACACAGTGTTAAGTAACAAGGATGGTCACAGCGGCTGAGTTCATCTCTGGGAAAGAATTTTCTTGTGAAGAGCAGTCGTTGCGGATTTACAGAAAGTCTGATTCCTTCAGGACTAATGAGCTGTCACTGTCGTCTATGCAGCCTGTCTATAAAATCATGCTCACTTTTTGCCTGCAGTTGCCCTTTTACACAAATCTGACTAAAGCCATAAAGCTTGCTTGTGTATCCTGAAAAGATATGTCCCAAAGCACTTTACAGACAGGAAAACACTCTTTGAAGTGCAGCCGTGTTGTAACGTAGCAACAGCAGCCACAATCTCGCTGTGCAAAGGAAGATCCCATTAAACATAACATCACCGGTGAAGTTGATAGAGGGGATAATCTTGTCCCAGCAAACTGAGGTGAATTCTCATCCCCTTCTTTGAATAATGCTTTAGGAACTTCTGCCGGTCAGCTGGGAGAGTGATAGGGCCCCAGTTTAAACTATAATACCTTTGACAGTACAACACTCTTTGTCAATGGCTCTGATGTGGGTATGTCCACTAAGCCACAGTTAACACCCAACATGTCTCTGATTAACGTATATTGTATCTGTACTAGCTGTGGCTTAGTACTTGACATTTGTAAATCTCTTTCTCTACATTGGACTTCACTGACATTCATGCACTGAGTTAAGTTACTTGGAATGGAGCTGAACTGATAGGAGACATAGAACATAGAACAGTACAGCATAGGAACAGGCCATTCAGCCCATTATCTCTGTGCCAAGCCAAGCACGATGCCTTATTTACCTAATCTCATATCCCTTCATTTTCATGTGTCTATCCAAAATCCTCTTAAATGTCACAATCGTGTCTGGTTTCAGTACTGCTTCACGCAGCACACTGAAGACAGCTACGACTCTCTATGTAAAAATAATTAGCCTCACATATCCCCTGTAAATGTTCCCCCTTTCACCTTAAAGCTATGTCCTCTAGTATTTGACATATTTTATCCTGGTTGAAAAATACAGAGCTCCTTCCTCAATCAGAGCTGATTGAACCCAAATGGGACTCGGGGCATTCCGGAGTTCAGAGTTCAGTTCCAGAGCCTGTACGTTCTCCCCATGAACCACATGGGTTTCCTCCAGGTGCTCTGGTCTGCTCCCACAGTCCAAAGTTGTACCAGTCAGTAGGTTAATTGGTTATTGTAAACTTCCTGCTATTTAGGCCAGGGTTAAAAGGTCTGTTACTGGGTGACACAGCTCATTGGGATGGAAGGGCCTATTCTGTGCAGTACCTCCAAATAAAATTTTAAAGTTAAAAATAACGTGGGTGCTCTGGGAGTACTGTGTGGATTTGCTGCATTCTCCAACAAGTAGTGCTGACCTATCAGCTCAAGAATCACCAGGGTATCCGCTGATACATGTGAACAAGTGATCGATACTGACCTGCTGAGGAATGAGGCATCAGTCATATGCCACCCAGCTTACCATTAGCAAACAAAACCACTGTCTTGTGGCTTTGAATTTAATATTATGTGGACCTTAAAAGACATTATGTTAATGCTGACATAAAATTATCTAAACACTTTAGACAAAGACCTCCATTAAAATATAGGGCACAGGAACATAGTGCAAAGTTATTACCTGCCTTTGCTGGTATTAGTAGTGTGTAGGTTCAAGGCATTAAAAGTAACAATGAATTTGTGACCCTTTCACTTGCCTCCCAACACTGCACTTTCTCTGTAACTGTAACATGACTGTATATTCTGCATTCTGACTCAGAGACAGATCCAAGATCAATCACTCAGTAGAAACATCACACGAAATAGAAACATCCCCATCAGCAGTAGCTGTTATTGTGACCATCTGCACCACCACTGTTAACAAGAAGGTGTGAGTACTGCAATATCTGACAGGAAATTAGAACAAATGTTTGTGCAGGAAAGGGGAAATGGGCTAGAAATCATACTCTGCTAATTCCACCTGATAAAGATATCACTAAAGATCAGATTCACATTTAACATCACTGGCATATGTCATAGAATTTATTGTTTTATGGCAGCAGTACAGTGCAATATGTACATAATGATTAATAACTATAAATTAACAATGCAACATGAGAAAATATGCAGACGCTGGAAATCTGAGCAACACATATAAAATGTACAATGAACTCAGCAGGCCAAGCAGCATCTATGGAAAAGAGTACAGTCAGTATTTCGAGCTGAGACCCTTCATCAGGGCCGATGAAATGACAATAAGAACAATGTATAAATAATTAAATTAAGTAAGTATTACATAAAGAGAGTGGATAAATAGTGAGGTAGTGATCATGGGTTCAATGTCCATTCACAAATCTGATGGCAGAAGGGAAGAAGCTGTTTCTGAGTGAGTGTGTCTTCAGGCTCCTATACGCCCCCCTTGATGTTAGCAATTAATCTACCAGATCAACAAATCTACAGAAAAGTAACACTGCTCTGAAATGGAGAGAATAACATTACAGTGTGCAAAGATCTAGAGGTGCTGGAGCATTTGAGAGATGCTGCCAGAATGATTGCATCATAACCTCAGAATACAAACATTGTACATGGGCATTTTGGTGTCATAACTGGTTTGGCCAAGATTGATTCGACCCTGACCCTGGTCTCAAAAGTTCTGTCTCCAGATATAAACTGGAAGCAAGTTTCGTGGACAAGAACTATCCTTAAATTGTTAGAACAGTAACAGCGCTCTTAAAGCAAGTCAAGGAAGGCTCTCTGAAGCCCAAGGTTTTGTGTAAGACACTAGTTAGACAAAACCAATTGTGTGGAAAGAATTTAATGATTATATTACAGATACGGCAGCAGAAGAAATATTTACGTTGACTATTTACTCTTGTCCATAGATGCTGCCTGGCTTACTAAGTTCCTCCAGCATTTTTGTGTGTTGCTTCCATTTATTTAATTTGAAATTGTGGAATGTACTTAACTACCAGCCTTGACTGTGATTCTGTGTGCTGATAGTGTATAGTTATAAATAATATAGATAATATGGAGAGTCCAGAGGAGGTTCACAGGAATAATCCCAGGAATTAAAGGGTTATGTATGAGGACTGATGGCTCAAGGCTTGTATTTGCTGGAGTTTAAACGGATGAAAGAGGATCTTACTGTAACCTATTGAATATTGAAAGGCCTAGATGGATTGGATGTGAAGAGGATGTTTCCTATAGTGGCTGAGTCTAAGAGAGAGGGCACAGCTTCAGTATACAAGGACATTCCCTTTGAACAGAGATGAGAAAGAATTTTTTTAGCCGGAGGATGGTGAATCTGTGGAACTAATTGCCACAGATGGCTATAGAGGCCAAGGGATTGGGTATATTTAACGGAGGTTGATAGGTTCTGTTAAGGGACAAGGCAGGGAAATAGGGCTGTGAATAAGGGTTGTAAATCAGCCTCGATGCAGCAGACTTGATGGGCTGAACAGCCTAATTACGCTCCTATGCCTTATGGTCTTATATCACTTCACTGAGAAACAGCCTTAGCAGCTATGGGAGTGACTCTAGTGAGGAAAATGTGAAAAGCAAATTGATTTAGTTTGAGAGGGTGGAATATTCAAATACTCTTTACTCAACTCTCAGACAAATGACCTTCAAACTCAGAGGCTAACGCAGTGTGAACATCAGTAAAATATTCAGCATTGTGTCTGGATCTCGCCCCGGCCCTCGGCATCCTGGAACATTGGCTCCCGCCTCAGCACTTGACTCTTCCAGGTCCTGGATGTGCTGCCAGTGTCCTGCACTGGGAGCTGACACTGGCCACTGTGGGGCTGGAGAACAATAAGCAGTTGATGTTTCTTGTTTATTCCCCTCCATAGATGCTGACCAGCCTGCTGAGTTCCACCAGCATTTTGGCTTTCCAGCATCTGCAGAATCTCTTGTGTTTTGGGTAAAGCCGCGAATGCTTTGGAAAAACATGCGTTTTTTTCATTTCCTGTGTATAATTTTTTACGTAAGGTTTTTTTGTGATAACAACAAGCCCACTGAGCATTCCCATTGGGTTACATTCACCCGGGATGTGCATTACACGTGTCTTGTTATCAGCTTAGTGGACAAGTCCTCCAGCCTCAACGTTGGGAACTTGGCCTGTTGAAGGGTCTTGCCCAAAACGTTGAATTCCTCAGCATAGATGCTGCCTGACCTGCTGAGTCCCTCCAGCATTGTGTGTGTGTCTGTTGCTCTGGATCTGCAGAATGTGTTGTGTTTAGTGTAGGGACCCATTGGCTCGGGGCCCAGCGGAGCTGTGAGTCCGCAGGCCAAGCAGTGGAATGCGACTGTAACACCAAGTAGCCGGAGAAGCCGAGACTTTTTTATTCAGATGTGCTTACCCGTCAACATAACCCGTTTGAACTCCCTTTATAAGTGACAAAGGATACAAATCCAATATTGATCGGGATGTCGCAAAATATCTTTCTAGTCCAGTTGTTATTTTTTAACACGAGATCCTGGATATTTTTATTTACGAGCACAAAATGAAATTGCTTCATCAGTTTGTCTTGAAAGTATTTAATGACATGCCCAGGGGCATAAAAGGTTTCACTTTAATTACCGAGAAGCCTTCTCTTCCGTTAGTGAAACCACTCGTCCTCCGCTACGAGTCGGTGTTGTGACGTTCAGATTAATTTTAAATTTTCCATGCGCACCAAGCTGTTTTGTCAAGACAAACAAGGCTATAAACACGAGAAGGAAGCTTTAATTCGCATTCCGGATCACACTCTGAGCTGAGAGCTGTGTCCTCACACCACTCTCGCTTTTCATAACAGACCACTGCCATCTAAAATTGGTTGTGAAGCGACAGTACTCATAACTACAGCAAAGATCGTTAATTATAGTCTGCAGACAGAAACAGTAAGGCAGTGCTTTCCATTTTAGCTTGCCTGACGCAGACTGTTTAATGATATCACTGTGATAACAAATACTCCATGCACTCTTCTACACCTTTTGTCCCAGTACTTATGAGAGGACTTTTGGGCTTTTCTCTTCAGAGGAAGGAAGATGAGAGGTGACTTAATAGAGGTGTACAAGATCGTAAGGTATAGGAGCAGAATTAGGCCGTTTGTCCAGTCAAGGTGCTCCGCCATTTCATCATGGCTGATCCAATCTCCTTCCTGCCCTGCTCCTGCCATCTCCCCTTACCCCTTCATGTGGTGACAAATCAAGAATCTATCAACCTCTGACTTAAATATACCCAATGATTTGGCCTCTACAGCCTCCTGTGGCATCAAATTCCACAGATTTATCACTCTGGCTGAAGAAATGTTTCCTCATCTCTGTTCTAAAAGGACATTCCTCAATTTTGAGACTGTATCCTCTGGTCTTAGACTCCCCCATCATAGGAAACTTTCTCTCCATGTCCTCTCTGTCAAGGCCTTGCAACGTTCAATTAGGGAATCCTGTACAAGGACTCCCAAGTCCCTTTGTACCTCTGATTTTTGAATTTTCTCTCTTAGAAAGTAGTCTATGCTTTCATTTCTTCTACCAAAGTGCATGATCATACACTTCCCAACACTGTGTTCCACCTGCCACTTCTTTGCCCGTTCTCCTAATCTGTCTGAGTCCTTCTGCCAGCGTCTGTGCTTCCACAACGTCAACTGCCCCTCCACCTATCTTCATATCGTCCACAAGCTTGGTCAGAAAGCCATCAATTTCATCATCCAATCATTGACACATAATGTAAAAAGAAGCAGTCCCAATATTGACCCCTGTGTAACACCACTAGTCACCAGCAGCCAACCAGAAAGGGCTCCCTGTATTCCGACTTTTTGTCCCCTGGCAAACGGCCATGCTAGAATCTTTCCTGTGGATACCACGGGCCCATAGCTTGTTAACATAGAACATATAGAACATAGAATAGTACAGCACATTACAGGCCCTTTGGCCCAAAATGTTGTGCCGACCCTCAAACCCTGCCTCCCATATAACCCCCCACCTTAAATTCCTCCATATACCTGTCTAGTAGTCTCTTAAACTTCACTAGTGTATCTGCCTCCACCACTGACTCAGGCAGTACAATAGAACAGCCTCATGTGTGGCATCTTATCAAAGGCATTCTGAAAATCCAAGTACACAACATCAACCAATTCTCCTTTGTCTATTCTGCTTGATATTTCTTCAAAGAATTCCAACAGGTTCGTCAAGCAGATTTTCCCTTGCGGAAACCATGCTGACTATGGCCTATTTTATCATGTGCCTCCAAGTACCCTGAGACCACATCCTTAACAATCGACTCCAACATCTTCCCAACCACTGAGGTCAGACTAACTGGCCTATAGTTTCCTTTCTTCTGCCTCTCCCTCTTGAAGAATGGAGTGACATTTGCAAATTTCCTGTCGTCCAGAATCATGCCAGAATCTTCTTACTAATGCCTCCACAATCTCTTCACCCACCTCTTTCAGAACCCTGGGGTGTACACCATTTGGTCCTGGTGACTTACCTACCTTCAGACCTGTCAGTTTCCCACAAAACTTCTCCCTAGTAATGGCAACTTCACACACTTCTGTCCCCTAACACTTTTGAACTTCCGGCATACTGCTAGTGTCTTCCACAGTGAAGACTGATGCAAAATACTTATTCATTTTATCTGCTATTTCCTTGTCCCCCATTACTGCCTCTCCAGCATTGTTTTCCAGCAGTCCAATATCCACTCTCACCTCTCTTTTACACTTTATGTATCTGAAGAAACTTTTGGTATCCTCTTTAATATTATGGCTAGCATACTTTTGTATTCCATCTTTTTCCTCTTCATGACTGTTTTAATTGCCTTCTGTTGGTTTTTAAAAGTTTCCCAGTCCTCTAATTTCCCATTAATGTTTGCTCTATTACTTGCCCTCTCTTTGGTTATGATGTTGGCTTTGGCTTCCCTTGTCAACACTCTAGCACCACACTGCCTTTAAAATACTTCCCACAAACAAGAAAATCTGCAGATACTAGAAACCCAAGTAACAGACACAGAACACTGGAGGAAATGAGGCTGCTGAAGGGTGTCAGCCAGAAACGTCCATTCTTTACCCTTTTCCATAGATGCTGCCTGGCCTGTTATGTTCCTCCAGCATTTCGTCTGTGTTACTTAAAAAACAACTTCTTTGGGATGGATTTATCCTGCACCTTCCAAATTGCCCCCAGATACCCCTACGATAAGAGGTAGAGATAGAATAGACAGCCAGAAATTTTTTCCAAGGGCAGAAATGAATTATACAAGGGGACATAATTCTAACATGATTGGAGGAAAGTGTAAGGGGATGTCAGGGGTAAGTTTTTCACAGAGAGTGGTGGGTGCATGGAATGTGCTGCCACAATGGTGGTAGAGGCAATACATTAGGGACATTTAAAATACTTAGGCACATGGATATCAGAAAGTTGGTCAGCTATTTCAAAGGGAAAGTTTAGACTGACCTTAGAGCAGGTCATGGACCAAAGGGCCTGTAATGATCTAAACCTAAACTGGTGTTGACATCACAGCAAGCCTTAATAAGCTCTCATCCTGATTGTAACAGGGAGACAGCAATGGGGTTCACTGAGCATATACAGATGCCCCGGGGTGTAATCAGAGTTCAGGTCAGCAATTTCCTTGTACCTGTTGCTAAGATGAGATAGAGAATCCTCACAGCCCTTCACCCTGTGTTTGAGGTGAGGCCTCACAGCTCGATACCAGCCCTGTGTGTCAGACCCTGACCAGGTGAGGATTCACAGCTCAATACCAGCCCTGTGTGTCAGACCCTGACCAGGTGAGGATTCACAGCTCGATACCAGCCCTGTGTGTCAGACCCTGACCAGGTGAGGATTCACAGCTCAATACCAGCCCTGTGTGTCAGACCCTGACCAGGTGAGGATTCACAGCTCGATACCAGCCCTGTGTGTCAGACCCTGACCAGGTGAGGATTCACAGCTCAATACCAGCCCTGTGTGTCAGACCCTGACCAGGTGAGGATTCACAGCTCGATACCAGCCCTGTGTGTCAGACCCTGACCAGGTGAGGATTCACAGCTCAATACCAGCCCTGTGTGTCAGACCCTGACCAGGTGAGGATTCACAGCTCGATACCAGCCCTGTGTGTCAGACCCTGACCAGGTGAGGATTCACAGCTCAATACCAGCCCTGTGTGTCAGACCCTGACCAGGTGAGGATTCACAGCTCAATACCAGCCCTGTGTGTCAGACCCTGACCAGGTGAGGATTCACAGCTCAATACCAGCCCTGTGTGTCAGACCCTGACCAGGTGAGGATTCACAGCTCAATACCAGCCCTGTGTGTCAGACCCTGACCAGGTGAGGATTCACAGCTCAATACCAGCCCTGTGTGTCAGACCCTGACCAGGTGAGGATTCACAGCTCGATACCAGCCCTGTGTGTCAGACCCTGACCAGGTGAGGATTCACAGCTCAATACCAGCCCTGTGTGTCAGACCCTGACCAGGTGAGGATTCACAGCTCAATACCAGCCCTGTGTGTCAGACCCTGACCAGGTGAGGATTCACAGCTCAATACCAGCTCTGTGTGTCAGACCCTGACCAGGTGAGACATCGCAGCTCAATACCAGCCCTGTGTGTCAGACCCTGACCAGGTGAGGATTCACAGCTCGATACCAGCCCTGTGTGTCAGACCTTGACCAGGTGAGACATCGCAGCTCGATACCAGCCCTGTGTGTCAGACCCTGACCAGGTGAGGATTCACAGCTCAATACCAGCCCTGTGTGTCAGACCCTGACCAGGTGAGGATTCACAGCTCAATACCAGCCCTGTGTGTCAGACCCTGACCAGGTGAGGATTCACAGCTCGATACCAGCCCTGTGTGTCAGACCCTGACCAGGTGAGGATTCACAGCTCAATACCAGCCCTGTGTGTCAGACCCTGACCAGGTGAGGATTCACAGCTCAATACCAGCCCTGTGTGTCAGACCCTGACCAGGTGAGGATTCACAGCTCAATACCAGCCCTGTGTGTCAGACCCTGACCAGGTGAGACATCGCAGCTCGATACCAGCCCTGTGTGTCAGACCCTGACCAGGTGAGGCCTCACAGCTCAATACCAGCCCTGTGTGTCAGACCCTGACCAGGTGAGACATCGCAGCTCAATACCAGCCCTGTGTGTCAGACCCTGACCAGGTGAGGATTCACAGCTCAATACCAGCCCTGTGTGTCAGACCCTGACCAGGTGAGACATCGCAGCTCGATACCAGCCCTGTGTGTCAGACCCTGACCAGGTGAGGCCTCACAGCTCGATACCAGCCCTGTGTGTCAGACCCTGACCAGGTGAGGATTCACAGCTCAATACCAGCCCTGTGTGTCAGACCCTGACCAGGTGAGGATTCACAGCTCAATACCAGCCCTGTGTGTCAGACCCTGACCAGGTGAGGATTCACAGCTCAATACCAGCCCTGTGTGTCAGACCCTGACCAGGTGAGGATTCACAGCTCAATACCAGCTCTGTGTGTCAGACCCTGACCAGGTGAGACATCGCAGCTCGATACCAGCCCTGTGTGTCAGACCCTGACCAGGTGAGGATTCACAGCTCAATACCAGCTCTGTGTGTCAGACCCTGACCAGGTGAGACATCGCAGCTCGATACCAGCCCTGTGTGTCAGACCCTGACCAGGTGAGGATTCACAGCTCGATACCAGCCCTGTGTGTCAGACCCTGACCAGGTGAGGATTCACAGCTCGATACCAGCCCTGTGTGTCAGACCCTGACCAGGTGAGGATTCACAGCTCGATACCAGCCCTGTGTGTCAGACCCTGACCAGGTGAGGATTCACAGCTCGATACCAGCCCTGTGTGTCAGACCCTGACCAGGTGAGGATTCACAGCTCGATACCAGCCCTGTGTGTCAGACCCTGACCAGGTGAGACATCGCAGCTCGATACCAGCCCTGTGTGTCAGACCCTGACCAGGTGAGGATTCACAGCTCAATACCAGCCCTGTGTGTCAGACCCTGACCAGGTGAGGATTCACAGCTCGATACCAGCCCTGTGTGTCAGACCCTGACCAGGTGAGGATTCACAGCTCGATACCAGCCCTGTGTGTCAGACCCTGACCAGGTGAGGATTCACAGCTCAATACCAGCCCTGTGTGTCAGACCCTGACCAGGTGAGGATTCACAGCTCAATACCAGCCCTGTGTGTCAGACCCTGACCAGGTGAGGATTCACAGCTCGATACCAGCCCTGTGTGTCAGACCCTGACCAGGTGAGGATTCACAGCTCGATACCAGCCCTGTGTGTCAGACCCTGACCAGGTGAGGATTCACAGCTCCATACCAGCCCTGTGTGTCAGACCCTGACCAGGTGAGACATCGCAGCTCAATACCAGCCCTGTGTGTCAGACCCTGACCAGGTGAGGATTCACAGCTCAATACCAGCCCTGTGTGTCAGACCCTGACCAGGTGAGGATTCACAGCTCAATACCAGCTCTGTGTGTCAGAACCTGACCAGGTGAGACATCGCAGCTCGATACCAGCCCTGTGTGTCAGACCCTGACCAGGTGAGGATTCACAGCTCAATACCAGCCCTGTGTGTCAGACCCTGACCAGGTGAGACATCGCAGCTCGATACCAGCCCTGTGTGTCAGACCCTGACCAGGTGAGGATTCACAGCTCAATACCAGCTCTGTGTGTCAGACCCTGACCAGGTGAGGATTCACAGCTCAATACCAGCCCTGTGTGTCAGACCCTGACCAGGTGAGGATTCACAGCTCGATACCAGCCCTGTGTGTCAGACCCTGACCAGGTGAGGATTCACAGCTCAATACCAGCCCTGTGTGTCAGACCCTGACCAGGTGAGGATTCACAGCTCAATACCAGCCCTGTGTGTCAGACCCTGACCAGGTGAGACATCGCAGCTCGATACCAGCCCTGTGTGTCAGACCCTGACCAGGTGAGGATTCACAGCTCAATACCAGCTCTGTGTGTCAGACCCTGACCAGGTGAGGATTCACAGCTCAATACCAGCCCTGTGTGTCAGACCCTGACCAGGTGAGGATTCACAGCTCGATACCAGCCCTGTGTGTCAGACCCTGACCAGGTGAGGATTCACAGCCCAATACCAGCCCTGTGTGTCAGACCCTGACCAGGTGAGGATTCACAGCTCAATACCAGCCCTGTGTGTCAGACCCTGACCAGGTGAGACATCGCAGCTCAATACCAGCCCTGTGTGTCAGACCCTGACCAGGTGAGGATTCACAGCTCGATACCAGCCCTGTGTGTCAGACCCTGACCAGGTGAGGATTCACAGCTCAATACCAGCCCTGTGTGTCAGACCCTGACCAGGTGAGGATTCACAGCTCAATACCAGCCCTGTGTGTCAGACCCTGACCAGGTGAGGATTCACAGCTCGATACCAGCCCTGTGTGTCAGACCCTGACCAGGTGAGGATTCACAGCTCAATACCAGCCCTGTGTGTCAGACCCTGACCAGGTGAGGATTCACAGCTCGATACCAGCCCTGTGTGTCAGACCCTGACCAGGTGAGGATTCACAGCTCAATACCAGCCCTGTGTGTCAGACCCTGACCAGGTGAGACATCGCAGCTCGATACCAGCCCTGTGTGTCAGACCCTGACCAGGTGAGGATTCACAGCTCAATACCAGCCCTGTGTGTCAGACCCTGACCAGGTGAGGATTCACAGCTCGATACCAGCCCTGTGTGTCAGACCCTGACCAGGTGAGGATTCACAGCTCAATACCAGCCCTGTGTGTCAGACCCTGACCAGGTGAGGATTCACAGCTCAATACCAGCCCTGTGTGTCAGACCCTGACCAGGTGAGGATTCACAGCTCGATACCAGCCCTGTGTGTCAGACCCTGACCAGGTGAGGTCTCAAAGCTCAGCACCAGACCTTCACCCTGTGTATCTTGATAGTAATAATTAGGTACAATCTGCATCGGGTTAGTAACTGTGAGATAAAAATAAGTAGCTAGCATAAGGAAGCTACGATCTCTCATTGCAGTTCCAATGTAGTTACTGTTCTGGTTTTAATGTATTCTGTTGAATTTTAGGATCTTTATTCCTGTGATTGGATTGGTCGTCCTTCTCCAAGCTGTCAGTGCCTTGCCCGTGGTGAGTAATATTGAAAATAGCAGATTTCTTTAAGGGATTTGCAAGCATTTATTCTAATGGAATGAAATATCTTGTATATTTAGAGTTATAGAGTTATACATCATAAAAATAGGCCCTTCAGCCCATCCTGTCCAAGCCAACCAAGTTGACATAGCCCAACCAACTTGTCAATAGGCCCTTCAGCCCAACAGGCCCATGCCAGCCAGTTGTCAATAGATCCTTTGGCCCATTTGCCTGTGCCAACAAAGTTGTTATGGCCCAACCAAGTTGTCAATAGGCTCTTCAGACAACTAGTCCATCCCAATTAAGTTGTCATGCCAGCCCAGCTGTCAATAGGTCCTTCAGCCCGACTTGTCTTTGACATCCAAATTGTCTATCTGAGCTATTCCTGTTTCCCAGCATTGGGTCCATACCCTCTTAATCTTTCACCTGTTCAAGTACCAGTCTAAATGTCTTATACACATTATAATTGTAGAAAGATAGATACTTTATTGATCCAAAGGAAAATTACAGTGGCAGTGTAGCATTCCAAGTGCACAGATTTACAATAATTAGAAGAGAAGTAAGAAAGAATAAAAATAAGTTACCTTAAAAATAAAATGTACAAGATTTACAAGTTAAAGGTTACAAGATCACTCCCCCGGCAATAGGTTGACTCATTACAGAACCTAATGGCCAAGAGTAAAATGACCTCATATAGCGCTCTTTGGATCAACACTGTTGTCTTAGTCTATTACTAAAATGCTCCTTTGTTCAGCCAAGGTGGCATGCAGAAGGTGAGAAATATTGTTCAGAATTGCCCGGATTTTCTGTAGGGCCCTTTGTTCTACCACAGCCTCCAAAATGTCTAGTTTGACTCCTGTAACAGAGCCAGCCTTTCCAATCAGTTTATTGAGCTTGTTCGCATCACCCGTGTTGATGCCATTGCCCCAGCACACCACCACATAGAAGTTTGTACTGACAACAATAGACTGGTAGAAAATGTGAAGGAGAGGCCTGCATTCTTCAAAGGATAAGTCTCCTTAGGAAGTAGAGGTGACTCTGGCCCTTCTTGTACACAGCCTCTGTGTTGATGCTCCACTCAAGTCTGTCATCCAGGTGTTGCCCCAGGTACTTGCACCACATTCTCATCCTCACCATCAATAGTAACAGGGAGCAGTGCTGGCTTAGTCTTCCTAAGGTCCATCATCATCTTCTTTGTCTTACTGATATGAGCTGCAGATGATTCAGCTTGCACCATTCGGCAAAGTCCTCCACCAGGGGGCCCTGTATTCATCCTCCTGTCCCACCTCTGCCACTTCCTCTTTCACATCCCTATTTAGAAGACATTCGTAGTTTCAGAATCAAATTGGAATCAGGTTTATTATCATTGGTATATCTCGTGGAATCTATTATTTTGCAGCAAAAGTACTAAATGACAATAAAAGTATATATAGAAAAGAAAATTAAATTAAGTAAGTAGTGCAAAAAGAGAGGAAAAGTAGTGAGGTAGTGTTCATAGGTTCATTAGCCATTCATAAATCTGATGGTAGAGGGGAAGAATCTGTTCCTAAATCATTGGTGTGTGTCTTTAAGCTCCTGTACCTCCTCCTTGATGGTAGCAATGAGAAGTGGAGCATGTCCTAAGTGATGAAGGTCCTTAAAGAAGGATGCCACCTTTTGTGGTATCACCTTTTGAAGTCTTCCTCGATGATAGGGAGGCTAGTGCCCATGATGGAATATGTTCTTTACAATTTTCTGCCACTTTTTTTCTGATCCTGTGCAGTGGCCTCTCCAAACTAGACAGTGATGCAACCAGTTGGAATGCTCTCTTTCTACATTATTCTTGGTTGGTGCGACTGTAATGAAACCCAATTTCCCTCGGGATCAATAAAGTACGTCTATCTGTCAGTATAGAAATCTGTAGAAATTTCTGAGCCAATTTGGTGATGTATCAATTCTCCTCAAACTTCTAATGAAATACAGCCACTGCCTTTGCCTTCTTTATAATTGCATTGTTATGTTGGGCCCCGGATACATATAGATCTCAGAGACATTGACATCCAGAAGCTTGAAACTGCTCACACTTTTCACTTCTGATCCCTTAACTTTCCCTTCCAGAAGTCCACAATCTATTCTTTGGTCTTCAGAGCAAGATTGTTGCTGTGACTTCATCAACCAGCTGATCTATCTGGCTTCACATAGTTCTTTACACATTGGTATAAAATAAAAGTGCATAGAATTTGAATTACCATTTTGTGTCAACAAAAACATCAATAAGCGCAAACTCAATCAGATACTCCATCACCAGAGCACACCACAGCCCGCTTTGGAACTCAAGCCCAGAGATGAGGTGCAAAGAATTCCTCTTGACCTTGAAGATCGTGAGGCATGAGTCAGTACCCAGAAGCCCTCCAAAAGCTGAACTACTAGGGCACATAAGGGAGTGTTTCCAATACCTAATGCAAGGATAAAGTTGTCTATGACACTGTGAGTGAATTTTGTGAACGTGGATATCACCGGTAAAGCCAGCATTTACCAACCAGTGAGACATCTCCTGGAGTAATGCATGCAATCTGCCTGTACTTGCCATAGTGAGAGGGCCGAAACAGATATTCCTGAGATGGCAGGTCTATCATACAAGAAGAGATTGAGTGCACTTCAAGGGATGTTCTCTGGAGTCTCGAAGAATGGAAGCTGACCACAATGAGACATGTAAAGTAACGTTAGAAAGCTACGTAAGAGTATGAGAAGAAGGAGCAGGGATAGGCCACCTGGCCTGTTGAGCCTGTCCGGCACTCAGTAAGATCATGACACCATCTCCACCTACCTGCCTTTTCCCCATAACCTTTAATTCCTCTATGATGCAAGAATTCTGCTACTGTGCAAAATACCGGGGGAAGATGTTTCTCCTTAAGGTCTAGGACAAGCATCAGAGTTTTAAAATAAAGGGTAGGCCAAATAGAACTGAAATGGAGTGAAATGTCTTCACTCCGAGAGTGGGGGCTTGTGGAACACTCTAACTCGTGGCGTACTCCGTCATTGCACTCAAAACAGGAAGTTGCTGGATTTCCAGATACAAGAGGAAGCAAGAGATTTGAGGATGTGGAAGGAAAGTTATTTTTGCAGTAGATCAGGCATGATATTTTGTAAGGTCACTTGGCTTTTTTCTGCTCTGAATGTCTAAGATTGGGTTTTTATGTACATGGAAAACGTGATTAAAAAATCTACCATGCTCTACAGCATTTTATTTCATGTTAATGGCCAAGTGTTCATACAACATACCCAGCATCTCCAGCATATTGCAGGACACTTGACTGAAAATCCTCCCACCAGCAATGTTGCATTCCAGTGACCGCCTGAAGGTGGGTGCAAAGGTGCAGTAGGTTCATGTCAAACTAGAAGGTGAGACCATTGCATGGGCATAAATAGACCTTATTCCAGATCACTGCCCTGAGTGTTCTGAGTTGGAACATAGGATATAGAACACAACAGCACAGCACAGGCCCTTTGGCCCATAATGTTGGACCGATCTTTCAGCTATTCAAATATCAAACTAACCCTTACCTCCATTTTTCTATCTAAGATATAGGGACAATTAAATGTCCCTAATATATCTGCCTCTACCGCCACACCTAGCAGGGTGTTCCACACACCCAACATTTTGTATGTAAAAGATTTACTTTTGACATCCCCCCTATACTTTCCTCCAATCACCTTAAAATTATGCTCCCTCATAGTAGTCATTTCTGCCCTGTGAAAAAGTCTCTGGCTCAGTCTATGCCTCTTATCATCTTGTACCACTCTATCAAGTTACCTCTCATCCTCTTTTGCTCCAAAGAGAAAAGCCCTCGCCCTAGCTTGCTCAACCTGTCCTCATAAGGCATGCTCTCCACTCTGGCAGCATCCTGATAAATTAACTGTGCACCCTCTAAGTCTTCCACATCCTTCTTATAATGACCAGAACTGAACACAATATTCCAAGTGTGGTCTAACTAAGGTTTTATAGAGCTACATTACCTCACAGTTCCTAATCTCAACACCAATCCGAATGAAGGTCAACACACCACATGCCTTATCAACTTACATGGCAACTCTGAGAGATCTACAGACACGGACCCCAAGGTCCCTCTGATCTTCAACACTGCTAATAACCATGCCACTAACCCTGTATCTGCCTTCAAATTTGTCCTTCCCAAGTGAATTACCTTATAATTTTCTGGGTTGAATTCTATCTGCCATTTCTCAGTCCAACTCATATCCAATCAATGTTACCCCTGACAATCTTCAACACTATCCACAACACCACCAGAGATCATAGGCACCAACCTTCTAAAATTAACAAGGAAGGTGAGATGCCTGCTTCACTTTCATTTAAATCTGGTAAAGGTCATGGCTGTAGGAACTGGAGTTATCATTAAGTTCCAAGAAGTAAAATTAATTGTTACAACATGCCAAAGAAATGTAAGAACCCTTGTCAATAGCTAGAGAAGTCTGTGACCATCTGCTGAATCATCATTGCTCTAGCTCAGATTTCCTTCTTGGACTGACCGGCACCAAGTCAGTTAAGTGGGATTAAACACAGACATTCCAAAGTCGACAACATCCAAACTTCCTCTTCCTTGCTGTTATTTGTCAATTTACTATTGGAAATATTTTATTATTAATCATATCTGAGTTTTACAGTTATTGGTTCCAGGTATGGGCCTCAAATTGTTTAGTCCCCCGGTGATCTATGTTTTGTTTGACAGTTTGTATATTAATCAGCCATATGATAGCAACAGGGGTGAAATCAGAGCCATTTCCCACATCCCTAGCAAAGTCTGCCATGAATTATTTTATTTAGTACTGAATGGGCTCTTCTGACCCAATGAGCCTACAGCCCAGCAACCCACCTACTGAACCCTAGTCCAATCACAAGACAATTTACAGTGACTAATTAACCAACCTGGTACAGCTTTGGACTGTGGAGGAAACCAGAAACCCAGCGAAAACCCACGCTTTTCCACAGGGATTCTGACAGAGGGTGACGAGATTGAACTCCAACACCAACACTCCAACCGCTACACTAGCGCGGCACCCAATTATGACCCGAGAACGTGCCCGTTTAAATTAAAAATTAAACCAAGGATACTTATCTTTACTTTTCTACCTCAACCAATCGTAAAGTATGTAGAATTTATAATTCTGATAAGTTAAGGTCTATGTGTGGTAATGCCATCATTAAAATTAAATTTTCGGCAATGTGATGATGACCGTGATTTTTCTGCAATCTCTGTTCCACGTTTTCCTGTCCAGGGTACACTGAGTGCAAATTAGCACAAACAGTCAATGGCCACTTTATTAGGTACACCTGTGCATGGGGTCATTAATGCAAACATCTAATCAGCCAAGCATGTGGCAGCAACAATGCATAAAACATGCAGACATGGTCAATAAGTTCAGTTGTTGTACAGACCAAACATAAAAATGGGGATGAAATGTGATCTAATCGAGTTTGACTGTGGAATGATTGTTGGTGCCAGATGGGGTGGTTTGAGTATCTCAGAAACTGCTGATCTCCTGGCATTTTCACCCACAACAGACTCTAGAGTTTACAAATAAGGGTCTGAAAAACTAAAAGAAATCTAATGAGTGGCAGTTCTGTGGGCAAAAATGCCTTTTTAAGGTGAGAGGTCAGAGGAGAATGGTCAGACTGGTTCAAACTGACAGAAAAGTGACAGTAACTCAAATAACCACATGTTACAACAGTGGTGTGCAGAAGAACATTTCTGAATGCACGACACATCGAACTTTGAAGTGGATGGGCTACAAGAGCAGAAGGCCATGAACATACACTCAGTGGCCACTTAATTAGGTACAGGAGGTAGCTAATAATGTGGCCGCTGAGTGTATAATCTATTGATATTATTCAGCTAATAAAGATAATTATTTTATAAGTGGACAAGGTATTCATATTTCTATAGTCAATATTTACCTACCTGAATGAAGGTTTATAATCTGGGGAGAAAGTTCATACACTAATTATTAACACTGGATGATCCCATGCCTGTCATGAGCACAAGACCATCTAACTTGCCACAAGGATATTTTACAAACACCTACTCAGAACAGGACAACCTGTTCCATTACTGTGACATTTTAACTTCATGTTGCTTTGAGTCCTTTGGAAGACTATTCTGATTCCAATCTGTGTCAAGTGTGTTAGAATTAAACTGACTTTGAACCATAAAGTTGGTATTTCCTCAGAATTCCTACAACCTGCAGAGAAATAGGAATGCAATTGTCAGCTGGATATTCAAGATCCATGTTGAGGAATAATGTGCTAGCTCGCAGTGACATCTAGCCCCTCACTTACATTACATTTCCATATCCGTTTGTTCCCATGCTGCAGAAATCCCACTCAGAGGATCAGTTGAAGGATCAGAACTGGATCTATCCTAGAGTCCCAGATAATCCTCAACACCAACTCCAGCCTGAGGATCTGCGTGAGAGTCCAATGAACGAGCCGGAGGAAGATCGCGATATGATACATCATGGTTCAGATTTTCCTCAACAGGACCTTCTGCTGAGGATGAAGCAACTAGCTGAAGCTTTAAGCCTTCAGGCACATCGCTTGCCAGTAGTCTTACCTTATGAGCCAATGAATGAGCCAGAGGAGGATCGGGATATGATCCATCATGGGTTCTGATGGCCCTACCGTGCTTTAATAGCCCAAGCTGAAGATCCTGTTCACCTTGGTGACATCTTCACAGAAAGCGATCAGGCAAAACCGTCAGATTGATCTTGTCTAAAACATGAAAAATATGGGTGTAATAATCACAGTTTCTGAATGCTTCAACAATGATCAACAGAGAAATAAATGAACAATTCTTTATTAAATCATTACGTTGTCAACCCAAACTGAAAATATTTTACTTGCAATAGAACTACTCAGAATCAGAATCAGGTTTAAAATCACTGGCATATGCTGTGAAATTTGCTCTGTGACAGAAGTGCACAACAATACATAATAATAAATAGGGAGAATCTCCCTATAAATGTTGTTTAAAAAAGTAGCAAGTTAGAAGAGATCATGGGTTCAAAGTCCATTCAGAAATTGTATAGCAGAGGGGAAGAAGCTGTTCCTGAACCACCGAGTGTGCCTTCGGGCTTCTGTACCTCCTACCTGATGGTAACAGTGAGAAGAGGGCATGCCCTGATGATGGGAGTCCTCAATGATGGATGCGCCTTTCTGAGGCATCACTCTTTGAAGATGTCCTGGGTGCTGGGGAGGCTATTACCCATGATGGAGCTGACTGAATTTACAACCTTCTGCAGTTTATTTTGATCCAGTTCCGTGCCCCGCCTCCCACACCAGACGGTGATGCAGCCAGTTAGAATGCCCTCGATGGTACATCTGTAGAAATCTGGAAGTGTCTTTGGTGACATACCAAATGTCCTCATAGTCTGAATGAAATATAGCTGTACTGATAATGAAATTATTTCTGATTTTGCACAATGCACTCAGATATTATCAACTAGATAGCAATATCAGTCAATGCAGAACATCTTCAACATTTAACTCAATGAAGACAACACCTTGGGCTTGAACCTCAGAGATGCTGAAACCATTGGATCACAGCTAGGCGCATGAATTCCCAGCAGTTTCTGCTTTCATTATAGGATGGGCCCTTTGAGTACAGCCTGTCGCTCAATATGATCAGGTCTGAGGCTCTTCAACAAAGCATTTCAAAGAAGGATTTTACACAGGGTGTGATGGGTGTATGAAACACACTGCCTGGGAGGGTGGTGAAAACATATATATTAATGACTTTGAAGAGATATTTAGATAGGCACATAAATGTGAGGGAAATAGGATATGGGCATGGTGTCGGCAGAGGGTATTAATTCAATTGATGCAACACAATTTTGTGGGCTGAAGGGCCTATTCCTGTGCTGTATTCTTCTATGAGAAGAGGGAAAGGAAGGCGGCCAAGGCTGCAGAGAAGTGAACAATCTGCTGTGACATTCTACGGGTTAAGCAGCATCGGTGGGGGAGAAGGAATTGTCAAACTTCTGTATTCATACCCTGCATTAGCACTGACAAGACAAATTAAAGGAGAAGAGAGAGATGGCAGGTCCAGATACAAACAAAAACACAGATAAACTATCTAAACAACACTAAATGCTGGTAGAACACAGCAGGCTAGGCAGCATCTATAGGCAGAAGCGATGTCGACGTTTTGGGCTGAGACCCTTCGTCAGGACTATCTAAACTATCTAAAGACAGTGGGTTCACTATCAATTACTACAGTCTACAATGCCCCCAGGTAAAAGCTGGGGACTTGTTCCACGAGCTTGTTGCAGCAGTGATGGAGGCCACACACAGAGAGGGTTGGAGTGGGAGTAGAACAGAGAATTAGATTGGAATGGGACTAGAACTCAGGGTCACTCTTATGGGCTGAGTGCAAGTGCTCTTTTCAAAGTGATCACCAAGTTTCAAAGTTCGAAGTAAATTTATTGTCAAAATTCGTATGTGCCACCACATACTGCCTTGAGATTTATTTCCTTGTGAGCATTTGCAGGAAAATGAAGAAATTCAATAGAATTGATGGAAAATCACACATAGACAAAGATTGACAAGCAACCAATGTGCAAAAGGAGAAACATTGTGTAAAAATAGATAGATAGATTAGCAATACAGACAGACAAAAAATACTGACATCATGAGTTGTAGGGAAGTGAAAGTGAGCCTGTAGTTTCAGGTAAGTGAAGTTATCCAGGCCAGTTCAGGAGCCTGGTGGGGGTAATTGTTCCTGAACCTGGTGGCGTTGGACCAATGGTTCTTGTACCTCCTTCCCGATGGCAGCAGCGAGAAGAGAGCATGGCCTGGATGGTGGGGGTCCTTGATGATTGTTGCAATGCTCCATATAGATGTGTTCAATAATGGGGAGGGCTTTCCTGTGATGGACTGGGTTGTATTCAGCAATTTCTGAATACTCCTCCATTCCTGGGTATTGGTATTTCCATACCAGTCAGGATACTCTCCAGAGTGCATCTGTAGAGGTCTGACAAAGATTTAGTTGACTTATTTTTAGCCTGTTGCCAAGTTTGCAGGTGATACGAAGATTGGTGGAGAGGCAGGTAGTTTTGAAGAAATAGGTAGGATGTGGAAGGACTTGGACAGATTAGGAGAATGGGCAAGAGAATGGCAAATTAAATACAATGTTGGAAAATGCATGGTCATGCACTTCAGTAGTAGAAACAAATGTGTAGACTATTTTCTAAATGGGGAGAAAATCCAAAAATCTGAGATGCAGAGGGACTTAGGAGTCCTTGTGCAGGCACCCTAAATGTTGACTGGGCAGGTAGAGTCGGTGGTGAGGAAGGTAAATGCAATGTTAGCATTCATTTCAAGAGGTCTAGAATACAAGAGCAGGAATGTGATGCTGAGGCTTTATAAGGCACTGGTGAGGCCTCACCTTCAGTATTGTGAACAGTTTTGGGCTCCTCATCTAAGAAAAGATGTGCTGGCATTGGAGAGGGTCCACAGGAGGTTCACAAGGATGATTCCAAGAATGAAGGGGGTTATCATACGAGGAACATTTGATGGCTCTGGGTCTGTACTCGCTGAAATTTTGAAGGGTGCTGGGGGATCTCATTGAAACCTTTCGAATGATGAAAGGCACAGACAGAGTAGATGTGGAATGGATGTTTCCCATGGTGGGGGAGTCTAGGACAAGAGGGCACAACCTCAGGAAAGAGGGGTGTCCATTTAAAACAGAGAATTTCTTTAGCCATAAGGTGATGAATCTGTGGAATTTCTTTCGGCAGGCAGCTGAGGAGGCCAAGTCGTTGGGTATATTTATAGCTTGATAGGTTCTTGATTGGACATGGCATCAAAGGTTACAGGGAGAAAGCCAGGGATTGGAGCTGAGGAGGGGAAAAAAAAGATCAGCCATGATTGAATGGTGGAGCAGACTTGATGGGCCAAATGGCCTAATTCTGCTCCTATGTCTTATGGAAATACTGAATCTGCATAGATTATGAACGCAAAGGCCTGTGTCATGCCTTCTTTGTGAATCTGGATTTGCATGAGCACTGAATACAGTTGGGCTGTAGGTCCCGTTTCTGTTCTGTATGGCTCTCTATCTCTACATTGTGTGAGAGGGAGAACAGTACACTGTACTGGGAACCGTACACTGCTGAAGAGCATTGCTAATCTCACATCACACTGGCTGTTCAAACCCTGCAATTAACAATTCTGGATATGAGCAACTTTTTTTAGCATGCATTTCCTCTCTTTTAAAATATTAAAGTGTTAATATTTTACAACAAAGTGGGTGACTGCAACAATTGTCCTGCGATTTAATAACTTGCCCATATTTGCATTTTATACGACATGCTTGGGGTTTGAATTTAATCTAATTTTGATTGAGGGGGCAATCCCCAATGCAGGATGCAGAATCACTGGAGTTCAGTGGATGAAGTTGGCCACTGTCTCCCTGGTCCCAGTCAGTCAGGGTCAAACCCACAGAAGGTTGGGAAATGTTTACCATGGACCAACTCTCTGTGCCGTTTGCTGCCATTCTCTGCAAGCCTTGGCCAATTGTGCATTTGAATGTAATTTTGGATGATCTTTCTAAGCATATTTTGAAATACCTACGCGCATATTTTTTGTTTAATATACATGTGGCATGGTAACATAATGGCGAGCATAATGCTTAACAGCACCAGTGATCTGGGTTCAATTGCTGCTGCAGTCTGTAAGGAGTTGTATATTCCCCCTGGATGAGTTTCCTCCAGGTGCTCTGGAACCTGCCCCCCCCCCCCCGCTGTGCTTCCCCCACATCCTAAGGATGTACAGGTTAGGGTTAGTGAGTTGTGGGCATGCTGGTGCTGGGAGCATGGTGACAGTAGCAGGCTGCCCCCAGCACATCTTCAGAACGTAATGGTCTTTTGACATATTTCACAAAACGTTTTGATGTTTCAAGGCACAAGTGACAAATAAAGATAATCTTCATCATTAAAAAATTAATTCTGTCATACGTTTTAAACGCAAAAGATTTTGCAGATGTTGGAAATCCAGAGCAACACACACAAAATGCTGGAGGAACTCAGCAAGTCAGGCAGTATCTATGGAGAGGAATAAACAGTCGACATTTCAGACTGAGACCCTTCATCGGGACTGTGTTGTACATTTTGCTCTGTTAGGTCCATCTGGGCTCAATACACTGCAGCTCAGAGTAATGTATCCTGCAGAATAATTCTTTGCTGATTCAGATGTGACTGATCTGTACGCTAGCTTTGAAATATTACCTTTCAAATTGCATATCCCTAATCTGGTTGTATGATTTGAAAAGGAAATGCAGAGTGAAATCAATAGGCAGCTGGGTGTCATTCCCAAAACCAAAAGATTAAGACCAGATTGAGTAGATAGCCAACACCCACAACAAGACATTGCTGGTCCTCAAAGACAAGATGAGTGAACAAAGCTGCAATTGATGGTCAGAATCTTGCTGTCCCTGGTCTTAATTACCTCTTCAACAATAATTACCATCTGAAACTCAGCCACATCTCTAACATTTCATTCAAATTCCAATTACTTGTCCACGACTGGGGAGAGCACCATCAATTTGGCTGTCATTTGGAACCTTACAGTTTGGATAAGGGACCCATTTACCTAGTGGTATTTAGCAATAAAAGGTCCACATGTAACCTGGTACCAGCACTGGTTAGTGTGGTGTATGGTGCACTCAGTGGTTTCAGAGGGAGCTCTCCTGATTGCAGACCACTTCAGCTGAACGGCAGGGATGGTGAGCGCGATGAAGAGTCATGCAAAGACTTGGAAAAGGGAAATGTGCTGCGTCATTTTTAACAAAACCTGCTGACAGCGTAGATTTTGACTCTTATGTGTAAGGGTCATGATGCACTATCAATAACTCCAAAATACTGGAAGTAGAGTAAATACTGAAAGGCTTTTATTAGCAGTAAAACAGAGCACGTCCATGCTGGACGACTGTGGGAGGAGCAGAGACACAATCACCTTTATCCAGGGGTCTGTGGGAGGAGCCTCAGGAGCAGTCAGCAGAAGGGCGTGTCCCGACAGATATACACGGTTTACCACAGGTCGTTACGACACGCACCCATCCATGCCAGCCTCCGGGGCTGAGACGCTCTAACTCCCCGGAGTAGGGCTAGCTGGCGCAGTCTCTTTAAAGATTCAGGACAGTCCCATTAATTCACTATCATGTTTCAGGCACCAAGAATTCAGCATTTAAGGAGCACCTGAATTGAGGTTCACTGCTCGATCATTAGCCTACTCGTGATTTCATCTAGTGTTTGTTTTGTGTTCCGAGTCTCGATCCTTGCCTCGGATACTCCGGCATCTGGATCCAAGACATCCTCGTTAAAGACTCTCGTCACAACAGTTCTCGCACATTAAGGTTTACATCTGTGAAGTAAACTTAATAGGAAACTCTTCCTTTTGGACTGCCAAGGTCAAAGAAAATGTCTTATCAGGACACAAATCTGTTACCTGTATTCATTTTCTTGCAGGAAAGCACGGGGAAAATAAAGAAATACAGTAGGAAGTATTTTGTAAAAAACTATAAATGACAAAGACTGACAAGCAACCAATGTGGAAAGACAAATTGAGCAAATAATTTAAAAAATAAATAACCCTGACGTGAGTTGTAAAAAGTCCTTGAAAGTGAGTCAATAGGTTGTGGAACTAGTTGAGGTGAGTAAGGTTATACACGCTGATTCAGGAGCCTGATGGTTGAGCGGTAATAACTGTTCCTGAACCTGGTGATGTGGGTCCTGAGGCTCCTGCCCAGGTAGAGTAGCAAGGAGAGAGCGTGACCCGGATGGTGGGAGTACTCCACTACTGCTGCAAAAAACCAAATCAAATATCACTCCACTATTTGGGTACTGAGACCAGAACGTGTGATGTAACAGAGTGGATAGCTGCAAATCTCCCAGCAGCAGAGTTCACTCACGTGCTCCAAGTAATCACATCCCTTCTTCCACAGATGCTGCCTGGCCTGCTAATTTCTGCCAACACTTTGTATGTACTGCATTTTATCCAACACTCAGCCTGGTTTACCACTCCAAATACCCCTCTTTGGTTTACCCTGCCACATACCTCTCCCCAGTTTACCCCTCTATATACCCCTCCCCAGGGAAATTTACCATGGCCAAAGCATCATTGCTGGTAATACGATATCTCAGTGGACACGGAAGATTCTGTAGATGCTGGAAATCCAAGGTAACACACACAAAATGCTGGAGTAACTCAGTAGGTCAGGCAGCACCTATTCAGGGGAATAAATCCTGATGAAGGACATCAACTGTTTATTCCTCTCCATAGATGCTGCCTGAACTGCTGGGTTCCTCCAGCATTTTGAATGATGTTTCAATATATGTTTTTACGTTTTAAGAATTCTGTTTGTCCTCCATAAGTTGTATAATTCTGAGTTGCCTGAGACTAGATGAAGACATCTATTATTTTACATTTTTGACAGTGAGTTAAGTCATTAAATCATACACAGTTGTTGCAGTTTATATTCCTAGCACATCCACACTCTATTGAGGTAGAGAATTCTGGAAGATGAATGACACTTTGAATGTAGAAATTTCTCCTCATCTCATTTCCAAATAGATGACCACTAGGCCTGCAAGAAAGTCCTCTAGCTCCAGCCACACAAACCAGAAGAACCTCACTGCATCTACCTTCATTGACAAAGAAATGGTAGATGAACTTAATGGGTACTTTGCATCTGTCTTCACTGTGGAAGACACTAGCAGTGTGCCAGAGGTTCGTAAGCAGGAGTAAGTGCCATTACTATTACAGAGGAAAAAGTGCTAAGCAAACTCAAAGATATTAAGGTGGATAAGTCAAGTGGACCAGATGGACTACATGCCAGAGTCCTGAGAGTGGTTGCTGAAGAGATAATGGATGCATTTGTCATGAACCTTCAAGAATCACTTGATTCTGGCATGGTTCCAGAGGACTGGAGGAATGCAAATGTCTCTCTGCTTTTTAAGAAGGAAGGCAAAAGATAGGAAATTATAGGCCAGCTAACTTAACCTGAGTGGTTGGGAAAGTCCAGAGGACTTTCACAAGAATGATCCCAGGCAGAGTACAGAGCACAGGACATAGAACAGTACAGCATAGGAACAGGCCCTTCAGCCCACATTGTTGTGCCAAACCAATTAAATTAAAATCCAGCGTTTCTTGAATCACTGTCATAACACTTCTAGTTCTCAGCAAATCTTCCTTATTTATAAGACTTTTAAAATATCACCAGAAATCCTTTTCTTTTTGAAGTGTCAAGGTGAATTATATTTTAAACAAATGTCTTTGATACATTTCATTCACAACCTAGTGATTTACTCACTGCTACAGATTGGATAACTGAGTCCACAAGTTCTCCAAGGACTGAATAACGAGGATTGACATAAAAAATGCTTTTAAAATCTCTGCCATTTCCCGACTCTTGGTTTTACTTCAAACCCACCATCTTCTTTGAAGAACTCACTGTTAAAATAGTTGGGAGATATTAGTGGGAGATTTCAAATTTCTCAACATCATCTGGGCTACCCAGAGTGCAAAAGAACGACATGGAAAAGATTTTATGTGGTATGTCCAATATTGTTTCCTCACACAACATATAAACCTTAAGCCCTTAAGATATAGGACTAGAACTAAGTAATTCATCCCATTGAGTCTGCACAGCCATCCCATCATGGTTGAATTATTATCCTTTGCAATCCCATTCTCCTGCCTTCTTCCCATGAGCTTTGACACCCTGACTAATCAATAACCTCTCAACCTCTGCTTTAAATATACCCAATGAATTGGCTTCCACAGCTGCCTGTGGCAATGAAACTAACAGATTCACCACCCTCTGGCTAAGAAATTCCTCCTCAATTCTGTTCTAAATGGATGTCCTGCTGAGGCTGTGCCCTCTGGTCCCAGACTCCCCACACTACTGGAAACATCCTCTCCATGTCAACTCTACCTTGGCCTTTCAATATTCAGTAGGTTTCAATGACATCCACCCTCATTCTTCTAAACTTCAGTGAATATAGGCCCAGAGTCATCAAACACACCTCAGACATCAACCCTTTTGCTCATCCTTGTAAACTTCCTCTAGTCCCTCTCCAATGCCAGCACATCTTTTTGTAGATAATAGGCCCAAAACTGCTCACAATATTCCAAGTGTGGTCTGACCAATGCCATATTAAGCCTCAGCATTACATCCTTGCTCTTACATTTAAGTCCTCTGGAAATGAATGCTAATATTGTATTGCCTTCCTTACCACCAACTCAACCTGCAAATGAGCTTTTAGGGAATCCTGCACAAGGACTCCCAGGTCCCTCTGAACCTCCGAATTCTGAATTTGTTCCCCTGTTAGAAAATAGTCTCTGCCTTTATTCCTTCTACCAAAGTGCATGACAATACACTTCCCTTCACTGTATTCTATTTGCCACTTCTTTGCCCATTCTCCTAAACTATTCAAATCTTTCTGCACGCTCCCTGCTTCTTGCCACTATCTTTATATCATCCACAAAACTGAGCACAAAGTCATTATTTCTGTCATCCAGATTATTGACATATAACATGAAGAGTAACAGACTCAAAAATGGCCCCTGCGGAACATCACTGGCCATTGGCAGCCAACCAGAAAAAGGCCCACTATTTTCCCACCCAACATATCAATGCAGTTACAAAGAAAACACAACAGCAATTATATTTCATTAGGAATTTCAGGAGGTTTGGTATGTCACCAAAAACACTCAGAAATTTCTGCAGATGTATCATGGAGAACATTCTAAATGGCTGCTTCACCACCGTTATGGGGGAAAGTGGGTGGAGCAGCTTCTCCACAGGATTGAAATCAGCTGCAGAGAGTTGTAAACTTAGTCATCTCCATCATGGGCACCAACCTCAGTAGTACCCAGGACATCTTCAAGGAGTGACGCTTCAAAATGACAGCATCCATTACTAAGGACCCCCATCACCCAGGTCAAGCCTTGTTCTCATTGCTACCATCAGGGAGGAGGTACAGAAGCCTGAAGGCACACACTCAACAATTCACAAAGAATTTCTTCCCCTCTGCCATCCGCTTCTGAATGGGCATTGAACCCATGAACATTACCTCACTACTTTTTATTTCTATTTTTGCATTACTTAATTAATTTAATTATTTATATATATATAGATATATATATATATATATATATATACACACACACACATAGGCTCTCACTGGGCTCATATATAAACTTGGTTTGTTAGTAAGCTCTGCTAACAACCACGGGACCTAGCGGTGAGAAGGTCACCTTTCATAAACAATAGGCAGGGTCGGTATGATTTGGGGTTCAACCAAACAGGAATGTCCTGATGTTCTGATTAATAAAACCTCAATTTGAGTTAATGCTGTGTAAACACTGCCCATACACAATTGTTGGTTGGCAAGAAATAACAGATAGCATACCTCATAAAATTATAAAGAAAATATATTTACAAATTTCAGCTTTATCGCGTAGTTTGTAGGAAAAAAGAAAAGAAAAGACCCATTAGAGTTAACCCAGTCCAAATGTGCACATAAGGTTGGACCACACCTTGGTGTTGTCCTTTTATTTACCCTCTGGACTCACGGTCTGCATGAAAACACACACCACATTCCAAAACGTTGCTCAAAATCCATCTCAAACAAGTCAGCACTCTTTCGGGAATATTGGCCCTTCCTCCTTGGAGCTATTCATCTGCACAAAGCACTCCTTCCCACAGCATCCACAGCTATTTTATATCCTCTCATCCTCTCCACAGCTACCGCCGTAAAGACCCATGCACCACACCATCCATCAAAATCTCAATCCACCCAGCTCTCTCTGGAACCTTCTCCCAATTCCACCATCCTGATTGGCTGACACAACATTCCTAAGTTGAACATCATAGCCCCTTATCTTTAGCTGAAACCAAACCATTCTCCCACAGAACACAAGGCTTTTAAGGGATTACCTACAGCACAGCAGTAAAAATCTTAACCAGGGCATTTTACACACACACACACACACACACACACACACACACACACACTGTAATTCACAGTTTTTTTCTATTATTATGCATTGCAATGTACCGCTGCTGCAAAGACAATAGATTTCATGACACATGCCAGTGATATTAAACCTGATCCTGATTCTGACTCCTCTCTGATGCTTCTGTAGTTTATTTTACTCAACTATAATACTGATAATCCAACTTTAGCTTCTTCCTCTCAAACTGGGGGCTGAATACTATCATATTAAAGTCACTGTGTCTTATGCGTTTCTTTTCCTTAAGCTCTTTAATCAAATCTGGTTCACTACACAACACCCAATCCAGAATTACCTTTCCCTTAGTGTTCTCAATTACAAGCTGGTCTAAAAGGCCATTTTGTGGGCATTCTACAAATTCCTTCTCCTGGGATCCAACACCAACCTGATTTTCCCAATTTACCTGTACACTGAGATCTCACATGACTATTGTATCATTGCCCTTTTACATGATTTATCCATCTGCTATTTTTATCTGTACTCCACATCCTGGCTACTGTTCAGAAGCCTGTATATAATTCCCATCAGGGACTTATTAATTTTGAACTGGAGCAGGGCCAGCTTTGAGGGCAATAAGCAGAATCTAGCTGGGGTGGACTAGATGACACTATTTAAACACAAAGGAACAGCTGGCAAGTGGGAGGCTTTAAAAAAGGGTTGTATCAAGAATCTAGGGAAGTATGTTCCTGGCAAGGAACCCAGGCTGATGAGAAATATCGAGGTTCTAGTCAGTATAAAGAAGGACATCTACATCACATTTAGGCAGCTGGGTACATACAAATCCCTCAACAAATATGAAAAGTTTAAAACCAAATTTATTGGGGATGTAAGCAGGACAGAAATTATGAGATGAGATGCATTTAGCAGGCAGAGTTAAAGATAATCCCAAGAGATTCTTCAGTTATATTAACAGTAAAAGAGTGAATAAGGAGAGATTAGGTCCTCTGAAAAACCATCAGGGTCTTTGATGTGTGGAGATGCAGGAGATGACCAAGATTCTTAATGTTTATTTCTCCTTTGTAATGAGCTCCTTGGGCCTGTGTGGGGTACCGGAGACCAGTGCTGAGGTTTTTAGAGCACATGAATTGGTTCATTGTTGTTTAACAAAAGTTGTTGATCATTTAGATTTCCTTGTGCTCTTTTCGAATGACTCACTCTTTGTAATGCGGTTTCCAGGTGCCTTCTGTTTAAGCATGTTAGCTTTATTCTGATAGACTCGAGGATTCAGTGTTACTTGTATTATTTAAGCGGATGCCTGATTAGCTCTAATCACAGGGTCTTAGTTTTGAAAATGTTACTTCTCGCAGTGTCACTGGGCTGAGTCACCAGTGTTCATTATGAATAAACTCTTGTAGTCATCGCTATATCAGAGTCTGCCTTTACTCTGCACTTGGGTTCCAATATTGCCAGCACACATTGTGACAACCTTGGTGTTTATTAAGGAGAATATCACGGATGTCAAACAAAGAAATGATGGTAATATGTAGTGAGGGTTTGGAACATGGGCATATTAAGAAGAAGGAGGTATTTCCAGCACATTAAGGTGGGAAAATCCCCAGGGTCTGACCAAGTGTACCCCCAGGCCTTATTTGAGGCCAGGAAAGAAATTGCAGAGGCTTTGTAGAGATATTTGCTTCATCCTTAGTTGTAATAGTATGAGATGAAGAACTGCTGTGTGCTTTTCTTGCAGAAAACATGACTCCAGGTCAACATCCCATACATCATCAACCTACAGGCCATGACAATCAGGGACTTGAGCTGTATTATTACTATTATTGTTGTTGTTGTTGCTATTATTGTATTTTTAGTTTTTCTCAGCTCAAGCTGGTAAAACCTGATGTACGGGCGTAGTCAAGCAAATTCATTTCTCAATTGCTAGCAAGATTCAGACTATTCCAATGCTGTTTAGTATTGTGGCTTTCTGAAGATTTACTTAAATATTGCTGTATAGACCTAACTGTTTAATGGTATTGTGTAGGGACTTTGGGATGATACCAGTTGCAGATACTACTATTAGGACATTTTCACGTTCCATACTCTTACAATTTCCCCTTTTAATTCAGCATATTTCTGGTAGTTTTTGCTTATTGATTTCTGAATTTACTTACTGATTTCTTGAAAAAGGGTCTCAGCCCAAAACATCAACTGTTTATCTATTTCCATAAATGCTGCCAGACCTGCTGAGTTCCTTCAGCATTTTGTATGTGTTCTGTATGTTATGTGTCTTTGGAATAGCTATATCTATTAAGTCAGTTGGTCTTGCTTGTTTATCCTCTAATATTATATGCAGACAATTATTCCAGATTACCCTATCTGAAATAACGGATCAGTCATAATATAATTTGTGGGACTCTAACTCTAAATTTGAACAGGTTTATATTTATAGTAAGGTGTGGTGTCTTTTATGAGTTTATATTTTAAAGCAAGATTTTGGTGAATGATGTTTGCCACCTGATTGTGCCTGTGTAAGTAATCAGATTGAGTTAAACTGCTGCAGGATCCTATAATCTGTTGGATTGTTTCTGGTTTCTCCTGTCATTTCCTGCATTTATCTTCTTGAATTTATTGATCTTTTATTATGTATTTTTGATCATTTTTTGTGTTAACCACCTGGTTCTGTATTGCTACAAGGAACCCTTCTGTTTCTGCAATGAGGCGCTCAACACTTCCTTGTCGACATCTGCTCAGATCATGGGGACTTCCACTGGTTAACTTTTACTTCTACAGTAAAAATGTCTTCTTTTTTCTGGGTTGTGCTCTCATTCAAGTTTAGAGGTGAGTACATTTTATCAGAATTGCATATGCCTGCATGGAGTGCTGAATCCTGTTTTTGTCAATGAAAATATATCTTTAGAAGTTTTATCTGACTTATGTAAATATCTTATGCCTGTTGTTCCTCTTCCTCCTTCTGACCTAGGAAGTGTTAATCTAAGTGTGTTAATCATGGCATGCACCCCAAATAGTCTCTGACAACCATGTCCAACTCCTGGCCTTCTCTTGTGGTTTAGCCTCTAAGACCGGCAGAACTGTTTCTACTGTCAGGAGAAAGGGTGAAGGTGGGTCCTGGTGCCTTAAAACCAGTGCTTTGGGTAGATGGAGCTCATCAGCCTGGGAAGACAGTCCAACTAAGAGAGGGAAAACTCTGCTTTCAAACCTCCGCTGCCTTGCGGCCGTACCCACTCATGGGAAAGGCTTCGGGAGTAAACCCTGAGGACAAATCTGGAGCTGGAGTCCCTAAGGCAGTCCGACATTGCCTTCAACCTCGTTCTGGCAACTCCTGCGACATCACTGGTGCCAAGCTGTATCGGCCCTTAGACAACATCGGTGGCGTGGAGAGGGCAGACTTGCTGCATGGGCAACTACTAGTCTCCCATACAACGCCTTCCAGGTGCAGATCCATGGTCTCGCGAGACTAACGGATGCCACCATGCAGGTTAATCAAAACTGTACAGAGCGGAGTGCTTAAATGGGGCCTGACCAAGATTCAATACTGCTTTGATAATTGATAATTATTGATAATTAATTAGTAATTCATTTATTTCTGTGTATGTGCATGGTCAACAACCATGACAAGATGCTGTTCATCGACTATAGCTCAGTGTTTAATACCATCATTCCCACAATCATGATCGATAAGCTCCAGAACCTGGGCCTCTGTACCTCCCTCTGCAATTGGATCTTCAACTTCCTACAATCTGTGCTGATTGGTAATAGTATCTCCTCCTCGCTGATGATTAACACTGGTGCACCTTGGGTGTGTGCTTAGCCCACCGCTCTACTCACTCTGTACCCATGACTGTATAGCTAAGTATAGCTCAAATGCTATTTATACTGTAAATTTGCTGATGATACAACATTGTTGGCAGAATCTCAGATGTGGATGAGAGGACATACAGGAGTGAGATATGCCAGCTATTTGAGTGGTGTCACAGCAACAACCTTGCACTCAACGTCAGCAAGACCAAAAAGCTGATTGTGGACTTCAGAAGGGGTAAGACGAGGGAACATGAACCAACTCTCAGTGAGGGATCAGAAGTGGAGCGAGTGAGCAATTTCAAATTCCTAGGTGTCAAAATCTCTAACCTGATCCCAACATATTGGTGCAGCTATAATGAAGGCAAGACAGAGGATATATTTCATTGAGAGCTTGAGGAGATTTGATTTGTCACCTAAAACACAGAAAAACTTCTACAGATGCCCGTGGAGAGTGTTCTGACAGGCTGCATCACCGTCTGGTGGGGAGACGGGCTACTGCACAGGATCGAAAAAAGCTGCAAAAAGGTGTAAAATTAGTCAGCTGCATCTTGGTACTAGCCTCCATAATATCCAAGATATCTACAAGGAGCAGTGCTTCAGAAAAGCGGCATCCATTATTAAGGACCTCCAGCACCCAGTGCATACCCTTTTCTCACTGTTACCATCAGGTAGGAGATACAGAAGCCTGAAGGCACACACTCAGTGATTCAGGAACAGCTTCTTCCCCTCTTCCATCCAATTCCTATATGGACATCGACCTCACTTTTTTATTATTTCTGGTTTTGAACTGCTGCCGCTAAGTTAATAAATTTCATGACAGATGCCAGTGATATTAAACCTGATTCTGATTCTGATTCTGGTTGGGAGGAGGAATGGGGCTTGTTTTGTTGTTGTTGCTTTGTCACTTGTTCTGTTCTGTGTTTGGTTGGCATGCTATGCTGGCGCCGGAATGTGTGGCAACACTCAGGTACATGTGACTTATAAACTTGAATTGTGTCACATGTACTGAGGTACAGTGAAAAACTTCTGTTAGTCCAAACAGGTCATTTTACAAATGTATACATCACAGACGTACAAAAGGAAAGCAGAATGTGTTACAGTTGCAGAGAAAGTGCAGAGCAGGCAGACAAGTAAATTGCAAGGGCCACATTGGGGTAGATTGAGAGGTCAGGAGTGACTCTTTGTCATATCAGATTCATATTACAACAGGGTAGATGCTGCCTGGAGCACAGTGGTACATGTTCATAAGCTTTTGTGTCTTCTCCTCAGGGGCAGGGGATTCGGGTTCATTTATCAGGCGTACATGGAAACACACAGTGAAATGTGATAACAACCAACACATCTAAGGATGTGCAGGGGAAGCCCAGAAGGGTCACCACACAATCTGGTGCCAACATAGCATGTCCACAATGTGGAGACAAGAGAGGGTGGGAGAGGTCCTTGGTTATGTTGACTACTTTCCTGAGGCAGTGGGAAGTGTCAGTTAGGGTCCATAGTGAAGGGAAGACTACAGATATTGGAATCTGAGGAGCAAAGGAGCTGGAAGAACTCAGTGGGTTAAGCAGCATCTGTGGGAGAGAAAGAATTGTCTATGTTGGGGGTTGAACCCTGCTTCAGGACTGAAAGTGGAGAGGTGAGATGGCCAATATAAGGTTATCTCACCTCTCCATTCCCCTTCTCTTTGTGATTCCAATTCACAGCTTCGATGAAAACCAGAAGATGAAATGCAATTGGAATCCCAGCAACACTTTGAGGGAACAGTAGCCCGAAAATTGAAAACTGAACATTGGGAATACCAGTTCATAGCCAAGATTTCTACAAATACTTCTGTGGTAAAAATCTCCATAAATCTCTGAAGCTGATTTTGGAGACACAAGAAGATTCTTAGTGTATGAATGATAGAAAAATGGAAGGCTTTGTGGGGGGAAGGGCTAGATTGATCATGGAGTAGGTTAATGGTTGGCACAATGTTGTGGGCCATAGGGATATACTGCGCTGTGATGTTTTATGTTCCCATCCATCAGTGGAGCTGCTTAGATTAGATTATAAGGCCCACTCTGGAAGGAGGCCACCAGTGGAAAGTTTTTCAATAAATCTGCACAAGTGATGAAATTATAATAAACCCAGTGTAAAACCGAACAGCTTGTTCTGTAAGGAGTCTCTGTTTATCATCCCTGTGGGTTTTGGCCACTTTCTTCCCACAGTCCAAAGACTCACCAGGTAGCTTAAAGGTCATTGTAAATTGTCCTGTGATTAGGTTAGGGTTAAATCGGGATTGTTGTGCCGCTGGGCGGTGTGTCTTGAAGAGCTGGAATGGCCCGTCACTCGTTGCTTTGCTAAATAAATAAAATAATGAATAACTTACATTTGAAGTATCTTCACTTCACAACTTTATCTGCTGAGCTTGTAAGTAATTGGAGGTGGGAATGAAAATTTCCTGAGTTGCAGTAAAGAAATGCAGTGGAGCTCTATCTTTAGTCCCATCAATGTTCGTCATTCCTACTTCCAAATTATTTACTCTGCATCACTAACTGAGAAAACTAAGGATAGAGAACAACTCACTTCCACAGCATTCAGCTCAGGGCCTATGCTCATGGGAAAGAAAGAGTTAACATATGAGGAGAGTTTGATGGCTCCACGCCTGTTCTCACATGAGCTTAGAAGCATGGGGATGGGGGAATCCTCACTGAAACCTATCAAATATTGAAAGCGCTAGATAAGAGTGGATGTCTTTCTTACAGTGGGAGAGTCTAGGTCCAGAGGGCACAGCATCAGAATAGAACAGGGTTCCCAACTCAGGTTCACAGATCCCTTGCTTAATCATATTGGTCCATGGCATAAAAAAGATTGGAACTCCTGGAACAGAGGTGAGGAGGAATTTCTTTAGCCAGAGGGTGATGAATCTGTGGAATTCATTGCCACAGGCAGCTGTGGAGCCCAGTAAAAAATCTCCTTAATAACCAGCTGCCAACAGCCCCCACACATAAGACAAGTGAAGATCCTATCAGAAGAGCTGCAGAGATCCAACAGCACAGTGCTCAGAGTACAGAGCAGTGACGTGTGAATCACTCCACTTCCTCCTGATAACCAGGTCCTGCTGCTTTGCAATCGCTTCCTGCATTATAAACGGGTTTAGTTCATTACTAGCATAGAGGTCAACACAGTACTTTGCAATGTCTGCTTTCAGGGTTCAATTCCCACCACTGTCTGTAAGGAGTTTGTATATTCTCCAATGACCATGTGGATTTCCTCTGGTTGCTCCGGTTTTCTCTCACATTCCAAAGATGTACAGGTTAAGGTTTGTAAATTGTGGACATGCTATGTTGGTGCTGGGCGCATGGTGACATTTGCCGAGTGCCTCCAGCACATCCTCAGGCTGATCGTTGATTCAAGCACTGTGTTTCACTGTAGATTTTAATGTTTCAATGTACAAGTGACAAATAAACCCAATCTTTCTTTCTTTTCTACTTGGCAAAGGTACGCTTGGTCTATGAACAATTAAGTTTAACTTTGTTGTGTCCAAGGACTTCAAAATCTGCCTGCTTTCCAAAATCCCATTACAACCTCACAACTGTAGGCGAGCCACAGCAGGGATCTCAGACCCACACCTCCAGCCAAGCATTTCCATTGCCTGCCAGAAAGCTGAAGACACTGAGGTAGCTGATCTGCCTGGAGTGGGAGGAGAAAGCCCCTGGGAAGAGTCAAACTTGGAACAAACCCAGTCTAAATCTGCAGTTACAAATCACCAGCACACGAATCTACTTCACAGTCAAATGGGAATGAGTATCACATTTGAAAGACCATAGGACCATAAGATAGAGGAACAGAATTAGGTCATTTGCCCCATCAAGTCTGCTCTGCCATTTCATCATGGCTGATCCAATTTCCTCTCAGCCCCAATCTCTGCCTTCTCCCTATATCCCTTCTTGCCCTGACCAATCAAGAATCTAGCAACCTCTGCCTTAAATATACATAATGACTTGGCCTCCACCGCTGCCTATGGGAAAGAATCCCACAGATTCACCACCCTAGGGCTAAAGAAATTGCTCCTCAGCTCCATTCTAAAGGAATGTCCCTCTATTCTGAGGCTGTGTCCTCTGGTTAGATTCTCCTACCATAAGAAACATCCTCTCCACATCTACTCAATCAAGGCCTTTCACCATTCGATGAGGTCACCCTAATTCTTCTGAATTCAGGCCCAGAGCTATCAGACACTCTTCATATGACAAGCTATTCAATCCTTGAATCATTTTCATGAACCTTCTTTGAACCCTCTCCAGTTTCAGCACATCCTTTCCAAGGTAAGAGATCCAAACATGCTCACAGTATTCCATCACCAGTACTTTATAAAGTTTCAATATTACAGCCTTGAAAGCTAAAAGGCTTGTTGAAACAACAAAGTTTTCTTAACAGAAAGATAAAAATGTAATTAATACATAAATGAATACAAATCCCTCAACGTAAGTGGATAAAGTGACAGAGACATCACTGGCATACGTTGTGGAATTTGTTGTTTTGCAGCAGCAGTACAGGGCAATAAATAATAATAACTATTATAAATTACAATAAATATATGTAAGAAAAAGAAAATCAAATGTAATTAGTAGTCAAAAAGAGAGGGAAAATCATGGGTTCATTGTCCACTCAGATATTTGATGGTGGAGGGAAGCAGCTGTTCCTGAAACATTGAGTGTGTGTCTTCAGGCTCCTGTACCTCCTCCTTGATGGTAGCAATGAAAAGAGGGCATGTCCTGGGTGATGGGTGCATTGAAACATTGTGTGACATGCTTGTCTTCAACAGTTGGGGCACTGAGTATAAGCTGCGGGAAGTCATGTTGCAGCTGTACCAACCCTTGGCTGACCACATTTGGAGTACCCTGGGCAGATCTGCTCACAATACTAAAGGAAGGTTGGGGTGGGAATTTGGAGAGGGTGCAGAACAGATGCACCGGATACCTGGATGGAGTGCATTAACTAAGGGAGGTTTGACAAACGTGATTGTAATCTCTTGTGCATTGTAAGGTGAGGGGGTGACCTGATAAGGGCATTTAAAATTATCAGAGTCATGGATAAGAGTGTACCCCAGGGTGGAAGTGTCAGTTACCACAGGGCCCAGTTTGAAGGTGACAGAGGATAAGAGACTTATGTGGCATGTAGTTTTACACAGATTTCTACCATCGGAGGTGGTAGAAACAGCTGCAAAAGCAATGTTTAAGCACAAAAGATTCTGCAGATGCTGACAATCCAGAGCAACACACACAAAATGCTGGAGAAACTTGGCAGGTCAGTCAGCATCTATGAGAATTAATAATCTGTCAATGTTTCAGGCCAAGACCCCTCATCAGGTTTTAGGAAGTATTTAGACATGAAGAGACAGGACCAGAGGAATATGGACCATGTGAAGGCAGATGGGAACAGTTTTGGTTGGCATCATGGTGTTCCTGTGCTGTACTGTTCACTGTTTGGAGTACTGCACAAGAGTTAACACACGCAAAGTGCTGGAGGAACTCAGCAGATCAGGCAGCATCTATGGAAATTAATAAATAGTTGATGTTTTGGGCTGAGACCCTTCTTCAGGACTGGAAAGGAAGCAGGAAGACACCTGAACAGTTTGAAATTTTTCTACCCACCTGTTCTCTTCTGGGGTTACATTTCTAAATTAGAAAAATTATTTGCACCTTCATCTCCTACGATGATTTAAAACTAAAGAATTATTATTCTTGGGATTGCATTATTGTTGTTAATATGAAAACCAATCAGCAACATAGGGTGCTGAATGACCTAATGAGGATACAATAGTAATGTTGTTAGAAGGACATTGTGCATTGAGCAGCAACTTGCTTGGATAAAAAGTGCCACAGGATCATTAATTTCTACTTGATAAAAAAAGGACTTAAGATTATCTTCACTCTGCCCACTGCAAAGGGCAGGAGCTCCTGGTGGCTATCCGTTATCATTTCACTTACCATTCCTATTTTGACATGCCACAACGCATTGAAGCAGCATGAGGCCATTCAGTCCATCGAGTCTACTCCAACCTTCCATCATGGCCGAACCTGCATCCCACTCAAACCCATACACCTGCCCTCTCACCATATCCCTTAAGGTCCTGACCTGTCTGGAACCTATCAACTTCCGCTTTAAATATACCCATGGACTTGGCCTCCACGACGTGTGTGACAGAGCATTCCACAGATTCACCACTCTTTGGCTAAAAAAAAATTCCTTTTTACTTCTGTTCTAAAAGGTTGCCCATCAATTTTGAGGCTGTGACCTCTAGTTCTGGATTCCCCCATCAGAGGAAACATCCTCTCCATATCCACCCTATCTGGTCCTTTCAACATTCGGTAGGTTTCAATGAGATCCCCCCCCCCCCATATCCATCTAAATTCCAGTGGGTACAGGTCCAAAGCTGCCAAACGCTCCTCGTATGTTAACCCCTTCATTCCCTGAATCATCCTTATGAGCCTCCTCTGGACTCTTTCCAATGACAACACATCCTTTCTGAGATAAGGGGTCCGAAACTGTTGACAATACTCCAAGTGTGACCTGACTGGTGTTTTATAAAGGCTCAGCATTGTCTCCTTGCTCATATATTCTATTCCCCTTGAAATGAATGCCAACATTGTATTTGCCTTCTTTACCACAGACTCAACCTGTAAATTAACCTTCTGGGAACCTTGTACAAAGATTCCTAAGTCCCTCTGCACCTCTGATGTTTGAACCTTCTCCCCATTTAGGTAATAGTCTGCACTATTATTCATTTTACCAAAACTCATTACCATACATTTCCCACGCTGTATTCCATCTGCCATTTTTTCCCATTCTTCCAATTTGCCTAGGTCCTGCTACAATCACATTGCTTCCTCAGCACTACCTACCCCTCCACCTATCTTCATATCATCTGCAGACTTTGCCACAAAGCCATCAATTCCATTATCTGAATCATTGACAAGCAATGTGAAAAGTCATGGACCCAATACTGACCCATGGGGAACACCACTAGTCACTAGAAGCCAACCAGAAAAGGCCCCTATATTCCCACTCGCTGCCTCCTGCCTGTCATCTATTCCTCTATCCACGCCAGTATCTTTCCTGTAACACCATTGGGTTTTATCTTGTTAAGCAGCCTCACATGAGGCACCTTATCAAATGCCTTCTGAAAATCCAAGTTAATGACATCCACTGTCTCTCCTCTGTCCACCCTGTTTGTTACTTCCTCAAAGAACTCTAACAGATTTGTCAGGCAAGGTTTCCCTTTTCAGAACTTTGACTTATTTTATCATTAGTCTCCAAGTACCCTGAAACCTCATCCTTAATAAAGGACTCCAACACTTTCCCGACCACTGACTGAGGCTAATTGGCCTATCATTTCCTCTCTTTTGTCTTCCTCCCTTCTAAAAGAGTGGAGTGACATTTGCAATTTTCCAGTCCTCTGAGACCGTAAGACCATAAGACACAGGAGTAGAATCAGGCCCACTCAACCCCCTGCTCCTGCCTTCTCGCCATACCCTTCGATGCCCTGACCGATCAGGAAACTATCAACTTCTGCCTTAAGTATGCCCACAGACTTGGCCTCCACCACAATCTGTCACAGAGCATTCCACAGATTCACTAATGGGACCAAGCCAGAATTAAGTGATACTTGGAAGATCATAACCAATGTATCTGTAATCTCTTCAGCAACCTTTTTCAGGACCATGGGATGTAATCCATTTGGTCCAGGTGACTTATCCACCTCAAGACCTTTAGTCTGCTTTGCACATTTTCCTTTGTAATAGCAATGGCACTCACTCCTGCTCCCTGACACTCATGGACTTCTGGCACACAGCTTGAGTCTTCCACAGTGGAAGACTGAAGCAAAGTAATTATAAAGTTCATCTGCCATTTCTTTGTCCCCATCACTACTTCACCAGTATAATTTTCCAGTGATCCAATATCAACTCTCACACCCCTTTCATTCTTTATATAACTGAAAAAATATTTATATCCTGCTTTATATTATTGGCTAGTTTGCCCTCGTATTTCATCTTGTTCCTTCTTATAGCTTTTTTAGTTATCTTTTGTTGGATTTTAAAAGCTTCCCAATCACCCAACTTCCCACTTTGTTATCTTAAATGCCCTTTCCTTGGCTTTTATGCAGTCCTTAACTTCCTTTGTCAGCCACGGTTGCCTACCCCTCCCATTTGAGAATTTTTTCTTCTGTGGGACATATCTATATTGCACCTTGTGAACTATTCCCAGAAACTTCAGTCATCTCTGCTCTGTCGTCATCCCCGCCAGATTCCTCCTCCAATCCACCTAAGCTCCTCTCTCAGGCCTCTGTAATTCCCACTATTCCACTGTGATGTTGATACATGTGAGTTTTGCTTCTCTCTCTCAAATTGCAGTATGAATTCAATCATATTATGATCACTGCCTCCTAAGAGTTCCTTTATGTTAAGATGACTAGTAAAATCTGGATTGTTGCACAACACCCAATCTAAGATGGCCTTTCCTCGAGTAGATTGAAGCACAAGCTACTCTAAAAAGCCATCTCATGGGCATTCAGGAAATTCCCTCTCTTGCGATCCAAAACCAACCTGATTTTCCCAATCCCCTTGCATATTGAAGTCCCCTGTTACTATTGTGACATTATCCTTATTACATGCCCTTTCCAGCTCCCTTTGCAATTTCAACCCCACACCTTGGCTGCTATTTGAAGTCTTATATATGATTCCCTAATGTTTTTTCACTCTTGCACTTTCTTAACTCCAACCACAAAGTTTCAACATTCTCAGATCCTATGTTACCTCTTTCTAAAGATGTAATTCCATTTCTTACCAACAGAGCCACACCACCGCCTATGCCTTCCTGCCTGTCCTTTTAATACAAAGTACCGTTATATCCTTTAATGTTAAGCTCCCAACTATGGTCTTTCAGCCATGACTCATTGATGCCAACAATGTCATATTGACCAATCTGTGACTGTGCCATGAGTTCATCCACCTTATTCCGTATGCTACGTGTATTTAAATACAGCACCTTCAGTCTTACATTCTTCGCCCTTATGAATTTTGCCTCAGTGGTACAACTTGCTCTGACTGTAGTGGTATCCAATCATTGTCTTGTCCTTCCTTACATTCATATTACACACTCTATCATCTACTTGTAAACCTGGTGACTCATCCTCAGCTCTACCATCCTGGTTCCCATCCTCCTGCCATATTAGTTTAAACCACTCCCAAAAGCACTAGCAAACCTGACCACTAGGATATTGGTTTCCCTCAGATTCAAGTGCAACCTGTCCTTTTTGTACAGGTCACACCTGCCCCAGAAGAAGTCCCTGTGATCCAGAAATCTGAATCCCTGCCTCCTGCTCCAATTCTTCAGCCACGCATTTATCATGTCTGTCTGTAAACTCTCCTGCTGTCATTATGAAACCAGACTCATATTCCTGCCTGCTAACTGATGGCCTAAACATCAATTTCTTTAATTTCCAGTAATGCCCCTCCCCCTCCCAAGAGATCCCTTTAATCCCTCTGAATGTCAGATTGATTTGGATAATGTGTTAATCTCAACACACTGATTGAGGAGAGAATGAGCAAATATTATATCAAACATTTCTCTGAATAAATATATCTTTTGGACTTGATGGTTAACTTGAAGAGATGGAGTGAATTGTGGCTTGAGATATCTTGCTTAATCAAGAGCCTGTTGCAGGACTTGCTTTGAGTGAACTGATTTACACAAACTAAGAACACTGCTGAGCATGGTGGACATGCTACGTTGGCACTGCAGTGTGGAGTGGCACATACGGGCTGCCCTTAGCACATCCTAGGTGTGTTGGTTGTTAACGCAAATGATGCATTTCACTGTATGACTGTCTATATGTGATAAGTAAATCTGAATCTGAATTTGACTGAGTCAATGAATCTGCCTCTGACCCTGATATTGACCCTGACTCTGTCCTTGACCCTGAACCTGAACCTGACTCTGGTCCTGACTCCGATTTCTATGTTTTCTCATTATAACAGTGATCATACTGGAAATGAATTATTCACTCTACTACACTCTCTGGGACATCTTGAGACTGTGAAAGGTGCCATATAAATGCATTCCTTGCTTTTTCTCCCTTCACTTTCCATCATGTTTCTGGTTTTGGCTCATGCAAGGGTTAGTTGTTCTGATTTATCACTTAAAGCGATGATTCATCTCTTCAGCTCGGCTAAACTGAAGTTTACCTCTTTCACAGGACATTTACTCCTCCTCCGTTTGTCATAAACAACTGCTGCCAATCCCTAGGGTTAAGTGTCAACAAGCTACCTTCAGAAATAATCACCTGCCGTATACATAATTGAACAAGTCAGGCATATGTTTGCGTGAATGTGGCTTGGCTGCTCTCTTGGGGTCTCTGAAAGAAGTTAATACCCACTATAATTGCGCTGGTTTAAGCTAAAGACCAGGATTTTCAGTGACTTAATACTCCTTCTGTGCAGTTAATAAACAAAATGAAAGATGAAAATACTTCATTTTTTGTAGCAATTCACGTTGTGCATCATTTATCAAACAGCATCCTAACTGTTGCTTTTAAAGCAATCTTCAGATGTCCTCTGTGAAAATAAATAATTTGTCTATGATTGTGCCTCTAGTCACTGATCTTTTTAAGCATCTGTTTATTTTCAGCCAGTTCAGATGATTATAACTCAGCGGTGTGCATTGTGCGTGTTCCAGCTCTCAGTGTAAAGGTCAAGAAGTTCTGTGAATTATACGGCCCAAGCTTTGGCTAATAACTGTCCTTTCTCCAAGACCCAGGCAGCAATTGTACAAAATAACACATGACTGGAATCTGCAACAACGTCTTTGCAATTCATTTCAATAGTGCAGCAGTTTGATAGGGTCTCCATAAGTAAGCCTTCTTTGTACGGCTGGCTTTGAAAAGAAGAAAAAGGATTTCCATTTGTGCTGAGCCTTTGAGGGCCTCGGGATGCCAGGATGTCCCAGAGTATTTGACAGTCAGTTAAGTGCTTTCTTTGGAAGTGTAGTCATTATTGTAATGTAAGAAAAAATAGCAGCCAATTTGTGCACAGCAAGCTCCCGCAAGAGCTGAGTGATAACGAGTAAATAATTCATTAGCTTTAACACCACACCATAGGAGATTCACTTCAAGGGTAACGGAGACTGTTTCTTTCATTAAAGTCACTCACTGCCTCTGGTCACCGAATGTTTCAGGAGTTATCCAAACATTCCTTTAACAAATCTACAAAAGGCTGATCAGCCGGTGCATTATGTACAGTCTATGTCACCATCTACTACCTGGAGATTCATTTTCTTGCAGGCATTTACAGGGAAATAAACAAATACAATCAAATTTACAAAACAACTATAAATAATAAAGACTGACAAACAACAAATGTGCAAAAGAAGACAGGTTATGTAAATAATTAAAGAACAGTAAATAAATAATATTGAGAACGTGAGTTATAGAGTCCTTGAGGAGAATTAGTTCGGTGTTGGGGTGAGTGAAGTTATCCATGACAGTTCAAGAGCCTGATGGTTGACAGATAATAATTGTTCTTGAAGCCGGTGGTGTGGGTCCTAAGGCTCCTGAACCTCCTTGCCAACAACAGTGAGAAGAGAGCCTGTTCTGGGTGGTGGGGTCGTTGAAGGTGGGTGCTGCTTTCTGCACATTTATTTCTACAATCTAAGTGCATGACCATGCATTTTCCAACGTTATATTTCATTTGCCACTTTCTTGCCCATTCTCTTTCTGTATCCTATCTGTTTCCTCAACACTACCTGCCCCTCCACTAATCTTCGTATCATCTGCAAACTTGGCAACAAAGCCATCTATTCCATCACCTAAATCATTTACATACAACATAAAAAGAAGTGGTCCCAACACCGATCCCTGTAGAACACCACTACTCACTGGCAGCCAACCCAAAAAGGATTCTTTTATTTCCACTCACTACCTTCTTCCAATCAGCCGATACTCTAACCATGTTAGTAACTTTTTTGTAATGGGCTCTTAACTTGGTAAGCAGCCTCACGTGTGGCACCTTGTCAAAGGCCTTCTGAAAATCCAGATATACAACACCCACTGCAAACCCTTTATCTATCCTACTTGTATTCTCCTCAAAGAATTCCAACGGGTCCGTCAGGCAGAATTTTCTCTGACTTTGTATTATCTTGTCCTGTGTCACCAAGTACTCCATCACCTCATCCTTAACAATTGACTCCAACATCTTCCCAACCACTGAGGTCAGGCTAACGGGTCTATAATTTCCTTTCTGCCGCCTTCCTCTTTTCTTAAAGAGTGGAGTAACATTTGCAATTTTCCAGTCCTCTGGCAACATGCCAAAGTCCAATGATTTTTGAAAGATCATCATGAATGTCTCCATAATCTCTAACATTACCTCTTTCAGAACCCTAGGGTGCAGTTCCTCTGGTCCGGGTGACTTATGTACCTTTAGGTCTTTCAGCTTTTTAAGCACCTGCACCCACTTCTCTTCCTTCACACACAACATCAGGCATACTGTTAGTGTCTTCCACAGTGAAGACTGATGCAAAATACTCATTTAGTTCATCAGCTATCTACTAGTCCTCCATATAACAATTACAGCACAGAACCAGGCCAGCTCGGCCCTTCTGGTCCATGCTGAACGTTTACTCTCACCTAGTCCCACCGACCTACACTCAGCCCATAACCTTCCATTCCTTTCCTGTCCATATACCTATCCAATTTTTTTATAAATGACAAGATCGAACCTGCCTCTACCACTTCTGCTGGAAGCTCGTCCCACACAGCTACCACTCTCTGAGTAAAGAAGTTCCCCCTCGTGTTACCCCTAAACTTTTGCCCCTTAACTCTCAACTCATGTCCTCTTGTTTGAATCTCCCCTACTCTCAATGGAAAATGCCTATCCATGTCAACTCTATCTATCCCCCCATAATTTTAAATACCTCTATCAAGTCCCCCCTCAACCTTCTATGCTCCAAAGAATAAAGACCTAACTTGTTCAACCTTTCTCTGTAGCTTAGGTGCTGAAACCCAGGTAACATTCTAGTAAATCTCCTCTGTACTCTCTCTATTTTGTTGACATCTTTCCTATAATTCGGTGACCAGAACTGTACACAATACTCCAAATTTGGCCTCACCAATGCCTTGTACAATTTTAACATTACATCCCAACTCTTATACTCAAGCTCTGATTTATAATGGCCAGCATACCAAAAGCTTTCTTCATCACCCTATCCACACGAGATTTCACCTTCAGGGAACTATGCACCATTATTCCTAGATCACTCTGTTCTACTGCATTCCTCAATGCCCTACCATTTGCCATGTATCCCGCCTCATTTTCTGGCAGTCCTATATCCACTCTCATCTCGCTTTTATTTTTAGCATATTTGAAAAAACTTTTACTATCCACTTTGATATTTGACATTACAGGTTTTGCCTGTATCCACTAGTTTTTATAGGAGCTTCTATTCCTAGGCATTGGTGTTTCCATACCAAGCCATGCTCATCCCAATTCATCGGTGCTGACCATGTTATATCTGCCCACATTATAGCCCTAAATTTCCACTTCTTGCCCATCCCAAAGGAACTGCCCAAACACTGTCATTACATCAGTAAGAGATCAGATTCCACTGTTTATGCAACATGAGATTTCTGTGTGGATTTTGCAGACTGTAAATGTTTTTGCTTTTAGCTTCACAGCGCAGAGACGTTCAGTCAGTAGAAGGAACAAATTTGTTCTATTAACTCTTTTGACATTTTTATTAATTTGCCCATTATACACAATTCACACAAACACTGTTCCTTCACTTAGAAGCAGATAAGAGCACACACTGGCACCTTGACTCAATGTATTCCCCTTGGAGGTGTCCCTTCCAACCTGAAGACAGCATCATGCAGAGGCAAAGACCACAAGCTCAACTGTTCTCCCCTGCTGTACATCATGAAACACCATGGTAGATGTTAGTGTTGGTAATGGGCCACAAATTCCTCAGCATCATAAGAGTCATAGAAAAGTACAGCACAGAAAGACCCTTCAGCCCAACTAGTCCTTGCCAAACCATTTAAACTGCCTACTCCCATCAACCTGCACCAGGATTATATCCCTCCATACCCCTACTATCCACATACCTATCAAAATTTCTCTTAAAACGTTGAAATCAAGCTCGCATGCACCACGTGTGCTGGCAGCTCATTCCACACTCTCACAACCCTCTGTGTGAAGAAGTGTCTCCTTATGTTCCTTAACCAACTCCATGATGGTGGTTGGCTAAAAACTTTCATCAAAATACCAGGTTTAGCATCCCAACACTGAACCTCACTGACATGTGCAGTTTAAGCTCCACAAAGCCTCAGGGAATCTGTGATCTCTAACAAGTATTATTGAGAGTGAATTATTTATCTAAAGGGTCCAGGGCCACTCACACTGAATGAGCCTGTCCAAAAAAGCAAAGGAATTTGTTTTGAAAGAACATTTTCCTAAAATGTAATTATTACTCTTTTGACAAGAAGTAGATAAGCAGAACTGACTAAAGCATCACCTCTTATCATTTTCTGCATGCAGGCAATATACAACCCTGAAACTCATTTTCTTGCAGGCATTCTGAGTAAATACAAAGGAACACAACAGAATCAATGAAAGACCACCCACAACCAATGCGCAAAAGACAACAAACTGTGCAAATTTCTGTGCAGATATGACATCAGAGTGCACAGCACAAAGGGCCACAGGCACCAGCTCTTCTGGGATCCAACTCTTTCTGATGAAATGGAAATGCATAATTTCTAAATCTATCACTTCTGAACAGCTGTTAAAATCAGAATTCCTCTGCCTTACAGATCTGTGGCCAGGCGAGCCTCCTCTGAATGCTTTCCTCATTCCTGTGAGTGGTGCACATTCAGTGAGTAAAACATTCCACTGGTTGTTGGGTCCTCTGTATGCAATCCCACAGCGGCTGAGCCATGTACTCCACCTCCAAAATTCAACTCCCATACGATCTGACTTCTCACAGTGAAACTAATTATGTTGAAGCAAATTCCATTTTGTGTTGGCACACAGATATGCTGGTGCGTTTTGGTGGTTCTTAATATACAGCTCTGTGCTTAGTGGGAGTGAGTCATAAGAAGTGTTCCCTTACACCTCAGACACCATTATGGAGTTGTGGACTCAGCGGGAATTGCCTGTAACTACAAGGTAGGTGTCTGTGATCTCCGTTGGGAATCTTGTGATTAGCATCTGCATCTTCAATAGAAGATCAGAGAAACCCCAGAGAGATGAGATCATCTCCAGTTCCTGTGCTGACATTATCATAGGAAATGGAACGAGTTTCACAGAAAGTCATTGATGAAGTATGCAGTGTGAATCCATGAGGCTACTCACAGACCAAAGAGCCTGTGCTGGGCTTGGACAACTGTGTCTGTGGGTGGGTGGGAGTGACCGAGGAACAGGGCTGGTTTTGCTGTGTCATCTTCTAGGTTCTGTGTTGTTCTATCAAGCATTATGGGCATGCTGTGTTGGTGTTGGAATGTGGGCTGTTCCCAGCACCCTTGGGTGTGTTGGTTGTTAACACAAATGACACATTACACTGTGCATTTTGATGTACACCTGATAAGTAAATCTGAGTTGGAATTGGAACCTGAATCTGAGTATGAAGTGCAGTGGGACAGTACAGCAGAGGAAGGGCCCTCATGCTGTTACCAATCTAAGCTCATCCCACCTGCCTGCACATGGTCCCTATCCTTCCATCACACCCCAAGATCCTCTGTGCATCAGTGGTGCCTTGGACCCTTTACACTTACTGTAGACTTTCCCCTTGCAGTGTTGCAGCTCACACACTCCAGCAGTCATTTCTCTGCCTGGATTTCCAGCTGATATCATACCCTGCTCTGGTGAAGCTTGGTGACAACTTGCTGGTAAACAATCACTGCAGCTTCCCTGTAGGAACTGAGCTCTTGAACAGCCTGTACTATCTGGCATTTTTGTGGTGTGAACTGAAGTCTCAGAGGAGCAGGACAGTTGTGCCATGTCCGGACCGGAAAGCGGGGAATGAGTCAATGTGTGGCCACCGCTGGAGTGGACTTGGAGGCAATTCAATGAGGCAGAACTGAAGCGAGGTAGAGTCAAGGTGGAGTCTGGGCCCAAGAGCGAGGAAAGACCTGATGTTTAATCAATTTAAGCACTGAGCCGAATTGGAACAATTATCAGCCAAATCCAGGCTGCAGGGCCTAGGCCTGGGAGTGTATCAAAGCAGCAGGGCCCAGGTCCAAAAGCAAGGAATGACCCAAGGTTTGGGCGGTTTAAGCGCCGGGCTAGATTGAAACGGTCAGGGTGTTGTGGCCGGAGGAAAGAGATGGCCAGTTCAGCTCACTGTTCCTCAAGGTTTATTCATCTCTGTGCTGAGCTGAGGCTGTGACCTGCAACTAATGGACATCAGCTACAGTGATGCCGGGTTTCGTGAACTTCAGCTGTGAATGCTATTTGCTTATTTTTATTGTTCACATGATTTTTTTCTTTTTTTCCCTGCACATTGGGTGTTCGATAGTCTTCTTTCGTTTTAATAGGTTCTTTAAACTTTGAACTTGGCTGTATCCTTTGGCAATCTTCCTCACTAGCCACAGCTCCGCCAATTTTCATGTCATCTTCAATCTTCATTTCAAACACAAGAGATTCTGCAGATGCTGGAAATCCAAAGTAACACACACAAAATGCTGGAGGAATGCCAAGACCCTCAAAAGGTCGACTGTTTACTCTTTTCCATAGATGCTGCCCAGCCTGCTGAGCTCCTCCAGCATTTTGTGTGTGTAGCCTTCAATCTTCACCTACCATCTTATTAATCAGACCACCTAGATTTTGTTCAAATCATTTATGAAATGTTATGAAAAAGATATCCCCAATACTGATCCTTGCAGAACACCATTGGACACCAGTCAGAAAAACATTCCTCCACCCCTACCTTCTTCCTTCTATGGCAAAGCCAATCTTAGACCCGGCTTACCAAGTCATCATTGATCCCATGTGATTAAGTCTTCTAGACCGTCCCATCATCATGGATCTTCACTAAAGTCCATGTAACCAACATTAACTGCCCTACCCTCATCAATCATCTTCATCACTTCCTCAAAAATCTGAATCAAATAGACAATGAAGCCTATCTCTAGTGTTGGAATAAAGTTGGTAACATTGTTAAGGGTTCCAGTGGAGCCTGATCTGACCCTGGCATTAGATTTGTACTCCAAAGCACTCCCAACCACACACTAGCATCAAGGCTACAGAGAATTAAAGCTCAATTAATGAGCCATCAAACATCTAAAACTAGACCCACTTCAGGCTCTGCATAATCTAAAAAAATTGCCTTTGAAAATTGTTTTTTTAGGTCCATTGTCAAGATGAATAGCCAAGGTAAACATCAACACACACACAACAGTTAAAAACTCACAGATCCATTCACCAGTGACATGTCAAAACCAGTTTGCACTAAAATGGGTTTCATATTTTTGTTCTAATTGTGTTTTCTTGTAAAAATCTGTGTATAATTTATCTTTAATTTATGTTTTCCTTGTGAATGCTGGTTATCTGATGCAATGTGACTGTGATTATGCTACAAGTCAGTTTTTCATTCAGGATCTGATTCAGGTTTAATATCACTGACATATGTTGTGAAATTTGTTGTTATGTGGAAGCAGTATTATTATGCAATACATCATAATAAAAAAATATAAATTACAATAGGAAGGATATATTTTAAAGTAAATTAAATAAGTAGTGCAAAAAGAGAGAAGATATACTGAAGTACTGTTCATCGGTTAATTGTCATAAAGTCATAGTAAACTGCAGCACAGAAAACAGGCCCTTTGGCCCATCTGGTCCATGCTGAGCCATATAAACTGCCTTCTCCCTTCGACCTGCTCTTGGATCATAGCCCTCCATACCCCTACCATCCACATACCTACCCAAACTTCTCTTAAACATTGAAATCTAAATTGCATCCACCACTTCCACTGGCAGCTCACTCCTGACCCTCACCACCCTCTGAGTGACGAAGTTTCCCCTCATGTTCCCTTAAACGTTTCACCTTTCACCCTTAACCCATGATCTCTGTTGTAGTCCCACCCAACCTCAGTGAGAAAAGCCTCCTTGTATTTACCTTATCTATACCCCTCAGTGCTGTTCACTCCAGGAAATAAAGTCCTAACCTGTTTAATCTTTCCTTATAACTCAGGTACTCCAGTCTCAGCAACATCCTTGTAGACTTCCTCTGCACTAGTTCAATCAATTTTTCCTGTAGGTAGGCGCTCAGGACTACACACTATACTCCAATTGAGGACTCATAGTTCTCTTATACAACTTCAACATAACATCCCATCTTCTATACTCAATACATTGATCTATGAAGGCCAATGTGCCAAAAGCTTTCTTTACAGCCCTATATTAAAAGCCCTATCAGCGCTTTTAAGAAATTTAAAAGTGGATAAATCTCTGGATCCTGACAGGATATTCCCCAGGACCTTGAGGGAAGTTTGTGTAGAAATAGCAGGAGCTCTGACGGAGATCTTTAAGATGTCATTAGACACGGGGATTGTGCCAGAGGATTGGCGTATTGCTCATGTGGTTCCATTGTTTAAACAGGGTTCTAGAAGTAAGCCTAGCAATTATAGACCTGTCATTTTGACATCAGTGGTGGGTAAATTAATGGAAAGTATTCTTAGAGATAGTATTAATAATTATCTGGATAGACATGATCTGATTAGGAGTAGCCAGCATGGATTTATGTATGGAAGGTCATGTTTGACAAACCTTATTGAATTTTTTGAAGAAGTTACGAGGAATGTTGACGAGGGTGAGATAGTGGATGTAGTCTATATGGACTTCAGCAAAGCCTTTGACAAAGTTCCACATGGAAGGTTAGTTAAGAAGGTTCAGTCGTTAGGTATTAATGCTGGAGTAATAAAATGGATTCAACAGTGGCTAGATGGGAGATGCCAGAGAGTAGTGGTGGATAATTGTTTATCGGGATGGAGGCCGGTGACTAACGGGGTGCCTCAGGGATCTGTTTTGGGTCCAATGTTGTTTGTAATATACATAAATGATCTGGATGATGGGGTGGTAAATTGGATTAGTAAGTATGCCGATGATACTAAGGTAGGAGGTGTTGTGGATAATGAGGTGGGTTTTCAAAGCTTGCAGGGAGATTTATGCCGGTTAGAAGAATGGGCTGAACGTTGGCAGATGGAGTTTAATGCTGAGAAGTGTGAGGTTCTACATTTTGGCAGGAATAATCCAAATAGAACATACAGGGTAAATGGTGGGGCATTGAGGAATGCAGAGGAACAGAGAGATCTAGGAATAACAGTGCATAATTCCCTGAAGGTGGAGTCTCATGTAGATAGGGTGGTGAAGAAGGCTTTTGGAATGCTGGCCTTTATAAATCAAAGCATTGAGTACAGAAGTTGGGATGTAATGCTAAAGTTGTACAAGGCATTGGTAGGGCCAAATTTAGAATATTGTGTGCAGTTCTGGTCACCGAATTATAGGAAAGATATCAATAAATTAGAGAGAGTGCAGGGACGATTTACTAGGATGTTACCTGGGTTTCAGCAATTAAGTTACAGAGAAAGGTTGAACAAGTTAGGTCTCTATTCATTGGAGCGTAGAAGGTTGAGGGGGGATTTGATCAAGGTATTTAAAATTTTGAGAGGGATAGATAGAGTTGACATGAATAGGCTGTTTCCATTGAGAGTAGGGGAGATTCAAACGAGAGGACATGATTTGAGAGTTAGGGGGCAGAAGTTTAAGGGAAACACGAGGGGGTATTTCTTTACTCAGAGAGTGATAGCTGTGTGGAATGAGCTTCCTGTAGAAGTAGTAGAGGCCAGTTCAGTTGTGTCATTTAAGGTAAAATTGGATAGGTATATGGACAGGAAAGGAGTGGAGGGTTATGGGCTGAGTGCAGGTAGGAGGGACTAGGTGAGATTAAGAGTTCGGCACGGACTAGGAGGGCCGAGATGGCCTGTTTCCGTGCTGTGATTGTTATATGGTTGTATATCTATCATACCATTTTCAATGAATTATGGATCTGTATTTTGAGATTCTTTTGTTCTACCACGCTCCTCAGTGCCCTGGTGCTCACTATGTAAGACCTACCCTGTCTGATCCTCCCAAAATGCAACACTTCATCCTTGTCTGCAGTAAATTCCTTCTTCTATTTTCCAGCTTATCCAGATCCTCCTGCAAGCTTTGATGGACTTTCTAGCTGTCTGCTACACTTCCAGACTTTGTGTCATCCTCAAATTTGCTGATCCAGTTAGGTGCATTATCATCCAGATCATTAACGTAGATGACAAACAAAAAACAGACCCAGCACCGGTCCCTGCGGCACTCCACTGGTCACAGGCCTCCAGACTGCTACCACTCTCTGGCTTCTCCCACAAAGCCGATGTCTAATCCAGTTTACTACCTCAACTTGACAGCTGAGCGACTGAACTTTCTTGACCAGCCTTCCATGCAGGATCTTGTCAAGTGCCTTCTGAAGTCCATGTAGACAACATCCACTGCCTACTGTCGATTCAGAAATCTGAACATACAAATTCAACTTGAACTTAGACTTTAACTCGGCGTAACTGGCAACGTATTCTTCACAAATGCAGCATCTGCAGAATTTGATCCTTAGATATTTAAGATTCAAGACAGTTTCATGTCATTTCCTGCACGCAAGTGTAAAAGAGAATAAAATAATTCTTACTCCAGATCTGATACAGCACATTAAAACACAAAAGATGAAGAACATAATAATAATAATAATAATAATAATAATAATAATAAACTCAATAGCTATAAATACATGAAATAGTTTATACACTTTGATTGATTGTGCATAAAGTCACGCTAGGCTGTACATAAGGTGAATGACGGGAAATAGTAATGTAGAGGTGGAGTCAGTGGGTGAAGGTGTTCCTCAGTCTACTTACAATGGACAGAAACTTCCAGAAGTTTTGGGCTGAGTGTGATCCAGCTTGTGGCAATCCCATTGGGAAGTCCATTTGCAGAATCTGGGCAAGGTCTGCAATCTTGCTTCCCTCAGTCAAGGGAAAGTGGTGGAAAGGAGGGTGAGGAACTGGGAAAGGAAGGTGACGAGCTGAGAAAAGAGGGTGAGGAACTGGGAAAGGGAGGGTTCGGAACTGGGAAAGGAGGGTGAGGAACTGGGAAAGGAAGGGTTCGGAATTGGGAAAGGAGGGTGAGGAACTGGGAAAGGAGGGTGAGGAACTGGGAAAGGAGAAAATCAGATTTATTTTCAGTAATGGAGTAGATCAGAAACAAAATTAGAATCAGAAACACTTAATTACCAGTATATGAAACAGACCAGGATTAACTGTGGTACAGTGCCAAGCATAAAACACAGGACAATACCATAACAGACAACACAATAGCAACCAACAATGTACAAGACAATAGTGCACACAGCCACGAGGAATCAACAATTAGCAGAATGGTCACATGAGCAAACTTCAATAATTAAATTTAAATAAATATGAACAGACCCAATAATTATGACAGAACATGGAGAGCAGGAAAGGCCACTTCACGGATGTTGTGCAGAGACAGTCAGGGTATCACACCTGCATGAGGGTTGTTGAGAAGCTGGATAGCTACAGGAAAGGAACTTCGGAGATGACATGTAGTCCTGCTGGTGATGGACTTGTCTCCAGATGGCAATTTGGTGACTGGGTGGGTGGAGTCAGCGGTAATGTTTTCAGCCCTTTTCTTTGCTCTGATGATAAATGTCAGTAGCTGACAGCCAGCGTTTTCCTTCGCTGAGCGGACCACTCACTGCTACCTGGACCTGGAGGGAGAGGAGGCAGCAGGAATTCAAACAGTGACAGAGGTGGTCACAACACTCTCAATGATTGATGAATAGCAACTCAACAGGACACACACTGGCATGTTAAGTTTCCCAAGCTGGTGTAAGAAGAACAATGTCTGCTGGGCTTTCCAGGTGATGAGTGTAATATACTTGTCCCACTTCATGGTGTTCCCCAGGAACTTGAATGACTTGACCACGGACACAGGCTGACCATTCATGGTGTTCCATAGGAACTTGAATGACTTGACCACGGACACAGGCTGACCATTCATGGTGTTCCATAGGAACTTGAATGACTTGACCACGGACACAGGCTGACCATTCATGGTGTTCCATAGGAACTTGAATGACTTGACCACGGACACAGGCTGACCATTCATGGTGTTCCATAGGAACTTGAATGACTTGACCACGTACACAGGCTGACCATTCATGGTCTGGGGGGGTGGGGGTAGGGGGTTGTTACAGAAGTCAATCCTCATTTCCACTGACTTGAAGCTCCCAGTTATTATGAGCACACCAGGCTGCAAAATGGTCTATCTCTCTTTGGTAACAGGTCACATCATGATTAGTGATGGGACCAACTGCAGCTGTGTCATCCATTTCCTTCAGGGTTTTAATGGAGGTGCAGTCATTTGTATAAAGTGAGAACGGGTGGGGTGATAGGACACAGCCCTGGGAGAGCCTGTACTTATAGACATTGGATCATCCCAGCAAAACAAACTGCTTCCTTCAAAATGATAATCCACTGAAAACACTGCTGGATACAGTGCAAACACGAGGAAATCTGCAGATGCTGGAAATTCAAACAACAACACACACAAAATGCTGGTGAAACGCAGCAGGCCAGGCAGCATCTATAGGGAGAAGCACTGTCGATGTTTCGGGCCGAGACCCTTCGTCCTGATGTCCTGACGAAGGGTCTCAGCCTGAAACGTTGACAGCGCAGGATACAGTGGCTGGGTTCGCTTGCTGTGGGGCAACTCGGGACCAAGGCGGATAACATAGTATCTCCAACACAGTGAGACCACTGGGTTAATGCAGTAGTTTGTGGCTACAAACACATTGTGTTTCTTTGTCTGTTGTATAGCAACACCATGAGATGTGCCCAGCAAGCCAGAATATACCAATATACAAATATCTGAAACAACATGAGGACATGCGGAAAGAGCCAGAGCAGGGGCAAACAGACACCACTTTGGTCACCCCATTACTGAAGCACGTGGAAGCTTTGGAAAAGAGTCACACTGTTACTTCAGGCCAGAACCTGATGAAGGGTATCGGACCAAAATGTCGACGGTATAATGAGATGTTGGGTGAACTTGAGTTGTTTTCTCTGGAGCAGTGAAGGCTGAGGAGAGAGCTCATAGAAGTTCATAAGATTATGAGAGGCTTAGATAGAGTAAAAATGTCAGGGTAAAAATGGCAAATACATGTATTTAGAACGTGGTGGGTGCCTGGAACAGGCTGCCAGAGGTGGTGGTTGAGGCAGACACTAAAGTGGAGTTTAGCAGACACATTAACAGGGAGAGAGTGGGGGGATATGGATCATGCAGGAGCAGGAGAGATTTAGTCTGATATGTCATTGTGGTCAGCATGGATATTGTGGGCTGAAGGGCCTGTTCCTGTGCTGTACTGTTCTATGGTCTATGTTCTTAACCTAGGGTCAGAAAATTGATTCTGGAAGGCTGCAGCTCGCTGGATGGAAGATGGGGTGCTGTTCCTCATGGTTTCTTTTGACCTCAGTAGCAGAGGCCACAGACAGAGGTCACAGAAGGTGTTGTATGAAGAATTAATGCAGCAAACAATGGGAATCTCAGGGTTACAGTGACATGACACACCACTGACAGCAAGCTCTGGCTTGATGTGATTATCACTGCACCAGCCTGATGATCAAACAGAGACCGCGCTCCAGACAACCCAAGCTAAATGTGTCAGACAGCTTCCTAACACCAGCCAAGAAAGACAACCGCTCAGGGAGCCATCCACGCTCATCATGTGTGTTATTTTTAGAAAGAAGTCATTACCGAAAAGAGAAACAAAAATCCATTTTATGTTCCTCACTGCTGGGAGAAAATGGTTGGTTTTTAACTCTTTAGACCAAAGACATTGGAGCAGAATGAGACCATTTGTCCCACTGAGTCTGCGCCACCATTCCATCATGGGTGATTTATTATCCCTCTTAACCCCATTCATCTGCCTTCTCCACATAAGTTCCTGACTGGTCAAGAACCTATCAATCTCCACCCAACCATCTGGCCTCCACAGCTGCATGAGGTAACAAATTCCACAGATTCACCATCCTCCGGCTAAAGAATTTCCTCATCTCTGTTTTAAAAGGATGCCCCTCTGTTCTGAGGCTGTGCCCTCTGGTCCTAGACTCACCCACTATAGGAAACATCCTCTCCACATCCACTCTATTTAGTCCTTTCAATATTTCATAGGTTTCAATGAAATCCTATTTCATTCTTTTAAACTCCAGTGAGTGCAAGCCCAGAACAATCAAATGCTCCTCATATGTTAACATTCCCAGGATCATTCTCATGAACCTCCTCTGGATTCTCACCAATCCCAGCACACCTTTTCTTAGATAAGGAGCCCAAAACTGCTCATGATACTCCAAGTGCAGTTTGACCGATGCCTTACAAAGCCTCAGCATTACATCCTTGCTTTTATATTCTAGTAAATGAACACTAACATTGCATTTGCCTTCCTTAGCATTGACTGGCCTTTAGGGAATCCTGTGCGGGTCATTGAGTCATAGAGAAGTACAGCATAGAAACAGGCCCTTCAGCACATCTAATCCATACCAAAACAAGGACACTCAAGTACTTTTGCACCTCTGATTTTTGAATTTTCTCCCCGTTTAGTCCATGCCTTTTTTTTTCCTTTTACCGAATTGCATGACCATACACTTCCCTACACTATAATCCATCTGCCACTTCTTTGCACATTCTCCCAGTCTATCTAAGTCCTTCTGTAGACAACACTACCTGCCCCTCCATCTACTTTCATATCATCTGCAAACTTGGCCACAAAGCCAACGATTTTATCGAAGTATTGGAAACAAGGTTAGTGAACTTGTGGCACAGATCAGTACCAAGGCATATGATTTAGTGGCCATTACAGAAACCTGGTTGCAAGGTGGAGATGACTGGGAATTAAATATCCAAGGGTATCAGGTATTACAGAAAGATAGGCAGGAAGGCAAAGGAGGTGGGGTGTCGCTCTTATTTAAGGATGAGATCAGGGCAATTGTGAGAGATGATATAAGATCTATGGAGCAGAATGTTGAGTCCATCTGGGTAGAGATTAAGAATAGTAAAGGGAAAAAAAATCACTGGTGGGAGTTGTCTATAGGCCACCTAATAAAAATGTTGCAGTGGCAGCGGTGATTAACCAAGAAATAACTGAGGCTTGTAAGAACAGAACGACAGTTGTCATGGGGGATTTTAACTTCCTCATAGATTGGGTGAATCAGATTGGTCAAGAAAGTCTTGAGGAGCACTTAATAGAATGCATCCATGATGGCTTTCTTGAGCAGCATGTTAGTGAACCTACAAAGAAAATCCTATCTTAGATCTAGTCCTGTGCAATGAGACAGGTAAGATTAACAATTTTGTAGTCAGGGATCCTCTTGGAAAGAGTGATCATAGTATGATTGGATTTCACATACTGATGGAGGATGAACTAGTTAGATCTAAAACTAGTGTATTATGTTTGAACAAGGGAGACCACAACAGGATGAGGGAGGAGTTGGCTAATGTGGATTAGGAGCACAGGCTATTTGGTAGGACAGTTGAGGAACAGTGGAATACATTCAAAGAGATTTTTCACAGTGCTCAATAAAAGTATATTCCAGTCAAAAGTAAGGACGATAAGTGAGGGGAGAGCCAGCCTTGGATAACTAAGGAAATAAAATATAGTATCAAATTAAAAGCTCATGTGTACAAAGTCACAAAGAGTAGTGGGAGACTGGAGGATTGGGAAAATGTTAAAAAGCAACAAAGAACAACTAAACAAGAAATAAGGGAAGGGAAGATAGGGTATGAAAGTAAATAAGCACAAAATATAAAAACAGATAGCAAAAGTTTTTATAAACATATAAAGTGGAAGAGGATGGCTAAAGTCAACATAGGTCCCTTGGAAGACGAGAAGGGGAAATTGATATTGGGTGATAAGGAAATGGCTGAGGCATTGAACAACTATTTTGTGTCAGTCTTCATGGTGGAGGACACATCTAATATGCCAAAGAATGATGCTATGGACAAAATGGGAGGCGAGGACCTCGATAAAATCACTGTCACTAAAGAGATAGTGATGAGCAAACTAGAGAGCCTGAAGGTAGATAATACCCTGGTCCTGATGGGATGCATCCCAGGGTGCTGAGGTGATGGTAGAGGTGTTGGTAATCATTTACCAAAATTCTCTAGACTCTGGACAAGTCCCAGCAGTTTGGAAGACAGCAAATGTCACGCCACTTTTTAAAAAAGGATGTAGGCAAAAGATGGGCAACTATAGGCCAGTTAGCTTTGTAGTCAGGAAAATGCTTGAAGCAATCATTAAGGAAGAAATAGCGAAATATTTAGAAAGGAGTGGTTCCATTAGACAGACGCAGCATGGATTCAGAAAGGGCAGGTTCTGTTTGACAAACTTACTGGAGTTATTTGAGGACATAATGAGTACAGTGGATAGAGGGGAACAGGTGAATGTCGCACACTTGGATTTCCAGAAGGCATTTGATAAGGTGCCGCATAAGAGGCTTATAAATAAGATACAGATGCATTAAGTCGGAGGAAGTGTATTGGCATGGATAATGGATTGGTTAACCAATAGAAGGCAGAGAGTTGGTATAAATGGGTGTTTCTCTCGTTGGCAGTCAGTGGTGAGTGGGGTGCCGCAGGGGTCGGTGCTGGGCCTGCAGCTGTTTGCCATTTTCATTGATGATTTGGAAGAGGGGACTGAGTGTAGCATGGCAAAATTTGCTGATGACACTAAACTGAGTGGAAAAGCAAATTGTACAGAGGATGTGGAAAGTCTGCAGAGGAACATAGATAGGTTTAAGTGAGTGGGCCAGGGTCTGGCAGATGGAATACAATGTTGGTAAATGCAAGATCATCCACTTTAGAAGGAATAATAAAAGAACAGATTATTATTTAAATGGTGAGAGGTTGCAGCATGCTGTTGTACAGAGGTACTTGGGAGTGCTTGTGCATGAATCACAAAAAGTTGGCTTGCAAATACAACAGGTTATTAAGAAGGCAAATGGAATGTTGGCCTTCATTGCTACAGGGATTGAATTCAAGAACAGGGAGGTCATGCTGCAACCATACAGGGTACTGGTGAGGCCGCACCTGGAGTACTGTGTGCAGTTCTGGTTTCCTTACTTGAGGAAGGATATACTGGCTTTGGAGGTTGATTCTAGGGATGAAGGGGGTTAGACTATGGGGAGAGATTGAGTTGCCTGGAACTATACTCTTTGGAATTCAGAAGAATGAGAGGGGATCTTATAGAAACATAGACAATTTTGGAAGGGATAGATAAGATAAAAGTAGGAATGTTGTTTCCATTGGTAGGTGAGACTAGAACTAGGGGACATTGCCTCAAGATTCAGGGGAGAAGATTTAGGATGAAGATGAAGAGAAACTGTTTTTCTCAGAGAGTGATAAATCTGTGGAATTCTCTGCCCAGGGAAGCAGTTGAGGCTTCTTCACTAAATTTATTTAAGAAACAATTAGATAGATTTTTACATAGTAAGGGAATTAAGGGTTGTGGGGAAAAGGCAGGTAGATGGAGCTGAGTTTATGGACAGGTCAGCCATGATCTTATTGAATGGCAGGGCAGGCTCAATGGCCTACTCCTGCTCCTATTTCTTATATTCTTTCATCCAAATCATTGACATGCAACTTGAAGAGAAGTGGTCCCAGTGCAGCACACCAGTAGTCACCGATAGCCAACCAGCAAAGGCTCCCTTTATTCGCACTGTTCGCCTCATACCAGTCAGTCAATGCTCCATCCGCGCTAGTAACTTTCCTGTAATACCATGCGCTGTTACCTTGTTAAGCAACCTCAGGTGTGGCATCTTGTCAAAGGCCTTCAAAAAATCTAAGCAAAAAACATCTGCTGTATCTCCTTCATCTATCCTGCCTGATCAGCCTCATCAGAGCACTGAATAATTACACCAGAAGGCACAGGCTCAGAATAGAGGACATCCCTTTAGAACCGAGGTGAGGAGGAGCTTCTTTAGCCAGAGGGTGGTGAATCTGTGAGGAGGCCATATCATTGGGAACATTTAAAGTGGATTTTTACATTGTTTTGATTAGTAAGGGCATGACAGATTACAGGGACAAGGCAGGAGAATGGGGTTGAGTGGGATCTGGGATCAGTCACGATGGAATGGCAGAGCAGACTCGATGAACTGAATGGTCTAATTCTGTTCCTATGTCTTATGATCTAATCATGCTTCCTGTTTGTACCCACCACTATGTATCGGCTGATAGTTCAGTGTCTATCAGCCTCTTTCCTACCTGCTTTGCCATGTTAGTTATGAAGTAAATCAGTCAGGGTCCGCAAAGGAATGTCTTCCAGCTGAGTGAAAACACTGGTGGAAGCTGACTAGGTTACATAAGTAATAGTTATAGACATACATGGCCAATTGACTTCTTCAGGTCTTTAATTTTGAAGATTGTGAGCAGAAGAGGTAATGAATAAATGGATTATATTGCCTCCTACAAGATCTCAGGAGTATGATGATGTAAGTCTACTTCAGTGTGGTATTAGTGTCCTTCCCATCAGGGTAATGTTGTATCAAATCCAAATGAGCAGGAGAACATTAAAACTCTTCCTCTGCTCATCGTGAGAAGCTGCCAATGTTAATATGACTCACAAACAGAATGTCAGCTCTGTGAATCACTGTGTCTGTGGCTGCCCAACTATTTTAATAGAAAGATTTGAGCTGAGGTATTGCACAGATAAATTTACTAGCTGGAACACATGAAACAAGTTCCTGTCCACCAGGACAACACGTTGTGGGATGATCATTGTGTAACAATAGGAACAATTCTTCAGTTGTACGTGCCCCAAATCCACCAACAGTAGGGGTGGGGTGTCCTGAACTCCACTTCTGGCTCCTGAACCAGCATGGATAACTTCACCTGCCTCAACACTGAACTGATTCCACAACCTATGCACTCAATATTTATTATTTATTTGTATTTGCATAATATGCTGTCCTTTGCACAGTGGTTGTTTGTCTGTTTTGTGTGCAAATATCATTGAGTCTGTTGTGTTTCTTGCATGTACTGTGAATGCCCACAAGAAAACAAATCCCAGGGTGGTATATGGCGACATATATGTACCTGAATAATAAAGTTACTTTGAACTTTGACCTTCCAATATTCATTGCCACTAAAGTCAACCAACCCAATCTTCAGAAGCAGCTTACAATGCCCAGGCTCTACTACATTCAAAGACCAAAGATAAAAATTCAAAGCAATTTATTATTCCAGAACATTAAAGTCACCTCACACAACGCTGGGATTGATCTTCTGTGGACATTCACAGTAAGTGAAAGAAACACAGTAGAATCAATGGAAGACTACACCCACAGAATGGACAAACAACCAGTCTGCAAAAGACAAAAAGAAAGAAAAAACAAACAAACAAATAAATACTGTAGGCAAATAGATGAGGGTGGGGCTGAGAGACAACAGGACAGGGTGAAGATGAGGGTGAGGGAGACAGGACAGGGTGAAGGTGAGGGTGAGGGTGAGGGACACAGGACAGGGTGAAGCTGAAGATGAGGGTGAGGGACACAGGACAGGGTGAATTTAAGGGTGAGGGAGATAGGGTGAAGATGAGGGTGAGGGAGACAGGACAGGGTGAAGATGAGGGTGAGGGTGAGGGACACAGGACAGGGTGAAGCTGAAGATGAGGGTGAGGGACACAGGACAGGGTGAATTTAAGGGTGAGGGAGATAGGGTGAAGATGAGGGTGAGGGAGACAGGACAGGGTGAAGATGAGGGTGAGGGACACAGGTTTGAGACACACTGAGGCTGAGGAAAACACAGGCCGGATGTGAGCAAACAGGACACTGGAAGGACTGGGGCACATACTGAGGGAGAGGGCCACACAAAGTGGAATGAGTGAGCAAGGGCACACACTGTGTCTCGGTCACGTTACACACTCCAAGGTGAAAATCCTGAGAGCTGAGTGTTCCTCGGGTGATCAGAATGAGTAGGTATACGGAAACTTGGATCCTCCGTCACCGAACATTCTCCCTTCATCCTGACCTCACACTGACTCCAACTTCATTCTCACCCACTCTCCCCTCTGATCAATGCCCCACCTAAACTGCAAATCGTCAGGAACTAGACAGACACGATTACGGAGAGGTAATCGTTGAGAACACCAGTCTAATGCAGGCGTGATGTGGCTCAGGCAGCATCAGTGGGGAGAAACGGACAGTCCGTGTTTCAGGTCGAAGCGATCCATCTGGTCTGGAGTCCCAGTAGTTACACTCCTGGACAGACGTCACCACAGCAACCTACAGACCACTGTCAAGAAACACATTAAACCATCGGCACCAAACAAACTGGACCATGGAGTAACCCGGCCGAACAGCTAGCATCATTTTCTCACGGGCATACTCAATAAATCCATATTAGAATAATAACCATATCAGAATCAATGAAAGACCACATCAATTGGGCATTCAACCAGTGTGCAAAAGACAACAAACAGTGCAAAATTAAAGAAATAATAATAATAAACAAACAAACAAACAAACAAATAAATAAATAAATAAATAAATAAGCAATGAAGACCATAAGGCCATAAGATATAGCAGTGGAATTGGGCCATTTGGCCCATCGCATCTGCTCCACAGTTCAGTCATGACTGATCCTTTCCCCCCCTCCCCAGCCCCTCTCTAATCACCATTGTATCCACCATTACAACGTGAAAGAATCTTTTAAATATAAACCTTTAAAATGAAGGTAATACAACACCGAAACAATTTCTTTCCTTCCACAGATGCTGCTTGATCTGCTGAGTTCCTCCAGCAAATTGTTTCCAGTATCAGCAACGTATATGTGTCATGCACGATGCAGCTCAAAAAGAACACATTAAGATAAAGGACACTGCAATAATAATAAAAAACACAATAAATATGGGATAGCTTATATACATCAATTGATTGTACATCCATAAAGTGTCACTAAGCTATACTTGAGGTGACTGATGGGAAATACTGAAGTAGTAGTGGAGTTAGTGTGTGGAGGTGCTGATCAGCCTTACTGCTTAGGGGAAGTGACTGTTTTTGAGTCAGGTAGTCCTGGCAAAGATAAGACCATAAAATATAGGAGGAGAAGTAGGTTATTTGGCCCATTGAGTCTTCTCCGCCATTTCAGTAGCAGACACCAACAGAATCAACAAATTCATTTGTAAAGCCAGTGATGTTGTGGGTGTGGAACTGGGCTCTCTGATGGTGGTGTCTGAAAAGAAGATGCTGTCCAAGTTGCATGCCATCTTGGACAATGACTCCCATCCACTCCATAATGCATTGGTTAGGCACAGGAGTACATTCAGCCAGAGACTCGTTCCACCGAGATGTAACACTGTGCGTCATAGGAAGTCATTCCTGCCTGTGGCCATCAAACTTTACAACTCCTCCCTCAGAGTGTCAGACACCCTGAGCCAATAGGTTGGTCCTGGACTTATTTCCACTTGGCATGATTAATTTATTTTAATTTAATTATTTATGGTTTCATATTGCTATATTTCTTCACAATTCTTGGTTGGTGCGGCTGTAACGAAACCCAATTTCCCTCAGGATCAATAAAGTATGTCCGTCTGTCTGTTCATCATGCTGGTCCATTTCCCTCTCAGCCCCAATAGAAATCTACAGCACATTACAGGCCCTTTGGCCCACAAAGTGCCGACCATGTAACCTATTCTAGAAACTGCCTAGAATTCGCCTACTGCATAGCCCTCTATTTTTCTAAGTTCCATGTACCTAGCTAAGAGTCTCTTAAAAGACCCTATTGTATCCGTCTCTACCACCCTCACTGGCAGTGCATTCCATGCACCCATCACTCTCTGTGTGAAAAACTTATCTCTGACATCCCCCTTGTACCTACTTTCAAGCACCTTAAAATTATGCCTCCTTGAGTTTGCCATTTCAGCCCCAGGAAAAAGCCTCTGGCTATCCACACAGTCCATGCCCCTCATCTCCTGCCTTCCCCCAGTATCCTTTCATGCCCTGATCATCAAGAATCTATCAACTTTTGCTTTAATATACCCAATGTTTGGGCCTCCACAGCCATCTGTGGCAATGAATTTCATAGATTTACCACCCTCTGGCTAAAGAAATTCCACCTCATCTCTGTTCTAAGTAGACGTCCCTCTATTCTGAGGCTGCGTCCTCTGTTCTTAGACTCCCCCACCATAGGAACCATCCTCTCCACATCCACTCTATCTAGGTCTTTCAACATTCAGTAGACTTCTTCTCATGCTCCCACTCACTGATTGGGCACAGTCCTACTCTGAAAACTACCGCAAAGCACTGCCTTTTTTAATCTTCATAGCCTCCTGTCTGATGGGAGTTGGACAAACAGTCTATGAGCAGGGTGGGTGGGATCCTTCAAGATGTTACTGGTCCCTTTCCAGCTCCCTCCTGCACACATCGTGGTTACCTACAAGACATTATTGCACTTTACATTAAACTGATCTCAGCAGAATTACACCAAAATTAACTTTTATTTCCTGAAATTTACACTTCTCAAGTACTTTATGTTCACGGTGTCATTCCTGAAAAGTTAATTAATTTCTGATGTTCAGTGAAAATGCCGAAACTCTGGAGAACTGCAGGCTTCATTCTCCCCATTCTCCACCCACCTGCTTTCGTCATCTTTGTCATGTCTCTCAACCCATCGTTCTTCTCTCTCAATCTACCCACACCTTCCTCTGCCTTCAAATATCCCCTAACAGTCTGAAAATCCTTTTAACTGGTTCCCGAGGAACATACGCTAGACGTTATGTGGAAGATGGAAATGATTTGAGTGTTGGTGAAATGGTCCTTCTCAGCCAACCTATTGGTATGTGCCAATCTCTCAATAAATCTATCTGATTAGCATCTATAAAACAAAATGACAGTTGCTACATAATCTGTCTCTGCAGGAAATAAAAAACATCTTTGCCTATATTTCAGCCAAGGACTTTATAGTTTAATAATCACAGTTACTGCAGGAAAGCTTTTAGCTGTGTATATAATCCCATGCTTGCAATTTTATTCTACTGAAGTGTTGCTTGAGTGAATAGAGTTAATAATGGTGACATGTGCCAAGCCCTTCTTGCTGTCGGTATTAATTACAACATGAGGAAAGCTGCTCCTTCCTCATTTATAATGCTGTTTTCTTTGCTAAGATCAGTTGGCGTTAAGACTGCTAAATAGGTTGAGGTGTTGTGTCACAGTTGCTGGTTCACCCAGGTATGTGGTTACTGCTTGTATTCACAGAGTGCCACTTCACCAAAAACAACAAAATACCCAGCTCCTGGGACACACCCTCTTCTCATTACTGCATCAGGGAGGAAGTATTGTTTATTGTCAATACGCAAGTGTAACAGAATGATTATTACTCCGGATTCGATGCAGCATAAAAAACACAATAAACATTCATATTTTAGGAACAGCTTCTTCCTCTATGCTACCAAATTTCTGAACGATCCACGAACCCATGAGCACTACCTCACTATCTTTAAACTCTTTTTGCATTACTTAATTTTATATATATTTCTTGCTATAAATTACAGAATGTTTTATGTACTACTGCTGTAACACAACAAATTTCCCAACATATGCCAGTGAGGATAAAGGGGAATCTCACTGAAATGTATCAAATATAGAAAATTCTGGATAGATGGGATACGAAGAGGATGTTTCCTATAGTGAGGTGGGGGGGGTGGGGGGCTAGGACCAGATGGCACAGCCTTAGAAGAGAAAGGCATCCATTTAGAATGGAGAAGAGGAGAAACCTCTTTAGCCAGAGGGTGGAGAATCTGTGCAATTTGTTGCCACAGACAACTATGGAAGCCAAGTCACTGGGTATATTTAAATCAGAGGCTGATGAATTCTAGGTTGATGATTAGTCAGGGTGTCAAAGGTTACGGGAAGAGACAGGAAAATGGGGTTGAGAGGGATAATAAATCAGCCATGATGGAATAGCAGATCAGACTCAATGGGCCAAATGGTCTAATTCTGCTCCTGCTTTATGATCTTATAATAAACCTGATTCTGATTCTGACCATCTTTTCTACACTGTCTTTGCTCAATCAGAAAGCTATTTTTGTCATTCTTAGATCCATTTCATATTTGTCGATGTTCAGCCTCTTAGAACAGTGTTTTTCATACTGTGTTCATAATGCAGAGATGACTTTTAATTAGATTCTATAAATTCAGATCTTACCATACAGTTGGTGAGTTTGAATTTGGTTAATTAAATGCATTTGGAATAAAAAAGGCTAATAGTGGAAATGGTAAGCATGAAATTATTATCTTGTTGTACCCTATCGGGTTCACTGATATAATCTGCTGCTCTTACCTGGACTGCCTCACAGACTCAACAATGACGTTGGCTTATAACTATCCTGCCAAGCACAAAATAGAAGGCTGAAGCATTTGCAAAAACAGCTAACCAGGAGTTTGGGTCATAGAGCTAGAGGTCAGAGGTGAAATATTTAAGCAGAACCTAAGGGAGCTTCTTCACTCAGAGGGTAGTGAGTGTAGGATGAGCTGCCAGTGGAAGTGGCAGATGTGGAGTCAATTGTAACATGTGAGAGAAGTTTGGATGGGTATGAGGATGAGAGAGGAACGGAGGGCTACAGTCCAGCTGGGATTAGGCAACAAAACCAGGCTGTCACAGACTACATGAGCCAGACAACCTGATCCTGTGTTGTAGTGCTCTGAATCAAAGCCCTGAGTGGTGCTACATCTCTGCTCAGAATCAGAACCAGATTCAGGTTTAACATCCCAGGCAGGTGTCGTGAAATTTGTTGTTTTTGCAGCTGCAGTACATGCAATACATAGTAATAAAAACTGTAAGTTACAGTAAAAAAATACATAATTAAAAATTAAATTAACTAAATAGTGCAAAAAGAGAAAATAAAGTAGTGAGGCAGTGCTCATGGGTTCAATCTCCATTGCAGAGGGATGAAGCTGTTCCTGAATCGTTCACTGTCAAATCTCAGGCTCCTGTACCTTCTCCCTGATGGTGGCAATGAGAGAAGAGCATGTCTTGGGTTATGGGCATCCTTAATGATGGATCCCACCTTTTTGAGGCATTGCTCCTTGAAGGTGTCCTGGATGCTGGGGAGGCCAGTGCCTATGATGGTGCTAACTGAGTTTACAACTTTCTGCAAACACGGGGAAATCTGCGGATGCTGGAAATTCAAGCAAAACACACAAAATGCTGGTGGAACGCAGCAGGCCAAGCAGCATCTATAGGGAGAAGCAATGTTGACGTTTTGGGCCGAGACCCTTCGTCAGGACTAACTGAAAGGAAAGAGCAGTTTCCGTTTCTGAAGGACTAACTTTCAGTTAGTCCTGACTAAGGGTCTCGGCCCGAAACGTCAATATTGCTTCTCCCTATAGATGCTGCCTGGCCTAGTGCTTTCCACCAGCATTTTGTGTGTGTTGCTTACAACTTTCTGCAACTTATTTCAATCCTGTGCAGTAGCCCCCTCCCCCATACACACACCAGATGTGATGCAGCCAGTTAGAATGCTCTCAATGGTACATCTGTAGAAATTTGCGAGTGTCTTCGGTGACATTCTGAATGTCCTCAAACTGCTAATGAAATATAGCAGTTGTCATGCTTTCTTTATAGTTACATCGATACTGACACCCAGGAGCCTGAAATTACTCACTCTTTCCACTTCTGATCCTTCTATGAGGACTGGTATATGTTCTCTCAACTTAGCCTTCCTGAAGTCCACAATCAATTCCTCGGTCTTACTGATGTTGAGTGCAAGGTTGTTACTGTAACACCACTCAACCAGCTGGTGTATCTCACTCCTGTACACCCTCTCATCACCACCTGAAATTCAGTCAGCAGATTTATGGATGATATTTGGACTGTGCATAGCCACACTGTCACGGGTGTAGAGAGAATAGAGCAGTGGGCTAAGTACACATCCTTCAGGTGTGATTATCAGTGAGGTGGAGATGTTATCACCAATCTGCACGGATTGGTGAGGAAGTCAAGGATCCAACTGCAGACGGAAGTACAAAGGACCAGATTTTGGTAATCAGTAAACACTGAGCTGTAGTCAAGAAACAGCAGTCTGACATGGGTCCAGGTGATCCAAGGCTGAGTGAAGAGCCATTGAGATTGTGTCTACTGTAGACTTATTGTGGTGATAGTCAAACTACAATGGGCCCAGGTCCTTGCTGAGGCAGAAGTTGATTCCAGTCATAACCAATCTCTCAAAGCACTTCATCAGTGAAGGTCACCATAAGAGTGTAGAGGCTCCTCCTGAAGCCTTCCCCACTGCTGGGCAGAGCAACACAGGAAACAAGAAGCAATAAAACAACGACAGAACACTCCCACTCACACACAGAGTCCTCCAGCCCCAGGACAAGCTGCTTCTGGCCGCCAGCCTTTAGTGGACTTGGGCTCGTAGTTATTGGGCCTTCTTCTTCCCCAGTAGACTCACAGAGATTTGCAGACATGGGGATCCGGTTATTGGGTCTTGGCTTCCAGTCTTCCGATCTGCCTTCTGGCTTCAATCTCTGGTATTGACCCCAAGATGAGGATCTTGGATTAGGATCCTAAACATTAGTCTTCGAACGCAAGTCTCACCAATAACGGGACTGCAAACACTGGATTGCAAACGCTGGGCTCACTGATGATGATGAATGAAGACCTGCATGAGCTTCTCAAACACCAGACCTTGAGCACCAGACTTGCCAATGACAGGGGCCTGAACACTAGGCCCTGAGCCATCAGACTCACCAATGACGGGGCCTGAACGCTAGTCCTTCAGCATCAGATTTGCTGATGACAGGGCTTGAATACTAGGTCCTGAGCAATAGACTTGCCAATGACAGGGCCTGAATACTAGGCTCTGAGCACCAGACTCGCTGATGACAGGGACCTGAACACTGGGCCTTGAACATCAGACTTGTCAATGACAGGGGCCTGAACACTAGGCCTCAAGTGCCAGACTCACTGATGATGGAACCTCGAACAATAGGTCTTAAATGCCAACGCTACAGAATACAGGGCCCTGACACGTCCTTAATCATCAGACTCACCAATGATGGGACCCCGAACATTAGGCCTCAAACTCCATTACCTCTGTTATTAGAGAAGAAGTTAAACATTCTGCTGCCATCTGACCTACATCCATGGCTTAATGCTGCCTCATAAATAAATCCCCGTAATATCGACCTTCCAACCAATCGCAGAGAGCAGAGCATCATACCAAGCATACACATTTGGATTCCAAATTCAATTCAGATAAATGAATCCAGATAGCTCTAATACTAATCTAAGTTGTAGATTTAATTAATTTTCCTGTTTAACGCCGGTATCTTTAATAATGATTTCAGTCTGCCTTGTAAACCTGATGAAGATCAGTCATGACATTATTTCAGTGAGAGGACAAGTTGTCCTTTCCGTAAATAACTTAATTTAGACAGGCAGAGCGTATCCTGCCTCTTGCAATACAGGCTCTGTCTGATCGTACCTCCACACTTTATACTGGCAATGACAATAGTTGACACAAAACACCAACAACACCAGATTAAAATACTGGGCAATGTGTGGGCCCACATTCAGGGTTCCAGCAGGCAGCCCATCAGTTCAGCTCATTTGTTCCCTCCCTGTATGTGCCCCAGAAGGATGTTTGAAAATGTTTCCCAGAACCTCATCCATCACTGTACTTGAGCTAGGGTGAAATACCAACTTGTTGCAGGTCCAATATGTGCATTCAAGTTCTAGTATGAAGGATATGGCCTGATTGAAGGCTGAAGTACTGTGTATCTGCGTGGGTAAGAGGGAGGAAAGGGGCTTGTTTCGCTTTTGATGTATTGTTCCTGTTGTGTTCTGTGTTGCTCTGCCAGGCATTGTGGACATGCCATGTCAGCACTGGAATGTGCAGTGAATGTACCCCCAGCACATCCTTGGGTTATATCGGTAGTGAACACAAACAAAACATATCACCATTTGATCTGATATACTCGTGACAAGCAAATTGGAGTCTGTAATCTTAAATGTTGTTAAATCAGACATAACCATAAACAAAGACAGACTCATACAACACAACGAGTGGCCAGCTTGCATTTCCATTTCTGTCTACTTTCCTCATATTTAACAATGTTCCTCTAATCCCACACATTTAATAAGGACCCTCGAAACCACCATCACAGCAATACACCCCATTCCCTAGTAACCCTGTCACTGAATCAGCCCACACCACCAGTAACCACATCACTGAATCAGAACACACTCCTAGTAACCCTGTCACTGAATCAGAACACAGCCCTAGTAACCGTGTCACTGAATCAGAACACACTCCTAGTAACCCTGTCACTGAATCAGAACACAGTCAGAGTAACCGTGTCACTGAATCAGAACACAGTCAGAGTAACCGTGTCACTGAATCAGAACACACCCCTAGTAACCGTGTCACTGAATCAGAACACACCCCTAGTAACTGTTTCACTGAATCAGTCTACACCCCTAGTAACCCTGTCATTGAATCAGAACACAGTCCTAGCAACCGTGTCACTGAATCAGTCTACACCCCTACTAACCGAGTCACTGAATCAGAACACACTCCTAGTAACACTGTCACTGAATCAGAACACAGTCAGAGAAACCGTGTCACTGAATCAGAACACAGTCCTAGTAACCCTGTCACTGAATCAGTCTGCACCCCTAGTAACCCTGTCACTGAATCAGAACACAGCCCTAGTAACCGTTTCATTGAATCAGAACACAGTCCTAGTAACCATCTCACTGAATCAGCCTACACCCCTAGTAACGGTGACTCTGAACCAGAACTCACCCCTAGTAACCCTGTCACTGAATCAGAACACAGTCCTAGTAACCATCTCACTGAATCAGCCTACACCCCTAGTAACGGTGACTCTGAACCAGAACTCACCCCTAGTAACCGTGTCACTGAATCAGAACACAGCCCTAGTAACCATGTCACTGAATCAGTCTACACCCCTAGTAACCCTGTCACTGAATCAGAACACACCCCTAGTAACCGTGTCACTGAATCAGAACACAGCCCTAGTAACCGTGTCACTGAATCAGTCTACACCCCTAGTAACCGTCACTAAATCAGAACACACCCCTAGTAACCCTGTCACTGAATCAGAACACACCCCTAGTAACCGTGTCACTGAATCAGAACACAGCCCTAGTAACCGTGTCACTGAATCAGTCTACACCCCTAGTAACCGTGTCACTGAATCAGTCTACACCCCTAGTAACCCTGTCACTAAATCAGAACACACCCCTAGTAACCCTGTCACTGAATCACAACACACCAGTAGTAACCCTGTCACTGAATCAGTCTACACCCCGAGTAACCGGGTCACTGAATCACAACACAACCTTAGTAACCCCGTCACAGAAACAAGTCTATACCCCGAGTAACCATGTCACTGAATCAGAACACAGCCCTAGTAACCCTGTCACTGAATCAGTCTAAACACCTAGTAACCGTGTCACTGAATCAGAACACAGCCCTAGTAACCGTGTCACTGAATCAGTCTACACCACTAGTAACCCTGTCACTGAATCAGTCTACACCCCTAGTAACCCTGTCACCGAATAAAAACACACCCCCAGTAACTCTGTCACTGAAACAGAACATACCCCTAGTAACCATGTCACTGAATCAGAACACACCCCTAGTAACCCCGTCACTGAATCAGAACACACCAGAAGTAACCCTGTCACTGAATCAGTCGACACCCCGAATAACCGTGTCACTGAATCAGAACACACCAGTAGTAACCCCGTCACTGAATCAGAACACACCAGTAGTAACCCTGTCACTGAATCAGTCTACACCCCGAGTAACCGTGTCACTGAATCACAACACACCCTTAGTAACCCCGTCACAGAATCAGTCTACACCCCGAGTAACACTGTCATTGAATCAGTCTACACCCTTAGTAACCCTGTCACTGAAGCAGAACACACCCATAGTAACCCTGTCACTGAATCAGTCTACATCCCTAGTTACTGTGTCACTGAATCAGTCTACACCCCTAGTAACCCTGTCACTGAACAGAACCCATCCCTAGCAACCGTGACACTGAATCAGAACACAGCCCTAGTAACCGTCACTGAATCAGAACACTCCCCTATTAACCCTGTCACTGAATCAGTCTAGACCCCTAGTGACCGTGCCACTGAATCAGAACACACCCCTAGTAACCCTGTCACTGAATCAGAATACAGCCCTAGTAACCGTGTCACTGAATCAGAACACACCCCTACTAAACGTTTCACTGAATCAGAACACACCCCTAGTAACCCTGTCACTGAATCAGAACACACCCCTAGTAAACGTTTCACTGAATCAGAACACAGCCCTAGTAACCGTGTCACTGAATCAGAACACACCCCTAGTAACCGTGTCACTGAATCAGAACTCACCCCTAGGAACCCTGTCACTGCATCAGAACACAGCCCTAGTAACCGTGTCACTGAATCAGTCTATACCCCGAGTAACCCTGTCACTGAATCACAACACAGCCTTGTAACAGTGTCACTGAATCAGAACACTCCCCTAGTAACCATGTCACTGAATCAGAACACAGCCCTAGTAACCGTGTCACTGATTCAGAACACAACCCTAGTAACCCTGTCACTAAATCAGTCTACACCACGAGTAACCCTGTCACTGAAACAGAACACACCCCTAGTAACTGTGTCACTGAATCAGAACATTCCCCTAGTAACCCTGTCACTGAATCAGAACACAGCCCTAGTAACCGTGTCACTGAATCAGAACACAGTCCTAGCAACCGTGTCACTGAATCAGAACACAGCCATAGTAACCGTTTCACTGAATCAGTTTTACACCCCTAGCAACCGTGTCACTGAATCAGAACACAGTCCTAGTAACCATGTCACTGAATCAGAACACACCCCTAGTAACCGTTTCACTGAATCAGTTTTACACCCCTAGCAACCGTGTCACTGAATCAGAACACACCCCTAGTAACCGTTTCACTGAATCAGTTTAACACCCCTAGCAACCGTGTCACTGAATCAGAACACAGTCCTAGTAACCATGTCACTGAATCAGAACACACCCCTAGTAACTGTTTCACTGAATCAGAACACACCCCTAGTAACCCTGTCACTGAATCAGAACACAGCCCTAGTAACCGTGTCACTGAATCAGAACACACCCCTAGTAACCGTGTCACTGAATCAGAACACAGTCCTAGCAACCGTGTCACTGAATGAGAACACAGCCCTAGTAACAGTGTCACTGAATCAGAACATTCCCCTAGTAACCCTGTCACTGAATCAGAACACAGCCCTAGTAACCGTGTCACTGAATCAGAACACAGTCCTAGCAACCGTGTCACTGAATCAGAACACACCCCTAGTAACCGTGTCACTGAATCAGAACACACCCCTAGTAACCGTTTCACTGAATCAGTTTTACACCCCTAGTAACCGTGTCACTGAATCAGAACAGCCCTAGTAACTGTGTCACTGAATCAGTCTACACCCCTAGTAACCCTGTCACTGAATCAGAACACAGCCCTAGTAACTGTGTCACTGAATCAGTCTACACCCCTAGTAACCCTGTCACTGAATCAGAACACAGCCCTAGTAACTGTGTCACTGAATCAGTCTACACCCCTATTAACCCTGTCACTGAATCAGAACACACCCCTAGTAACCCTGTCACTGAATCAGAACACAGCCCTAGTAACCCTGTCACTAAATCAGAACACAGCCCTAGTAACTGTGTCACTGAATCAGTCTACACCCCTAGTAACCGTGACATTGAATCAGAACACAGCCCTAGTAACCGTTTCACTGAATCAGAACACACCCCTAGCAACCGTGTCACTGAATCAGAACACAACCCTAGTAACCCTGTCACTAAATCAGAACACAGCCCTAGTAACTGTGTCACTGAATCAGTCTACACCCCTAGTAACCGTGTCATTGAATCAGTCTACACCACTAGTAACCGTGTCATTGAATCATAACACACCCCGAGTAACCGTGTCACTGAATCAGAACACACCCCTAGTAACCGTGTCACTGAATGAGAACACAGCCCTAGTAACAGTGTCACTGAATCAGAACATTCCTAGTAACCCTGTCACTGAATCAGAACACAGTCCTAGCAACCGTGTCACTGAATCAGAACACAGCCCTAGTAACCGTGTCACTGAATCAGAACACAGCCCTAGTAACCGTGTCACTGAATCAGAACACAGTCCTAGCAACCGTGTCACTGAATCAGAACACAGCCCTAGTAACCGTGTCACTGAATCAGAACACAGTCCTAGCAACCGTGTCACTGAATCAGAACACACCCCTAGTAACCGTTTCACTGAATCAGTTTTACACCCCTAGCAACCGTGTCACTGAATCAGAACACACCCCTAGTAACCGTTTCACTGAATCAGTTTTACACCCCTAGCAACCGTGTCACTGAATCAGAACACAGTCCTAGTAACCATGTCACTGAATCAGAACACACCCCTAGAATCCCTGTCACTGAATCAGTCTACACCCCTAGTAACCCTGTCACTGAATCAGAACACACCCCTAGCAACCGTGTCACTGAATCAGAACACAACCCTAGTAACCCTGTCACTAAATCAGAACACAGCCCTAGTAACTGTGTCACTGAATCAGTCTACACCCCTAGTAACTGTGTCACTGAATCAGAACACACCCCTAGTAACTGTGTCACTGAATCAGTCTACACCCCTAGTAACCCTGTCACTGAATCAGTCTACACCACTAGTAACCGTGTCACTGAATCAGAACACACCCCGAGTAACCGTGTCACTGAATCAGAACACAGCCCTAGTAACCCCGTCACTGAATCAGAACACACCCCTAGTAACACTGTCACTGAATCAGTCTACACCCCTAGTAACCCCGTCACTGAATCAGAACTCACCCCTAGTAACCGTGTCACTGAATCAGAACACACCCCTAGTAACACTGTCACTGAATCAGTCTACACCCCTAGTAACCGTGTCATTGAATCAGTCTACACCACTAGTAACCGTGTCACTGAATCAGAACACACCCCGAGTAACCGTGTCACTGAATCAGTCTACACCCCTAGTAACCCTGTCACTGAATCAGAACACAGCCCTAGTAACCGTGTCACTGAATCAGTCTACACCCCTAGTAACCGTGTCACTGAATCAGTCTACACCCTAGTAACCGTGTCACTGAATCAGAACACACCCCTAGTAACCGTTTCATTGAATCAGAACACAGTCCTAGCAACCGTGTCACTGAATCAGTCTACACCCCTAGTAACCGTGTCACTGAATCAGTCTACACCCTAGTAACCGTGTCACTGAATCAGAACACACCCCTAGTAACCGTTTCACTGAATCAGCCTACACCCCTAGTAACCGTGTCACTGAATCAGTCTACACCCCTCGTAACCGTGTCACTGAATCAGAACACACCCCTAGTAACCGTGTCACTGAATCAGAACTCACCCCTAGTAACCCTGTCACTGAATCAGAACACAGTCCTAGTAACCGTGTCATGAATCAGTCTACACCCCTAGTAACCTTGTCACTGAATCAGTCTACACCCCTAGTAACCGTGTCACTGAATCAGAACACACCCCTAGTAACCGTGTCATTGAATCAGAACACAGTCCTAGTAACCATGTCACTGAATCAGAACACACCCCTAGTAACCATGTCACTGAATCAGAACACAGTCCTAGTAACCATGTCACTGAATCAGAACACACCCCTAGTAACCATGTCACTGAATCAGAACACAGTCCTAGTAACCATGTCACTGAATCAGAACACACCCCGAGTAACCGTTTCACTGAATCAGAACACAGTCCTAGTAACCATGTCACTGAATCAGAACACACCCCGAGTAACCATGTCACTGAATCAGAACACAGTCCTAGTAACCATGTCACTGAATCAGAACACACCCCTAGTAACCCCGTCACTGAATCAGAACACACCCCGAGTAACCGTTTCACTGAATCAGCCTACACCCCTAGTAACCGTTTCACTGAATCAGTCTACACCCCTAGTAACACTGTCACTGAATCAGAACACACTCCTAGTAACCGTGTCACTGAATCAGAACACAGCCCTAGTAACCCTGTCACTGAATCAGAACACAGTCAGAGTAACCGTGTCACTGAATCAGAACTCACCCCTCGTAACCGTTTCACTGAATCAGAACACAACCCTAGTAACCATGTCACTGAATCAGAACACACCCCTAGTAACCGTGTCACTGAATCAGAACACAACCCTAGTAACCCTGTCACTAAATCAGAACACAGCCCTAGTAACTGTGTCACTGAATCAGTCTACACCCCTAGTAACCGTGTCATTGAATCAGAACACACCCCGAGTAACTGTGTCACTGAATCAGAACACAGTCCTAGTAACCATGTCACTGAATCAGAACACAGCCCTAGTAACCGTGTCACTGAATCAGAACACAGTCCTAGCAACCGTGTCACTGAATCAGAACACAGCCCTAGTAACCGTGTCACTGAATCAGAACACAGCCCTAGTAACCGTGTCACTGAATCAGAACTCAGCCCTAGTAACCGTGTCACTGAATCAGAACACAGTCCTAGCAACCGTGTCACTGAATCAGAACACACCCCTAGTAACCGTTTCACTGAATCAGTTTTACACCCCTAGCAACCGTGTCACTGAATCAGAACACACCCCTAGTAACCGTTTCACTGAATCAGTTTTACACCCCTAGCAACCGTGTCACTGAATCAGAACACAGTCCTAGTAACCATGTCACTGAATCAGAACACACCCCTAGAATCCCTGTCACTGAATCAGTCTACACCCCTAGTAACCCTGTCACTGAATCAGTACACACCCCTAGTAACCGTTTCACTGAATCAGTTTTACACCCCTAGTAACCGTGTCACTGAATCAGAACACAACCCTAGTAACCCTGTCACTAAATCAGAACACAGCCCTAGTAACTGTGTCACTGAATCAGTCTACACCCCTAGTAACCCTGTCACTGAATCAGAACACAGCCCTAGTAACTGTGTCACTGAATCAGTCTACACCCCTAGTAACCCTGTCACTGAATCAGAACACACCCCTAGTAACTGTGTCACTGAATCAGTCTACACCCCTAGTAACCCTGTCACTGAATCAGAACACAGCCCTAGTAACTGTGTCACTGAATCAGTCTACACCCCTATTAACCCTGTCACTGAATCAGAACACAGCCCTAGTAACCGTTTCACTGAATCAGAACACAGCCCGAGGAACTGTGTCACTGAATCAGCCTACACCCCTAGTAACCCTGTCACTGAATCAGAACACAGCCCTAGTAACCCTGTCACTGAATCAGAACACAGCCCTAGTAACTGTGTCACTGAATCAGTCTACACCCCTAGTAACCGTGTCATTGAATCAGTCTACACCACTAGTAACCGTGTCACTGAATCAGAACACACCCCGAGTAACCGTGTCATTGAATCAGTCTACACCCCTAGTAACCCTGTCACTGAATCAGAACACACCCCGAGTAACCGTGTCACTGAATCAGAACACACCCCTAGTAACACTGTCACTGAATCAGTCTACACCCCTAGTAACCGTGTCATTGAATCAGAACACACCCCTAGTAACCCTGTCACTGAATCAGAACACAGCCCTAGTAACCGTTTCACTGAATCAGAACACAGTCCTAGTAACCGTGTCACTGAATCAGTCTACACCCCTAGTAACCCTGTCACTGAATCAGTCTACACCCTAGTAACCGTGTCACTGAATCAGAACACACCCCTAGTAACTGTTTCATTGAATCAGAACACAGTCCTAGCAACCGTGTCACTGAATCAGTCTACACCCCTAGTAACCGTGTCACTGAATCAGAACACACCCCGAGTAACCGTGTCACTGAATCAGAACACACCCCTAGTAACCGTTTCACTGAATCAGCCTACACCCCTAGTAACCGTGTCACTGAATCAGTCTACACCCCTCGTAACCGTGTCACTGAATCAGAACTCACCCCTAGCAACCATGTCACTGAATCAGAACACAGCCCTAGTAACCCTGTCACTGAATCAGAACACAGTCCTAGTAACCGTGTCATGAATCAGTCTACACCCCTAGTAACCGTGTCACTGAATCAGTCTACACCCCTAGTAACCGTGTCTCTGAATCAGAACACACCCCTAGTAACCATGTCACTGAATCAGAACACAGTCCTAGTAACCATGTCACTGAATCAGAACACACCCCTAGTAACCCCGTCACTGAATCAGAACACAGCCCTAGTAACCATGTCACTGAATCAGAACACACCCCTAGTAACCCCGTCACTGAATCAGAACACACCCCGAGTAACCGTTTCACTGAATCAGCCTACACCCCTAGTAACCCTGTCACTAAATCAGAACACACCCCTAGTAACTGTGTCACTGAATCAGTCTACACCCCTAGTAACCGTGTCACTGAATCAGAACACACTCCTAGTAACCCTGTCACTGAATCTGAACACACCAGTTGTAACCCTGTCACTGAATCAGAACACACCCCTAGTAACCCTGTCACTGAATCTGAACACACCAGTTGTAACCCTGTGACTGAATCAGAATACACCCCTAGTAACCCTGTCACTGAATCTGTCTACACCCCTAGTAACCCTGTCACTGAATCAGAACACAGCCCTACTAACCCTAACACTATCACAGGGCTTTGGAGTGACCCTCTGACCCACTGATTGGTCCCAAACAGACATCATTTTGGATCGAGGTCCTTTTTCAAGACTCAACCTCTCAGCCAGAAACATTGACTGTTTTTTCCATCGATACTGCCTGACCTGCTGAGTTCCTCCAGCATTTTTTGTGTGATTCTTCCTTCTTATTTCCTGCCTCATATTCTCTCACATACTCATGCCCGTTAACTCCCGTTTGATTCCTGTTTCTGTTAACCTACACTGGAGACCACTTGACTGACGTCATTCCGATGTGGAAGAAGCTGAGTTACCCCTGGTCAATCCACATAGTCCCATCCCAACACGACAGAGATGGCTCCTGGCATCAGGAACATCTCGATGTCCCAGGATCCAGGAGGCAGCAGCACTGACTGTGACAACACTATCCGTCTATGCACTGACTTCTTCCCTTACTTCTTACTTCTTCCTGGGATAACCATTGGGGATTTTAACATGAAAGTGGATTGGAATTACAGGGAAGTTACTAGCATTGGCGAGTTGGCAGAAAACAGAGAGTGAGAATAAAGGGATCCTATTCTGGCTGGCTGCCAGTTACCAGTGGAGTTCCACAGGGGTCAGAGTTGGTATCACTGCTTTTTATGATGTATGACAATGATTTGGACTATGGGATTAATGGATTTGTGGCTAAATTTGTCGCTGATACAAAGATAGGTGGAGGAGTGGGTAGTGTTGAGGACATAGAAAGCCTACAGAGAGACTTAGATAGTTTAGGGGAATGGGCAAATAAGTGGCAAATGAAATACAATGCTTGAAAGTGTATGGTCATGCACTTTTTTGGAAGAAATTAACGAGCAGACTATTATCTAGATGGAGAGAGAATTCAAACTGCAGAGATGCAAATGGACTTGGGAATCCTTGTGCATGATACCCTAAAAGTTAACCTCCAGGTTGAGTCATTTGTGAAGAAGGCGAATGCAATGTTGACAATCATTTCCACAGGTATAGAATATAAGAACAGGGATGTGATGTTGAGGCTCTATAAGGCCATACATGAGACCACACAGAGTATCGTGTGCAATTTTGGGGTCCTTATTTTAGAAAGGATATACTGATCAATTGGAGAGGGTCCAGAGAAGATTCACGAGAATGATTCCAGGAATGAAAGGGTTACCTTATGAGAAACTTCTGGCAGCTCTTAGGCTGTATTCCCTGGAGTTCAGAAGAATGGGGAGGTGGGGGGGGGGGGATCTCATAAAAACATTCCGAATGTTAAAAGGCCTGAACAGATTAGAAATGGCAAAGTTATTTCCCATGGTAGGGGATTCTAGGACAAGAGGGCACAACTTCAGGATTGAAGGATGTCCTTTTAGAACTGAGATGTGGAGAAATTACTTTAGTCAGAGGGTGGTAAATCTGTAGAATTTGTTGCCAGGAGTGACTGTGGAGGCCAAGTCACTGGATGCATTAAGACAGAGATAGATAGGTTCTTGATTAGCCAGGGTGTCAAAGAGTATAGGGAGAAGGCAGGGGAGTGGGGATGACTGGAAGAATTGGATCAGCCTATGATTAAATGGCGGAGCAGACTCCATGAGCCAAATGGCCTACTTCTGCTCCTACATCCTATAGTCTTGTGGTCTTACTGATGATAATGTGCTAAATTGGATCGGCAAGTCTAGGGATGATGCCATGATTGGAGTTGTAGTGGACAATGAGAAAGGCTATCAAAGGTTGCAGCAGGATCTGGACGAGGTGGTTTGAGAAACAGCAGATGATATTTATTGCAGACAGGTGTGAGTTGCTGCACTCTGGCAGGACAACCCAGGGTAAGACATCGACTCTGAGCAGTAGGTGCTGAGTATTGTTCCACAGGTCGGTGTTGGAAACATTTCTTCCCATATTACTGTATCTATCAATGAGTTGGATGATGGAATTGAAGGCATTGTGACCATGTTTGTGGATGATACAAAGATAGGTGGAGGAAGCAGGGTGTCTGTAGAAGGACTTAAAAAGACTGGGAGAATGTGTAAAGAAGAGGCAGATGGAATATAGTGTAAGAAAGTGTATGGTCATGCATATTCCATAAAGGTTAACTACATTGAGGAAGGCAAATGCAGTGTTGGTATTCATTTCGAGAGGACGAGAATATAAATTAATGTATAAAAAACATCAAAATATACAGTATAACACAAATGCCCTTGAATGGAAAATTCTTCAAAAAGTAGTGGACTCAGCTCAGTCCATCACAGATAAGGCTCTTCCCACCATTGAGCACATCTACACAGAGCGCTGTCACAGGAAAGCAGCATCCATCATCAGGGACCCCCACCACCCAGGTCGTGCTCTGTTCTCGGTGTTGCCATCAGCGAGAAGGTACAGGAGCCTAAGGAACCACACCACCAGGTTCATGAACAGTTATTACCCTTCAAACATCAGGATCTTGAAGCAAAGGGAATAACTTCACACAATTTCACTGAAATAGAGTCATAGAGTCATAGAAATGTTCCCACAAACTGTGGACACACTTTCAAAGACACTTTATCTTATGTTCTCAATACTTCGTTGTCTTTGGATTTTCAGAAGACCTTTGTCAAGATGCCATACATGAGGCTGTTTAACAAACTGCAAGCTCCTGGTATTACAGGGAAGATTCTAGCATGGATAAAGTAGTGGCTGATTGGCAGGAGGTAAAGACTGGGAATAAAGGGAGCCTTTTCTTGCTGGCTGCCAGTAACTGTTGGTGTTTCACAGGGGTCTGTGTTGGGACCAATTCTTTTTATGTTATGTGTCAATGATTTAGGTGATGGAATTGATGGTTTTTTTGTAAAGTTTGCTGACAATACAAAGATAGGTGGAGGGGCAGGCAGTTGTGAGTAAGTAAAGAGGCTACTGAAGAACTTTGACAGATTAGGAGAATGGTCAAATAAATGTGAGATGGAATACAGTGTCAAGAAGTTAATGGTCATGTACTTTGGTACAAAAATGAAAGGGTTGACTATTTTCTAAATGCAGAGAAAATACAAAAACTGAGTTGGAAAGGGACTTGGGAGTCCTTGTGCAGGATTCCCTAAAAGTTAATTTGCAGGTTGAGTCTGCTGTGAGGACGGCAAATGTAATGTTTACATTCATTCAAGAGGACTAGAATATAAAAGGCAGGATGTAATATTGAAACTTTATAAAACAACGGAGAGGCCTCACTTGAGCCCTTTTGGGCCCCTTATCTTAAAAGGATGTGCTGAAACTGGAGAGGGTTCAAAGGAGATTATTCCAGGATTGAATGGCTTGCTAAATGAAGAGCGTTTGATGGCTCTGGACCTCTATTCACTGGAATTCAGAAGAATGAGGGGTGACCTCACTGAAACCTATCAAATGGACAAAAGCCTTGATAGAGAGGATGTGGAGAGGATGTTTCCTCTGGTGGGAGAGCCTAAGACCAGAAGAATAGAGGGGCATCCTTTTACAACTGAGATGAGGAGGAATTTCTTTAAAAAGAATGTGATGAATCTATGGAATTCATTGCCACAGATGGCTGTGGAGGCCAAGTACTGATGGATATTTAAGGCAGAAGTTGATAGATTCTTGACTGGTCAGGGCATCAACAAATATGGAGGGAAGGCAGGAGACGGGCTGAGAGAGAAACTGGATCACCCATGATGAAATGGCGGAGCAGATTCGATGGGTCAAAAGGCCTAATTATGCTCCTATATCTTAATGGTTTTAATTGCTTATTCATTGATTGTTATTAATTAATTAATTAATTAATTAATTAATTAATTAATTAATTAAAGAAAACAAGCAGCTTGTTTTCTTTAGCACACTGGTTGAATGCCCAATTGATGCGGTCTTTCATTGATTCTGTGATGGTTATTATTCTAAAATGGAGAAAATGAACCTCGGGGTTGTATATGGTGCCATACGTGTACTTCAATAATAAATTTACATTGAACTTTGAAAAGCGAGGGTGTAATGCTGAAGCTTTATAGGGCATTGGTCAGACCACACTGGGAATATTGAGAACAGGTCAGCCCCTGAGCTGAGAAAAGATGTGTTAGCTTTGGAGAGGATCCAAAAGACCTTCATGGGAATGATCCTGGGAATAAAAGGGTCAGCATAGGAGGAACATATATAGCTAAACTTACTGAAGGTTGGAACAATGAGGGTGGAACCTCATTGAATCCTACTGAATATTGAAAGGCCTAGCTCAGGGGTTCCCAACCTGGGGTCCACAGATCTCTTGGTTAATGGTAAAGGTCCATGGCATAAAAATGGTTAGAAAGCCCTGATGGAGAGGATGTTTCCTGTAGTGGAGGAGTCTAGGACCTCAGGGCACTGCCTCAAAATGGAAGGACATCCTTTTAGAAGAGAGATGAGGAGGACATTTGTTAGCCAGAGGATGGTGAATCTTTTCTTTTCTTTTTCAATCGTTTTATTATTATTATTATTATTATTATTAATAATAATAATAATAATAATATCAACAAAATAAAATTGATACATAGATAATGGGATTACAAACATACACATTTCAACTGAACATGAAAGAATACATAAGTAATGGTTACAGTATAAATGAGTATTCCCAAATCATTGGCGATACAATTTACAAATAAACAAGGCAAACCTAGGTATATCATAATATATATATTAAAAAACAGAAAAAAGAAAAAGAAAAAAAATAATGCAAAAAAACTAATCTAATAACTAATAAGGAAAAAAACAAAAAAAGAAAAAAGAGAAAAAGAAAAAATGGGAAAAAAGGGCTGTTTATAATATCTCACAAAAATACAAAATCATCAGTGTCGTCAACTCTGATCCTCTCAGCGTATATAAAATCGAAACTGGAAAAACAAATAGGCTTGGAACAGAGTCATATTACATCATATGAAAATATTGAATAAATGGTCTCCATATCTTTTCAAATTTAATAGAAGTATCAAATACAACACTTCTAATTTTCTTTAAATTTAGACATAACATAGTTTGAGAAAACCAATGAAATACGGAAGGAGGATTAATTTCTTTCCAATTCAACAAAATAGATCTTCTAGCCATTAATGTAAGAAATGCAATCATTAAGAGGATAAATGGAGTGAGTCCATCATTGGTAAACCAAAAATTGCAGTAATAGGATGAGGTTGTAAATCAATGTTCAATACCGTAGAAATAATATCAAAAATGTTTTTCCAATATTTTTTCAAAAGCAGACACGACCAGAACATATGAGTTAAAGACGCTATCTCAGAATGACATCTGTCACAAATAGGATTTATATAGGAATAAAAATGAGCCAATTTATCCTTGGACATATGAGCCCTATGCACAACCTTAAACTGTATTAATGAATGTTTAGCACATATAGATGATGTATTAACTAGATTAGGTAAAAAATATTTACAGAAGGCAAGGAAGGAAGGTGGATTGGCATTGCCTAATTTTAGATTTTATTATTGGGCAGTTAATATCTGATATTTGATATGTTGGTTAAAGGATTGGGATATATCTTTTAGCCCTCATTGGGTGAACCTGGAAATTAAATCTGTACAAGGATTTGCACTGAGTTCTATTTTAGGGACTCCTCTTCCCTTTGCTCTTTCTAAATTGCCGAAGCAAATTGACAACCCGATAGTTAAACATACTTTACGTATATGTTTCAATTTCGGAAATGTTTTGGGTTGACTCAGTTTGTTTTAAATATTCCTATTGTATCCAATTGCTTTTTTTATCCTTCTATTATAGACCAAGCTTATTCAGCTTGGAAGACTAAAGGATTACTACGATTTTCCTATTTATTTTTGGATAACTGTTTTATGTCTTTTGAACAATTATCTAATAAATATAATTTGCCTAGATTTCATTTTTTTAGATATTTACAGATTAGGAATTTCTTAAATACTGTACTTCCTACTTTTCCAAATTTTGTGTCTTCAGGTATTTTGGAGAATTTGTTTGAACTAAATCCTTCTCAGAAAGGGCTAATATCAAAACTTAACAATATAATTATGAAGATACATTCAGAGCCCTTCTATAAAATTAAAAATGATTGGGAAAGAGAACTTAACCTTACTGTTCCTATTGAGAATTGGGAGAGGATGGTGAATCTGTGTAAGTCATTACTACAGATGCCTATAGAGGATAAGTTATTTGGTATATTTAAATCAGATGTTGATACATTCTTGATTAATCAGGGTGTCAAAGATTATGGGGAGAAGGCAGAATGGGATTGAGAGGGATAATAAATCAGCCATGATGGAATGGTGGAGCAGACCATTCTGGATGGGCTGAATGGCCTAATTCTACTCCTATGTCTCATGGTGTTTTGCTTTGTCAAGTTTGTCCTGCATTGATATTTAGGACATGGTGTCCTCAGCAAACTCTGCTTAACCATCTGCACCTAATTATCAAGAGTCAATCTAAATCAAGGTAAATGGAACACGGGAAAGTGGGTTACTGTGCCTGTACTCAGGTGATGAGCTCACACTCTGGGTGGAGGGACTGGGCAACAGCCACAAAGCAATCTCAAGAACAGCATCTATTCTTCCAGAAGACACACAGACAGAGCTGGACTCACTTTCACCCTCTGGGATGACAGGAAGAACTGCTTAGTCGGGGTGCCCTTTGTTTATTTATTTTTGTTTATTCAGAGCTACAGCACAGAGTAGACCTTTCCGGTCCTCCCAGGCACACCGTTCAACAAACCCTAACAATACTAATGACATGGGCATCACTGAGTTGCAGCTGAAAGAGGGCTATAGTTGGGAGTTTAACATCAAAGGATATTCTTTGTATCTAAAGGACAGGCAGGAAGACATAGGCAGCGGTGTTGCTCTGTTGGTAAGAGATGGAATAACATATTTAGAAAAAAAGTGACACAGGGTCAGAGAATGTTGAATTTTTGTGGGTGGAGTTAAGAAGCTGCAATGGTGAAAAAAACATTATGGAAATCATATATGGCCCTCCATATAGTAGCCGAGATGTGGGGTTGAGATCGTAAAGGGAGCTGGAAAAGGCATGTAATAAGGGTAATGACACAGTTGTGATGGGGGACTTCATTATGCAAGGGGATTGGGAAAATCAGGTTGGTGTCAGGTCGCAAGAGAGGGAATTTGTTGAATGCCTACGAGATAGCTTTTTAGAGCAGATTGTGCTTGAGTTTTATAAGAGATTAGTCAGGCCGCACTTGGAGTATTGTCAACAGTTTTGGGCGCCTTATCTCAGAAAGGATGTATTATCATTGGAGAGAGTCCAGTGGAGGTTCACAAGGATGATTCCAGGAATGAAGGGGTTAACATATGAGGAGCATTTGACAACTTTGGGCCTATACTCATTGGAATTTAAAAGAATGTGGGGAGACCTAATTAAAACCAACTGAATGCTGAGAGGACTAGATAAGGTGGATATGGAGAGGATGTTTCTAGTGGTGGGGGTATCTAGTACTAAAGGACACAGCCTCAAAATTGAGTGGCAACATTTTAGAACAGAAGTAAGGAAGAATTTTTTTAGCCAAAGAGTGGCGAATCTGTGGAATGCTATGCCACAAACTGCTTTGGAGGCCAAGTCCATGGGTATATTTAAAGCAGAAGTTGATAGATCCCCAATTGGTCAGGGTATCAAGGGAGATGGTGAGAGAGCAGGTGTATGGGGTTGAATGGGACCCAGGATCAGCCATGATGAAATGGTGGAGTGAACTCGACTGGCTGAATGACCTAATTCTGCTCCTGTGACTAATGGTCTAACCCCCAATTTAACCCTAACCTAACCACAGGACAATTCACAATGACCAATAGCCCTTCCAGTCCTTTGAGCTGCCCTGTCCAACAAACCCCAAGAACTCCCGACTTAACCCTAACTCAATCACAGGTCAATGATCGATTGACCTACTAACCAGTATGTCTGTGGACTGTGGGAGAAAACCGGAGCACCTGGAGGAAACCCACATAGTCACGGGGAGAACATACAAACTCCTTATAGACAGCACCAGAACTGAACTCAAAACTCAGATGTCTCGAGTTGTAATTGCATTGTGTTAACTGCTAGGAGAATGGGGTTAAGAGGGCTATTGGCCAGCCAGCAGTGTAGTGGCATCAGCACTGGACTTGCAGGCAGATGGTCCTGAGTTCGAATTGGGCCTGGTGCCACCATGGGTTCACAGGGTCACCATGAGTCGGCAATGACTCAATGCCACTCAACAACAACAACCGCTATGCTACCATGGCGCCCAGCTTCTCCACGTTGTTCACTCTGACTTCCTGCTCAAGAGTGCACTAGAGTTTGGGAATCTGTTACTCACTACAAATCACATTATTTACATTTAAATAAAGGAATTAGAAATGGTTACATTTTCACTTCTGTGATCTGGGATGAACCTAGTGTGATGGAACACATAGTTCCTCTATCTGTTGCCTAAGAGCTTCCAACAAGAAATAAATTGGCAGCCTCTTCATTCCTGGAAGACATTGGCAGAAAGCCCAGAATTGGCCTTATTCAGCTGTAACTGAAAATCAAACACAGGAAGCCTGCAATATCACCGGCTGCCATGCAGTCACGCTTCAGAAACTAGGGCATCTCCATGCACAGTCCATCAGCATCCAACACCAACACTGGCCTGGGTTGAAAGGCTATTGGTTCTCGAGAGATAGATTGCTATTAGATACTTGCAAAGACATTATTTCCAACAGGCTGCGGTCATACAGGATTACATGTCATTGATATTAATCCGCACTTGACCATTCTACCTCTCAACGTTATAGTCCGTAAGGACTTGCAGCGAAGACCATTTTGCAGTCTGATCTCTGGAACGTGCCTTAAACCACCACAATAGCAATACACATGAAATTAAGCTTGCAAAATGTTTTTATGAATAGTAATGTAATTCCAAATTAAAATCACAAACAGCACCACAGTTGGTTAAAAGGTTCATGGCTGTGATATTGTTTTCCATCAGTCCCATGGTGAAATAGCCACCCTCATCATGCCAAGGAAGAGTTTAATTTTCTGTGGATCTGATTGGAAGAGCATCTCTTGTTTAAATGAGCTGCCAATTGACAATGAGTTTGTCCAACACAACCCAGTGAGAACCAACTTCATAGCCTTCCCTTCCTGTTAATTATGTTACATCTTTCACTCAGTCTTGGAACTGGAATTGATTTATTATAGTCACATGTACCGAAACACAGTGAAAACTTGTCTTGTATACTGTCCATACAGATCAATTAATTTAACAGTGTAATGAGGTAAGTGTCATAGAGCACTACAGCACAGAAATTGGGCTGTTTGGTCCATCTAGCCCATGCCAATCTGTTAACCTGCACTGGACCATAGTCCTCCATACCCCTCCCATCCGTGTACCTATCCAAACTTCTCTTTGCATAAGATCATACAAGGTAAAGCAATTAGAATGCAGAATAAAATGTAGCAGTTAGAGAAAGAGTAATGCAGGTAGACAATAAGATGGAAGGTCATAATGAGATAGATTGTGAAGTCAAAAATCAGGTCCTTAAGCAAGTAGGCCTACGCTGACCATTGTCACAAATTTCTGCACAAGCATGAGAACCTTGAGGCAGCAAAAATGTTGATTTTCAAGCAACAATATATCACCTTCTACCAATGACCCTGTGCAGGTCCCGTCTTCTGGAAAATCTTGCCAACTGCCCAGTATATAATGCATTAAAATCTTAGACAAATGTTTTCTGTCAATCAAAACCCACACAATGTTCCTCCTTCTTCCAGCTCAATAGAACTTTACATGATAATATTCCAAGCATAGCGCCTACAAGTCCACCATAAATGTTTTTTTCATTCTTCATCACTCTTGTTGCCCACCAATACCTAGGAAAGGAGAAGTCTACAGAAATTGGTGGATACAGCCCAGTCCAAAAGCCCTCTCCTCAATTGAGCACATTTACCAAGAGTGCTACCACAAGAAAGGACCCCCACCATCCAGGACATGTTCTCTTCTCAATGGTACAGTGGAGCAGACTCAATGGGCCAGGTGGACTAATGATGGTCTTGTGGTCTTATGGTCTACTACCATCGGGCAGGAGGTACAGAAGCCTTAGGCCCAACACCACCAGGTTCAGAAACCCCTCAGCCATCAGACTCCTAAACCAGGGTGGATAACTTCACTCATCACAACTAAGAACTAATTCTACAACCTCCAGACTCACTTTCCAGGACTCTACTGAACATCTCATGTTCTCGGTATTATTTATTTATTTACAGTATTTGCACAATTTGTCTTACCTTGCACATTGGTTCTTTGTCAGTCTCTGTTCATGTAGTCTCCCACAAATTCTATTGTATGTATTTCTTTATTTTCTTGTAAATGCCTGTACGGAAATGAATCTCAAGGTGGTAAGTGCTAACATGAATGTACATATTTTGATAATAAATTTACTTTTAACTTTGACTCTGTTATCATTCTTTAAGTATGTTAACTCAAAGTTCAAAGTAAATTTATTATCAAAGTACACAGATGTCACCATATACAACCCTGAGATTCATTTTCTTGCGGGCATTCACAGTAGAACAAAGAATTACAATGGAGTCAATGAAAAACTAAACAAAAACTGGCCAGTAACCAGCATACAGAAGAGGGCAAACAATGTAAATGCAAAAAAATCAGTAATGATCATTATAAGAAGAAATAAATAAATAAATAATATTGAGAACGTGAGTTGTAAAGTTCTTGAAAGTGAGTCCATAGGTTGTGGATTGGGGTGAGTGAAGTTATCCCCTCTGATTCAATAGACTGATTGTAGGTACATAAAGGTGAATGTAGTGGTGGTGGTGAGGGGGGGTGATAGGGTGGGCTAGTGAATGGAGGTGTTGATCAGTCTTACTGTTTTGGGGAAGTAACAGTTTTTGAGTCTGGTGGTCCTGGCATAGTAGCTACAAGGCTTCCTCCCTGATGGGAGTGGGACAAACAGTCCACGAGCTGAGTGGGTGGGGTTCTTTATGATGTTATTGGCCCTTTTCAAGCACCTTTCTGTATATAAGTCTTTGATGGAGGGTAGGCTGGTGCTGATGATGCGTTGGGCATTTTCAACTACTCATTGTCAAGCCTTCCTGTTGGCCGCAGTGCAGTTTCTACACCGCGCAGTGTTGCACGTTGATAGGACGTTCTCTACAGCACATCTGCAGAAGGATGTGAGTATTGATGTTCCTGTTCAGCATCCTCAGAAAGCAGAGCAGTTGTTGAGGTTTCCTGAAAGAGTGGAATGTGTTCTGGGACCATGTGAGGTTGTGCAGTTCCAGGACTTTGAAACAGCTCACAGTTTCCACTGCAGTGCTGTCAGTGTAAAGAGGGCTGTGAGTGGTGTGAGTTCTCCCGAAGTTAGGGAGTGTTAAATAAAATTCTGAAGTTATCATTATAAGAAGGTATAAAAATTTTAAAGACAAAATATTTCACTGAAACATCCCCAAATTTTGTTTTGTTTGCTTCCTCGGGTAAATGCAAGAACTTCGTTAGGCATCAGTTTCAATCACAAGATTTGTGCTTAGAGTTTCATACTGTTCCCACTTTTATCTCAGTCTCCATGGGTTTTCCATGACAATAGGTACTTTATCCCCTGAAGAAAAACCTTCTCCTTATTTTCATTATCTGTAGGCATCTGATCCCAAGAGCATAGAAACCCTCTTACTTCAGCATTGTAAAGGATACCTGATGTTTCTCTTCATTCAGACACAAAGAAATCCTTTAGAACACTTCCTGCTCCTCACCCACTCTACACAATATCCTTATTGGAGATCTTCACATTGTGTTTTCCATTGATCCTGATTTTAATCTCCTATGGAAGTGTGTTGTTATCCTGGCATTTCTCTGCCACAGCCTCGACGTCACTACACTAACACAAAATGCTGGAGGCCAGTCAGCATCTATGGAAAAGAGTAAATAGTCAATGTTTTGGGCTGTTCATCAGGACTCGACCCATAGATGCTGCCTACAGGCTGCATATTTTCTACGGAATCTGCCTGGCCTGCTAAGTTCCTCCAGCATTTTGTGTGTGTTGCTCGGATTTCCTGCATCTGCAGATTTTCTTGTCTCTATATCATTAGCTCCTTTCAGATGTTAATCACAAGAAATTCTGCAGATGCTGGAAATCCAGAGTAAACAAACACACAAATCTCTATTTAGAATTCTCACCTCAAATGTGAATGCTAAACCTTGTCATCTTTCCAGTTAGCAATGTGAAACTCCTCACCACCATCTATCACTGAGCCCATTATCTCTCTGTACAGGTTTACCCCAATTTTGCAACGCATTAACAGCTCAGCATGGACTAGATGGGCCAAAGGGCCTCTTTCAGTGCTATAATGCTCTATGACTTAATAAGTTCTATGACATTTTTCACTGCTTCTATCAAACATGGATACATACTACATTAAACATAAAACACTACAGGCCTTACAAACCACAATGTTGTGCCAACTTTATAACTACCCTAAAATCAATCTGACCCCTCCCACATTGCCATCCATTTTTCTATTATATATGCATCTACGTAAGAATTTTAAAACCAGACCAGGGTATTCCATGCACCCACCACTCTCTGCGTAAAAAATCTTCCGACATCCCCCGATACTTTCCTCCAATCACCTTAAAAATATGCCCTCTCGTATTAACCATATCTTCCTGACTCTTGCATGTCCGTGAAATAGGAGGGGAGAGTAAGATTAAGCTTATTGGAGGTTATTGGTTATCATAAGGGGCATTGATTGGGAGAGGGTCAGGGGAGGTGAATCAAGAATTAGAGGGCTTAGGTTAAAGGAGAGAGGGAATGGATTTAATTGGAACTGAGGGGCAATTTATTTTACAGAGTTTGGTGCTTACACTCAGTGGCCATTTTATTAGGTACACCTGTTAGTAACTACAAATGTCTAATGAGTCAATCATGTGGCAGCATCTCAATGCATAAAAGTATGCAGATATGGTTAAGAGGTTCAGTTGATGTTCGGATCAAACCATCAATATAGATAACAGACAACAATGGTCCCAGCACTCCGCTAGTCACAGGCCTCCAGTCAGAGAGGCAGCCCTCTGCTACCACTCTCTGGCTTCTCCCACAAAGCCAACGCCTAATTCAATTTGCTATGTTATCCTGAATGCCAACTGACTGAACCTTCTTGACCAACCTTCCACAAAGGCCTTGCTGAAGTCCACGTAGGCAACATCCACTGCCTTGCCTTCATCAAATTTCCTGGTTAACCTCAGAAAATCTCTGCACGACCTATCACAAAGTCATGTTGACTGTCCCTAATCAGCTCACGTTTATCCAAATACTTACATATCCGTTACCTCAGAATACCTTCCAATAACTTTCCCACTGGTTTTCACCATTCCGTTTCTCTTTCAGAGATCCAACATCTGTTTTTTTTCTTTGCGATATTTTCGTGGGAGGAAGCGATGGGATGATGGGGTCAGGAGATAAGGGCCCGAGTAGAGAGATTAGTTGAAGTTGGAGAAACCATTGTTCGCAATCACAGGTCTTGTGTGGAAGGGCACCACCTGGTGGCGGATCATAGCATACATACCGATTTCAATGTTACTGTTGAGAAGCGACAGATTGCAGCATCAGCGTGTCCAACATCAGAAACCCCACCACAGACCGTCTGATCTGAGCTTTTTCACTACATGGACAAAGGATGCCTTCAAAGCCTTAAAAAAATGTGCAGCTTCTTCCTTGCCTGCTAGAGTTCCACGGGAACGTAGCAGTTAGCATATGGCTACTAGAAGCTAAAGCCATTGGAGTCCGGAGTTCATTCCCGATATCCTCTGTAAGGAGTTTGTAATTTCTCCTCATGACTCCATGGGTTTGCTCCGGGTGCTCTGGTTTCCTCCCAGTATGCCTCTGGACATACTTGTTCATGCTCATTGATTAGGCCTGGGTGGTGTGTCTCGAAGGGACCAAAGGATCTATTCTGTATGCTTTGGGATAGCACGGAGGCTCCTGGCCCAGGATCCAAAAGTACAAACTTTCACCACATCCACCCATCAGGCCTCTGTGCCACAACTAGTCAAACCACTACACCAAAGAGAGAGAAGTGGGTTCGATTCTGACCTCGGGTGCTGTCCATGTGGAGTTTGTATGTTCTCCCTGCAACCACGAGGACCTTGTCCAGATGCTCCAGTTCCTTCCCTGCCAAAACAAAAGCCATGTTGGTCCATTGGTGAGATGGCCACTCTAAACCAGCCCCAGCATGTAGGTGATGGGTAGGATGGGAGCAGAGAACAAAGAAAAATAAAATTAATGTAAGGTAAGTTTAAATAGTTGATATCAGCATGAACTGGATGGGCTACATGGCCTGTTTCCATGCTGCATCTCTCCGTGACTCACTACGACCTCCCGTTCCAACTATGGTGGGGTCTGTGCATCTCGTGCTCGGTCACATCAGAAGCCTATGACGGAATCGACGGACCAGCTCAGATAAGGAGAGACATTTAAATTGGCTCCTTTGATGCCCTTGAGAATCTAGAGTGGATAAGTTTTCACATTCTTAAACCAAATTGGTTTCAATTTAATCACAAAGACAAAGAACACAGCTGTCAAAACTCTGAAAGGAAAACAATGAATGCTGAAAGTTGTCAGCGGGTCAGGCAGTGTTTGTAGAAGAGAAATAGAATTATTTTAGTACATTTAATGATACAGAACAGTAATAAGCCCTCCTGGCCCAACGAACCCACATCACCCAATTACACTCATTGACCAAATAACCTACTAACCCGTACATCTTTGGGTTGTAGGAGGGATATACTCAGAAATACTTTGAAATGTGGGGAAAACCGGAGCACTTGGAAACACTTTGAAATGTGGGAGGAAACTGGAGCACTTGGAAACACTTTGGGATTATGGAGGAAACTGGAGCACTTGGAAACACTTTGAAATGTGGGGAAAACCGGAGCACTTGGAAACACTTTGGAATGTGGGAGGAAACTGGAGCACTTGGAAACACTTTGGGATTATGGAGGAAACTGGAGCACTTGGAAACACTTTGAAATGTGGGAGGAAACTGGAGCACTTGGAAACACTTTGAAATGTGGGAGGAAACTGGAGCACTTGGAAACACTTTGAAATGTGGGAGGAAACTGGAGCACTTGGAAACACTTTGAAATGTGAGAGGAAACTGGAGCACTTGGAAACACTTTGAAATGTGGGAGGAAACTGGAGCACTTGGAAACACTTTGGGATTATGGAGGAAACTGGAGCACTTGGAAACACTTTGAAATGTGGGGAAAACCGGAGCACTTGGAAACACTTTGGAATGTGGGAGGAAACTGGAGCACTTGGAAACACTTTGGGATTATGGAGGAAACTGGAGCACTTGGAAACACTTTGAAATGTGGGAGGAAACTGGAGCACTTGGAAACACTTTGAAATGTGGGAGGAAACTGGAGCACTTGGAAACACTTTGAAATGTGGGAGGAAACTGGAGCACTTGGAAACACTTTGAAATGTGGGAGGAAACTGGAGCACTTGGAAACACTTTGAAATGTGGGAGGAAACTGGAGCACTTGGAAACACTTTGGGATTATGGAGGAAACTGGAGCACTTGGAAACACTTTGAAAAGTGGGGAAAACCGGAGCACTTGGAAACACTTTGGAATGTGGGAGGAAACTGGAGCACTTGGAAACACTTTGGGATTATGGAGGAAACTGGAGCACTTGGAAACACTTTGGGATTATGGAGGAAACTGGAGCACTTGGAAACACTTTGAAATGTGGGGAAAACCGGAGCACTTGGAAACACTTTGGAATGTGGGAGGAAACTGGAGCACTTGGAAACACTTTGGGATTATGGAGGAAACCAGAGCACTCAGAAGTGCTTTGGAATTTGGGGAAACTGGAGCACTCGGATGAAAGCCATGTGGTTGCAGGAAGAACATACAAACTTCTTGCAGCCAGAAGCAAGAATTGAACCCAGGTTGCTGGCTCTATAATAGCATAATACCAGCATCTGAAATTATAATTCCAAGTTGGCAACCATTCCTTTCAACAGAAATACACTGAGGAATCTTACAAATGATCTCAAGATATAGAATGCATCCTACACAATCAGGAAAGCTCACCAATGCTTCAACTTTCTGAAGAGGCTGAAGAGAGTTAGACTATGTGTATCTATACTCATATCATTCTATTGATGTGCAGTACAAAGACAGGTGTGTAAAAAGGGCCTGAAGGATCACTGGGGACCCCAGTCACCCCAATCACTAACTGTTCCAGCTGCTACCATCAAGGAAATGGTACCGCAGCATAAAGGCCAGGACCAACAGGCTCCAGGACAGCTTCTTCCACCAGGTCAGCAAACTGACTAATTCATACTGACACTACTGTATTTCTATGTTCTATTAACTGTCCAGTTGTACATACTATTTATTATAAATTACTATGAATTGCACATTGCACATTTAGACAGAGACGTAATGTTAAAGATTTTTACTCCTCACGTATGTGAAGGATGTGAGTAATAAAGTCAATTCCATTCAATAGAGAGCACCTTAACAAACTGTATCACTGCATGGTATGGAAACTGCACAGCGGTGGACGATCATAACTTTGTTCTGGTCTTTTCACCTTTGTTTTTTGTTATTGTAAGACTCAATATGTGGCCAGAACCGCCAAGCTTTAAGCCTCATTCCTCACTTCTGAAGAAACTCTGGATCAATATCACCAGATCCAACGTTGAGAATACTCTAGGACCCAGGCACTGGGAAAGCAAATGCACTGAAGTCTATTACCACGTGTTCAAAACTCACAGACAGGTCAACGCGGTGATTGCCAGCAGCTCTCACTTGAGTCAGACAGTGCGACACACGGAGAAGGTTAGGCAATTAGCATCGGCCCGCAATGAAGGATAGCACACTAGGGATGAGTGATGAGTCTCCCTGGTAAAATACTTCACATAAATCCCAACATAGATACGGTGCTGGGAAATAACTCTGGCAGTAAATAGAGATGTCAACGTGCTGCTGATGATTCGACCATTTCTTTGCCAGCTGCCAAGACTGAAATATAGATTTTTCAAGAAACACAAGGTCAAAGGGTTTTTCTAGGGTAGAGTAGCCAAAGCATTCTCAGCTGTGAGCACCAATTCTGAGAAGCAATAATGAACTTTTAACTCCACCTGGCTGTGAAAGGACGATGGTTGGGGATGAGGTTAGCAACACCATCCTGTAAAAACCCAGAGCTACAGAAATGGCAACAGAAGCTCCAAAGACTTCATCCCTGGGGGAGGAAGGATCTTCAGCTAAGATGAGATACACATGGGACAACTTGAAGAACTGGCTTAGGACAGAGGGCTTTGGTGAGCAGCTGGTGGCAATTAATGTCCCAGTAGGGGTGATGGACTTAATGACAGTTTCAGTGCCGTTTCATTCAGAAATGCAATCTGCAGCTTGCATTTTTGCAAATGATGCAAAAATCTCACATAAAAGTGAGTGGGTGAAACAAAAGTAATTTTACATTTAGTGCTCAGTGTTTGACTTGAATCTTCTTTGGTCAGGATCTGCACTGCATTGAGAATCAATCCTAAATCTGACCATTTTTGTAGAAGTCCACCAAATAACTAGACAAAGTAATTATAATTACCTTCCCTTCTCTCACTGTCACTCCTGGTTTGTGGAGAGTCTTCCTGCATTGGTCTTCTTTGCTCTTTGATCTTGGATCATGTCTTGTTTCCAGAGAGACACTTTTCAATAGATGGTTAAGAAAGAAACTGCTGTTTTCCACTCCTGTTCTGTTCTGTTGTTTGTTTGCTTGTTTGTTTGTTAAGTGCCATGTTGTATGACATAAGTGATCATGGTTTTTCCATGACCATGATTGTTCTTGGCAAATTTTTTCTGCAGAAGTCATTTGCCATTGCCTTCTACTGGGCAGTGTCTTTAGCAGACAGGTGACCTCCGCGATAATCAGTACTCTTCAGAGTGTCTGCCTGGCGTCAGTGGTTGCATAGCCAGGACTTGTGATATGCACCAGCTGCTTATACAACCATCCGCCACCTGCTCCTATGCCTTCACATGATCCTGCTCAAGGGTCTAAGCAAGTGCTACAGCTTGCCCAAGGGTGACCTGTAGGTTAGCGGAGGGAAAGAGCATCTTACACATATCTCCACCCTGTCACCTAATACATCTAGTAGCCACTTTATTAGGTACATCTTTCTAATACTGACCAGGTCTTCTGTTGCTGTAACCCATCTGCTTCAAGGTTTGACATTTTGTACATTTGGAGATGCTCTCATGCCCACCATTGTTGTTACACATGATTATCTGAGTTACTGCCGCCTTCCTGTCAGCTTAAACCAGTCTGGTCATTCTCCTCTGACCTCTCTCATTAACAAGACATCTTCAATCAGAAAACTGCCACTCACTGGATTTCTGTTTGTTTGTGTTTTTCAGACCATTCTCTGTAAATTCTGGAGACTGTTGTGTGTGAAAATCCCAAGAGATCAGAAATTCCACATACTCAATCCAACTCATCTGACACCAACAATGTCAGAACAACAAGGGAACCTCTTGACCATGTCTGCATGCTTTTATGCATTGAGTAGCTGCCATATGATTGGCTGAGTAGATATTTGTATTAATGTACAGGTGTACCTAAGAAGGTGGCCACGAGTGTACATCGGGCAGTGGTACAACTGCTCCCCAGGCATAATAATTCAGCTAAGGTGAGGAACAAAAATGATCAACTACAGAGTCATTTGCACTGGTTACTACTGTTCAAAGAAGTTCCATTTCCCAGAAGACGATACTTTGCTTCAGCTGCCATTAAAATCAACCAAAGGCATATAGAGAACAATTACATCTACGGGTTGATATAATCAACAAACTGAACAAACCAGCCAATTTATTATTGATTCTTTAGCAATACACCATGGTAACAAGCTCTTCTAGCCCAATGAGCCCATGCCAAACAATTACACCCATGTGATCAGTTAATCTGTTAACCCATACATCTTGGAGTGTGGGTGGTCATGCAGAAAAGGTATCAGCTTCCTACAGGCAGAGCTGGGAAGCAAACCCACATCGGTCACCACAGTGCTGTAAAGTGATTGTGCTGACCAACATGTTACTGCACCACCCATAACCGCAGGAGACAGATGATAGTTTGGGTAAGCAGTTCACCCATTCAGCCCCACATCAATCAAACCAGAATGTATCACAAGTCAGCTGAATGAACATATAACAGCATGACAGGACAACCTGGTTCCTATGCATTTGTTACCAGGGAATGTGTGGAGAAGGTGGCATGTTAGTGTATCAGTTAGCATAATGGTTTACAGTGCAGAGACCTGCTATAATTCCCATCAGGAGTTTGTATGTTCCTTTCACAACCACCTGAGTTTCCTCCGGGTGCTCTGCTACCTTCCCACATTCCAAAGATTGTTGGAGGGTCAGGGTTAGGGTTAGGTTTGTAAGTTGGGGGCATGCTACGTTGGCACCCTGAGGAATGGTGACACTTGTGGGCTGCCCAGCATGATCCTGGGCTGTGTTGGTGTGGTAAACTATGTATACCTGTCTGGACACGCCCCTCTGCTGACTGCTCCTGTGGCTCCTCCCACAGACTCCTGTATAAAGGCACTTGGAGGCACTGCTCCCCCCCCCACTCAGTCTCCGAGATGCTGTGCTCCCTTTTGTTGCTAATAAAAGCCTATTGTTCACTTCCCGTCTCCGAGAGTTATTGACGGTGCATCAGTTGGTCATTGACACAAACAATACACTTCACTGTATGTAACAAATAAAACTAACCTTAGAAATCTCAAAAATCTTCATGGTGAATGTTGGTGTGATGTCAGAGCTACTCTGGGTGCCTGTGCTGGAATGATCTGCTTGCGTGAATGAGACATTCATTGTGCTTTCATTATTTTGTGTTCAAGGACTGTTCCACTTGTGAAGTATTGTGCTCAGTATTGATCTGTATTAGAAAATGTGCTGCTTGATGGTCAAATCAGGGAGATCTTCCATCAGGAGAGAGTTGGTGGAAAAGGGATTGGAATTGATTTATTATTGTTACATGTACTAGATACAGTGGAAAGCTTGTCTTGCATACTGATCATTACACAGTGCATTGAGCTAGAATAAGGGAAAGCAATAACAGAATGCAGAATGAAGTGTAACAGCTACAGAGAAAGGTCTAGTTCAAATTTATTGTCATTCAACTGCCGCCAAATGAAATAACACTCCTCCAAACCAAGGTGCACAACACAGTACATACAACCTACAAACAACATCACCACAAATAGATTAACAAATAATACTGCAAGATCATAGTGAAGCAGATTGTGAGGTCAAGAGTACATCTTATCATTCTAGGATCAAGGATCAACATTATTTGCTGTAGCCAATTGAACATATTAGGAATTTGCCGTGGTGAGTTGGTCAGGGTGCAACATGCAACAAAAACAACAACATTCAATAATTATACAGAATAGAGATATGGAGTAAATTGTGCATAAATAGCACCATGCAAATAGCACTAGGGAACTACTTTTTTTAAAAAAACATCAATTAAACGTAAATTATGCACAAGTTTTAGATAAACAAACACAATTAGAATAAAAGTTTTCTCTCTTTCTCTCTACTCTCTATTGTTTTCTTTTTCTCAATGTCTTTTCCTTTACAAAAGGTTTATTCGTTTCTCTTAGCATGTCCACATCTCATTCCTGTTTCCTTGATTACATTTTCACACCTCTGTCATCACGGTCTAATTGCTTTAATCCTCTTGACCTGTTAACTTGCCCTGCCCTCTTCTGATGTCCCTTACTCTATCTGTCTATTAGAGCCCCCCCCCGCCCAGATTGTGTTAGTTCAAAATATTGATTAATAGATTTAGAAACATAGAAAACATACAGCACAGTACAGGCCCTTTGGCCCACAAAGCTGTGCCGAACATATCCCCACCTTAGAAATTACTAAGTTTTACCCGTAGCCCTCTATTTTTCTAAGCTCCACGTACCTATCCAGGAGTCTCTTAAAAGACCCTATCGTATCTGTCTCCACCACCGTTGCCGGCAGCCCATTCCATGCACTTACCACTCTCTGAGTAAAAAACTTACCCCTGACATCTCCTCTGTACCTGCTCCCCAGACCCTTAAACCTGTGTTCTCTTGTGGCAACCATTTCAGCCCTGGGAGAAAGCCTCTGACTATCCACATGATCAATGTCTCTCATCATCTTATACACCTCTATCAGGTCACCTCTCATCCTCTGTCACTCCAGGAGAAAAGGCTGAGTTCACTCAACCTATTCTCATAAGGCATGCTCCCCAATCCAGGCAACATCCTTGGAAATCTCCTCTGCACCCTTTCTATGGCTTCCACATCCTTCCTGTAGTGAGGCGACCAGAACTGAGCACAGTATTCCAAGCAGGGTCTGACCAGGGTCCTATTACCTGCAACATTACCTCTCAGCTCTTAAACTCGATCCCACGATCGATGAAGGCCAATCTTTAGATCTAGTTATTTTGCATGTCAAAATAACATGCATTTTAGGGACAGTAGACGTTAATTTTAATTTAGTTTCTGGCATTAGCTCATGGGGTGGACAGGAATCTCCGAAGGATTTAGTCTGCCTCCAGCCGTGATTATTCTTGCAATCCTGTTCACAAGGATCACTACAGTACTTCCTTTCGCTTCAGTTTTGACACAGTCTGTGCCTTTTGATCCATTTCCAAAGCTGAAAGTAAATTTATTATTAAAGTAAGTGTATGTCACCATTTATTTTCTTGCAGGCATTCATAGTAGAACAAAGAATAATAATGGAATCAATGAAACACACACACACACACACACACTCCGACAACACACACACACACAGGCCGACAACACACACTCACACTCACACACACACTCACACACACACTCACACACACACACACACACACACACAGAGGCCGACAACACACTCACACACACACACACTCTCACACACACACACACACACAGAGGCCGACAACACACTCACACACTCACACACACACACACGCGGACAACACACTCACACATACACACACACTCACTCACACACACACACACACAGGCCGACAACACACTCACACACACACACACACACACGCCGACACCACACTCACACATACACACACACTCACACACACACACACACACACACACACACACACACACACAGGCCGACAACACACTCACACACACACACACACACACTCACACACACACACACACACACACACACACAGGCCGACAACACACTCACACATACACACACACTCACACACACACACACACACACACACACACACACACACACACACAGGCCGACAACACACTCACACACACACACACACACAGGCCGACAACACACTCACACATACACACACACTCACACACACACACACACAGAGGCCGACAACACACTCACACATACACACACACTCACACACACACACACACACACACACACACAGGCCGACAACACACTCACACACACACACACACACACACACACACACACACACACACACACACACAGGCCGACAACACACTCACACACACACACACACACACACACACAGGCCGACAACACACTCACACACACACACTCACACACACACACACACACACACACAGGCCGACAACACACTCTCACACACACACTCACACACACACACACACACACACGCCGACAACACAACCGAGCTGTGCAGAAAAGTAAGTAAATATGAGTTCTCAGTTTCATTCATCTGGAAATACTGAAGCTGTCACGGTTTACCTCTCAGTGCAGAGAGGAGTTGGTTGATCACAAGAAAAAGTTTTTCAGCCCCTTGCGCACCAGTAGCCATGTCCGGAGAACGTCCCGGGACATGAGGGCACTCTTTATTGGGAACAGGCTGAGGACTGACTCCCTGGCGTTCCAGTCAATACTTACCCTTCAACGAACACCTACAGACAATTATAAAATCATTATCACTTTACTTGCTAGGCCATTTTACTAAATCAAAACTGGCCGCCAAATTGGGTGAGTGGAGATGGGAAATAAAATGCCAGGAATGGGCGTTTTAAAATACTGTGCGAACTACCGAGCTCGGTTTAAATGGCGCGGAGCGGCCAAAGACTTTCAGTGACGTTTCACTCCCTTTCTGTTCTGAAAGTATTGCAATAGCCTCCCCCTACCCCGTCACAGAAACATGCATACATACACACACACCCACACACACACACCTACACACACTCTCACACAGAAACACACACACACTCTCACACAGAGACATACACACACAAACACCTACACCGGAACATGCACACAAATACACACTCACACAGATACACAGACACATACTCATACACACTCACTCACTCACACACACAAACACCTGCATACACTCACACAGACACTCACATAAAAACACACACAAATACACACTCACACACATACTCACACAGAAACATACACACAGTAAGCTGCACACATACAATCACCCACACACTCACTCACACACACAGAAATGCTTATACACTCTCACACAACACACACATACACACACAAATACACACTCACACAAACAGAAACACACCAACACACACTCACATTCACACACACTCACTCATACTCAGAACACACACACACAATCACCCACACACTCACTCTCACACAGCACACACTCACTCACTGATACACACAATCACCCACACACTCACTCACACACACAGAAATGCTTATACACTCTCACACAACACACACATACACACACACAGAAATGCTTATACACTCTCACACAACACACACATACACACACAAAAACACACTCACACACACACACACACACACACACACACACACACACACACACACACACACACACACACACACACACACACACACACACCTCGACAGAACCTGGCCATGGTTAAAGGAGATCTGAGATAACAATGGCAGCAGTCAGTGGTGGAACTCCATAACTCGGGATGGCATTTAGCAATGGGTAAATTAAGACAAGTTTTCTGAGAAAGTTCTTCTGTTTCTGTATAATACCGCTCTTTCTCTCTACTGACCAGTATAATTTCTAAATCATTTATATTCAGTATGTTGCCTGACCTATGTGCCCATGATGTTGCTACAAGCAAACTTTTCTAACACTGTTGAACAGATCCTAGTAAAGGTGGATTCTTGACATCACAAACCACCTCTTCATGGCCTTGAACCTCATTGGCTGCATGCGCTGCACTTTCTCTGTAGTTGTAACACTTTATTCTGCATTCCGTTATAATTTTTCCTTGTACTAACTCAATGCCTCATTGAAATAAAGTAAGAACATAAGACCTAAAAACAGAAGTTGGCCATCTGGCCCATTAATCCTGTTCCACCATTTAATAAGATGATGGCTGGTCTGGCCATGGGCTCAGCTCCACCTAACTACCTACTCCCCTTAACTCCCCGCGATGTGGAAAAGAAATCTAACTGTGTCTCAGATATACTTAATGAGGTAGCCTCTACCGCCTCACTGGGCAGAAAATGCAGAGGAGGCTTGGCCCAAAAGCAGAGCAGTGGAGACAATGCAGCAATAAACAATAACTTTAATAGTACACCACACAATAACAAACCATAAGGGGCCACAAAACAAAAGAAAATAGAAACTGAACTCAACAGGCAACAAGGTAAACTTTAGGCAGGAAGAGTGGAGGCCAGCTGGCTCAGTAAGTTGTAAAAGGATTGTGGATGAGAGCTGGGGCTAAATAGGCTGCAGGTGATCAGTCTGAAATGAGAGGCAGGTGAATTCTTTCAGCTGGATGGAGACTGGATTGTGCCTTGAGGAGCAGGCCTGACATGATGATCTGTATGGACAGTATGCAACACAAGTTTTTCTCTGTATCTCGGTGACAGAAATACGTCAGTGAACAGCTGTACTGTACCTTGCTGTACCTGACCGTGTGACACTAACACGTACACTGTACCTGTACCCCGGTGTACCTGACCGTGTGACACTAACACGTACACTGTACCTGTACCCCGGTGTACCTGAACGCATGACAATAACACGTACACTGTACCTGACAGTGTGACACTAACACGCACACTGTACCTGACCGTGTGACACTAACACGTACATTGCACCTCACCGTGTGACACTAACACGTACACTGTACCTGTACCCCGGTGTACCTGACAGTGTGACACTAACACGCACACTGTACCTGACCGTGTGACACTAACACGTACATTGCACCTCACCGTGTGACACTAACACGTACACTGTACCTGTACCTCGGTGTACCTGACCGTGTGACACTAACACGTACACTGTACCTGACAGTGTGACACTAACACGCACACTGTACCTGACCGTGTGACACTAACACGTACATTGTACCTGACCGTGTGACACTAACACGTACACTGTACCTGTACCCCGGTGTACCTGACCGTGTGACACTAACACGTACACTGTACCTGTACCCCGGTGTACCTGAACGCATGACAATAACACGTACACTGTACCTGACAGTGTGACACTAACACGCACACTGTACCTGACCGTGTGACACTAACACGTACATTGCACCTCACCGTGTGACACTAACACGTACACTGTACCTGTACCCCGGTGTACCTGACCGTGTGACACTAACACGTACACTGTACCTGTACCCCGGTGTACCTGAACGCATGACAATAACACGTACACTGTACCTGACCGTGTGACACTAACACGCACACTGTACCTGACCGTGTGACACTAACACGTACACTGTACCTGACCGTGTGACACTAACACGTACACTGTACCTGTACCCCGGTGTACCTGAACGCATGACAATAACACGTACACTGTACCTGACCGTGTGACACTAATACGTACACTGTACCTGACCGTGTGACACTAACACGTACACTGTACCTGACCGTGTGACACTAACACATACACTGTACCTGTACCCCGGTGTACCTGAACGCATGACAATAACACGTACATTGTACCTGACCGTGTGACACTAATACGTACACTGTACCTGACCGTGTGGCACTAACACGTACATTGCACCTGACCGTGTGACACTAACACATACACTGTACCTGTACCCCGGTGTACCTGAACGCATGACAATAACACGTACATTGTACCTGACCGTGTGACACTAACACATACACTGTACCTGTACCCCGGTGTACCTGACCGTGTGACACTAACACATACACTGTACCTGTACCCCGGTGTACCTGAACGCATGACAATAACACGTACATTGTACCTGACCGTGTGACACTAATACGTACACTGTACCTGACCGTGTGACACTAACACGTACACTGTACCTGACCGTGTGACACTAACACGTACACTGTACCTGTACCCCGGTGTACCTGAACGCATGACAATAACACATACACTGTACCTGACCGTGTGACACTAATACGTACACTGTACCTGACCGTGTGACACTAATACGTACATTGCACCTGACCGTGTGACACTAACACATACACTGTACCTGTACCCCGGTGTACCTGAACGCATGACAATAAACTCGGCCTGAATGGTAACTGGAGAGGAAGTTGATATTAGGCCAATGATCTGTGTTTCCCTTCCCTCAGTGACAAAACGCAGAGGAAGAAGTGCTTGTAAGTGTTTCTAAGATAGTTTTAGCATCTCCATTTGGATATTTTCGCTCAGCACTCGAACACTTAACACTCTGGAACGGAAGTTGTACATTCGGCCCGTCGAGTCTGTTCCACTATTCCATCATGGTAGATTCATTATCTCCCCGAACCCCATTTTCCTGCCTTCTCCCCATAACCGTTTACGTATATAAATCATAAACAGAGCAACACACACAAAGAGCTGGAAGAACTCAGCAGGTCAGGCAGCATCTGATAAATGCAGAAGAATGAACAGTCGACATTTGGGACCGAAGCCTTTCATCGCGGTAAGTCGGAAGCATCCGTCCCTCGCGGCGCTGTTGGAGCTGCGCTGGTTTACACGCGTATGTTCAAAAGTCGGAAGAACTTCACAACTCTCCGCGAATAATGATCACCGTTAATTTCCCGGTGCTTTCACTGAAAATCGAGCTGAAAAATAAGGGCTGATGAAGGGTCTCGGCCCGAAACATTGACTGTTCATTCCTCTCCATAGATGCTGCCCGACCTGCTGAGTTCCTCCGGAGTTTCAGACTTATAAGACATAGGAGCGGAATAAGGCTATTCGGCACATCGAGTCCATCGTGGCTGATTTTGTGTATGTTACTCTGGATTGCCAGTATCTGCAAAATTTGTGTTTTAAATGTTTGCGCATTTCGTTATCTGGATGATAATTTGTAACGGACTGTGACATAAATTCACAACAACGATCCTGGTTCTTAATTCGCCACATGGATAATTACTTTCCTCTTTGTACCTCTCCAGAAGTTGAATGACAGGAAGGTTTAAACTAATCAGATGAACAGAGAGATTTTCAAACATTGCAAGTATCTAGGATACAAAATAATATCAAACGCAGCAGCCACTCCTAAACTATGCAATTCAGTTCAACAACCCGCCAGCACTGTGAGTGAGATAGAAAGTGTGTGTGTGTGTGTGTGTGTGTGTGTGTGTGTGTGTGTGTGTGTGTGTGTGTGTGTGTGTGTGTGTGTGTGTGTGTGTGTGGTGTGTGTGTGGTGTGTGTGTGTGTGTGTGTGTGTGTGTATGTGTGTGTGTGTGTGTATGTGCTTGTCTGTGTGTGTGTGTGTGTGTGTGTGTGTATGTGTGTGTGTGTATGTGCTTGTCTGTGTGTGTGTGTGTGTGTGTGTGTGTGTATGTGCTTGTCTGTGTGTGTGTGTGTGTGTGTGTGTGTGTGTGTGTGTGTGGTGTGTGTGTGTGTGTGTGAGTCTGTGTATGTATGTGTGTGTGTGTGTGTGTGTGTGTGTGTTTTGTTCTGGCCCGGCGGGCTGGTTATCAGCAAATTCCGTGTCGGCCAGTGTTGCCAGTACCGAATCACCCAGGACGTGTCCGCTTCTCACTGTTACCATCAGGTAGGAGGTACAGGAGCCTGAAGGCACACACTCAGTGATTCAGAAACAGCTTCTTCCCCTCTGCCAGCAGATTTCTGAATGGACAATGACCTCAGTATTGTTTTTGTTTTTTTAAATTTTGTTCTCTTCTTACACTACTTATTTTAATAAATATAATCACTATAATTTATAGTTTTATTATTCTTGATTGCAATGCACTGCTGCCGTAAAACAACAAACTTCCCCATCGATATCAGTGACATTAAACCTGATTCTAATTCTGAATATCTTAGCCAAGTGACACTAAGAATATAAAAAGCGTTAACACCGCATTTTTCTGTTTGTATATATGTTACTATGAATAAGCTGTTTGTTTGGATGACACCGCACAGCAGTCTCGTGTGCGGCGGGGACAGGATGCCCAAAGGGCACCAAACCCCGTCACAGGAACCAAGCGCATTGCCTGTGCGAAGGAGAGAGGTGAGCGGTCAGAAACACTTTTCTACATAAAATTGTTCCCGAATCACTGGAGACACCGATGGGACGTGGCGATCAAGTTAGTTAAAGCGAGAGACGGCCTGAAGTAAAATGTACGTAGACCATTAGAGGCAGAGTTTTAAACTGGCTGTCCGACACACACACAACCAAATAAAAATCCCATCGGGTGCCGGGTGGGGATATTTCAAGGATCAACTTTATTCAGCGTACACTTTTTAAAAAATCTTTGCTGAGGGAAGTTGGCGCGGCGTGTAACAAAAATCAATATTCAACAATTACAAAGAATAAAGAATTATAAAAAATAAAGTTCGAGATTAAAATACGGATACGGAATAAAATGCGGATAAATACGTAAATATCCGCATGTATTTACTAGACATTTCCCGAGTTTAATTCAGAATATCGGTTAATTTTTAATATTGTAAAGAACATACGGCGGTGCGCAGTTGGTAACGGGTATTTCGTGAAAGGTAATGTTTAAATGGTCTCGGGGTGGCACTGGCTGGGCTCTGGGCCTTAGTAACATCAGTTTCAGCCTGCAACTCCGGTAACTTAAACCTCACGAGAAACGGAGCGAGTATCCCATTGCTGCCCCGTTTAGTCAGATACATATTTAATGATATCACTAAAAATGAATAAATATGATCACTAAAAATAATTAAACAAGTAGTTAAATATATCAAGTGAGAAAATGCTTTCTGCGGTGTAATTTACGTGAAGGCGAAGACGCCGTGGATAAGAGTTCCCGGCCCCGTGTGTGAGCGGGTTGGCCGGCTTTTCACTCCTCACTGACCTGAAGTGAAGTTGCCTTCAAAGCAGAGCCCTCATTCTGCTCACTCCTGCAGTTTAGAGCATCGGCTTTAATGGCTCCGTTAAATTATTATACTGCCGCTTGCTTCTGAAATTAAACACTCCCTTTACGTATCTGGGAGAATAAATAAACTATGTAGCTTGTCAGCGCGGGCCGGGCTGCTTTCAGCCGCGGGAGGCGTGGAGTTTATCCTTACATTCGGGTCACTCACTCACGGTAAGTTGTATCTTGAGAAAAAACCGTTATCAGCAGGCTGAGAGGGAATTTCTCCCACCTTCAGCAGCCGCACTGAAAACTGGGAAACGGCGGAGCAGGAATTTTCTCGGAAGGAACTTCGGAACTTCCCTGTGTTTATCTCTAATTCTTGCTCAGAAGTCGTTTAAACAAACAGGAGAAAATCTTCAGATGCTGGAAATGCAGAGCAACACACACAAACTGCTGGAGGAATTCAGCAAGTCAGGCAGCATCTGTGGAAATAAAAAGTACAGTCGGCGTTTCAGGTCGAGGTCCTGCGGCAGAACCGATCCGCAGAAACAATTCGCTCGGCGCATATTAATGACTTGAATGCCCTGTGTGGAATAACCTGTTTTAAACCCGCGTGCGTTCCTGTGTTTGAGCTCCTTCGTACCTCGCGGGGTCAGGATGGTACACAACTAATTGTTTATTTTTTAAAAGAAAGGTTTTGCTTTGAAATGTTGGGATTTGGAGAAGTAGGAGCTTCGGGGAGCGGATCTGAAAGATACATCGAACGAGTGTAAAGTGCGTTTAACTAAGCATGCTTGGAACAATTTACCCGATATCAAATAGCTACAGACAGACGAGAGAGCGGCGGACAAAATACATTCTTTCAAAGTAGAAAAGATAAATTTGCACCGCCAATCAACCCAGCTTCGCATAGACTTGCTTCTATTAAATATAACAGGCGGTGTCTCTAAAAGCGCTCTCTTTTTAATTTCGCTGCTTGAGAATATTTCAATAATTATTCGGCTAATTTGTTGCAAAAAGTATCCATTGAGGGAGCCGGGCTGCCTGTTGTTCTGCCGATCTGATGCCCAGGGGGCTGCGTTTCCCTTTCGACTCTATAATTTCTTTGATGTTAGCTATTTATCAGCAAGCTATATTCGCGGTTATCAATCAATTACACCGCTCGCCGTCCCGGCGCTTTTGCGGGCCGGGGAATGACAATGTATTCTCCAATCACACGCCTCAACTGTCCGACTCAATAGCGGGATCGCAACAGAGGAAAAAATGTTTCGATTTGTTTTTTGAAATCATACATTCATTAATCGCCGCTTGGCGCCTACACTCTCATCCGCATTTGTACAATTTATTACATAAACACTGCCGATTCTCCTTTTTAATCAACTCGTTTTTGTTGTCATATTTTCTTCTTAAGAAGTCATTCTTGTGCCAATATCAGAGCTTCCTCTCGTGTCTGCACTCCCCGTCCGCTGTTCTTTAATTAACTTTTAATTTGCAGCTCAAACTCTTGTAAACTTTGTGCCGGGGGCTCCGAGACCGGGAAATGTACAAAGGATCAAAAAATTGCCTTTTTGGCATTTAATATAGTCTCTTTGGGGGGTTCGACTCTGTAAATATTAACGAGCTGAAGCCAAACTGTGTCCGGGCCTGTTCATTAACGAGTTCATATGTAATAACGATCCGTGCCTGTAGATAGTCGGCCGTGTCTAGGCTAAATTCGCTGATAAAGAGCAATTCGCAAAGTCCCCTCGTGGCTTGAATTCCTTAAACACTTCTCCCTAGTCGCAGATTATTAAGACCCCTGATTAAAATGTCTGGTATATTCTGGTTAAAATCGGATTACACTCGGCACAGGAGAAGAAAATGTTGCAGGAACTTTGATCCTGCCCCAGAACTGTTATCGGCCATTTGACAAAATGTTTGCAAAACCGTATAGTTAGAAAGCATTCAAATCTATTTTCTGTTCACGGGGGGCATTTATCCGCAAAGTTGGGAGGATAAATAACGTCTTTCACTTTTTTTTAAAACCGACTACCCCCACCTTCTCCGTTATATAAAAAAAATCACCGTGAAATAATTCTCCAAACGTGCAGCTGTTGCGTAAAGGAACGTTTACCGCGGCCAGGAGCTCATTTAAGGGAGTGTCCGCGTGTGTGTGAATGAGGTGCGTAGGCCCGCAGCTGCAGGGTGGGGAGATGGAGAGGCAGGAGGGGCGCTGGGGGAGCCGGGCCTGTCTGAATCCGCTCAATGGCGTATTCTTTCCCGGGAGAACCCATGCTGATCGGTCTTTGGTCCGACTCTTCAAACGCGTTTATCACGCTCTGAGAGGCAGACCAGTCAGAGTGTAACGCTTCGCCCTCATTGTTCACTGTAAACGCTTCAATTTGAGGATACATTTATTATTTTGACCTTTAACTAGCATGGGAACGACATCAAAGTGGGGCCGTTCCAGTTTGCAGGAAAGCTTTGTAATGTTGAATAACGAAGGAACAAATCAGCTCTCCCGTCACTCCCCCTCCCCCTACGGTACTGCCTACCTCCAATCACCCTCTCACCTCTCCACTCTCACCCCTCACCTCTCCCGGCACTGCCCACCTCCAGTCACACCCTCACCTCTCCCATCACTCCTCCAGTCCCATCACTCCCCCTCCCCCTACGGTACTGCCTACCTCCAATCACCCTCTCACCTCTCCCGGCACTGCCCACCTCCAGTCACACCCTCACCTCTCCCATCACTCCCCCTCCCCTTTTACATCTCACCGCATCCCCTTACCACTGCAAACACTACCCTCCTCCAATAACCCCATCCGGTCACTACCCCCCTTCAATCACCCTCTCAGGTCCACTACCTTCCTCCAATCACCCTCCTCTAGTCACTACCCTCCTCCAATAACCCCATCCGGTCACTACCCCCCTTCAATCACCCTCTCAGGTCCACTACCTTCCTCCAATCACCCTCCTCTAGTCACTACCCTCCTCCAATAACCCCATCCGGTCACTACCCCCTTTCAATCACCCTCTCAGGTCCACTACCTTCCTCCAATCACCCTCCTCTAGTCACTACCCTCCTCCAATAACCCCATTCGGTCACTACTCACCGCCAATCACCCCTCCGGTCGCTACCCTCCTCCAATCATCCCCCTCCAGTCACTACCCTCCTCCAATCACTCACTCCGGTCACTACCCTCCTCCAATCATCCCCCTCCAGTCACTACCCTCCTCCAATCACTCACTCCGGTCACTACCCTCCTCCAATCATCCCCCTCCAGTCACTACCCTCCTCCAATAACCCCATTCGGTCACTACTCACCGCCAATCACCCCTCCGGTCGCTACCCTCCTCCAATCATCCCCCTCCAGTCACTACCCTCCTCCAATCACTCACTCCGGTCACTACCCTCCTCCAATCATCCCCCTCCAGTCACTACCCTCCTCCAATCACTCACTCTGGTCACTACCCTCCTCCAATCATCCCCCTTCAGTCACTACCCTCCTCCAATAACCCCATTCGGTCACTACCCCCCTTCAATCACCCTCTCAGGTCCACTACCTTCCTCCAATCACCCTCCTCTAGTCACTACCCTCCTCCAATAACCCCATTCGGTCACTACTCACCGCCAATCACCCCTCCGGTCGCTACCCTCCTCCAATCATCCCCCTCCAGTCACTACCCTCCTCCAATCACTCACTCCGGTCACTACCCTCCTCCAATCATCCCCCTCCAGTCACTACCCTCCTCCAATCACTCACTCTGGTCACTACCCTCCTCCAATCATCCCCCTTCAGTCACTACCCTCCTCCAATAACCCCATTCGGTCACTACCCCCCTTCAATCACCCTCTCAGGTCCACTACCTTCCTCCAATCACCCTCCTCTAGTCACTACCCTCCTCCAATAACCCCATTCGGTCACTACTCACCGCCAATCACCCCTCCGGTCGCTACCCTCCTCCAATCATCCCCCTCCAGTCACTACCCTCCTCCAATCACTCACTCCAGTCACCACCCTCCTCCAATAACCCCCTTCGGTCACTACCCACCTCCAATCACTCCCTCCGATCACTACCATCCTCCAATCACTCCCTCCGATCACTACCCTCCTCCAATCACTCACTCCGGTCACTAACTTCCTCCAATCACTCACTCCAGTCACTATCCACCTCCAATCACTCCCTCCGATCACTACCATCCTCCAATCACCCCCACCCCTCTGGTCACTACTCTCCCCTAATCACCCCCCTCTGATTACTACCCTCCTCCTGTCACTAACCTCCTCCAATATCCCTCCGGTCACTACCCACCTCCAATCACACCCCCTCCAATCACTACCCTCCTCCAATAATCTCTCACCCCTGCCCCTCCTGTCACTCTCTACCCCGACACCCACGGCGGGGTTGGTTTGTTTCGGAATCGAGGATACTGCCTTGGCGACAGCGGACACATTGCGTTGCTGACGGGAGGTGGGGAGGGAGGGAGGGGCTGGGTGGGTAAGACAACCTGGGAGATAATCAGCTGGGGGTAACAGCCCCGGGAAGTGGAGGCGTGGATACCGCGTTTGTTCCGGACGGGGTTAAAGGCACTGGAATCGAAACCAGTTCGTAAAACATGGAATCTGATAGAGATATCAAATTAGTTAACAAAGAACATGTTTCGTCTGAACTTAAAATTAAATCAAAATGTACCTTCTTCAAAATTAATTTCAAACTGTCTTAAGTTTGAAAAGAAATGCAATTTTTGAAAAGCCGTGCCTTCGAGCGTTGGTGACCCTTGTTCACATTTGAACATCGGCGGTTCGGGGGGAGCGCAGGGCTTTCTCTTTCCATCGCCTCCCTCCCCCTCCTCTCTCCATCGCCTCCCTCTCCTCCTCTCTCCATCCTCCCCCCCTCTCCTCTCTCCATCGCCTCCCTCCCCTCCTCTCTCCATCCTCCCTCCCTCTCCTCTCTCCATCCTCCCTCTCCCTCCTCCCCTTACTCTTTCCATCGCCTCCCTCCCCCTCCTCTCTCCATCGCCTCCCTCTCCTCCTCTCTCCATCCTCCCTCCCTCTCCTCTCTCCATCCTCCCTCCCCTCCTCTCTCCATCCTCCCTCCCTCTCCTCTCTCCATCCTCCCTCTCCCTCCTCCCCTTACTCTTTCCATTGCCTCCCTCCCCTCCTCTCTCCATCCTCCCTCCCTCTCCTCTCTCCATCGCCTCCCTCCCCTTCCTCTCTCCATCCTCCCTCCCCCTCCTCCCCTTACTCTTTCCATCGCCTCCCTCCCCCTCCTCTCTCCATCGCCTCCCTCCCCTCCTCTCTCCATCCTCCCTCCCTCTCCTCTCTCCATTGCCTCCCTCTCCTCCTCTCTCCATCCTCCCTCCCTCTCCTCTCTCCATCCTCCCTCCCCCTCCTCCCCTTACTCTTTCTATCGCCTCCCTCCCCCTCCTCTCTCCATCCTCCCTCTCCCTCCTCCCCTTACTCTTTCCATCGCCTCCCTCCCCTCCTCTTTCTATCCTCCCTCCCCCTCCTCCCCTTACTCTTTCCATCGCCTCCCTCCCCTCCTCTCCATCCTCTCTCCCCCTCCCCCTTACTCTTTCCATCGCCTCCCTCCCCTCCTCTCTCCATCGCCTCCCTCCCCCTCTCTCCATCCTCCCTCCCTCCTCCCCTTACTCTTTCCATCGCCTCCCTCCCCTCTTTCTATCCTCCCTCCCCCTCCTCCCCTTACTCTTTCCATCTCCCTTCCTCCCCTCCCTCCCCCTCTCTCCATCTCCCTCCCTCCCCTCTCTTCCCCTTCCTCTCTCCATCTCCCTCCCCTCTCCTCCCCTTCCTCTCTCCCCCTCCCTCCCCTCTCCTCCCCTTCATCTCCCTCTCCCCTCCTTCTCTTCCTCTCTCCATCTCCCTCCCTCCCCTTCCTCTCTCCATCTCCCTCCCTTCCCCTCCTCTCTCCACCTCCCTCCCTTCCTCCCCTCCCTCCCCCTCCTCTCTCCATCCTCCCTCTCCCTCCTCCCCTTACTCTTTCCATCGCCTCCCTCCCCTCCTCTTTCTATCCTCCCTCCCCCTCCTCCCCTTACTCTTTCCATCGCCTCCCTCCCCTCCTCTCTCCATCGCCTCCCTCCCCCTCTCTCCATCCTCCCTCCCTCCTCCCCTTACTCTTTCCATCGCCTCCCTCCCCTCTTTCTATCCTCCCTCCCCCCTCCTCCCCTTACTCTTTCCATCTCCCTCCCTCCCCTCTCTTCCCCTTCCTCTCTCCATCTCCCTCCCCTCTCCTCCCCTTCCTCTCTCCCCCTCCCTCCCCTCTCCTCCCCTTCATCTCCCTCTCCCCTCCTTCTCTTCCTCTCTCCATCTCCCTCCCTCCCCTTCCTCTCTCCATCTCCCTCCCTTCCCCTCCTCTCTCCACCTCCCTCCCTTCCTCCCCTCCCTCCCCCTCCTCTCTCCCTCCCTCCCTCCCCCTTCCTCTCTCCATCTCCCTCCCTCCCCCTCCTCTCTCCATCTCCCTCTCCCCTCCTTCTCTTTCCTCTCTCCCGCCCCTCCTTCCCTTCCTCTCTCCATCCCCTTCCTCCTTCCCTCTCCTCCTCGCTCCTTACCTCCCTCGTTCTCTCCCTTCCCTCCCTCCCGCTTTCCTTCCCTGCCCCCTCCCTACTCCACTCCTCCACCTCTCTCCCTCCCTCCCTCCCGCCATGCTAGCAATTGAACGACAGATCCGGTTGGAAGATCATTCTAAGTGTGATGGCTCCGTGTGTTGTGTAGAGGCCTTGCATCGAGAGAACAGAACCGGGACGTCCCTGGGTTGTGATTCTCCCCCACCCCCAGGCGGCTTGTTGAAACACGATTCTCAGCCAGCCTCACTCCGATAATCCGATAACACAGCGGTTAGCATGACGCCAAAACAGATGGGGGCGTCGGCGTTGGTATTCCGGAGTCCTCTGTACGTCCTTCCCATGAGCGCGAGTTTCCTCCGGGTACTGCGGTTTCCCCCGCTGCGGGTTAGTAGATTCATTGGTCGTTGTAAATTGTCCTGTGATTAGGTTCCTGTGAAGCAGATGGGTTGCTGGGACCCAACTGGCCTGTTGAGGCTCGTTGGCCCAGAAGCGCCCTGTCCGCGCTGTATCTCTACATAAATAAGTAAAATAATTCCACATGGTATCAGTTCGTTTCCTTTTTGAACCGAGGATAATTCTGCGCCTTGCCGGGATTTCTGCTGATTCCGCGTTAATATTGATATTTACAAATGTTCCGGTCTCTTCACTTTCCCCCATCGGCTGGTCCGTAATTACCAGCGATAGTTTTTGCGCCACTTTAGACCGCAGTACCGTTTCTGCACCGCTCTGCCCGTCTCTGTTTATTCGGTGAATTTCACGCAAGCAACATATTTCATTGTATATGACTTCAAACTAATCCGATTTGGAACTGGATTTGAAATTGGTTTTTACACCCGTTTCCAGGCAGTGTTACTCCACGGTTCTGTACCTGTAATACAGTAGGCGGCAGTGATGGGCCTCGTTTTCTCAGAAGGGAGGTGGGCGCTTGTGTTTCAGGTTCCATCGGGCTACCTGTCTCTGGGCGTCCATCCTGGCCCAGCGGTTCCCCACGTGGGATCCACCGACCCTTGGCTTGGTCCATGGCATAAGGAAGGTTGGGAACCTTTCATGGGGCCATGAATTGACCTGATAACAAAGACGGCAGGCCAGTTTGAGATGTGTTAGGTCACCAAAGACCAGCAAATTTCTACAGATGTAGCGTGGAGATGAAGTATTCTGTCTGGTTTCTGAGTACAGAGGCTCCAATCCACGGGCTCGAGAGGCTGCAGACAAGTGTGCATTCCCAGCCGGAACGGCTGCAGACGAGTGTGCATTCCCAGCCGGAACGGCTGCAGATGAGTGTGCACTCCCAGCCGGAACGGCTGCAGACGAGTGAGCACTCCCAGCCGGAACGGCTGCAGACGAGTGACCACTCCCAGCCGGAACGGCTGCAGACGAGTGTGCACTCCCAGACGGAACGGCTGCAGACGAGTGAGCACTCCCAGCCGGAACGGCTGCAGACGAGTGTGCACTCCCAGCCGGAACGGCTGCAGACGAGTGAGCACTCCCAGCCGGAACGGCTGCAGACGAGTGTGCATTCCCAGCCGGAACGGCTGCAGACGAGTGTGCATTCCCAGCCGGAACGGCTGCAGACGAGTGACCACTCCCAGCCGGAACGGCTGCAGACGAGTGAGCATTCCCAGCCGGAACGGCTGCAGACGAGTGTGCACTCCCAGCTGGAACGGCTGCAGACGAGTGTGCATTCCCAGCCGGAACGGCTGCAGACGAGTGTGCACTCCCAGCTGGAACGGCTGCAGACGAGTGAGCATTCCCAGACGGAACGGCTGCAGATGAGTGAGCACTCCCAGCCGGAACGGCTGCAGATGAGTGTGCACTCCCAGCCGGAACGGCTGCAGACGAGTGTGCACTCCCAGCCGGAACGGCTGCAGACGAGTGAGCACTCCCAGCCGGAACGGCTGCAGACGAGTGTGCACTCCCAGCCGGAACGGCTGCAGACGAGTGTGCATTCCCAGCCGGAACGGCTGCAGACGAGTGTGCACTCCCAGCCGGAACGGCTGCAGACGAGTGTGCACTCCCAGCCGGAACGGCTGCAGACGAGTGTGCATTCCCAGCCGGAACGGCTGCAGACGAGTGACCACTCCCAGCCGGAACGGCTGCAGACGAGTGTGCACTCCCAGCCGGAACGGCTGCAGACGAGTGTGCACTCCCAGCCGGAACGGCTGCAGACGAGTGTGCACTCCCAGCCGGAACGGCTGCAGACGAGTGAGCACTCCCAGCTGGAACGGCTGCAGACGAGTGAGCATTCCCAGCCGGAACGGCTGCAGACGAGTGTGCACTCCCAGCTGGAACGGCTGCAGACGAGTGTGCACTCCCAGCTGGAACGGCTGCAGACGAGTGTGCACTCCCAGCCGGAACGGCTGCAGACGAGTGAGCACTCCCAGCCGGAACGGCTGCAGACGAGTGTGCACTCCCAGCCGGAACGGCTGCAGACGAGTGTGCATTCCCAGCCGGAACGGCTGCAGACGAGTGTGCATTCCCAGCCGGAACGGCTGCAGACGAGTGTGCACTCCCAGCCGGAACGGCTGCAGACGAGTGTGCACTCCCAGCCGGAACTGCTGCAGACGAGTGTGCACTCCCAGCCGGAACGGCTGCAGACGAGTGTGCACTCCCAGCCGGAACGGCTGCAGACGAGTGAGCACTCCCAGCTGGAACGGCTGCAGACGAGTGTGCACTCCCAGCTGGAACGGCTGCAGACGAGTGAGCACTCCCAGCTGGAACGGCTGCAGACGAGTGAGCATTCCCAGCCGGAACGGCTGCAGACGAGTGTGCACTCCCAGCTGGAACGGCTGCAGACGAGTGTGCATTCCCAGCCGGAACGGCTGCAGACGAGTGTGCACTCCCAGCTGGAACGGCTGCAGACGAGTGTGCACTCCCAGCTGGAACGGCTGCAGACGAGTGTGCACTCCCAGCTGGAACGGCTGCAGACGAGTGTGCATTCCCAGCTGGAACGGCTGCAGACGAGTGAGCACTCCCAGCTGGAACGGCTGCAGACGAGTGTGCATTCCCAGCCGGAACGGCTGCAGACGAGTGTGCACTCCCAGCTGGAACGGCTGCAGACGAGTGAGCATTCCCAGCCGGAACGGCTGCAGACGAGTGTGCACTCCCAGCCGGAACGGCTGCAGACGAGTGTGCATTCCCAGCCGGAACGGCTGCAGACGAGTGTGCACTCCCAGCTGGAACGGCTGCAGACGAGTGTGCACTCCCAGCTGGAACGGCTGCAGACGAGTGTGCACTCCCAGCTGGAACGGCTGCAGACGCAGCCGGAACGGCTGCAGACGCAGCCGGAACGGCTGCAGACGAGTGTGCATTCCCAGCTGGAACGGCTGCAGACGAGTGAGCACTCCCAGCTGGAACGGCTGCAGACGAGTGTGCATTCCCAGCCGGAACGGCTGCAGACGAGTGTGCACTCCCAGCTGGAACGGCTGCAGACGAGTGAGCATTCCCAGCCGGAACGGCTGCAGACGAGTGTGCACTCCCAGCTGGAACGGCTGCAGACGAGTGTGCACTCCCAGCCGGAACGGCTGCAGACGAGTGAGCACTCCCAGCCGGAACGGCTGCAGACGAGTGTGCATTCCCAGACGGAACGGCTGCAGACGAGTGTGCACTCCCAGCCGGAACGGCTGCAGACGAGTGTGCACTCCCAGCTGGAATGGCTGCAGACGAGTGTGCACTCCCAGCTGGAACGGCTGCAGACGAGTGTGCACTCCCAGCTGGAACGGCTGCAGACGCAGCCGGAACGGCTGCAGACGAGTGTGCATTCCCAGCTGGAACGGCTGCAGACGAGTGAGCACTCCCAGCTGGAACGGCTGCAGACGAGTGTGCATTCCCAGCCGGAACGGCTGCAGACGAGTGTGCACTCCCAGCTGGAACGGCTGCAGACGAGTGAGCATTCCCAGCCGGAACGGCTGCAGACGAGTGTGCACTCCCAGCTGGAACGGCTGCAGACGAGTGAGCATTCCCAGCCGGAACGGCTGCAGACGAGTGTGCACTCCCAGCTGGAACGGCTGCAGACGAGTGTGCATTCCCAGCCGGAACGGCTGCAGACGAGTGTGCACTCCCAGCTGGAACGGCTGCAGACGAGTGAGCATTCCCAGCCGGAACGGCTGCAGACGAGTGTGCACTCCCAGCTGGAACGGCTGCAGACGAGTGTGCATTCCCAGCCGGAACGGCTGCAGACGAGTGTGCACTCCCAGCTGGAACGGCTGCAGACGAGTGAGCATTCCCAGCCGGAACGGCTGCAGACGAGTGTGCACTCCCAGCCGGAACGGCTGCAGACGAGTGTGCACTCCCAGCCGGAACGGCTGCAGACGAGTGTGCACTCCCAGCCGGAACGGCTGCAGACGAGTGTGCACTCCCAGCCGGAACGGCTGCAGACGAGTGTGCATTCCCAGCCGGAACGGCTGCAGACGAGTGAGCATTCCCAGCCGGAACGGCTGCAGACGAGTGTGCACTCCCAGCTGGAACGGCTGCAGACGAGTGTGCACTCCCAGCCGGTTCCAGCACGGACACAAATCTTCAGCACAGAGCAACCGACAATCAGAGCCCGTTTCCCACGACAGGTCGTCCAGTACTGACCGTCGTTGATATAGGGTCAGAGAGAGAAGGTTTAAAGGGGGTCTAGGGTAAATTCTTCATACAAAGAGTACTTGGTGTTTGGAATGAGCGACGGGGAAGGCATGGAGAGTGGGCGTCGGGAGGATGTTTCCCATAGCGGGGCAGTCTAGGATCAGAGAGCACAGCAGAATGGAGAGACCTCGCTTCTGCACAGACATGAGAAAGAATTTCTTTAGCCAGAGGGTGGTGAATCTGTGGAATTCATCGCCGCAGATTGCTGTGGATGCCACGTCATTGGATATATTCAAAGGTTACGAGAAGAAAGCAGGAAAATGGAGCTGAGAGGGATAATAAATTAGCCATGATGGAATAGCGGAAGACTCAATGGGCCGAATGGAGACGCCGTGCAGAATAGGCTGCGCCGCCCAACACTCCCCCGATTCACCGGACAATTTATAGTGACCAATTAACCTACTAAGCGGTAACGGGCTGTGGGAGAAACCGGAGCACCCGGAGCGGCCACGGGGAGAGCGCACAGGAAGCAGAGGGAACTGAACCCGGATCACTGATACTGTCAAGAGTTGAGCGACCACGCCATCCTAGGTCCTATGGTTTAACAGGAGGCGGTGACCAGGAACGGTAGGGTTGATGTTCCTGGACAGGGCACGGAAGGAAGCGAACGGAATCCAGAGCGCTCAGCATTGCGGCCTTGCAATCGGGACCATCCCGATCACTTCAACGGATTCCCCGCCTTTTAATTTGTTATGAAAGGCTGGAAGGTTCGGAAATTAACTTGTTCGTGGCATGTTATTGATACCACGGATGGGATCAAACAGATCACATGCCAAGACTTGGCTGAGAAACTTATATAATGTTTAAACAGGCAGTATGAACACGCGGAGAGAGTGAAGCAGGAGGTCAGGAAAGGATTGTGAGCTAAACTGCATAGTTTAGCCCTCACCAGTGCAGTCTAGGGAACTCGGGTGTTGGTATCCTGGGCTAGGCCGCAAACGAGAGATGTGTGCCGCAAAAGCCTCTGCTATTGTCGGGTTGAGAAGTATCGGGGTCAAAGCTGCGGCCTCCTGCGGAGACTCAGACTGACCGACCACCCAGTTCTGGGCCGTGGGATTTCACGAACAGGCGGCACAAACCGAGGCTGCAGTGGATGGCCTGTCATAACCCTTCACTCTCCAAAGAGCATTGCAGACCCGTCTTCTTGGCCGTTAGATCTCATCCCCTCAGTCCGCCGGAACTGATTTCGCTTAGAGGAACAGGCATGTCCCTAGCCACGGCCATTTCTAAGATTCCCCTAACGAACCTGCCTCTACCACCCCCTGTCAAGCGCAGCTTGAGGCAGAAGAGGGAGAGGCGAACGAAGGAAGGGGAAGAGGGATTGAGATGGAGGGAATGAGAGAAAGAGACAGAGGGACCCTAAATGTCGACTGTTTATTTTCCTTCCACAGATGCAGCTTGACCTGCTGTTCATCCAACAGTTCGTCTGTTACTCCAGATTCCAACATTTGTCATCTTGCACCCAAATAACGTAGCCCGCCTTCCCCGCTCCCCACCATCTCTGATCCCACAACCTGGTACCTCCCGTGTCCCTTCACTCCAACCCCACCGCCCTCGGCTGCCAGGAGGTGAACACAAGCAGTTACTGGGCGCCATCTGGAACCGACCCACCTCCGGGAGTGCCCGACTCCTCTCTGACCGTGGGGATCCGCCTGAGAAGCGAGCCTTGCGCTCGGGAGCTGCAATCTGCACGGGATTAGGCTGGAGGAGGTGGGAACATGCGTTGGTCTACAGATCCCTGGAGACCCCCTTCCCCCTCCTCAGGATAACGCTACGTTATACCTTCGGCAACCATCCATAGTCCTGCCGGGAGTCTATAAAACATAGGAGCAGAATTCGGCTATTCAACCCATCGCGGCTGCTCTCCATTCTACCATGGCTGATTTATTATAATCCCTTTCAACACCATTCTCCCGATTTCGCCCCGTAACCCTGGCGCCCATCACAGCCCGTCTCCGTGCCCGTGTCCCAAGAGTTGGGCACCTTGGACCGAGCTCGCGATACAGCAACTCATCAGCCGCTCCAGGAACCACGGGGACCTTGTGCCGCCAGCAGAACCCGGACCCGCTCCGAAAGTGCCCTTTACCAATCCAAAACAGATCTTGCTGAAGTTCCCTGTCCCTCTTCGGTCAGACAGCGCCATCTGGTGGCCACCAGCTCCGGCGCAGGCACCGACCCTGCGCGGCGCTTCTCTCCTCCGGACACCGGCGCTGCCCGACCCGCTCCTCCTCCACGATGGGCCTGCGATGCCAATGGACGGCCAATCAATTTACTTTTCCATTAGACAGGAGCCAGAATGCAGCCCTGGGTTGGCTCACTGCAGCCTTTCCGCTCAAGGTTTGTCAGGGGCAGACGGGGGAACTTTATTATGTACCTGAAAGGGCGGAGTCTACCGGGAAATGCAGAAAATTGGGGTCAGGCACAAGGGCCAGACGGTAGTGGGCTGTGGTCAGAGTGGACTGGGCAGGGGGCAGACGGTAGTGGGCTGTGGTCAGAGTGGACTGGGCAGGGGGAAGACGGTAGTGGGTTGTGGATAGCGTGGACTGGGCAGGGGGCAGACGGTAGTGGGCTGTGGTCAGAGTGGACTGGGCAGGGGGCAGATGGTAGTGGGTTGTGGATAGCGTGGACTGGGCAGGGGGCAGATGGTAGTGGGCTGTGGTCAGAGTGGACTGGGCAGGGGGCAGATGGTAGTGGGTTGTGGATAGCGTGGACTGGGCAGGGGGCAGACGGTAGTGGGCTGCGGTTGGCGTGTTTGCTCCACAATTGACTGAATCTTTTGCCGTAGAGCAAGAAGATACTTCCCTAAAGATGATCTTGCAGAATATTATGCTAACATTCATTTCAGAACTATACAAAAGTGGTGGTTACACCTGAATCCAAAGGGAATCAATATCCTTCCGGGAAGGTTTGTTGGAGTGGTTTGGGTGGGTTTAAGCTAAATGAGCAGGGGGATGAGAACTGGAGTGCTGAGGATGAGGGTTAGGTAGTTGTTTTACCAACATCGGCAGCGTGTAGTGGAGAACCTGATGATTGGGCAAAATTGCAATCAACAAGGTGAGTTGTAATGTAAACGGTGGAGAAAATCAAAAGGATGACTATAGGACTTACGATGTTTTCTTCGAACGCGAGCAGTATACAGATGAAATTGTAGCACAGCTACAGATTGGCACGCATGACATTGTGGACATCACTGAATCATTGCTATTATATCTGGGAGCTTATTACTGGACAGTTGTTAATATGGTTAGAGCATTAGCCATTGGTAGGAGGCAGCAAGTGGGAATTGTTTGATTGGCTGCCAGTGGTGTTCCGCAGGGGTCGGTGTGGGACTGTTTCTTTTTATAATTATTTAGATGGTTGAAGTTTGCGGATGATACGAAGATTGGTGCGGGGCAGCTAGGACTGAGGAAGCAGGTTAAGCTACAGAAGGACTTGGACAGATTAGGAGAATGGGCAAGAAAGTAGCAAATGAAATATAATGTTGGAAAATGCAGGGTCATGCACTTTGGAGGAAGAAATAAATGTGCAGACTATTTACTAAATGGGGTAAAAATCCAAAATCTGAGATGCAAAGGGCCTTATGCACATTACCCTAAAGGTTAACTTTCAGGTTCAGTCAGTGGTAAGGAAGGCAAATGCCATGTTCGCATTCATTTCCAGATATCCTGAATACAGGGATGTGACGCTGAGGCTTTATAAGACACTGGTGAGGCCTCACCTTGAGTATTGTCAACAGTTTTGGGATCCTCATCTTAGAAAAGATGTGCTGGCATTGGAGAGGGTCCAGAAGCGGTTCACGAGGATGATTCCAGGAATGAAAAGGCTATCATACGAATAACTTTTGGCTCTGGGTCTGGGTCTGTACTCACTGGAGAAGGTGCAGATGGTGCTAAATGACGACTCCTTTGCTTCCATCTTTGGAAACAGCTCTATTTCCATCTTCAATATCTCTATTTTTCCCTTTCAGGGTTCTTTTGAAGACCTTGACCTGGAGTTACACACTTTGTGGGAATGGGACCCACTCTCAGGGTTTCACAATCGGCCGTTATTCACCATGCCAAGGATGCAGCCGAAGGGCTTCACTCACCTTCAGAGGTCTGGGATCTCGTGGCTCTGGAGACGACAGATCAAAGGTCGGTGTCCCAGCAGGAATCAGTGTATCATGGGAGACAGAAGATCTCTGGCTCTGTGCCCAGAGACCTGAGTTCTTTGGGCACAGAGCTTGGAAAAAGTGATGCAACAGACTTTCTACATCGTAAATCAACAAGTTATGTCTCCCCACTCGTTGTGAAACGGAGACACCTCTTTCTCCCTTGTTAGGGAGAGAGAGCCTGCAGAATGTCAAATACCGGGTGAACGAGTCTTTGGGGTACAGCAAGCCTGTGTCTTTGCTGTTGCTTTGTTCATGCTTGAGTGCTTGATGGGGGGCGGGGGGTGCTGATGCTTTATCTTACTGGTGGGGGAGGGGAGAGCTGGGGGAGTTTGGGGTTCTAACGTTTGACTGTCGTTCATTCTTTGGGCACTCTGTTTTTGTGGATGGTTGCGAAGAAGAAGCATTTTCAGATGTATATTGTATACATTTCTCTGACATTAAATGTACCTTTGAAACCTTGAAATTTAGAAGGAAATGTGGGGGGGGGAATCTCATTGAAATCTTTCAAATGTTGAAAGGCTTAAACTGAGTAGATGTGGAAAGGAGGTTTCCCACGGTCGGGGTGGGGGGGGTTTTTGATTGGACACGGCATCAAAGGTTACGGTGAGGAGAATGGGGTTGACGAAGGGAAAAAAAAAGATCAGCCATGATTGATTGTCAGAGCAGAGTCAATGGGCCAAATGGCCGAATTCTGCTCCCATGTCTTATGGGCTTAACATCCAAGGATACACATTGTATCAAAAAGACAGGCAGGTGGGCAGAGGAGCGGCATGGCTTTGTTGGTAAAATATGAAATCAAATCATTAGAAGGAGGTGACATAGGACCAGAAGGTGTTGAATCATTGTGGGTAGAGCAAAGGAACTTGAAGGGAGTTGTACACAGACCACCAAACAGTAAGGATGTGGTCTACAAGTTCCAACAGGATAGGAAATGCCTGTCAAAGGGCAATGTTATGATGGTCATGTGAGATTTCAATATGCAGGGAGATTGGGAAAATCAGCTTCCCAATGTGCTGGATCCAAGAGGGTATTTCTTGCACATGCAGGGATCTGCTGTTCTGGACTGGGTGTTGTACAGTGAACCAAACTGATTAGAAAGCTGAAGGTAAAGGACCCTTAGGGTTCAGATGATAATAAGAATAGAATTCACCCTGAAATTTGTGAAGGAGAATCTCAAGTCAGGTGTATCAGTATTACGGTGGAGTAACGGGAGTAACAGAGGCGTGAGAGGGGAGTTGGACAAAATTGATTGCAAAGCAACACTGGCAGGGATGATGGCGGAACAGCAATGGCCGAAATTTCTGGGAGAAATTTGGAACGTGCAGGATAGATACATCCCAAGAGGAAGCAGTATTCTAAAGGCAGGATGCCATAACTGTGGCGGACAAGAGGGGTCAAAGTCAACATAAAAACCAAGAGGGACACAGAATCGAGCAAAATTAGTGGGAAGTCAAGACAATTAGGAAGATTTTAAAAACAGAAGGCAACTAAAAAGGTCACTAAGGTAAAGATGGAATACAAAGGTAAACCAGACAATAAAATTAAAGATACCAAAAGTTTCTTCAGACATATAAAATGTAAAAGAGAAACGAGAGCAGATATTATACATGGATCAGCACAACATAGAGGGCTGAAGGGCCTATACTGTGCTGTAGTGTTCTATTGTTCTATATTGAACCGCTGCAGAATGATGCTGGAGAGGTAGTAATGGGGGGACAAGGTAATGGCAGACAAACTAAATAAGTATTTTGCATCAGTCTTCACTGTGGGAGACACTAGCAGTATGGTGGATGTTTGAGAATGTCAGGGGTCAGAAGTGAGTGAAGTTGCCATTTCTAGGGAAAAGATGCTTAGTAAGCTGAAAGGTCTGAAGGTAGACAAGTCTCCAGGACCAGAAGGACTACACCCCAGGGTTTTAAAAGAGGTGGCTGAAGAGACAGTACAGGCATTGGTACTGATCATTCACAAATCAATTAATTCTGGCATGGTTCTGGGAAAATGAAAAATTGCAAATGTCACTTGACTCTTTAAGGGAGAGAGCCAGAAGAAAGGAAATTATAGACCAGTTAGTCTGATCACAGTGATCAGAACATCAGTGGAAGATGTTGGAAGTCAAGGGTACTTGGAAGTGCAGACAAAATAGGTCATGGTAAACAAGGGAAAATCGTGCCTGACAAATCATGGAATTTTTAAGAAATAACAAGCAGGATAGACAAAGGAGAATCGATGGGTGTTGTGCTGTTGGATTTTCAGGAGGCCTTTAACAAACTGGCTCTCCTGAGGCTGCTAACAGCCCATGGTATTACAAACAAGATACTGGAGTGGATAGAGCATTGGCTGATTGGCAGGAGGCAGAATGGGAATAAAGGGAGACTTTACTGGTGTTGGGGAAGCAGGGGAGCTGCAAGGTTAAGAGAATGGGCAAAGAAATGACAAATGGAATACAGTGTCAGGAAGTATATGGTCATGTACTTTGGCAGAAGAAATGAAAGGGTTGACTGTTTTCTAAATGGAGAGAAAATACAAAAATCTGAACTGCAAAGGGACTTGGGAGTTTTGTACAAAATTCCCTAAAGGTTAATTTGCAGGTTGACTCTGTGGTGAGGAAGGCAAATACAGTGTTAGCATTCATTTCAAGAGGACTAGAATATAAAAGCAAGGATGTAATGTTGCGGCTTTAGAAAGCACTGGGGAGGCCTCACTTGGAGTACTGTGAGCAGTTTTGGGCCCCTTATCTTAGAAAGGGTGTGCTGAAACTAGAGAGGGTTCAAAGCAGATTCATGAAAATGATTCCAGGATTGAATGGGTTGTCATTATGAAGAGTGTTTGATGGCTCTGGGGTTGTATTTACCGGAATTCAGAAGAATGAGGGGTGACATAATTGAAGCCTATCGAATGGTGAAAGGACTTGATAAAGTGGATATGGAGAGGATATTTCCTATGGTGGGTGAGTCTAGGACCAGAGGACGCAGACTCAGAATAGAGGGGTATCCTTTTAGAACGGAGAGGAGGATGAATTTCTTTAGCCAGAGAGTGGTGAATCTGTGGAATTTGTTCCCACAGGCAGCTGTGGAGGCCAAATCACTGGGTATATTTAAGGCAGAGGTTGATAGGTTCTTGATTGGTCAGGGCATGAGGGAATACGGGGAGAAAGCAGGAGATTGGGGCTGAGCGGCAAAATGGATCAGCCGTGATGAAATGGTAGAGCAGACATGATGGGCCGAATGGCCTCATTCTGCTCCTGTATCTTATAATCTTATGGACTAGAATACGACAGCAAGGATGTGATACTGAGGCTTTATAAGGCATTGGTAAGACTGCACTTTGAGTATTGTGAACAGTCTTGGGCCCACATCTAGGAAAAGATGTGTTGGCATTGTATAGGGTCCAAATGAGATACATGAGAATGCTCCTGGGAATGAAAGGGTTAACATGTGAAGAGCATTTGATGGCTCTGGGCCTGTACTCGCTGGAGTTTAGAAAAATGAGGGAGGGATCTCATTGAAACCAATCAAATATTGAAAAGCCTAGATAAAGTGAATATGGAGATGTTTCCTGTAGTGAGGGAGTCAGGACCAAAAGGATAGAATGATGTCTACTTAGAAGGCAGATGAGGAGGAATTTCATTAGCCGGAGCGTGGTGAAGCTGTGGAATTCATTGCCACAGACAGCTGTGGCAGCCAAGCCACTGGGTATATTTAGAGCGGTGACTGTTAGCGCATCAAGGGTTACGGGGAGACGGCGCGAGAATGGAGCTGAGAGGGATAATAGATCAGTCATGATGGTTCAAGTTCATTGTCATCTGACTGTACACACATACAACCATACAAAACATGTAGTAAAGTGCAGTAAATGTAAACAGTAGAGCAAACGGCTCGCTGTCCTAGTGACGAGACCTCTGTGGTGACAAGGAAGAAGCTGTTACCCAGTTGGGCCATCCTAGTCCTGATACACTTGTTCCTCCTTCCTGATGGTGGGGGGTCACAGAGATTATGGGATGGGCGGTGGGGGTCAGAGATTGTGGGATGGGCGGTGGTGGGTCAGAGAGATTGTGGGATGGGTGGTGGGGGTCACAGAGATTGTGGGATGGGCGGTGGGGGTCACAGAGATTGTGGGATGGGCGGTGGTGGGTCACAGAGATTGTGGGATGGGTGTTGGTCGGTCACAGAGATTGTGGGATGGGCGGTGGGGGTCACAGAGATTGTGGGATGGGTGGTAGTGGGTCACAGAGATTGTGGGGTGGGCGGTGGGGGTCACAGAGATTGTGGGCTGGGCGGTGGGGGTCACAGAGATTGTGGGATGGGCGGTGGTGGGGGTCACAGATTGTGGGATGGGCGGTGGTGGGGGTCACAGATTGTGGGATGGGCGGTGGTGGGGGTCACAGAGATTGTGGGATGGGCGGTGGTGGGGGTCACAGAGATTGTGGGATGGGCGGTAGTGGGTCACAGAGTTTGTGGGATGGGCGGTAGTGGGTCACAGAGATTGTGGGATGGGCGGTGGGGGTCACAGAGATTGTGGGATGGGCGGTAGTGGGTCACAGAGATTGTGGGATGGGCGGTGGGGGTCACAGAGATTGTGGGATGGGCGGTGGGGGTCACAGAGATTGTGGGATGGGCGGTGGGGGTCACAGAGATTGTGGGATGGGCGGTGGTGGGTCAGAGATTGTGGGATGGGCGGTGGGGGTCACAGAGATTGTGGGATGGGCGGTGGGGGTCACAGAGATTGTGGGATGGGCGGTAGTGGGTCACAGAGATTGTGGGATGGGAGGTGGGGGTCACAGAGATTGTGGGATGGGAGGTGGGGGTCACAGAGATTGTGGGATGGGCGGTGGGGGTCACAGAGATTGTGGGATGGGTGGTGGGGGTCACAGAGATTGTGGGATGGGCGGTAGTGGGTCACAGAGATTGTGGGATGGGCGGTAGTGGGTCACAGAGTTTGTGGGATGGGCGGTAGTGGGTCACAGAGTTTGTGGGATGGGCGGTAGTGGGTCACAGAGTTTGTGGGATGGGCGGTGGGGGTCACAGAGATTGTGGGATGGGCGGTGGGGGTCACAGAGATTGTGGGATGGGCGGTAGTGGGTCACAGAGATTGTGGGATGGGCGGTAGTGGGTCACAGAGATTGTGGGATGGGCGGTAGTGGGTCAGAGATTGTGGGATGGGCTGTAGTGGGTCAGAGATTGTGGGATGGGCGGTGGGGGTCACAGATTGTGGGATGGGCGGTGGTGGGTCAGAGATTGTGGGATGGGCGGTGGGGGTCACAGAGATTGTGGGATGGGCGGTGGTGGGTCACAGATTGTGGGATGGGAGGTGGTGGGTCACAGAGATTGTGGGATGGGCGGTGTGGGTCACAGAGATTGTGGGATGGGCGGTGGGGGTCACAGAGATTGTGGGATGGGTGCTGGTGGGTCACAGAGTTTGTGGGATGGGCGGTGGGGGTCACAGAGATTGTGGGATGGGTGATGGTGGGTCACAGAGATTGTGGGATGGGTGGTGGGCGTCACGGAGATTGTGCGATGGGCGGTAGTGGGTCACAGAGATTGTGGGATGGGTGGTGGGGGTCACAGAGTTTGTGGGATGGGCGGTGGGCGTCACAGAGTTTGTGGGATGGGCGGTGGGGGTCACAGAGATTGTGGGATGGGTGGTGGGTGTCACAGAGATTGTGGGATGGGCGGTAGTGGGTCACAGAGATTGTGGGATGGGCGGTAGTGGGTCACAGAGATTGTGGGATGGGTGGTGGGGGTCACAGAGTTTGTGGGATGGGTGGTGGGGGTCACAGAGTTTGTGGGATGGGTGGTAGTGGGTCACAGAGATTGTGTGATGGGTGGTAGTGGGTCACAGAGATTGTGTGATGGGTGGTGGGGGTCACTGAGATTGTGGGATGGGTGGTAGTGGGTCACAGAGATTGTGGGATGGGTTGTAGTGGGTCACAGAGATTGTGGGATGGGTGGTGGGGGCCACAGAGATTGTGGGATGGGTGGTGGGGGTCACAGAGATTGTGGGATGGGTGATAGTGGGTCACAGAGATTGTGGGATGGGTGGTGGGGGTCAGAGATTGTGGGATGGGTGGTAGTGGGTCACAGAGATTGTGGGATGGGTGGTAGTGGGTCACAGAGATTGTGGGATGGGTGGTAGTGGGTCAGAGATTGTGGGATGGGTGGTAGTGGGTCACAGAGATTGTGGGATGGGTGGTAGTGGGTCACAGAGATTGTGGGATGGGTGGTAGTGGGTCACAGAGATTGTGGGATGGGTGGTAGTGGGTCACAGAGATTGTGGGATGGGTGGTGGGGGTCAGAGATTGTGGGATGGGTGGTGGGGGTCACAGAGATTGTGGGATGGGTGGTGGGGGTCACAGAGATTGTGGGATGGGTGGTGGGGGTCACAGAGATTGTGGGATGGGTGGTAGTGGGTCACAGAGATTGTGGGATGGGTGGTGGGGGTCACAGAGATTGTGGGATGGGTGGTGGGGGTCACAGAGATTGTGGGATGGGTGGTAGTGGGTCACAGAGATTGTGGGATGGGTGGTGGGGGTCACAGAGATTGTGGGATGGGTGGTGGGGGTCACAGAGATTGTGGGATGGGTGGTGGTGGGTCAGAGATTGTGGGATGGGTGGTAGTGGGTCACAGAGATTGTGGGATGGGTGGTAGTGGGTCACAGAGATTGTGGGATGGGTGGTGGGGGTCACAGAGATTGTGGGATGGGTGGTGGGGGTCACAGAGATTGTGGGATGGGTGGTAGTGGGTCACAGAGATTGTGGGATGGGTGGTGGGGGTCACAGAGATTGTGGGATGGGTGGTGGGGGTCACAGAGATTGTGGGATGGGTGGTGGGGGTCACAGAGATTGTGGGATGGGTGGTGGTGGGTCAGAGATTGTGGGATGGGTGGTAGTGGATCCTCAACAATGCTTTGGGCTCTTTGTCTTCAATACTCCTGGTATATGTCACAAATAGTGGGGGGAAGGAGACTCCGGCAGCCCTCTTGGTTACGTTTGCTGTCCTCTGTGGGGTGTCCACTGCAGCTGTAGTACCTCACAATGACGTAGCAAGTACATTCTCAATGGTGCTCCAGAATGGGGGTGGGCAGCCTCACTCACCTCAATCTCCTCAGAAAGTACAGACACTGCTGTACCTTCTTGACTAGTGAGGAGATATTGTGGGTCCAGGGTAGATCGTCCATTACGTGCACAAAAGGGACTATGTGTTCTTCACTCTCTCCACGGCTCAGCCATCAATGTGCATTGGAGAGCGGCTGACCTGCTCCTTCCTGAAGCCCACAATCATCTTTTTCTGATTTATCCATGTTGAGACTACAGAATGGTGGAGCAGACTTGATGGGCTGAAAGGACAATTCTGCTCCTGTGTCTTACTGCACGGCATCATCTGATTCTCGTGTGACAAGGTATTTAATAAAGCCACAGTAACATTACTGAAGAAAATGATTCCATGATGACAGAGGATTTGACTAACTACAATTACTCAAGTTACATCATTGCTCTCATTCTGGCCACCCCAACCATAAAGAAAAAATGGAACAGAATATCTAAGTATTAGAAACATAGTATTTATTTGAAATGGGGAATTATTTAATTATGGATGTAGATGTCCACATTTCCATTACCTCAGCTCTCAACTGTTCAATTTCCAGCCCTTTATGTTCCTGGGACAACTCTGACTCACTGGTCGGTGAAATTAGCTTTCCGCTTTTCAATGAATGCACTCATTCCTTCTTTCCGATCAACCTGAAACAAAGTTTACACAGCACGATTACAAAGGTTTGGTAGATGAGCCCACAATTTCATTTTAACTGAATTTAAGTTACTTACAGTGGAAAAGGTCGCATGAAATAAACGTTTCTCTAGTCGATTTCCTTCCGCCAACGTTAATTCAAAAGCTGTAATAAAGTACAGGACAGTTTAGCACAACCATGAAATACTGCCTGATCTTTGTAGCTGCCACTCAGTGACAACAGAAGAACGTTGAGGGAAATTTACTCAGGTTTTGACTTCCACCTTGATAAAAAGATTTTTAAGGACTGAGACAGTGGCTATCATTTAAAAATTCCAATAAAAGATTCATGGGCTGCAGTGGAAGACATTCCTGAAATGACTTTTCCAAGTGGCAATCTTCACATTCCCTCTTAATCCTATAGTGTGTTCCACAGTCTCCCTCCCCAGGATAAAAGCAAGAGAAGACTGAGAATTAACCTCTGATATTCCCTTCACTGCCGGATGTCCAAATGTGACCACAGCTTAAACTCTCACCAACACAACAGGCCAGTTTGTATATCTGCAATGCCAAGAAACAGGAACGAGGAAGCAACAATATTTACGAAAAAAAAGGTGACAAATTGGAAAAAAGGTAAATGTTTACTTGTATAGAGATATAGCATGGTAAAATAGCCTTCCGACCTTGTGAACCCACACTGCCCTATTACACCAATTAACCCACTAACCCGAACGTCTTTGGGACGCGGAAGGAAACCAGAACACCCACATGGTCACAGGGAGAATGTTGAAAACTCCTTACAGACTGCAGCGGAAATGGAACTCGGATCACTGGTGCTGTTATACTAACCACTGCACTACTGTGCTGCCCAAGGACTTTGATTGAGGCATAGGGAAATGTTGGCAGGCGAGGTCTTTAATCCCTGGGAGACTGAGAGCTGCTCTTATGGAGGTATATAAATTTATGAGAGGCATACATCGTGTAATTGCACACAGTCTTTTCCCCAGGGTTGAGGAGTCTACATTTAGATGGAAGAGCTTCAAGGTGGAAGGGGAGAGATTTAACAGGAACCTGAGGGACAATAAACACACAAAACACTCCATGGAATGAGTGGAATAAACTGCCAGAGGAAGTGGATGAGGTAGATGCAGTTATAACAGGTATGTGGATTGGCAAGGTTTAGAGCAGGTGTTCCCAACCTGGCATTCACAGACCCCTTGGTTAATGGCAAGAGTCCATGGCACAACAGAAGTTGGGAACCCCTGGTTTAGAAGGTTAGGAACTAGCTTGGATCGGTCATCCTGGTTGGCACGGACCAAATGTGCCATAGGGGCTTTTTTCCATTTTGTATAACTCTATGCCTGTGCAGAACGATAGAAAAAAATTGTGATGTTGAAATAATCTAAAAGTCATTATTTGAACAGTAAACCCCTCTGCAGTGTACAGGAAACCATTCAGCCATCAAACTTTTCCCAATTCCTACCAATTTTAGTCAGACTGGGGGACACAGTCTAGAGACAAACAAGGGGATACTGTCTAGAGTTAGACTGAGGGACACAGTCTAGAGTCAGACTGAGGGACACAGTCTAGAGACAAACAAGGGGACACAGTCTAGATACAAACGAGGGGATACTGTCTAGAGTCAGACGAGGGGACACAGTCTAGAGTCAGACTGAGGGACACAGTCTAGAGTCAGACTGAGGGACACAGTCTAGAGTCAGACTGAGGGACACAGTCTAGTCAGACTGAGGGACACAGTCTAGTCAGACTGAGGGACACAGTCGAGTCAGACTGAGGGACAGTCTAGAGTCAGACTGAGGGACAGTCTAGAGTCAGACTGAGGGACACAGTCTAGAGACAAACAAGGGGACACAGTCTAGATACAAATAAGAGGATACTGTCTAGAGTCAGACGAGGGGACACAGTCTAGAGTCAGACGAGGGGACACAGTCTAGAGTCAGACGAGGGGACACAGCCCAGAGTCAGATGAGGGGACACAGTCTAGAATAGGTCTAGGGGACACAGTCTAGAGACAAACAAGGGGATACAGTCTAGAGTCAGATGAGGGGATAGACTCTAGAATAGGTCTAGTAGTTTATTCTAGTAGTAGAATAGGTCACAGTAGTGAAACACATTTCAAGTGCCAGCAACCCAGGTTCAATTCCAGCACTCTCTGCAAGGAGCTTGTATGTTTTCTCCGTGACCGACCCTGTGTGTTTCTACTGGGTGCTCCGATTTCCTCCCACATTCCAAAGACATACAGGTCAGTTGGTTATTTGGCCACATGGGTGTACTAGGTGGTGGGGACTCATTGGGTTGTAAGGATCTCTTACTGTACTCTATCTCTACACAAATCAACAGACAGATTTCATGAGTCATCTTACATTTAAAGGCACAGGTACAACTAATCTCAATACAGTATTAAATAATTCTTCTAAATTACACTGAAATTCACTGTGTACTGGAGCATTCATATAATGAAGAAATAACATGTTGCCCTTTATAATAATATGCAATGTCAAAGAAAAAATTTAATATGCTCACCGCCATTCACGGCCTCTTTTGCCATTGCTGTGATGAGTTTCGAGTTTGAAGCTATCTTCTCCCCGCATCTGATGGCTTCATCCACCACTTGAGATGCTGGATATATTTTGCTAACAAGCCCTTGCAAAAGAAAACCCAATTATTATTTTCCAGAATTAGGTCCTTGGAGATGGGCTGTGAAAACCATTAGAAAGTACATGGCCTCACTACAGAAACTGATTATTTTCTGTCTCAGACTGAGTGACTGTGCGTACCCTGGCGAAGCAGGTTTAATGTTTGGAAGCACAAGGATCTTTTCAACCTCTTACTGCCTTGGGCAGAAGTTCCCACTTGCTTCAAAGAGGCAACAATGATACCAGTGCCTAAGAAGAATAATGTGAGCTGCCTTAATGACTATCACCCGGTAGCACTCACGTTGACAGTGATGAAACACTTTGAGAGGATGGCCATGACTAGACTGAACTCCCGCCTCAGCAAAGACCTGGACCCATTGCAATTTGCCTATCGGCACAATAGATCAACGGCAGATGCAATCTCCATGGCTTTTCACACGACTTTAGAACACCTAAGCAACACAAACGTCCACGTCAGGATACTGTTCATCAACTATAGCTCATCATTTAATACTATCATTCACACAACCCTGATTGAGAAGTTGCAGAACCTGGGCCTCTGTACCTCCCTCTGCAATTGGATCCTCGACTTCCTAACTGGAAGACCACAGTCTATGCGGATTGGTGATAACATCTCCTCGCTGACGATCAACACTGGTGCACCTCAGGGGTGTGTGCTTAGCCCACTGCTCTACTCTCTCTATACCCATGACTGTGTGGCTAGGCAGAGCTCAAATACCATCTATAAATTTGCTGATGATACAACCATTTGGTAGAATCTCAGGGAGTACAGGAACGAGATATGCCAACTAGTGGAGTGGTGTCACAGCAACAACCTTGCATTCAACATCAGTAAGATGAAAGAGCTGATTGTGGACTTCAGGAAGGGTAAGATGAAAGAACACATACCAGTCCTCATAGAGGGATCAGAAGTGGAGAGAGTGAGCAGCTTCAAGTTCCTGAGTGTCAAGATCTCTGAGGATCTAACCTGGTCCCAACATATCGATGTACTTATAAAGAAGGCAAGTCAGCGGTTATACTTCATTAAGAGTTTGAAGAGATTTTAATATCAACAAATACACTCAAAAACTTTTATAGATGTACCATGGAGAGCATTCTTACAGGCTGCATCACTGTCTGGTATGGAGGGGCTACCGCACAAGACCAAAAGAAGCTGCAGAAGGTTGTAAATTTAGTCAGCTCCATCTTGGCTAATAGCCTAGAAAGTACCCAGGACATCTTCAAGAAGTGGTGTCTCAAGAAGGCAGCATAAAGCAGCGTCCATTATTAAGGACCTCTAGCACCCAGGGCACCCTTTTCTCACTGTTACCATCAGGTAGGAAGTAGAGAAGCCTGAAGGCACACACTCAGTGATTCAGAAACAATTTCTTCCCCTCTGCTATCTGATTCCTAAATAGACATTGAAGCCTTGGACACTACCATTTTTTAATATCATTTCTGGGGGGTTTTTGCACAATTTTTAATCTATTATACATATACTGTAATTGATTTACTTATATTTTTCATCTATGTTATGTATTGTATTGAACTGCAGCTGCTAAGATAATAAATTTCATGACACATGCTGGTTGTAATAAACCTGATTCTGATTCCTACATTTTGATAAGAGGAATCAAAATACAGATGATCTAAATTGTGATGGTAAATGAGAATTCCGAAGGATCTAGGTGTTCTAATGCAAACAGGTCTAACAATATTTATAAACACGAGATTCTGCAGATGCTGGAAATGCGGAGCAACACACACAAAATGCGATTCAGTCACTCTGTCAGAAATGCAGTAGGAATTAGCCAAGGTCTGACCAGCATAACAGGGTGTTTTAAATCACGCTTAATACAACATTTCAAAGTCTACAACTCTGACAGCACTGCACTCCCTCAGCAACGTGTCAAGGTGTGTCAATCTTTATTACAAATTCCATTCTATATGTGTACTATTCATTGATTGTATTATGGTTATTGAATTTGAATATGCCAGCAAGAAAATGAACTCAGGGTTGTATATAGTGACATACATATTGTGATAATAAATTAACTCTGAACCTTCAGAATCAGGTTTATTATTACTGACAAGTCGTGAAATTTGTTTTGTGGCAGTATAGTGCAATGCATAAAAATACTACCAATTACAACAAGGAATGTATAAAATATTTCAATAAGCCCTGGAGTGAGATGGGCTCACAAACAAGACACAAGTTACTCTGTGTAGCTCTGCTCTGTTCCTCTGGTTAGCCCAGGGTATGGAGAAGTGTGTGAGACAATGTGAACTGAGAGGCTGCAACAGTCCACGACATACCACTGGCTTTGGCCTCCTGAGCAGAAATCCGGTCTCCGGTGAGGACCATCTCCATTGCCAGTGACTTCCCTACTGCTTTTGTCAGTCTCTGAGTTCCTCCGGCACCTGTCCAGAGAGCAGACAGTGTGATTACACACACCTTGTGCAATAATTGTCTGGCAGAAAGTATAGAACAAAATCAACAATACACAAACATCACAAGCTTTGGGGTGCATGGTAGCGTAGTGGTTGGTGTATTGCTACGACAGTGCCAGTGACCAGGGTTCAATTCCCGCCAACATCTGTAAGGAGCTTGTACGTTCTCCCCATGGCTACGTGGATTTCCTCCAGGTGCTCCTGTTTTCTCCCACATTCCAAAGATTTACCAGTGAGCAGATTAATTGGTTACCTGGGTGTAAATGGACAGCTGAAAGGGGCTGTTACCACAATGCATATACTCTAATACTCTAAATACTGTACATGTACTCTACTCTGACCCAAAACAGCACCTTCCACTGAAACTCTGCCAATTCCAAACTTACTTTCCAACAGCAGTTTCTGCAACAAGAAAGTCTATGTTCCACCTGCCAAGCCCTAATCCTTGGAAATCCCCATATATTACTTGGAATACTGTGCTCAGTTCTGGTCGCCTTACTATAGGAAGGATGTGGAAGCCATAGAAAGGGTGCAGAGGAGATTTACAAGGATGTTGCCTGGATTGGGGAGCATGCCTTTTGAGAATAGGTTGAGTGAACTCGGGCTTTTCTCCTTGGAGCGACGGAGGATGAGAGGTGACCTGATAGAGGTGTACAAGATAATGAAAGACATTGATCATGTAGAGAGCCAGAGGCATTTTCCCAGGGCTAAAATGGTTAGCATGAGAGGGCACAGTTTTAAGGTACTTGGAAGTAGGTACAGAGGAGATGTCAGGGTAAGTTTTTTTTTAAATGCAGAGAGTGGTGAGTGCATGGAATGGTCTGCCAGAGATGGTGGTGGAGGCAGGTACGATAGGGTCTTTTAAGAGATTCCTAGACAGGGACATGGAGCTCAAAAAAATAGAGTGCTATGGGTAACCCGAGGTAATTTCTAAGGTAAGGACATGTTTGGCACAACTTTGTGGGCCGAAGGGCCTGTATTGTGCTGTAGGTTTTTTATGTTTCTATGTCTATTACCTGCCCCTTCCCCATCCGATATCTCTTTAAACCCAACATGTTGGCCAAGTTAAGCGCTCTATGTATTGGGAGCAGGGAGATTTACCAGGATGTGCCTGGATTAGAGAGCAGGTCTTAGGAGGATAGGTTGAGTGAGCTAGGAATTTACCCTTTAGAATGCAGAGGATAAGAGGTGACTTTATACAGGTGCACAAGATAATTTGAGGCACAAATTGGGTGAATAGCCAATGATGTTTTTTCAAATTGCAAATGGCTAATACGAGGGAGCATAATTTGAAGGTGACTGGAGGAAATTATAGGAGGGATGTCAGAGCTAATCCCTTTAACGACAGGTACATCCTTTTGGAGACTGTTGTTGGGGGGGGGGGGGGGGCAGGGGTTGTCCAAACAGAGGGAAGAAGTCACAGTGGTCGGATCTCTGGCACCGAGTCTGCCACTGTGATTCAGATGGGAAGGGGGAGAAGAGGCATGCTGTGGTAATAGGGGAATCTCCAGGTGTCAGAGGAGTCATGAAGTGTGGAAGCTGCCATTACTAGAACTTGGGAAACTGAAAGGTCTGAAGGTAGGTAAGTCACCTGGACCAGATAGTCTACACCCAGGGTTCTGAACGAGGTGGGTGAAGAGATTATGGAGGTATTAATATTGGTCTTTCAAGAATCACTAGATTCTGGAAGACTGGAAAATTGCAAATGCTCCCATTCTTCAAGAAGGGAGAGAGGCAGAAGAAAGGAAACTATAGGCCTCAGTGGTTGGGAAGATGTTGGAGTTAATTATTAAGGATGATGTCTCAGGGTACTTGGAGGCACGTGATAAAATAACCATAGTCAGCCTGGTTTCCTCAAGGGAAAAGCTTGCCTGACAAATCTGTTAGAATTATTTGAAGAAATAACAAGCAGGATAGACAAAAGAGAATCGGTTCATGTTGTGTACTTGGATTTTCAGAAAACCTCTGACAAGGTGCCACACATGAGACTACTTAACAAGCTATGAGCCCATGATATTAAAAGAAATATTCCAGCATGGATAAAGCAGTGGCTGACTGGCAGGAGGCAAAGAGTGGGAATAAAGGGAGCTTTTTCTGGCTGGCTGCCATGATGAGTGGTGTTCCACAGGGATCTGTGTTGAGACCAGCTTTTACATTTTATGTCTAGGATTTAGACAATATAATTTATGGCCTTGCTGCAAAATATGCAGATGATACAAAGACAGGTGGAGGCGCAAGTAGTTTTGAGAAAGTAGAGAGGCTACAGAAGAACTGAGACAGATTAAGAGAATGAGCAAAGAAATGGCAGGAAGAAATAACAAGTGTCAGGAAGTGTATGGTCATGCACTTTGGTAAAAGAAATGAAAGAGCTAACTATTTTCTAAATGAGGGGAAAATTCCCAAAACTGAGGCACAAAGTGACTTGGGAGTCCTTGTGCAGGATTCCCCGAAGGCTAATTTGCAGGTTGAGTCAGTGGTGAGGAAGGCAAGTGCAATGTTAGCATTCACTTCAAGAAGTCTAGAATATAAAAGCAAGGATGTGATGTTGAGACTTTATAAAACATTGGTGAGGTCTCACTCGGAGTATTGTGAGCAGTTCTGGGCCCCTTATCTTAGAACGGATGTGCTGAAACTGGAGAGGGTTTAAAGGAGGTACACGACAATGATTCCAGGATTGAACAGCTTGTCATGTGAAGAGTGTTTGATGGCTCTAGGAGTTGTATTTACTGGAATTCAGAAGAATGAGGGGTGACCTCATTGGCATCTATCAAATGTTGAAAGGCCTTGATAGAGTGCGTGTCTGTGTGAAACATGGAGATGTTTCTTATGGTGGGAGAGCAAGGCCAGAGGACACAATCTCAGAATAGAGGAGTGTCCTTTTAGAATGGAGATGAGAAGGAATTTTTTAGCCAGAGAGTAGTGAATCTGTGGAATTCATTGCCACAAGCAGCTATGGAGGCCAAGTCTTTATATATATATTTCAGGCAGAGGTTGGTAGATCCTTGATTAGACAGGGCATGAAGTGATACAGGGAGAATGCAGGAGCTTGGGGCTAAGGGGGAAATTGATCAGCCATGATGAAATGGTGGAGCAGATTCGCTGGTCCAAATGGCTTAATTCTGCCATATCTTACGGTCCTATGGTAATTTTTTTTTTTAAACAAGAGTGATGGATGTGTGGGGTGCCTTCCCAGTGGAACAGCAGACGCAGATACATTAGGGACATTTAAGAAACTCTTAGATAGGCACTTGATGATAGGTAATTGGAGAGGTATGTGGGAGGGAAGGTTAAATTGATTTTAGAATAGGTTATAAGGTTGGCACATCATCATGAGCCAAAGGGCTTGAATGTGCTGTTCTGTTTTATGTGGCACACAACTCAGTAGGGGAGCAGAAAGCTTAATGATCTGAGTCCATTCCATACAAACCTGTGGTACAGAATATTACAGCAGAAGTCACTCAGTCGTGAGTCCATGCTGTCTATAAACAACCCTGATTGTTCCCCTCCCTCGCTCTGCAGAAACATAACTCTTCAAACACAAAACACCAAATGTTGGAAACACTCTGGTCAGACACTGAAAACCCTTTGAACTGATTCGACAACCTACAGACAGGCTCACCAAGGAGTCTACAACTCATGTTGTCAGGATTATTTATTTAGTTGCACAATGTGTCTTTTATTTACACGCCCCAATTCCAAAAGTTGGGATATTTTCCAAAATGCAATAAAAACAAAAATCTGTGATATGTTAATTCACGTGAACCTTTACTTAACTGACAAAAGTACAAAGAAAAGATTTTCAATAGTCTTACTGACCAACTTAATTGTATTTTGTAAACATACACAAATTTAGAATTTGATGGCTGCAACACACTCAACAAAAGTTGGGACAGAGTTAAAATAAGATTGAAAAGGGCACAGAATATTCAAGTAACACCGGTTTGGAAGACTCCACATTAAGCAGGCTAATTTTTAGCAGGTGAGGTATCATGACTGGGTATAAAAGTAGTGTCCATCAAAGGCTCAGTCTTTGCAAGCAAGGATGGATTGTGGCTCACCCCTTTGTGCCAAAATTCATGAGAGAATTGTTAGTCAGTTCAAAAGGAACATTTCCCAACGCAAGATTGCAGAGAATTTAGGTCTTTCAACATCTACAGTGCATAATATTGTGAAAAGATTCAGAGAATTCAGAGTCATCTCAGTGCGTAAAGGGCAAGGTCGGAAACCACTGTTGAATGCGCGTGATCTTTGAGCCCTCAGGTGGCACTGCCTAAGAAACCATCGTGCTACTGTGACAATTATTGCCACCTGGGCTCGGGAGTACTTTGGAAAACCATTGTCACTTAACACAGTCCGTCACTGCATCCAGAAATGCAACTTGAAACTGTATTACGCAAGGAGGAAGCCATACATCAACTCTATGCAGAAACGCCAGCGAGTTCTCTGGGCCCAAGCTCATCTCAGATGGACCAAAAGACTGTGGAACCGTGTGCTGTGGTCAGATGAGTCCACATTTCAGCTAGTTTTCAGAAAAAACGGGTGTCGGGTTCTCCGTGCCAAAGATGATAGCGATCATCCTGATTGTTATCAGTGAAAGGTGCAAAAGCCAGCATCTGTGATGGCATGGGGGTGCATCAGAGCCCACGGCATGGGTGAGTTGCATGTATGTGAAGGTACCATTGACCCTGAGGCGTATATTAGGATTTTAGAGAGACATATGTTGCCATCAAGGTGACGTCTCTTCCCGGAACGTCCCTGCTTATTTCAGCAGGACAATGCCAGACCACATTCTGCACGGGCTACAACAGCGTGGCTTTGTAGACACAGAGTGCGTGTGCTTGACTGGCCCGCTGCCAGTCCAGATCTATCTCCTATTGAAAATGTATGGCGCATCATGAAGAGGAGAATCAGACAACGGAGACCACTGACTGTTGAGCAGCTGAAGTCTTATATCAAGCAAGAATGGACAAAATTTCCAATTGCAAATCTACTACAGTTAGTATCCTCAGTTCCAAAACGATTAAAAAGTGTTATTAAAAGGAAAGGTGATGTAACACAATGGTAAACATGCCTCTGTCCCAACTTTTGTTGAGTGTGTTGCAGCCATCAAATTTTAAATTTGTGTATATTTACAAAATAAAATTAAGTTGGTCAGTAAAACTATTGAAAATCTTTTCTTTGTATTTTTGTCAGTTAAATAAAGGTTCATGTGAATTAACATATCACAGATTTTTGTTTTTATTGCATTTTGGAAAATATCCCAACTTTTCTGGAAATGGGGTTTCCACACACGCACATATATATAATATTTACTGTAACATGCCTGAGGAGCCTGATTTTAAGCTGCCGTACTCCAGGACTCTAGTCAGAGATGCTGCAGCACAGTACACTGCCAGCGAGCTCAGCTACCCAAGTGGCAGCAGTAACAGGTCACCAAGGGCACATTAAATGCCACAGAGTCTGTGTGTTATAAAGGCAAAGAGGTTCTACCCTCTAACACCTGGTTTCCCGAGTGTCTGCAGGGTGCCCAGCTACAGGGAAAGCCCAGTGACCCACTGTAGATGGGGTCAACCAATCGTCACCATCCCACAAGTTTACGTCCTTGTACTGTGAGAAGTTCTGGGCCCCTTACCTCAGAAAGGATGAGCTGGGAAAGGGTCATCGGAGGCTCACAAGAATGATCCCAGGTATGAGAGGCTAACATACGAGTGGCGTTTGATAACTCTGGCCTATAATAACAGGAGTTTAGGAGAATAAGGGGGGGGGCTCATTGAAACCTATTGAATATTGAAAGGCTTAGAGAGGATGTTTCCAATAGTGGGGGGTTCTAGGACCAGAGGGCACAGCCTCAGATAGAAGGATGTTTCTTTAGAAAAGAGATAAGGAGGAATTTCTTTAGACAGAGGGTAGAATTCATTGCCACTGCTGGCTGTGGAGGCCAAGTCACTGGGTATAATTAAAGCAGAGGTTGATAGGTTTGTGATTAGTAAGGGTGTCAAAAGTTTTGGGGAGAAGGCAGGAGAATGACGTTGGCGGATAATAAATCAGCCATGATGGAATGGTGGGGATGACACGGTGGGTCAAATGGCCTAATTCTGCTCCTGTCATATGATCTTATGCCATACATACACTCAGCACACATAATCACAATACATACTAATATTCCACATAGGGTTCAAAGCAAAGATTTAGCAATGTCTTCAAATTAATAACTTTGAAAAGCAAGCAACAACTTCTTTGTTCTAAAATAACTTTCACAGAGCAAGCACTTACCCGGCAGGGTTGCAGCCCCCATCGCATGCAAAGTGATGGGGTTAGACTTTCAGAGAATAGCGGATGTTACCAACAAACCCTCAAATCCCGTCCGGCGGCTCCCACCCTCAAATCCCGTCCGGCGGCTCCCACCCTCAAATCCCGTCCGGCGGCTCCCACCCTCAAATCCCGTCCGGCGGCTCCCACCCTCAAATCCCGTCCGGCGGCTCCCACCCTCAAATCCCGTCCGGCGGCTCCCACCCTCCATCCTATTGGAAAACTTTCAATCGGTTAGTAAGACTAGACAGAAAATTTACCAGGAATCGTCCCGAGCAGGATTTCTGGTTGTCCAAACTGTGCCTTGTCACCTGCATAGATGATGTCACACATCATGGCCAGCTCACAGCCTCCTCCGAGCTGCAGAATAGGAAGGTTAAAGTCATATCCCGCGTTCCTGATCCACCCCTACCCCTTCAACATCAGCGCATCAAGCTCAGAGTGGCCCTCTCCCCAAGTGGAACGCAACCAGGAGGTTCAAAGTCATTGCCACTGCTCCATACTTGCATCAAGCAAATGCAGAAAGGATTTCTCCGTGCCCACACCCCTGTAGTTCTTTTTGGGAGTTCAGGAATCTTTCTGTTGTGACCGACTAAAACTGAGTAACACGGAAGGTGCAAATGGGTGGCCTAGTGGTTAGCATGACACCGTTACAGCTCGGGGCATCGGAGTTCAGAGTTCAATTGCACCATCCCCCGTAAGGAGTCTCTACGTCCTCGGCATGAAATGTGTGGATTTTCTACAGGTGTTAGTTTTGACCTACAGCCCAAGGTGTACCAGTTACTGGGTTAATTGGTCATTGTAAATTGCCCCATGATGAGGCTAGGTTAAAATTGGTGGGTTGCTGGACGGTGCAGTTTGTTAGGCTGCATCAAAGAGCATTAAAGGAGGTGGCTGCAGTGACAGTCCAGGTACCGGTTGGCGATTTCCACAACTCACTGGGTTCCAGGAGATCACCAGGCTGGAAAAATGCAAACAATAATTAAATACTTTGAGCCGCTGGTTATGGATCTCATTAAATCCCATCTTCCTGCCACACTGGACCCCTTCCAGTTCAAATCAGTCCTGATGATGCTATAGCCTCCGAACTCCACTCGGTCCTGTCCCACTTGGAAAATGGTTCCTTATATGCCAGGATGCTGATAATCGACTTCACCTTGGAGTTGAGTATGATCGTCCCTGAGAACCTGGCAAGTAAACTGTCCTAGTTGGGTCTCAGCACCTCTCCCTGTAACTGGATCCTGAACTTCTTGACAGAAAGCTTACTGTGTGGACAGAAACATCTCAAGCTCTATCACACTGAGTACCAGCATCCCCCTCTTCTGTGTGTAAGAGGGGATGTTGGGGATTTGGTGCTGTGGTCGCTGTTTTTTTCCACGAGTGAGGGAGTCAGGAACTGTTATTGTCACTTTTTTTTGCTGTGGGGAGGGGTTTTGTTTTCCTTTTTCATGTTGTGGAGGGGGGGTGGGGAGTTACTGTCTGTTCTTTCATCAACCCCAATTGTTTTTCCCTATTTGATGGCTAGCTGGAGTGGACAAACAGTGTTTAATTTTTGATGTCGAGTAGGCCCTTCCGGCACTTGAAGTCACGCTGCCCAGCAATCACCCAGTTTGATCTGAGCCCAATCACAGGACAACTTACAGTGACCAAACCTGCCACTCGGTGCATCTTTGGAATGCAAGAGGAAACAGGAGCAGCCGGAGGAAACCCATTCAGGAGGAGAGTGTACAAACTCTTTACAGGAAACAACGGGAGTTGAACCCGGGTCGCTGGTACTGTAAAGCGTTGTGCTAACCACTACCCTACATGCTGCCAAAGATGTACTGTACATGCATTCTTTGATAACAAAATGAAACTTTGAAAAGGGAACATAGTCACAACATATAGGGACAGGAGATGTGTGGAACTTTGCTTCAGGGAGGATGGTCAGCTCTGGAACTTCCAATCCCACAGGGTGGTGGAGGTTGAATCATTGCAATTACTTCAACAAGAGGAGGGAGATAGTTTTTGAAAGATTGGGGAACTGGTAGTTACGGGGAACAGACAGGAAAGTCATACAGCATGGAACTGGCCCATTACTCCATCACCCTCAGCACCTTTGGAATGTAGGGACACCCAGAGGAATCACATCTGGTCAGAGGGTTGAAGCCTGGGGGTAGATCAACGATAATCATGTGATATGATGAGGGGCTGAATGGCCTTTTCTTCATTTGTGTGCGAGACAATTAGGAATGGACACAAGGGCTACTCGTGGACAAAGTTCTGGGTAACAGAACTTTCTCCTATCCACAACTACACCACACTGAACAGGAAGACAGTGGTGAGGGGAAACTCAGGTTTGAACTCTCCGTTCTACCTACAGCGTAGCCGTTGACAGCTGCAATCACGGGCTTCCCAGTCGTGGCCACGCGGTTCCAGTGGGACAGGAAGTTTCCAGTGTAGCAATCATGGAATGTTTTGTTCTCCATTTCCTTGATGTCAGCACCAGCTAACGGGAGATCAAAACCCAATTACAACTTGCTGAGCACTCTGTACAGCTCTACATTTCACAGCTTTTACATTCCTTTGTCTTTTCACTCCAACTAACCCATCAACTAGAGATTCTGCAATGCTGGATATCCTGACTAACACCCACGTAATGCTGCAGAAACTCAGCAGGTCAGGCAGCATCTATGGAGGGGAATAAACATTTAATGTTTTGGGTGAAGACCCTTCATCAGAACTAGAAGGGGGTGGGAGAAGCCAGAATAAGGTGCTGGGGAGGGGGGACGGGGAGCAGTACAAGCTGGAAGGTGACAGGGGAAGGTGGAAGGTGGGAAAGGAGGGATTAAGGAAGAAGCTGGGTGGTGATAGACACTGTAGGTGGAAGAGGTCAAGGACTGAAGAGGGAATCTGATAGAAGAGAAGAATGGACCACGGGAGAAAGGGAAGGAGGAAGGGAACCAAAGGGAGGTGGCAGGCGGGCTACTGAGGAGGACTAAAAGGAGAGTCTGAATAGGGAATGTCAAAAAGAGAAAAGGGGGAAGAAAAAGTCGTTACCAGAAGTTAGATTACTACATCGTTTAAATCTTATCTAACCCCAACTTTATCCTATCAGATAATCCCTTTGTCCTAGCCACCCCTTCCCCATGTTCCCTGCAATTTAAAACTCATGCTTCCCCACCTCCTGAAGTTCTGACAAAGTTCTTCGGCCTGAATCGTTAGCCATTTCTCATTCCGCCTATTGTGTTTCATTTCTGATCTGCAGAACCTACTGGTTTTTGAATCTTCACTTACTACAACTGGGACCTGCATTTGCATAGCAACTTTCTAAGGCAGTAAAGGAACCCAAGGGGACATATATCAGGAAGCAAATAGCACTACGCCAAAGAAATACATCAGAAGGTGAGTGAAAGCAGATTCAACCTGAATCTTTGAAAGCAAAGGAGGTGGAGGTGGACAGGCCTAGATGAAAAGATGGGGAGGTCAGCTGCCTAAGTACATGGTTGGCATGTAAATAGCAAAGAGAGTGAGGAATCCCACAGTCTGCTCACTGACAGCAATGGAAAAGTGGCACGGATCAGTGTGTGATGCCTTGTGGACTAACCAAGTTCAGTTCCACCTGAATTTAAATTCACTTCATGATCTGGGAATAAACATCAAATAGACACAGTAAGATAGATCTAAGACAGAAGCCGAGTGTGATGCCACATGCACAGCGACAGTGTTAAGCTAACTTGCAGCAGCACAGCCACACAGCAAGGGTACCAGAAGTTTGAGAATTTAATGCTCATGACTCCAGGTTGGAGATGGCCCAGGTGGAATACGAGGTGTCGCTTGGACATGACGTGGCAGTGCAAGAGGCCATGGACTGATGTTGATGTGGGAATGGAAAGACAGACTGAAATGGTTGGCCACTGGGAGATCCTGGCTATTGGGCTGACCAGTTATAGTGATCGCTATCGGTTAGTATAAACTTGGACCACCAAACTTCTGGTAACCACTCTCCTTCCGGCCCATTTCACTTCTTCCTCTCCCCTAATCGACCTGGCACAATCGTCCCATCTCTGAACGCTCGTGAACAGAAATGTTTCTTCCCCTCCACCATGAGATTTCTGAACAGACAATGAACAACAATGAACACTACCTATTTTTCCCCTCACCTATTGTTATATATACACACACACTTCTTATAAAGTCTATAAATTACAATTACCATGTACTTGCTGCTGCCAAACAACACACTTCACGTGAACATCAGGAAATCTGCAGATACTGGAAATTCAGGCAGCACACACAAAATGCTGGTGGAACACAGCAGGCCAGGCAGCATCTATAGGAGAAGCGCTGTCGACGTTTTGGGCCGAGACCCTTCATCAGGCCTAACTGAAAAAGATAGTAAAGGATTTGAAATTAGGAGGGTTAGGCGGAAATCTGAAATGATAGGAGAAGACAGGAGGGGGTGGGGTGAAGCTAAGAGCTGGAAAGTTGATTGGCAAAAGGGATACAGAGCTGGAGAAGGGAGAGGATCATGGGACGGGAGGCCTATGGAGAAAGAAAGGGGGAGGGGAGCACCAGAGAGTGATGGAGAAGAGGCAAAGAGTAATGGGCAGAGAGAGAAAAAAAGGGAAGGGGGAAATAAATAAATTAGGGATGGGGTAAGAAGGGGAGGAGGGGCATTAATGGAAGTTAGAGAAATCAATGTTCATGCCATCAGGTTGGAGGCTACCCAGACGGAATATAAGGTGTTGTTCCTCCAACATCATGAAGTGAATTTAAATTCAGGTGGAACTGAACTTCATCTTGACAGTAGAGGAGGCCATGGACAGACATATGAGAATGGGAATGGGACGTGGAATTAAAATGTGTGGACACTGGGAGATCCTGCTTTCCCTGGCGGACAGAGCGTAGGTGTTCAGCGAATCGGCCTCCTCTACTGTCAAGATGAAGCCACACTCAGGTTGGAGGAACAACACCTTATATACCGGCTGGGTAGCCTCCAACCTGATGGCATGAACATTGATTTCTCTAACTTCCTTAATGCCCCTCCTCCCCTTCTAATCCCATCCCTTATTTATTTATTTATCCCCCCTCCTTTTTTTCCTCGCTCTGCCCCTCTCACAATCACTCCTTGCCTGTTCTCCATCTCCCTCTGGTGCTCCCCTCCCCCTTTCTTTCTCCCTAGGCCTCCCATCCCATAATCCTCTCCCTTCTCCAGCTCTGTATCCCTTTTGCCAAACAACTTTCCAGCTCTTAGCTTCACCCCTCCCCCTCTGGTCTTCTCCTATCATTTCGGATTTCCCCCTCCCCCTCCTACTTTCAAATCTCTTACTAACTTTTCTTTCAGTTAGTCCTGACAAAGGGTCTCAGCCTGAAATGTTGACAGGGCTTCTTCCTACAGATGTCGCCTGGCCTGCTGCGTTCCACCAGCATTTTGTGCGGACATTTCACATGTGTCAGTGATATTCAACCTGATTCTGAAAAATTACAATCACCTCACCAGGTACCTGCCTGCAAAAGCCTTTTCACTTCCCGTGAGGACAATGGCTCCAACTGCTGGGTCACTTTCAAACTCATCCAGAGCCTGACCGAGTTCCTTCATGAGTGCGTCACACAATGCGTTCAGAGCCTTGGTGCGGTTCAGCTGGATGAACCCCACATTCTTCTGCTCGCCCCTCTTTTCCACCAGGATGTGTTGATACTGAGCCGCTAGACAGAAGAACACATTGCAGAAACGTGAACAACGAAGACAATCTTCCAGAAATCATTCCAATGGAGAATGCTTTTATAAAGATTTCAACGGACTTTGTGGGAACTCATTAGTCCATCATTCCTCACCTGGAACACAGCAGCAGAAAGGTGCACACACAATCCACAGTGTAGAACATGATAGCAGTCATTGAGCAATACAGCATGCAAACAGACCCTTCAGGACAGCACATCAATGCTAACCAAGGCTCCTACCTGAGCCAGATTAGTTTCTTCAAAGATTTGTCACATCTACATTGAAACAGACAGTGAACCGTGTTGTTTTGTATCAAATCAAGCAAGGACTGTGCTGAGCAAGTGTCGCCTCGCTTCTGGCAAACACATGGTATGCCCACAAGTCACTAACCCTAACCGTCATTTTTGGAATGTGGAAGAAACCAGAGCACCTGGAGGAAACCCAGTAGCCATGGGGAGAAATGCACACTTGAGAACAACAGAAGGAAATGAACTCCAGTCAGTGACTGCTGATACTGTACAGCAGGGTTTCCTAACCAGGGGTCCACGACCAGTCATTGAGCCAAACAGTATGGAAACAGGCAAAAAAAAGGCTGGGGACTCTGCTGTAAAGCGATTTACCGATCCCTACACTGCCGTGCTGTCCTTTTGCTTGTGCTTGGCCCAATCCTCCTACTTTCTTAGGTTAAAGAACCGAATGGTGAACTCCGAGCAGTGACCATCCCCTGGAACCTTCACCTGCGGCACCATTCACAGCTGCTCTGCACTGGGGAGGGCTCCATTTTGTCTCCAAGGTCCAATAACTGATCGATCTCAACAACCAGGAAAGCTCTGCTCTTTGGGAACAGAATTGCAAAGACTCACAATATTCACAGAAGAAATCACCATGTATCTCTGTCATAAATAGGGTTAATGCATGAGGAGTATTTGATGGCTCTGGGCCTGTACTCGCTGAAGTTTAGAAAAATGAGGGGAGTTCTCATTGACACCTATCGAATATTGAAAAGCCTAGTTAAAGTGGATCTTGAGAGGACGCTTCCTATAGTGGGGGAGTCTAAGACCAGAAGACATGGCCTCAAGTGTATGAGGGTGTCCCTTTAGAACAGAGGTGAGACAGAATTTCTTCAGCCAGAGCAGAGTGATCTGTGGAGGCCAAGTCAATGAAAGCAGATAGGTTCTTGATTAGTCAGGGCATCAAAGGTTATGGGGAGAAGGCAAGAGAATGGGATTGAGAGGGATAATTAATCAGCCAAGATGGAATGGTGGAGCAGACTTGATGGCCCAAATGGCCTAATTCTGCTCCCATGTCTTATGGAAAGGACTTCAACAAGAGAATTTAGAAACCCCCAATAAAATACATTCATCACCCCTTGGAAGCTCTTATATCTCAGCTGCTTTAGACCATAAGACATCGGAGCAGAATTAGGTCATTCAGCCCACCAAGTCAGCTCTGCCATTTCAACTGCCCTCTCACCATATTCCTTGATGCCCCAAGCAATTAGGACTCTATCAATTTCCACTTTAAATATAACTACGATCTTGGCCTCCACCGCAGTCTGCAACAGGGTATTCCACACATTCACCACTCTTTGACTAAAAAAAATTCCTCCTTACTTCTGTTATAAAAGGTCACCCCTCAATCTTGAGGCTGTGCCCTCTAATTCTGGAAACCCCCACCAGAAAAAACATCCTCTCCACATCCACCTTATTAATTGTCCCATATCAGACCGCAAAGCACTCCAGCGTGTGATGAAAACTGCCCAGTGGATTATCAGCACCCAATTGCCCACCACTGAGAACATTTACCATAAACGCTGCCTGGGCAGGGCGAAAAGCATTATGAAGGATGCATCTCACCCTAACCATGGACTTTTTATTCTTCTCCCATCCAGTAGGCTCTACAGGAGCCTCCACTCCCGTACCAGCAGGCCCAGGAAGAGCTTCTTCCACTTGGCATGATTTACTTATTATTTAATTATTTATGGTGTTATATTGCTATACTTCTTCACTATTCTTGGTTGGTGCGGCTGTAACAAAACCCAATTTCCCTCGGGATCAATACAGTATGTCTGTCTGTGACCCTGCTGAACCTCACATCACAGCACTAAGCAGTATTGCACATATATTGTACTGTCTCAGTACTTTTATATTTGTATGCTGTAACACTTAGTTTTTATTTGCAGTTATTTTGTAAATAACATTTCTTTGCATTTCTAGTTAGATGTTAACTGCATTTCATTGGCTTTGTATCTGTACTCGGCACAATGACAATAAAGTTGAATCTAATCTAATCGAATCTAATGTAGTCCTTTCAACATTCAGTAGGTTTCAATGAGATCGCCACACATTCTTCTAAATTCCAGTGAGTACAGGCCCAAAGCTGCCAAATGCTCCTCATATGTTAACCCCTTCATTCCCGGAATCATCCTCGTGGACCTCCTCTGAACTCTCTCCAATGACAACTTATCCTTTCATAGATAAGGGGCCAAAAACTGTTGACAATATGACAAATGTGGCTTGACTGGTGTTTCAAGCATTATCTCCTTGCTTTTATATTCTATTCCCCTTGAAATAAATGCCAGTATTGCATTTGCCTTCTTTACCACAAATTCAACCTGTGAATTAACCTTCTGGGAGACTTAGACAAGGACACCCAAGTCCCTTTGCATCTCTGATGCTTAAATTTTCTCCCCATAAGATAGTGCACACTATTGTTCCTTTAAGCAAAATGCATTATTATAAATTTCCCAACACTGTATTCCCTCTGCCACTTTTTGTCCATTCTTCCAATTTGTCCAAGTCCTGCAACAATCACATTGCTTTCTCAACACTATGTACCCCTCCACCTACCTTCACATCATCGCAAACTTTGCCACAAAGCCATCAATTCCATTATCTAAATCATTGACAAACAATGTGAAAGTAGCAGTCCCAAAACTGACCCCTGAGGAACACCACTCGTCACTGGCAGCCAACCAGGAAAAGGCCCCTTTTATTCCCACTCACTGGCTTCTGCCTCTCAGCCATTCCTCTATCCATGCCAGTGTCTTTCCTGTAATGCCACAGGATTTTATTTTGTTAAGCAGCCTCATGTGGCACCTTATCAAACACCTTCTGATAGTCCAAGTAAATGACATTCACTGCCTCTCCTTTGTCCACCCTGCTTGTTACTTCCTCAAACAACTCTAACAGATTTGTCAGGCAAGATTTCCCTTTACAGAAACCATGCTGACTTTGACTTATCATTAGTCTCCAAGTACCCTGAAGCCTCATTCTTAATAATAGACTCCAACACTTTCCCAACCACCGAGGTGAGGCAAACTGGCCTATAATTTCCTTTCTTTTTGTCATCCTCCCTTTTAAAGAGTGGAGTGACACTTGTGGTTTTCCAGTCCTGCTCCACTCCCCTCTTTCACCCCTCCCCTCCCACCTCTATCCTCTCCTCTCTCAAACTCCTTTGTCTCTGCAAGTCCCTCACCCCCTCCCATCCCTGCACTCCCATCTCTCACCCCCTCCCCACCCTACACTTCCTTCTCACCTCTACCCCTCCCATCCCTGCACCCCCCTCTCTCACCCCCTCCCCACCATGTACCTGCTTCTACTAACACCCCTGACACTGCATTCCACATACACACCAGTCTGTAAAAAAACTTACCCCCAACATGCCCCTTATACTTTCCTGCAATCATCTTAAAATTATACCCCATTGTATTAGTAAGTTCTGCACTGAGAAAATAAAGAGAAGCCCTAGCTCACCGACCCTACCCTCGTAAGACATGCTCTCTAATCCAGGCAGTATCCTGGTATATCTCCTCCGAAACCTCTCTCAAGTTTCCACAAACTTCCTAATGAGGTGACCAGATCTGAACACAATATCCCAAGTCTGGTCTAACCCAGGTCCTATAGAGCTGCAACATTACCTCACAGCTCCTGAACACAATCCCCCGACACACCTTAAGCGTTATTAACCACCCTACCCACATGCACAGCAACTTTCAGAGAGCTATGGACGTGGATCTCAAGGATCTGTGGTTAAGAAGGCATACGGTGTATCAGCCTTCATCAATCGAGGAATTGAATTTAGGAGCCAAGAGGTAATGTTGCAGCTCTATAGGACCCTGGTCAGACCCCACTTGGAATACTGTGCTCAGTTCTGGTTGCCTCACTACAGGAAGGATGTGGAAGCCATAGAAAAGGTGCAGAGATTTACAAGAATGTTGCCTCGATTGGGGAGCATGCCTTATGACAATATGTTGAGTGAACTCAGCCTTTTCTTCTTGGAGTGACAGAGGATGAGAGGTGACCTGATAGAGGTGTATAAGATGATGAGAAGCATTGATGGTGTGGATAGTCAGAGGCTTTTTCCCAGGGCTGAAATGGTTGCCACAAGAGGACACAGGTTTAAGGTGCTGGGGAGTCGGTACAGAGAAGATGTCAGGGTAAGATTTTTTTTAAAACGCAGGGAGTGGTGAGTGTGTGGAATGGGCTGCCAGCGACGGTGGTGGAGGCAGATACAATAGGGTTTTTTAAGAGACTCCTGGATAGGTACATGGAGCTTAGAAAAGTAGAGGGCTATGGGTAAGCCTAGTAATTTCTAAGGTAGGGACATGTTCGGCACAGCTTTGTGGGCCGAAGGGCCTGTACTGTGCTGTATGTTTTCTATGTTTCTATAACTCTCTGTTCCTCCACACTGCCAAGAATCCTGCCTTTCACCGCGTATTCTGGCTTCAAGTTCAACTTTCCAAAGTGTCAGGCCAAATCAGAAAGATTGGGTACAGGCTGAATTGAGGCGCAGGGTTCCAGGCCCAGAGCAAATCGAGGCGACTGCACCTGATGTTTGGATGTTGATTTAGGTGCTGGTCAGATGGAAAAGGCCGGGGTGTCGGGGCCCGAGGTGAGGGACCAGCTGGAAAAGACCGGGGTGTCGGGGCCCGAGGTGAGGGACCAGCTGGAAAAGACCAGGGTGTTGGGGCCCGAGGTGAGGGACCAACTGGAAAAGACCAGGGTGTCGGGGCCCGAGGTGAGGGACCAGCTGGAAAAGACCAGGGTGTCGGGGCCCGAGGTGAGGGACCAGCTGGAAAAGGCCAGGGTGTCGGGGCCCGAGGTGAGGGACCAGCTGGAAAAGACCAGGGTGTCGGGGCCCGAGGTGAGGGACCAGCTGGAAAAGGCCAGGGTGTTGGGGCCCGAGGCGAGGGATGGTGTAGTTTGCTGCTCTGCGATGTTTACTCAGCTCTCTGCTGAACTATGGGTCTCAGACTCTCTTTGTGAATTTCAGTTCAGAATGCTATTTACTTGCAGTTAATGTTTACATGATTTGCTTTTTCTTCTCTGCACATTGGGTGTTCGACACTCTTCCTTTTTTTTTTAAAAGGTTTTGGGTTTCTTTGTTTTGTGCATGCCTGTCAGGAGTCAAATCTCAAGGTTGTATAATGTGTACATACTTTGATAATAAAATATACTTTCAACTTTGTATCATTTCACACTGCACTGAACTCCATCAGTCATTTCTCAGCCCAGGTTTGCAAAGTTCAAAGTAAAGTTATTATCAAAGTACATATTTGTCACCATATACAACCCTGAGATTCGTTTTCTTGCAGGCATTCACAGCAGAACAAGCAAATACAATAGTCTAAACCTGACTGCCAACGCACAAGAAAATCTGTGCAAATACAAGAAAAATAAATAAATAATCGTGCATAATATTGAGAACATGAATTGTAGAGTCCCAACAACCACCTGCACGACTGACAATACCACCATCTTGGGAGCAATTCATTCAACGACTAGATTCCAAGGGAAGCACCAGATGTGCAAAACTACTAGAATGAGACTAATCAAGAAATGCTTTTCTAACTACGTAACTCAAAACTTTTTGACTTTTGAATATCAAATAGGATGCAAATAGTCTGTGGCAGGTGGTGTCGTTTCCTTCGAACCAACAATAAAGCTCCCCTCACCCAAAAAAGTCTCTAGTGGGGAGATCATTCACCCAGGCCTGTTGCTATCACGTGTCCATCCCAAGTTAGACCTGGCGACCATAAACACAAAAGATTCAGCAAATGTCGTAAATCTTCAGGAAACACACACAAAATGCTGGAGGAACTCAGCAGATCAGGTATGGAGGGGAGTACGCAGACGGTGATTTGGACCGAGGACAGAAACCATCTTTCTGCGCCTGAGTGACAAGGGAATCTCCGGCAATGCCACTCTGCACCGGGGACATTCAGTTGGAAGGCTCGTTAAAGACCCAAGGTCATGGGCTCTCCGCCCCAATATTCTGCAGAAGGCCCGATCTCGGTTGCAAGCGCACGGCCGTGGGACGAGACAGGATCTTACCTGCGCTGCTCACCCGGGCTGCGACTAATAAAGAGGGCAGAGTCCGGGGCGCACACAGGGAAGCCGCAGCGGCTCTGCACAGCACTGCCATCGCTGTCTGTCTGTGCGGCACCGTCTCGCGAGAGCGCGCACGCCGTCCCAGTCCTGCGCCGATGACGCGCCCACGGTCACCTCACCTGTCAATCAGACGGATGACACGCCCCAGACCACGCTTGCCTGTCAATCAACCCGCTGACTGACAGGTCGAGGGCTCCGTCTCTGCGGAGAGCTGGTTCGGCCACCCTGCAGGCTGGCGGCGGGCTCCCGTCTCCGGCCGCCCAGCCTTTGTAAAGACTGTTTGGCCACGCGGAATCGTGCGCACGTATCCGTATCAACCAGATTTCCCTGCATTGGGGCAAATCGTTCTACGTCTCGGTACTCGGGCTTGTAAATGCTGTCAACGAGTCCGTTCCATCAGTCTCGGTCGGTGCACTGCCCGTACACAGGTCCTCAGACTGCCTCCAAATCTCTTCACTCCCATCCTAAATCTATGTGTGTCTTCGGTTTTTTTTCTAACTGGGACATCAAACTTCAAATAAAGTATATCATTAAAATACGGCAAATGTAATAAAGTTATTAAACAGAAACCTATTCATATGTCGTAAAGAAATATAATAGAATGTATTAAAATCATTTGTACATAATAAATTATATGTACATGACAAGCAACCGGTGTGCAGAAAGGACAAATCGTGTAATAAATCAAAGAATATAAATAATTCTGAGAAAGTAACTGACTGTTCAGCGTTGAAGCAACACACACAAAATGCTGGTGGAACACAGCAGGCCAGGCAGCATCTATAGGAAAAAGTACAGTCGACGTTTCAGGCCGAGACCCTTCGTCAGGACTAACTGATAGTAAGAGATTTGAAAGTAAGAGGGGGAGGGGGAAATGCGAAATGATAGGAGAAGACAGGAGGGGATGGGGTGAAGCTAAGAGCTGGAAAGGTGATTGGGTCTTCTCCTATCATTTCAGATTTTCCCTTCCCCCTCCTACTTCCAAATCTCTTACTATCGTTTCTTTTAGTTAGTCCTCACGAAGGGTCTCGGCCTGAAACGTCGACGTTGCTTCTCCCTATAGATGCTGCCTGGCCTAGTGTGTTCCACCAGCATTTTGTGTGTGTTGCTTGAATTTCCAGCATCTGCAGATTTCCTCGTTCAGGAGTTCAGGAGTCTGATGGTTGAGGGGGACTCCCGGAAGCGACGGCTTACCAGTTGAGTTGTATTCGGCTCTGTGGAACCGGATGGGCCCCGACCTGCTGGAAGTGTACAACGCTATGCTCCTGGCGGGCAGTATGTCAGGATCCATGAGGGAGGGTGATGCACCATCAATAACTCTCAGAGACGGGAGGTGAACGATAGGCTTTTATTAGCAGCAAGAGACCACCACACAACATCCTGGAGACTGAGGGAGGAGCAGTGTCTCCAATTGCCTTTATACCGGGGTCTGTGGGAGGTGCCACAGGAGCAGTCAGCAGAGGGGCGTGTCCAGACAGTTGTATGTAGTTCACCACAAAGGGCATCATCACTCTCATTTACAAACAGAAGGGGGAGAGGGAGAACATTAGAAATTGGAGGCCCATCTCTCTCCTGAATGTGGACTACAAGATCCTGTCCAAGGCTATCGCCAACAGGGTCAAGTCTGCACTGGAGCAGGTGATCCATCCGGACCAAACCTGTGCTGTACCGGGCAGGAAGATCTCAGACAGTCTCGCACTGCTGAGGGACACCATCGCCTACGTGCAGGACAGGGGGGTGGACGCCTGCCTGGTCAGCTTGGACCAGGAGAAAACTTTCGACAGGATATTGCACACGTACATGATGGATGTACTCTCCAAAATGGGATTTGGGGAGGGAATCCAGAATTGGATCAAACTGCTCTACACGGACATCTGTAGCACAGTCCAAGTCAACGGGTGGGAAACAGACATCTTCCCCATCAGGTCTGGAGTCAGGCAGGGCTGCCCTCTCTCCCGTCTTGTTCGTGTGCTGCATAGAACCCTTTGCCGAAGCCATCAGGAGGGATGAGGGCATAAGAGGGGTGACGCTGCCAGGCAGTGGAGGGACCCAAGTCAAAACCTCCCTGTACATGGACGACATCACCGTCTTCTGCTCTGATCCGAGGTCAGTTCGCAGGCTGATCAGCATCTGCAAACAGTGTGAGCAGGCGTCGGGGTTCAGGATCAACCGGACGAAGAGCGAAGCCCTGCTCTTCGGCAACCGGCCCGACCGACCTGGCGTCCCTTCACCAGCAGGTCTGATCACATGAGGGTGTTGGGGATCCGGTTCGGGGGGAGGAGGGCAAGGCGTGCAACAAGAACTGGCGGGAGCGGACTGCCAAGGTGAAACAGAAACTGGGGCTGTGAGGAGGGCGCTCCCTTTTGATGACGGGCAAGAGCCTGGTCATCAGGTGTGAGGTGCTCTCAGGGCTGCTGTACTTGGCGCAGGTGTGGCCAGTCCCCCGCTCCTTCACCTCAGAAATCACCCGAGCCGTCTTCAGATTCATCTGGGGATCCAAGATGGAGGGGGTCAGTCGGACCACCATGCACAAGTCCCTGGACAACGGGGGCAAAAATGTCCCCAATGACGCCCTCACCCGATGGCCAGTTTACTGTGTGACTGCATTAGGCTGTGTGTGGATCCCAGGTATGTGGGCAACAAGCACCACTATGTGCCCAGGTTCTACCTGTCGTCCTGGCTACGAAGGAGGGGCCTGGCCCTGCTACTGCGTTGCCGCCATACCTGTCCTTCCAGGTCATCGCCATTGACGATGCAGGAGAAGGACATGATGGACATGGTGGGGTGGTTCCCTGAGCAGACCGCCCAGTTCATCCGGAAAAATGCCTCATCGCCAGACCTCTCGAACAGGCACCAAGACCTCGCATGGTTAACGGTGAGAAGGGCCCGCCCAGTCAGATCCCTCCTGTACACCCGGCGACATCGTCTCCACACCCCTCTGCCCACGGCAGTGAGGAGGAGTCGGTGACCCACCTCTTTAACACTGTGGGTTTGCGGAGAAGGTGTGGAGGAAGATGGAAGGAGCAGTGTCGAGGTTCATCCCCAGCAGCTGCGTGACAGAGGACTCTCTGATCTACGGGCTGTTCCCGGGGACGCACACGGAGACCAACATCCGGTGCTGCTGGCAGATCATCAACTCGGTGAAAGACACCCTTTGGTCGGCCTGAAACTTGATGGTCTACCAGCACACGGAGATGTCCGTGGGGGAATGCTGCCGACTGGCACATTCTCGGCTGCAGGAGTACGTGCTGAGGGACGCACTCAAACTCGGTGCAGCCACCGCAGGGGCCCGGTGGGGAAGGACCACGGAGCAGGGTTCTTCTGCCGCGGGAGTTGAGGGGTGGGGGCGGGGTGTGTACCCCTCAACAAGGGTATGTAAATATGAAATAAACAAGAGGACATGAGTTGAGAGTTAAAGGCAAAAGTTTAGGGGTAACACGAGGGGGAACTTCTTTACTCAGAGAGTGGTAGCTGTGTGAAACGAGCTTCCAGTAGAAGTGGTAGAGGCAGGTTCGATATTGTCATTTGAAGTAAAATTGGCTAAGTATATGGACAGGAAAGGAATGGAGGGTTATAGGCTGAGTGCGCGTTGGTGGGACTAGGTGAGAGTAAGCATTCGGCACAGACTAGAAAGGCCGAGATGGCCTGTTTCTGTGCCGTAATTGTTATATGGTTATATGTTTTATTGTTTTATGTCTCCTGGCTGACTGGTATCCAAGTATTGCTACCTGCAGACATGGACTGCTTCAAGTTTCTGAGATATAATTGGAATTCATCATTGTATGATCAGCAGGAAGTCACCCAACCGCTGACATAATGATTGAAAGAAAACTCTTCATGAAGGTGGTTGGGTCTAGGACACTACCTGAGCAACTGCTGCAGTGATAGATTAGGAGGATCAACCACCTTCAACCACACCACCTTGCATAATGTTTGACTCTATTTGTTGCCCATTAACACCAGTTTTACCAAGACTCTATGTGAAGGGCAGGAGGTGTCACCTCACTCTGGAGCTCAGGGTGAGGTCCAGGACTACGCAAAGCTCTGGTGCGTGCTCCTGGCAAGGAGGGTAAGTGCAGCAATGATCTGACGTCAACACAAGCAATTCTGCAGATCTTGAAAATCCAGAGTAATGCTGGAGAAACTCAGCAGGTTAGGCAGCACCTACAAAAATCAATAAGCAGTCATCATGTTGGGCTGAGACCCTGCATCAGGACTGGAAAGGAAGAGGGAAGATGCCAGAATAAAAAAAGTGGAGGAGGGGAAGGAGGGCAAGCTGGAAGGTGATGGGTGAAGTCAGATGGGTAGGAGTGGTAAAGGGCTGGAGAAGAAGGAAGAAGGAGGGGCACCAGTTTGGTGATAGGCAAGTGAGAAGAAGTAAAAGACCAGAGTGGGGAAGTGAATGGAGGGGATAGAGAGGTCAGTATTGCAGACAGACTGAGTGAAGAGGAGGGTTTGGGGAGGTCAGTATTGCAGACAGACTGAGTGAAGAGGAGGGGTTGGGGAGGTCAGTATTGCAGACAGACTGAGTGAAGAGGAGGGGTTGGGGAGGTCAGTATTGCAGACAGACTGAGTGAAGAGGAGGGGTTGGGGAGGTCAGTATTGCAGACAGACTGAGTGAAGAGGAGGGGTTGGGGAGGTCAGTATTGCAGACAGACTGAGTGAAGAGGAGGGGTTGGGGAGGTCAGTATTGCAGACAGACTGAGTGAAGAGGAGGGGATGGAGAGGTCAGTATTGCAGACAGACTGAGTGAAGAGGAGGGGTTGGGGAGGTCAGTATTGCAGACAGACTGAGTGAAGAGGAGGGGTTGGGGAGGTCAGTATTGCAGACAGACTGAGTGAAGAGGAGGGTTTGGAGAGGTCAATATTGCAGACAGACTGAGTGAAGAGGAGGGTTTGGAGAGGTCAGTATTGCAGACAGACTGAGTGAAGAGGAGGGTTTGGAGAGTTGATCAGTATTGCAGGCAGACTGGGTGAAGTGGAGGGTTTGGAGAGGTCAGTATTGCAGACAGACTGAGTGAAGAGGAGGGGTTGGGGAGGTCAGTATTGCAGACAGACTGAGTGAAGAGGAGGGGTTGGGGAGGTCAGTATTGCAGGCAGACTGGGTGAAGTGGAGGGTTTGGAGAGGTCAGTATTGCAGACAGACTGGGTGAAGAGGAGGGTTTGGAGAGGTCAGTATTGCAGACAGACTGAGTGAAGAGGAGGGTTTGGGGAGGTCAGTATTGCAGACAGACTGAGTGAAGAGGAGGGGTTGGGGAGGTCAGTATTGCAGACAGACTGAGTGAAGAGGAGGGGATGGAGAGGTCAGTATTGCAGACAGACTGAGTGAAGAGGAGGGGTTGGGGAGGTCAGTATTGCAGACAGACTGAGTGAAGAGGAGGGGTTGGGGAGGTCAGTATTGCAGACAGACTGAGTGAAGAGGAGGGGTTGGGGAGGTCAGTATTGCAGACAGACTGGGTGAAGAGGAGGGGATGGAGAGTTGGTCAGTATTGCAGACAGACTGGGTGAAGGGGAGGGGTTTGCTGCTGAGAAGGCAGTGGTAGGTGTTGGAAATCTGGTGCGACACTATCTCCTGAAGGAACACCGCGAGTCAGGTGACATCCCTACAGGAAGTGGGTGGAATCAGACAGACTGTATTTCAAGCTGAAATCCTGCATCAGGACTGGCAGTTGGAGATGAGATTACCAGGGTAAAAGGCCTGAAGGAGGGTGGGTGGGGGGGGGGCACTGGAGGCAGTTGGAGATGAGATTACCAGGGTAAAAGGCCTGAAGGTGTCCAGGAGGATGGGGGGTGGAGACAAGAAGGACTGCAGTGACTCGGGTCCAGTGTGACAGGGAGGTGGTGGAACAGTGGAGTTCCTGTGTGTGCAGATTATAGAGTCGTAGAAAAGTACAACAAAGTTGGTTATCTTCTTTAGTACCTGTTGTACGTGGGATCTTTCCCGAGAGCACCAGCCCCTCTCACCCTTCCTCCTCCGTCAGGAAGGTGACTGCTTTAGGCTGCAGGTGACGGCTTGGCGCGTGGAGGCTGGGCTGAGTCCCAGGGAACAGAATGCTGCTCTTACCCAGTGCACAAACCCAGTGCATAGCTGAGGGAGGGGAATGAGAGCAAGGGAGTACCCTGCGGAGAGGGGAGAGTGGGTCAGGGGTCCCAGAGAAGGAAGGGAGAGCGGCTCCAGTGAATCGGTGAGAGGGGGAGAACAGGTGTAGGCACTAGTGGTCTGGGGAGAAATGGGTGCCCGGGGAACAGCCCCAGAAAGAGGAGGCTGTGGGGTGGGGCAAGGTTAGGGAGGCATGTGCATAGTCCTGGGATGGGATACAGCGGGTTCAGCATCCTAGGGAGGGGATAAAGTGGGTAGGGGCCATCAGCCCTCACACTCATAGCCGGTGGTTGTGGATTCAGAATTATGTAGCGACTTTGATGCCAGTTTTGGCAGCTGCTATTTCAGTCCCGGGACAGGTGTAGGAGAAGAGGTGTCTACCCTGTTTTTGGCTTGGATTGTGCAGGACTGCCCAAGTTCACTCAGTAAATCCCCCCACCCCCATGTACCATGATGTTAGCGGAGGTTCCCGACCTGGAGGTGGAGATTTGCGTTAGAGTCCCGTTCACCGGTGAATGCTCCAAACCTTGGGTTCACTCCAAATGGACTGGGTCTCCAAAGTTCAAAGCTCAGAGTTACTTACAGGGAATTTACAGGTTGCAGATTGCAGCTAGAGTAGCTCAGAATTAGTATATTTAGAAGTTGTGTATGCTACCGGCAAAATGTCACTGTTTTGCACAATAGCCATCTTGAAAAGCAAAATCTGGTGGAAGATTAGTTTTACAGAATATATTTCACCTGTTGAAATTATTGTGTTAATATCTGCTGTATGTGAAGTATGTACTGCATTCTGCACCTGGGTCCTCAGGGGCATTGTTCTGTTTAGCTGTTTACACATGGGCAGCGGGCAGCCTCACACCCTGGTGAGGTCGGGACGTGGCTGTCCCGGCATGTGATATTGGGCGGATGAGACCCACAGTGAGATCCAATGCCCTGGAAGGTTCTGTGGAGAGCGAAGGGCATGGCATAGCACAGAAGATGTCACAGTTATCCATTGCAGCCAAGGAAGACCCCAGCTGTGATACTTGTTCATACTACTGGACCTAAACCTTCAAGGTCAAGAAGATGGAACTAGCCCAGTGCAATGGCTTTCCCGCACTGGTTTCCTGTCATATTCAAACACGAGAGACAAACACCACCACCACCGTACATCTGTACGGCTGAATAACAAGAAATTTGAACAATAATAGAACATTTCCACCATCCATTTCCCTCCTCAGATGCTGCCTAACCCACTGAGTTCCCCAGCACTTAATGTGTTGGTCCAGATTCCAGCATCTACAAAGTCACTGGTGTCTTCACCGTGTCACCCATTCACCCATTCCCAGGAGGTTTCCAAAGTGCACAACTGCCCAGGAGTGAAATTCAGAGCAGTTAGCAACACCATGAAGCTGAATCAATGATATGTCAGTGATAATAAACCTGATTCTGATTCTGAATCACAACATGCAGTTTATATGTTGAGTACACTGAGTCACAAAATGACTCGGGATTGCACCAAAATGCCCCAGGTGCTAGAAGTGAGAAATAAATGCAGATATTCAGCAGGCCGGGCAGCGGCTGTGGGGAGAGTGACGGAGTTGATATTTCAGATTTGCAGCTGGCAATCATTAGCGGGTCCCTGAGAGGAGGGACAGGCTGTGTCAGGGATTAGGGTAGGGAAAGTAAAATGGCTGTGGATGAGGTGGTGGGAATCCAGAACGAAGAATCGCATGTGGAGAATATGTGTGGGGACTGTGTGTGAGCACTGCGTATTGGGACTGTGTGGGTGACTGGGTGTGTGGGCTGTGTTTTGCCAATTGTGTGTGGGCACTGTGTGTATGGGCTGTGTGTGAGGATTCCCTGTAGAGATTGCATCTGTGGACTGTGTGTGGATTGCCTGTAGAGACTGCATGTGCGCACTGTGTGTACAAACTGCGCATGGGGGCTGCGTGTGTGAACTGTGTGCACAAATTGGGTGTGTGCACTGTATGTGAACTGGGCGTGCGGATTGTTTGTGGAGACTGCGTGTGCGGACTGTGCGTCCGGATTGTGTGTGGAGACTGCATGTGCGGACTGTGTGTGCTGATTATATGTGAAGTCTGTGTGTGCGGATTGCGTGTGAAGTCTGCGTGTGCGAACTGTGCGTGCAGATTGTGTGTGGAGACTGCATGTGCGGATTGTATGTGAAGTCTGCGTGTGCGGATTGTGTGTGGAGACTGCGTGTGTGGATTGCCTGTGGAGATTGTGTGCGAATTGTGGGTGGAGACTGCGTGTGCGGACTGTGCGTGCGGATTGTGTGTGAAGTCTGCGTGTGCGGATTGCGTGTGGAGGCTGCGTGTGTGTATTGCCTGTGGAGACTGTGCGGATTGTGTGTGGAGACTGTGTGCGCGGATTGCGTGTGAAGTCTGCGTGTGCGGACTGTGCTTGCGGATTGTGTGTGAAGTCTGCGTGTGCGGACTGTGCGTGCGGAGACTGGTGTGGGATACATCAACCACTGCAGTCTCCAGTGAGGCGAGCGATAGAATCCGAGGGCGGGGTGATGAGATGTCGTTCTTGGCCCCGTTTTAAAGGCGCACGTTCTTCTAGCGCTAACATCACTTTACCAAAGCCCCACCTGTATCAGAAGCGGAAAGGCAGAGGGTGCAGGTGAGGTAAGCGCCAGTGGAGAGAGAGAAGCAGAACGAACATGGCTGGAAGATGGCCCTCGGAGATTAAACCAGTTTTAAATTAAGGGAGGGTCGGGGTACAGAAGGGTAGGTGTGGGGAGCAGAGAGAGCGGTGACTGTGTGGGGCAGACGGGCTGGGTGAGGCTACAAGGGAAGGTGGGGTGGAAGTGTGAGGTGTGGGGGGCTGAATAGAAGGCGGGGGAGACGTGGGTGGGGAACAGACTCGAAGGCGGGGAGAGATGTGGGGGTGGGAGCTGACAGTGACCAAGGCAAAGGGGAAGGTGAGACCCCCGCGGTAGTGGGGAAGGGGTAGAGCAGAGTGTTTGCAGGACGGGGCTAGCTGAGGGATAGAGACCCCAACGATTGGGGGCGTAAATAGTGCGGTAGGAGAGGCAGTTTCCATGGTGAATGTGAACTCAGTGCACAATCCTGACAGAGGCTAACAACGGGCGCGGTTGAAGACTGTTCAGCTCGGACAGGGAATACTGATGGTGTCTGACATTGTACTGTACAGAGACCGGGAATACTGATGGTGTCTGACATTGTACAACACAGAGACCGGGAATACTGATGGTGTCTGATATTGTACTGTACAGAGACCGGGAATACTGATGGTGTCTGATATTGTACTGTACAGAGACCGGGAATACTGATGGTGTCTGATATTGTACTGTACAGAGACCGGGAATACTGATGGTGTCTGACATGGTACTGTACAGAGACTGGGAATACTGATGGTGTCTGACATTGTACTGTACAGAGACTGGGAATACTGATGGTGTCTGACATTGTACAACACAGAGACCGGGAATACTGATGGTGTCTGATATTGTACTGTACAGAGACCGGGAATACTGATGGTGTCTGACATGGTACTGTACAGAGACCGGGAATACTGATGGTGTCTGACATTGTACTGTACAGAGACTGGGAATACTGATGGTGTCTGACATTGTACTGTACAGAGACCGGGAATACTGATGGTGTCTGACATTGTACTGTACAGAGACTGGGAATACTGATGGTGTCTGACATGGTACTGTACAGAGACGGGGAATACTGATGGTGTCTGACATGGTACTGTACAGAGACCGGGAATACTGATGGTGTCTGACATTGTACTGTGCAGAGACTGGGAATACTGATGGTGTCTGACATGGTACTGTACAGAGACGGGGAATACTGATGGTGTCTGATATTGTACAACACAGAGACCGGGAATTCTGATGGTGTCTGATATTGTACAACACAGAGACCGGGAATACTGATGGTGTCTGACATGGTACTGTACAGAGACCGGGAATACTGATGGTGTCTGATATTGTACTGTACAGAGACCGGGAATACTGATGGTGTCTGATATTGTACTGTACAGAGACGGGGAATACTGATGGTGTCTGACATTGTACAACACAGAGACCGGGAATTCTGATGGTGTCTGACATTGTACAACACAGAGACCGGGAATACTGATGGTGTCTGATATTGTACTGTACAGAGACCAGGAATACTGATGGTGTCTGACATTGTACTGTACAGAGACCGGGAATACTGATGGTGTCTGACATTGTACTGTACAGAGACTGGGAATACTGATGGTGTCTGATATTGTACTGTACAGAGACCGGGAATACTGATGGTATACGGCACACTGAAGGTGTTGTTTTCATTATACATCACAGAGACGGAAGATATCTGTTGTGCTGTCTTTACGACAGTTATTTAGTTTATAATATTTTCGCTTAGTAATTCATTCAATAGTATTTTCTAGTTAGAATTAGGAGTGTTTAAAGTATATTCATTGCATGTAAAATATATCGGCATGCGATGACGTCACATCCGGTTTCGCCGCGTCTTGTGGGAAAGTACCGGTTTGAAATTAGCGCGAGTGTGGGGGCTCACCACGAGGCAGACCCGAGCAGAAGTTGTTTTGCAGGCATGAGAAATCACAGTGAGAGCAACGCTGTAAGTTAATAGATAATCGATATATTGAACTAAGATGTTAATGCCGATCCTGTTAGAAGTAACGACAGTAGATAATGTTTATGCTTTCGTTAGTTAAAGAGTCGCGGATAGTTTGCATGGAAGTGTATTTAAAGTAGTCAATGGAGCAGGTAAACTCTGCCTGTATACTGCACCTTAGTGTAATGTAGTTATAGTCACCTTTGCAAGTATTTACACTTGAAATGTGATATTAAGGAAGGAACAAATACTGTATCAATCTTGTATTGTTTTATCAACAGTTTTCACCATATGTTAATGTGAAGAGTGAACAGTAAATGGTTAATCTTACTGTGATCTGGTCTCATTGACTGGTTTATCTCGACGTTGAATTCGGCGTTATCAGTTACACGCGAAGGAGAACGTTACATCTGTCATTTTACAACATGGAGAATTGACATACTGAAGGTAACTGTTTTTATTGTAGGCAAAAATCTCTGATAATGGGAATGATATTTCTGCAATTTTGTTTGATATGGCTGTTTTTTTTTAATGGGTGACACTGGGGACGTGGTCTTTGTCTTAACTCTGATAAATTCTGAAACATTTATTTTACATTTTGATGACAGTGTTATCGGATTTTACAATTACAAAGTCCAGTGCGGGATGTGGAACATAGACTGCTTTCCATTGTTCCATCTGTTCAAATTTTATTTACGTTATGGGGGGGGGGGTTGTACAATTGCATTGACTAGATGCAATTGTAATTGGCATTTTCAAAGATTTATTAGAGAGAATCGTGGTGCAGAAAAAGAGTTGCCTTGACAACCCATTTGTGCACCAATGAAACAACAGGGCACACTGAAATGTACTAACAAATCAGACCTGCAGACTGAAGCAATTGGTGACCCATTTGATAATCCAATCAGTTATAGGCATGGCCTAATTACCGATCATGGCAGGGATCTCATGGTGAGTTTTCACATTTCTGTTAAAATTTGCCAATGGTTTGTGAGACTTTAATGACTTTTTCCTTTCACTTTGTGGATGTTGACCCTGTTTCAGTAAAGGCACCAAAATCACAGGCTGCAGGTTATTTATCCTAAGATGGCATCAGAATCTGTCGTGAAGTTTGTTATTTTGTGACAGCAGTACAGTGCAATACATAAAATATACACATGATCCAGTAAGCCATAAAGATATGCAGTGCAAGAAGAGAGCATCAGTGAGGTGGTGGTCACAGGTTCACGTGTTTGTTCAGAAATCTGAAGGTGAGGGAAAGACATGGGCAAGTCCTGGGTGTTGGGTGTCCTTTCTGATTGATGCTGCCTTCTTGAGGCATTGCGTCTTGAAGATGTCTTTGACGTTTGGGAGGCTATTGCCCAGGATGGAGCTGAATGAATTTGCAACATTCTGCAGAATTTTCTGATCCTGTGCTGTGGCCCCTCCGAACCAGACGGTGATTCAAGCGGTTAGAATGCGGTACGTCTCCACGGCACATATGTAGAAATTTGCTGGCGTCTTTGGTGACATACCAAATCTCCTCAAACTCCTAATAAAATTAGGCAAGAAACCCATTTGAAATAAGTTTAAAAGGTTTTCAACAGACCTGTCCTTAATTGAATTGAATTGACTTTATTTCTTACATACATGAGGAGTAAAAATCGTTACATTACGTCTCCATCTAAATGTGCAATGTGCAATCATAATAATTTATAATAAATAGAACAGTCAGTGTAACATAGGGTACACTCGAACCAGCGTGAGTTTATCAGTCTGATGGCCTGGTGGAAGAAGCTGTCCCAGAGCCTGTTGGTCCTGGTTTTTTTGCCGCGGTACTGTTTCTGGGATGGTAGCAGCTGGACCACCATCTGGTTGGGTGTCTGAATGGTTGGGTGATTGGGGTACCCAGTGATCCTTTGGACCCTTTTAACACACCTGTCTTTGTAAATGACATGAGCCATGGTAAATTCACAGCTACAGATTCATGTAATAGACCCATATGTTACCATCTCCAGCAGATTCTCTTGTGATTTTCTTGTTGCAGGTCACTGTTCTGGGTTGAGTGAAGTTGCAGCCTGACAGCATACACGTGGGTCATATAGTCTCTACTTCAACCCTCATGGTAAGTTATCCCATGATCCATCTAGGTAGCCTCCAACCTGATGGTATGAACATTGATTTCTCTTTCCTGTAATCTTTCCCTCGCCCTTCTTCTATTCCCCACTCTGGCCTCTGGCCTCTTACCTCTTCTCCTCACTTGCCTATCACCTCATCCAGTATTCCTCCTTCTTTTCTTTCTCCTATGGTTTACTCACAACAGACCCAACCTGCAAATTAACCTTTAGGGAATCCTGCACCTCAGTTTTTTGTATTTTCTCTGCATTTAGAAAATAGTCAACCTTTTCATTCCTTCTGCCAATGTGCATGACCATTCACCATCCAACACTGTATTCCATCTGCTATTTCTTTGCCTATCCTCTTAATCTGTCTGTCCTTCTGTAGCCTCTGTCCTTCCTCAAAACTACCTGCCCCTTCAACTATCTTCATATCGTCTGCAAACTTTGCAACAAAGACAACCCCATCATCCAAATCATTGACATATAAAGTAAAAAAAGTTGGTCCCAACATAAACTCTGGTGGAACACCACTAGTCACCAGCAAACAATGGGAAAAGGATCCCTTTATTCCCAGTCTTTGCTTCCTGCCAACCAGCCACTGCTTTATCCATGCTAGAATTTTTCTTATAATATCATAGGCTCATAGCTTTTTAAGCAGCCTCATGTGTGGCCCCTTGTCAAAGGCCTTCTGAAAATCCAAGTACACAACATCAACTGATTCTCTTTTATCTATCCTGCTTATTATTTCTTCAAAGAATTCTAACATTTTTATTAGGCAAGATTTTCCCTCGAGCAAGCCATGCTGACTATGGCCTACTTTATCACGTGAATTATCCTAAGACCTCATCCTTAACAGTTGACTGCAACATCTTCTCAGTCAGTTATGTTAGATTAATTGGCCTATAATTTCCTTTCTTCTGCCTCTCTCCATTCTTGAAGAACAGAGTGACATTTGCAATTTTCCAGTCCTCTGGAACCATTCCAGAATCTAGTGATTCTTGAAATATCATTCTAATGCTTCCACAATCTCTTCAGCTGCCTCTTTCACAACCCTGAGGTCTACACCATCAGGTCCAGGTGACTTCCTTACCTTCAGACCTTTCAGTTTCCCAAGTACCTTCTCCCTAGTAATGGTAACTTCACACACTTCATGACCCCTGACATCTGGAACTTTCAACATACTGCTGTTGTCTTCCACACTGAACACTGATGCAAAATACTTATTCAGTTTGTCGGCAATTTGCTAGTCCCCCATTACTACCTCTCCAGCATTGTTTTCCAGCGGTCCGATATTCCACTCTTCTACACTTTATGTATCTGAAGGAACTTCTGGTGTCCTCCTTAATATTACTGGTCAGCTTACTGATATTCCATCTTTACCTTCTTTTTAGTTGCCTTCTATTGGTAATTAAAAGCTTCCCAATCCTCTAACCTTCAACTAATTTTTGCTTTATTATACGTTTTTATTATGTCTTTGGGTTTTATGTCAGTTTTGACTTCCCTTGTTAACCACAGTTGTGCCATCTTCCCTTTAGAATAACTCTTCCTCTTCGGGATGTATATATCCTGAGGCTTTTGAGTTTCTTCCAGAAATTCCAGCCATTGCTGCTCTGCTGTCATCCCTGCCAGTCTTCTTTTCCAATCAGTTCTGGCCAACTCATTTCTCTGCAGTTCCATTCACTCCACTGTAATACTGATATATCTGACTTTAGCTTCCCCTTCTCAAACTTCAGAGTGAATTCAATTACATTATGATCAATTCTCCTAGGGGCTCCTTTACCTTAAGCTCACTAATCAATTCTGGTTCATTGCACAACACCCAGTCCATGATAGCTGATCCCCTCATGGGCTCAACCATGAGCTGCTCTAAAAAGCCACCTCAGTTTTTACCAACAGACCAATGCCACCCCCTCTGCCTTCCTGCCAGTCCTTTTGATACAATATGCATCCTTGAACATGAAGCTCCCAGCCATAATCTTCTTTCAGCCATGATTCAGTGATGCCTACAAATCATACCTGCCCACCTGTAACTGAGCTAAGTGTTCATTGACCTAATTCTGTATACTGCATACATTCAGATATAACACCTTCAGCCCTGTGTACACCCTTTATGATTTTGTCTGCCTTTTACATTGTAACTGCAACATTGTCCTATCATCAGTCTCTCCTTGCTAGGAATCACACTACACATTGCCTTTGTTTGTAAACCAATTACCTCATCTTCAGCACTATCACTCTGGTTCCCATTCCCTTGCCAAGTTAGGTTAAACCCTCCCAAACAACTCTAGCCAACCTGCCCGCAAGGATATTGGACCCCCTCAGGTTCAGGTGTAACCCATTCCTTTTGTACAGGTTGCACCTTCACCAGAAGAGATCCCAATGATCCATAAATCTGAACCCTTGCCTTTTGAACCAATTCCTCAACCACACATTCACCTGCCAAATCATCCTATTCAGTGGCACATGGCACAGGCAGCAATCCAGAGATGACTGGCCTGGAGGTCCTGTTTCTCAGCTTTCTACCTAGCTCCCTATGATCTCATTTCAGGTCCTTCTCACCTTGTCTAACTATGTCATTGGTACCAATATGTACCAAGACTTTTGACTGTTCAGCCTCACCCTTGAGAATACCATGGAATCAATCCGAGACATCCCTGATCCTAACACCAGGGAGACAATATACCAATCTCTATCAGGCCACAGAACCTTGTCTCTGTTCCTCTAAGGAATCTGCCTCGAAACTTTGCCTTTAAAATTGCAATCAATGTCCTGGTTAAAAAGTAGCTCATTTTATGCACTCCTTTGTCCAGCTCAAAGAAAGCTGACCTGAAGCTTTGCTTTTGAAATCTTGAACACAGACCTGACTGAAAGGTAGCTACTTTTACACCATTTTTTGGATTTCCATATGTGCTGCCTGACCTGCTGACTTCCTCCAGCATTTTGTGTGTGTTACTCTGGATTTGTGTTGGCACGTGGCCAAGTGGTTAAGGCGTTCGTCTAGTTATCTGAAGGTCGCTAGTTCGAGCCTTGGCTGAGGTTGCGTGTGTGTCCTTGAGCAAGGCACTTAACCACACATTGCTCTGTGACAACACCGGTGCCAAGCTGTATGGGTCCTAATGCCCTTCCCTTGGACAACATCGGTGGCATGGAGAGGGGAGACTTGCAGCTTGGGCAACTGCCGATCTTCCATTTAAAAAAAACTTTCCAAGGTGCGAATCCATGGTCTGTCGAGACTAATGGAGGCACACACACACACACACACACACACACACACACACACACACACACACACACACACACACACACACACACAGACACACAGACACACACACACACACACACAGACACACAGACACACAGACACACACACACACACACACACACACACACACACACTCTGGATTTCCAGCATCTGCAGAATCATCTCTTGTGTTTATTCTATGATCTAACAGCTTTTTGTGAAAAATTCTACCTCACTTTGCCTTCAGATGCAACAATGCTAAAAAACACTCATTCACTGCTTCCTCATTCAGAGAATGTAGTGATTCCTTCCTCCTAACCTCTGCTGTAGTGAGTAGTTCTAACTTTTCATATGTTTCTTTATAACTGTTCAAGGTTCATTCTAGCATAATGATTCATCCAAGATTTAGATTTATTTATCACGTGCACATCTACGCATACAGTGAAATGCATCATTTGTGTTAACAACCAACACACCTAACGATGTGCTGGGGGCAGCCCACAAGTATCGGCACACCACCTGGCACCAACTTAGAATACCCACAATACTTGGCAAATTAACACAGAACATAACCAGTAACAATACAGCAACACCAAGCTCCATTCACCTTCCCTCCCATGCACTACACCGTCCTTTAACACCATGATAGGTGTCCGGCCTCCAGTGGCATAGACTCAGGCTTGCAGACATTAGTGGAGGACACCCCACTCCCCAAGCGCTTTGCAGACTTGGTTCTAGTTAATGGGCCTTAACTTCTTGGTTTTTCATTCAACCTATCCGCAGTTATGTAAGTGAAATAGGCTTCTTAGGCAATCTTCAGAATCGGAATCAGGGTTATTATCACTGACATATGTTATAAAATGTGTTTTGTGGCAGCTATACAGTGTTAGATGTAAAAAATACTATAAATTACAGTAAATAAATAGTGTAGAAGAGGAATAATGATGTCGTGTTGATGGATCATTCCGGAATCTGACAAGATGATGTGGTTCCACTCACATTTGGTGTAACTGACAAAGCCAGTGTAGACCAGTAGATGAGAGGAGAGGGATGCTGTGATAGTGTGGAGGACCAGTTGTTCCAACACTTAAATAGGATTTGCTTGCGTCTGATGCATGAACTCATGGTTCTCAATATCATCCTGAATGCTGCTTCTCTGTTTCGAAGGTGTTAGGACAGAGGTTGTCAAGAGTTGGTGAGGATGTTGCAGTTCCATAGAGAACATTCTGAATCTTCTCTTCTGTCCACCCGGTAATCTTACCCCCTAGTGGACATAGCCTCAAGATTCAGGGGAGTAGATTTAGGATGGAGATGAGGAGGAACTGCTTTTCCCAGAGAGTGATGAATCTGTGGAATTCTCTGCCCAATGAAACAGTGGAAGCTACCTCAATAAATATATTTAAGACAAGGTTGGATAGATTTTTGCAGGGTAGGGGAATTAGTTATGGGGAAAAGGCAGGTAGGTGGAGATGAGTCCATGGCCAGATCAGCCATGGTCTTATTGATTAGCGGAGCAGGTTCGACGGGCTAGATGGCCGACTCCTGCTCCTGTTTCTTATGTTCTTTTGTTTATGCATTGAGTTGCTGCCACATGGTTGGCTGACAAGATATTTGCATTAACGAACAGATATACACAGTGCCCATTGTATTAGGTATACGGAGGCTATAGCCACACATTGTGAACACAGAGTCACATGAGCAGCTACACATTATGTCCTAGTTGGGAGGTGAGCATTTGCAGTGAGAGCGCCTGTCTGAGATACCAAAGTGCTGGGTTATGAACTGTGGTTCTGGTGGCTTCGGGATCAGGGTCTTCTTGGTGTTGCCTAGGGGTGGGGCATGGTGCTTCTGTTGGCGTGAGAGGGGAAGGGTCGATGCTTTTGCTGCTGCTTGGGTGAAGGGAGGGGGAGGAGAGGCCTTGGGGGCTTTGATGTTTCTATCATTCATTCTATGGGGTTTTTGTTTTGTGGATATCTGTGAAGAGTAAGAATTTCAGGTTGTATACTGTATGTATTCTCTGATATTAAAATGAATCTTTGAACCTTTGAAACTTCATTGGTCCAGTGTACGTTCAGAACCAGTGAAAAGCCTCAGTCTATGTTAAAGTAAGTAGATTTATTATCAAAGTACATATATGTATAAATTAGAGAGAGTGCAGAGACGATTTACTAGGATGTTACCTGGGTTTCAGCAATTAAGTTACAGAGAAAGGTTGAACAAGTTAGGTCTCTATTCATTGGAGCGTAGAAGGTTGAGGGGGGATTTGATCGAGGTATTTAAAATTTTGAGAGGGATAGATAGAGTTGACGTGAACAGGCTGTTTCCATTGAGAGTAGGGGAGATTCAAACGAGAGGACATGATTTGAGAGTTAGGGGGCAGAAGTTTAAGGGAAACACGAGGGGGTATTTCTTTACTCAAAGAGTGATAGCTGTATGGAATGAGCTTCCTGTAGAAGTAGTAGAGGTCAGTTCAGTTGTGTCATTTAAGGTAAAATTGGATAGGTATATGGACAGGAAAGGAGTGGAGGGTTATGGGCTGAGTGCGGGTAGGTGGGACTAGGTGAGATTAAGGGTTCGGCACGGACTAGGAGGGCCAAGATGGCCTGTTTCCGTGCTGTGATTGTTATATGGTTATATGTCGCCATATACAAAGATTCATTTTTTCTGGGTGTTCACAGTAAATGCAAAGAAACAAAAAAAGCGATAAATATGGGAAACATGAGATGAAGAGTCCTTGAAAGTGATCTCATCAGTTGTGCAAATGGTGCAGTGAGTGAATATGAGTGAAATTATCCCCTCTGCTTCAGGATCCTGATGGTTGAGTGGTAATAATTGTTCTTGAACCTGGTGGTGTGAGTCCTGAGGTTCCTGTACCTCCTTCCTGATGGCAGCAGTGAGAAGAGAGCATGATGTGGGTGGTGGGGGACCCGATAATGGGTGCTGCTTTCCTGCAATAGTGCTCCATTTAGCTGTGCTCAATGCTTTACCCGTGATGGACTGAGCAGAATCCATTACTTTTTGTAGGCTTTTCTGTTCAAGGGCATTGCTGTTTCCATTCCAGGCCTGTTGGCGGAAGGTACACCCTTTCAACTATAAAGGCCTTTTCCAAACTCTGTGCTTCTGCCAATTTCCTGCGTGATGTTCCTACCCGTCCTTTGGTCTTTCTACAACTGATTAATTCTCCATGGTCTCCTCTTCCACCACAATGAGACCACTCTCAGAGTGGAGGACAATACTTCATGTTCCGTTTGGGTAGCCTCCAACCTGATAGCATGAACATCGATTACACCTAATTTTTTTTCTCTTTTCTTTTCCCCTCTCTTTTTCTGCTTCTTCTGCTCCCTCTGGCCTCTTACGTCTTCTCCTGCCTGTCACCTTCCCCTGGGTCCCCTTCTTCCCTTTCTCCCATGGTCCACTCTTCTCTCCTATCAGATTCCTTCTTCTCCAGCCCTGTATCTTTCCCATTCACCAGGCTTCACCTATCATCTCTAACTAGCTTCCTTCCCCTTCCCCCACTTCTTGTTCTGGCATCTTCCCCCTTCCTTTCTAGTTCTGAAGAAGGATCTCGGCCCGGAATATCTCTGCCCAAAATGTACACTTACTTTGAGGCTTTGAAACCAGCTGGGAGGTGGAGGGCTGGATAAGAAGGAATCTGATGGAGAGGAGAGTGGACCATGGAGAAAGGGAAGGAGGAGGGGACCCATGAGGAGATGATTGCCATGTGAGGGGAAGATGTAAAAGGCCAGAGTGGGGGATAGAAGAGTGAAGTGGGTGGGGAAAAGAAAAATAGAGAAAAAGACAGAAGGGGGGTCCTCCCCCCCCCCACCTTTTTGTTCTGGCATTTCCCCTTATTTTTCAGTCCTGATGAAGGTGCTCAGGCTGAAACAACGACTGTTTGTGTATTTTAATAGATGCTGCCTGACCTGCCATATTCCTCCAGCATTCTGTGTGTGTTTGCAGCATCTGCAGAATCTCTTGTGTCTATGGTTGACTCTCATCTGTCCAGGTCACTTGGATTCCTTGTGATGAATAAAACTACAGCCACGTGCTGGACGCTGATCCTGTTGGTGGCCATCCTTTGCGAAAGTGTGACCTGCAAGGGAGGGAGAGGAGGAGCACGAGGTTCAGCGCGTGGCTCTGCTCGTGGGCGATTCCGTGCTCCGCGAGTGCGGCCCAAGTACTCCAGCTGGAGCCGGTCCTATGGCTCCAGGGCACGGGTGGCTGCTGCAGGAGCTGCAGCCGGCGTTGCGGCCGGAGTCATGGCCGGGAGGCTGCAGAGATCCAGGCTCACCTGGGACGAAGGCATCCAGGGATATGTAAGTAAGAACTGTTCTCTGGAGAGGAACTGCACCTCAGAAGCAGGAGTCTATGGTTACAGAGCGTGGACATCTTCTGCCGTGTCATTGTGGCTTTCCTCTAGTTTACCACCCATGTGCGTTCTGCTCACCTTGAAATATCTCCACTTGTAAATGAGGTTTCCAGTTCTAACTCAGTATTTATCACTGCTGCAGTGGCCAACCGCCTCTCTGGAGAGGTTATTAGATTAGTCTCCTAAATGTTGTAGCACCAAATGGTGTCATGTAAATCGTAGATTAAATGTCCTAGAGTGTAAAAATTTCCAGGACAGTTCCCCAAGTAATGCAACCATGGTTATTAGGAAATTTCTGTCATTATCTGGGTACAAGTGGATAAAAATATGACGAAGAGTTTCAGAGTTTTGCAGTTATTGCTGAGTTTCATGTACAACTTCCCCATCAGGCACCTACCATCCTCATAAATCTCCCCAAGAGATTGCAGTGTTGTGGTACTTTATAAACATTGGATTTTCACTAAAGTTGGCAAAAAAGTAAGATTTCACCCTTGAATTCAGATGTTACAGAGTTTAGCAACGGACTGAAGTTTTGTGTTATTCCATTTGACGTTATCTTATAACCAAAACAGCTGGAGATGATGCACGGACCCAGCCCTCTGCAACTACATTGGCTTAACTGAGAAAGGAATATTCAGGTTGTTATAATTTCCAATAATTAATCCAGGCTTGTACGAATACACCTATCAGTGAATGAAATGTTGTCAAAGGTGGGTGTAAAATAATACTCAATACTCAATGTCTCCACTTTGCAAGTAACATAGGCTCATCCATATTACAATTTCCTGCTACTGAACTGTCATTTAAGACAAATTCTGGTAACAACCATGTCCTTATTTTGTACTCATTAATTTAATAAGGCAAGTGTTACTGTAGTGTGATTATGTAGAGTTTCTAGCCTTGAACTTTTGAAAGTTGAAGGCTCGGTGACAACCTTTGAAGTCACGCATATACGACACGAAGAGGATGCAGGAAAGAGAAACAGAAGCAGGTTCCATTTCCTTCAGGGTCAAAGGTCAAGGGTCGACTTTATTCATCATAAACGTTTACATGTATTAGGAATTTGCAGTGCTGTGTTGTTCAGGATGTGACATGCAACAAAAAAGCAACATTCAACAATTATAACAAAGAATTATATAAAAATAAAGCTAGAGGTTAAAGCACAGATATGGAATAAAATGTGCATAAATTCATAATTACCAGCATGTATTTACAATGTAAACAGCATTATGAGAAGTGGTTTAAACTGTATACAGTACAGTGACTGGGATAATAGAGGAGGCTGGGAGGGGAGGAGGCTAGAATGGTTGATCAGATAAACTTTCTGGAGGAAGATACTTTTAAGATAGTGTGACGTTTTTGGTTTAATAGCGCACTAGCGCTTTCCAGAAGGGAGGTTTTGGAAAAGGCAGTTTGCAGGATGGGTAGTGTCTGCAGTGACTTTTCCTGTCCATTTTTTACTGTGAACACATGAACCTTCTCCACAAAGGCCGTGGTTAATAATTTCCCTTACTAACCCCAGATTCCCAGTTTCCTTAATATTTATAAATCTATCAGTCAGATCCTGCAAGGAATTCGGGATTAACAAAGAGAATGTGTAGCTTGTAATCAAGAGGTTGAGGTTTAGATTAATTTAAAAGGAAGCTGAGTAAACATTAGGGGGAATAAGATTGCTGATGGGATAAATTTAATCAAGGTGTTGGTCAAAATTGATTAGTCTGAATCACCTGGAGATTCTATGTAATACACAAAATATTTTAATGTGTTACGAACCCCGTAACTGGGTCACTTACCAGCAAAGATAGAGAGCTCCGTTGAAGTCTGATGATACTATTTTTAACAGTATTTATTAGTAAAAATACACAAAAATAATATCAATGCAAATATACAGATAATATACGTTGTCAATACTAAATCTAAAAGTGCGGGTATAATAATAATCAATAAGAAATAAGCTCTATCATTGTCTAGGGGATAATGTATTGTCCAATGGAAATATAAAGTTCACTCAGTTCATGCAGGGTGCAGCCTTTGGGGACCGCTGTGTGGCAATGGTTGGAGAGAGAGAGAGAGTTTTGGGAGAAAAACTTGCCGGCTTTCCTTTTATGATTTTGATCTGTCAGGAGTCCTGTTGGTGTGGCCGTTCACTCGTGACCTCTCCTTTAGCTAAGCCGTTCTTCCGTGGTAAGCCTGCCAACCCAGGCAAGGGAGGACGCACACGAGCCCCCCACCGGGTGTCGCTATTAAATGCTGTCACGGGATTTCTAGTGTTTCTCCTGGTGCGTCTAAAGGGGTTGTTCCCCAGACCCTCTTTTATCCTTACTCACGGGGTCTCAGATGTCAATCAGGTTTGGATGATGCAATCCCTCAACCAGCCCACTCTGGTTGTCCCCTGAGGGGTTTTCAATGAATAGTACAGTACTCAATAGACAATTCCGTCTCCAAGAGACAATAGCCATTATCAGTGGTTTCATTTCGCTGAGGCCAGGACACATTCCAAACCTTGTGGATTTTGCGTGTCTCTCTCTCACTTCCTGGGTCCCAGACCCAAATTAATAGCGATCTTGCGATTCTCAAAAAGGAGGGGGCAACTTTGTACCCTTCAGCCCCTCAGAGTTGCGTCACATTCATAACACCCCCTTCCTTCTAAGATTTTTACCACTGGTAAAAATTAATACAGAGTCTTACAGGATTTCAGAATCTAACACAATACAAAAGAGTTTTTTTCTCACTACAGAGTAATACAGTTGTACATTCAATTCAGCATCTAAACAGTTAGCGATTACATTGTCACTTCCTGTAATATCTTAACATCTTGTACCTTAATAAAATTCTTGTAGCATCAGACTCCAATTTAATAACCACCTATTTTTATTCCTGTTTTTCAGCAAACAAAAACTAAAGAGTTGTGATCTTAGCTTACATGTATATTACAAAAATTCATGCAAATACTAATCTTTATTTTACTTTCAAACTTAACAGTCAATCCTCCATGGGGGTTGTCTTTATTATTCACATGCTTTGTCGAAATCCCTTAAAACTGGATCCTGTTATTTAAACTGGCATCCCGTCAACCCTCGCCCCTTTTCCAGTTAACTCCCACGTGGTTAACTTGTATACCAGTGTGGAATAGGCTTTTGCATGCTCCTTTCATAGGAGTTATTTTATCAACAATTTGTTCCAAACTTAGACCATTTTCCGAATTTCCACACAATTCTTTAATTTTAAGCAAGTTGTTAGTTTTATCTTCAGGACCCTTCCTGCTATTAGTTTTCAGTTTAAACTCTGCAAGCGATCCCTCTTTGTCCAAACAACATTTCAAATTCTGCCTCTTCACAGCTCTCTCTTGAATAACAATAGCGTGTGGGGCACCTTTACATTCCAAATCAACCTGTAATTGATTCGCAGGCACCGCGTTATCAAGCCATTGTCTCTGTAGCCTGGTGGCTGCTTCTGACATCAATCCAGACTTTAAATTTTCTTCATTCAATTTAGGAACTACACTTTTCCCTTTCCCTTCAATAATAATATTCACCTCACCACCTTTTATCTCCTCACTAATTTTTAACACACCTTCAAACACAAACAATTGGGAATTCTCACTTCCCACTAGTACCAAGGTTAACCCTTTCTTCACTGAACCAAGTCCACCTGACCCACAAGGACTGTATTCCTTTTCAACTGAATCAAATACCTCAGACTTTTTCTGAGTTCCATTACTAGGTTCAGTACCACGTGCATCCACATCTTTAACACACTCAAATGGGACATCTGCCTCTTCCAGGCTTTCAATACCCGTACCCTTTTCAAATTCTAAGTTTGCCTGATCCTCCCAGTTACTCTCTGGGCAACTCCCTTCCGAAGTAAACTCAACCCTGTGGGCTGAAACAACCTCATCTGTCAACCCAGCAGACCTTCAAGGTAATGGCATCCTTTTCAACTAGGACTGCCCTCATTTCATTATTGGGATCGCATTTAAAATTTTCAACTTCTTCAAACAGTTCTGCCAAACCAGACAGATCATCCATGTCCAACCCTGGACCTTCTAACAGCCTTATCTGTTTCTCATCTTTACTCTGTGCCTCTATAAATTTCCTCCTGGCTAAGGGCAGGACTACCTCCTCTCCCTTACTCTCTTTCACTTTCCTATTCTCTGTTTTACCACCCTCTAACTCCTCTTGGTACAGGGTCGGTAAAAATGAATCGGCCAAATCGATACTGGCCGAATTTAAACTGGTCTCATTCTCAGCTGTCTTTCTCGACATGCTGCAAGTGGTCGCGCATGCAGGATAGATCTTGGAAACTAGGGGCGGGTCCTCAACACTTACAGGCTGGCTTGTCAGCTTCATTGCCGACCAAACATCACCACCAGCTAAATCGTTACCCAGAAGGAGGTCTACATCAGTTGTCGGGAATTCTGATCGCACCCCTATTTTAATTGGTCCAGATACCAGCTCACAATTTATAACGATCCTATGCAAAGGCACTGCTTCTGTCCCTTTTCCTATGCCTCTCAAAGCTACCTCTCCAGTCTTGCGACCAAAATCTAGTACCGTACTGTGAATCAATGACAGCTCAGCTCCAGTGTCTCTCCAGATCCGCACTGGAACTGGTGTGTCTCCCTCTTTCACAGACACAGTTCCTTCTGAAATACATTTCTCAGGCCCCTCTCGTATTCTGTCTACCTGGGGCTTTTGCTTCAATTTACTGATCACCACAACACATCCTGCAAGGACTGCTGCTCTCCCTTTTCCTACCTCCTTCCTCGGAGCAAGGCACTTAGATGCAATATGACCCACCTTTCCACAATTAAAACAGGTCAAGCCAGCACCTCTCCTGCTGTCTTGCCTTTCCTCCTCCTTAATTTTACCACCAGCTCCCGGCTGGATCTCTGCCTCAGCCGGCGGGCTTTCTCTACCGTTCCCACGGTCTCTCTGGTAACTTTTATTCGAGGAAGACTGTCTTCTGGGTTAGGGCATATTCATCTGCGAACCTAGCAAATTCGGATATGGACTTATTTGGCTTCTCATTCAAATACATCTGGATATCATCCGAAACACAACCTTTAAATTCTTCAATCAGGATTAACTCCCTGAGACGCCAAAAATCCTCTTCCACCATTTCTGCTGTACACCAACGATCCAAGAGCACACCCTTCTCATAGGCAAACTCTGCATACGTCTGATTCCACCCTTTCTTTAAATTTCTGAACTTTTGTCTATCGGCCTCAGGTACCAATTTGTAGGTCCGAAGAATGGCCTCCTTTACTTTCTCATAATTCTCAGACTGCTCCTCCTCCATGGACAACGCCGCATATGCCCGTTGTGCCCTCCCTTTTAACACACTTTGTAACAATGCCAACCACTGATCTTTGGGCCACTTCTGACTCACTGCCACCTTTTCAAAGTGCAAGAAATAACTATCAACATCCGTCTCCTCGAACGGAGGTACTAACCTAAACTCCCGACTAACATTAAATCTCTCCTCTCAGTCTGACCCTTGAGCTCTTCGCTCTTGCCTTAACTTCTCCAGGTCCATTTTTGCTGGTTTCCCGTCTGGTTACCCGCGCAACCAGACCCACGTTTGGACTTAAAAGCCCGATTCACTGGCCCTCCAATTTGGTATCAAATCTCGAGACGAGGCCCCCACTTTGTTACGAACCCCGTACCTGGGTCGCTTACCAGCAAAGATAGAGAGGTCCATTGAAGTCTGATGATACTATTTTTAACAGTATTTATTAGTAAAAATACACAAAAATATTAATGCAAATACACAGATAATATACGTCGTCAATACTAAATCTAAAAGTGCGGGTATAATAATAATCAATAAGAAATAAGCTCTATCGTTGTCTAGAGGATAATGTATTGTCCGATGGAAATATAAAGTTCACTCAGTTCATGTAGGCTGCAGCCTTTGGGGACCGCTGTGTGGCAATGGTTGGAGAGAGAGAGAGAGAGAGTTTTGGGAGAAAAACTTGCCGGCTTTCCTTTTATGATTTCGATCCGTCGGGAGTCCCGTTGGTGTGGCCGTTCACTCGTGGCCTCTCCTTTAGCTAAGCCGCTCTTCCGTGGTGAGCCCGCCAACCCTGGCAAGGAAGGACGCACGCGAGCCCCCCACCGGCTGTCGCTATTAAACGCTGTCACGGGATTTCTAATGTTTCTCCTGGTGCATCTAAAGGGGTTGTTCCCCAGACCCTCTTTTATCCTTACTCACGGGGTCTCGGATGTCAGTCAGGTTCGGATGATGCAATCCCTCAACCAGCCTACTCTGGTTGTCCCGAGGGGTTTTCAATGAACAGTACAATACTCAATAGACAATTCCGTCTCCGAGACAATAGCCATTATCAGTGGTTTCGTTTCGCTGAGGCCAGGACACATTCCAAACCTTGTGGATTCTGCGTGTCTCTCTCCCATTTCCTGGGTCCCAGACCCAAATTAATAGCGATCTTGCGATTCTCAAAAAGGAGGGGGGCTACTTTGTACCCTTCGGCCCCTCAGAGTTGCATCACATTCCTAACAAATGGAATTTATTTTAGTCTAAGGTTGGAGAGGTTGCTTAACTGAGTACCCCAAGGTCCTGATTTTGAACCTGCTCAGCACGCACCCAAATAGAATGATGGAGCAGACTCCATGGCCTGAACAGCCCAATTCACCTCCTATGTTTTATGGTCTTGTAGTTTAAAACCAGCAGGGGTGATTTTGTGAACTGCTTGGACCAGATCACTTGGACCCAACTGCAAATTTAACTGCAAGGAGAAGTACCCATATTTGTTAAATGTTTCTTGTGGGTCTCAAGCAGGAGTCTGTAAACGTTTTATTTGTCCAGCACTTTAATGTTGGGCACTTGAGGGGAAAATTATGCATTTGTTGTGATTGTGATTGGTTTAAGTTTAAGCTTATGAAAGTTATTTCACTTGGAAAGTCAAAAAAATAACTTATGCTGGCTTCATTTTTATAAGTGGAGCATCTCAGAATTCAGCAAATTGCTCAATTCACAGTCCACCTGTTCTTCACACAGATTATATTTTCCCCATTAATATGCTCCTTCCTGTTCTTCAAACCACTTGTATATACAGACCGTGGCCATATTATTAAGTACCTGATGGTACTCACCATTTTCTTCTGCTGCTGTAGCCAATCTACTTCAAGGCTTGATGTGTTGTGCATCCAGAGGTGTTCTTCTGCACACCACTGTTTTAATGTGTAGTTATTTGAGTTACTGCCTTCTTCCTGTTGTCTTGAACCAGTCAGGCCATTCTCCTTTGACCTCTCTCATTAACAAGGTGTTTTCAACCACAAAACTGCCAGCCATTAGATACTTTTCTTTTCACACCATTCTCTGTAAACTCTGCTACTGTGTTTGAAAATCCCAGGGGATCAGTAGTTTCTGAGATACTCAAACCACCCCACCTGGCACCAACAATCATTCCACAGTCAAAGCCACTTTGATTGCATTTCTTCCCCATTCTGATGTTTGGTCTGAACAACAACTGAACCTCTTGACCATGTCTGCATGCTTTTATGCATTGAGTTGCTGCCACAATTGGCTGATTAGAAATTTGTGTTAACAAGCAGGAATATAGGTGTACCTAATAAAGTGGCCACTGAGTGTACTTGTCTCAGATTCTCCACAAATTTTTAGTTCATCTCTAATCTATCTCCATATTTAACTCTTACTGAGACTTTAATTTTGTATTGTGGCATTCTCTTGAGATTATTCAACTTAATAAAGCAAGCTAAACTTAATATTTATCCAATCAGCTTTGTACAAACTTACTTTCCCGGAAAGTGGTTGTAGATAAGATTGTAGGAACGTTTAAAGAAGGAAAATAATGTGCAGGAGTTTAATAGAATGAAGAGGTATCTCACCAAAATTTGCAAGACTATAGATAGTGGATGTGGAGAGGATGTTTCCTATAGTGGGCGAGTCTAGCACCAGAGGGAAAAGTCTCAGAAAAGAAGGATGTCCCTTTGGAACAAAGATGAGGAGGAATCTCTATCTAGTGGGCTGTAAATCTGTGGAATTCATTGCCCAGTCAGTTGTGGAGGCCAATCATTGAGTATGTTTAAAGCAGAGGTTGATAAGTTCTTGGTTAGACAGTGTGTCAAACGTTACAGGGAGAAGGCAGGAGAATGGGACTGAGAGGTTTAATAAATCAGCTATGCTGGAATGGCAGAGCAGACTCAATGGGCTAATTCTGCTCCTATGAATTATGGGCTAAAAGCAGTTCCAAAGTGGTTAATAGCTGGACATTTCACTCTTTGACAACACAGTGTGGCCCACTTAATGCTAAGTCTTTTGACTCAGGTTGTTTATGGAATTTTTTTTCTGCAGTGGAAGAATATTTGAAATATGTTGAAAATGAAGGTAGATAGACTCTCAGTCAGGAAGGGGCTGGATGTGGAGATGAGGTTAGTATTAGACTAACCATAATTTTATGAAATGAATGCATCTCCTGCCAATCTGTATGTTGCCCAAAAACAAAACAATCAAAATTTATATTCAAAAATGTGTAGACAGATGCTTGATTGTCAGTGGGGTCCTACAGTGACATGCAGTGTTTGTGTGTACAGGAGATAATGAGGTTTGTGAACTGTTTATCCACCAGTACTGGGCAAGGCACCCTCTATGCAGAGTTGGTAATCTCCCCCCCCCCCCCCCACCTCCCGTGGAATGCACAGATCGTCTCCAAGTGCTCTGGTTACCTCCCATTGTCCAAAGATGTACCTGGTAGGTTAATTGGTCATTGTAAATTGCCCGTTGATCAGGTTAGAATTAAATTGGGGTTGTTGGGGGTTGCTGTCAGTGTGGCTCTAAGGGCTGAAAGGAACTATTCTGCACTGTATCACTAAATAAATAAATAACTTTTCAAGTATGCACAATCCTTCAGAAACCACTCCTCCCAGCAAGGAGCAATACATGGACACCAGTGAGAGCTGAAAATTACCATCCTTTGCCCAGTTCAGCCAGAGCTCTGCAACCTCTTATTTAGTTTTAAAATAAGGTTCATTCTGATTAACTTTGGAATACAATTAGATTGCTGATTTGTCATTAGATTTTAATAAGTAGATTTTTCTAAATGCAATTTTCATAAAGGAATGTTATTTAATCATATCTCTTGGCACAAAATAAGAGTATAGGAACAGGAGCATTGTAGATCAGGATTGATAACTCCAGCTAGCAACCTGGTCCTTTATACCTTAATTATTTCTCAGTCTTGAAAATTTCAAAGACAAAATATTAATGTCTGACATAATTCTTCTTTAAACATGTTTCTTCTCTCAGTAGAAGAACCAAGGAAGTTTTTTAAAATTAAAAATCAGGGAATTATGCCCTGCCCATAATGGTGGCTGTCTTATTGGTAGGTAAGCTGCTTGTAGTTTCTTTAATATTTACATTGTGGAAGTGATGTTTGAAATATTTTAATAGTGGTCAAAGTGATACTTTAGAAACTTTTATGAAGTCTTGTGGCAGGAAGAATATTTCCATTTTATATTTCAGCATTAAGTAATAGTACTTAACACAGCCACTGAAAAAACAATTTGATGAAGAATCATTGCAAAAACATTTATGCTTGAGGTATTTGTATAATATATACATGATAAATTGTAACACTTTTCAATGTTAAATGGATTGGAAAACCTTTCAGAAAATGCAGATGTAACACATAGTGCCAATATATTGTAAGATCTGTTTACTGTTTTCCACATAGTTTGGAATGCTTTAGCATTGTGAAATATTTACAGTACCCAAATAAAGTACTTAATCCCCAGTGTTTATTGTTGATGTCAATTTCAGTGAGTCTGTGAACCGAGCTGTTGTACTGTGTGAAGTTTAATGAATATGTTTGCCTGTATGATTGATGATGTGATGTGCTGGCTGAATAAGTCTTAGACTAGCATTCTTCATGCCTGCACCCATGTACAAAGGTCCCACCAATACCCAACACTAAGAACTTGAAACCTCTGGTTAGGTAGGAAGGCATGTGACTGATTGCTGCCTCCGTACCAATTCACTGTACAGATAACCTGTGGGAAATCCACCTCCCACACTTTACTGCACAGGTACCCTGGGGGAGATCTGTCTTCCCTACCTCACTGCCCAGCTAACTCCCCAGGAAATACATCTTCTATACCTCACTGCGCAGGTAACTCGCAGGAAATCCGCCTCCCATACCTTACCGCATGGGAAATCTGCCTCCCATACCTTACCGCACGGGAAATCTGCCTCCCATACCTTACCGCATGGGAAATCTGCCTCCCATACCTTACCGCACGGGAAATCTGCCTCCCATACCTTACCGCATGGGAAATCTGCCTCCCATACCTCACTGCGCAGGTTACTCCCCAGGAAATCCGCCTTCTATACCTCACTGCACAGGTAACTCGCAGAAAATCCGCCTTCCGTACCTCGCTGGATGGGAAATCTGCCTCTGCATCTCACCGCAAGGGTAACTCGCAGTAAATCCACCTCCCGTACCTTACCGCGCGGGAAATCTGCCTTTCATACCTCACTGCGCGGGTAACCCGCAGGAAATTCGCCTCCCATACTTAAAGAAAAGATAATTGGGTAAATCTGAGGTACACAAAATGACCAAGAGTATAACCAGACAGAGGCACAAGGATGTGAAGTCAAGAAATAGATTTGTTGCTTCTAGCAATGTCATCTCATATGAAATTTTTTAAAATATGGATTATAGATTTTATACCAATTTTTATAGATTTTTATATCAAGAATATTGATTTGTTACTGCTAGTAATGGGATTTTATACTTAAAAGTTCAAAGTAGTTATTATCAAAGTATTTATCTGTCACCATAATTGACCCTGAGATTCATTTTCTTGCAGGCATTCACTGCAGAACAAAGGAATAAATAGAATCAATACAAAAACTGCACATAAAACAAAAGCAGTAGGTCTTATAACAGGTTAAGTGAGTTTAAAGAAAGACCACAGTCTTCAATGATGCTTGAATCTGTCTTTTTTAACACCATTAGGAGGGATGTTTTGAGAGGTTACACAATGGAAAACTCACAATACATCAACAGTGAGGGGTTTTTTACAGATGTACTGTGGAGAGCATTCTGACAGGTTGCATCGCTGTCTAGTATGGGGGGGGGGGAAGGGGGGCTACTGCACAGGACCGAGAGAAGCTGTAGAGGGTCATAAATTTAGTCGGTTACAGCTTGGGTACCAGCCTACAAAGTACCCAGGACACCTTCAAGAAGTGGTGTCTCAGAAAGACAGCGTCCATTATTAAGGACCTCCAGCACCCAGGGCATGCCCTTTTCTCACTGTTACCATCAGGTAGGAGGTACAGAAGCCTGAAGGCATCGACACAGCGATTCAGGAACAGCTTCTTCCCCTCTGCAGTCCAATTCCTAAGTGGTCATTGAACCTTTGGACACTACTTCTTTCACTTTTTTAAATGTATATTATTTTTTTTTTTGCATGATTTTAATCTATTCAATATACGTATACTGTAATTTATTTATCATGTATTATTATTTTATTTTTCTTCCATATTATGTATTAAATTGAACTGCTGCTGCTAAGTTAACAAACATTCAGATTTTTGTTGTAGCTTTATTAAAAATGCAATTAAAACAGAAACTAGATTTACATGGTTAAACAATGGTACCAAGATTGATTTAATAGCACACATCCTTAAAATATCCAAAATTACTGCTTCATTTATATTGAATTTAAAAAAAAACAGGCTGCATTCAATGTGATGGGTTAAAATTCTTGAGCAGTTTTTACTTTTTTCTTTATCATATACATTTTATATACATATAAAACTGACTTAGAAACATGTTGACAAGATATGGTTGTAATTCTATAAATTCTACTGGAAAGTATTTTCCCTGAAACCACTTCTCTTTAGTGGTGCCTAAATTTTTGACCATTTTGTTTTTATATACACAGTGGACACATCAGGATCAGTACACTTGGAACAATTAGGCAGTTACCCCAATTAGCCAAAGTTTCGTGAATATAGTTAAAAAGGTATAAAAAAAGTCAAACTACTGTTCAACTGAGTAACAATTTATGTATTTAAATGAAATACAGAACAAATTAGAAAACTACAAATACTACTACAGTACTATACAACTGTGTATTTGTTCCTAATAGTTATGAATGGAGGAATTCTTTTGATTGACTGTAAACAAACAAAATCAGTGCAGATACCTGATACAGATAATGCTTCAGGCGACTGCATCCTCCAAATTCTTCGTAATTTCTAACTTACTGAAGTAGTGAAAATGTTTCATTTTCACTCCCGGCTATTTCTGGCATCTCTAAGCCTGAATGATTGAAACCATGGCGCGCCAAACTTTCAAATTGTCTTACCATTTACTTCTCGCCAATTATCAGTAACAAAAATCATTCATTTTTGAACACAGATTCAACAGACGCTATTTAAAAACTGATCACTCTCAGCAAGGCATAATGTGTTAATGTCAATGTAAGTGCACATGACAAACACAGAACTATTTGGCAACAGTCTCCTGCCCCAATTAAGCAGCATAGTGTCCCAAATAAACATAGGGAATCCAGGCTATTTTCTTGATTTACCTTTTGTTCTTTAAGAATGATCCCAAATAAACAGCTGGCCTGATTTACCAATGGTCCAATTAACTGGAATCCAGTTATTAAAAAAACACAATCCAACAAAATATGTATTCCTTATAAATAATAATTATTCAGAGCTATTGTGTTTTATGGAACAACTGAATGTAAAAAGTTCTCTGCAAACAAAATTTTGTTAATGTGGGTAATGTTAGTGTACCAGAGTTCAAGCAGTTTGTTGTCTTTTGTTTAGTGTGGAACAAGCCCTTCTAACCCAACGATCTACACAGCCCTGCAACCTATTTAACCCTAGCCTAATTAGAGAACAAGTTACAATGACTAATTAACCTACTAAGTCTTTGGAATATGGGTGAAAACCCATGCACTCATGGGGGAACAAATTCCTTACAGACATTATGTAAGCCTTCTGTTTCTGTGAAGTGTCTGTACAAGGGTTTATCAGTAAGTTAGAAATGATCACATTGTCTAAGGGAGAACAAGTGAGGGTGTCAGCAGTTCACTCATTTACAGACATTGTGGTCATTGAAAAGCCAGAGTGCCAGCACAGGAACACACTTTCAACCAGACTTTTTTTAATCAAGCCACAGTTTAACCATTTGCATATTTGCCCATACAAACATTTCCAGCATAAATTATTCAATTTTATTTTAAACCTTGAAGACTATGACAAATATTCATAATCAATAAACTTTTCTTGAGCTTCCAGCCGGGTACAGATATCAAATATAATTTGTACCCGGCTGGAAGCCTGACAAAAATTTATTTGTCATATATGCCAGGAAAGCACTAGATCCATTTTCATCCATAATAAAGTACAACTGATAGATTTGTTTCTACAGAGGCATTATTTGGACATATTTAGATTTCTGTGGGAGAACTTGTGCAAGTCTGAAGCCTCTGTCCAACTGGGCAAATTTCTCAAAACTACATCTCTCAATAATACCACCAGCTACTATCACTATTTTAATAAAAAGTCAGATGATGCCAAATTAATGAGATTCCAAACTTCAACTTTCAATATAACTGAGAGAGAAGACCACAATCACTTCAGGAAATTAATTGGTTAATTTCACAATTCTTTTCCGAACCATGAATGGAACCTGGCGTAGCAATGTGATAGGTTTAATTTTCAGATTTTACTGCAGATTTTAATCTGTAGAAGAATCTGATGCTGTTACACAGCAGATTCCGGTTAATTGGGCCATTGGTTAATCAGGACAGCTGCTCATTTGGGACAAGTCTTAAAGAACAAAAACTAATGGAGAAAAAACTCGGGATTCCCTTTGTTTATATGCTGCCTGATTGGGATAGGAGACTGTCACTGAACAGTTTCTAACTAGTGCCAAGACAAGCCATTAGACACTACATGGTGTTTACAGCAAACAGTTTTTAAATAACATCAGTTGTGCATGCTTATGTTAAAAAAGCAGTGATTTTTATAACTGATAGTTGCAAGAAATAAGCAGTCAGACTATTCAGAACTGTTTTTGCTCACTGCGGTTTCAAACATTCAGGCTTGAAGGTGGCAGAAACAGCTCAGAGTGAAAATAAATGATTTCACTACTTCAACAAGTTAGAAACTACGAAGAAATTGAAGGTATTGACAAACATCTTGAGTGTTAGTGAAAATAAAGATTTGGAGGATGCAATTGTTAAGAATTGTATGAACGCAGTCCATTATCTGTACTAGGTGTTTGAGCTGAGTTTGTTAGTTTACAGTCAATCAAAAGAACATGGCAGTGTAATTCCTCTGTCAATACCTATTAGCAGCTAATGCATAGTTTTATAGTACTGCAGTAATATTGATAGTGTTTTAATTTGTTCTGTATTTCAATTAAACACATAATTTTCACCTCAGTTAAACAGTAGTTTTTAAAAAAAAACTTTTTAACTATTTTCATAAAACTTTGGCTAATTGGCCACTTAATTGGCCACAATGAATGTACTGGGGCCAAGGTGTCCCAGTTAACTGGAATCCACTGTATTTTCTTGTAAGTTGCTGTCAGCAGAGCACATGTATTTCATGTTAAGCAGCAGTCATGCTCTACATCATCAGCTTTTTTTAAAAAAATAAACATTTTATGACAGTGGACGAGGACTTAAACACAGTTCTCACGGATGAGATCCTTTCTGATGATGTACAGGTAACCCTAGACGTCCAGTATTGCTGGCTTCTGATTCTCAGAACAGGAGCACTCACATTAATCCAGCATAACCTTCCCCAGGTCTCCTTTCCGGAACGTTCTGATGAAGTCGTAAGCAGCTGCACTGTAGTTCGGCATGAGAATATTCACATTACCTGCAAAGTTGCAGTAATGGTAGTTACTTTCACACTGTCATGGGTAATTTTGACCAGCAACTAATCACATCTTGCTTTGTAAATGAAGGAGCAACAATATTTTAATGCTTTGTATTTAATAATAACCATGTAACAATTACAGCACGGAAACAGGCCATCTCGGCCCTTCTAGTCCGTGCCGACGCTTACACTCACCTAGTCCCACTGGCCCGCACTCAGCCCATAACCCTCCATTCCTTTCCTGTCCATATACCTATCCAATTTTACTTTAAAAGCCAATACCGACCTGCCTCTACCACTTCTACTGGAAGCTCATTCCACACAGCTACCACTCTCTGAGTAAAGAAGTTCCCCTTCGTGTTACTCTTAAACTTTTGCCCCTTAACTCTCAAATCATGTCCTCTTGTTTGAATCTCCCCTACTTTCAATGGAAAAAGCCTATCCATGTCAACTCTATCTATCCCCCTCATAATTTTGAATACTCTATCAAGTCCCCCCTCAACCTTCTACACCCCAAAAAATAAAGACCTAACTTGTTCAGCCTTTCCCTGTAACTTAGGTTCTGAAACCCAGGTAACATTCTAGTAAGTCTTCTCTGTACTCTATTTTGTTGATATCTTTCCTATAATTCGGTGACCAGAACTATACACAATACTCCAAACTCGGCCTTACCAATGCCTTGTACAATTTTAACATTACATCCCAACTCCTATACTCAATGCTCTGATTTATAAAGGCCAGCATACCAAAAGCTTTCTTCATCACCCTATCCACACGAGATTCCATCTTCAGGGAACTATGCACCATTATTCCTAGATCACTCTGTTCTACTGCATTCTTCAATGCCCTACCATTTACCATGTATGTCCTATTTGGATTATTCCTGCCAAAATGTAGCACCTCACACTTATCAGCATTAAACTCCATCTGCCATCGTTCAGCCCACTCTTCTAACTGGCCTAAATCTCTCTCGAAGCTTTGAAAACCTACTTCATTATCCACAACACCACCTACCTTAGTAATATTACTGACTTATTATCAGTATAATTATTATGGACTTCCATTTGAAACAAAGATGATGAGGATTTTCTTTAGGGTAGTTAATTCATCTATGAAATTCATTGCCACAGTTGGGTGTGGAAGGCAAGTCATTGGGTATATTTAAAGCAGAAGTTGATAGTTCTTGATTAGTCAGGGCATCAAAAGTTAGGAGGAGAAGGCAGGAGAATGGGGTTTGTAAGGGATAATTAATCAGCCATGATAGAATGGTGGAGCAGACTCAAAGGGCCGAATGGCCTAATTCTGCTCCAATTTTTTATGGCCATATCTGTTAGTATAAAATAGACAGGCTCATCACTAAAGTAAGAGTTCACAGCAATGTATTCAGCATTGAACCTATAATATATTATAGGGACATGGGGCACACATACAGCTCATTCAGCCCAACTGGCTCTACCAGCCCTGATATCCCCCATGAACCTCCTCCTGTCCTTGCCATTAAATCTTCCAGCATATCCCTTTATGGAGGGCTACATGGGAGGGAAGAGTTAGATTAAAGTGGGCTGAGGAGTCTGTTCTGTGTTGTACTATTCTATGTTCCATTTTCTTCTGACTCAGAAGCTTGTCCAGCCTCCCTAAAATTTGTCTGTCCAATTTGTCTCAACCTGTACTTGTAGTAAATTCCACCACTCTTTGGATACAAAAGTTTCTACTGACTTCTTAGTAGATGTCTTGGAGACACTTGGATGCTGGCCTCTGGCTGGGACATAGAACTTGTAACAGTACAGGTCCTTCGGCCCACAACATGGTGTAAACCTTTTAATCTAAGATCAATCCAACCTTTCCTTCCTACATAGTCCTCCATCTTTATTTCATCCATGTGGCTACCTAGTTGTTGCTGAGTTCCTCTCCGTGCCTTCTGGCACAATGGACAACAACATTACCATTTCTTTAGCACTTACCAGTTTTTACGAGGCCAAGTTGCTAACTCAACACTCAACGAAGCACAAATAAAAAGTGTGCAAGGAGCCAGCGTGGATTTGAACTCAGGACCATTCACCTCAAAGTCTGGTGCAGATGCCACTACACCACTGGCCTGCTAAACATGCCTATCTAAGAGTCTCTTAAATGTCCTGCTTCTACCATCACCCTTGGCAATGCATTCCACGCACCAACCACTCTGTGTGAAAAAACTTACCCCTCAAATCCCCCCAAACTTTCCAGCCATCACTTTGAAATTATGCCCGGTGATTTCCCCCCAAGTGGACCTGCTGTCTGTGTCCATTTTTTCAAAATGTTGGCATTGCTTTAAAGACCCCCAAGAAGTCGCCTCTGCAGTATGCCAAGTCTCATATCTCCCCAAATGTGTATGAGAAGAAAATCAAAATAATTTATTTTCAATTAGCATTATCAGTGAAGCATAACATACAACTCACCCACTCCTGTAATGGCTTTCACTTTCTGCGTCTTGCCTAATTTCACAGCTATTTTTTTCAGCACTGTTTGCAAGTCGTCACAGGGCTCTCCCAGCTGGTATCGTTCAACATAACTGAAGGGGAAGACAGAATCAAAGAGATCTCAATCACAATCACAGGGTTTAGCAAATAACTAATAGTTACTTAATTATTATTTTTTTCCTTTTGATTTTGTATTTGCACGAATTGGTGCCTTCTGCACACTGGTTGTTTGTCCATCTTGTCTGCAGTGAATCATTGATTCTGGTGTGTTTCTTGTATTCTTGTAAATGGCCTCAAGACAATGAATCTCAGGGTGGTATATGGTGACGTGCACTTTGATAATAAATGAGATAAAAATTCCTTTTTTGACTCTGTCTTGTTTCGCTAGTCACAGCTGACCATGGAGTTAAGCTTTAAACACTAGAGCATTACTAACTGAAGTAAAATGGAGACACAAGAGAGACAGATGACAGAACATGGAGCAATAACCGTGTAGGTTCAGTATGTCACCAAAACAGATGAACTTTTTTAGATGCATAGTGGAGGATATCCTGACTGGCTGCACCATGGCCTGGTATGAAAGCACCAATGCTAAGAACAGTAAAGACTATGAAAAGTGATGAATACAACCCAGTTCATCACTCAGTCCCCCCCAGCAGTGAGCATATTTACATCAGAGTTGCCACAAGAAAACAGTGTTCATCATCAAGAGCACCTACTATTCAGACCTTATTATTTTCTCACTGCTACCATCGGGCAGAAGCCCTGTCCCTAAACCCTAACCTGACCTCTAGCTCCCCTCTGTTCCCAAAACCGTCCCTATGAACCCAAGATGCTAATAAATTTATTATATGTTTAATATATTTCTTGTATTTTATAGGAATTGTTATGTATGGCACTGTGCTGATGTTACAAAACAACAAATTACACGAGATAATGTTAGTGTTAATAAACCTCATTGATCCATGGACTCCATGGACATACATGGAATCCATGTATGTTGGCATGCATATTTACAGATACTCAAATCATAGGAGGCAGATAAGATGGTTAAAGAGGCACATATTCTATATCTTTAAAAAAAAGAGCACTTCAAAATTAAAAGTAAATTTATGATCAAAGTACATATATACCACCATATACAACCTCAAGATTCATTTTCCTGTGCACATTCACAGTAAATAGAAATAAACACAATAGAATCAATGAAAGACTGCAAACAAGGTGGACAAACAACCCATGTGAAAAATTCAACACATTGTGCAAATACAAAAAGAAATAAGCACAAAATAACAATACCAATAATAAATAAATAAATAAATAGATAGATAGATAGATAGATAGATATATATATATATGCAACAAGCATCCAGAACAAGGAATGAGAAGTCCTTGAAAATGAGTCCAAAGATTGTGGGAACAGTTCAGAGATGGGGCAGGTGAAGTTATCCCCTCTAGTTCAAGAGCAGATGGTTGTGGGGTAATAACTGTTCCTGAATCTGGTAGTGTGGGTTCTGAGGGAGGTAATAAGACCATAAGACATAGGAGCAGGGTTAGGCCACCTGGCCCATGAAGTCTGCTCTGCCATTCAATCATGGCTGATTCTTTTTTTCTATCTCCTCCTCAACCCAAGTTCCTGGTCTTTTCCCCGTAACCTTTGATGCCATGTCCAATCAAGACCTATCAATCTCTGCCTTAAATACACCCAATGGCCTGGCCTCCGCAGCTGCCTTTGGTAACAAATTCCACAAATTCACCACCCTTTGGTAAAGAAATTTCTCTGCATCTCTGTTTTGAAAGGGCGCCCCTCTATCCTGAGGCGGTGCCCTTTGTCCTAGACTCTCCCACTATGGGAAACATCCTTTCCATATCTACTCTGTCTAGGCCTTTCAAAATTCAAAAGGTTTCAATGAGATCCTCCCTCATCCTTCTGAATTCCAGTGAGTACAGACTCAGAACCATCAAACGTTCCTCGTATGATAACCCTTTCATTCCTGGAATCATCCTCGTGAACCTCCTCTGGACTCCTTCCAATGCCAGCACATCTTTTCTAAGATGAAGGGCCCAAAACTGTTCAGAATACTCAAGGTGAGGCCTCACCAGTGCCTTAAAGCCTCAGCATCACATCCTTGCTCTTGTATTCTGGACCTCTTGAAATGAATGCTAACATGGCATTTGCTTTCCTCACCAGTGACTCAACCTGCAAGTTAACCTTCAGGGTGTTCTGCACAAGGGCTCCCAAGTCCCTCTGCATCTCAGATTCCTGGATTTTCTCCCAGTTTAGAAAATAGTCTGCACATTTATTTCTACAACCAAATTGCCTGAGCTTGCATTTTCCAACATTGTATTTCAATTGCCACTCTCTTTCTTGCCCATTCTCCTAATCTGTCTAAGCCTTTCTGCAGCCTACCTGCTCCCTCAACACTACCTGCCCCTCCACAAATGTTTGTATCACCTGCAAACTTGGCAACAAAGACATCTATTCCATCATATAAATCATTTATATACAGCATGAAAAGAAGTGGTCCTAACACCGACCTCAGCAGAATACCACTAGTCACTGGCAGCACACCAGAAAAGGTTCCTTTTATTCCTACTCCCTGCCTCCTACCAATCAGCCAATGCTCTAACCTCTAACGCTTTCCTGTAATGGGCTCTTAACTTGGTAAGCAGACTCAAGTGTGACACCTTGTCAAAGGCCTTCTGAAAGTCCAAATATACAACATCCACTGCATCCTCTTTATCTATCCCTACTTGTAATCTCCTCAAAGAATTCCAACAGATTTGCCAGGCAGGATTTTCTCTGAAGGAAACCATGCAACTTTGAACCATCCTGTGTCACCAAGTTCTCCATCACCTCATCCTTAACAACTGACTCCAATATCTTCCCAACCACTGAGGTCAGGCTAACTGGTCTGTAATTTCCTTTCTGCTGCTTTCCTCCTTTCTTAGAGTGAAGTAACATTAGCAATTTTCCAGTCTTCTGGCACCATGCCAGAGTCCAATGGTTTTTTGAAAGATCATTTCTAATGCCACCAGTACCTCTAATTCTCTTTCAGAACCCCAGGGTGCAATTCCTCTGGTTAGAGTGGCATATATACCTTTAGGTCTTTTAGCTTTTTGAGCACCTTCGCTCTTGTAACAGTAACTGCACCCACTTCTCTTTCTTCACACATAACATCAAGTATACTGCTAGAACCTTCCACAGTGAAGACTGACGCAAAATATTCATTTAGTTCATCAGCCATCTCCTTGTCCCCTGTTATTATTTCTCCTGCCTCATTTTCTAGCGGTCCTATATCCACTCTCATTTCTCTTTTATTTTTAACATACCTGAAAAAACTTTTACTATAGTCTTTGATATTATTTGCTAGCTTGCTTTCATATTTCATCTTTTCTCTTCTAATTTTTTTTAGTTGCTCTCTGTAGGTTTTTAAAATTTTCCCAATCCTCTATCTTCCCACTAATTTTTGCTTTGTTGTATGCCCTTTCTTTTGCTTTTACAATAGCTTTGACTTCCCTCTTCAGCCATGGTTGTACTATTTTACCATTTGAGTACTTCTTCATTTTTGGAATACATTTGACCTACACCTTCCTCATTTTCCTCAGAAACAGCCATTGCTGTTCTGCTGACATCCCTGCCAGCAGCTCTTTCCAACTTACTTTGGCCAAATCCTCTCTCATTCCACTATAATTTCCTTTATTCCACTGAAATACTGCTACATTACTTTCTCCCTACTGAATTTCAAGTTGAACTCAATCATATTGTGATCACTAGTTCCTTAGGGTTATTTTACCTTAAACTCCCTAATCGTCTCCAGTTCATTACATGGCACCCAATCCAGTATAACTGATCCCCTAGTAGGCTCAATGACAAACTGCTCTCAAAAGCTATCTATTAGGCATTGAACAAACTCACTCTCTTGAGATCCATTACCAACCTGATTTTCCCAATCGACCTGCATGTTCAAATCTCCCATTACTACCATAACATTGCCCTTTTGACTCACCTTTTGTAATTCCTGTTGTAACCTGTGGTCCATCTCCCAGCCACTGTTGGGAGGCCTGTATATAGCTGCCATCAACGTCCTTTTACCCTTGCAGTTTCTTAACTCAATCCACAAAGATTCAACATTTTCCAATACTATGTCACATCTTTCTACTGATTTGATGCCATTCTTTACCAGTAGAGCCATACCACTCCCTCTGCCTACCTTCCTATCCCGCCGATATAACGTGTCATCTTGGACATTCAGTTCCCAACTACAACCATCCTTCAGCTACAATTCAGTGATGGCCACATCATACCTGGCAGTCTGTAATATTGCAACAAGATCATCCATCTTATTTCTTATACTACGCGCATTTAGATACAACACCTTGAGTACTGAATTTGCTATCCTTTCTGACTCTGCACCCCTAATGATTTGATACTTGGCCTGTTGGCTGCAACTAAGTCCCATCACCTGCCTGCCCTTCCTGACAATGTGACTGCACATTATCTTTACTTGTTTACCATCTGTCCTTTCCTGAGTCCCTTCACTTTGGCTCCCACCCCCCTCCAAGTTAGTTTAAACCTTCCCCAACAGCCCTAACAAACCTGCCCTCAAGAATGATAAAATATACATTGCTAGTTTGGACATAGCCATAGTATTGGCTATTGTTTTAAAATGCCACCATTTAAGATGGGCAACAGCCTACTGGTGGTTCATAAAGCAAGAAACACAAATACTTTGTTAATAATGCTTTTTCTGTGGTAAATTATGGTAAACTATCACCACAAACAATGAAGAGGCAAGCAAAGGTGAGGTTGACTTGAGGGTCGAGGCATACGAGTGTGATGCCAAGTCAGAGCAAGGCATGTTTGAGGAGAAGTGGTCAGAGCAAAGTTGAAGCATGTTCGAGACGGAGTTGGATAGGAATTGTTTTGGAGTCTGTCCACCTGAACCGAGGAGCAAGGTTGGACCGATCTAAGCACCAGGCAGATTCGGAAAAGTTGGGTGCGGGCCAGAACGTGGTGGCAGGGTCCAGGCTCAGAGTGTTGATGCAGCACGGCCTGGGTCCCAGTGTGGAGGATAATTTAAACGCCAGCCCAGAAACGAGGGTTGGGCCAATTCTGTTCATTACTCTGCTCTCAGCTAAGGCTGTGAGACTGTTCCGGGCTTTGTGACAATTTGCTCCTCTGAGTGATGAAGTGAGACTGAGGCTGTGGACCTGCTCTGGGCTGTGTGTCTATGGACTCAGTTTTGTTCTGAGTCCTTTTGCTTGCATGATTTGTGGTTTATTTCCTCTCCCTGTGCATTGGGTGTTGGTCTTTTTTAAAATTTGGTTCTTTCAGGTTTGTTTTGTGGCTGCCTGTAAGCAGACGAATCTCAAGGTTATATATCTTAATACATACTTAGATAATAAATGTAGTTTTAACTTTGAACATAGGTTGCATAATGTGTACAGTTCCAATCCCAGATTACAGGAAAGGTGTGACTGTACTGGTGAAAGGTACTGAGGAGATTTAAAGAATGCTGCCAGAAATGGAAATTGTATGGTGGGGCTCTTTTTGAAATGGGAGGTCAAAGAGAAACCCAGCTGAGGAGTATAAAATTATCAGAAGATTGGAAGGTTCTGTTTCTGTCAACAAAGGGCATAGGCAAAGATTAGAGGGAGCTAAGGGAAGTCTTTCAGCCAGAGGGTGGCGAGGATCTGGAACTGACTGTTCAAAAGATTAGAGACAGAAACCCTTATCACACTTCAACATGTTTTGTGAAGAGCTGTCACCTGGTGGGCTCCTGCTTAAAAATGGGATTAAGCTGGTTTGCTCTTTATTAGCACAAAAACAATGAGCTGAATGGGCTCCTGCACTGTCAGTTTTTTATGATTTGATGCTGTTTACATTCTAGTGTAAAGGAACAGCAAAAATGTCACATAGGACTCCCAGGGATTTGGAAGAGGAATAGTAATATCAGAAAAGTAGATGGTCAGTTATAAACCAGATGTTAATATTTTGCCCTCAATTACCTGTGATGGGCTATCTACATATAGTATGTATCAAACAGAGAAAATTTTACAGAGCAAGGAAATTAGGAAAGGGCAGTGTGGTTCATATTTATGATTAATGAGACAAGTAACATTACAAAGGGGAAACAAATTGAATTTTCCTTTTGCTTTCAATTGACCCTGACAATTGAGGAAGAAACATTGATTTGATCAAAAGAGTCAGAACTGTAAAAAGCCCAAATAACCAAAGGTGATTTGTTTATCCAAAGAGAAGAAAACATACCTTATTTTAACAAATGTCCATTATACTACTCTATATGCTAGTTTGGAGGTGCCACAGTAGTGTAGTAGTTAGAGCAACACCTTTACAGCTCAGAGTTTTGGAATTCTGAGTTCAACTGAGACATCATCTGTAAGGAGTCTATACATCCTCTCCATGGAATGCGTGTGTTTTCTTTGGGTGCTCTGGTTTCCTCCCACAGTCCAGAGATGTACCAATTAGTAGGTTACTTGGTCATTGTAAGTTGTCCTGTGATTCGGCGAGAGTTAAATCAGGGGTTGCTAGGCAGTGTGAGTCAAAGGTCTGGAAGGACTATTCCCTGCTGCATCTCAATAAATAAATAACTTAGTATATTATGAAATCATAATGCACATTGAGAAAATGCACAAACGGAGACATGCTGAACAAAAGGAACATGCTGAAAAATAATATAAAACGATACTTACTCAAACTTCTGATGTTTATTGAGGCTGAAGAGTAGATAGTCCGCAATTACTTCCTCTCCTACCAAATGGTCTAATATTGTTCCTGTGGCAAATCAAATACAGGACTATTGCACTGAAGGAAAGAAAAATTTTGCATCCAAAACTATGTTTTGTGATCTCAAAACATTTTAAAGCTGAACTCAGATTTATTTCTGAAGCAAAGCCAGCAGCCAATGTATATGTGGTGCCAACAAACAAGGAGTTGAAGTCAGCAATCTTGGGTCCATTGACTGTGGTATTGATAAGACAAAATTAGAAATTCCTTTCTGTTATTTAATTAGTGCATAGATTCCTTAACACTGGTGGACCCAGAAAAGGATCTCTGTTTTCATGGATCTATCAGGAATGCACTCTGTGTTGCATAAGATCAATTTGATTATGATACCAAATCTCACAGTAGACATTTAAATCATTACCAGTTGACTATGAACCAACAATAATATAAGAACATAAGACATAGGAGCCGTATTAGGCCATTCTGCCCATCAAGTTTGCTCCGCCATTCTATCAAGGCTGATTTATTATCCCTCTCAACCCTATTACCCCGCCTTCTCCCCATAACCTCTGATGCCCTGATTAATCAAGTACCTGTCAACCTCCAATGTAATGTATTCAATGACTTGGTCTCCACAGTTACCTGGGGCAATAAATTCTACAGATTCACCATTCTCTTGTTAAAGAAATTCCTCCTTATCTCTGTTCTAATTCTGAAGCCGTGCCCTCTGGGCCTAGACTCCCTCACAATAGGAAACATTATCTTCACATCCATTCTCTCAATGTATTTCAATACTTGATAGGTTTCAATGCGAAGTTTGGATAGGTACAAGGATGGGAGGGGTACAGAGGGCTATGGTCCAGATATAGGTTGGTGAGACTAGGCAGAATATCATTTCAGCATGGACTAGATAAGCCAAAAGGTCCTGTTTCTGTGCTGTAGTACGGTACTACTCTAACAGTTATTCATTTACTATCAGTGTTGATGTAGTGTGCCAACAGCTTAACCCAGGTCTAAGTGCTAAGTGTAGAACATACCACAGAGTGCCAGCTTCAACCCTACTTCCACGCTTTCAATGTGAGGAGAAAAGACACCAGGAGTATCTAATAAAAATACGATGGGTCTCTCGCAAACCTGCAGAAACACAGAACATTCATAACTTTTTTTAGCACAACATTACTGGAGGACATCTGAGGGTGATGAGAAAAATGCTTGTCCTAGATTATAACCAGTTGAACCCAGAGCTGGTACTCATGTGACAAAGTAGCCTTTGCTAAAATGATGAGACGGAAACCAAACCAACTATTAATAGCATATAGAGTATTCAAAATAACAAGTCCACAGTGACATCCAACTGTCCTCTGCAAGTTCCCTTTATAATGACTCAACCTTTTATGATTAACCAATCACTGCAGAAAGATAAAGCATAAGACACAGTAGCAGAATTAGGGTCATTGAGCTTGCTCCATCATTCCATCATGGCTGAATTATTATCCCTCTCAACCCCATTCTCTTGCTTTCCACATATAAATATAAGACCATAAGACAAAGGAGCTGAAGTCAGCCATTCGGCCCAGCGAGTCTGCTCCGCCATTTTATTATGAGCTGATCCATTCTCCGATTTAGTTCCACTCCCCTGCCTCCTCACCATAACCTTTGATGTCCTGGCTACTCAGGTACCGATCAATCTCTGCCTTAAATACAGCCAATGGCTTGGCCTCCACTGCCACCCTTGGCAACAAATTCCACAGATTTACCACCCTCTGGCTAAAAAAATTTCTTCGCATCTGTTCTGAATGGGTGCCTTTCAATCCTTAAGTCATGCCCTCTCGTACTGGACTTATCCACCGTGGGAAACAGCTTTGCTGCATCCACTCTGTCCATGCCTTTCAACATTTGAAATGTTTCTGAGGTCCCCCCTCATTTTCCTAAGCTCCAAGGAGTACAGTCCAAGAGTGGTCAAATGGTCCTCATATGTTAACCCTCTCATTCCCGGAATCATTCTAGTGAATCTTCTCTGAACCCTCTCCAATGTCAGCACATCCTTTCTTAAATAAGGAGCCCAAAACTGCACACGGTACTCCAAGTGAGGTCTTACCACTGCCTTATAGAGCCTCAACATCACATCCCTGCTCCTAAACTCTATTCCTCTAGAAATGAATGCCAACATTGCATTCACCTTCTTTGCCACCGACTCAACCAGGAGGTTAACCTTAAGGATATCCTGCACGAGGACTCCCAAGTCCCATTGCATCTCAGAACTTTGAATTCTCTCCCCATTTAAATAATAGTCCGCCCGTTTATTTCTTCTACCAAAGTGCACGACCATACACTTCACAACATTGTATTTCATTTGCCACTTCTTTGCCTATTCTCCCAATCTATCCAAGTCTCTCTGCAGACTCTCTGTTTCCTCAGCACTACTGGCACCTCCACCTATCTTTGTATCATCAGCAAACCTCGCCACAAAGCCATCTATTCCATAATCCAAATAGTTGATATACAACGTAAAAAGAAGTGGCCCCAACACGGACCCCTGTGGAACACCAATGGTAACCGGCAGCCAACCAGAATGGGATCCCTTTATTCCCACTCTCTGTTTCTTGCCAATCAGCCAATGCTCTATCCATGTATGTAAATTTTCTGTAATTCCATGGACTCTTATTTTGTTTAGCAGCCTCACGTACGGCACATTGTCAAAGGCCTTCTGAAAATCCAACTACACAACATCCACTACATCTCCCTTGTCTAGCCTACTTGTAATTTCCTCAAAAAATTGCAATAGGTTTGTCAGGCAGGATTTTCCTTTAAGGAAACCATGCTGAGTTCTGCCTATCTTGTCATATACCTCCAGGTACTCCATAACCTCATCCTTGACAATCGACTCCAACAACTTTCCAACTACCGATGTCAAGCTAACAGGTCTATAATTTCCTTTTTGATTCCTTGCCCCCTTCTTAAATAGCGGAGTGACATTTGCAATCTTCCAGTCCTCCAGAACTATGTCAGAATCTATTGACTTTTGAAAGATCATTGCTAATGCCTCCGCAATCTCCATAGCTACTTCCTTCAGAACACGAGGGTGCATTCCTTCTAGTCCAGGAAATTTATCTACCCTTAGACTAATTCAGCTTCCTGAGTCCTTTCTCTGTCGTAATTGTGACTGCGCACACTTCTCTTCCCTGACATCCTTGAGTGTCAGGTATACTGCTATTGTTTTCCTCCGTGAGGATTGATGCAAAATACATGTTCAGTTCCTCCGCCATCTCCTTATTTCCCATTACAATTTCTTCAGCATCATTCTCTATCAGTCCTGTCTACTCTCACCTGTCTTTTACTCTTTATATACTTGAAAAAGCTTTTAGTATCCTCTTTGATATTATTTGCTAGCTTCCTTTCATAGTTCATCTTTCCCCTCTTAATGATCTTCTTAGTTTCCTTTTGTAAGTTTTTAAAAACTTCCCAATCCTCTGTCTTCACACCAATTTTGTGTGTGTTGTTGTTTGAATTTCCAGTGTCTGCAGATTTCCTCGTGTTTACTCCTAAGTTAATTAGATTAATTAAAGGAGCTGACCGGCCTTACCTGACTGGGAGCAAATTTGTCGTCACCCTCTGCTCGCCGAAGCCTCTCGAACCAAAGCCTTCCTATTCTGTCTCCCACTACTCTGTCACCTGCTACATTAATCTGCTCCCTTTTTAAACTCTCCCTCTGTCTCAGAGTCGACCTTCACGCGCTTGCACAGTCGTGCCCCATTCAAACTGCTAAAGAAATAACCATTAACACCGACTAATCAAGACCCCATCAACCTCCACTTTAAATATATCCAATGACTTGACCTCCACAGATGTCAATGGCAATAAATTCCAGATTCATCACCCTGTTGATCCATATTGACTAGCATATTAAAATGACACCCTTCATTGTGAAATAACCATGACTGATTTTGCCAATGTCAGCTGATGTTCTGCATTTTACCAGGAACTAAGAGGCCTCATAATTAATCATGTGGTACAAATCTGTACTGAAGAGGGTGGGGTAGGTCTGCTTCAAGGACTCTTTCTCCCTTCCCTGTCATAATGATACATTAAATTTATAAATTAGTTTGGTTATTGGATATTAAAACTCTTCTGAAAACTTCAATAGCTGTAACTTGTGGGTCTGAAAATCAGGATTGATGCTAATCAAATAATAAATATTAAAATACAATGTAAAATATACAATATAGATAAGATGATACAAGGCATAGATTAAGTGGACAGCCATTTTCCCATGGTGGAAATGGCTAATACGAGGGGTCATAATTATAAGGTGATTGGAGGAAAGTATGGGGGGGGGGGGCAGTGTCAGAAGTAAGTTTTTTTTTCAAAGAGTGGTGGGTGTATGGAATGCTCTGTTGGGGCAGTGGTAGAGGCAGACACATTAGGTACATCTAAGGAACTCTTAGATAGGCACATGGATGAAAGAATGGAGGACTATGTGAGAGGGAAGGGTTAGAGCTTGGTTGTCGAGTAAGTTAAAAGTTCAACACGACATCGTAGGCCAAAGAGCCTATACTGTTGTATGTTCTTTGCTTGGAAAATCATCCTAACAATATTATTTTAATGGCAAACATGGACAACAGACTGCTACTTTGGAATATAAATTTTATATAACACTGTTCCAGTTGAATACAGACTTTCAAGATCTTTTAACTTGAAAACCCATTTGTATTTTGGTCAACTACATTCTTTTAAACAAAAGAATGGATTGATGAAGAAGGTAGATGATCTAGGGACAGACCTGTTGAAATATTTTCAAGAAGATTGAGTGGGAGTCAGGAGTGGAAAGGGTTTGCACTGCAGCAGTACAATACCAGCTTCTACCAGCAGAGGTCTCAAATACACTTCACAGCAATGCCTGTACTATTGTAAATGGGTCTGGACAATCTTCCCTGTAACAACCACTGATCCAACTTCTAAATTAACAGAGGTATACTGAAGTGGTAGCTGCTACATTTCCTGGGTAAGGTGAAGATGTACTTTCTGTTTGCATGTGATCCAGAGGTAAAAATTTATCCAACTGGGCTAGATTAAAGCAGATTAAGCTCTCACACAGCACCCAGGTAGTTGGTGTTGCACACGTTTCAGACCAAGACCCTTCATCAAGACTCATGACTGGTTTCAGCCTGAAATGTCGACTGTTTAACTCTCTCTACAGATGCTACTTGACTTGCTGAGTTCCTCCAGCAATTTGCGGTAACGTATGTTACCAATATATGAACCTGAATGTAGGAGGTAAGATAATTAATTTTGCCAATGGATAATGAAGAATGTTATCTCAGGCTGAAGCAAGACATGGATCAATTGGAAAATTAGGTGGAGTGTATAAGCAAATGTTTATTGTGTACAGTTCTGGTCACCGAATTATAGGAAAGATATCAATAAATTAGAGAGAGTGCAGAGACGATTTACTAGGATATTATCTGGGTTTCAGCACTTAAGTTACAGAGAAAGGTTGAACAAGTTAGGTCTTTATTCATTGGAGCGTAGAAGGTTGAGGGGGGATTTGATTGAGGTATTTAAAATTTTGAGAGGGATAGATAGAGTTGACGTGAATAGGCTGTTTCCATTGAGAGTAGGGGAGATTCAAACGAGAGGACATGATTTGAGAGTTAGGGGGCAAAAGTTTAAGGGAAACACGAGGGGGTATTTCTTTACTCAGAGAGTGATAGCTGTGTGGAATGAGCTTCCTGTAGAAGTAGTAGAAGCCAGTTCAGTTGTGTCATTTAAGGTAAAATTGGATAGGTATATGGACAGGAAAGGAGTGGAGGGTTATGGGCTGAGTGCGGGTAGGTGGGACTAGGTGAGATTAAGAGTTCGGCACGGACTAGGAGGGCCGAGATGGCCTGTTTCTGTGCTGTGATTGTTATATGGTAAGTCAGGTAAGGGGAGGACATATACAGTAAATTGACGGACACTGGGGAAAGTTGATGCATAGAGAAACCTAGGGGTCCAAGTCCATAGTTCCCTGAATGTCGCAACAACGTGTGACAGGATGATGAAGTTGGTGTGTGGCACATTTGCCTCTATAGGTTGGGGGCATAAAATATTAATGTTGGGACATTACATTGCAATTTTACAGACCACTGGTTAAGAAGCACTTGGAATATTGTGTCACCACACTAAGAAGGATGTGATAAACACAAGAGATTCTGCTGATGCTAGGAGTCTTGAACAACACACACAGAAGTCCCTGCACCAACCCCTGTGGCACACCAAACAGAAACACACTCTCCCCATAACTCTCTGCACCCTGTCACCAAGCCAGTTTTGGATCCAATTAGCCACATTGTTTTGAATTCTATACACCTTACCTTCTGGATCAGCCTATCACGCAGGATCTTGTCAAATGCTTTACTTCAGTTGATCTGGACAAGATTTACCACTCTGCTGTCTCTTTTATTATCACCTCAAAATACTCAAATCAAATTTGCAAGGCAGAATGTCTCCCTCACAAGGTCATGCTGACTATCCTGAATCAGTCCCCGCCTTTCCAAACAAACATAAATCCTGTTTCTTAGAAAAAAATTCCAATTAACTTCCCTACACTGGCATGCATTTACCTGGCTTACCTCTGCTGTGCTTCTTAAATAAAGGAAGACCAACAGTTATCCTCTGGTCTGGTCTTCCAGTATTTTACCTTTGAGCAACACAGATGTAAAAATCTGTCATGTCCCAGCAATCTTCTCTGTTGTTTCTCCAAGTAATGATTTTTCTAATTTTATTTACTTTATGCTAAATTCACATGTTGCTCAGGTAATAATTCAGAGATTATAACTTTTAATGGGCTGTATGGGGAGTCCAGGGAGAGGGAGCACTTCTGGTGAAGGAACTTGTTGTGTCCATTCCAGGACAGCTCACTCACATTTGGACCCCACAGGACACTCATCTCTCATCTGTGGCTCCAAGTAGTTGAAAGCATGTGACAGTGGCCCTGGTACACCACTTCGACAGGTGGACTAAACCAGACGAAGGCTGTTGGCAGTGAGATAGGGACATGCAAAGTCAACTAAAAGTCAAAGTCAACTTTTTACCGTGTCCATGGTCTGCCCTTATCAAATTATGGCATTGCGTTGCACTGTTGTAACTATATGTTACAATTATTTGTAAGTTAGTCTTGGTCTGTCTTGTGTTTTTGTGATATCATACTGGAGGAACATTGTATCATTTCTTAATGCATGCCTTACTAAATGACAATAAATGAGGACTGAGTGCTCTCGCAATCTACAAAAGAACAAAACTCTGGTAGACTGAGTGGATGAGATCTACAGTGAGATTCAACAGCCAGGAATACGGTATGGCAATGCTCCATGGAGAGTGAAGGGCACAGAAGAGGTTATAGTCATCCACATCACTGCAGCCAAGGAAGACCCTAGGTTGTAATGCTTGTTCATACCTCTGGACCTGGACTTTAAACACAGCATGGATTCAGCAACTGAAGGTCCTGTTTGATAAACATACTGGAGTTCTTTGAGGATATAATGCACAGTGGATGGAGGGGGACAGATGAATGTTATTTACTTGGATTTCCAGAAGGCATTTGATAAGTTTTGCATAAAAGACTTATCCATAAGATAAGGATGCATAGAATTGGGGGTGATGGATAGAGGATTGGTTAACTAATAGAAAGCAGAGAGTTGGGATACATGGGTGCTACCCTGGTTGGCAATCAGTGGTGAGTGGTGTGTTGCAAGGGCCCACAGCTGTTCATGTACACATTGACGATCTGGAAGAGAGGACTGAGTGTAGTGTGTCTTAAGTTTGCTACTGATACTAAATTGAGTGGAAAAGCGAATTGTGCAGAAGACACAGGCAGTCTGCAGAGAGATATAGATAGGTTAAGTGAATGGGCAAGGGTCTAGCAGATGGGTACAATGTTGGTAAATGTGATTTCATCCACTTTGGAAGGGAAAATGGAAGAGCAGATTTATATTTAAATGTTAAAAAATTGCAGTATGCTGCTGTGCAGAAGATCTTGGGTGTACTTGTGCATAAATCACAAAAGGTCGGTTTGCAGGTGCAACAGGCTATCAAGAAGGCAAATAGAATGTTGACCTTCATTACTTGAGGGATTGAATTTAAAAGCTGGGAGGTTTTGCTGCAACTGTACAGGGTACGGGTGACGCTGCACCTGTAGTACTGCGTGCAATTCTGGTCTCCTTACTTGAGGAAGGGTATACTGGCTTTGGAGGTGGTGCAGAGGAGGTTCACTAGGTTGATTTCAGAGATAAGGGGGTTAGACTATGAGGAGAGATTGAGTCGCCTGGGACTGTACTCGATGGAATTAAGAATGAGAGGAGATCTTACAGAAACAGATAACATTATGAAAGGGGTAGATAAGATAGAGGCAGGAAAGTTGTTCCCACTGGTAGGAGAGACTAGAACTGAGGGACATAGCTCAAGATTTGGGGGAGTAGATGTAGGATGGAGATGAGGAGAAACTGCTTTTCCCAGAGTGCTGAATCTGTGTGATTCCCAGCCCAATGAAGAAGTGGAGGTTACCTCAATAAATATCCTTAAGACAAGTCTGGATAGATTTTTGCATAGTTGGGGAATTAGTTATGGAGAAAAGGTAGGTGGAGATGAGTCCATAGCCAGATCAGCCATGATCTTATTGAACGGCAGAGCAGGCTCGAAGGGCCAGATGGCTTACTTCTGTTACTATTTCTTATGTTCTAAGATCAAGAGAGTGAAACTGCCCCAACGCAATGGCCTTTCCACTTTAAAACTCTCCCACACAGGTTTCCTGTCATCATCAGACAACCACCATTGCTTTTAACATTGTTTAATTTAGTGTTTAGTGCCACATACAGATCCACTTTCATGATTCTGCCTAGGTCACTGGTACACACACATCCCACAATAACTAGACTCTTCCCCCCATCTCTCCCCCCACACCAACAACTGTAAATTTCTCTTCATCCCGAAGCACCTATTCTGACCTGTATCACTGAGCAGGCCATGTGCCCACTGTGCATTTGTACTTTACTGGACAGAACGGTGTCCTCTTCATGTACCAAACGTATATAACGTATTAGTCAGACCACACTTGGAATATTGTGAGCAGTTTTGGGCCCTTTACCCAAGAAAAAATGTGCTGTCTTTGGAGAGGGTCCAGAGTAGGTTAATAAGAATTATTCTGGGAATGAAAGAGTTAACATATGTGGAGCAGTTGATGGTTTTCTAACTGAAACCCATACTAACTGGAGTTTAGAAGAATGAGGAGGGTTGAAGGGAGCTATGCAATATGATTTCTGTTTCTATTTGAGGCATTGGCCATAAATGAGCCACTAATTCAATCAGTAATATGCATCAATGCCTCATCAAGTAGCCTGTCTGTATCTGGCAATGAAGAGCCAAAGGATGCCCCCAAAATACCAGCTACAACTATCATTGTTTTCAAGCTTCATTTATATTTACCTGAATCTTTGTGAGGACAGCTCTGGTAATCCCTGGCACACCACCAACTCTGGATGCTTTGCCTTAAAAAAAATGGCAAAGCCTTTAGCCTTTCAGCAATTGACTGTCTATAATAGAAGCAAAACTGTGCTCTTCAAGAATTCCACAAGGCACACACATTCAGTGGCAGCAACACAATGGAGACATGTTCAAGTGGTTCAGTTGCTGTTCAGACCAAACATGGGGAAGAAATGTAATCTACGTGATTTAGACTGTGGAATGATTGTTGGAGCCACACGAGGTGGTTTGAGTATCTCAGAAATGGCTGATCTCCTGGGATTTTCACGCACAACAGTCTTGAGAGTTTACAGAGAGTGATGTAAAAAAAAGACATCCAGTGAGTGGCGAAGGTCAGAGGAGAATGGCCAGACTGGTTCAAACTGACAGGAAGGCAACAGTAACTCAAATAACCATACGTGTGGTAGTGTGCAAAAGAGCATCTCTGAACGTATATGTTGAACCTTGAAGTAGGTGAGCTACAGAAGCAGAAGACCACACCGAGTTCCAATCCTGTACCTAATAAAGTGGCCACTGCATGCAAGTATTACAAGATTAAACTTTGCTGAGAGAAAACAAATAATGCTCTAATTTAAATGCCATCAGAATGGTGATCTCCATCGTGGGGTTATCACCACTTCATTTCTGAAGTTTTCTGTGTAACTTAAAGATTAAAGATTGGCTCTATTTATCACAAGTACATTGAAACATACAGTAAAATGTACATCAAATCAAATCAGCGAGGATTGCGCTAAGTAGCCACAAGTGTCACCACACTTCTGCCACCAACATACAAACTCTAACTCTAACCCATACATCTTTGCAATGTGGGAGGAAACCAGAGCATTCAGAGGTCACATGGAGAATGTACAACCTCCTTACAACAGTAGCAGAATTGAACCCCTGGTTGCTGGGACTGTATTAGTTTTACTGTAGCCACCAAGCTACATGCTGTCCATGCTTTGAGTAGGGAAGCCAGTTGTATACGGCCTTGAGTCACAGATGGACAGCATTGGAATCAGTCATGCTGTCCTAACTTGGGCTCAGTATCCTTGGTCCTGTTGCTCAGTAACTTTGTGAAAAATCTGACAAATAATTGACTTTTTATTCCCCTCAGAAAGGAGACTGACAAACATTGTTTTCTCATAGATTCAAACAGTTTTGTGCCCATTCAAATGGTTTTGAAATGGTTTTGTGCCCATTCAAACACAACGTACCTTTCTTTAAATACATTCTTCGCATGGCATTAATGAGGGATGACTTCCCGACGTTTGGTACACCAATCACCATCAAACAATACTCCATATTCTAAGGGGAAACAAGGTAAACGGGAATATTTCTCATTACTAGGTGTTCTCATTACTAGGTGACCCAGCATCCAAATGATCATGCTTGTACATTACCTATCAATTTTATACAAGACATAGTTAAGGACAGAGATCCACAACACTGGTGACCTGTTAGGTATAAATTCTAAACATTTACCAGTTTCAAGAACATGCCTTTCCCTCAAGTAATCCAACTCTCTTTTTAAGGAGGTTAGCCTTATTTTAAACCTCCCCAAAGATTTTGATTCCTCTGACCTGACAAGCAAATATTTTCTAAGATTTATTATCCTTCCAGATTATAAAGTACTTTAAAGATGGAAAATAGGGCGCTACGGTAGTGTGGCCGTTAGCACGATGCTACTACAGCTCAGGGTGTTGCGATCAGAGGTCAATTCCAGTGTCCTCTGTAAGTAAATGTGTATATTCCGTCCCTTGTGTGCGTAGATTTTCTACAGGTATCCAGTTTCCTACTATAGTCTGAAGATGTACTGGTTAGTAGGTTAGAGTACATTCAGCCAGAGACTCATTCCACTGAGATGCAACACTGAGCATCATAGGAAGTCATTCCTGCCTGTGGCCATCAAACTTTATAACTCCTCCCTCGGAGTGTCAGACACTCTGAACCAATAGGTTGGTCCTGGACTTATTTCACTTGACATAATTTACTTATTATCATTTAATTATTTGTTTTTATTTTGCTCTATTTCTACTCTATTATTGGTTGGTGCACCTGAAACGAAACCCAGTTTCCCTCGGGATCAATAAAGTATGTCTGTCTGTCTGTTAACTGGTCACTGTAAATTGTCCTATGATTAAGCTAGAGTTAAATAGGTGGGTTGCCAGGCGGTGCAGCTCGTTGGGCCAGAAGGGCCTGTTCCACGCTGTATCTCCAACTTAATAAGTAAACTATGTCAGAAGAAAAAGCCTTTTTAACCATAATGTTGATGCTGATCGAAAAGGCTACCCCACCTTCCAGCACCTGGGCCTGGAGCCCAGTGAGTAGCTGTTCTTCAAGTACACATCCAAACCTCCAGAACACTTCTATTTATTTTATTTAGATATAAAGCACCGTAACAGGCACTTCCAGCCCCTTGATCCCACAATGCCCAATCACACCCATGTGACTAGTTTACCTGTAACCCATATGTCTTTGGAATGTGGGAGGAAACTAGAGCTCCCAGAGGACACCCATGCAATCACAGGGAGAATGTACAAACTCCTTACAGACAGTGGCAGGAATCGAACCCGAATTGTTGGCATTGTACTACATTATACTAACCACTACATTACTGTGTTGCCCTTTCCTTTAAAATTGTTGAGGATTTCTACCAACCATCCTTTCAGACAGTGAACTACAGAACTCTGTGCGGCTGGGTTATAAAGATTTCCCTCATATTCTCCTAAGCCTTGTACCAATTACTTTAAATTTCTACTCTCTATTTTTGACCCTTCTGTAAAAGGAAATAAATCCATTCCATTTATACTGATCCCTCAAATCTTTATACATTTCATTCAAGTTTCCCCTCAACCTCTTCAATTACAAATAAAATTTATCTGACTTTTTTTTGCTCAGAACTACTATTTTGCAGACAGCATCGCTGTAAATCTGCTCGGCACCTGCTCCAGTTCAATTACGTTATTTCCTACAATGTGGTAAGCAGAACTGCACATTAAGCTCTGGCTAAACCCGCGACAAAGTTCAAGTATCACTTCCCATCTGCTGGAGGATCTAAGCTGCAACCTACTGAATACTGAAGGGTTTCCAGAGTGGATGTGGAGAGGATGTTTCTTGTAGTGGGGGAGTCTAGGATCAGAGAGCACAGCCTCAGAATAGAGGGCTGTTCCTTCAGAATAGAGGGCTGTTCCTTCAGAACAGAGAGGAGGAGGAGGAGGAATTGCTTTAGCCAGAGGACAGTGAATCTGTGGAATTCATTTTCATAGACGACTCTGAAGTCAAGGCCAGTTGACAACAGACAATAGGTGCAGGAGTAGGCCATTCGGCCCTTCAAGCCAGCACTGCCATTCAATGTGATCATGGCTGATCATCCACAATCAGTATCCCGTTCCTGCCTTCTCCCCATATCCCTTGACTCTGCTATCTTTAACAGCTCCATCTAACTCTTTCTTGAAAGCATCCACAGAATTGGCCTCCACTGTCTTCTGAGGCAGAGCATTCCATAGATCCACAACTCTCTGGGTGAAAAAGTTTTTCCTGAACTCCATTCTAAATGGCCTACCCCTTATTCTTAAACTGTGGCCTCTGGTTCTGGACTCCCCCAACATCGGGAACATGTTTCTTGCCTCTAGCGTGTCCAATCCTTTAATAATCTTATATGTTTCAATCAGATCCCCTCTCATCCTTCTAAATTCCAGTGTATACAAGCCCAGTCACTCCAATCTTTCAACATATGACAGTCCCGCCATCTCAGGAATTAACCTCGTGAACCTATGCTGCACTCCCTCAATTGCAAGAATGTTCTTCCTCAAATTTGGAGACCAAACTGAACACAATACTCCAGGTGTGGTCTCACCAGGGCCCTGTACAACTGCAGAAGGACCTCTTTATTCCTATACTCAACTCCCCTTGTTATGAAGGCCAACATGCCATTAGCTTTCTTCACTTGACCAGAGCTGGGTCTGTGAATCTCTGAGTCCAATGCAGATGTTGAAGCCCAATGTCTACAAGTGTGATAGAAGTCTGCAAGTGGGTCCAGAGAAGGCGCACAAGAATGATTCCAGGAATGAAAGGGTTAATGAATGAAGAGTGTTTGATGGCTCTGGACCTGTACTTGATGGAGTTTAGAAGAAAAGGGGGCAACCTCTTTGAAACCTATTGAATATTAAGAGGCCTAGGTAGAGTGGATGTGGAAAGGATTTTTCCTGTTGTGGGTGAGTCTAAGACCAGAGGATATAGCCTCAGAATAGAGGGATATTCATTTAAAACAAAGATTAGGAGGAATTTCTTTAGCCACAAGGTAGTGAATCTGTGGAATTCATTGCCACAGATGGCTGCAGAGGCCATCACTGGGTACATTTAAAGCAGAGTTGATGGGTTTTTGATTAGTCATAGTGTCAAAGATTATGGGGAACAGGCAGGCGAATGGGGGTGAGAAGGATAATAAATTAGCCATGATTGAATAGCAGAGCTGACTTGATGGGACAAAACTCGACACACAGTCACATTGAAACATGGTACCCAAGTGATGCATAATATCAAGTGGTGTAGGTACAGTCTTATGTATATGATTACTGTGTTAATCATTTTTTAAAGAAATTATTTAGTGATACAGTACAGTGGCAGGCCCTCCTAGCCCATGAGCCCATGCCACCCAATTACACCCATGTGACTAATTAATCTACTAACTTCTACGTCTTTGGGATTTGGTGAGAAACTGGAAAACCTGGAGGAAACCCACATTGACAGAGGGAAAACATAAAAAATCCTTATGGATAGCAGCAGAATTGAACCTGGGTCACAGGATCCATTATAGCGTTATGCCATATTGGCATTATTAATGTGCATTAGTTTGTGACATCAAAGTACCAAATTATATATCATAGACAATAACATATACATTTCCTTACCTCTGTTCGATGATACCGGTTACTTTTCTGAATGAGGTCTACCACAGTGGGAACAATCTACCAATCATCCAAAAAAGCAGCAATTAATGATCAAATCACAAACTCATCAAGGCTTATCATAGAGGAACTACTTTTATACTTGGAGAAAGAACACATTTCTACTACTGTCAAACATCAAACTATTGTGTCTGAATTGGGACTGGGATCGGTGCCAACTAACTTCCTGTAATTACTCAGGTTCTAATAAATAAATTAGGTTAACAGTTTTTACAGCTCTTACTGATTTAGTAGTTCAGTTACAGCTGTATTGTATGGTCCATGTTAATGCAAAACACGAGTCAAGGTTGAACTCAGCCTCAAATGAGGCAGCATCTGTTCACCATTTGGTACAGGTGTGAGATTGCCTCAAGGAGATGGGACACATTCCTTAAGCTCTGTATGGTGATAATTCTTCTGCAGCAGAGCTAACATTTAATTAACACACACAAAACGCTGGAGGAGCTCAGCAGGTCAGGCAGCACCTATGGAGAAGATCTGGTCCTGATTAAGGGTCTTGGCCTGAAACATCAACTGTTTATTCCTCTCCATAGATGCTGCCTGATCTGCTGAGTTCCTCCAGCATTTTCTGTATGTTACTCTTGATTTCCAACATCTGTAGAACTTCTTGTGTTTTAATATTTAATTAGTTATAAATTTGAAAATAGTTTGAGCACTTTACTTATAACAATTGTAATGTTCATGTCAGCATTCTTTCAAACACTGATTTCACCAGCGTAATGACAGATCACTAGCACTGTCATGCATTTGTGAAATATCTACAGGTAGGGGTCTGCTTCTCTGACTGGAGAATGGTGATATCAAAGATGTTGTACTAGTGCAATGCCAATCCCAATCAGGGAGCAATGTTAAAACGGTATACATTTCTCTATAATTAAGTAAGGACATATCATAACAGTCACTGAAATGTGAAGCACTTGTGGAATATGTTTCTAAAAACACCAGGATTCCAGTTGTGCAGCAGTGGAAAGGATGGAGCAGCTTCAGGTTTCTCAGTGTCGACATCTCTGAAGATTTATCCTGGACCCAATGTATTGATGCAATCACGAAGAAAGCATGACAGCTTATTTCATTAGGTGTTTGAGGAGATTTGGTATGTCACTAAAGACACTCACAAATTTCTACAGTTGTACTGTTCTGACTGGGTGCATCACTGTCCAATATGAAGACACCAAGGTACAGGATCAGAAAAAGCTGCAGAAGGTTGAAAACTCAGTCAGTTCCATCATGGGTACTAGCCTCCCAAGCAACAAGAACAGCTCCAAAAGGCGATGCCTCAAGAAGGTTTCATCCATCATTAAGGACCCTCACCATCTAGGACATACTCTCTTTGCAATACTACATTGGGGAGGTGGTACAGGAGACTACAGGACACTCAACATTTTAGGAATAGTTTTTTCCCTTCTGTCATCACCATTTTGCTCTCTTTTTGCATTATATTTTTCTTGATATGTATTATTATAACAATAGTTTTTTAATGTATTGCTGAAAACAAAACAAGAAATTTCACAACATGCTTATGTCAATGATAACCTGATTCTGACTGATTGACATCACTTTAAATCTGCACACAATTGGGTGAATATCCTAAACAGCTCCACATATACCATTAATGGGAAACTCCTGATGGACTCAATTGAATTTAAGTCAATTCAAATTAAGTTGAAGAACTCACTTGTTTTATGTGTACATCCCTGTCCTGTAAGCAGTTTGTAAAGAGGACATTTTGGACTCCTTGTTCTTCCAATTGCTTCAGAATTCGCTGAAGAATAAACAAAAATATTAGGTCCTACTGACAAACTCTTTTAAAAAATAATTGACTACTTAATTACTATGACTCAATTCATCTTCTGCCCCAGAGGTTGGGTGAGACTAGAACTCCAGGTCATGGGTTAAAGGTGAAAGATAAATTGCTTAAGGAGAACATGAGGGGGAACCTCTTCACTCAGAGGGTGGTGGAGAGTGTGGAATGAGCTGCCAGTGAAGCAGTGGATGCCAGTTCGATTTCAACATTTGAGAGAAATTTGTTTAAGTACATGGATGGGAGGGGGATGGAGGGCTGTGGTCTAGGTGCATGTCAACAGGAGCAGGCAAATTAATAGTTCAGCACGGACCAAATGGACCAAAGGCCTAAGAAATTATGTTTCTAGAATTCAGCTTTGAAGGACGTAATGGTGGCCAGATATTTGAAATGTACAGTCGGCCCTCTTTATCCGCGAATTCAACCAACCGTGAATTGCAAAAACAGCACTTGTTCGAGCATGTACAGACTTTGTTTTCTTGTCATTATTCCCTAAACAATGCAGTATAACAACCATTTTATATAGCAATTACATTGTATTAGGTATCATAAGTAATCTAGAGATGATTTAAAGTATACGGGAGGATGTGCGTGGATTATCATGGATCGGGATCGAAAAAAATCACAAGTTCTCTTACTAAGTAAGTTGGACAGGTACAGGTACATCCAGTATTATTTAGCGTCAGTTAGTCAAACATTTGACTTAGTATATGTTTTACCTTTCTATGCACATAAAACACTAAGAACATATGTTTTAGCGCCGGGCTCAGGAACGGAAGTTCTCGGGACTCGGGACAGACTGTTCCCGAGTGCGCTTTCCATGTGCCTGGTTGATGTGGAGGATCAAAAACCCCAAACCCCAAAAATTAAACCATTGTGTTGCTTAGTAATAATTGTAGCTTTCATTGGGGCAGAGCCTTTCTCACGTTATCCTTTAAAATTGTTCCGATCGTTGACCGACGTAGCCTAATGCTTTTCCAATGACTGATGGCGTTTCACCTCTTTCCAATTGCTTTATTATTTTCACTTTATTTTCAATTGTGTTTGTGATTATTTTCGCAAACAGAAACACTGAGGATTCAGATCTCTGCCGCTGCACTGAAACAAGTTAAAGAAGGTCTGGGGTTCCACTGGGTCCTAGATCCACCGCATTGAGACAGGTTGAATAAGGGACTTGAGCATCCACGAATTCTGGTATCCGCGAGGGGTCCCAGAACCAATCCCTTGCGGATAAGGAGGGCCGACTGTATTCTATAAATCTAGTTATTTTTAATAAATATTTATTTGAGAAAGAAAAACTTGAATCCCATTCTTACATTGATTTGAGAATCTGGAAGAGTAGCTTTTTAGCATTTATGGTACAGTACAAGAATAGTTGATATTGTACAATTCAATGTCCAAAATATCCAAGAAACTATCTGTCTAAAACTCATTACCCATGCTATTCCTTTCCATATAGAACAATGACCAAGAAGACTCAAAGCTCAGAAAATTTCTGTATTGAATCGGTTAACTCAACCTCTCTTTGTGCTCGCCATTGCCTTTTACAGTTTAAGATTGTTCATAGAGCCCAAATGTCTAAATCTAAACTATCTCGATTCTACCCTAACATTAGTCCGCTCTGTGATAAATGCAAGAGGGGCGAGGCCTCTCTCATTTATATGTTCTGGTTCTGTCCTAGCTTGGAGAAATTTTGGAAAGATGTCTTCACTACGTTATTGTATATTCTGAATCAGTACCTAGAACCAAACCCCTTAATTGCTTTGTTCGGTTTCTGGGGCGAGACAGATTTACGTCTGAGTCCGACCAAATGCCGAATATTATCCTTTGCCTCTCTCCTGGCTAGACGCTTGATCCTCCTTAGATGGAGAGATGTTGCCCCACCCACTCATGCTCAATGGCTTAACGACATTATGGCCTGCTTGGACCTCGAAAAAATCCATTATTCAGTTCTTAATTCAGATTTAAAGTTCCATAAGGTCTGGGGACCTTTTATCGAGTACTTTCATAACCTTCCTCTTAACTAGGGTTTTTTTTTCTTTTTTTCGGTCTCTTGCTTTCAGCTCCCTTTTTTCTGGTAGTAGGCATTATTATCCTCTGTTGCTAAGTGTATTCACAGTCTGGGAGTTTGTTTGTCCTGATTTATATTCTCTATATTGTGTTGTGGTTGGTCTGGAGTTTTTTTATTGTGTTGTGGGGTTGGGGGAGGATACTAAGTTTACTTGTCTTCAATTTAGGTGCTTTTTTAAAAAATTTCTCTTTCTTTGTATCATATTGTCATTGTATGCTTAATTTTGCACTGTATTAATGTTCCTCATTCTGATTTGGGTTTTTTTAATTTGTAAAATGTATAAAAAAAACTAATTAAAAAAATTCTGTATTGACAGTACTGCAGAAATTAGCTTGTGGGGCAGCTGTACCACAGCAAGGTTAAGGTGACCCTGATGATTAGATAAGCAGTTCTTGATACACTGACAACCTTTTGGCATTCTTCTCATAATGTGAAGACAGCACTTATGTCATGAGCCTCCAGTAGAAACAAGAAAAATGTAGTACAGAAGCACTATCAGGGCATACCATCACAGAGTAGCATGTTACTTGCTGGTTGATGGAGTAGAATTTTCATTGTCTGCAGATGAATGTCTGTAACATCATAAAGACACAGGAGCACAACTACAAGAAAATCTGCAGATGCTGGAAATCCAAGCAACACAACACACACAAAATGCTGGAGGAACTCAGCAGGTCAAGCAGCATCTATTGAAGAGTAAACAGTCAACGTTTCGGCCAAGACCCTTCATCAGGAGCAGAATTAGGCCATTCAGTCTATTTAATCCAGTCTGCCATTCCTGATTTATTGTCCCTCTCACCCCCATTTTCCTGCATTCTCTCCACAACTTTTGACAGCCTTACTAATCAAGAGGGCGGAGTTTCAAGATGGCGACATAGACATTTGCCTTTTAGGTGCTCTTCATTTGTTAAACTATAATCACCCTTTAATCAAATCTTTTCGTACTTAATTACACGGGTTGATATTTACGATTTACTTCTTTTCTAAAATAATACTTGATTTAATCTTTTCAAACTTAAAATGTCTGTATCTAAGAAATCGTCTAAAGACCCTCCATCTCTTGAGGCAATTTCCAGTCTTCTGGATACTAAACTTGCAAGTCTGGAAAATAAGCTTACTGCGAAAATGTCTGAGCTTGAAGAAGTCGTTAGATCGTTTGATTCCAAGCTTCAATCGCAGGCAGCAGATATTGAACGGCATGAAGAAAAGTTTACGGCTCTTGACAAGTTAATTTGTGAAAAAATATGTACTATTGAAACTTTGGAGAAGAAGGTACGGTCGACCGCTAAAATAGTGGAGCAGAATAAGTTTAAAATCACCGATCTTGAAAACCGATCTCGCAGACAAAACTTGCGAATTATTGGATTTCCCGAAAATGTTGAGTCTGGTGACTTAACTGAATATTTCTCTAACTTATTGTGGGAAATTTTTGGCGAGGACGCTTTGCGGGCTAAACCTACTATTGATCGTGCCCACAGAGTTTCGAGATTTTCAATCTCGAGAGACAAGCCACGAGCTGTGATTGTTCGCCTCCATTATTCTTGGGAGAAAGAGCCTTTAATCCGATTAGCTCGTCCGAAAGGTATGATTTCTCACAGAAACAACAAGTTTCATATTGTTGAAGATTATTCATTTGATGTGATGAAGGCGAGAATCGCTTTTAAACCAGTGATAGCAGAGATTCATTCGACCGGACTTAAACAAGCTTTAAGATATCCAGCGAATCTCAGAATTACGCTGAGTGACGACAGTCAGCGCTTCTTTAATACTCCGGAAGAAGCGAAGAAATTCGTTGAAGAATATCGGTCTTCTAGTACAAGTTGAACTATGTGTTATGTTGATGAATTTTTGGAGAGAAGATGCCATTTCATTTTGGGCTTTAACTTATGAAGCTGCGGTATAGCTTTTTACTTTGGTCTGTAGACCTGGTTTTTTTTATTATCATGGTTTATAGATGCTCTTCTGATTTTACTATAATGTCTTTTTTCTTAATTTTTTTCCTCTGAATTGGATATACACGTTAATACTTTGTAATAATGATTTATTTTTTAAGATGTCGTTTCTTCTCCCCATAAGACTTTGCTTTCCGTAAGCATTTATTTGCTTGTACTTGAAAATGGGATGAATGTTTTGGATTTTTGGACCTTTTTTTATATATTGTAGTGATTATTGAATCCTTTTTTAATCCTATTTTGATGACCTTTTTTTAATAGATTGGTGAATTTACATTTATATTCTGTAATATGGTTTTTTCAAAATGTTGTTTCTTCTTCCCATAAGTCTTTGTTTTTGTAACGTCATTTTCTTGTATTTGAATATGGAATCTTTTTTTTAAAGGCATATTACACTATTTTAAACTTTAATGTTTATCCTTTTTTATTAATGATCTTTTGCTTTATTATATTTTCTTTCATTTTGATTGATATATATTCTCTTTTTACAACCCTGTATTTATATCTGGATGTTATATAGTCTTTTTATTCTTTTCATGGAGTTGCCATCTTGAAATGGGTGTAATATTAGTATTAGTTTGTGCGCCTGCCGCTTGGCTTTTTTTCGAGGGGTTGGGGGAGGGGGTAGGGATCTTGTTTCACGCTTTTGCTTTTTATTTTTTTGCTTTTAGTTTATGGGCCGACTTTAAATTATTAATATTGTTGAGGTGTCATGTTCTCCGGTTGCTCCTGAATCATTTTTCCTTCTTCCTGAATTATGGGTTATGTGTCTTTTTAACTTTTTATGATATATACAATTAATATTGGCATGATGGATAAGTCTATTAATTTTATCTCTTGGAATACTAATGGTTTAAATCATCCGATTAAACGTAAAAAAATATTTAAAGTATTCCATAGACTAAATGCTAATATTATTTTTGCACAGGGGACCCATATTAGGAGGGAGGATAATCAACGCTTTTTTAGGTTCTGGAGGGGTCAACAATTTCACTCGAATGGTACCGCCAAAATTAGGGGTGTGTCTATTTTTATAGACCCCTCAATTTCGTTTACACATCATGAAATTATTTCTGATCCACAGGGCAGATTTTTGTTGATAACTGGCTCACTTTTTAATCGAAAAGTGGCTCTAGTTAATACTTATGCTCCAAACTTTGACTGCCCTGAATTTTTTAATTATTTATTTACTTCCCTCCCTAATCTAAATGAATACATGTTGATAATGGGTGGAGATTTCAACTGTTGTCTGAATCCTTCGATGGATAGATCTAAACCTATTCGAATTCTTCCGAATAGATCAGCCTTACTTATTAATTCCTTCATGGTTGATTCAGGAATTACTGAAATATGGCGGTTTTTGAACCCTAAAGATAAAGAATTTTCGTTTTTTTCACATGTATATCACAGTTATTCTAGAATTGATTATTTCCTTATTGATCACCGTTTATTAACAGATGTTACTGATTGTAAATATGACTCTATTGCCATTTCGGATCATGCACCTTTGAAGTTATCTATCAAGATTTCGGACTCTTTCAATAATACTAGATCTTGGAGACTTAACGCTACTTTGCTTCAAGATCCAGAATTTATCACCTTCATAAAACAGCAAATTGACTTGTTTTTTTCAACAAACTATACCGAAGAGATTGACAGAGGAATACTTTGGTAGTCTTTTAAGGCTTTTATCCGTGGACAAATTATCTCATATTCCGTCGGTAAAAGAAAACAAAGATATTTAGATATTGCTTTATTAGTGGATAAAATTAAAGAAATTGATAAGATTTATTCCGTGACTCCTACCAAAGAACTCTATAAGAAGAGAGTTGAGCTTCAAATGGAACATAGCTTATTATTATCTTCTTCAATTGAGAATCAATTAATTAAGACCAGGGCTCAATTTTATATTCATAGTGATCGAACTGGCAAATTGTTAGCTAACCAATTAAAAGCTATTTCGACTAAGCGACAAATTAAAATTCGTAAACAAGACAGTAATCTAACTACTGATCATAAAGAAATTAATAATACTTTCCAAGATTTTTATAAATCTTTATATCAATCAGAATTTGATGGCGATCAGTCCATGATGGATAATTTTTTTAACAATTTGAATATTCCTAAACTGACAGATGAAGATCGGAGCTTGTTCGATGCTCCTATTTCTATGGCCGAAATAGGAGAGGCTATCTCATCAATGAACTCAGGGAAAGCTCCTGGTCCTGATGGTTATATTATAGAATTTTTAAAAACTTTTTCTTCTTTGCTTTCCCCTTGGTTACGTGAAATCTTTAATGATGCATTTACTAAGAAGAGACTACCCCAGTCTTTTTATGAAGCTACTATCTCTCTAATTCTTAAAAAAGATAAGGATCCTACTCTATGTGCATCTTATCGCCCTATATCGCTATTAAATGCAGACTCTAAGATTCTTACAAAAATTTTAGCTATTAGATTAGAAAAGTTACTATCACAAATTATTTCAGAAGACCAAACTGGTTTTATTAGGAACCGGTATTCCTTTTTTAATGTTAGAAAATTGATTAATAAAATTTATACTTCTTCACCCACAACCTCAGAATGTGTTATTTCATTAGATGCTGAAAAAGCTTTTGATAGAGTTGAATGGACATACTTATTTAATGCCTTGAGAAATTTTAATTTTAGTCCTAATTTTATATCATGGATTAAATTAATATATTATAAACCTGTTGCTTCTGTTCTTACAAATAATTACAGATCCTCTTTTTTTCAATTATCTCGTGGTACGAGACAAGGTTGTCCCTTAAGTCCTTTATTATTTAATATCGCATTAGAACCTCTAGCCATTGCTATTCGTGAATCCCCTAATATTTTTGGTATTACCCGTAATGAGAAATTATACAAGTTATCACTTTATGCTGATGACTTGTTGTTATATATTTCTGATCCTGACAGGTCTATTCCCGCTATTTTATCCTTATTGGTTCAATTTGGTAGTTTTCCTGGTTATAAACTAAACTTGGATAAGAGTGAATTATTCCCTTTAAATGCGCAAACTTTATTGAATGACAGGATACCATTTAAAGTTGTTACTGATAACTTTATTTATTTAGGTATAAAAATTACCAAGAAATATAAAGATTTATTCAGATTGAATTTTTTACCTATGCTTCATCAAATTCAACAACTTACTACAAGATGGTCTCCTTTATCCTTATCATTAGTTGGCCGGATTAATGCTATTAAAATGATGATTTTACCGAAATTTTTATATTTATTTCAAGCCCTACCAATTTTTATTCCTAAATCTTTTTTTGATAACATTGATTCAAAAATTTCCTCATTTGTGTGGCAAAATAAAAACCCCAGGTTAAGTAAAAGGCAGTTACAAAAATCTAAAAAAGATGGTGGTTTAGCTTTACCTAACTTTAGATTTTACTATTGGGCGAATAACATTCGAAACTTAATATATTGGAAATTAGATTTGGATTCACCATTGTGCCCACAGTGGGTAAATTTAGAATGCAATGATGCACAGGGATATTCTTTATTCTCCGTTCTTGGTTCTTCTCTTCCTGCTGATTTAGTTAAATTCAATAAACAGATATCCAACCCTATTGTCAAACATACATTACTAATTTGGTTTCAATTTTGTAAGTTTTTTACTCTGAAAAACTTTGTTCTTGATAGTCCTATCTTACTTCTTTTTTAAACCTTCTTTGACAGATCAAGCTTTTAGCATATGGAAAAGGAAAGGTATAATATGTTTTCGTGATCTTTTTTTTTGAAGGTAGTCTGATGTCTTTCGATCAACTTTCCAACAAATTTAAGTTACCTAAATCTAATTTTTTTAGATATTTACAAATTAGAAATTTTTTACATAAAGTTCTACCATTCTTCTCCAATTCAACTTTGATAGATTTTTCAGATATGATTTTTACCTTGAATCCTTGTCAGAAGGGATTAGTGGCTCTTATTTATAATATGATTATGAAGATACAACCAGAAATATCAGGTAGAATTAAACAAGAATGGGAAAAAGAACTTCAATATAATATATCAACAGGAAAATGGGAAAAATTTTTACAAATGGTTAGTTCTTCTTCTATATGTGCTAAACATGCTTTAATACAATTTAAGGTTGTACATAGAACCCATATGTCTAAAGATAAGCTTGCTCAATTCTATTCTCATATCAACCCTCAATGTGACAGATGTCATTTAGATGTGGCCTCATTGACCCACATGTTTTGGTCATGTCCCACTTTACATAACTATTGGAAGGACATATTTGCTATCATTTCCTCAATTTGGAATATTGATTTACAACCTCATTTTATTACTGCAATTTTTGGTATACCAAATGAGGATGGTAACCGGTTTTCCCCTTCAATTAGACGAATGATCGCCTTTGTAACATTAATGGCCAGAAGGTCTATATTACAAAATTGGAAAGAAGTAAATCCTCCTACCACGTTTCAGTGGTTCTCTCAAACTATTTCTTATTTGAGCTTAGAAAAAATTAGAAGCGCTATTTTTGACTCATCAATTAAATTTGAAGAAACTTGGGGACCGTTCATTCGACACTTTCATATGAATTAATTTGGCCTCTTCCAGACCTTTTCTCTTTTTATTCTTGTTCTGGTATGGAGTTCTGGAGTTCCTGACACTATCATATACATATAAACTGTTATTACTGCCCATGTTAGTTTAGTTTAGGTTTAATTTTTTTCCAATATATATTTTTTTTCTTGTATTTTTTTAAAAATTTTTTTCTTTTGATGATTATTCTTACTCTTTATCATGTATAATTAATATAGGCTTGATTGATTAATGTACTATTTTTTTGCTGATATTTTAATAAGATATTGTTATCTTATTACTAATTCAACTTCATGTCTAGTGCACTTATAACCTATTCAATATTATATGTTTTTTTTATATATGAAATTCCATAAAAAGATTGAAAAAGAAAAGCCTTACTAATCAAGAACCTATCAAGATCTGCATTAAATATACCCAATAACTTGGTCTGTGGCAATGAATTCCCATGATACCGTGGCTAAAGAAAATCCTCTTCAACTCTGTTCTGAAGGAATATCCTTCTATTTTGAGGCTGTGCCCTGTGGTCCTAGACTCACCCACAATAGGAACCATCCTCTCCATGTCCACTCTATCTAGACTTTTCAGAATTCAAATATCGAATCATTTAGAAGAATGATTCCCCCTCATTCTTCTAAATTCCAGCAAGTAGACCAGTTAAGGCATTATTGCTCTGGACATAAACTGCAGGGAGAAAGGGAAAGTTGGAGATAATTCACAATGAACTGCTCTTAAATTTGACTCCCCCTTAGAAATACAATTACTGGGAAATAACATGCAGCTACAGAGCTGTTTACTGTTCGGTGTGCTACTATACAGACCTGTTTATCTGTTAGATCAGCTATGTCCATTTTGTTCAGCACCAGTAGATGTGGTCTAATATTCAAGGTCTCCTTAAATATAGGATTGCATCCAGATAAAGGAATGTACTAACGGAGGTTAAGGATTACAGATTTTTATAAAATTAGTTTTATTTGCCACTTACTGTGAAATGTATCATTTGTTAAAATTTTGGGTCAATATTGTAGACTTTCAATATTGTACCTGTGTTGTAGTATTCTATGTTTTGTGTCAATAACCAACATAGTCCTAGGATGTACTGGGAGCAGCCCACAAGTGTCACCATGATTCCAGCAACAACATAACACGCCTATAAACTCATTAACCCTAACCTGTATTCCTTTGGAATGCAGGAGGAGAGCAGAGTACGGGGATTGGACCCCAATCATGTTTGCTGACATGATAAAGCACTATGCTAATGACTGAACTACTGTGCCATTTATAGCTACGGAGGAACTATTAAAATTTATGAATACTACTGCATTATTTTACTCACTTTTTGCACTACTATGATGATACAATAACAAATTTAATAAGTAAGTAGAGCAAAAAGAGAGCAAAATAGTGAGGTGGTGTACATGGGTTCATGGACCATTCAGAAATCTGATGGAGGGGAGCAAGCTGTTCTTAAACATTGAGTGTGGGTCTCCAGGCTCCAGTACCCCCCCTCTGATGGCGGTAATGAGGAGAGGGCATGTCCTGGATGGTGAGGGTCAATGGTTGGTAAGTTGATGGAAAAGATCCTGAGAGGCAGGATTTATGAACATTTGGAGAGGCATAATACGATTTGGAATAGTCAACATGGCTTTGACAAAGTCAGGTACTTACAAGCCTGATTGATTTTTTTGAGAATGTGACTAAACACATTGATGAAGGAAGAACAGTAGTTGTAGTGTGTATGGATTGCAGCAAGGCATTTGTTAAGGTACCTCCATGCATGGCTTATTGAGGAAGTTAGGAGGTATGGGATCCTAGGGGACCTTGCTATGTGGATCCAGAATTGGCTTGCCCACAGAAGGCAAAGAGTGGTTGTAGATGGATCATATTTTGCATGTAGGTAGGTGACCAATGGTTTGCATCAGGGATCTGTTCTGGGACCCCTTCTCTTCGTGATTTTTATAAATGACCTGATGGGAAAGTAGAGGAATGGGTTAGTAAATTTGCTGATGACACAAAGGCTGGGGGTGTTGTGGATAGTGTGCAGGGCTGTCAGAGGTTACAGCTGACATGGATAGGCAAAATTGGGCTGAGAAGTAGCAGATGGAGTTCAACCCAGATAACTGTGAGGTGATTCATTTTAGTAGGTCAAATATGATGACAAACTATAGCATTAATGGTAAGACTCTTGGCAGCATGGAGGATCAGAGGGATCTTGGGGTCTGAGTCCATAGGACACTCAAAGCCATTGTGCAGGTTGACTGTGTTGTTAAGAAGGCATATGGTGTGTTGGCCTTCATCAACTATGGGATTGAGTTTAGGAGCCGAGAGGTAATGTTACAGCTATATACCACCATGATCAGACCCCATTTGGAGTACCATGTTCCGTTCTGGTCACCTCACTACACGAAGGATGTGGAAAATATAGAAAGGGTGTAGACGAGATTTAGAAGAGTGTTCAAACAAAACACACAAAATGCTAGTGGATCGCAACAGGCCAGGCAGCATCTATAGGAAGAAGTACAGTCGACATTTCGGACCGAGACCCTTCATCAGGACTAACTGCTTTTCAGTTAGTCTTGACGAAGGGTCTCGGCCTGAAACATTGACTGTACTTCTTCCAATAGATGCTCCCTGGCCTGCTGCATTCCACCAGCATTTTGTGTGTGTTGCTTGAATTTCCAGCATCTGCAGATTTCCTCGTGTTTGCGTTTAGGACGTTGCCTGGATTGGGGAGTATGCCTTATGAGAATAGGTTGAGTGAAATTGGCCTTTACTCCTTGGAGCAACAGAGGATGACAGATGACCTGATAGAGGTGTATAAGATGATGGGAAGCGTTGATCATATGGATAGTCAGAGGCTTTTTCCCAGGGCTGAATTGGCTATCACAAGAGGGCACAGTTTTAAGGTACTTGGAAGTAGGTACGGAAGAGATGTCGGGTAAGTTTTTTTTACGCAGAGAGTGGTGAGTGCATGGAATAGGCTGCCGGTGACGGTGGTGGAGGCAGATACAATAGGGTTTTTTAGGAGACTCCTGGATAGGTACATGGAGCTTAGAAAAATAGAGGGCTATGTGTAACCCTAGGTAATTTCTAAAGTAAGTACATGTTCGGCACAGAATTGTGGGTCGAAGGGCCTATATTGTGCTGTAGTTTTTCTATGTTTCTATATTACACTATGTGTTGTGTGTGAGTTATATGCACATTGGTCTGGGGGTACATTGTGTCATTTGGCGGGATACATATGTATGGTTGAATGATGATAAACCTGAATTTGAATTACTCATATCTAATTCTCCAGACGCCTAAGTTTCCTAGTAACCATATAACCATTACAGCACGGAAGCAGGCCCTATTGGCCCTTCTAGTCAGTGCCGAACACTTACTCTCACCTAGTCCCACTTACCCGCACCCAGCCCATAACCCTCCATTCCTTTCCTGTCCATATACCTATCCAATTTTACTTTAAATGACAATACCGACCCAGCCTCTACCACTTCTACTGGAAGCTTGTTCCACACAGCTACCACTCTCTGAGTAAAGAAGTTCCCCCTCATGTTACCCCTAAACTTTTGCTCCTTAACTCTCAACTCATGTCCTCTTGTTTGAATCTCCCTTACTCTCAATGGAAAAGGTCTATCCACGTCAACTCTAACTATCCCCCTCATAATTTTAAATACCTCTATCAAGCCCCCCCCCCCCCAACCTTCTACACGCTCCAACTTTTGTTGGGCTGCCGGTGATGGTGGTGGAGGCAGATACGATAGGGTATTTTAGGAGACTACCGAATAGGTACATGGAGCTTAGAAAAATAGAGGGCTATGGGTAACCCCAGGTAATTTCTAAATTAAGTACATGTTCGGCACAGCATTGTGGGCCACAGCTTTTGGGTTTTTGGGTTAAGCCGTTTGAAGGGCTACATTCTTAAAAGGATATCCGTGCATCATGAACTTCAATTATACAATCCACTTTTTTCAGACTGGCTTGCATCTTTTTCAGGCCTGGATAAAACACAATAGAATCAACCTTCAGCATACCAAGTGTGGTTTTGTCACATAAAAAAAGGTACCCACATCCCAATTATCTATAGAAATTAATTAAAATTCAAGAACTCAGTTACACGGTAAAAAAAACATTTCTTAGACAGAATCATAAAATAATCATAGGTCCTTTGCACTGATTGTGATGTTTGTCTACTAGGATCCTTTTACCTGCATTAGGCACACGCTCCCCAAGTCTTTCCTATCCAAGTACATGCCCATTAGATGCCTTTCTAATGACAGGTGTGTGAATTTCACAACTACGTGATGTTCTGCATTCATTGTAGCAGAAGAAACGTGGAAACTTAACTCCCAACACTGGTTCAGAGTGAAAAAGAAGAATGGGTCATCTCAAACACTCTCAACTAACTCCAGAGATCACTGCAATCAATAGCAATTATCCCACACACTTAAACTGTCTGACACTTATCCAAGTAGCTGCTGTGAAGACACATTTGATGACGAGATTTGACTAACATTTCCATTTATGACTCTGGATTAAGCCCACATACTCTAGGCTGAACACGAGGGAACACGCAGATGCTGGAAATTCAAGCAACACACACAAAATGCTAGTGGAACACAGCAGGCCAGGCAGCATCTATAGGAGAAGCGCTGTTGACGTTTCTGGCTGAGACCCTTTGTCAGGACCAACTGAAAGAAAAGATAGTAAGAGATTTGAAAGTTGGAGGGCGAGGGGTTGATCTGAAATGATAGAAGACCGGAGGGGGAGAAGTGAAGCTAAGAGCTGGAAACTTGATTGGCAAAAGGGATACACAGCTGGAGAAGGGAAAGGATCATGGGAAGAGAGGCCTAGGGAGAACAAAAGGGGGAGGAGAGCACCAGAGGGAGACGGAGAGCAGGCAACGAGCAACTACAAGAGGAGCAGAGAGAAAAAAAGAGAATAAAAGGGGAAATAATAAGTAAAAAAATGAAGGATGGGGTAAGAAGGGGAGGAGGGGCATTAATGGAAATTAGAGAAATCAATATTCATGCTATCAGGTTGGAGGCTACCCAGATGGAATATAAGGTGTTGTTCCTCTGAGTGTGGCTTCATCTTGATAGTAGAGGAGGCCATGGATTGACATATCAGAATGGGAATGGGACATGGAATTAAAATGTGTGGCCACAGGGAGATCCTGTTTTCTCTGGCGTAGGTGTTCAGTGAAACAGTCTCCCAGTCTGCGTTGGGTCTCACCAACATATAGAAGGCTGCACTAGGAGCACCAGATGCAGTATACCACACCAGCCGACTCACAAGTTAAGTGTTGCCTCACCTGGAAGGACTGTCTGGGGCCCTGAACAGTGGTGAGGGAGGAAGTGTAAGGGCAGGTGTAGCACTTGTTCTGCTTACAAGGATAAGTGCCAGGAGGGAGATCAGTGGGAAGGATGGGGGCGGGGGGAGACAAAAGGACAGGGAGTCCCTGTGGAAAGCAGAAAGTGAGGGGGGGGGGGAAGGAAAGATGTATTTAGTGGTGGGATCCCATTGGAGGTGGCGGAAGTTACAGAGAATTATATGTTGGACCCGGAGGCTGGTCAAGTCAAGTCAACTTTTATTGTCATTTCGACCATAACTGCTGGTACAGCGCATAGTAAAAATGAGACGTTTTGCAGGACCATGGTTTTACATGACACAGTACAAAAAACTAGACTGAACTATGTAATTAAAAAAAACACAGAGAAAGCTACACTGGACTACAGACCTACACTGGACTGCATAAAGTGCACAAAAACAGTGCAGGCATTACAATAAATAATAAACAGGACAATAGGGCAAGGTGTCAGTCCAGGCTTCGGGTATTGAGGAGTCTGATAGCTTGGGGGAAGAAACTGTTACAGAGTCTGGTGAGGTAGTAGTTGAGGACAAGGGGTTGCTTAGCATCTGCAGAATCTCTTGTGCTTACATAGTACAAAATAGAGTGCCACACTGACAGAGATGGAGCGGTGCAGGCAGCAAGGTGCAAGGGAAGATTGGGAGGTCAATGGGACCAGCACGTAAAGACATCTTGGTGTTCGTGGATGAGTTGGGCAAAGGGTCAGTTTCCACACTGTATATCGCCACTATTCAATAATGTGATGAGGATTTACCAGAACAGATTGCTCATCAAAATCTAACCTACCCTGAATAGTTCTCATATCTTCATGTGATACAAGGTATGATCATTCGACTCAATGAGTCTATTGACTTCACCTTTATCTTCCAGGGGCTGTCCGACTCGCCTGACTTTCACGGTTTATTCTTACTGCCCTGTTGTCCCCCTCAGCCCAACCCCGTTCACTGCTTCCCACCAGGGCGGTATCTCAGCATCGGAGCCAGGCCGTGTGAGATCCGGGCCTGATCCGAGCTTTCCACCCCACCTCGCCCCAGGCCCAGCCGCTACCTTTCGCCATGTGACCCGGGAACCAGCGCGCCACGTCCCGGTTGGCGAGATCGAAAGTTTGCCGCAGCTGGAGGGCGGCCCACGCCGCTCGGCCGCTCATCGCCGCCGACTATCCCAAAGCTCCGGCTCCGAGCCGCCACCGCCGTTGCCCGCGCAACCGCTGATTGACAGCGAAGCGGGGACCGTCTCTAAATCACCCGCGACCACAAAAGCGAAAGGTCGCCGCTCAGCCGATCACTGCATTTTCTGCAACAGTGCACAACGTGTACTGTATTGCACATTTCTTTTTTAATTTTAAAAATAGACTGTAATGATGATAAATATACACACACGTGTAAGAAACAGTGCAAAAAAAGGTGTGCTTTCGCAGCTACTAGCATTTGCTTTCCACGGCATGTTTTATCCCAACTAGAACCAAATTTAGTAATGTAAACATCTTAAAAGTTAGCAGTATATCTCAGGAACTTAAAACTTTCTATTGTTTTTTCATTAGATGAAATTCATAAAATGTTACAGCCTTTTTGCCGCGATGTTGTGTCAACATTTTAACCTGTGTATCATTTACAAGGCGGGGTTGTAGGAGGTAAGCCAGTGTGGCTTCGGCCCATGTAGAGATTGGTAGACATGATCTTCACACCACGCCAATTACAGGAGAAATGACATGAACAAAAGCCACCCTTGTACTTGGCTTTCATAGATCTGCAAAGACACGATGCAGTAGACCGATAAACTCTCTTGCATATACTATCTGTCCTGGCAGATATTCAGCCACATCATTCAGCAATAGTGGCAGTGAATCACAACCCTTCACTGGTGTCCAACAACTGTATCATTGTTCCCACCCTATTTGCCATCTTTACTGTTGCTCTCCTTTACCTCTTTGGCCAAGACCTGCCACAGGGAATCCCAATCAAGTACAGAATGGACAGCAGGCTTTTCAACACCAACAAGTTCAAGGCCAAGAACAAGGTCACACCACCACTATCATGGACATCAGTATGTGGATGCCAATGCAATTCCAACACACCCTAAAGGAGACCTCCAATGTATCCTGAATGCCTTTGCCGGGGCATAGATACTCCTGGGTCTTGTTCTGAATGCAAAAAAAAACCCGGATCCTATATTGTTGTCCGTCCAACCAGCCATTTATCCAACCTTTCATAAAAGTTGACAATATCACCCTTGAAAATGTTGACTACTTCCCTACCTTGGCAGCAGTCACTCCTCAAAATTCGACATTGACTCAGAGAGCAACCACTGCCTGAGCAGTGCCAGTGCAACCAATGCAAGGTTAAAGAAAAGAATCTTTGAAGACCACAACCTACAGATCCAAACAAAACTTTTGGTCTATAGAGCAGTTGTCCTTCCTGTATGTATGGAGCTAAATCATGGACCACCTATAGTAGACACCCGAAAGCCCTGGAACAATACCACCAAAGAGCCTTTCAAAAGATTTTGAGGATCACCTGGAAGGACAGACAGAGCAACCTCCACAGTGCCGTACAGAACGGGCGTCAGCTGTGAAAGGAGAAACTGAGCAACTAAAAGATCCAACCACTGCCCACATTCACTACTTACTCCTGGGCTCACTGCACCAGAATATGAGGATCCCACTTCACCCTCTACAGCCACCTGAGGACCCACTGATGGACAATCCTGTAGGAGAACATCTTACTCAACTCGAGTGATCACTAGAAGCCTGTATTGGTACCTACAACATACAGGATAAAACAGCACAGCATGGGAAAGGCCATTCTGCCCACCATGCCTATACTGACAATTGAGGGCAATATGGTAGCATAATGGATAGGGCTTTAAGGACCAGCAATCACCGACTGGGGTTCTCTTCCTGCCTCTGTCTGTAAGGAATTTCTGTGTTCTTCCTGTGGCCGTGTAGGTTTCCTTCCACATTCCAAAGACCTACAGTTCAGGCAAGGGTCAGGAGGTTGTGGGCACACTATGTTGGCACCAGAAGTGTGATGACACTTGCATGCTGGCCCAGCACATCCTTGGATTGTGTCGGTTGTCAAAACAAAACAAGTTATTTTACTGTATGTTTTGATGTCGTTATCATCGTATGCCATGTCGTATGACATAAGCATAGTCTCATGACCATGATTGTTCTTGGCAAATTTTTCTACAGAAGAGGTTTGTCATTGCCTTCTTCTGTGCAGCGCCTTTACAAGACGGGTGACCCCAGGCATTATCAATACTCTTTAGAGATTGTGTTGCGTAACCGGGACGTGATACACAACAGCTGCTGATACGACCATCCACCACCTGCTCGCACGTGGTTCACGTGATCCTGATCAGGAGCTAAGCAGATGCTACACCTTGCTCAAGGGCAACCTGCAGACCAGCAGAGGGAAGGAGCACCTTACACATCCTTTGGGAGAGATGTATCTCCCCTCCACCTCCTGTATGTTTCAATGTCCATGTGACAAATAAAGGAATAAAGGTAATCTTTCTTTACACTAACCCTACCATGCTCTACATGATCTGCATCCCTCTATTCACTGTTTATGTGCCTGTCTCAAAATATGATCCTACTTCCATCAAAATATGATCTACTTCCATCACCCAAGCCTCACTGGCTTACAACTTCCTGCTTTGTTCTTGTTGCTCTTCTTACACAAAAGAACAACATGAGTCCTGGAGAAGGGTCTCAGCCCAAAACATTGACTATTTATTCTTTTCCATAGATGCTGCCTGACCTGCTGAGTTCCTCCAACATTTTGTGTGTGTTACTTTGACTTCCAGCATCTGCAGATTTTCTCATTTGGTGAACAACATTAACACCTTATCCATGGTTAAAGATGATACAATAACCTCTGTCAAGGCCACAGCAATCTCCTAGGCATCCTAGAATGTAATCCATCGGGTCCCGTGATCTATTCACTTAATCTTTATCAAGTCAGGCAATACCTCTTTCTTAATACTAACATGCCCTAGAATTCAGTATAATCTCAGCATCATTCACATTACTCTCCATGATGAAGACCAATGTGAAGTAGTCATTAAAGAACTCATCCACTTCCTATATATAAAAATCACAAGGGCTAGTGCACGCAGTCTTTTCTCTGCTGGGTTGGCAAATTGAGGGGTAGAGGGCACAGATTTAGGATAATAGGGGGAAGATTTAATAGGAACATGACGGGGCATTTTTTTTCACTCAGAGGGTTCTCAGTACATTGAATGATCTGTCAGAGGAAGTGGTTGAGGCATGTACTTAATATTTAAAGGTGTTTGGACAGGTACTGTACATGAATAGGAAAGGGGTATAAGGATATGGTTTACATTCAGGCAAATGGAACTGGTTTACATGGGAATCTTGACATGGACCGAAGAGCCTGTTTCTGTGTTGTATGACTCCTTCTAAATGGAAAGTAAATTCTGAAATCAGAGGTGCAAAGGGATTTGGGAGACCTCATGCAGGATTTCCTAAAGGTCAACTTGCAGGTTGAGTTAGTGGTAGGGAAGGCAAATCCATTGTTAGCATTCATTTCAAGAATACAAGAGCAAGGATGTAACACTGAGGCTTTATATGGCATTGGTCAGATCACATTTTGAATAATATGTGCAGTTTTGGGCCTCCTATCTGTTGGCACTGGAAAGGGTCCAGAGTTTATGAGAATGATCCTGCAATGAAAGAGTCAACATATGAGTTGAGTTGGATGGCTCTGGGCCTGTACTCACTGGAGTTTAGAAGAATGGTGGGGTGGGGGGGGGGGGGTGAAGGAATAGTTAAAGAATCATAGAACAGTATTGCAAAGCAACAGGCCCCTTGGCTCATCTTTTTTAGGGGAACATGAAGGGAAACCCCTTCACTCAGAGGGCGCTGAGAGTATGAAACAGGCTGCCAATGGAAGTGGTGGATATGGGTCTGATTTCAACATTTAATACAAACTTGGATAAGTACATAGATGGGAGGAGAATGGAGGGCTATGGTCTGGGTGCAGGCCGATGGGATTAGGCTGAATAATACTGTAGTTTAGTACAGACTAGATGGGCTGAAGGGCCTGTTTGGGTTGTAGTGCTCCATGACTAATTATTAGATTAGATTCAACTTTGTCATTGTGTCGAGTACAGATACAAAGCCAATGAAATGCAGTTAGCATCTAACCAGAAATGCAAAGAAATGTTATTTACAAAATAACTGCAAATAAAAAGTAAGATCTACAACACACAAATATAAAACTGAGACAGTACAGTATGGGTGCAATACTGCTTAGCGCTGTGATGTGAGGTTCAGCAGGGTCACAGCCTCAGGGAAGAAGCTCTTCCTGTGCCTGCTGGTGTGGGAGCGGAGGCTCCTGTAGAGCCTACCGGATGGGAGGAGAGTAAAAAGTCCATGGATAGGGTGAGATGCATCCTTCATAATGCTTTTTGCCCTGCCCAGACAGCGTTTATGGTAGATGTTCTCAATGGTGAGCAATTGGGTGCTGATAATCCACTGGGCAGATTTCACCACACGCTGGAGTGCTTTGCGGTCCAATATGGGACAATTGCCATAGCACGGTGAGATGCAGTTGGTGAGTATGCTCTCAATGGTACAGGGATAAAAGTCCGTCAGTATCCTGGGACAGAGGTGAGCTTTCTTGATGCTCTGCAGGAAATAAAGGCACTGTTACACCTTTTTGATCAGGTTGGTGGAGTTCAGGAACCAGGTGAGATCCTTGGAAATGTGGACACCAAGGAATTTGAAGTTTGATACATGCTCCACTGCAGCTCCATTGATGTAGATGGGGACATGAGTGTGGCTCCTAGCATGCCTGATGTCCACAATGATCTCCTTGGTCTTCTGGGTGTTAAGGGCCAGGTTGTTGTCAGCACACCACGCAGCCAGGTGCTGGACCTCATCCCTGTGGGCTGTTGCATTAGAACCATGTACAGGAACGGAGTCATAGGTGAAAAGGGAGTATAGACGAGGGCTTAGCACACAGCCTTGAGGCATGCCATTGTCAGGGTGAGAGGTTGTCTAACTTAACAGATTGGAGTCTGTTAGTCAGAAAGTCCAAGGTCCAATTGCAGAGGGATGAGCTGATACCCAGCTGGCGAAGTTTGGTGATCAGCTTGGAGGGGGTCACAGTATTGAATGCTGAACTAAAGTCAATGAACAGCATTCTGATGTAAGAGTTGGGGCTGTCCAGGTGGGTCAGGGCAGAATAAAGTGCCGTGGAGATGGCGTCCTCTGTTGACCTGTTGGTGCGATAGGCAAATTGATGGGGGTCCAGGGTAGTGGGCAGACAGGATTTCAGATGTGATAGAACCAGTCTCTCAAAGCACTTTGCAATGATGGAGGTATATGCCAAATAAGTTTCAAAATTTAATCATATCTAAACAAGTGCTCAGTAAAATACACAGAACAGATGCTGGAAATCGAGGATGAGTAAGTGTTTAATAGATTTGCAGACATTCAGTAATTTTAAATGAATGTAAAAATCACATTCTTGTGGACACAATATGAGAATTTTAAGTGCATTTCAGGCATTGTTCATCAAATGTCCATAGAGTACGGGAAAAACAATCATTTTACATATTGCTATGACATTTTCAGTAAATTCAAAGCAAAAACAAGTTTTTTCCAGCAATTGGGTTCAAAAGATGCAATTAAATTCAAATAAGCCACAGATGTTCAGATGTTAAGAATTTGTCATTGATAATTGATAAAAATATTTAATAATCTACAAAATTATTTGCATTTTGAAAATAAATTTTAGTTTTGATTACCGAGACCAAGGAATAACATCCAAGCAACGACGGCCATGCAGAGAAGAAGAACAATATTGCTTTTTACAGTCAACTGACTGAGTTATGAGGATTGAGCCATAGAGAGATGGACAGGGCTTGGGCAGAGAGCATAAATGCTATGCATCATGTCAATCTGGAGGCCAGCTTGCACCTTACATTAAAACTCACGGGAAGAAAAAAATAAGACAAGTGGCCTTCCAGTGCAGTAACAGTGATGACAACATGGAGATTCATTCATTTAATATATTATCGGTAATTTATATTTCCCAGCTCTGGTGCTGGCATTAGACTGGAAATACAGTAATTGTCACTGACCATAGAGTCAGTGAGCACCACAGCACAGAAAGAGGACATTGGCCTTTTCTGCCCTCCCTCCTGCTGTTATCCATGGGATCTTCCGCGGACGGCTATCAAGAGCTGCCTCCAAGTAACCCTGTCATCCCCGTCTGACACCTTTCCCTGCCAAGTCCTCAGTATTCTTCAGCACTGGGTGCCAATATCTCTAAAGATCTTTCCTGGGCAGGTATATTTTATCTGGAGTTCAAGGAGAATTGAAATGTCTCCAAAGATACTTAAGAAATTTCTAGAGATGCACCATGGAGAGCCTTCTAACTGGTTTCATCACCATTTGGCATGGAGAGGCCACTGCACAGAATCAGAAAAAGCTGCAGAGGCTTGCAAACACAGCCACCCGTGTCATGGACACCAGCCTCCCCAGCATCCAAAACACCTTCAAAAGGCGATGCCTCAAAAAGGCATCATCCGTCATTAAAGACCCCGTCACCCAGGACATGCCTTGTTCTCATTGCTACCATCAGGATGGAGGTACAGAATTCTGAAGGCACACATTCAATGATTCAGGAACAGCTTCTTCTCCTCCACTGTCAGATTTCTGAAAGGACATTGAACCAATGACACTACCTCACTACATTTCCCCCCTCTTTTGTTTATCTCATTCTCCTTTTAAAATATATTTCTTATTGTAATTTATAGTTCTTACTGTTAAGTATCGTAATGTACTGCTGCTGCAAAACAACAAATTTTGCAACATGTGCTGGTGCTATTAACCCTGATTCTGATTCTCTATCTTTCTGGGAGTGACTTGTCTAGAATTCATCCAGCACAGAAAGTTGTTAATAGTTAAACTCACATGGATCAAAGTCTAAGCAGAGGAGCCAGTAAGAGAGATAAGGAGATAACAAGAGCCTCATATAGTGGGGGACATGAAAAACAAAGGAATAGTAAAGAATAACTTGAAAATGAGGACAGATTTGCCACTTCTTTTGAACGGCCCAATCAGCTACCAGCGTGGCAGAAGTGGTTTTTGACTGCCAGGTAATTTAACCCTTCACGTTACAGTGACACAGGTAGTAATCTCGCAGGCGGTCTGCTTCTCGCCATCCCGTTTCCAAGGCACCATGGGTTGTGGAATAAAACGTTCGGTGAGTGGCTTCACCAGCAAAGAGCACCTGTAAAGGCTAATGGCAATGTGAAATTATTAAATCGCACCATGAACCACAAATATCTATCCTCAAAGACTTCTATTTTAATACTCTAAGTAGTCACTGGATCAGACGTAGTCTCACTGAGGGCAAGAGTGGTCAGGGTAGCTGTTCCTGCTCCCAGCCCTGATGCTTAGAGTTTAAGGTAAGCCTAGTAAACTCCTCCACTTTCTGAGGAGGATGAATGGAGCTGGACTATACGCACCAATTCTCACAACCTTCTATTGATTGTGCAATGGACAGCATCCTAACATGCTGCATCACTGTGTGGTACAGAAACTGCACTGGGTAAGTAAAACTGCCTGGCCTATCTGCCATTAAGAACATACTGTATATACATAAAGGTGCTGCAAAAAGCCCAGCAATATCTTAATAGATCCCACCCACCCCACTCGTGGACTGTTTGTCCCCTCCCATCAGCGAAAAGGCTACATAGCATCCATGCCAGGATACCAGACTCAAAAACCTTTTCCCCAAACAGTACAACTGATCAACACCTCCATTCATTAACCCACCCCTCCACAACCAAACCAACACTACTTCATCATTTCCTGTCAATCACCTTACGTACAGGCACTTCTGTGCCTGGTGTCAATCAATCTATATAACCTATCTTATGTCTTTATATTTATTGTATTTTTATGTTTATGGTGTTTTTTTTAATGCTGTATTGGATCCAAAATAACAACCATTCTGTGAGCTTTACACTTGTGTACTGAAAAATGACAATAAACAAACTTAAATCTTAAAATGAAAATATAGGCCATTTATAAAATATTGATCATTCATCATTAGGAAAAGGGCAAAATGAGCAGCCTATATAAACTATCTGAAGAAATTAAAAGAGAAAAAAGGTTAAATAATGATTAAAAATTATTTTCAGAAGTACAAAATATCACACGATTTGAAAATGTCCATTAAATATGTCACACAGCTATATGGGTTCACTGTGAAAAATTCAGTATCATCCAAGTAACTACTCTTTCCTTTATTTAATTTATTAACAAGACTGGGAGAATATTGGTATCATGGTTTAATCCATCAACAGCAAGAGCCAGCTGTTCACAGCTGGAGTTGGTTGCAACCACTTAAGGACTAACCCTAATTTGTGATCTAGTATGCAGTTTAATTTATAGAATGTTTCCATTAGCTTTTCTGTCTTTGACAGGCCGATCTTCCTTGAGATTCATTAAGAAATATAGAAATGTACAGCAGAGAGAGGCCATTCAGCCCATCTAGTCTATGCCAAACTATTAAACTGCCTAATTGCATCGAGCAATCCAAACTTCTCTTAAACTTTGAAATTAAGCTCGTAGCACTCTCTCATGACCCTCTGAGTGAAGAAGTATCCTCTCATGTTCCCCTTAAACTTCTCACCTTTCACCCTTAACCCACGACCTCTGGTTGTGGTCCCACCCAACCTCAGTGGAAGAAACCTGCTTGCATTTACCCTTTCTATACCCCTCATCATTTTATATACCTTTATTCAATCTTCTACATTCCAAGTAATAAAGTCCTAACCAACTCAATATTTCCTATAACTCAGGTCCTCCAGACCCAGCAACATCCTTGTAAATTTTCTCTGTACTCTTTCAAACCTATTTGCATTATTCCTGTAGGTAAGTAACCAAAACTGCACACAATATTCCAAATTACACCTCACCAATGTTTTATACAACTTCAACATAACATCTCATTTCCTGTCCTCAGTACTGAGATTTATGAAGGCCAATATGCCAAAAGCTTTCTTTATGACCCTATCTTGAATGCTGAGTGACCAACTTTCTTGACCAATCTCCCATGCGGGACCTTGTCAAATGCCTTGGTAAAGTCCATGTAGACAAATGCCTTGCCTTCATCAACTTTTCTGGTGACTTCCTTGAAAAACTCTATAAGATTGGTTAAACATGACCTACACATGAAGCCATGCTGACTATCTGTAACCAGTCCCTGCCTATCTAAATACTTATATTACTTTCCAATAACTTTCCCATTACTGACGTCAAACTCACCGGCCTATAATTTCCTGGTTTATTTTTAGAGCCTTTCTTGAACAGAACAACATAGGCTATCTGGTACCTCATCAGTCCCCAAGGATGATTTAAATATCTCTGCTAGGGCCCAGCAATTTCTTTAAAAAAATTTTTAAAATAAATTTTCAAATTGAATTTTCGAATAGGTTACAGAAGGAAAAAAAATTATCAACTCTTCCCCCTCCCCCCCAACATATCCCTGTAGAAAGAAAAAAAAGAGAAGAAAAAAGAAAGAAAGAAAGAAAGAATGCCTGGATATCGGAAGATCCCCACATGCTCCACGGAGTTCATAATAGCTTTAGTATATATATTTATTTCTTTCCCCAGATAACCAATAATTTTATCTTCTGAGCACCTATATATTTAATCCTATCTTTTGTAAATAAGGGTGCCAAATTTTCAGAAATATTTCATATTTATCTCTTAAATTATGTAATTTTTTCAAGTGGAATGCAGCTGAAAATTTCATTCTTCCAACGATCTATACTTAAGTATGAATCCGATTTCCAAGTAACTGCAATAGGCTTTTTGGCTACTGCCAATGCAATTTTTATGAATTATTTCTGATGTTTATTCAGTTTGGATTTCGGTTTTATCCCTTCAATATCGCCTAGTAAGAATAATGTTGGATTATGTGGAAGTTGTGTTCCAATAATTTGTTCCAATAAAACTCTTAAATTTGTCCAAAAAGGTTGAATTTTAAAACAAGACCAAGTACAGTGTAAAAAAAAGAACCAATTTCTTGATTACATCGGAAAGACTGATCAGATAAATTTGGGTTTAATTTATTTATTTTTGTTGTGTAATATATAATTGATGTAAAAAATTATATTGCACTAATCTTAACTGGACATTTGTTGTATTTGTCATACTGTCAAGACATAGTCTTGACCAACTTGTTTCTTCAATTTTAATATTCAAATCAGTTTCCCATTTTTGTCTTGACTTATGAATTCCTTGTTTAATTGCCTGTTTTTGAATCAAACTATACATACAAGAAATAATTTTTAAAATTTTTCCTTTTTGAATTAAAGTTTCTATTTCATTAGGTTTTGGCAATAAATTGTTTCCCAATTTATCTCTTAAATAAGCCCTTAATTGGAAATAACAAAAATGAATGTTGTTTGATATCTTGTATTTATTTTTTAATTGATCAAATGACATTAATATACCTCCTTCAAAACAATCTAATCCCTTTTTGAAACCAATTGTATAAAAGTTAGTTATCCATTGTAAAAGGAATAAGTTTATTTTGAATTAAAGGTCTCTTTGCTAATAAAGATTTCTTTATCTCATCATCAACATTTATCTTATCCCATAAATCAATCAAATGTTTTAATATAGGAGATTCTTTCTTTTCCTGTATCCATTTAGATTCCCACTTATATATAAAATCTTCTGGTATATTTTCTCCTATTTTATCTAATTCTATTCTAATCCATGCCAGTTTATCTTCATCAAAAATAGATGCAATAAATCTATGTTGATTTGCTTTATAATAATTCTTAAAGTTTGGAAGTTGTAACCCTCCTAGGTCAAATTTCCAAACAATATTCTTGACATCTTACCTTTCCAAAGGAACTTCCTCACACATTTACTTAACTCTTGAAAAAATTTCTGCGGTAATTGTATTGGTAGTGTTTGGAATAAATATTGTAACCTAGGGAATATATTCATTTTTACAGCATTGACTCTGCCTACTAATGTTATTGGTAACGTCATCCATTTATCAAGATCTTCTTGAATTTTTTTCAATAATGGTAAATAATTTAATTTATATAAATTCTTTATATCATTAACAACTCTTATACCCAAATATTTTAAACCATTTATCGACCATCTAAATTGAGTTATTAGTCTACATTGACTATAATCTCCTTTAGTAAGGGGTAGAATTTTACTTTTATCCCAATTTATTTTGTAGCCTGATATTTTCCCATATTCTTCCAATCTAGAAGATAATTTACGCAGCGAATACAATGGACCTGTTAAATAAAGCAAAACATTGTCAGCAAATAAATTTATCCAGGTTAATTCTGAAACCCATAATATCTGGGTCCGTTCTAATTAATTCAGCTAATGGTTCTATCGCCAACACAAATAAAGCAGGTGATAATGGACAACCTTGTCTAGTTAACTGAAATGATGTTGAAATTTGACCATTTGTCACTACTTTAGCTTTGGGGTTAGTATTTAAGGTTTTAATCCATTTTATAAAAGATACTCCTAATCCACATTTTTCCAATACCTTAAATAAAAAATCCCATTCCTATCTATCAAATGCTTTTTCTGCATCTAAAGCAACCGCCACACTCATTTCCTCCCTCTTTTGTGCCAAATGAATTATGTTAAGTAACCGAGTTAAATTATCTGCCGATTGTCTATTTTTGATAAATCTTGTTTGATCCATATGTATTAATTTTGGTAAGTATTTAGATAATCTATTAGATAAAATTTTTGCTATTATTTTATAGTTGGTGTTCAACAAAGAAATAGGTCTATATGATGTTGGCTTTAAAAGATCTCTATCTTTTTTTGGCAATACTATTAAAATAGCTGTCGAAAAAGATTCTGGAAGTTTATGTGTTCTTTCTGCTTGGTATATTAACTCCATAAAAGGAGGAATTAGTAAATCTTTAAACTTTTTATAAAATTCAGGTGGAAAACCATCTTCTCCTGGGGATTTCTTACTCTGAAGTGATCCTAGAGCTTCTTAGACCTCTTTTAATGTAAAAGGCATATCTGTTCTTCTGAATTCAATTTTGGAAGAGTTATTTGTGATAAAAACCTTTCTTTCTCGACATTATTATTTTGTGATTCTGATTGATATAGTTCAGAATAAAAATTCTTAAAAGTTTCATTAATTTCTAAAGGTTTATAAGTAATTTTATTTACATTTGTTCTAATTGCATTTATCGTTTTGGAAATCTGGTCTGTTTTTAACTGCCAAGCAAGAATCTTGTGTGATCTTTCACCTAGTTCATAATATCTCTGTTTTGTTCTCATAATTGCTTTTTCTGTTCGGTATGTCTGAAGTGTATTATATTGTAACTTCTTGCTAACAAGTTGTCTTCGTTTTTCTTCTGTCATATATCTTTGAGATTCTTTTTCTAATTTTGTAATCTCTTTTTCCAATTGATCTATTTCTACCATATATTCCTTCTTAATTTTAGAAGTATAACTTATTATCTGGCCTCTCAAATATGCCTTCATTGCTTCCCAACCTATAAATTTATCATCAACTGAATGTAAATTTGTATCTAAAAAAAACCTGAATCTGCTTTTTCATGAAATCACAAAAATCTTGACGTTTTAAAAATATTGAATTAAATCTCCATCTGTAAATCGATTCCTCTTTATCCATCATTATCATTGTCATTGTCAAGAGGGAATGATCTGACAATATTCTTGCTTTATATTCCATATTTTTCACTGTCTTGAATATATAATAGGAAAAAATCTATCCTTGAATAAGTTTTATGTCTATTTGAATAAAATGAGTAATCTCTTTCTTTTGGATTAATTCTTCTCCATATATCAATCAAATTTAAATCTTTCATCAATGATAAAGTTAATTTTGCTACTTTTGATTTTGTAACAACTTTTGTTGATCTATCTAAAACTGGGTCTAGACAAAAATTAAGATCTCCACCTATTAATATTTTGTCATGTGCATCAGCCAAATTAAAAAAGGTCTCTTGTATAAATTTTACATCATTTTCATTTGGTGCATAAATATTCATAAGAGTCCATAGTTCTGAAAAAATTTGACAGTGTATAATTACATATCTCCCCACAGAATCAATTAATACATTTTGTATTTTAACTGGTAAAGTTTTATTAACCAAAATTGCAACTCCCCTTGCCTTTGAAGTAAATGAAGCTGCAATAACATTTCCGACCCAATCTCTCTTTAATTTCTAATGTTCTATCTCTGTTGTGTGTTTCTTGTAAAAAAGCTATATCTATTTTCATTTTCTTAATGTATGTTAAAATTCTTTTTCTTTTCGCCGGTGCATTAAGCCCATTAACATCAAAACTTTAAAAATTCAGTAAATTAGTCATTATTTTTAACAGGGTTACTCCAGTCTATAGTAATACCTAACCCTTCAATTTTCATAGTACCTTGGGGAATCTTTTTAAAATTCTCCGTGTTGCTATGTGTCTCCCCCTCGATTGTCCAGGCAAAGAAAGATAAAAGAAAAATAGATTATAAAGAAAAAAAAATAACAAAATACCCTCCTACTAATGTTGTGAATAAAAAAAAGCACAATATTATCCCCCTCCGTTGTAAGGGTCATGGCGATCGCCATGATTACACACATGAATCCCGTAGCAATCAATCCAAAGTCACTAACAACACAGTCTGAGGATGTGCTTGGGGTAGCCCGCAAGTTCTCACCATACTCTCCAGCGCCAACATAGTATGCCCACAATGTCCAACACATGCACATAAGCAGCACCCACAACAGAACAAGACAATAACAGCAAAAACACACCACTTTCACTCTCTCCCACCCCCTCACACTCACAGGCCTCCAACGCAGTACAGGGACATGTCCAGGCCTCCTGGAATCTTAAACTCGTAGACATTAGGTCTCCAATTTCCAGTCTCTTGTCCGTACACATCCTCTACTGCTGACTTCATCCGCACCAACTCATTGGGATCCTGAGCCTCTAACTACTCAGTACAGTGAAGCTTCTGTGGAGGCACATACCTCCTCAAGTCTGATGAGTAAAGTGTAGCTTGTGGAAAGAGCATGCATATAATCCAGTCACCATCCCCATCAAACACAGAATCTGGTGATCTCACACAAGGCTCATCCACCACCTCAGAGCACACAGAAATGGAGTGGAAGCCAAGCACCCTGGCCCTGGGACTGCCCAAGAGGAGGATCAAAAACAGCAATTTTAATCTTTAAGATAGAAAATTAATGTATACACCCAGTGGCCATTTTATAAGGTATAGCAGTGGTCTTCTACTGCTGCAAGACAACCACTTCAAGGTTTGACGTGTTATGCATTCAGAGATGCTCTTCTGCACACCACTGTTGTAAAACATGTTTACTAGAGTTACTGTTGCCTTCCTGTCAGCTTGAACCAGTCTGATCATTCTCCTCTGACCTCTCTCATTAACAAGGTGCCCACAGAACTGCCACTCATAAACGTTTCAGGCAAGCTACCACTCTGTAAACTCTAGAGGCTGCTGTGCATGAAAATCCCAGGAGATCAGCTGTTTCTGGGTTACTCAAACCACTCTGCCTGGCACCAACAATTATTCCATGGTCACTTAGATCACATTTCTTCCCCAGTCCGATGTTTGGTCTGAATAACAAGGGAACCTCTTGACCATGTCTGCATGCTTTTATGCACTGAGTTGCTGCCACAATAGACAGTAGGTGCAGGAGTGGGCCATTCAGCCCTTCTAGCCAGCACCACCATTCACTGTGATCATGGCTGATCATACACAATCGGTACCCCTTTCGTGCCCTCTCCCCATATCCCTTGACCTCGCTATCTATAAGAGCTCTATCTAACTCTCTCTTGAAAGCATCCGGAGACTTGGCCTCCACTGCCTTCTGGGGCAGAGCATTCCACATATCCACCACTCTCTGGTGAAAAAGTTTTTCTGCATCTCTGTTCTAAATGGCCTACCCTTTATTCTTAAACTGTGGCCTCTAGTTCTGGACTCACCCATCAGCGGGAAAATGCTTCCTGCCTCCAGTGTGTCCAATCCCTTAATAATCTTATATGTTTCAATCAGATCCCTTCTCATCCTTCTAAATTCCAGTGTGTACAAGCCCAGTCGCTCCAATCTTTCAACATATGACAGTCCAGCCATTCCGGGAATTAACCTTATGAACCTACCCTGCACTCCCTCAATAGCAAGAATGTCCTTCCTCAAATTTGGAGACCAAAACTGCACACAATACTCCAGGTGGGGTCTCACCAGGGCCCTGTACAGCTGTAGAAGGACCTCTTTACTCCTATACTCAATTCCTCTTGTTATAAAGGCCACCATGCCATTAGCTTTCTTCACTGCCTGCTGTACCTGCATGCTTGCTTTCATTGACTGATGTACAAGAACACCTAGATCTTGTTGTACTTCCCCTTTTCCTAACTTGACTCCATTTAGATAGTAATCTGCCTTCCTGTTCTTGCCACCAAAGTGGATTCCCTCACAGTTATCCACATTAAACTGCATCTACCATACATTTGCCTACTCACCCAACCTGTCCAACTCACCCTGCATTCTCATAACATCTTCCTAACATTTCACACTGCCACCCAGCTTTGTGTCATCAGCAAATTTGCTGATGTTACTTTTAATCCCTTCATCTAAATCATTAATGTATATTGTAAACAGCTGCGGTCCCAGCACCAAACCTTGCGGTACCCCACTGGTCACAGCCTGCCATTCCGAAAGGGACCCATTAATCGCTACTCTTTCTTTCCTGTCAGCCAGCCAATTTTCAATCCATGTCAGTACTCTGCCTCCAATACCATGTGCCCTAATTTTGCCCACTAACCTCCTATGTGGGACTCCATCAAAAGCTTTCTGGAAGTCCAGGTACACTACATCCACTGGCTCTCCCTTGTCCATTTTCATAGTAACATCCTCAAAAAACTCCAGATTAGTCAAGCATGATTTTCCCTTCATAAATCCATGCTGACTCGGACTGATCCTTCTACTGCTATCCAAATGTGTCGTAATTTCCTCTTTTATAATTGACTCCAGCATCTTTCCCACCACTGACATCAGGCTAACCAGTCTATAATTCCCTGTTTTCTCTCTCCCTCCTTTCTTGAAAAGTGGGACAACATTAGCCACCCTCCAATCAGCAGGAACTGTTCCTGAATCTACTCAGCCACGTGATTGGCTGAGTAGATATCTGCATCAATGAGCAGGTGTACCTAATAAAATGGCCACTGAGTGTACTTTACATAATAAAGAAAACAGAATCGGGACATACCTGTTCCTCTGCAGACGTTGATGGGAGAGGTTGTGCAATAACATCTATATCATCACCCGAACTGCCAACTTTGACATAACTATAGGATCCCTTTGTGAACCGATCACTGTGCCATTTTGATCGTACTATTCTCTTTGGTGGAGGTATTGAGGGGTTTCCTAAATAAAAAAATATTATCAGTATTTTGTAGGGTGTTTAACTTGTATTGATACGCAATGTGAGAAATTATACCTGTAAACTGATGTATGATTTGTGTCAAACAATCTTTAACATCAGAGTCTGATAACTGCTCCATTAGGTTGGCTTCCTGCCCCGTCAGCACAGCTAAGAGGACATGGCCATACCTGCAACCAGAAAACACAGTCATGAAGTCTGGCATGAACCTCGAATATCCTAAGTTCACTTCACAAACTTTACACAATATGCTTCACCTCTGCTCTATTAGTGTATTCAAAAATGTATATAATGTAAATTTTAAACTTTATTTTCATATGCTAATTTCAAAAGATCAGGGGTTCCAGAACAGATAATTGCGGAGCACGAAAGGTAACCGACCTCCTCACAGAATATGTTCCATCTGCTACCACCCTCTGCTGAGCTCCTCCAGCACATAGTGTGTATTGCTTGATTTCCAGCATCTGCAGTACCTCGTGTCTATGATTTTCTGCTCTACTGCGTACTCTCTTTGGAATATGCCGACCCTAAGGAAGTTTAAATCTTCTCCCTTCTTTCCCAGTACTGACAAAAGGTCTTGGCCCAAATGTTGATTGTTTATTCCCACCCGTAGATGCCTCCTGACCAGTCGAGTTTCTCTAGCACCTTGTATATAGTGCTCTAAATTTCCAGCATCTACAGTACCTCTGTGTCCACCACCACCTTCTGCCTTCTTTGGGCAGGCCAATTCTGTATCCACAAAGCCAAGTTCCCCTGGATCCCATGCTAGTTAAATCATTAAAATTAAGTGGTTATCAGCAATTGTCTTATTGTGGGTTAGTAAATAATTTTAGGAAATAGAATTTTACACCAGTGGACGGTACAACCCAGCAGGTCAGGCAGCATCTGCGGAGGGGAATGAACAGTCCTAGTCTCAGTCTGAGATCTTTCCCTTCATTGTCACTGGAAAGGAAGGTGGAAGAAAACAGAATAAGGTGGGGAGGAGGGAGAAGGAGTACAAGCTGATAGGTCAATCCTGGTGAGGGGGCTTGTAGGTGACGGAGGGAGATGAAAGTTAATGAAGTGCGAAGCTGGGTGGTAATAGCTAAAAAAGGAATCTGATAGGCAAGAACAGGAGACACTGAATAAGGGAAGGAGGTGGGCTAAGCTAATGGGCAGGGTATGAGAGTGGTGGATGTGAAAACAGGGTTTAAGAGGACCAGCAGAATGAAGGGAGAGGGTAACAGAGAGAAGTGATTGGTTCTTCAATGTTGTTCAAGGGTGGGAGGTGTAGAGGGGATAGGTTCCCACTACCTATTAAATGTTCCCAATGATTTAATGATGTCCATCTCAAATAGCCTCTGACAACCAAGTCCAGCTCCTAGCCTTAATTACTAAGTCCAGCAGAACAATTTCTACTGACAGGGTTAAGGTGCCTTAAAACCAGTCACTTCGGGCAGATGGGGTTCATCAACCGTGGTTGGCAGCTCATCTAAGAAAAGGGGAACTCTGATTTGAAACCTCTGCTGCCTTGTGGCTATAGCCACTCATGGAGAAGGCTTCGGAGTAACTGCCGAGGAAAAATCCGGAGCTGGAGTCCCCAGAACAGTCCTATGTTGAGTTCAACACTGACTGGCAACTCCTACGATGCTGTCAGTGCCAAAATATATCGGTCTCTGCCATTTCTTTGGATTCATCAGTTGCGTGTAGCGTAGGGAGCCTGTTGCAGGGGAAACAGCTTGCTCTCCATATCGTATCACCTGGCTTGTGTATCACTTAGACAGCTAGGACACAGTATGCATGGTTAACCCCAACCATTGGAGAGCCTCAATGGTTACCAGAAGTTAGAGAAATGTCTCTCGATAAGTCATTTGGCCTGCGATGCTGTGCTGATCTATACGATGTCCTCCTATTGTGTAGCATTCATCTTTGTATGGCTTCTTTAACTACCCTAAACTACTTGATTCCGCCTGTACCCTGGTAAGACATTCCAGGTACCAACCACTCCGTATTAAAAAAAAACTTGCCCCCTCACATTGCCATTAAACAACCCCCAACTAACCCTAAAGCATGTCCTCTGCTGTTTAACTATTCTACTCTGGGGTACAGGTTCCAACTATCTACTCTCTCTATGACTCTCATAACTACAAACGCCTCGCAGGCCTCCATCAGCCTCTGACTCTCCAAAGAGAACAACCCAAGTTTGTCCAAGCTGTCCTTTTAGTTCAGGCCCCGTAATCCAGGAAGCATCCTGGTAAACCTCTACTATGCCCTTTTCCATAGACATGACATCTTCCTGTAATGGAGGTGACCAAAAATGCACAAAATATTTCAGGTGCAGTGTGGCTGAAGTTTTATACAGGCTGCATACAATACTCCAAGTGGAGTGTGGCTAATGTTTTATTCAAAAATGCACAAAATACTCCAGGTGGAGTGTGACTGAAGTTTTTACTCTTAAACTCAACAGCTCTACCATGTCAATCATCTTCTTTACCCATTATCCACTTGTGTAGACACTTTCAGTGAATTTTGGACCTGGACTGCAGGATCCATCTGGACCTCCATGTTACTAAGGGTGCTGGGGCATATTCTGGAGACATGGAATTTAGCAAATATTCATTGCAATAGTAACCCCAGTCTTCAGATCTGAACTTGGATTGTAGATTGAGGTAAAAATGCAGCTCAGAACAATGGTCTTCCTGGAGCTGCAGACTGAGATTGATTGCAAACCAGGAAACACCCTATTGACCTGAGATGTCTGCACATGCATGAGTGCAGTTTAGAGAGACCGGTGATTAACATTCATTTTGGGTGTCTGGAATGTTGGTGAGAAGATCTAGGTGTTTGGAAATTATATGCAATTCAAAGAAAGCATTATGAATGCATTGCAACTATAGTAATGGTCCTGCTGATACCTTTGATCTTTAGCATATAAAAATGCGATGTAATATTAGCTCAGGGAGCCCCTCTCCAGAGTGACTCCAATTGTTATCAGCTTGTGTGTGCCAAGTAAAGGCTATCATACTACCAGCTGCCAATCTCTCTTCAGATATATAAAGTGTAAAAGAGAGGTGACAGGGGATATCGGACTGCTGGAAAACGATGCTGGAGAGGTAGTAATGGGGGAAAAGCAAATAGCAGACAAACTGAATAACTATTTTGCATCAGTGTTCACTGTGAAAGATACTGGCAGTATGGTGGAAGTTCCAGGTGACAGGGGTCATGACGTTTGTGAAGTTATCATTACTAGGGAGAAAGTACTTTGGGAAATTGAAAATTCTGAAGGTAGATAAGTCACCTGGACCAGTTGGTGTACACGCCAGGGTTGTGAAAGAGGTGGCTGAAGAGATTGCTGAGGGATTAGTAATGATCCTTCAAAAATCACTTGATTCTGGAATGGTTCCAGAAGACTGAAAAATTGCAAATGTCACTCCATTCTTCAAGAAGGGAGGGAAGCAGAAGAAAGGAAACTATAGGGCAGTTAGTCTGACCTCAGTGGTGGGGAAGGTGTTGGAGTCGATTGTTAAGGATGTGGTTTTGGGGTACTTGGAGGCACATGATAAAATAGGCTGCAGTCAGCATGGTTTCCTCAAGGGAAAATCTTGCCAGACAAATCTGTTGGAATTCTTTGAACAAATAACAAGCAGGTTAGATAAAGGAGAATCGGTTGATGTTGTGTACTTGGATTTTCAGAAGGCCCTTGACAAGGTGGCACACCTGAGGATCCGTGACAAGCTACGAGCCCATTGCTATTACAAGAAAGATTCGAGCATGGATAAAGCAGAAACTGACTGGCAGATGGCAAAAAGTGTGAATAAAGAGAGCCTTTTCTGGTTGGTTGCTGGTGACTTGTGGTGTTCCACAGGGGTCTGTGTTGGGACTGATTCTTTTTACATTATATGTGAATATTTTGGACGATGGAATTGATGGGCTTGTTGCAAAGTTTGCAGATGATATGAAGGTAGGTGGATGGGCAGGTGGTTTTGAGGAAGTAGAGTGGCTACAGAAGGTCTTAGATTAGGAGAATGGGCAAAAATGCAGATTGAATACAGTGTTGGGAAGTCTATGATCATGCACTTTGATTGAAGAAATGAAAGGGCTGATCATTTTCTAAATGAGAGAAAATACAAAAATCTAAGGCGCAAAGGAGCTTGGGAGGTTTGTGCAGGATTCGCTAAAGGTTTATTTGCAGGTTGAGTCTGTGGTGAGGAAGGCAAATGCAATGTTTTGGATTCATTTCAAGAGGACTAGGGTATAAAAGCAAGGATGTAATATTGAGACTTTATAAAGTACTGGTGAAGTCTCACTTGGAGTATTGTGAGTAGGTTTGGGTCCCTTATCTTAGAAAGGATGTGAAGAAACTGGAGAGGGTTCAAAGAATATTCACAAAAATGCTGGTTTGATCCTGTCCAACCCACTCTCCACATGGTTCTTGCTTTTTGACAGTTAGCTGGTTACAGCACTTAGCGGTGAAATCACTGCTTCTTATTAAGGCACATTCAGACAATTAAAATGTTCTCAAAACTACAACTCCAAATCTGGGTGAATCACAACAAACCGTTGAAATAGACACTAAAATAGATCATGTGCATTATTACCTTTCAGCTGGTTTAAGGACAATAAAACCAAGGACCTTCCTAAACCAGGTCTTCTGCAGATCTGGCGGCCGATCATTTAACGGAGATTCATCCTCCCAGACCAGTTTGATTAAGTCATATTCTGGCTCCCAAAATGGCTCATCAAATTCAAGAAAGATTTTATCATTTGTTCCAAAACCCATTTTCTGAATGGAATTGGCTTTGCTGGGAGGAAGTGGGGGGTAGAAGAAAGTTTTGTAATGTTCCTTGAGGAAACCTGGAAAACAATTAGTGTGATCTTTAATAAGCAGTTAACCCCAAAACTCAAAGTTCAGAAAGTTCAAAGTAAATTTATTATCAAAGTACATGTCACCATATACAAACCTGAGATTAGTTTTCTTGCAGACATTCACAGTGAAAGACCCCACCCTTGTGCTATTTTTATGTTTGATGGACTCAATCAGAGTGAACTAACTGTGGGCCAAACCCAAGAACCAAAACTACACAGGCCCATGAATTAAACGTTATCTTAAACTGTCAGCTTCCAAGATGACCACAACATTGCCTTGGGATTTGAAGGCTTGCATGTCTCAATGATCTGTAGAGGTATCTTGGCTAGAGGCAGGTCCATGTGCTTTGGCACTTGGCATGGTCACCCATGCCAAACAGGTCAAAGGGTAGAGGCAGACTAAGAGTGCTCCAGCAGTCCTTCAGTTTGGGGGTTCAAACCAGGTTAACAAACCTGACCGGTCAAAAAAAATATTACCAGTACAGCAATGAAGGATCTTTCTGTATCTGTGTGCGATGCTACGTCAAGGACAGATGGAGAACTAGAAGCTTTATTGCTGCCCTACAAACCAGTGGTGTAACAGAGAGTAAGTTGTAAAGTCAGGCTCAGATTTAGGTTCATTTATCACATGGAAGCACACAGTGAAGTGTGTCGTTTGTGTTAACAGCCTACACACACATCGATGTGCTGGGACAGCCGTAAGCGTCACCACACATCCCAGCACCAACATCATATGCCCACAATTCTCAGCATAAACATTGCTGGGCTCCCCCAGCAACTTGAGCTGTCTTGTGAAAGGTTAACAGGATTTTAAAAGTGTAGGATTTCATGCAGTTCATTATCGCAAGAAACGTAAGGACTAGTGAGATGTGTTTGATTATTGAAACATTATAGAAGCCAAAGCTACGGCTTAATTTTTTGACTGGTACAAACAATTGCTTCCACTGGAAACCTAGAACATTTGTATGGGTGAATGTTATGTAAGAGCATTTTGACATCCAACATAAAACTCTGGACATTGTCAGTTTTACTTTTCCATATTGGTATTACACGGGCGTCGCAGTAGCACAGTGGTTAAGCGTGACACTATTACGCCTTGGGGTGCTCCAGGGTTCAGAGTCTCCGGTGTCGCTTGTCAGGAGTTTACCATCCTCTCTGTGAACAGTGTGGGTTTCCTTCACTGCTCCAGTTCCTCTCACAATCCACAGACGTAGTGTTAGTAGGTTATTTGGCCATTGTAAATTGACCTGTGTTTAGGCCAGGATCAAATTGGTGGGTTGCTAGGCGATGCAGCTTGTTGGGCTGGAAAGGCAGACGGCAGGGAATGAGAGAGTGAGAGATGGAGTGAGGGAGTGATTCATTCATGACTGTGAAGTTTTTGAGTTGCAGATTTTCAGTTTTGAGCCCGTAAAAGCTGATTTCCTCACACAAAATCTGTTCATTTATGTTTGTGAGGGACAAAATGAATCTCAAATGGTACATTACCTAAAGGGACAGTGACTATAACATGATCTGCTGGTATACTTTCGCCGTCTTCGCACTCCACTACAACCGGGTAAGACTGTTTCAGAGCTGCTGGTGTTTCAAAGGAACCATTCCAATGGATGCATTTAACTGACTTGTTGAATGACACTAAGTTCTTTGGCAGGGGTTTCATCATTTCATCAATGAGGCTGTTAAATCCCCTAAAAAAAATCAATAAAATATTAATTGCAATCAAGGTCATCATACCAAAGTAAAACATCAAGCTTGATCAAGGATTTTGTCAAATAATTTTCATTTACTGTCATTTGTTAGAACATGGGACATTATAGCAGAGTACAGGCCCTTTGGCCCAAAATGTTGTACTGACCTTTTAACCTACTCTGAAATCAATCTTCCCCTTCCCTCGTTCATGGCCCTCCATTTTATCACCCACATACCAAGCTAAGAGTTCTTAAATGCCCCTTATGTATCTGTCTCCACCACTACCCCTGGCAGTGTGTCCCACGTACCCAACACACATTATGTAAAAAAAAACACCTATCTGACATTCCCCCTTATACTTTCCTCCAATCACCTTAAATTTATGTCCCCTTATGTTAGCCATTTCTGCCTTGGGAAAAAGTTCTATACTTCATTAGGGGTTTGAAGGGATTTGGCAGATCAACAAAAACACTCAAAAACTTATATAGATGTGCCATGGAGAGCATTCTGACAGGCTGCATCACTGTCTGGTATGGGGTGGGTGCTACTACACAGGACCAAAAGAAGCTGCAGACGGTCATAAATTTAGTTGGCTCCATCTTGGGCACTAGCCTACAAAGTACACAGGACACCTTCAGGGACTCCTGTCTCAGAAAGTCAACATCCATTATTAAGGACCTCCAGCACCCAGGACATGCCCTTTTCCCACTGTTACCATCAGGTAGGAGGTACAGAAGTCTGAAGGCACACACTCAGTGATCTAGGAACAGCTTCTTCCCCTCTGCCATCCAATTGCCAAATGGACATTGAACCCTTGGACACTACCTCACTTTTTTGATATATATTATTTCTGTTTTTGCACGGTTTTTAATCTCCAATATACATAAACTGTAATTTATTTATTTCTTCCTTCTATATTATGTATTGCATTGAACTGCTGCTGCTAAGTTAACAAATTTCATGACACGTACCGGTGATAATAAACCTGATTCAGATTCTGAAGTCCCTGGCTGCTGCTCTCATCATCTTGTACACCTCTATCAGCTTCCTTCTCTCCAAGAGAAAAGCCCGAGTTCACTCGACTTAGCTTCATAATACATGCCCTCTAGTCCAGGCAGCATCCTGGTAAATCTCCTCTGCATCCTCTCTAAAGTTTCTACATCCTTCCTATAATCAGCACCTAAATGATTATTATGGAGAATTAATTAATAATTAAGACAATACATTTAAGTTGAATTATAAATAAACCCATGTGAATTATGATTCCAGACACCATGCTATAATATAGGTCTGCAGCCAATTAGAAAATAGCAAAATTAATTTAGGTGAGGCTCCACCTCTTTGTGTACCTCCAAACCTCCAGCTTGGTAAAGAAGTTCTGCTGTGTCACTAGCGTTAAAATTATACCCACCACACCACAGCTGATGCTCAATCCCTCGGGCAGGGTGTATGCACTGTGGACGATCATAATTAAATCAGTTGTAGCAATAGCAGAGAACGGGGTCCTTAAGAGTCCTTGAGGACCCCAAGACTTCAAATGTTGACCTAATGATTTGCTTTGGAAAAATATGTTATCTTTTGAGTTACTTATTAATTTTTAATTTCTTCTTGGCTGCAGTGCGAAAGGGTTGGCGATCAGGCAAAATTCACTTTTTTATAGGCTTGGAAAATGGGTAAAGTAACATTAATTACATAACTGCCTGTTTCTGGTGTGTCTGACAAGAAATGATAAAGTGACATGTGAGTCTTGGCATGAACAACTCTTTCAGGTAGCATGCAAGGCGTGAAATTACAGTAGCACAGTGATCGTGCCCAGGGCATAAGGAGTGGAGTGATAGTGACAGTGAATGGGGGGATGAAGGGGGTGGTGAGGGACTGTGGAGAGGAGTGTGTCAGTGTAGGGATGAGGAGTGGAGTGATAGTGACAGTGAATGGGGGGATGAAGGGGGTGGTGAGGGACTGTGGAGAGGAGTGTGTCAGTGTAGGGATGAGGAGTGGAGTGATAGTGACAGTGAATGGGGGGATGAAGGGGGTGGTGAGGGACTGTGGAGAGGAGTGTGTCAGTGTAGGGATGAGGTGTGGAGTGTCAGTGACAGTAAATGGGGGGATGAAGGGGGTGGTGAGGGACTGTGGAGAGGAGTGTGTCAGTGTAGGGATGAGGTGTGGAGTGATAGTGACAGTGAATGGGGGGTGAGGGACTGTGGAGAGGAGTGTGTCAGTGTAGTGATGAGGTGTGGAGTGTCAGTGACAGTAAATGGGGGGGATGAAGGGGGTGGTGAGGGACTGGAGAGGAGTGTGTCGGTGTAGGGATGAGGTGTGGAGTGTCAGTGTGAAGTGACAGTGAATGGGGGATGAAAGGGGTGGTGAGGGTGTGTGGAGAGGAGTGTGTCAGTGTAGGTTTGAGGTGTGGAGTGTCAGTGTGAAGTGACAGTGAACAGGGGATGAAGGGGGTGGTGAGGGTGTGTGGAGAGGAGTGTGTCAGTGTAGGTTTGAGGTGTGGAGCGTCAGTGTGAAGTGACAGTGAATGGGGGATGAAGGGGGTGGTGAAGGACTGGAAAGGAGTGTGTCAGTGTAGGGATGAGGTGTGGAGTGACAGTGAATGGGGGGATGAAGGGGGTGGTGAGGGGCTGGGGGGAGGAGTGTGTCAGTGTAGGGATGAGGTGTGAAGTGTCAGTGACAGTAAATGGGGGGAGGATGAAGGGTCTGGAGAGGTCGTGGAACAGCACGATTGAAATAATGTACATGAAGGAAAAACAACCTCCAGAACTTAAACTTAAAGCTTTAGGTCTGCATAAAAATAACACAAACCTTGGAAAAGTGCAGTCAATCCCAGGCAGCATCACATATTCACCATACGGCTGTAGTGCCAACAGATCCAAGCTGTCAGTGCCTGCCACACAACATTCCAGTTTAAATTCCACATTCAGCAGGGCCAGTTTAAGACTGCACAGTTCCTCATTGTCTTTCCAACTTTCTGCACACTGAGCTATTTCACACTTGAGAAATTCGCCCAGGCTCTGGACAGGTTCTTTCTTTGATTGGAAGAATTCTCTGCTTTTCAGGCACAGCGTTGAATATAGATCTTCCATGGAAGCTGCTATCTCTGGGTCTATTCTCTTCCCAGAGCTGGTGTACCAGGTTGTCATGGCCGGCAGGTGAGTGTCTAGTTGTACTGCCTGGTTCTCCTCGGACATTGCTGTTTCATCCAGAAGACCATATTGGCCAGCTAACTGAAATACAGCGTTCCGCTTCGAGGGGCCATGGATCCACTGTGCTCCAATTTCAACCAAACCTTTCGCTGAAAGAAATTTGCACAGAAGCATTTTCATTATAATGGAAATTGCAGAGGGCACAGTCTCAGAATAGAGGGACATCTATTTAGTACAGAGATGAGGAGAAATTTCTTCAGAGGGTGGTGAATCTGTGGAATTCATTGTCATAGGCTCCAGTGGAGACCAAGTTGTTGAGTATATTTAAGGTAGAGGTTTATATATCCTTTATTAGTCAGGGCGGCACAGGGAGAAGGCAGGAGAATGGGATTGAAAGGGATAATCATTCATCTATGATGGGACAGCGGAGCAAAATTGATGAGCCAAATAGACCAATTCTGCTCCGTTACTTTATGGTCTTATGATATGTTATCTGTTCAGTCTTGTCAGTAGATGTTTTAATACGTTATAGATCACTGAAACTGGCTCTTCTGCCCAACTTTTCTAGGCTGACTGTGTTGCCCAGTGAGCACATGGCATCTGACTGCACTTGGCCCACAGCCCTCTAAACCTCTGCTATCCATGTACTGATCCAGATGCTTTCAAACATTGTTAATGGGCCTCTTCAATCACCACTTCTGGCAAACAAGGGTTCTATTCCTGCTGCTGTTTGTAAGGAGTTTGTACGTTCTCCCCTTGACTGTGTGGGTTTCCTCCGGGTGCTCCGGTTTCCTCCCACATTCTAAAGACGTGCTAGTTACCAGGCTGTGGGCATGTGATACTGGCACCAGAAGCACGGTGACACTTGAGGGGCTGCCACCAGCATATTCTCGACTGTGTTGGCTGTTGATGCAAATGACACATTTCACTCTATATTTTGATGTACATTTGACTAATAAAGCCAATCTTTATCTTTTAGTTGATGAATCTTCAGTTATTTTTTTAGAAGATGTCAATGCACTGTTCTATTGGCAATGTACACCCAACCTTAGCCTTGTAGTTTCTCTCATTATTGTGTACTCATGAATTTCTCATCATACTTAAGAAATAGGAAAGCAAAACAACAGCCCCTTCCCCTAAGAAAACAGGCTTCCAACAAGGAAGTACCTTGCAGTACATGCCAAAGCTGTAATGAAGTACTTCACAGAGCACCACATAGCGCAATGGTTAGCCTGACATGATTACAGCTCAGTGTTTCGGAGTTCATCATTGGCAACAGCACCACCAACATCACCCACCCACCGTCACCCACTCACTATCGCCACACCACCCACCTACCCACCCACCATCACTTGTCGTTAGACTGCACATCATCTCCTCCAACCCGTCTCAGGCAGCAGCACGAACTGCACCAAGTCCAGCTCCTTCAGATTCTCCACGAACAAGCAACTCTGCTCCTCAAGGCTGCCCAGACATTCAATATAATTCTGGTTCATCTTTGTTGGGCTCAGCTTGTCTTCTGTTTCAGTCCCTCATACCCTCAATTCTTTGATCTTCCAAATATTTACCTGCCTCCTCCTTAAATAAATCCATTGATCCAGCCACCTCCACTCTCCAAGACAGAGAATTCCAGAGACTCACCATCCTCTGAGAAGAAATTTTGGTGACCTCTCTTTGTAGTGATTGGATGTTATTCTCTTGTTTTGTGACTCTCTCACTAATGGAAACAACTCAATGTTCAGTTGCAGAAATTTGGCCCAAAATATCAACAATTCCTCCCAGTTGCTGCTCCACATGCTGAGTTCTTCCAGCAGATTGTTTGATGCTCCAGATTCCAGCATCTGCACTCTGTTGCATCTCCATCTCAACATCTACCCTGTCAAGCCCCCTTAGGATAATATTTGCAAGAATAACATTGGGCATTGGAAAGCACAACAAGTTTGATCCTGAACCCTGAGTGCTGCTTGTGTATTCATACTGGTTTAATCAATGATCAATTGATCAATGATTTTGATGATGGTATAGATGTCTTTGTTGCCAAGTTTGCAGATGATACGAAGATTGGTGGAGGGGCAGGTAGTGTAGAGGAAATGGGTAGGATGCAGAAGGATTTATACAGATTAAGAGAATGGGCAAGAAAGTAGCAAATGAAATATCATGTTAGAAAATGCAGGGTCATGCACTTTGGAGGAAGAAATAAATGAGCAGACTGTTTTCTAAATGGGGAGAAAATCCAAAAATCTGAGATGCAAAGGGATGCAAGTCTTTGTGCAGAAGAACCTAGAGGTTAACTTGCAGGAAGAGTTGGTGGTGAAGAAGACAAATGCAATGTTAGCATTCATTTCAAGAGGTCCAGAATACAAGAGCAGGGATGTGGTGCTGAGGCTTTATAAGGCACTGGTGAGGCCTCACCTTGAGTATCGTGAACAGTTTTGGGCTCCTCATCTGAGAAAAGATGTGCTGGCATTGGAGAGATTTCAGAGGTTCACAAGGTTGCTTCTGGGAATGAAAGGGTTATCATACGAGGAATGTTTGATGGCTCTGGGTTTGTACTCACTGGAATTTAGAAGGGGGGGGGGAAATCTCACTGAAACCTTTCGAATGTTAAAAGGCCCTGACAGAGTAGATGTGGAAAGGATGTTTCCCATGCTGGGGAAGTCTAGGACAAGAGGGCAGAGTCTCAGGATAGAGGAGTGTACTTTCAAAACAGAGATGCAGAGAAATTTCTTGAGACAAAGGGTGGTGAATTTGTGGAATCTGTTGCCACATGCAGCTGTGGAGGCCAGGGCACTGGGTGCATTTAAGGCAGAGATTGATAGGCTCTTGACTGGACATGGCATCATAGATTATAGGGAGAAGGCTGGGGGAGAAAAAAGATCAGTCTGATTGAATGATGAAGCAGATTCAATGGGCCTAATTCTCCTAGGTCTTATGGTGTATTATTGTCACATGTATGGGTGGTGGGGTGGAGATACATCTCTATAAAAGGAGACATAATGTGTAACTTAACCCGCCCAATCAGGGTCACATGAAGCCATGGGAGCAGGTAGTGGATGCTCATATGAGCAGCTGGTGCAGATCACGAGTCCTGGTCATGTGACCACAGATGTCAGACAATCTCTGACGAGTATTGAGAATGACTGGGGACACCCGTCTTGTAAAGACATAGCCCAGAAGGCAATGGCAAAGCACTTCTAAAGAAAAAATTGCCAAGAACAATCAAGTTCATGTGACCACTATCACTCAGATCATCCAGACACGGCACATAATGATGATGATGGTTGTCACATGTACTAAGACACAGTGAAAAGCTTGCCTTGCGTATTGTTCATACAGTTAAGACCATTACACAGCTTATTGAGATGGAATAATGTAAAACACTAACAAGGCAGAACAAAGTCTAATAGATAATGAAAAGTAAAAGATTAAATCAAGATCAAAACGATATAGATTGAGATCAAGACTCCATTTATACAAGATTCACTCGAGGACAATAAAAAAAAACTTCCAGTGTAACAATCATCAAGTCACGTGCATGCTATCATTCAGAAAGCACACCAGTGCTTCCACTTCCTCAAAAAGCTAAGGAAACTCCCAATGCTCCCATGACTCACCAATTTTTACAAATACATCTCAGTTTGGTGTGAGCCCTGAACACCGCCGGGTCTATCACACAAACTAGACACCCCTCTGCTCTCTATCTACACTTCCCACTGCCTTACTAGACAGTGCAGGAACTCCCCTCCCACCCCAAGCATTCTCTCTTCTCCCCACTCCCAATGGGCATTAGTACAAAAACTTCAGATCATGTTCCACCAGGTCAAGGACTATTTCCATTCTGTTATAACTTTGGCACTCCCAATCTCCCATGTTGCACCTTACTTATAGGTTTGCACTACCCTTCCTCTGAAACTGAGGTCGTTCCACCCTGATATATGAGGCACATGAGAGGCAACAGTGTATGGGGACAAATAGGAGAGTAGGACCGAGTAGGGTGAATGACTTGTGTCACAAAATGAAGACAGTCACCCTGCACTGAAAACGGCGCCGTAATGGAGAGCCTTGAAATCCCGCCCCCCTCCCACCGGCCCTATGCTCATTGGCCGCTGTCGCCCGACTCCGGGCTAGGCTGGCATGCTGTTTGGCCGCCGCTCTGTCCATCACCGCGCCGTTCTCACCGAAGCCGCGGCTCCAGATGCGGCCGCCGCACCGCTCCGTTGCCTCGACGATGCGCACCCGGCCGAAGCCGTGCTCCATCAGCCGCTGCGCTGCCGCTATCCCCGCGATTCCGCAGCCCACGATGACGATGTTGCAGTCCCGGCCCGGTCCGAGGTCACCATCAGCCGTCGCCATTCCGCTTGATCTCGGGTCTCGGCTTTGCGCCACTTCTGCCAGTCGATTCTGCGCAGTGGCTGCACCGGTCTCGGATGCCCGCAAAGGTGGAGCTCTTCGAAGTTCAAAGTAGATTTATTACTAAGTTACATACGTGTCACCATACATTGGCTTACGTGCATATGAAATAAAATCATAAAATAATAACCATAACAGTCATTGAAAGGGCGCACCAACTTGGGAGTTCAACCAGTGTGCAAAAGACAATAAACGATGCAAAATGAATGAATAACTAACGAATTATATCGAGAAATGTCGTGGTTACTTGTGCTTCACACACACACAGGAGAAGCAGAAGGTTCTTCAAGAAGTTTTAAGCTTTAATTTGCAAACCAAAGCTGAGGCAGTCAGTGAGCTCGTCGCTGAGTGCCCACCGATCTTTGTACACAGCATTTTTTATAGCCATCTTCTGGCTTAGCTACATTAACATATCCAACCACTCTATAGCTACATATCACCAATATATCACCTTCTGACCGGCCACCGTTATCTTCAACCAATTAGTCTAAATGTGTCCCAATTTACATTTTGGGCCACGTGTTCCCTCGTCCCTGGCCACAGTTATCTCTCAGTTAGTGTCCATTAATATACCATGGTCTGTTTTATCATCCTGTCTGCCACCGTTATCTTTTCACTAGCTAAGCCATTTCATAGTGTATAGATTACAGTTCAGTTATATAGATTATATTTCAGCTAATTGCATTCCTGCTGATAATACATATATGTTATTCCATACTATATACCTAATAATACAATGTATCTAGTAAATGAATAATGCATAGTAAATATTCAGTAGTCGTGGTTATGTAGTGAATGCTGCTAATGCCATATTTCAATATATTTTCCAATAGAAGACGAGTTGAGGAGACCTTGAAAGAGCGTCCATAGGTTGTGGGAACATTTCAGAGATGGGCCAAGCAAAGTTATCCTCTGGTTCAGGAGCCCGATGGTTGAGGGGTAATAACTGTTCATGAACCTGGTGGTGTGAGTCTTGAGGCTCACTTTGCATCTGTTATGAAGGATGAACAACTCTGATGGGCAGAAGGGTGCAGAATCACCCATGCCCCCCCTTTTGGAGAATCGCAAATCGCTACGATTTCGATGCTGTTATCAAGGAAGTACGAGAGACAAAGGAAATCTGCCAGGGCAGTTGTTATTGATAACAGCTCATGAAAGTTAATGAGAGAGAGACAGAGCTAAAAGTTACCCAGGGTGGATCGTCTCCTACTAACAAAAGAGGAGCGGAACCATTGATTACTGCTATTGTCTTTTGGAGAAGGATTGTTTACTTGGTACTGTTCTATTCATTGAAACCCCTCAGGGGGCAACCAGAGTGGGCTGGTTTGATGGGTTACGTCATCCCAACCTGATTGACACCTGAGATCCCGTGAGTGGGGATAAAAGTGAGGTCTGGGGGTAACACCCCTCAGACGCACCAGGAGAAATGCTAGTGAGCATCAGAACCCCCACAAGACAGGGTGGGAGATTGGCGACTGAACGAAGTGTCAGTAAATTTTAACTCACAGTGTTCTGTAGTGAGACCAGTGGGGGCTTGTGTGTGTGTCCACCCTTGCCTGGGTGACGAGTCCACCATGGAAGAACGGACTAGCTAAAGGACGGAGGGGTCATACGTGAATGGCCACAACAACAACGCATCGATGGATCAAAATTGGAAAGGGAAGTTGGCAAGATAATAGCTGTTACTGTTCACACGTTTCCTCTCTCTCTCTCTCTCTCTCTCTCTCTCTCTGTCCAACAATTGCAACACCTCAACAAACAACTACCGCAGCTTGCGTGAACTGAACTGAACTTTATATTTCCATCTGACAATTCATTATCCCCTAGGCAACGATAGAGCTTGTTTCATAAGTGATTTTTATTATACCTGCCCTTTTAGGTTTAGTATTGCTAACGTATATTCTCTGTATATTCGCATTGATATTATTTTGTATATTTTTGCTAATAAATATTGTTGAAAATAGTATCACCAGACCCAACGGACACTTCTATTTTTGCTGGTAAGACACCCAGTCACGGGGTACGTAACACATCTAGTGATCAAAGTACATTAGTTTTAATGTAAATATGCAAAAAGATAGGTCTGGTCCACAGCTTGAGATTCTAAATTGGAGAAAGGCCACTTTTGATGGTATCAGAAAGGATCTAGTAAGTGTGGATTGAGACAGGTTGTTTTTTGGTAAAGGTGTACTTGGTAAATGGGAGGCCTTCAGAAGTGTAATTTTGAGAGTACAAAGCATCTATGTGCCTGTCAGAATAAAAGGTAAAGATAATAGGTGTAAAAACCTTGGTTTTCAAGTGATATTTAGGCCCTGGTTAAGAGAATAAAGGAGGTGCATAGCAGGTACAGGCAGGAAGGATGAAAAGAGGTGCTTATGGAGTATAAGAAATGCAAGAACAGTTAAGAGAGAAATCAGGAAGACTAAAAGAAGGCATGAAGCTGCTCTAGCAGACATGGTGAAGGAGAATCCTCATACATTCTACAGATATGTTAACAGAAAAATGATTGTAAGGGACAAAATTGCTCCTCTGGAAGATCAGGTCAAGTCATCTGTCATTTCGACCATAACTGCTGGTACAGTACATAGTAAGAATGAGACAACGTTTTTCAGGACCATGGTGTTACATGACACTGTACAAAAACTAGACTGAAATACGTAAAAAACAACACAGAAAAAAAACTACACTAGACTACAGACTGATACAGGACTACATAAAGTGCACAAAACAGTGCAGGCATTACAATAAATAATAAACAAGACAATAGGGCAGTAAGGTGTCAGTCCAGGCTCTGGGTATTGAGGAGTCTGATGGCTTGGGGAAGAAATTGTTACATAGTCTGGTCGTGAGAGCCCGAATGCTTTGGTGCCTTTTCCCAAATGGCAGGAGGGAGAAGAGATTGTATGAGGGGTGCGTGGGGTGCTTCATAATGCTGTTTGCGTTGCGGATGCACTGTGTAGTGTAAATGGAGGGCTGGAACGTAGCTAATGTTGTTCCACTGACAGAGAGAGAAAGAAAGCACAAATTGTGCAAACAATAAAAACAAACAGCATTCAGAACTAAAATGAGTCTGTAGCCATGAAGCCCGGAACAGCTGGAGCAGGCCACAGCTTCAGCCTGAGTGTGGTGAACTACATATACCTGTCTGGACACCCCCCCCCCCACCCCCGCTGACTACTCCTGTAGCTCCTCCCAAGGACCCCAGTATAAAGGCGATTGGAGCCCAAGCCCTGGTCCCAGTCTCCAGGATGTAGTGTGGTGGTAATTGCTGCTTGTTCTTTCTTACAGCCAATTAAAGCCTATATCTCACCTCACGTCTCGGAGAGTTATTGACGGTGCATCACTGAGTTCAACACACAGCAGAGCAAAACAGAGCTCGCAGACACACAGCAGGCTACAGCCTCAGCCCCAATTCAACACACAACAGAGCAAAACAGAGCTCGCAGACACACAGCAGGCTACAGCCTCAGCACCACAGAGAGCAGTAAGCAGAACTGGCCTGACCCTCACCTCCAGTCACAACACTTAGTCTTTTCAATCCAACTGGCCCAGCATTTAACACTGTGTCACTTTTCAAGGAAATTATCAGTTAATTGGATGAAGGCATGGAGGTGGATGACGTCGACATGGACTTCAGAAGGCATTTGACAAGGTCCCGCATGAGAAGTTGGTCAAGAAGGTTCAGTCACTCGCCATTCACGATGAGGTAGTAAATTGGATTAGACATTGGCTTTGTGGGAGAAGCCAGAGAGTGGTAGTAGATGGTTGCCTCTCTGACTGGAGGCCTGTGACAAGTGGAGTGCCACAGGGATCGGTGCTGGGTCCACTTATGTTTGTCATATATATAAATGATCTGGATGATAACGTGGTTAACTGAATCAGTAAATTTGTGGATGACACCATGATTGGGGGTGTGGAAGTGAGGAAGGCTATCATGGTTTGCAATGGGTTCTGGACCACCTGGAACAAAGAGCTGAAGTATGGCAGATGGAATTTAATGCAGACGACTGTGAGGTGTTGTAATTTGGTAGGAAGATCCTGGGCAGGTCTTACACAGTGAACAGTAGGGCACTGAGGAGTGTGGTAGACAGAGTGATCTGGGAATACAGGTCCATCATTTGTGGAAAATGGCATCACAGTTAGATAGGATTGTAAAGAAAGTATTTGGCATATTGGTCTTCATAAATGAACACACTGAGTATAGGAGATGTTATGTTTTATTTTGAAGTTGTATAAGATATTGGTGAGGCCTATTTTTGAGTATTATGTACAGTTTCGGTCCCCTACCTGCAGGAAAGATGTAAATAATGTAAAGAAAGTGCAGAGAAAATTAACAAAGATATTGCTGGGTCTGGGGGACCTAAGTTATAAGGAAAGATTGGATAGGTTAGGACTTTATTCCTTAGAACATAGAAGGTTGAGTTGAGATTTGATTGAGAAATACAAAATTATTAATAGATTAAAGGCTTTTTCCACTGCGGTTTGGTGGGACTCCAACTAGAGGTCAAGGGTTAAGGGTGAAAGGTTAAAAGTTTAAGGGGAACATGAGGGAAAACTTCATCATGCAGTGAGTCATGGAGTGTGGAAGGAGCTGCCAGTGCAATTGAGTACAATTTTAATGTTAAGAGCAGTTTGGGTAGGTATGTGGATAGCAGGGTAGGAAGGGCTATGGTTCTGGTGCAGGTCATTGGAGTAGGCAGTTTAAATGGTTTCCCTGGACTGGATGGGCTGAAGGGCTTGTTTCTGTGCTGTACTTTTCTATGACTGTATGACTTCAAAGGAGGGTTGTTAATGGATTTTCTAATTGTATAATGGAATACTATTAGCCTGTGAACTAATGGTCAAGAGTTTAGGAAACTTATTGAAGATTTACCAGATAAACATGATGTTATATGTACAGGAAACCTAGTTGAAATCATGTCTAAGTTTTAAGATATAAGGTTATGTTGATATATGACACAATTGGACAACGGGTAATTGAGGAATGGCTACCTCTAAGAAAGATATGATTGCACATAAGAGTTCATGAGATTGCATTATTTATGAGTCAATTGCGGTTGAAATTTGGGGAAAAGACAGTAAATTACAGATAATTTTTTTTAACCCAAGTGGAAGTTTAATACTTGCTATACTGGAAAGTATGAGTGGAAATGGGAAAAATAAGGTTATATATTCTGGGGATTTTAATATTCACGATACTATGTAAGGCTGTAGTGACACATGTGAATGGGATGGTGGTGGAAGACTTTCTGGAAGATATTTGTTTAGTGTGCTTGAATGGTGGTAGGAATACAAGGATAAATCTGTTAACACCTTTTTCGCTGTAGACTTTATGCAGATAGCAAGTGTGTATTGTTACGTCTGTAGCCCCCTCCTTTGGGAGAATCGCAAGATCACCGGTGGGTTGGGTCAAGGGGCACAGAAAATGAGAGTGGGACGTGCAAAATGCCTCTTTTCCCCGGCGATGTAAAGCTCTGGGACATGGCTATTGTCTCCGGAAGACCAAGTTGTATATTGAGTACTGTACTATTCATTGAAGCCCCTCAGGGGATGACCAGAGTGGGCTGGTTGAGGGATTGCATCATCCCAACCTGATTGACATCGGAGACCCAGTGAGGAAGTATAATAGAGGATCTGGGGAACAACTCCTTCAGACACACTAGAAGAAACGTTAAGCGACCATGTTTCAGCAGGAAATCATCTGAAGGAAGCCACGTGCGTTCGATTCTGTGGCTGGAATTGGTGGCTGGAACCATGGGAAAACAGCTTTTAGCTAACAACAGGGAAGCCCGCTCCCCTGACTCAATGGATCAGCATCTTAAAAGACCTGGGGCAAGTTTAAACCGCATCACTTTTAAACCCAACAACGCTGCAACTTGAACGAACTGATGGTGACTGTTAACTTTCCATCGGACAATACATTAACCCCTAGACAACGATAGAGCTATTTCTTATTGGTTATCATTATACCCACGCTTAGATTTGGTATTGATGACATATATTATCTGTATGTTTGCATTAATCTTATTTTTGTGCCCTGTATCAATAAATACTTTTAAAAATAGTACCAACAGACTTCAACGGACCTCTCTATCTTTGCTGGTAAGTGATCCAGTTACGGGAATTCTTAACAGTATAATGATACAACAGTGGGGAGTGGTCATTTTCCTGCATCTGTACAATGGGAATAGATCAGAGGAAAGGTTCTCATTTCACCAGATGGATTTCTAAAAAGGGAAATTGGGATGCAACACACACACGAAATGCTGGAGGAACTCAGCAGGTCAGGCATCATCTCTGGAAATGATTAAACAGTCGAAGTTTCAAGCTGAGACCCTTCATCAACATTGGAAAGGAAGGGGAAAGACAGCAGAATAAAAAGTTGGGGGGGGGGAGGGGAAGTAGGGTATCTAGAAGGTGGAAGGTGTAGCCTTGGGTAGATGGAGCTTGTCAGCCTGGGAGGGCAGTCCATCTAAGAGAGGGAAAACTCTGATTTCAAATCTCCGCTGCCTTGCGGCCATACTCACTCATGGGAAAGGCTTCGGGAGTAAACAAATCCAGAGCTGGAGTCCTTAAGGCAGTCTGACGTTGCCTTCAAGCTCGTTCCAGCAACTCCTGCGACGACACTGGTGCCAAGCTGTATTGGCCCTTGCCCTTCCCTTGGGCAACATCGGTGTCGTGGAGAGGGGAAGACTTGCTGCATGGGCAACTGCTGGTCAGAAACCTTCCAGACGCAGATCCATGGTCTCATGAGACTAACGGATGTCACCAGAAGGTGTAGCCATGCAGTTGGGAAAGGTAATGGCTGGAGAAGTAGTAATCTGATGGGGAGGAGAGTGGACCATAGGGGAAAGGGAAAGAGGAGGGGACCTGGGGGAAGTGACGGGCAGGTTTGAAGAATTATGTGAAAGTAGATTTCCTGATCATTTGGTTGTGGAGGATATTGAGTTGAGTAATAATAATACCTTGTGCTCTGTACTCAACTCAATGGTTAAGGAGTCAGCCATTACCTGGATGGACGAGTGTAAAAGCACTGTGAAGGAGCAGAATGAAGCTTTTAGGAAAGATAGGTAGTGTCACTCCTGTTCACCTTTCATACAATATAAAAAGCTATATTTAGAAAAGTAGTGAGAAGGGCAAAGAAACTGTATTGGAGTACGTACTCTAAGGAGTATGAGATGGAGAATAGGATTCTACAGGTGAGTGTGTGTAACCTACTCCTCTTTAATATGATTAATGATATTTTCTGAAATGTTGGTTCAGATATTTCCAAATTGTTATATGCTGATATGCAGTGCGGAAGAAAGGCAGGAATATGATTAAAATAGTTAGGAAAATGTAGACAACCATTAATGAAGTAGAAGAATTGGGGATGTTGGCAGGGGTTTACATTTGCTGTCGTTAAGACCCAAGTTACTTGCTTTTTCTAAAAGAAACATTACCCTCACAATTGACGTCAAGTTGTTTGGTAAATCTCTAAAACAAGAGTCAGTAGTAAAGTTTCTAGGCATGTGGATGGCCACAAGGCTAACCTGCTTAGTTGGGTGTGAGTAGGAGGTCATTGAATCCATTGTATATTGCTTTAATCAGATCCGTCTTTGATTATGGATGCGTTGCTCGTGGGTCAGCCTCACCAGTGGTCTTAAAGCCCTAGGTAAAGTTCAAGCTCAAGCATTGAGGTTATGTTGTGGTGCTGTTAATCTGTCCCCAACTTCAGCATTAAAGTTCCAAAGGTACAATTTAATGTCAGAGAAATGTATACAATATACATTCTGAAATGTTTTTTCTTCGCAACCATCCACGAAAACAGAGGAGTGCCCCCAAGAACGAACGACAGTTAAATGTTAGACCCCCAAAGTCCCCCCTCAGCTTCCCTCTCTCCTGCGCGTAAGCAGCAGCGAGCAACAATCCTCCTCCCCCCTGGCAAAAATAAAGTGCACCCGCTACCAGCACTCAAGCGTGAGCAAAGCAATAGCAAAGACACAGACTTGCAGTTAGGTCATTGTTCACCCGATAATTCAACATGCTGCAGGCTCTCTCTCTCTCCTAATAAGGAAGAAAGAGATGACTCCATTACTGGTAAAAATGAGTGAAGTACCTTTACAGCTTACAACTAGCAGGGTTTATTGGGTTATCCTACAAGGACATAAAGTTGGTCAATGTTAGAAACATTAGTAGAGCACTGCATCTGTAAGGTCTGCAGTTTTGGCTGGATGGACAATGAAAGGGGACATCTTGGGTTGTTTAATGTCCCAGTGTACCCCCTTCTCTCACTCTTCCATGGTTTTTTCCCATTGCCTGTGGTTGATTTGGGCCTTCACGAAAAGATCAAGATGAGACCACCCAATAGTAACAGGGACATGGAGGAGCAGATAGGGAGACAGATCCTGGAAAGGTGTCATAATAACAGGGTTGTCATGGTGGGAGATTATAATTTCCCAAATATTGATTGGCATCTCTTGGCACCTTTGACAAGGTTCTGCACGGAAGGTTAGTTAGGAAGGTTCAATCATTAGGTATTAATATTGAAGTATTAAATGGGTTCAACAGTGGCTGGATGGGAGATGCCAGAGAGTAGTGGTGGATAACTTTGGAGTGGAGTCAAGTTGGAGGCCGGTGACTAGTGGTGTGCCTCAGGGATCTGTACTGGGTGCATATGTTGTTTGTCATTTACATTAATGATCTGGATGATGGGGTGGTAAATTGGATTAGTAAGTATGCAGATGATACTAAGGTAGGTGGCATTGTGGAAAATGAAGTACATTTTCAAAGCTTGCAGAGAGATTTAGGCCAGTTAGAAGAGTGGGCAGATGGAGTTTAATGCTGATAAGTGTGAGGTGCTACATTTTGGTAGGACTAATCCAAATAGGACATACATGGTAAATGGTAGGGCATTGAGGAATGCAGTAGAACAGAGTGATCTAGGAATAATGGTTCATAGTTCCCTAAAGGTGGAATCTCATGTGGATAGGGTGGTGAAGAAAGCTTTTGGTATGCTGGCCTTTATAAATCAGAGCATTGAGTATAGGAGTTGGGATGTAATGTTAAAATTGTACAAGGCATTGGTAAGGCCAAGTTTGGAGTATTGTGTATAGTTCTGGTCACCGAATTATAGGAAAGATACCAACAAAATAGAGTACAGAGAAGATTTACTAGAATGTTACCTGGGTTTTAGCACCTAAGATACAGGGAAAGGTTGAACAAGTTAGGTCTTTATTCTTTGGAGCATAGAAGGTTGAGAGGGGATTTGATAGAGGTATTTAAAATTATGAGGGGGACAGATAGAGTTGACATGGATAGGCTTTTTCCATTGAGAGTAGGGGAGATTCAAACAGGAGGACATGAGTTGAGAGTTAGGGGGCAAAAGTTTAGGGGTAACACAAGGAGGAATTTCTTTACACAGAGAGTGGTAGCTGTGTGCAATGAGCTTCCAGTAGAAGTGGTAGAGGCAGGTTCGGTATTGGCTTTTAAAGTAAAATTGGATAGGTATATGGACAGGAAAGGAATGGAGGGTTATGGCCTGAGTGTGGGCCAGTGGGACTAGAAGGGCCCAGATGGCCTGTTTACGTGCTGTAATTGTTATATGGTTATATCTCCTTAAAGCAAGGAGTTTAGATTGGGTGGAGTTTGTTAGGTGTGTTCAGGAAGTTTTCCTGACACAATATGTAGAAAAGCCTAGAAGAGGAGAGGCTGTACTTCAGGGTTGGCCAACCTGTGGCGCATTGCACCCCAGTGATAATAATAAAAAAGTAAGCCTACTCGTGCAAAAAGTATTAATGAAAAACCGCTTTGTAGAAAAAAAAATCTATAACAGGAATTCAAGCAGCTTAGAGCTAGAAATGGGTTTACTGAGAATAAATCTAAAACTTACTAATTATTTTTAGTGAGTTTGTGGTGACCCACTTCCCAGCGCACTCGAACCGGTCACAAAGCGGCGCCGGCCTTGAGGCCGGTCCCAAAAAGGGCGCCAAGTCTGCTTCCCCAGCAAGGGGAAAAGCCTGTGCGCGGGATGGTGCTGTGAATACGTGCCCCCTACAGTATTCCCACCCGGGGAGGGCGGGATCAGGAAGGCTTTAAAGTGAGGCAGCGAAGTTTGAATAAACTCTTTTGCAACTGTAGCTCACAGACTCCGTGTCGTTATTTCAGACTATTTGGGCCGGAGATGAACGACGCCGCATCAGTTCATGCAGTTTCGTTACAACTGCCAAGCTTCTGGACGCTGCGACCTCACCTATGGTTCCAGCAAGCAGAAGCCCAATTCCACATTCAGCAGATAACCTTGGAGGACACACGTTACTATTACGTGGTGAGCTCCCTTGACCAGGAAACAGCGGCCCAGGTTGAGGAGTTCATAACAGTCTCCCCCAGAGGACGGCAAATACACAGAATTCAAAGCCTTGCTCATAAGGACTTTCGGACTCTCATGGCGCGAGCGAGCGGCTCGTTTACTGCACCTGGATGGTTTGGGAGACAGGCTGCCATCGGCGTTGATGAACGAGATGCTGGACCTGGCTAACGGACACAAGCCCTGCTTCATGTTTGAGCAGGCACTCCTGGAGCAGCTGCCCGAGGACATCTGCCTGCTGCTGTCCGACGCGGATTTCAGCGACCCCCGGAAGGTGGCAGCCCGGGCGGACTTGCTGTGGAAAGCCAAGAAGGAGAGTGGGGCATCTGTCGCACAGATCACCAAGCCATGCTCCCAGCAGCAGACCAGACCAGGCCCGACAGCAGAGCCCACTAACCCCAGAGGCAGGGGTGGGGGGGCCCAATGAACAATGGTGCTTCTACCACCAGTGGTGGGGCACAGAAGCCTGCCGCTGTAGCCCGCCCTGCAAGTTCCCGGGAAATGCCAGGGCCAGCCGCCGCTGATGGCTACGGCGGCTGGCCATCGGGATAGCCTCCTGTATGTCTGGGACAAGCAGTCGGGACGCCGTTTTTTGGTCGACACTGGAGCTGAGATCAGCATCTTACCTCCGACGAGTTACGACACCCGCAACAGGGCACCGGGTCCCCCCTTGAGGGCCGCGAATGGCAGCACAGTAAGTACCTACGGCACCCATACGGTGCGGCTACAGTTCGGCTCCAGCCGGTTCACGTGGGACTTTGCACTGGCTGCCGTAGGCCAACCTCTCCTGGGCGCGGATTTCTCGAGGTCTCACAGCCTACAGGTCAACCTGCGAAGGAAGAGACTGGTCCACGCCGAGACCTTTCAAACGTTCTCCCTGGGTGAAGCCCAGTTGCCGGCCCCACATCTAGACTCCATCATGCTGTCCAACAATGACTTCACCAGACTCCTGGCAGATTTCCCAACGGTTCTGGTGCCGCAGTTCACAGCAGCCACGCCCAGACACGGCGTACAGCACCACATCCCGACACAGGGACCACCCCTCCACGCCCATCCTCGAAGGCTTCCCCTGGACAAGCTCCGACTGGCGAAGGAGGAGTTCAAGAGGATGGTGGAATTGGGGATCATACGGCGGTCCGACAGCCCATGGGCCTCCCCCCTGCACATGGTGCCCAAAGCAACAGGGGGCTGGAGACCATGCGGCGACTACCGCAGGCTGAACGAGGCTACAACACCGGACCGCTACCCTGTGCCGCACATTCAGGACTTTGCAGCAAACCTGCACAGCGCACGGATCTTCTCCAAGGTAGACCTCGTCCAGGGATACCATCAAATCCCGATGCATCCTGATGACATCCCCAAAACAGCACTCATCACCCTTCGGCCTTTTCGAGTTCCTCTGCATGCCGTTTGGCCTAAAGAATGCCGCACAGACGTTTCAGCGGTTAATGGACTTAGTGGGACGCGACCTGGACTTCGCTTTCATCTACATGGACGACATCCTCATAGCCAGAAGTAGTCATCAGGAGCATCTGTCCCACCTCCGTCAACTCTACGCCCAACTGAGTGAATACGGCCTAACAATCAATCCGGCCAAATGCCAGTTCGGGCTCGACACCATCGACTTCCTGGGCCACAGGATCACTACAGACGGGGCAACCCCTCTGCCCGCTAAGGTAGACGCAGTCCGCCATTTTCCCCGACCCAACACAACCAAAGGCCTTCAGGAATTCGTAGGTATGGTGAATTTCTACCACCACTTCCTCCCTTCAGCTGCCCGGATCATGCGCCCCCTGTTTGCCCTGATGTCAGGTAAGGGCAAGGACATTACCTGGAACGATGAGTCCACTGCCGCTTTCATTAAAACCAAAGAAACCTTGGCAAACGCCACGATGCTAGTGCACCCCAGAACGGACACCCCTACCGCCCTCACAGTGGACGCATCCAACACGGCAGTCGGTGGGGTGCTGGAACAACTCATCGCAGGTCGCTGGCAACCCCTGGCGTTTTTCAGCAAACACCTACGGCCACCCGAGCTCAAATACAATGCTTTCGACCGGGAACTGTTGGCGCTCTACCTGGCAATCCGGCATTTCAGGTACTTCTTAGAAGGTCGGCCCTTCACCGCGTTCACGGACCACAAACCGCTTACCTTTGCGTTCACGAAAGCATCCGACCCCTGGTCGTCCCGCCAGCAGCAACATCTGTCCTACATCTCCGAATACACGACGGATGTCCGGCATGTCTCGGAAAGGACAATGTCGTGGCGGATGCTCTCTCCTGCCCTAACATCCAAGCCCTGTCCCAGGGAGTAGACTATGAAGCACTAGCGGAGGTGCAGCAGGCAGACGAGGAGATCCCTAGTTACAGAACTGCAGTCTCCGGTTTGCAGCTCCAGGACCTCCCCGTAGGCCCGGGTGAAAGGACCCTACTCTGTGATGTCGCCACAGGCCAGCCCCGTCCCGGCAGTCTGGCGGCGGCGCATTTTCAACTCCATTCACAACTTAGCGCACCCCTCCATCCGGATGGTCTCCAGCAGGTTCGTTTGGCACGGACTCCGCAAGCAGGTCAGTGAATAGGCCAAAACATGCATGCACTGCCAGACGGCCAAGGTGCAGCGGCACACCAAAGCCCCACCGCAGCAGTTCCACCCCACAAACCAGCGTTTCGACCACATTCATGTGGATATCATAGGCCCCCTGCCAGTGTCGCGCGGAGCGCAGCATCTCCTTACTATCGTGGACCAGTTCACAAGATGGCCAGAGGCGGTCCCACTCACCAACACCACCTCCAAATCTTGCGCCCGGGCACTGATCACCACCTGGGTATCTCACTTTGGTTTACCGGCCCACATTACCTCCGACAGAGGCGCCCAGTTCACCTCCAGCCTGTGGTCAGCTATGGCCAGCCTTTTGGGGACTCAGCTGCACCACACAACTACCTACCTCCCACAGTTGAACGGACTAGTGGAGCGTTTCCACCATCACCTGAAATCGGCTCTCATAGCCCGCCTCAAAGGGCCTAACTGGGTGGACAAGCTTCCCTGGGTCCTGCTCGGAATCTGCAAGGCGCCCAAAGAGGATCTGCACACCTCGGTGGCCGAGTCGGTGTACGGCGCGCCCCTGGCCTTCCCAGGGGAGTTCATACCAGCCCCAAGGGGGCAAGAGGAAGAACCCGCAGCAGTCCTGGGCAGACTACGTGAGAGGCTCGGTAACCTGGCCCCCATACCCACTTCGCAGCATGGGCAGAACCCGACCTGCGTACCCAAAGACCTGCAAAACTGTAAGTTCGTTTTTGTACGACGGGGCAGACATCGGGCACCGCTACAGCGGCCCTACGAGGGGCCGTTTACGGTGATCAGAAACAACGGGTCCACGTTCATGCTGGACCTTGGGGGGAAAGAGGAGGTTTTCACGGTGGACCGACTCAAACTGGCTCATGTGGACGTGGCGCAGCCGGTCGAGTTCCGGCACCGCGGCGCAGAGGCCGACCTCCCAAACAGAGTCCAACCCAGACTGCGGACATTGGGGGGTGTATCGCCGGTTCTGGGGGGGGGGGGTGGGTCGGTATGTGGCGACCCACTTCCCAGCGGACTCGAACCGGCTCACAAATCAGCGTGCGCCGGCATAGAGGCCGGTTCCAAAGAGGGCGCCGTCTGCTTCCCCAGCAAGGGGAAAAGCCCGTGCGCGGGTCGGGACTGTGAATACGTGCCCCTACAGTATTCCCACCCGGGGAGGGCGGGATCAGGAAGGTTTTAAAGCGAGGCCGCGAAGTTTGAATAAATCTCCTTTGCAACTGTGTCGTTACTGCAGCGCTGCGTGTAGCACATTATATTGTGCATATCTTTTGACAAATGGTATCTTCTATCACATTAATCTGTTTTCAATTAAAAAATGTTCAATGAGTCAAACTAGGAAAGAAGGACTTTTGTTCTGAGTCGTTCCATAACTGGTCAATACACGTTTGATACTTGTTTGTTCCTGAGGGTCCAGGCGTCTGCATCGCAAGTTTTTGCCAGTCAGTTTACAATTGACACTCAGGCGCTACGGGGTTGTGCTTTGTTCATCCTTTGTGAACATCTGCAGTTTGTACTTTTGGAAAACAAAGCCTTCTTTTTACATTCAGTTACCCATCATAGTGCAAAAGAAAAGCAGAAAGTGATAGTAAGCGTGAATTCAATAAGAAAATTAGTTCTTATTTATAGCGGGTCCGTCAGGAAAACCATTGTGCACTGTTTGTGAAAACACTTTCTCATATATTGATCTTAATAGACACTATAAAACACAACATCAGACTGAAATAGAAGGAAAACTGAAGCTAGTGCTTGGGTCTGAGTTAGGGAAAGAATATGTGATTAAGAAAAAGGAAGAAATCAAAAGACAAAATATATTGAAAGTCTCATTAAGGTAAGTAATGTTTATTTGGTTTTATATTAAATCAATATATCATGTAAAAATGCTAAATATGTCTACATTAATATATTTTTACAAGAATTGAATGGGGGTATAAGAGGTGAATGGCACATCTGAACTCGTGCGTGAAAAAATTGACACACGGAATATAAAAGGTTGGCCACCCCTGCTGTACTTGATCTGGTATTGGGAAATGAACCTGGTCGGGTGTCAGATCTCTCAGTGGGAGAGCATTTTAGAGAGAGTGATCACGATTCTGTCTCCTTAGCATTGGAGAGGGATAAGAGGATAAAATGTGAGAGAATAGGACCAATCAAGTGTGACAGTGGAAAAGCAGGTATGGAACCGGAAGAGATAGCAGAGGTACTTAATGAATACTTTGCTTCAATACTATGGCAAAGGATTTTGGAAATTGTAGGGATGATTTACAGTGGATTGAAAAATTTGAGCATATAGACATTAAGAAAGAGGATGTACTGGAGGAGATTGCTGAGCCTCTGGCAATGATCTTTGCATCATCAATGGGGACAGGAGAGGTTCTGGAGGATTGGAGGGTTGCGGATGTTGTTCCCTTATTCAAAAAAGGGAGTAGAGATAGCCCAGGAAATTATACCAGTGAGTCATACTTCAGTGAGTTGATGGAAAGGATCCTGAGAGGCAGGATTTATGAACATTTGGAGAGGCATAATATAATTAAGAATAGTCAGCATGGCTTTGTCAAAGGCAGGTGGTGTCTTATGAGCCTGATTGAATTTTTTGAGGACGTGACTAAACATGTTAATGAAGGAAGAGCAATAGATGTAGTGTATATGTATTTTAGCAAAATATTTGATAAGGTACCCCATGCAAGGCTTATTGAGAAAGTAAGGAGGCATGGGATCCAAGGGGATATTGCTTGTGGATTCAGAACTGGCATGCCCACAGAAGGCAAAGAGTGGTTGTAGTCAGGTCGTATTCTGCATGGAGGTCGGTCACCAGTGGAGTGCCTCAGGGATCTGTTCTGGGACCCCTTCTCTTCATGATTTTTAGAAATGACCTGGATGAGGAAGTGGAGGAATGAGTTAGTAAACTTGCTGATGACACAAAGGTTGGGGGTGTTGTGGATAGTGTGGAGGGCTGTCAGAGGTTACAGCAGGACACTGATAGGATGCAAAACTTAGCTGAAAAGTGGCAGATGGAGTTCAATGCAGATAAATGTGAGGTGGTTCACTTTTGCAGTTCAAATACAATGGCAGAATATAGTATTAATGTAAGACTCTTGGCAGTGTGGAGGATCAGAGGGATCTTGGGATCCAAGTTCATAGGACGCTCAAAGCTGCTGTGAAGGTTGACTCTGTGGTTAAGAAGGCATATGGTGTATTAGCCTTCATCAACCGTGGGATTGAGTTTAAGAGCCGAGAGGTAATGTTACAGCTATATAGGACCCTGGTCAGACCCCACTTGGAGTACTGTGCTCAGTTCTGGTCACCTTGCTATAGGAAGGATGTATAAACCATAGAAAGGGTGCAGAGGAGATTTACAAGGATGTTGCCTGGATTGGGGAGCATGCCTTATGAGAATAGGTTGAGTTAACTCGGCCTTTTCTTCTTGGAGCAGTGGAGGATGAGAAGTGACCTGATAGAGGTGTACAAGATGATGAGAGACATTGATCATATGGATAGTCAGAGACTTTTTCACAGGGCTGAAGTGGTTAGCACGAGAGGGCATAGTTTTAAGGTGCTTGGAAGCAGGTACAGAGGAGATGTCAGGGGTAAGTGTTTTACGTGGAGTGGTGAGTGCGTGGAATGGGCTGCCAGTGACGGTTGTGGAGGCAGATACAATAGGGTCTTTTAAGAGACTCCTAGGTACATACGTGGAGCTTAGAAAAATAGATGGCAACAGGTAACCCCAGGTAATCTCCAAAGTAAGTACATGTTCAGCACAGCATTGTGGGCTGAAAGACCTGTATTGTGCTGTTGGTTGTCTATGTTTCCATGAGGAATGATTGTTTATCAGTGGCACAGGAAGTTCTGCAATACATGCAAGGCAGATTTTATGGATTCGTATATCTACAGAGATGGTGCACACGATCCAGTGACACACCATTCATGTGTTTCTGTCTATGTTCCAGAGTTTCAGGTGTCTGTTAAGAAAAAATTATCAGACAAAGTATGCGTATTCACATCTGAGATGGTTGCTATCATTTTAGCCTTGGAATGGGTTGAAAAAGTACACCCCATTTATGTACCTCTGTGCTTTGATTTGCTCTCAGTCTGACATCCATTAAAGCAGTTATTTCAAATTGTAGGCCGTTCATTTCTCTTGAGATTGGACAGCATCTGCTGAGGCTGCAGGGTCTGACCTGTGTATACACTTTATGTGAATTACTGTCCACGCTGGCAGATATTCTTACCAAGCAATCATTCAAAATTAAGGATATAAGTGTCTTGGTCCTTTTTCATAAAGGGAGATGAAAGTCATAATTAAAAAGTCTATTTAATAAGTGTGCAAACAAAGTTGGGAGAAGGAAATGAAAGGATGGAATTTATATAAAATTCAGATGATGGTGGGAACTCAACTGGGACATAAGTATAAAGGAGAGAAGAAGTTATACTTACATGTTTACATATTGGACATATTAGGCTGAATAATTCCCCGTTCAGAATTAAAATGTGTGATACTGACATCTGCAGGGAGTGCACTTGTCAAAAAATGGTGCAGCCAATATTTGAAATATTCCGTCTGGGTAACCGCTAACCTGATGGAATAAGTATCAGTTTCTCTCACTTCCAGTAATGTCTCCCCCCCCCCTCCTCTCTGTTTCCATTCCTCATTCTGGCTCCCACCTTTTCTCTTCTCATATCCTCACTTGCCCATCACCACCTCTGGTTTCCTTTCTTCCCTTTCTTCCTATGGCCCACTGTCTATCAGATTCCTTCTTCTTCAGCCCTTTACCTTTTCCACCTATCACCTCCCAGTTTCCTACTTCATCCATACCCACACCCACCTTTCCTCTCACCTATACTCATTCCCCTCTCCCACCTTATTCCGGCTTCTGCTCCCTTCTTTTCCAATCACGATGAACGGAGTCATTGACAGTTCATCTCCTCCATGGATGTTGCCTGACCTGCTGAGTTCCTCCAGCATTTTATGTGTGTTGCTCTGGATTTCCAGCATCTATAGGATCTATTATGTTTAATAGCTGCCCTGCTAGGGGGACAATTAGAGATGGAGGACAAACCAAAGCAAAAATGTGAAAATCTGAAATAAAAGCAGAAAATGCTCAGCAGGTCTGTCAGCAACCACACAAAATGCTGGCGGAACTCAGCCAAGCAAAACAAGAAAGATGGGTAGTACTTCAGGCATATTCATCAGAACAACAAACACTGGATTTGCCAGTGCAATCTGTGTTCAGTGAGCTAATTATCAAAAAGATTTAAAATACTCTCAATGTTGAGAAATCAGATACAAATCCTGAGGACATCTGGGAATAATCACACACTAAGCAAAATGGAAAATATTTGTCTTGAGCTAATAAATTAAATAAATATTGAGTAGTTTTCCCTGGGAATGGAAACAAGCCAGCATGAAATAAGCACAGAAATTGCTGAAACTGCTTTGCAGATTGGTGGGGAATCAGTGGAGTCAAACAAGTTTTGATTTCTCTGATCTGTACACTTTGTCTGAGACTCAGGGTCTTTCAGTAACTCCCATGTCTATGATCATTCTGATGTGGTGACTAATTTGTTATAAAACCACATTTAGAACTCTAATAAAACTCCATTCTTGGAAATTATGATGCAAAGTGATTTATATGCAATGGATCATTTAATAAAAGTTAGAATTGCATTAGATTCACCAGATGTTTGAAATTGGCACCAGGAGATCAGTAATATGAGTTAGAGAGCATTTGATTCTTTATAGAACATAGAACATTACAGCACAGTACAGGCCCTTTGGCCCACAATGTTGTGCTGACCCTTTAACCTACTCTAAGATCAATATAACCCTTCCCTCCCACATAGCCCTCTATTTTCTGTCATCCATGCATCTTACTAAGAGTCTTTCAAATGTCCTTAGTGTATCTGCCTCTACCACCACCCTTGGCAGAGCGTTCCATGCACCCACCACTCTCTGTGTATAAAATTTACCTCTGAAACCCCCTAAACAATTATCTTAAAATTATGCTCCTTTGTATTAGCCATTTCTGCCATGGGAAAAAGGTGTTGACTGTCCACTCTATCTATGACTCTTATCATCTTATACACATCCTCCCGCACTCCAAAGAGAAAAGCCTTTTCTCACATAACTTCTCCTCATAACACACATTCTCTAATCCAGGCAGCAGTCTGGTAAATCCTCTGCACTCTCTGAAGTTTCCATATCCTACAATGGCATGAAATTGTACAACAGATCTTCTGAAATCATCACAAGTAGTTCAAAGTCTTGAGCATGTTACTTACCACAGTAGACGTTTATTTAAGGTGTAAAGATATTGCTCAGACATATGGAGATTGATCTATAAACGGGCATGTACCAAAGATAATGCACAGTGCAGAGCATTTGGACTGGTATAGAGCCTCCAATACACATGACTGCAAGAGTTTGCAGAGTGTTGTAAACTCATCTAGTTCCATCGTGGGCACATCGAGAACATCTTCGACAGGTGATGCACAAGAAGGCAACACCCATCATTAAGGACTCTTACTATCTTGGACATGTTGTCTTCTCCTTACCACCATCAGGAAGGAGGTTCAAGAGACTGAAAATCCACACTTAGCGATTCAGGAACAGCTTTTTCTCCACCATCAGATTGTTTTATGAACATTACTTCACAATTCTTTCATTTTTTGTACTATTTTGTAATTCACGGTAATTTTGTCTTTGCACTGTACTGTTGTCAGTAAACAAACTTCAGGTGCTATTAGACAATATCTCTCTATTCCTCTTTTGCACTATTTAATTTTTATTGTAACCGAATGACATTTCAAATCAATTTTCTCCTTGGTTATGTAGAATCTTTAAGGATGCTTTATCTGTAGGTAAGTTACCATAATCCTTTTATGAAGCATCTATTTCTTTAATTCTTAAAAAGATAAAGACCCCACTGAATGTGCATCATATAGACCTATATCCTTGTTGAATGTGGACTCCAAAATCTTTTCCAAAATATTGGCAATTAGATTGGAAAATATATTACCACAAATTGTCTCTGATGACCAGACAGAATTTATTAAAAATCTTTATTTGTATTTTAATGTTAGGAGGTTAATGCATATTGTTCATACTTCTTCACCTAAAACCCTAGAATGTGTTATTTCACTTGATGCCGAGAAGGCCTTTGATAGAGTTGAATAGCACTATTTATTTAATATGATTGAGAAGTTTAATTTTAGCCCCAAGTTTATATCTTGGATTAAATTGATATATCACACACCTTTGGCTTCTGTACTTACCAATAATCAGAGATCCCTCTTTTTCAGGCTTTTTTTGAGGTACTAGACAGGGCTGTCCTTTAAATCCCTATTTGATATTGCCTTGGAGCCCTTAGCCATTGCTCTTCGTGATTCACCCAATATATTTGGCATTATTTGTGGGAATGAGATACATAAGGTATCACTATCTGCAGATGACCTGTTATTATATATCTCTAACCCAGAGAAATCCATTCCTGCAATAATATCACTGCTTGCTCGGTTTAGTACTTTTTCTGGTTATAAATTGAATCTTAATAAGAGTGAACTTTTAGCAGTAAATATGCAAACTCCAATCTATAGACAATCACCATTCAGACTGGTCACTGATTACTTTACTTATTTGGGTATTAAAATTACTAAGAAGCATAAGGATCTATTTAAAGTTAATTTTTTTTTACCCTTAATTGATCATGTTAAACAACTGCTTACTAATCAATTATTAAGATGATTATTTTGCCTAAATTTCAGTACCTATTTCAGGTGGTACCAATTTTCATTTCTAAATCCTTTTTTAATATTATTGACTCTAAATTTCTTCATATATATGGCAGAATAAAAATCCTAGATTAACTAAGAAATATTTACAGAAATCAAAAAAGGAGGGTGGTTATTTTAGATTCTATTACTGAGCAATTAATATTTGATATTTAACATTTTGGACACAAGATCTGGATGAAATTCATTGTCCACAATGGGTGAACCCCGAGCGAGAGTCCGTACAGGGTTTTTCATTGGCTTCTATCTTAGGGCCTCGCTTCCCTTTGCACTTACTGAACTGAATAAACAAACGACTAATCCAATAACTAAACATACAAGTATGGTTTCAATTTCGTAGATGTTTTGGATTGAATAAATTTATCCTATCAAGTCCTATTATATCTAATTTTTTTCTTCCAACTGTCCAGAATTGATCAGGCTTCTCTTTTATGGAGAACGAAAGGAATAACATGTTCTCGTGACTTATTCATGGATAACTGTCTCATATCTTTTGAACAGTTGTCTAATAAATATAATTTGCCTAGATCACATCTTTTCAGATATTTACAGATTAGAAACTTTTTGAATATTATGTTACCTATTTTACTTGTATCACACCAAACTGAAATTACGGAAAAATTTTTAGGTTTAAACCTCTATCAGAACAGTTTAATAGCAATTATTTATGATCTGATTATGAAAATACATCTAGGTACATCTGATAAAATTAAGAATGAATGGGAAAGAGAACTTAAGGTACCTCTACCTATAGAGAAATGGGAGAAAATTCTCCAACTAGGTAACACTTCTTCAATGTGTGCTAGACATGCTTTGATACAATTTAAGGTGGTTCATTGCGTCCATATGTCCAAGGATAAGTTAGCTTATTTTCACTGCCATATAAATCCTGTCTGTGACAGATGTAAGTCTGAGGTAGCTTCTTTGGCACATATATGCTGGTCTTGCCCTCTTTTGGAAAATTATTGGAAAGATATCTTTGATACTATTTCAGCAGTTTTGCATATTGATTTACAACCTCATCCTATTACTGCAATTTTCAGATTACCAGTGATGGACTCTAATCAATTATCCCCTTCAGCTTGCCATTTGATTGCATTTGTTACATTAATAGCCAGAAGATCCATTTTATTTAAATGGAAAGATTCTAATTCCCCTACTACATTTCAATGGTTTTCCCAAACTATAACATGCTTAAACTTGGAAAAAATTAGGAGTGGCACTATCGATTCTTCGATTAAATTTGAAGAAACTTGGAGACCATTTATTTAACATTTTCATATGATGTAAGCTGACCTTTTCCGAATTCTTCTCAATAACTTTTTGTTCGTGTATAGAGGAGTGGAGTTAATGACAAATAATGATTTTAACCGATGAAACAAGGCAGCCCAGCTTTTGTTTTGTTTTTATTCTGTTTTTTTTTGTTAGTTTAGGGTTTTTTTTCTTGTAAAAATCTTCTTCATTTGTATCTTTTTCATGTTTAGTTACTAAGAGATTGGGAGGCCTAGATTACACGTTACTCGGAGTCTGTTTATGTATACTTAACCGTTATTAATGTAATCCCGATCTCTTTGTATCACTAGCATTGTTATGTTTATGTATTTGAAACTTAATATAAAAGATTGATAAAGAAAGACATTTATTTCTAATGTTTTGCCTTGTACTGTTGCCACAAAACAGTAAATTTCATGACATATGTAAGTATTAATAAACCTGATTCTAATTCTGACAAGCTAACTGCTGACTGAATCTTCCACAATTTTCTTACACCTAATTCATCGATGACTCCCGCCTTCGGTGTAAACCAGATAAAGTTCCTGAAACCAGCAAACAACTGTTGACCTTTTCTTACTCCGAATGTTTCCAACACTTTGAAGTCTGGAAATTGAAATGCAATATGTGAAACCTAATGGAATGATAAAAAGATTAACCACTAAGCTGCTGTGCTGGTAACTCAGCTAATAGCAACAAGATGAATTTGCGTTGATCTGGCAGCAGTTATTCTTCCTTGTTTTCAAGACTTGTCAAGTGCAATTAACCATAAGACATAGGGGCAGAATTAAACCATTCTGCCCATCGCAACTGTTCTACCATTCCGTCATGACTGATTTATTATACCCATTTTCTTTCCTTCTCCTCATAACCTTTGATGCCCTGGCTAATCATGAACCTATCAAACTTTGTTTTAAATAAACCCAATAACTTGGCCTCCACAGACAATCGTGGCAACAACTTCCACAGATTCATCATCCTCTACCTAAAAGAATTCCTCCTCATCTCTGTTTTGAAAGGACATCCTTCAATTATAAGGCTGTGCTGTCTGGTCCTAGAATCACCCACTGTAGGAAACATCCTCTCCATGTCCACTCTATTTTGGCCTTTCAACATGCGATGTGTTTCAATGTGATTCTCATTTTCCTGAACTCCAGTGAGTACAGGCCCAGAGCCATCAAACACTCTTCATTCGTTAACCCTTTCAATCTTGGAATCATTCTTGTGAACCTCCTCTGGACCCTCTTCAATGCCAGCACATCCTTTCTTAGATACAGGGCCCAACACTGTTCACAATACTCCAAGTGTGATCTGACCAGTACCTTATAAAACAATTGGGAGAAGCATGAAAATACAACAGTTTTCAGATGGTGCTGAAATTTCAAATTCTGTTTTTACAGCCAATATGACTCACTGTTGTAAGACACCAATTTGATTAATTAATCTGAGGCATTTTAACCTATGTTGTTGCAGTCATTTGATCATAATATCCTGCAGTTTACAGCATCCAGGTGAAAGGTCTCAGCTTGAAACATCAGCTGTGGTCCATTTCCCTCCACAGATGCTGCCTGACCTATTGACTTGCTCCAGAGCAGTTTACTCCTTAGCTCTAGAGTCCAGTGTCTCTGCTTACCCATAACCCCTTGATGATGTGCTGATGAATGACAACTGTTTGCATTTTCATTTGAGTTTCTTCAAGCAGATTTCAAACCAGTGTGCTGCCAGGTGATGTGGAAGACCATTGATGGAATAACGTGGATCTGTATTAATGTGCCAGGAGGGGAGTGGGCACCTACACCAGATGATGGTGATTTATAGTGGCCAATTGCTATTTCCTAACCCTCGCATGGCTTGTTGGCTTGTCATGCTGCAAGGGCTTGCGTGCATCAATGATGCCGAGAGTTAAGCCATTCACTAGGACAAACCATTCACCTGGCAGCAACAGTGTCTGCGCAGAAGAAAGGCTTGGCAATCTGCTTCCGTATCTTGTCATGAAAATCCTAAAGTAAAACAAAAACATGACATTGTGCTGGAAAATGAGACCCCCAGGTTGGAAGGCACTCAACAAGCTTCTGGGGATGAGCTGACGATTCTTCAGAGTAAGGCTGAGATGTATGATGCGGTTGGAGTAAAGCCTTCGGGACCTTTGATTGCTGATGTTCCTGCACATGAAATGAGGGTCAGAGGCTGCAAAGGTACTAGGGAAAGCTGGAGACGGTGAAAGATGAAATGAAATGCCTGCAAACTGACCCACTTGGAATCAGCGAGCTGAAGAGAACTGTTATGGGACACTTTCAATCCGATCAGCACTGGATATAGTAAGCTGGAAATGACAAGTACAGGAGGGACGGTGTCGCATTTATAGTCGAGAAAACACTGGCCGAAGCTGTATTGAAATTCAATGTAGTCAGCAGTTGCCTAATCTCAATTCCTCTATGAGGAAGACATAACCATCGTACAAATATTTGCACCAACTGCAGATGCAGAAGAAGATGAAATAGACCAGTTTTAAGAGCAAGTGCAGATATGACTTGATGGAACATGCAAACAAGATATACTACTAGTTATGGGAGATTGGAATGCAAAAGTTGGGAGTGGAAAGGATGGTCAAGAGGTTGAGAAATATTGACTAGGTACCAGAAATGATACTGGACAATGTTCAGTCAACTTGTTCATCTCAAACATGTTTTTCCAATGACGCACACGAAGACTGTACACTTGGACCTCTTACAATGGATTACACAGAAACCAAATAGATTATATCTGCGTAAATCAGTGATGGAAAAGTTCTATGATGTTGCCAAAAACCTGTACCCAGCTGGAAGTTTATTTATCAAGAATGCTGAAAGAAATTAGACATCAAATGGGACTCATTCCTGACCCATATTCCTCATTTTCCCCCCAACAGAACCATTGGCTCTTTTATACATGTTGTATGGGAAAGTCTGGGTGTTTTTGGTTTGTGGGGGAAGGTTATCAGTACTCTTACAGAACTAAAGGGGATACAATTACCAGTGGACCCCGCTGTACATCTTCTAAATGATGACTCCCACCTTCCCTTACAGAAAAAACATGCAAGATCTGGCTGGCAGGCCTGACTGCAGCTGAGAAGATTGTAGTCCAGCATTGGAAACCTCCCCATGATATTTCAAGTACTCACTGACTTTGGAGATTTTTGGACATTTCTTACCTGGAATTATCATCAGGAAGAGTAAATGATGCACGACAAAACACAATCTTAATGTGGACAAATTTGATATCTAACTTAAAAGATCTACTGTTAAAATAGGAATGCTCTGTCTGTGTATACACTACTATTCAGCTGGTTGGTGGAGGGATAGAGAGGGGGTGGGTGGGGAGAGGGTTGGGGGGAGGCTGGGTTAAACAGTCAAAATGTAATCAGTAACTACTGGTTGTATTGAATGTAATTTGCTGGTGTTGCAATAAAAATTAGTGATAAAAAAAGAATGCTGAAAGAGTGTGAAAAGACTCTGCATAAGGTGAAAATACAGAAGAGGCTCAAATAGATGAGTGAAGGAACTCTGAAAGTTGCACAGGAAAGAAGAGAAGCCAAAGCTAAGGGAAAAAGGGTAGCAGTCGCCGTTCTCAATCAAGCTTTCTAATGTTCTGCTAGGTGAGCCAAAGAAAACTACCACAATAATGTCTGAAGTAGAAGAAACAGAAAATAAGAAAGCTATGGGAACTGAGGAGAAAATTCCAGCTTCTCACATGATTGCTGAAAGATGCATAAGGTGCCACCCTCAACGAATTTGAGAAGATTAAACAATGATTCAAGGAATACTGTGAGTCATTATACCAGAAAAATTGATCGAGGGAATGAGGAGTATCATCTAATATCTTACAGTCAGGTGTCGACAGTGATGTAGGAAGAAGCTAAAGCAACATTAAAAGTCCTACCAAAGAACAAAGCACGTGGCATTGATGGAATTCCAATTGAAATACTACAGCAATCAGACACAGCTGTTGTAACACTGACGATCCTCTGTCAGCTGATCCAGAAGATAACGTAATGGCCAAGTGAATGGAGGAAATCAATGTTTTTACCAATACCAATAATTTCTGGCAGTGTGGAAATTATAATACAATCGCCCTCATTCCTCATGCCAGCAAGATTTTACTAAGAAGACTTCAACCTTATTTAGAGCGGGAGCTTGCTGAAATGCAGGTTTCAGGAAAGAAAGGAGAACAAGAGACATTGTAGATTCTCAAGAAGACAAAAGAATACCAGAAGGACATCTATATGTGCTTTACTGATTACCACCGGTCTCCAACTACGCCAATCATTACAAACTATGGATCACGTTAAGACACATGGCTGTACCAGAACATATGTGCAATCTTTATATTGATCAAGAAGCAGCAGTTCAAATGGAACAAGGAGAAGCATCCGTAAAGGGTTAGGACAAGGATGTTTAACTTGAATGTGGAGCAAACCTTCAGAGAAACTGGAGTATACGAGGAGAATCGAGGGGTGAGAATTGGTGGCAGAATCATCAAAAAACCTTCATTATGCTGATGATACAACAATATTGGCTGAAAACGAAGAAGAACTGAAGCAACACACACAAAATGCTGATAGAACACAGCAGGCCAGGCAGCATCTATAAGGAGAAGCACTGTCGACGTTTCAGGCCGAGACCCTTCGTCAGGACTAACTGAAAGGGAAGATAGTAAGAGATTTGAAAGTAGTGGGGGGAAGGGGAAATGCGAAATGATAGGAGAAGACCGGAGTGGGTGGGATGAAGTTAAGAGCTGGAAAGGTGATTGGCAAAAGTGATACAGAGCTGGAGAAGGGAAAGGATCATGGGACGGGAGGCCTCGGGAGAAAGAAAGGGGGAGGGGGGAGCACCAGAGGGAGATGGAGAACAGGCGTAAACAACTAAATATGTTAGGAATGGGGTAAGAAGGGGGGAGGGGCATTAACAGAAGTTAGAGAAATCAATGTTCATGCCATCAGGTTGGAGGCTACCCAGCCAGTATATAAGGTGTTGTTCCTCCAACCTGAGTTTGGATTCATTTTGACAGTAGAGGAGGCCATGGATAGATATATCAGAATGGGAATGGGACGTGTAATTAAAATGTGTGGCCACCGGGAGATCCTGCTTTCTCCGGCGGACCGAGCGTAGGTGTTCAGCAAAACAATCTCCCAGTCTGCATCGGGTCTCACCAATATATAAAAGGCCACACTGGGAGCACCGGACACAGACAACCAGCCAACTCACAGGTGAAGTGTCGCCTCACCTGGAAGGACTGTCTGAGACCCTGAATGGTGGTGAGGGAGGAAGTGTAAGGGCAGGTGTAGCACTTGTTCCGTTTACAAGGATAAGTGCCAGGAGGGAGATCGGTGGGAAGGGATGGGGGGGGGGACGAGTGGACAAGGGAGTCGCGTAGGGAGCAATCCCTGTGGAAAGCAGAAAGGAGGGGGAGGGAAAGATGTGGTGGGATCCTGTTGGAGGTGGTGGAAGTTACAGAGAATTATACATTGGACCTGGAGGCTGGTGGGGTAATAGGTGAGGACAAGGGGAACCCTATCCCGAGTGGGGTGGCGGGCGGATGGGGTGAGGGCAGATGTGCGGGAAATGGGAGAGATGCATTTGAGAGCAGAGTTGATGGTGGACGAAGGGAAGCCCCTTTGTTTAAAAAAGGAAGACACCTCCTTCGTCCTGGAATGAAAAGCCTCATCCTGAGAGCAAATGCGGCGGAGACGGAGGAATTGTGAGAAGGGGATAGCATTTTTGCAAGAGACAGGGTGGGAAGAGGAATAGTCCAGGTAGCCGTGAGAGTCTGTAGGCTTATAGTAGATATCAGTAGGTAAGCCATCTCCAGAGATGGAGACAGAAAGATCAAGAAAGGGGAGGGAGGTGTTAGAAATGGACCAGGTAAATTTGAGGGCAGGGTGAAAGTTGGAGGCAAAGTTAATGAAGTCAACGAGCTCAGCATGTGTGTAGGAGGCAGCGCCAATGCAGTCATCGACGTAGCGAAGGGAAAGAGGGGGATGGATACCAGTATAGACTTGGAACATGGACTGTTCCACAAAGCCAACAAAAAAGCATGCATAACTGGGACTCATACCGGTGTCCATGGCTACACCCTTGGTTTGGAGGAAGTGGGAGGAGCCAAAGGAGAAATTATTGAGAGTAAGAACTAATTCTGCTAGACAGAGGAGAGTGGTGGTAGAGAGGAATTGGTTAGGTCTGGAATCCAAAAAGAAGCAAAGAGCTTTGAGACCATCCTGGTGGGGGATGGAGGTATATAGGGACTGGACGTCCATGGTGAAAATAAGGCGGTGGGGGCCAGAGAACTTAAAATCATTGAAAAAATTCAAAGCATGAGAAGTGTCACGAACATAGGCGGGAAGAGATTGAACAGGGGGGATAAGACTGTCAAGGTATACAGAAATGAGTTCAGTGGGGCAGGAACAAGCTGAGACAATAGGTCTACCTGGACAGGCAGGTTTGTGGATCTTGGGTAAGAGGTAGAAACGGGAAGAGTGGGGTGTGGGAACTATGAGGTTTGTGGCAGTGGATGGGAGATCACCAGAGCTGATAAGGTTGATGATGGTATAGGAGACAATGGCCTGGTGCTCCTTAGTGGGGTCATGATAAAGGGGTAAATAAGAGGAGGTATCAGAGAGTTGTTGCTGTGCCTCGGCCAGGTAGAAGTCAGTACGCCAAACAACAACAGCTCCCCCCTTATCAGCAGGTTTTATAGTGAGGTTGGGATTGGTGCGGAGGGAGCTACAACGGGATCCCAATACTAAGCACATCTTTCCCTCCCCCTCCTTGCTGCTTTCCACAGGGATCGCTCCCTATGCGACTCCCTTGTCCACTCGTCCTCCCCATCCCTTCTCACCGATCTCCCTCCTGGAACTTATCCTTGTAAGCGGAACAAGTGCTACACCTGCCCTTACACTTCCTCCCTCACCACCATTCAGGGCCCCAGACAGTCCTTCCAGGTGAGGCGACACTTCACCTGTGAGTCGGCTGGTGTGGTATACTGTGTCTGGTGCTCCTGGTGTGGTCTTTTATATATTGGTGAGACCCGACGCAGACTGGGAGACCGTTTTGCCGAACACCTACGCTAGGTCCGCCGGAGAAAGCAGGATCTCCCAGTGGCCACACATTTTAATTCCACGTCCCATTCCCATTCTGATATATCTATCCATGGCCTCCTCTACTGTCAAAATGAATCCAAACTCAGGTTGGAGGAACAACACCTTATATACCGGCTGTGTAGCCTCCAACCTGATGGCATGAACATTGACTTCTCTAACTTCCGTTAATGCCCCTCCTCCCCTTCTTACCCCATCCCTGACGTATTTAGTTGTTTGCCTGTTTTCCATCTCCGTCTGGTGCTTTCCCTCCTCCCCCTTTCTTTCTCCCGAGGCCTCCCGTCCCATGATCCTTTCCATTCTCCAGCTCTGTATCACTTTTGCCAATCACCTTTCCGGCTCTCAGCTTCACCCCACCCCCTCCAGTCTTCTCTTATCATTTCGCATTTCCCCCTCCCCCCACTACTTTCAAAGCTTTTACTATCTTTCCTTTCAGTTAGTCCTGACAAAGGGTCTCAGCCCGAAACATCGACAGTGCTTCTCCTTATAGATGCTGTCTGGCCTGCTGTGTTCTACCTGCATTTTGTGTGTGTTGTTTGAATTTCCAGCATCTGCAGATTTCCTCATGTTTGCTCTTTAAAAGAATTGAAGCAACTGCTAACCAACATCAAGGAACATAGCCTCGAGATGGGTCTGCACCTTAGCCTGGAGAAGACTAAGATTCTGACTACTGGCTGCACTATCAATTTCAATCTCAATGGAGAGGAAGTTGAAATGGTTGACAGTTTCAATTTACTTGGATCAATGATTAACACCAAAGTGATAAGGAGTCAAGAAATCCAACAAAGATTCGCCCTTGGTAGAGCAGTCATGAAGGATTTAGAGACGATCCTCAGGAACAGGAATCTATCTCTATGTACAACTATTTGACTTGTGCAGGCGATGGTGTTCTCAATGACAATGTATGGAAGTTGGATGGTGCAGAAGAAGGATAGGAAGCGTACTGATGTCTTTGAACTGTGGTACTGGAGAAAAATACTACTCACTTTGTGGACCTCTCACAGAACAAACAAATTGATCCTCAACGAGATCAAACCATTTCTCTCTGGCGGCTCCACCTACTGTACTTTGAGTACATCATGCGAAGAAACGGCTTCCTGGAAAAGAACACCATGCTCGGCAAGGTGGAAGGAAAATGGAAGGGAGGAAGGCTGCCAATCAGATGGACAGACACAATAAGGACAACAATGTTATCTACAATGAGCCACCTTTGCAAGGATCGATACTCATTTATGATAGTTATCCATAGGGTCACCATGAGTCGATGACTCGATGGCATTTAACAACAATCAAGTTATTTAAATATTGAAATTTGTACAACTAAAAAACATGGTTAACATAATACAATTTATCATATATTAGTTAATTATTACTGTTACATGATGACAAAATAGTATAATCTTTACCCAATAAATGCGAGGCATTCAGTTGTACAGACTTATTGAAACTTACCCGGATCACAAAAGACTAACAATACAGTGCCTCATGTTAACAGAACATCCCAACAAAATATTCCACTTGAATTACATGTCCACTCTTAAAACTTAATTTAGCATGTCTAATAATAAATTAGTAACACGAGAGTTTCTGCAGATGCTGAAAATCCAGAGGAACAGACACAAAAGTGGGCACTATGGTAGCGTTGAGGTTAACACAATGCAATTACAACTCGGGGTGACAGAGTTCAGAGCTCAAATCCGGCACTGTCTGAGAGGAGTTTGCACATTCTTCCCATGACCATGTGGGTTTCCTCTGGGTGCTCTCATTTCCTCCCACAGTCCAAAGACGTACTGGTTACTAGGTTAATTGGTCAATGTATATTGTCCTGTGATTAGGCTAGGGTTAAATAGGTGGGTTGCTGGGCGGTGTGGCTCATTGGGTTGGTTCTGTGCTGTATCTCTAAATAAAATAATGTAAAATGCTGGAGAAACTAACAACAGGCATCCTGACTTGCTGAGTTTCTCCAGCATTTTGTGTGTTGTTCTGCTAAATTAGGCAATGCTTAAAGTATAAAAGTGTTTTTCTGAAGCATTACACATTAATAAATGCTAATTCAATGAACATTTAATAGAAAAAGTTCTGATTGTAATAGTCACATTTTTACAAAAGGGCACAGTGATTTTAAACAAATTGAAGGCATGAATCTTGTCTATCCACTGGTTTATTGTTGCGAAGACCTTATCCAAACTGGTTGCTGGGGTTGCAGAGTTGCAGGAGATGGAGCTCGCTCAGATATAGTCTTCTGAATCTGTTAGATCTTCCAGTTGCTGATGTATCATAGATCTCAAAGCACTGTACCTTCAAACAGAGAATAACATTATGTCCAAAACATATTTTAAATGCTTGTTAAACTTTAACGCACTTTGCAGATTTTATGCATGGTGCAGATGCTTTCTAGTCAAAGGTTAAACTGTGTTGAATTTTGGATGACATTGTAGCATGGCTTTGTAACATGGCAGCGTTCTGCTTGCCAGTGCCAACTGTAGGATCGAGTTCAATTCCCAGTGCTGTCTGCAAGGAGTTAGTACGATCTTCCTGTGACCACATGGGCTTCCTCCAGGTGCTCCGGTTTCAAAAAGACGTGTGGGTTAGGGTTAGTAAATTGTAGGCATGCAATGTTGGCACCAGAATCACGGTGATACTCGCAGGCTGCCCCAGCACATCCTCATTGATTTGATTGGATACAAATGACACATTCAATGTATGTTTCAATTTACATGTAACAAATAATGCTAACCTTTATCATTTTATCTTTATACCACAAACCCTTAAAACAAAATACTGTTTGTTATTTGTTGTATCTTGTCTCTGCTTGTTAATTTCTGTGCATTGCCAGGGATTTCAGTGGCCAATATCCTTCCCATCTGCAGAAGCATAGGGACAGGAAGGTCCTTCCCTAGCGTTCTTATTCGACATGAAGACATATCTTTGAATGGCTCAAATGTGCTCCACACCTCTGGCAAATAAGGAAGGTACGAAGAGGATCATTTTAAAAATAAAAAAAATCATTCTACTGTATAAAAAATAAACACTTTCTCCTCAGCAAAGCTCTCATTTCCCAAAATATTTTCTCATATATTGACCACTGCTACACTACCATCGGGAATGCCTACCCTTCCATTTCTAGTTACAAACAAGAGAAAATCTGCAGATGCTGGACATCCAGTCAACACACACAAAATGCTGGAGGAATTCAGCAGGCCAGGCTCAGATCGCTTTTTACAGCAGCTTGGGCTTGAGCCTGCTCTGGGAAAGGCTACCTTAGATTGGGTGTTATGTAATTAACCCAGAACTTATTAGGTAGCTTAATGTAATGGAACTTTTAGGAGGCAGTGATCATAATATGATTGAATTCATACAGCAATTTGAGAGGGAGAAGCAGAAGTCACATGTATCAGTATCACAATGGAATAAAGGGAATTCCAGAGGCAGGAGAGAGGAGCTTGCCCAGGTGGATTGGAGGAGGATACTGGCAGGGATGATGACACAGCAGAGATGGCTGAAGTTTCTGGGAATAGTTCACAAGGCGCAGGATAGATATGTCACACAGAGGAAAAAGTTCTCAAATGGCAGGGGTAGGCAACAGAGGCTGACGAAAGAAGTTAAGGACTTCATAAAAGCCAAAGAAAGGGCATATAAGGTAGCATAAGTGAATGGGAAGTTAGATGATTGGGAAGCTTTTAAAATCCAATGAAAGGCAACCAAAAAGCTCTATGAAGGGAAAAGATGAAATATGAGGGCAAACTAGCCAATAATATAAAGCAGGATACCACATTTTTTCAGTTATATAAAGAGTTAAAGGGAGTTGAGAATTGATGTTGCACCAATGGAAAATAATGCTGGTGAGGTAGTAATGGGGGTCAAAGAAATGGCAGATGAACTTAATGAGTACTTTGCATCAGTCTTCACTGTGGAAGGTACCAGCAGTGTGCCAGATGTCCGTGAGTGTCAGGGAGCAGGAATGAGTGCCATTGCTATTACATAGGAATAAGTGCTAGGCAAAATCAAAGGCCTTAAGGTGGATAAGTCACCTGGACCAGATAGACTACATCCCAGAGACCCAAGAGAGGTTTCTGAAGAGATAACAGATTTATTGGTCATGATCTTTCAAGATTCACTTGATTCTAGCATAGTTTCGGAGGACTGGAAGATTGCAAATGTCACTCCACTCTTTAAGAAGGGAAGAAAGCAAAGGAAAGGAAATTATAGACCAGTGAGCCTAACCTTAGTGGTTGGGAAATTGTTGGAATCTATTATTAAGGATGAGGTTTTGAGATACTTGGAAGCTAATGATAAAATACAGGTGTCCCCCACTTTTCGAACGTTCGCTTTACGTCAACTCGCTGTTACAAAAGACCTACATTTGTTACCTGTTTTCGCTAACCGAAGGTGTTTTCACTGTTATGAAAAAAGGCAGTGTGTGCTGAGCAGTCAAGCTCCTCCCCTGGAACTGCATTCTAGCCAACATTACTTAAACACATGCCTGTGAGCATCTGCTTTCTCTCGATTTATTTTGTGCATCTGTTAGTAAGATGATTTCTAAGGTATCAGAAAAGCCTAAAAGTGTAAAGGTGTTACACTTAGCGTAAAACTAGACATAATTAAGTGTTTCGATCGTGGTGAACAAAGTAAGGACAAAGTGAGTTTGGCTAAGGGTTTGTGGAAGTTGACAAAGATGATGTTGAAGAGGTTTTGGCATCCCATGACCAAAACTGACAGATGAAGAGCTGATGAAGAGGAAAGGATAACAATTGAAACCGAACGCAGTAGCAAACGGCCTGAAAGTGAAGTCGTCCAGGAACTGAACGGGAAGCAATTGCATGAGATTTTCGCTGCGATAACGCTGCAATAATTGCAGAAAAGTATTCCTACATTATATAGGCTGTGTATTTATCAGATCATTCCTGCTTTTACTATATGTTACTGTTATCTTAGGTTTTATGTGTTACTTGGCATGATTTGGTAGGTTATTTTTTGGGTCTGTGAACGCTCACAAAATTTTCCCATATAAATAAATGGTAATTGCTTCTTCACTTTATGACATTCCGGCTTACGAACCACTTCATTGGAACGCTCCACCTTCGAATAGTGGGGGATACCTGTAAGTCTAAAGTCAGCATGGTTTCTGTAAAGGGAAATCTTGCCTGACAAATTTGTTAAGAGTTCTTTGAGGAAGTAACAAACAGGATGGGCAAAGGAGAGGCAGTGGATGTCATTTACTTGGATTTTCAGAAGGTGTTTGATAAGGTGCCACATATGAGGTTGCTTAACAAGATGAGGAATGGCTGACAGGCAGGAAGCAGTGAGTGGGAATAGTAGGGGACTTTCCTGGTTGGCTGCCAGTGACGAGTGGTGTTTCTCAGGAGTCAGTATTGGGACCGCTACTTTTCACTTTGTTTGTCAGTGATTTAGATAATGGAATTGATGGCTTTGTGGCAAAGTTTGCAGATGATACAAAAGATAGGTGGAGGGGTTGGTAGTGCTGAGGAAGCAATGCAATTGCAGCAGGACTTAGACAAATTGGAAAAATGGGCAAAAAAAGTGGCAGATGGAATACAGTGTTGGGAAATGTATGATAATGCATTCTGGTAAAAGGAACAATAGTATATTCTATTATCTAAATAGGGAGAAGGTTTAAACATCAGAGGTGCAGAGAGACTTAGGAGTCCTTGTGCAGGACTCCCAGAAGGTCAATTTACAAGTTGAGTCTGTGGTAAGGGAAGCAAATCCAATGTTGGCATTTATTTCAAGGGGAATAGAATATAAAAACAAGGAGATAATGCTGAGCCTTTATAAGACACTAGTCAGGTCACACTTGGAGTATTGGCAACAATTAAAAAAAAAATTAAAATATTTTATTTATTTATTATTTATTCATTTTGCAGGATGTGGGTATTGCCAGCTAAGCCAGCATTTATTGCCTGTCCCTAGTTACCCTTGAGAAGGTGGTGATGAGCTGCCTTCCTGAACTACTGCATTCCCTGAGGTGTAGGTACACCCACAGTGCTGTTAGGGAGGGAATTCCATGATTGTGACCCAGTGACAATGAAGGAACGGTGATATGTTTCCAAGTCAGGATGGTGAGTGACTTGGAGGGGATTTCCAGGTGATGGTGTTCCCAGGTATCTGCTGTTCTCGTCCTTCTAGATGTTAGGGGTCATGGGTCTGGAAGGTGCTGCCTTAGGAACTTTGGTGTGCTGTTGCAGTGCATCTTGTAGATAGTACACGCTGCTGCAACTGTCTGTCGACGGTGGAGAGATTGGGTGCTTGTGGAAGAGGTACCAATCAAGTGGGCTGCCTTGTACTGGATGGTGTGAAGCTTCTTGAGTGTTGATGGAGCTCCACTCACCCAGGCGAGTGGCGAGTATTCCATTACACTCCTGATCTGAGCCTTGTAGATGGCTTTGGGAAGTCAGAAGGTGAGTTACATGCCACAGGTAGCAATGGTGTTTCTATGGCCAGACCAGGTAAGTTTCCTGTCAATGGTAACCCCCAGAATTGGGCCCCGTATTTCAGAAAGGATGTGTTGTCATTGGAGAGAGCCCAGAGGAGGTTCACGAGGATGATTCCAGGAATGAAGGGGTTAACATATGAGGAATGTTTGGCAGCTTTGGGCCTGTACTCACTGGAATTTAGAAGAATGTGGTGGGGGGGGGGATCTCATTGAAACCTACTGAATGTTGAAAGGACTAGATAGGGTAGATAGGAGTGCATGTTTCCCATGTTGGGGATATCCAGAACTAGAGGGCACAGCCTCAAAATTGAGGGGTGACCTTTAGATCGGAGGTAAGGAGGAATTTTTTTTAGCCAGAGAGTAGTGAAACTGTGGAATGCTCTGCCACAGACTGCGGTGGAGACCAAGTCAGTGGGTATATTTAAGGCAGCAATTGATTGTTTCCTGATTGGTCAGGGCATCAAAGGATATGGCGAGAAGGCAGGTGTACGGGGTTGAATGGGATCTGGGATCAGCCAAGATGGAATGGCAGAGCAGACTCAATGGGCTGAATGGCCTAATTCTGCTCCTATGTCTTATGGAATGACAGGTGGAGCGCTATGGGAATTGTGTGGGACAGGTGGAAGCAGTGCTGTGGGGGTGGGGGGTGGAGAGGTGCTGCGGATGCAAACACACCCAGCCCTGAGACACCAGGCAAGGTCATTTGATTCCAAACAATTGGTTTATTGATCATTACAGAATTCCTCTCTGGTGCTTCCCACTCCATTCACCACTCCCTTCCCCTTTTTCCAACCCTCTCCCTGCCTCCTGCCCACTCTCAGTCCACAATAGTGACCCATATCAGAATCAGGTTTATCTTCACTCACATATGTCTTGAATTTTTCCTTTGTGATGGCAGTATATGCAATACTTAAAATTACTACAGTACTGTGCAAAAGACTTAGGCACCTCAGCTATATATATATAGACAATAGGTGCAGGAGTAGGCCATTCAGCCCTTTGAGCCAGCACCGCTATTCAATGTGATCATGGCTGATCATCCACAATCAGTATCCCGTTCCTGCCTTCTCCCCATATCCCTTGACTCTGCTATCTTTAAGAGCTCTATCTAACTCTTCCTTGAAAGCATCCAGAGAATTGGCCTCCACTGCCTTCTGAGGCTGAGCATTCCACAGATCCACGTCTCTCTGGGTGAAAATATTTTTCCTCAACTCTGTTCTAAATGGCCTACCCCTTATTCTTAAACTGTGGCTTCTGGTTTTGGACTCCCCCAACATCGGGAACATGCTTCCTGCCTCTAGCGTGTTCAATCCCTTAATAATCTTAAATGTTTCCCCCCATATTGCTTCATGCCTTGTCCAATCAAGAAATCTGTCAACATCTGCCTTAAATATATATAAAGTTTTGGCCTCCATTGCTGTCAGTGGCAAAGAATTCCACAGATTCACTACTCTCTGGCTCTGGAAATTCCTCATCTCCATTCTAAAAGGATGCCCTTCTATTTTGAAACTGTGTCTTCTGAGACACTCCCAGTACAAGAAACATCCTCTCCACATCCACTTAACAAGGCTTTCCACTACTCAATAGGTTTCAGTTTGGTCCCACCTAAGTTCCAGTGAATACAGGCCCAGAGCCATCAAACACTCTTCGCATGACAAGATATTCAATCCTGCAATCATTTTTGTGAACCTCCTTCGAACCCACTGCAATTTCAGCACATCCTTTCTGAGATAAGGGGCCCAAAACTGCTCACAATACTCCAGGCGAGGCTTCACCAGTACTTTATAAAAGTCTCAACATTACATCCTTGATTTTATCTTCTCATCTACTTGAAATGATTCCCAACATCACATTTTCTTTCCTCACCACAGTTTTAATCTGCAATTTAAGGAATCCTACACAAGGACTCCCAAATCCTTTGTACCTCAGATTCTGGTATTTTCTCTGCATTTAGAAAATAGTCAACCTTTTCATTTCTTCTACCAAAGTATATGACCAAACACTTCCCTAAACCTAACCCTAACCCATCTTCCACTTCTTGGTTGGTGCGGCTGTAACGAAACCCAATTTCCCTCGGGATCCATAAAGTATGTTTGTCTGTTCTTTGCCCATTCTCCTAATCTGTCTGCCCTCCTGTAGCTTCCCTATTTCCTCAAAACTACCCGTGCCTTAAACTTTGACTCAATATTGCATATATAATTATGAGGGGTATAGATAGAGTAAATGTAAGCAGGGTTTTCCACTGAGGTTGAGTGAGACTAGAGCTAAAGGTCAAGGGTTAAGGTGAAAGGTGAAATATTTAAGGAGAATATGAAGGGGAATTTCTTCACTCAGAGGGTGGTGCGAGTGTGGACAAGCTGTCAACAGAGGTGGTGGATATCAGTTTGACTGCAACATTTAAGAGAAGTTTGGTTAAGTACCTATATGGGAGAGGTATGGAGGGCTAAGATCCAGGGGGTGGGGTCAATGGGACTCGACAGAATAACAGTTTGGCATGGTCTAGCTGGGCTGAAAATCCTGTTCCTATGCTGTAGTGTTCAATGACTAAGCATGGACTGGATGGGCTGAAAGGCCTGTTTCTGTGCTGTAGTGTTCAATGACTCTATGGTTATTATCTTAAGCCACAGGGTTGTTCTTAACTGTGAAGAAATACCAGAGGAACTTGTACTTACTTCAGTGTGAGTTTGTTTATTTCTCTCTCCTCTTCTTCCTTCAGTTTCTCAACAAAGCTATCAAGGACTGGCATTTCAAACTTAATGTACTGCGCAACCTTTGAGGAAAAAGACATTAGAAACGCAAATCAGGTTCACTGTTAAACATGGTCCTGTGTTTGGACAGTTTAAATATAACAATGCTTACATCATATGTGACCTCTTCACCGAGATCCTTCTCCATCAAGAAGATGCGTGCGATTTTCTCACATGGACCGTGCAGGATCCGTGCTATAAGGGGGTATTCCGAATCCTTTAATTTTGTTCTTTCTGCAGTTGGAGAAACACATCAGGTTTGTGATTCAGTCAAATTACTCAGGAAATCTGAAACATAAGCACGGTGCCGGAGAGAGGCAACCCTAGGCTCGTCTCTAACAGTCTCCAACATCTTCCCTTCAGCCAACCAGCATTGCCTTAATCTGCAGTATATCAACACTATGACTATATTGATCACTTTGCATTAAAATTAACTTTACATAGAACATTACAGCACTTTATAGGCCCTTTGGCCCACCATGTTGTGCTGGCTTATTAAACTACTCCAAGATCAATCCCTCCCACATAGCCCTCCATATCTCTATCCATGTGTCTATCTGAGTGTCTGAAATGTCCCTAATGTACCTCCTTCTACCACCATCCCTGACAGGGCATTCCACTGCGCTCCCTCTGATATGCCCCCTATAGTTTCCTTCAACCTCCTTAAAATTATATTCCCTGGTATTAGCTGTTTCAGTCCTGGGAAAAAGTCTCTGGCTATCCACTTGATCCATGTCTCTTACCATCTTGTACATCTCCATCGTATCATCTGTCCTCATTTTTAAATGGCGATCCTAGTCTCTCATGAGATTCTCCTGTCCACACCCACCCTGTCAAAACCTTTCAGTACTGTCGTAAAGTTCAGTTAGACTCTTCTAAACTCCAGTAGACACAAGACTAATCTAATCCTTTCCTTAAAACATGACCCCCTTCATTCAAGCTGTTAACTTGGCAAACTCTCTCTGGACTGCTTCTATTTTATTTTCCTTTGCCAAAATGGGCAAATTCATATTTTCCCCTATTGTACCTCATCCAGCAGGTCGCTGCCCCATCACTGAACCCATCTAGAGCCCTGTCCAGAAGTTAATGTCCCACTTGTCTACCTTTGGGAAGGTTTCATTGGATGTGTCAATGGCAAATATTCTGTCAGAGAGACAGAGGTGGGAAACTGAAAATCACAGCACTGCTCAACTTTTTCTGTTTTTGTTATTAGGAGGTACAGCAAAGTAACAGGCCCCTCTGGCCCAACAAACCTGCACTGCCCAATTACACCTGTGACCAATTAACCTACTAACCTGTACATCTTTGCACTGTGGGAAGAAACTGGAGGAAACCCAGTTTCCAGGTCATGGGGAGAATTTTCAAACTGACAGCACGGGAATTGAACCTGGGTCACTGGTGCTGTAATAACATTGCGCAAAGTGACATACTCCCATGCCACCCTCAAGGGGAAGTATTAGAACATCACAGCAGAGTGCTTACAAATAATGCAAGGTAACCAGGCAAGGTCAGCATAGTTTTGTCAAGGGGAATCAGGTCGATGGAGTTTTCTAAAGAAAAATTGTGCATCTTCTATATTTAAATTTCTAGACATTGGTAAGTTGCTGCATCATAGGTTATGGATGAAAATAAAAACACCTAATGCAGAAGATAACACACAGTTCTGTGTACAAGTCTAAGGGCATCCTAAATTTTTTATATGGTTTCAGATGGTATGGCCTCTACAGAGCCCTGATCTCAATATCATCGAGGATGTCTGGGATTACCTGGGGAGGCAAAAGCCAGTGAGACGGCCGAAGTCTACCGAAGAACTGTGGCAGGTTCTCCAAGATGCTTGAAACAACCTACCAGCTGATTTCTTATAAAACTGCATGAGAGTGTACCTATGAGAACTGATGTAGTTTTAAAGGCAAAGGGTGGTCATGCTCTTTATAGTAAATCTTTTGATATTTAGAAACTTTTCGTTATTTTTGAAAGCATCTTCATTTTACAGCATGTTTTTACATGTGCCCAAGACTTGTACAATGCTGCACTGTCATGAACGGAAGAATGGGTGAGTGACAGGAACCGGAGAAAGGGTATAAATAGGTCTCTGGTTGGCGAGATGTAACAAGCACTGTTTCACACTCACCAGTGCAGTGGCCTCAACTACTAATCATTGGTACAAACATACCTCCACTTTCATGGACGACATAGAGTGCAAATTCATCTGGAACATTCTCCACCTGCAAAGACACATGAAGAAGTTGAGGTAAGGTAAAGCACAAGCGGTTTATGGTGAACCAGGCTCCCAGACCAATTTAACCTCCGTCGATCAGGGTCACCACCTTGCTTCTGATTCCAGCAGCAAAGCTGGGACACCCCTCAACATTTCATCATTATGGGTACTTTATCAACACAAGTATGCTGAATGAAAGTCACTGAGATTTATGAAAAGTCACATGCAAAATGAAGAATTTCAAACTTCTACAATGAACGGCATTCCCTTTATCAGTGCGCTTGCATGAATCCAGTATGTAATGTACATTCAGACCCTCCCACCACTTGGCATGGTGCAATGGGCTGAATGGCTTTTTCCCTGCTGTATGACTTTATGGATCCACCTCACAGATCAGCTAGAACTAACCAGCTCACGTAAACTAAATCTGGAACTTGGAGCCAATCTGATAAAACACAGCCCACTCAACAGATCATCTAAAACCAACCAGGACATGTAAACTCAATCTGGAACCTGAAACCAATCAGATAAACGCACAGCTTGCCCCAAAGATTATCTAGATCTGGAAGCAAATTCAGAAATCAGAGGTACAAAGAGACTTGGAGGACCTTGTGCAGGGTTCTCTAAAGGTTAACTTGCAGGTTGAATCAGTGGTGAGGAAGGCAAATGCAATGTTAGTGGTCATTTCAAGAAGACTGGAAAATAAAAGCAAGGATGTAATGCTGAGGCTTTCTAAGGTTTTTTTCAGACCACATCTTGATTATTGTGAGTAATTTTGGGCTGCAGATCAAGGAAAGCATATGGAGATTCATGAGAAAGATCCTGGGAACGAAGGGCTTAATGATGAGGGCTTGATGGCCCTGGGCCTGTACTCATTGGAATACAGAAGAATGAGGGGGGATCTCATTGAAACCTATCAAATATTGAAAAGCCTCTAGGGTGGATGTGAAGAGGATGTTTTCTATAGTGGGCGAGTCGAGGACCAGAGGGCACAGCCATTTAGAACAGAGGTGGAAGAGCAAGTTCTTTAGCCAAAAGGTGGTGAATCTGTGGAATTCATTGCTGCAGATGGCTGTGGAGGCCAAGTCACTGAGTATATTTAGAGCGGAAGTTGACAGATTCTTGATTAGTCAGGGCATCAAAGGTTACAGAGTGAAGGCAGGAGAATGAGGTTGAGAGGAATAATAGATCAGCCAATATGGAATGATACAGCAGACTTGATGGGCTGAATGGCCTAATTCTGTTCCTATGTCTTATGGTCAAAATTCCAGCCTGACATACAATACTTTAAATCTGCACATACACTGGGATCACTTACCCGAAATTTATTGAGCAGCAGAGTCAGGACCTGTGAGGTGTTCATGCTGCTATTCACTCGGACATTGGTCACTGACCCATAGGCAGGGGTAAACACCGATGTCTGCGGGTGAAAGAGACATCATTTACACAAGGAGAGGAAGCAGTAGGTCACTACTGCTCACTACCATTGTTTACATTTTAGAACAATTCTATATCTTTTGGCAGTACAACCGTTCAACCCCATGATCATCGGATCACGGCATCGCCACAAATGGGAATGCATATCAAATATGATGCACAACCGTACAACCTATTGCTCAGTTTAACATCCTAATAAATCCATTTTAATGAAGTTAAAGATCTAATGTGCCATCTCACTACTATCCAAAGGAAATTTCACACATCTTAAAAGTTTCTTCCCCCAGTTAATCTTACTAACAACTCTAGTTAGCCTGCACCCCTTCATTGTACACAGTATTTAAGTTGTGGCCATACAAGCTCATTAAATCGCTTAACGAGAATGCCCCGACTTGAACTCCACTGACCGCATTATATAGCCCAACATTCTATTAACCTTCCTAATCAGGGTTTCGGCCCAAAATGCCGACTGTACTTTTTTTCCATAGATGCTGCCTGACCTGCTGAGTTCCTCCAGCATTTTGTGTGTGTTGCTTGGATTTCTCATTTGATAGGTACAGTACAGTGATCTATCCTCTGGAAGGTTCTGACCTGCAGAGGGCAGTCTTACATGAGTACTTTGTTTCTTGTGTTTTAATGACAGTCCTTCCTCACTCACCATTTTGGAACTTTTATCATTCATTAGGTTTGTGTGCGAAGGTGCTCACTCAGAAGAGGAACGAGTAATTTGCCATCCCTATTCCCATCATCAGGCTGCCCTCACTTCAGAGATGAGGAGGATTTTTTAAGTTAATGCATGAGGAATGTTTAAAGGCCCTGGGCCTGTTACTGCTGGAGTTTAGAGGAATGAGGAGTGGGGTGGGGGTGGGGAATCTCATTTAAATCTATCGAATATTGAAATGCCTACATACAGTGGATATGGAGAGGGTGTTTCCTACAGTGGGGGAGTCTAAGACCAGAGGGCACAGCCACAGTTTAAAGGGATGTCCATTTAGAACAGGGATGAGTTATTTCTTTAGCCAGAGGATAGTGAATCTGTGGGATTCATTGCCAAAGATGGCTGTGGGGCTGTCATTGGGTATATTTAGCACAAAGGTTGATAGGTTCTTTTTTTTATTTATTCATTTACAGGATGTGGGTATTGCCAGCTAAGCCAGCATTTATTGCCCAACCCTAGCTGCCCTTTAGAAGGTGGTGATGAGCTGCCTTCTTGAACCACGGCATTCCCTGAGGTGTAGGTACACCCACACTGCTGTTAAGGAGGGAATTCCATGATTTTGACCCAGTGACAATGAAGGGATGGTGATATGCTTCCATATCAAGATGGTGAGTAACTAGGAGGGGGGACTCCCAAGTGGTGGTGTTCGCAGGTATCTGCTGTTCTCATCCTTCTAGATGGTAGTGGTCATGGTCTTGATTAATCAGGGTGTCAATGGTTATGAGAACATTTTCATTTTTAGAATCTTTTTATTGGTACATAATCTCCTACAGCTATAAAATGATACAAAACTTCAACAGATTATTATGTATACAATTAATAAAGCTGAAAAAAAAAGCTGTAGGAAAAAGAAGGGAAAAAACAGAACCCAGTCTAACTCGGAAAAAAACCCCACTAACTACAATAAAATAGAAAAAAAACCCATTAGGAATCAACCCCCCAGTCAATACGTTTGACCGTCATCTAAATATAAAAAAAGTCATCAACCGCCATTTCATATTGATGCACCATCAATAACTCTCCAAGACGTGAGGTGAGATATTGGCTTTTATTGACTGGAAGTAAAAGAACAAGCAGCAAGTGACCACCATGCTACGTCCTGGAGACTGAGAGGCAGGGCTCAGGCCCCAATCGCCTTTATACCGGGGTCTGAGAGAGGAGCCACGGTCAGTGGGAGGAGCCACAGGAGCAGTCAGCAGGGGAGGCGTGTCCAGACAGGTATATGTAGTTCACCACACATATTTAGAAAAAAAATAAAGTTGGAAGGAAACCACATAGCATAATTCAAATTAAATGATAATGTTTGGCAAAAGAACCCCATCTTCTCTCAAAATCAAATCGAGGATCAAAAGTTCTACTTCTAATTTTTTCCAAACTGAGACACAACATTACTTGAGAAAACCATTCAATTAATGTAGGGGAAGAAATATCTTTCCATTTTAATAAAATAGCCCTTCTTGCCAGTAGTGTAACAAATGCAATTACATGTTGATTTGAAGATGAAATACCCTGAATATGATGAGGAACTATTCCGCATGATATGGTTATAAGAACAAGGCAGGAGAATAGAGCTGAAAGGGCTAGTGAATCAGCCATGATAGAATGGCAGAGCAGACTCAAATAACCATGTTACAACATGGTGTGCAGGAGAGCATCTCTGAACATACAATAAGTCGAAGCTTTAAGTGGATGGGCTACAACAGCAGAAGACCATGAACATACACACAGTGGCCACTTTATTATGTACCTAATAAAGTGGCAACTTGGTGTATTTAAGGTGAAGGTTGATAGGTTCTTGATTAGTCAGGACATCAAAGGTTACGGGGAGAAGGCGGGAGAATGGGGTTAACCGGGGATAATAAATCAACCATGATGGAATGCTGGAGTTGACTCAATGGGATGAATGGCCTAATTCTAATCCAATGTCTTTTGTCTTACGTTCTTATGACATCTGCAGTTCTTACATTTCAAATAATATAGTGTGTAGTCTCAATCAGAAAATCTAATGTATCAAGGGCAATATGTGAATGATGGGAGAATTTACTGGACGTATTAAATTAAATCGACCCAAATCAGTGTGGCAGCAGACTGAAGGGGAAATGTGTGGAAAGTGTAAATGGTGGCATTCCAGATCATTATGTTGAAGAATCCGTTAGTGAGTAGGGTGTTTTGAGGTTAATTGTTAATTTTAAAGTTAAGGGGCCCTCATTGTGTGACAGAAATAAAGTGATTTAGTTCAATCTGAAATCGAGGTTTCAACCTGACAGAGAAAACTCTGAGTGTGAGTTGTGTGCTGGTTCTGATGGATTGGGAAGCATCAACAATAGGCAGGCCTGCTCCTGTGTCTCACAGTCGATGTTTTGGGTTGAGACCCTTCATCTTCATCCCAGGCTCTTGAATGAAAGAGAGTAATTACACTCATTCTATTTCTGGTTTTCCCACGACCGAGGGTCTCACTTTAAGGACTCTTGTTATCTTGTATTTATTACCATTTATTTATATTTGCATTTGCACAGTTACTTGTTCATTGAGCCTGTTTACAGTTACTGTTCTACAGATTTGCTAAGTATGCCTTCAGGAAGAAGAATCTCTGGGCTGTACACGGTGGCCTGTGTGTACCCTGATAATAAATTTTACTTTGAGTTTTGAACTTCATCTGGATTATCACCTCCAGTAGTCTGTTGTTGGCTCCAGAATTCAGCATTAGCAGCCTCTGGTGTTATGTGCTCTAGTCCCAGAGCAAAGATTTCTTTATATTGAAAGGACAATCAAAAGTTGAGTTGATACAGGACCTTCACACTCTTCATAAAAACATAAAATACAAAAAAACAAGTAATTCTGTACGATACACTGTACTTAAAAACAAGTAATCTGGAAATGCATTGTGTCTTTTAAAACAACATAACTTGACATTTGGTGATTCCCCAAAAATCCATTTATTGTCCTTATGGTATTAATGGACTGAAATATTTCTGCAAATCAAATAGAACTCTGGGATTGTAAATAACTGGAGGGATGGGCTCTCAATTCCTTGACTTTAAAGGCTGATGTCCAAAGAAAGTCGGCTGTGGTTCTGCAGTGTTCCTTGGTCCTGGAATAGGGAGACAGCATGTGACATGTTCTCAGGTTCCTCACTTCCTGACAAGCACCCAATCCTGATGGACAAAACACATAAACGCAAGGGATTCTGCAGATGCTGGAAATCCAGAGCAGCACTCACGAAATGCTGGAGGAACTCAGCTGGTAAGACAGCATCTATGCAAAAGAGTAAACAGTCGACATTTCAGGCTGAGAAGCTTCATCTGCACTGGGAAGAAAGCAGTGCAAGAAGGTGGTGGGAGGGGGAGGAGTAAAAGCTGGCAGGTGATGGATGAAGCCAGGTGGGGGCCACAGCAACTACAGTTCAGTCAACTCGAGACATTCTGCAGAAGCTGGAGATCCAGGGAGACACAAAAATGCTGGAGGAACTCAGCAGGTCAGGCAGCAATTATGGAGAGGAATGAATAGTCAACATTTTGGGCTGAGACCCTTCATCAGGATCATGGAGCTCATCTAACACGCAAGAAGCAGTCTTTAATCCTTGACCATCAGCATCAGGTTGACTTGGGTACAAAGATCTGCGACGTACCTTGTGATTATAGAAGTGCCCGTTGATGGAGAACCGGTGCCGTTTTATTCGCTGGTTCTCTCCTGGTGTGTGATATTTTATTCTACGCTGGATCAAACAACTTGCATCACTCTTTGTCCGCATGAGCTGAGGGACTTCATCCTCACAGGCGGTGCTACAGGGCTCTAGAGAAAGACAGGCACTGTGTTACATACAGAGGACAGCACCACAACTGTCAGTGTAACAAAGAGTTATGAGGGAATGACCCTTACAAATAGTTCAAGTGCCAGTGTAGGATCAACAGTGACAACCTTGCTTTGGATTTAAAGGTCAGACCAGAGAGTTGTGGACATGATTCAGATTAATTTTGAAGGTAATCCCTACACACAAAACAAGAGGTAACACAGTAACATAGCGGTTAGCATCACACCATTCCAGTGCCAGCGTTCAACTCTGCTGAAATGTGTAAGGAGCTAGTATGTTCTTCCTGTGACTCCGTGGGTTTTCCTTGAGCGCTCCAGTTTCCTCCTACATTCCAAAGATGCACAGGTTTGTAGTTTAATTGGTCACATGGCTGTAATTGTGCAGCATGGGCTTCTGGACCAGAAGGGTCCGTTACAGTGCTGTATCTCTAGCTAAAATACTGGAAGAATTCAGCAGGTCAAGAAGCTGACAGCTGGATCTCCTCCCACTCCCCCCACCATCTCGTTCTGGCTTCTGCCCCTTCCTTTCCAGTCTTGAGAAACAGTCTCAGCCTGAAACATAGATGCTGCCTGACCTGTTGAGTTCCTTTAGCATTTTGTGTGCTGCTCTGGATTTACAGCATGTGCAGAATTTTTTGTGTTTATAGTTGTGAAAGCATTAGGCAAGAACTTGAAAAAGGTTTTTTAGGAAGGCTGATAGTTGGTAAAGCAACATCTGGCTAGTGGAAGGCTTTTAGAAATGAGATTGGCAGAGATCAGGACCAAAGTGCCATTCCACTCTTCAAGAAGGGAGAAAGGCAGAGGAAAGGAAATTATAGGCCCGTTAGTCCGACCTCAGTGGTGGGGAAGATGTGGGAGTCAATTGTTAAGGATACTTGGAGGCACATGATAAAATAGGCTGAAGTCAGCTTGGTTTCCTCAGGGGGAAATCTTACATGACAAATCTGTTGGAATTCTTTGCAGGAATAACAAGTAGGATAGTCAAAGGAGAATCAATTGATATTGTGTACTTAGATTTTCAGAAGACCTTTAACAAGGAGCCTCATGTGGCACCTTAACAAATTAACGGCCCATGGTATTACAGGAAAGATACTCGCATGAATAGAGCAATTGGATAATTGACTGGAGGCAAAGAGTGGGAATAAAGGGAGCCTTTTCTGGTTGGCTGCCTGTGACTAATGGTGTTTCACTGGGGTATGTGTTGAGACCGATTCCTTTTATGTAATATGTCAATGACTTGGATGACGGAATTGATGGCTTTGTTGAAAAGTTTGTAGACGATATGAAGATAGTTTTGAGGAAGTAGAGAGGCTACAGAAGGACTTAGACAGATTAGAAGAATGGGCAAAGAAATGGCAAATGGAATATAGTGTCTGGAGGTGTATGGTCATGCACTTTTAATAGAAGAAATGAAAGGGTAGACTTTTTTAAATGGAGGGAAAATTCAAAAATCTGAGGCCAGAGAGACTTGGGAGACCTTGTGCAGGATTCCCTAAAGGTTAACTAAATGTCAGCATTCATTTCAAGAGGACTGGAATATAAAAGCAAGGATGTATGTTGAGGCTTTATAAAGCAATGGTAAGGGTTTATAAAGCAATGGTAAGGCCTCACTTAGAGCATTGTGAGCAGTTTTGGGCCCCTTAACGTAGAAAGGATGCACTGACATTGGAGAGGGTTCAAAGGAGGTTCATGAAAATGATTTCAGGATTAAATGGCTTGTCATATAAAGAGCATTTGATGGCTCTGGGCCTCTACTCACTGGAATTCAGAAGAATGACGGATGACCTGTTTGAAACCTAATGAATGTTGAAAGGCCTTGATAATGGATGTGGAGAGGATGTTTCCTATGGTGGAAGGGTCTTGAATCAGAGGACACAGCCTCAGGATACTGGGTTCCTTTTAGGCACAGAGATGAGGAGGAAATTCTCTAATCAGAGAGTGGTGAATCTGTGGAATTCGTTGCCACAGGCAGCTGTGAAGGCCAAGTCTTTAATATATTTGAGGCAGACGCTGATAGGTTCTTGATTGGTCAGAGCATGAAGGGATACAGGGGAAAGCTGGAGATTGGATTTGTGAGGGAAATGGATCAGCCATGATGAAATGGCGGAGCAGACTTGATGGGCCAATTAGGCTCCTATATCTTATGGGACCAACATGTTTCTGTTGGAAAGGAGGGTAAGGCTGGTATAATTCATAAATCGATTAACAAGGATATGGAGGCCCTAGCAGAAAGAAGGAGGCATGTGGCACGTACAGCAAGCTGGGATTAAATGAATTCCCTGAGGAATCGTAGGGATGTAGGATTAGCAAGAGGACAAAAAAATATACATGCGACATCCTTATCAGCAATGTAAACTCAGCCAGTCCCATCCCGGGCACGAACCTCTCCAGAATCAATCAGTGAACTCAGCCAGTCCCATCCCGGGCACGAACCTCTCCAGAATCAATCAGTGAACTCAGCCAGTCCCATCCCGGGCACGAACCTCCACAGTATCAATCAGTGAACTCAGCCAGTCCCATCCCGGGCACGAGCCTCCTCAGTATTAATCAGTGAACTCAGCCAGTCCCATCCCGGGCATGAGCCTCCCCAGTATCGATCAGTGAACTCAGCCAGTCCCATCCCAGGCATGAGCCTCCCCAGTATCGATCAGTGAACTCAGCCAGTCCCATCCCAGGCATGAGCCTCCTCAGTATCAATCAGTGAACTCAGCAAGTCCCATCCCGGGCATGAGCCTCCCCAGTATCAATCAGTGAACTCAGCCAGTCCCATCCCGGGCATGAGCCTCCACAGTATCAATCAGTGAACTCAGCCAGTCCCATCCCGGGCACGAACCTCTCCAGAATCAATCAGTGAACTCAGCCAGTCCCATCCCGGGCACGAACCTCCCCAGTATCAATCAGTGAACTCAGCCAGTCACATCCCGGGCATGAGCCTCCTCAGTATCAATCAGTGAACTCAGCCAGTCCCATCCCGGGCATGAGCCTCCCCAGTATCAATCAGTGAACTCAGCCAGTCCCATCCCGGGAACGAACCTCCCCAGTATCAATCAGTGAACTCAGCCAGTCCCATCCCGGGCACGAACCTCCCCAGTATCAATCAGTGAACTCAGCCAGTCCAATCCCGGGCACGAACCTCCCCAGTATCAATCAGTGAACTCAGCCAGTCCAATCCCGGGCACGAACCTCCCCAGTATCGATCAGTGAACTCAGCCAGTCCCATCCCGGGTACGAACCTCCCCAGTATCGATCAGTGAACTCAGCCAGTCCCATCCCGGGCATGAGCCTCCCCAGTATCAATCAGTGAACTCAGCCAGTCCCATCCCGGGCACGAACCTCCCCAGTATCGATCAGTGAACTCAGCCAGTCCCATCCCGGGCACTAGTCACCCCAGTATCGATCAGTGAACTCAGCCAGTCCCATCCCGGGCACGAACCTCCCCAGTATCAATCAGTGAACTCAGCCAGTCCCATCATGGGCACGAACCTCCCCAGTATCGATCAGTGAACTCAGCCAGTCCCATCCCGGGCATGAGCCTCCCCAGTATCAATCAGTGAACTCAGCCAGTCCCATCATGGGCACTAGTCACCCCAGTATCAATCAGTACTCAGCCAGTCCCATCCCAAGCACGAGCCTCCCCAGTATCAATCAGTGAACACAGCCAGTCCCATCATGGACACTAGTCACCCCAGTATCAATCAGTGAACTCAGTCAGTCCCATCCCAAGCACGAGCCTCCCCAGTATCAATCAGTGAACTCAGCCAGTCCCATCATGGGCACGAACCTCCCCAGTATCGATCAGTGAACTCAGCCAGTCCCATCATGGGCACGAACCTCCCCAGTATCAATCAGTGAACTCAGCCAGTCCCATCCCGGGCATGAGCCTCCCCAGTATCGATCAGTGAACTCAGCCAGTCCCATCATGGGCACGAACCTCCCCAGTATCAATCAGTGAACTCAGCCAGTCCCATCATGGGCATGAGCCTCCCCAGTATCGATCAGTGAACTCAGCCAGTCCCATCCCGGGCACGAACCTCCCCAGTATCAATCAGTGAACTCAGCCAGTCCCATAATTGGCATGAACCTCCCCAGTATCGATCAGTGAACTCAGCCTGTCCCATCCCGGGCACGAACCTCCCCAGTATCGATCAGTGAACTCAGCCAGTCCCATCCCGGGTACGAACCTCCCCAGTATCAATCAGTGAACTCAGCCAGTCCCATCCCGGGCATGAGCCTCCCCAGTATCAATCAGTGAACTCAGCCAGTCCCATCCCGGGCACGAACCTCCCCAGTATCGATCAGTGAACTCAGCCAGTCCCATCCCGGGCACTAGTCACCCCAGTATCGATCAGTGAACTCAGCCAGTCCCATCCCGGGCACGAACCTCCCCAGTATCAATCAGTGAACTCAGCCAGTCCCATCATGGGCACGAACCTCCCCAGTATCGATCAGTGAACTCAGCCAGTCCCATCCCGGGCATGAGCCTCCCCAGTATCAATCAGTGAACTCAGCCAGTCCCATCATGGGCACTAGTCACCCCAGTATCAATCAGTGAACTCAGCCAGTCCCATCCCGGGCATGAGCCTCCCCAGTATCAATCAGTGAACTCAGCCAGTCCCATCCCGGGCACGAACCTCTCCAGAATCAATCAGTGAACTCAGCCAGTCCCATCCCGGGCACGAACCTCTCCAGAATCAATCAGTGAGCTCAGCCAGTCCCATCCCGGGCACGAACCTCCCCAGTATCAATCAGTGAACTCAGCCAGTCACATCCCGGGCATGAGCCTCCTCAGTATCAATCAGTGAACTCAGCCAGTCCCATCCCGGGCATGAGCCTCCCCAGTATCAATCAGTGAACTCAGCCAGTCCCATCCCAGGCACGAACCTCTCCAGTATCGATCAGTGAACTCAGCCAGTCCCATCCCGGGCACGAACCTCCCCAGTATCAATCAGTGAACTCAGCCAGTCCCATCATGGGCACGAACCTCCCCAGTATCGATCAGTGAACTCAGCCAGTCCCATCCCGGGCACGAACCTCCCCAGTATCAATCAGTGAACTCAGCCAGTCCCATCCCGGGCACGAACCTCCCCAGTATCGATCAGTGAACTCAGCCAGTCCCATCCCAGGCACGAGCCTCCCCAGTATCAATCAGTGAACTCAGCCAGTCCCATCCCGGGCACGAACCTCCCCAGTATCGATCAGTGAACTCAGCCAGTCCCATCCCGGGCACGAGCCTCCCCAGTATCGATCAGTGAACTCAGCCAGTCCCATCATGGACACTAGTCACCCCAGTATCAATCAGTGAACTCAGCCAGTCCCATCCCGGGCACGAACCTCCCCAGTATCAATCAGTGAACTCAGCCAGTCCCATCCCGGGCAGGAACCTCCCCAGTATCAATCAGTGAACTCAGCCAGTCACATCCCGGGCATGAGCCTCCTCAGTATCAATCAGTGAACTCAGCCAGTCCCATCCCGGGCATGAGCCTCCCCAGTATCAATCAGTGAACTCAGCCAGTCCCATCCCGGGAACGAACCTCCCCAGTATCAATCAGTGAACTCAGCCAGTCCCATCCCGGGCACGAACCTCCCCAGTATCAATCAGTGAACTCAGCCAGTCCAATCCCGGGCACGAACCTCCCCAGTATCAATCAGTGAACTCAGCCAGTCCAATCCCGGGCACGAACCTCCCCAGTATCAATCAGTGAACTCAGCCAGTCCAATCCCGGGCACGAACCTCCCCAGTATCGATCAGTGAACTCAGCCAGTCCCATCCCGGGTACGAACCTCCCCAGTATCGATCAGTGAACTCAGCCAGTCCCATCCCGGGCATGAGCCTCTCCAGTATCAATCAGTGAACTCAGCCAGTCCCATCCCGGGCACGAACCTCCCCAGTATCGATCAGTGAACTCAGCCAGTCCCATCCCGGGCACTAGTCACCCCAGTATCGATCAGTGAACTCAGCCAGTCCCATCCCGGGCACGAACCTCCCCAGTATCAATCAGTGAACTCAGCCAGTCCCATCATGGGCACGAACCTCCCCAGTATCGATCAGTGAACTCAGCCAGTCCCATCCCGGGCATGAGCCTCCCCAGTATCAATCAGTGAACTCAGCCAGTCCCATCATGGGCACTAGTCACCCCAGTATCAATCAGTACTCAGCCAGTCCCATCCCAAGCACGAGCCTCCCCAGTATCAATCAGTGAACACAGCCAGTCCCATCATGGACACTAGTCACCCCAGTATCAATCAGTGAACTCAGTCAGTCCCATCCCAAGCACGAGCCTCCCCAGTATCAATCAGTGAACTCAGCCAGTCCCATCATGGGCACGAACCTCCCCAGTATCGATCAGTGAACTCAGCCAGTCCCATCATGGGCACGAACCTCCCCAGTATCAATCAGTGAACTCAGCCAGTCCCATCCCGGGCATGAGCCTCCCCAGTATCGATCAGTGAACTCAGCCAGTCCCATCATGGGCACGAACCTCCCCAGTATCAATCAGTGAACTCAGCCAGTCCCATCATGGGCATGAGCCTCCCCAGTATCGATCAGTGAACTCAGCCAGTCCCATCCCGGGCACGAACCTCCCCAGTATCAATCAGTGAACTCAGCCAGTCCCATAATTGGCATGAACCTCCCCAGTATCGATCAGTGAACTCAGCCTGTCCCATCCCGGGCACGAACCTCCCCAGTATCGATCAGTGAACTCAGCCAGTCCCATCCCGGGTACGAACCTCCCCAGTATCAATCAGTGAACTCAGCCAGTCCCATCCCGGGCATGAGCCTCCCCAGTATCAATCAGTGAACTCAGCCAGTCCCATCCCGGGCACGAACCTCCCCAGTATCGATCAGTGAACTCAGCCAGTCCCATCCCGGGCACTAGTCACCCCAGTATCGATCAGTGAACTCAGCCAGTCCCATCCCGGGCACGAACCTCCCCAGTATCAATCAGTGAACTCAGCCAGTCCCATCATGGGCACGAACCTCCCCAGTATCGATCAGTGAACTCAGCCAGTCCCATCCCGGGCATGAGCCTCCCCAGTATCAATCAGTGAACTCAGCCAGTCCCATCATGGGCACTAGTCACCCCAGTATCAATCAGTGAACTCAGCCAGTCCCATCCCGGGCATGAGCCTCCCCAGTATCAATCAGTGAACTCAGCCAGTCCCATCCCGGGCACGAACCTCTCCAGAATCAATCAGTGAACTCAGCCAGTCCCATCCCGGGCACGAACCTCTCCAGAATCAATCAGTGAGCTCAGCCAGTCCCATCCCGGGCACGAACCTCCCCAGTATCAATCAGTGAACTCAGCCAGTCACATCCCGGACATGAGCCTCCTCAGTATCAATCAGTGAACTCAGCCAGTCCCATCCCGGGCATGAGCCTCCCCAGTATCAATCAGTGAACTCAGCCAGTCCCATCCCAGGCACGAACCTCTCCAGTATCGATCAGTGAACTCAGCCAGTCCCATCCCGGGCACGAACCTCCCCAGTATCAATCAGTGAACTCAGCCAGTCCCATCATGGGCACGAACCTCCCCAGTATCGATCAGTGAACTCAGCCAGTCCCATCCCGGGCACGAACCTCCCCAGTATCAATCAGTGAACTCAGCCAGTCCCATCCCGGGCACGAACCTCCCCAGTATCGATCAGTGAACTCAGCCAGTCCCATCCCAGGCACGAGCCTCCCCAGTATCAATCAGTGAACTCAGCCAGTCCCATCCCGGGCACGAACCTCCCCAGTATCGATCAGTGAACTCAGCCAGTCCCATCCCGGGCACGAGCCTCCCCAGTATCGATCAGTGAACTCAGCCAGTCCCATCATGGACACTAGTCACCCCAGTATCAATCAGTGAACTCAGCCAGTCCCATCCCGGGCACGAACCTCCCCAGTATCAATCAGTGAACTCAGCCAGTCCCATCCCGGGCACGAGCCTCCCCAGTATCAATCGGTGAACTCAGCCAGTCCCATCCCGGGCACGAACCTCCCCAGTATCGATCAGTGAACTCAGCCAGTCCCATCATGGACATTAATCACTCCAGTGTCGAGGAGTGAACTCAGCCAGTCCCATCATGGGCAAGAACCTCTCCAGTATCGATCAGTGAACTCAGCCAGTCCCATCCCGGGCACGAACCTCCCCAGTATCGATCAGTGAACTCAGCCAGTCCCATCCTGGGCATGAGCCTCCCCCGTATCAATCAGTGAACTCAGCCAGTCCCATCCCAGGCACGAGCCTCCCCAGTATCAATCAGTGAACTCAGCCAGTCCCATCATGGACACTAGTCACCCCAGTATCAATCAGTGAACTCAGCCAGTCCCATCCCGGGCATGAACCTTTTCAGTATCAATCAGTGAACTCAGCCAGTCCCATCCCAGGCACGAACCTCTCCAGAATCAATCAGTGAACTCAGCCAGTCCCATCCCGGGCATGAGCCTCCCCAGTATCAATCAGTGAACTCAGCCAGTCCCATCCTGGGCACGAGCCTCCTCAGTATTAATCAGTGAACTCAGCCAGTCCCATCCCAGGCACGAACCTCCCCAGTATCGATCAGTGAACTCAGCCAGTCCCATCCCGGGCATGAGCCTCCCCAGTATCAATCAGTGAACTCAGCCAGTCCTATCATGGACATTAGTCACTCCAGTGTCAAGGAGTGAACTCAGCCAGTCCCATCCTGGGCACGAACCTCCCCAGTATCAATCAGTGAACTCAGCCAGTCCCATCCCGGGCACGAACCTCCCCAGTATCGATCAGTGAACTCAGCCAGTCCCATCATGGCCATTAGTCACTCCAGTGTCGAGGAATGAACTCAGCCAGTCCCATCATGGGCACAAGGCTTCCCAGTCTTCAGGACATCTTCAAAAGGTGATGCTTTAAGAAGGCGGTATCCATCATTAAGGACCCTCATCAACTCTTCTCATTGCTACCATCAGGGAGGAAGTACTAGAGCATGAAGACACTAACTCAAAATAGTAACATAGAGCATAGCAAACCTACAGCACAATACAGGCCCTTCGGCCCACAAAGTTGTGCCAAACATGTCCCTTCCTTAGAAATTACTAGGCTTACCCATAGCCCTGTTTTTCTAAGCTCCGTGTACCTATCCAAAAGTCTCTTAAAAGACCCTGTCGTATCCACCTCCATCACTGTTGCCGGCAGCCCATTCCACACATGCACCACTTCCTAAGTAAAAAAACTTACCTGACATCTCCTCTGTACCTACCCCCCATCACCTTAAACCTGTGTCCTCTTGTGGCAACCATTTCAACCCTGGGAAAAAGCCTCTGACTATCACTCGATCAGTGCCTCTTATCATCTTATACACCTCTATCAGGTCACCTCTGATACTCCGTCACTCCAAGGAGAAAAGGCCAAGTTCACTCAACCTGTTTTCATAAGGCATGCTCCCCAATCCAGGCAACATCGTTGTAAAATGCCTCTGCACCCTTTCTATGGTTTCAACATCCTTCCTGTAGTGAGGCAACCAGAACTGATCACAGTATTCCAAGTGGGGTCTGACCAGGGTTCTATATAGCTGCAACATTACCTTTTGGCTCCTAAATTCAATCCCACGATTGATGAAGGCCAATACACCACATGCCTTCTTAACCACAGAGTCAACCTGCGCAGCAGCTTTGAGTGTCCTATGGACTCGGACACCAAGATCCCTCTGCTCCTCCACAATGCTGAGAGTCTTACCATTAATACTATATTCTGCCATCAGATTTGACCTACCAAAATGAACCACCTCACACTTATCTGGGTTGAACTCCATCTGCACTTCTCAGCCCAGTTTTGCATCCTATCAATGTTCCACTGTAACCTCTGACAGCCCTCCACACTATCCACAACACCTCCAACCTTTGTATCATAAGTAAACTCACTAACCCATTCCTCCATTTCCTCATCCAGGTCTTTTATAAAAATCACGAAGAGTAAGGGTCCCGAAACAGGTCCCTGAGGCACAACACTGGCCATCTCCAATGGGATCCCACCACCAAGTCCACATTCCCCCCCAACTTTCTGCTTTTTGCAGAGATCACTCCCTACACAACTCTCTTGTCCATTCGTCTCTCCCCACTGATATCCCTACTGATACTTACCCTTGCAAGCAGAACAAGTGCTACTCCTCCTCCTGCATTACCATTTAATGTCCCAGTCTTTTAAGTTGAGGTGACACTTCACCTGTGGGTCTATTGGGGCTATCTACAGTATCTGGTGCTCCCAATGAGGCCTCGGGTATGTTAGTGAGACCCGACACAAATTGGGAGACCACTTTGCCAAGCACCTGTGCTTTGTCTGCCAAGCCTGCGGAGTTCCTCCTGCATTTTGTCTGTGTTTCTTCCCCTCTGCCATCATATTTCTAAACCCAGGAATTTCACCTTGGTGATTTTTCCCTTTCTTTTTGTCCTACTTCTCCAATTTAATTTAAATTTTGCACATATTTCTTACAGTTTTTTATAGTTTTTATTATTATGTATTACGATGTTTTACTGCCGTAAAGCAAATTACACAACACATGCCAGGAATATCAGGTCCACTTCTGATTCTAAGAAAGAATCACAAAGGATCCTTTCAACACATTAAGAGCAAAAGGGTAACGAAGGAAAGAGTAGGTCACAGTAAGAATCAGTGTGGTTGTCCTGATGAAGAGTGTCAGCACAAAATGTCAACTGTTTCGTCGCTGCCTGACCTGCTGAGTTCCTCCAGTGCATAGTGTGTGTTGCTCTGTATGGTTGTCTATGTGTGAAGACGTGAGATAGTGAGAGGTTAAGTAACTATTTCTCATCTGATTTTTCCATGGGGAAGATCATGGATACGAGTGAGATGCTAAATTGTAAATTGATTTACTATCACAGGTATGAGGTACAGTGAAAAACTTGTCCTCCATATCATCCATATGATCAACTCAATACCACGTTAATAGTTCGGCAGATTAACATCTTGACAGTGACTAAATTCGCCAAAGGGCCTATTTCTGTGCTGGTCTGTTCTATCACTATGACTCTAACAATGCACTGAGGTGGTACAAGGGAAAACAATAACAGAACACAGAATAAACTGCTACAGTTACAGTGCAAGTAGACACTCAGAGAACAAGTCACTAAGTTCTGGGTGGTACCTGGACTCTGGCTCATTACCAGCTTCACTAACCTGGAATGGTGTCGCCCATCACGTCTGGTGGAAAATCATCCTTACTAGTCGACTCACTTTCAGCTTCAGACAAACTGGTATTTATCAAGATGCGCGACATAGTTCCTTTTCTGCAAGGGTTAATGTGAAATACTCAGAAATTCAACAGTTCATTACAATCACACAGTGACTACAGCAACTGAAACTGTAATATGCATTGCAGTATACCATACCACATAGATCACATATCATACCATACCATTCCATATGCATCACAGCATACCATACTGTATGGATTGCATATCATACCATACCATACCATACCATACCAGATGGATCACATACCATACCATATGGATCGTAGCCCTACCATCAAATCACTGGCCCCAGTAGATTCTAAAACCACAGTTTGGTGATTATTGTCATAAGGTGGAAATGTGTGGAAGCCTCAATCTGGGTTCCAGATTTCTGCGCTGACAGCTACCTTGAACTAGTCTGGACTCAGGAAAGTAAGGGAGCCGATGAACTCTTGTGTATGTTTATCATCAGCAAGAGAGGGATGATGACAATTGATGATGACAGTTCTAGTACGCTCAAATCCAATTACAGATAACAAAGGCTTAAAAACCAGGAAGTAACAGGGACTTCGAGGAGCAGATGGGGAGATAGATTCTGGAATGGTGTAATAATAACAATAACAATAATAGTTGTTGTGGTGGGAGATTTTAATTTCCCAACTATCGATCAGCATCTCCCTAGAGCAAAGGGTTTAGATGGGGTGGGGTTTGTTAAGTGTGTTCAGGAAGGTTTCTTGACACAGTATGTAGATAAGCCTACAAGAGGAGAGGCTGTACTGGATCTGGTATTGGGAAATGAACCTGGTCAGGTGTCAGGTCTCTCAGTGGGAGAGCGTTTTGGAGATAATGATCACAATTTTATCTCCTGAACCAGAGCTTTGGAGAGGGATAGGAACAGACAAGTTAGGAAAGCATTTAATTGGAATAAGGGAAGTTATGAGGCTATCAGGCAGGAACTTGGAAGCATAAATTGGAAACAGATGTTCTCAGGGAAACGTATGGAATAAATGTGGCAAATGTTCAGGGAACATTTGCATGGAGTTCTGCATAGGTATGTTCCAATGACACGGAAAAGATAGTAGGGTACAGGAACTGTGGTGTACAAAGGCTGTTGAAAATCTAGTCAAGAAAAAAAGAAAACCTTACAAAAAGTTCAAAAAACTAGGCAATGATAGAGATCTAGAAGATTATAAGGCTAGCAGGAAGAAGCTTAAGAATGAAATTAGAAGAGCCAGAAGGGGCCATGAGAAGGCCTAGTTGGACAGGATTAAGGAAAACCCCAAGACATTCTACGTGTGTGAAGAGCAAGAGGTTAAGACATGAGAGAATAGGACCAATCAAGTGTGACAGTGGAAAAGTGTGTATGGAACCCGAGGAGATAGCAGAGGTACTTAATGAATATTTTGCTTCAGTATTCACTATGGAAAAGGATCTTGGCAATTGTTGGAATGACACAGCAGACTGAAAAGCTTGAGCATGTAGATATTAAAAAAGAGGATGTGCTGGAGCTTTTGGAAAGCATCAAGTTGGATAAGTCACCGGGACCAGATGAGATGTACCCTAGACTACTATGGGAGGTGAGGGAGGAGATTGCTGAGCCTCTGGCGATGATCTTTGCATCATCAGTGGAGACAGGAGAGGTTTTGGAGGACTGGACGGTTGCAGATGTTGTTCCCTTATTCAAGAAAGGGAGTAGAGATAGCCCAGGAAACTATAGGCCAGTGAGTCTTACTTCTGTGGTTAGTAAGTTGATGGAAAAGATCCTGAGAGGCAGGTATTATGAGGCATAATATGATTAGGAATTGTCAGCATGGCTTTCTCAAAGGCAGGTCATGTCTTACAAGCAGATTGAATTTTTTGAGGATGTGACTAAACACATTGATGAAGGTAGAGCAGTAGATGTAGTGTATATGGATTTCAGCAAGGCATTTGATAAGGTACCCCATACAAAGCTTATTGAGAAAGTAAGGAGGCATGGGATCCAAGGGGACATTGCTTTGTGGATCCAGAACTGGTTTGCCCACAGAAGGCAAAGAGTGGTTGTAGACGGGTCATATTCTGCATGGAGGTTGGTCACCTGTGGTCTGCCTCAGGGATCTGTTCTGGGACCCTTACTCTTCGTGATTTTTATAAATGACCTGGATGAGGAAGTGGAGGGATGGGTTAGTAAATTTGCTGATGACTCAAAGGTTGGGGGTGTTGTGGATAGTGTGGAGGGCTGTCAGAGGTTACAGCGACACATCAGTAGGATGCAAAACTGGGCTGAGAAGTGCAGATGGAGTTCAACCCAGATAAGTGTGAGGTGGTTCATTTTGGTAGGTCAAATATGATGGCAGAATGTAGTATTAATGTTAAGACTCTTGGCAGTGTGGAGGATCAGAGGGATCTTGGGGTCCATGTCCATAGGATACTCAAAGCAGCTGTGCAGGTTGACTCTGTGGTTAAGAAGGCATGTGGTGTATTGGCCTTCATCAATCGTGGAATTGAGTTTAGGAGCCGAGGGGTAATGTTGCAGCTATATAGGACCCTGGTCAGACCCCACTTGGAATACTGTGCTTAGTTCTGGTTGCCTCACTACAGGAAGGATGTGGAAGCCATAGAAAGGGTGCAGAGGAGACTTACAAGGATGTTGCCTGGACTGGGGAGCATGCCTTATGAGAATAGGTTGAGTGAACTCGGCCTTTTCTCCTTGGAGTGATGGAGGTTGAGAGGTGACCTGATAGAGGTGTATAAGATGATGAGGGGCATTGATCAAGTGGATAGTCAGAAGCTTTTTCCCAGGGCTGAAATGGCTAGCATGAGAGGGCACAGTTTTAAGTGCTTGGAAGTAGGTACAGATTCTTCACCTTGTAGCACATGGAGGAGGTTGCATTCCTAGTGGCTCTCTCTCTTTTAATATATTTTATATCCCACCAACAGATCCCTTTTAGTTTTGATGACTTACTACTTCTACAGAAGGAATTATTATTTTTACTGAAGGATTTACGATTTAATTACAATGGCCGAAAAAAGTCGTTCTGGTATTGAACTGAGAAGCGGCAAGACTTTTTCTGAAATGGAGCAAACGGAACAAACCAAGTAAATGGAGGAACCTGTTACACTAGCGTGAATATTTTCTTCAATACAAAACATGAAGTCAGAATTCGGATCGCTTAATATTAAAATTGTTAAGCTGGCCGGTTCAAATGGGAAGCTCAAAAAAGCTATTTCTACGATTCAAGACTCTCTGAAAAACTTGGACTCTCAACTTCAAACACTTCAGCAGACTACAACCCGAATCGAGAGTGAGCATGATCTATTCAAGCAAACTATTAAAGATCAAGGAATGAAGATATCTTCAATGGAAAAGAAAATCAATGAAATTACCTCCGAACTATCTAAAATGAAGAAAAGAATTGAGGGCGTTGGAGGAATCTGCGTATTCTGGGACTGCCTGAAAATACTGAAGCTGGCGATCTGTTAAAATTCTTTTCAGACATGCTGCACTCACTTTTCCGTGAGACTCTCGAAACTAGCCCCTTAACTGACAGAGCTCACAGAACATTCTCTCGCCGTTCAGCTGAATTACGTCCTCAAGCAGTGGTATTTTCTTTGCATTATTACACGACTAAAGAAGCTATTATTCAAGAAGTCAGAAAGAAACGGAAATTATTCTTCAATTCAACACAAATTCATATAGTCGATGATTATCCACCTGAGATCTTTCCGAAAGGAAGAAATATCGAAAAGTTATGAGTGAAATGTCTAAATTAGATTTAAATCCCTCCCTTCGCTTTCCAGCAAAGCTGATAATTTTTCCTGAAAAATCTCAATCATTGAGATTCTACTCTCCTCAGGAGGGATGGGAGTATATTAAAAATCTTAAAGTTAAGCCTACTGAATAAAATAATAAAGTTACTCCGATTACTCAATAGGCAATTTTGAAGTATCTGCTGTATGAGTTATTTATGGAGCTTTTGAGTTAAGTACATGTTATATCTTTTCATTCTCTGGTATGGGACGTGATCGATTTAATTTTTTAAAATCATATTAATAATTAGTACATATATAACTGTCTTGTAGGGAACCTTTATAGTATTGTACTTTAGTGGTCCGTGTAGGACCTGTTGTGTATTAATCTTTTTATTTCTTTTATTTGCTTCAATACTTACAGTTTTAGGTCTATTTTATATATATACACACACACTCATTTACTTTTCTTTTTCGAGAGAAAGAATATTGTTTGTAACATTATTTGCTCGGATTTATTCCTTCTTTTGAATATGTGTTTAAGCTACTTTAGCTGATTCTAAGATGGCCGTTGTTGATTATGTTTTTATTAACGTTAGACATAACATTATAGTAGTTGAATTCTGTTTGTGCCTTTCATTATGGCTATTTTTTGTGAGATTTTTGCTTTTTTTTATTATATGGAGCTGCAAGATGGAGAACAGGGTTAAGTTAGCATGGGACCAGCCTGTTGGTTCCTTCATTTCTATCTATTGGGTGGTGGGAGGGGGGAGGGGTCTTTTAGAGTAGGTTCTTTTCTTGATTGGGCAGTTCTTTTGATGGATTTCTCTTTCGTAAATGCGTCACTCCTTCTGGTTGTACCCGCGCCTTTTGGTTTAATCTGTACTTGCGTAACATTTCTTTTATATAATATTAAACTCAATTTTAAACATGGATGTTAATAAAATCAATATAATATCTTGGAATTGGAACAGTGTCAATCATCCCATTAAACGTAAAAAGGTTTTTAAGAAATTAAAAACACTTACTGCTGATATTTTTGCGCAAGAAAATCATATACGAAAACAGAATGAGGACAGGTTTTTCTGCTTTTGGAAAGGGCCTTTATTTCACTCGCTGTCGGATAGTAAAACTAGAGGCATTTCTATATTTCTTAGTCCTAAAATCCCTTTTGTACACCTTAACACTACTACAGATTCGATTGGAAGATATTTAATTGTTACTGGTTTATTATGCAAGCAAAAGGTAGTTCTGGTGTGTGTATACGCACCTAATGTAGATAATTCTGATTTTTTTAAGAAACTTTTTTCAGAGTTACCGAATCTCAATGAATATAAGCTGATCATGGATGGTGACTTTAATTGTTGTTTAAATCCGGCAATTGACAGGTCATCAACTAAATAAAGTGCTTCCAAATAAAGCGGCAGCTTTTTTATTAGAATACGGCCTTGTCGATATTTGGGGATATAAACACCCCAATGATAAAGATTTTTCTTTTTTCTCACACATCCATCATAAATATTCTCCAATTGATTACTTTTTTTTAGATACACATCTGTTAAACTTCGTTGTTGAATGTGCGTATGACACCATTGCACTTTCAGATCACGCGCCTTTAAAGTTAATCCTTAAGCTTTCGGATAGATTTTTGAAAATGTCACAGTGGAGACTGAATCCTGTATTGTTACAGGATCCAGCTTTTGTTAATTTTATTAAGGAGCAAATTTCTATGTTTTTTGAATTTCATAGAACTGAAGGAATGTCAAATCTGGTTATATGGGACACCTTGAAATCTTTTCTTAGGGGACAGATAATCTCATATTCAGCAGCCTTGAGAAAGAAAACTAAAGTGGAATTGTCAGTGCTTATTAATAAAATTAAACAGATAGATAAAGTGTATTCAGTTAAACCTACTGAAGACCTATATAAAGAAAAGGTCGAACTTCAATCATAGTATGATTTGCTTCTGACCTTTCCCATTGAACAGCAAATTTTTAAATCTAAAAGTTTATTTTATATATATGGGGAAAAATCTGCTAAACTTTTAGCAGGTCAGTTAAAGGCTGGGATGGTCAGAAGACAAATTTTAAATATTCGCCAACCAGATAGAACAGAAACTTTAGATCCTTATGAAATTAATAAGATATTTATGGACTTTCATTCTAATCTTTATAAATCTGAATACTCCGATAGTACTATAACTATGAATACATTTTTGCAAAGGCTAAACATACCCCAAATTTCAATTCAAGATGCCGATATGTTAGATGCACCCATTAAACAAGAGGGGATAGCCAAGGCCATATCCTCTATGCAATTAGGGAAAGCTCCGGGACCTGATGGTTATCTGGTAGAATTTTATAAGACCTTTCACGAAAAGCTTATACCACATCTTCATCAAACGTTTACCGACTCTCTATACTCTGGGAACCTTCCTAAAACATTTTATGAAGCACTAATTTCATTGATTCCAAAAAAAGGAAAAGACCCACTGGAATGTGTATCCTAAAGACCTATTTCTTTATTGAATGTAATTTTAAAATTCTCTCTAAGATTCTAGCAAATAGGTGTGAGAATATCTTGCCTAATGTTATCTCAAACAATCAAACAGGATTTATTAAAAATAGGTACTCACATTTTAATATTCAAAGATTATTAAATATCATTTATTCCCCCTCAGCCAAAAAATCTGAATGTATTGTACCTTTGGATGTAGAGAAAGCCTTTGATAGTGTGGAGTGGCCTTATCTATTTCAGGTTTTGAAGAGGTTCAACTTTGGTCCAGGATTTATTTCCTGGATTAAATTGATTTATCAGGCCCTGGTAGCTGCAGTTTTAACTAATAATCAAAAGTCTCCTTACTTTAGATTATATAGAGGAACCTGTCAGGGTTGTCCCCTTAGTCCTTTATTATTTAATTTGGCTTTAAAACCACTTGCTATTGCTCTTAGGGATTCTAATTCTGTGCAGGGTATTAGGAGAGGGGATAAATTACATAAGATTTCGTTATACGTGGATGATTTATTAGTTTACATATCAAATCCTAAGAAATCTATTCCTTCTATGTTATCTATATTTATGGAATTTGGTACTTTTTCTGGATATAAACTTAATTTACATAAAAGTGAATTATTTCCTATTAATAATTATTCTGATTATTATGATCAAATACCTTTTAATATTGCCAAAAACTATTTTACTTACCTTGGTATCAAAATTACAAAAAATTTTAAAGACCAATATAGGTATAATTTCTTCCCTTTAGTTGAATATACTCAACAGGCGCTTTCTAAATGGTCACCTATGTCGCCGTCATTGATAGGTCGAATAAATGCTATAAAAATGGTTATTCTATCGAAATTTTTATATATATTTCAAGCAGTTCCCTCTTTTGTTCCAAAAACATTTTTTGATAAAATAGTTTCTCTGATTTTATCTTATGGTTGGAATAGTAAAAGCTCTAGAGTGAATAAACTTTTAATGTAAATATCAAAAAAAGATAGAGGACTGGCTTTACCAAACTTTAGATTTTATTATTGGGCAATTAATATTTGTTATATTACTTTTTGGATTTACGATACAGACGATCAAGATCACCCTTCATGGTTACAGCTGACGGAAAACTCAGTAATGGGGTTTTCGTTAGCTTCTTTATTAGGAGCTCCCCTTCCGTTTTCATTCTCCAGAATAGGTAGACAAGCTCTCAGCCCTATTGTTGAATATACTTTAAAAATTTGGTTTCAATTTGTAGATTTTTTGAATTAAATGATTTTTTACTTTCTAGTAATATTTATTCTAATTTCTTTTTTAAACCATCATTAACATGGAAAATTAAGGGAATAATAACTTCTTTAGATTTGTTTTTACAAGACTGTTTAATGTCTTTTTCACAGTTAATGGATAAATATGCTATCTCTAATACACGTTTTTTCAGGTATTTACAAGTTAGGAATTTTTTACATGATTTTTTACCGAATTACCCCTTGGTCTGCTCTTCAAATTTGGCTTATGTTATTTTTCAGTTTAAACCTTTTCAAAAATGATTAATAGCTATCATTTATAAACGGTTAATGAATGCTCCCATATCGCCTAATGATAGGGTTCAACGTACCTGGGAAGTAGAACTTCAACATTCATTTTCAGATAATCAATGGAGTAAAATTTATTATTTAGTCAATAATTCATCTATCTGCACATGCCATATCTTAATTCAGTTTAAGATAGTACATAGGGCCCATATGTCCAAAGATAAATTGGCGCATATTTTTCCTAATATAAGCCCTATTTGTGACAGATGTAACGCAGAAGTGGCTACTCTAACTCATATGTTTTGGTCATGTGTAAGCTTAAACAATTTTTGGAGGGATGTGTTTGGAATATTATCTAAAGTTAAAGATATGGATGTTCAACCTAATCCACTTACAGCAATTTTTGGGATTATTCCAGAGGAAGCAAGCAAAGTCTCTGCTTCCGCCCAACATGTGATAGCATTTTCAACTTTACTGGCTAGGAGAGCTATTTTGCTACACTGGAAAGAATCTAACCCACCTACTGTTTTCTATTGGCTCTCCTCCATCATGCCATGTCTAAGCTTGGAGAAAATTAGAAGCTGAACATTTGATACGTCCTTTAATTTTGAACAAGTCTGGTGACCCTTTATTCAATATTTTCACATGATTTAATTTATTTTTATTTATTTATTTTTCTTTATTCTCTTTGGGGAAAATCCTTATCTGTGAAGGTTCGGAGATGACTGGAAGGATGTGTTTTTTTCTCTCTTTTTTTTCTAATTATATCCTGAATTGGACTGCCCAATCTTTCTTTTTCTTTCCTTTTTTTTCTCTTTCTTTTTTTTATTATTTCAGTTTAGTTAGTGGGTTTTTTTTCCTTATCAATAAAATTTCCAATTTTTTAATGATTGTTATGAGGAGTTTTTTTGACCATTGTATATATAACAGCATAATATTTTACTTATTTGATTTTGATATTATATACTTTTTGTTTTTACTATTGCTGTTTATATGTCTTTTATATTATCTACTTGTTAAATTCCTCTTCCGATTTGTATATTCTTTATTTGGAAATCAATAAAAAAATTGAAAAATGAAATGGAAGTAGGTACAGAGGAGATGTCAGGGGTAAGTTTTTTTACGCAGAGAGTGGTGAGTGCATGGAATGGGCTGACAGTGACGGTGGTGGAGGCGGATACAATAGGGTCTTTTAGGAGACTCCTGGATGGATACATGGAGTTTAGAGAATTTGAGGGCTACGGGAAACCCCAAGTAATTTCTAATGTAAGGACATGTTTGGCACATCTTTGTGGGTTGAAGGGCCTGTATTGTGCTGTGTGTTTTCTATGTTTCTATGATAAGAGCAAAAATTAGGAAATTGTACATCTTGCAGGTGTTCCACATTTAGTAAGATGGTCCTGGGCCTCAACTTCACTTACCTCAAGAACCAACAAATGCTAATTCCCTTCCTGCCCAGGAGCCCAACATTCCCAATCACTGTGCATGCAGTGAGTGGGAGAGAATCATGCAGTGAGTGGGAGAGAATAACGCGGAGAGAATAATGCAGAGAGAGTGACACAGTGAGTGGGAGAGAATAAGCAGAGAGAATAACACAGTGGGTGGGAGAGAATAACGCAGTGAGTGGGAGAGAATAACAGTGAGTGAGGGAGAATAACACCGTGAGTGGGAGAGAATAACACAGTGAGTGGGAAAGAATAATGCAGGTCAACTTGGTAATAATCTAGTTATCGTTGCCGTTTGCCAGATTGGAGAAGGTATTACCCAAAATTATTTCAGAAGATCAAACCAGTTTTATTAAGAATCGCTATTCTTTTTTCAACATTAGGAGATTACTGAATATTGTTTATACTCCCTCACATGACATTTTAGAATGCGTGATTTCATTAGATGCGGAGAAAGCATTTGATAGAGTTGAATGGCCTTACTTATTTAATGTGTTGGAGAAGTTTAATTTTAGTCCGACATTCATATCTTGGATTAAGTTGATTTATCACACTCCAGTAGCCTCAGTGTTTACCAATAATCAAAGATCTCCCTTTTCTCGCCTATTTCGGGGCACTAGACAGGGATGTCCTCTTAGTCCACTACTATTTAACATTGCCTTAGAACCTTTGGCAATTGCCATCAGACAATCACAGGATATTTTGGGTATTAATCGTGGGACAGATATTCATAAGTTATCTTTGTATGCAGATGATTTATTACTATTCATTTCTAACCCTGAGAAATCTATTCCAGCAGTTTTATCATTGTTGGCTCAATTTAGTGAGTTTTCTGGATATAAGTTAAATCTGAATAAAAGTGAATTGTTTCCTTTGAATAGACAGGACCCAATATATGGAAATTTACCCTTTAAATTAGTTAATGATTCTTTTATTTATTTAGGGATCAAAATCACAAAAAACCATAAAGATTTATTTAGGTTTAATTTTTTACCCTTAATTGATCAGATTAAAGGCTTGTTTACTAAGTGGTCACCATTATCTTTATCTCTAATAGGTAGGATTAATGCTATTAAGATGGTTATTTTACCTAAGTTTTTATATATTTTTCAAGCGGTACCAATTTTTATTCCAAAATCTTTGTTTTACTAATGTTGATTCAAAAATTTCCTCATATATATGGCAGAATAAAAATCCCAGGTTAGGTAAAATATACTTACAGAAGACAAAGAAGGAAGGTGGGTTAGCATTACCTAATTTCAGATTTTATTATTGGGCAGTTAATATTAGATATTTGTCATGTTGGTTGAAAGATCGGCCCTCATTGGGTGAGTTTAGAAATTAAATCTGTATCAGGTTATGCTCTGGGTTCTATTTTAGGGACTTCTCTCCCTTTTGCTCTCTCTAAATTGCCGAAACGAATTGACAACCTGATAGTTGAACATACTTTACGTATATGGTTTCAATTTCGGAAATTTTTCGGGTTGACTCAATTCATTTTAAGTAGTCCTATTGTATTTAATTGCTTTTTCCACCCTTCCATTATAGATCAAGCTTATTTGGCTTGGAAAACTAAGGGATTGCTAAGATTTTCTGATTTATTTTTGGACAATTGTTTTATGTCTTTTGAGCAATTATCCAACAAATATAACTTGCCTAGATTTCATTTTTTTAGATATTTACAGATTAGACATGTTTTAAGTACTGTACTCCCTACATTTCCAAATTTTGTGCCTTCAGATATTTTGGAGAGTTTGTTTGAATTAGACCCTTTTCAAAAAGGGCTTATTTCAAAACTTTATAATATAATTATGAAGATACATTCAGAGCCCCTTTATAAGACCAAAAAGGATTGGGAAAGAGAGCTTAACCTTATTATTCCTAGTGAGAATTGGGATAGAATTCTTCAATTAGTTAATACATCATCGATATGTGCCAAACATTCATTAATACAATTTAAGGTCGTACATAGGGCCCATATGTCCAAGGATAAATTAGCTCATTTTTACTCTTATATAAATCCTATTTGTGATAGATGTCAATCGGAAATCGTGTCTTTAACCCATATGTTTTGGTCATGTTCGTTTTTGAAAAAAATATTGGAAAGATATTTTTGATATTATTTCTGCGGTTTTGAATATTGATTTACAACCTCATCCTATTACCGCAATTTTTGGTTTACCAATGTTAGATTCACTGCATTTATCTTCTTCCGCCCGTCGAATGATTGCATTTCTAACTCTGATGGCTAGAAGATCTATATTGTTGAATTGGAAGGAAATTAACCCTCCCACTGTATTTAATTGGTTATCTCAAACTATGTTATCTTTAAATTTAGAAAAAATTAGAAGTGGTGTTTTTGATACTTCTATTAAATTTGAAAAGTTATGGAGATCATTTATTCAATATTTTCATATGATGTAATACGACTCCGTTCCAAGTTCATTTGACTTTCCAGCTTTTAGCTTATGTATGTTGAGAGGACCGGAGGTGATGACATTGATGATTATTTATTCTTGTGAGATATTATAAACAGCCCTTTCTTTTCTTCTCCCAATGTTTCTTTTTTTTCTTTTTTTTGCTTCTTTTTCTTCTTTATTAGTCATTAGATTAGTAGATTAGCTAATTTTGCATTATATATATTTTTTTCTTTTTTCTGTTTTTTTTATATCATATATTATGAAATATTTAGACTTACCATGTTCATACAAATATTGTATGGTTTATGTCTTGGTAAACCCATTTATACTGTAACTATTGTTTATGTCTTTTTTCATCTGTAATGGAATTTATATGTTTGTAATTTATTTTTTATTAATATATCATTTGTATTTTGTCCTTATTATTAATAATAATAAAAAGATTGAGAAAGAAAGAACCTCAGTATGATGGCTTACCTGTGAGAGCTGTTGTCCAGCTCTGGACGGAGCAACTTGGAGCTGGAGAAATGGATGCGCTCATTGTCATCCTGCATCTGAAGCCGTATCGGTCTTCTCAGGCCCCATGATATGTTTAGCAGCCCCTCAATGATCAATTCTGCATCATCCTAAAACAAAAATACCTGGTCAAGCTGGACCTTGCAAAGAATCCATGTCTGTATGGCCACAAAAAGTTTTTTTGTTGGCCAGATGAAAATACAATTAGTGGATTTGGCGAATCAAGGACAGGGGAAGCAGACAAACCAGTTGTCTTTGTTTTCCCCCATTTCGTGGACCCTGAACTGATTCCTGCTCTTGGATAATCTCATCAGAGCAATTGAATGTGGACACAAGGAGCTTCAGGTAATGACCTGCTAAACCTGAGACCATTCTCAAAGGAGTAGCTACTTAATTACATAAAATGCCAGACCTACCAAGGAAACATTGGGCTCTGGTCACCTCATTTAACTGGTTTGGACCAGCCAGAATAGAAAGAAACAGATACACAAGGCTGGGTTGAGCAGAACCATGTAACAATGTTGGCTGTAGCCCTGTACAATGACTAGTGAAAAAGTGACCCAGGTAGGTCAGGTGACCTTGAGCCAATGGGATGGAGATCTACCTGTTCAACTGATGAGAGTCAGGAGCTCCAAATACGTAGGGGCCATAACTCTCCTGCAACCAGAGACTAGCCATTGTGGAAAAGGAGGAACCCCACGGACACATGGAGATTGGGTCCACGAGAAACGCTTGGCTAGTGTAGACTCCTTTCCTCTTCACTGACTGTTCATGGAAGATCAGGGATTCTACTGGGCTGCACGCAGGTAGTTAGTTTGTGAACCCACGTGCTTTTTAATTGCGGCAATAAAAGTTACTTGTCAGTAAACTTGTCTGTACCTCACTGATCATTATGACAAGATGTGATTCTTGTTATCACCTTTATAATTGAGTTGGATGATGAAGTGGAAGGGTGGGGTAGTAACATGAAGGTTAATGGAGCCGATGGGGTAGGTCTGATCCTGAGATGTCGGTCGGGCAGTGATGCACCATCAATAACTCACACTGAGACGTAAGGCGAGATATCGGCTTTTATTGACTGGAAGAAGGAACCAGGAGTGAGTGACCATCATACTATGTCCTGGAGACTGAGGCCGAGCATCAGGCCTCAGATCGCCTTTATACAGGGGCCTGTGGGAGGAGCCACAGGAGCAGTCAGCAGGGGCGTGTCCCGACAGGCACATAGCTCACCACAGGCAGTCCGTTGCAAAATCCTGAGCAATGAAGAACCAGCAGGAGTTATGCGTTATCCAGCCACGAGATGGTGCTACAGCACCAGATCTCTCATCAGTTCCGTACCAGGGAGTTACTTATTCTGAATTTGCAAAGTTCAGAGTAAGTTTTATTATCAACGTACAAATATGTCACCATATACAACCCTGAGATTCTTTTTCTTGTGGCATAATCAACAAATCAATAGCATATTATCTATAACAGGATCAATGAAAGATCACACAAAATGCTGCAGGGACTCAGCAGGCATCCATGAAAAAGAGTAAACAGTCCATGTTTTGGGCCAAGACCCTTCATCAGGACTGTCTCCTTGCCCACATGTTTACAAAGGCTGGTGTTAACATCCAGCCAGTGCATTTGGTGCACTCTCAATTCTCTGATCATTGTCAAACATGCCGAGTTTCAACACACCTGGCAAGTTTGGACAGCACAGCACATAGCAGGTGTGCCTGCTGGAGTGTAACTCGGGGCTCAAGAAGTACACACAAGGCTGGGAATAAGGCAGGATGTTTTAATGTTGCCATCATTCGTGGGGTACAATAACTAGGTAGTGCCTCAAGAACGTGGTATCCATCATGCAGGGCCCTCACCATCCTCACATCTCCTCTCCTCAGGAGGAGGATTGGGAGCCCCATGAACACCATCTCACTATGCTGATCTCCTATTTATCAGTTTACGTTTTGTATTATAATTTAATGTAATTTTTTAACATATTGCATTTGTTGCTGAAGAACAACAAATTCAATGACACGTTAGTGAAAATGAACCGGACCCTACTCCGAGTATCAGTGATGACAACGGATGTCTTATTCTACACCAGGCTGTCGAAAGTCCTGGAGAGGAGGCGGGAGAATGGGGTTGAGAGGGATAATACATCAGCCATAATTGAATGGCAGAGCAGACTTGATAGGCCGAATGGCTTAATTCTGCTCCAATCACGATCACAGATCGATCATGAACAGCAGCAACTCGGCAGTTTTCTGGAGCTTTGGCCAGTGACGAATCAGAGGGATCAGAAGCTCGATGGGATGTAAATCACTCAAGGTTGCAGACTGACTACTAAAGGCAGTGACCCGTGGCAGTTCTTTGGAGCTTTGAGCAGTGGCCAATTGGCATTTGGGATTGATTAGCAAGAACAAACTAAAGTAAGGCAGGGGCAAGTGGGGTGGCCATCGTTGTAACAGGGGCAAGTGGGGTGGCCATCGTTGTAACAGGGGCAAGTGGGGTGGCCATCGTTGTAACAGGGGCAAGTGGGGTGGCCATCGTTGTAACAGGGGCAAGTGGGGTGGCTATCATTGTAACAGGGGCAAGTGGGGTGGCCATCGTTGTAACAGGGGCAAGTGGGGTGGCTATCATTGTAACAGGGGCAAGTGGGGTGGCTATCGTTGTAACAGGGGCAAGTGGGGTGGCCATCATTGTAACAGGGGCAAGTGGGGTGGCCATCGTTGTAGCAGGGGCAAGTGGGGTGGCCATCGTTGTAACAGGGGCAAGTGGGGTGGCCATCGTTGTAACAGGGGCAAGTGGGGTGGCCATCGTTGTAACAGGGGCAAGTGGGGTGGCCATCATTGTAACAGGGGCAAGTGGGGTGGTCATCATTGTAACAGGGGCAAGTGGGGTGGCCATCGTTGTAACAGGGGCAAGTGGGGTGGCCATCGTTGTAACAGGGGCAAGTGGGGTGGCCATCGTTGTAACAGGGGCAAGTGGGGTGGCCATCGTTGTAACAGGGGCAAGTGGGGTGGCCATCGTTGTAACAGGGGCAAGTGGGGTGGCCATCGTTGTAACAGGGGCAAGTGGGGTGGCCATCATTGTAACAGGGGCAAGTGGGGTGGCCATCGTTGTAACAGGGGCAAGTGGGGTGGCCATCGTTGTAACAGGGGCAAGTGGGGTGGCCATCGTTGTAACAGGGGCAAGTGGGGTGGCCATCATTGTAGCAGGGGTAAGTGGGGTGGCCATCGTTGTAACAGGGGCAAGTGGGGTGGCCATCATTGTAACAGGGGCAAGTGGGGTGGCCATCGTTGTAACAGGGGCAAGTGGGGTGGCCATCGTTGTAACAGGGGCAAGTGGGGTGGCCATCATTGTAGCAGGGGTAAGTGGGGTGGCCATTGTTGTAACAGGGGCAAGTGGGGTGGCCATCGTTGTAACAGGGGCAAGTGGGGTGGCCATCGTTGTAACAGGGGCAAGTGGGGTGGCCATCGTTGTAGTGGCCATTGTCAGAGCGGAAATTCTGAGGCTTCAGCAAAGAGAAATCTCCATCAGAGAAGGCAAAAACAAAAAGCTGAAGGTACAAGGTCCCCCCTCCCCACTTTACATTTGATCAATGAGGACAGCAGAGATGCCAGGCAGGGTGTGGCAAGGCAGGGAGACCCCCAGTGTCCCTGACGACTACAACTGTGAGAAGTTCATCCAGCTTCAGCTTCTAACAAAGCATGTTGAGGAGTTGGAGCTGAAACTGGATGAACTCTGGATCATTCAAGAGGCTGAGGGGGTGATAGATAGCACACATAGAGAGGTACTGTAGTTATATCCATGGTGCAGAACACAGGAAACTGGTTGACAATCTGGAAGGGGAAAGGGGTTACTGAGCCAGTGCAGAGTACCCTGTGGTCACCCCACCTCAACAACACTTTGGATACTATTGCAGGGGATGAACTAGCAGAGGAAAGTCACGGTGGTCGGGTCTCTGGCACTCAGTCTGGCTCTCTGTGATTCAGATAGGAAGGGTGGGGGCGGAAGAGGCATGCTGTGGTGATAGGGGACAGAAAGGAGATTCTGTGGGTAAGAACGAGAGTCCTGGATGGTATATAGCTTCTCAGATGCCAGGGTCCAGGACATCATGGATCGAGTCCTCAGCATTCTTAAGTGGGAGGGTGAACAGCCAGAAGTCTTAGTTCATGTAGGTACCAATGACAGGGGTAGGATGAGTGACAAGGTTCTGTGAAGGGAGGTCAGAGAGTTCAGGACCTCTAGAGTGGTGACCTCAGGCTAGTGAGGCCAGAACTAGGAAGACTATGCAGTTTAACACATGGCTAAGGAGTTGACGTAGGAGGGATTTTTGGATCATCCAGGGATGGTGGGACCTGTACAGAAGAGACGGCTTGTCCCTGAACTGGAGGGAGATGAATACCCTCGTGGGAAGATTTGTTAATGCTGCACGGTGGGGTTTAAACTAGAGTTGCTGAGGGGTGGGAACCAGAGTGCCAGAACAGTTGGTGGAGAGGTTGTGGAGCTAGATGTTGGTAAGAGCTCAGACAAAGTCAGGAAGGAATCAGAAGGTTGAACATGATGAGGCTGATTTCCCGAGCTGTGTATACTTCAATGCAAGAAGTATCGTAGGAAAGACAGATCAGCTCAGGGCATGGATCAACACCTGGAATTATGATGTTGTAGCCATGAGTGAGATTTGGTTGCAGGAGGGGTAGGACTGGCAGCTTAATATTCCAGGTTTTTGTTGTTTTAGATGTAACAGAGTGGGAGGGATTATAGGAGAAGGGGTGGCATTACTCTTCAGGGAAAATGTCACGGCAGTGCTCAGTCAGAACAGACTGAAGAGCTCAGTTCTTTGGGTGGAACTGAGAAATAAGAAAGGTATGACCACGTTAATGGGGTTATAGTACTGACCACCCAACAGTCCGCAGGATTTAAAGGAACAAAATTTTTGAGAAATCGTAGACTGTTACAAGAAAGATAAGGTTGTTATTGTAGGTGATTTTAACTTTCCACAAATTGACTGGGACTCCCATACTGTAAAAGGACTGGATGGGATAGAGTCGGTCAAACGCATTCAGGAAAGTTTCCTTTCTCAGTACGTAGAAGTCCCAATGACAGAACATGTGATACTGGATCTACTATTGTGGAATGAGACAGGGCAGGTGACAGAAGTTTGTGTAGGGGAACACTTTGCATGTCATGACCACAATTCCATTAGTTTCAAAGTAAATATGGAAAAAGACAGGTCTGGTCTGGGGGTTGAGTTTCTAAATTGGAGAAAGGCCTATTTTGATGGTATCAGAAATGATCTGGCAAGTGTGGATTGGGACAGGCTGTTTTCTGGCAAAGGTGTACTTGGAAAGTGGGAGGCCTTCAAAAGCAAAATTTTGAGAGTACAACGCTTGTATGTGCCTGTCAGAATAAAAGGTAAAGATACCAGGTGCAGGGAACCTTGTGTTTCAAGAGACATTGAGGCCCTGGTTAAGAGAAAAAAGGACGTGCATAGCAGGTATAGGCAAATTGGATAAGTTAGGTGCTTATGGAGTACAAGAAATGCAAGAAAACTCAAGAAAAATTCAGGAGAGCTAAAAGGAGGTATGAAGTTGCTCTGGTAGGAGAGGTGAAGGAGAATCCTAAGGGACTGTATGGATATGTTAAGAGCAAAAGAATTGCTAGGGACAAAACTGGTCCTCCGGAAGACCAGAATGGTAATCCATGTGTGGAGTCAAAACTGATGCTAGAGATGTTAAGTGCATTCTTTGAATCTGTATTTACTTGGGAGGTGGACACAGAGTCTGTAGAAGTGAGGCAAAGCGGCATCAACTTCATGGACCCTGTACAGATTACAGAGGAGGAGGTGTTTGCTGTCCTGAGGCAAATCCATATTTATGGTCTTTTATGGTCTAAATTGGCATGGGTAAATCCTCAGGCCTGGCAAGATGCTCCCTCGGACCCTGCAGGAGGCAAATGCAGAAAATGCCGGGGCCCTAGCAGAGATATTTAAATCATCCTTAGCGACGGGAGAGGTACCAAAGGGTTGGAGGATAGGTAATGTTGTTCTGCTGTTTAAGAAAGGCTCTAAACACAAACCAGAAAATTACAGGTTAGCGAGTTTGACATCATTAGCGGGAGAGTTATTGTAAGATATTTTAAGGGACGTATAAGTATTTGGATAGACGTGGACTGACTGAGGATAGTCAACATGGTTTCGTGTGTGGTAGGTCAAGTCTAAGTAATTTTAGGAAGTTACCAGGAAAGTGGAAAAAGGCAAGGCGGCAGATGTTGTCTACATGGACTTTAGTAAGGCATTTGTCAAGGTCCCACTTGAAAGGTTGGTCAAGAAGGTTCAGTTACTCAGTATTCAAGATGAGATAACAAATTGGATTAGACTAGTGGTCACCAACCTTTTTAAGCCCAAGATCCCCTACCTTGGCCTTAGTGAAAGGCAAGATTGACCCCAGATCGATTAGTTACACACATGCGCACCGGGCAGAAAAGACCGGAAGTAAAACCCCACAACCCGGAAGTAGAAATAATGTATAAACACCTGGGGTACCCACCCTTTTTGCACTGCTGGTTGTCATGGCTTGTAGTGGGATCGGGAGCAGCTGGAAAAATAGGCTGAGAAATGGCAAATGGAATTTAATGCTGACAAGTGTGAATCGTTGCACTTTGGTATGACCAACCAGGGTAAGTCTTCCACAGTGAATGGTACGGCACTGAGGAGTGTGGTAGAACAAAGCCATCTGGGAAAAACAGGACCATGATTCGTTGAAAGTAGCATCACAAGTAGACAGGGTCATACACTGGCCTTCATAAATCAATGTATTGAGTACCGGAGATGGGATGTTATGTTGAAGTTGTTTGTTTTAGCCGTTGGTGAGGCCGAATCTGCAGTATTGTGCGCAGTTTTGGTCACCTACCTACAAGAAAGGTGTAAATAAATTTGAAAGAGTGCAGAGAAAATCTAAAAGTATCTTGACTGGTCTGGAGGACCCCAGTTATAAGGGAAGTTTAAATAGGTTAGGACCGTATTCCTTAGAAAGTAGAAGATTGACAGGAGATTTGATAGAGGTATACAAAATTATGAGGGGTATAGATAGGGTAAATGCTAGCAGGCTTCTTCCACTGAGGTTGGGTGGGACTACAGCCAAAAGTCATGGGTTAAGGGTGAAAGGTGAAAAGTTTAAGGGGAAGATGAGGGGTAACTTCTTCACTCAAAGGGTCCTGAGAGTGTGGAATGAGCTGCCAGCATGAGTGGTGCATGTGAGCTCAATCTCAACATTTAAGTTTAGTTTGGGTAGGTACATGGATGGTAGGGGTATGGAGGGCTATAGTTCTGGTGCAGGTTGATGGGAGTAGGCAGTTTAAATGGTTTTGTTATGGACTAGATGGGCCAAAGGGCCTGTTTCTGTGCTGTACTCCTCTATGCCTCTCTGAGCTTTGTTTGGTTCATGTACATAGAAACAGAGAGTGAAATAGATCATTTGCATCAATGACCAACACAGTCTGAGGGTGTGCTGGGAGCAGCTCGCAAGTGTTGTTACAATTCTGGTGCCAGTGCAGCATGCCCACAACTGATTAACCCTAACCCATATGTTTTTGGAGTGTGCCAGGAGGCAGCCCACATGGCAATGAGGTGAACATTAAAACTCCTTACAGAGAGAAATGCAGCCTCAATGCTGGTGCTGTAAAGTGTAACTGGTACACTACTGTGCTCCATTTGAAGAAATGTTTATAAAAGCTCTGCAAATACTTACTAAAAATGTTGAAATTTTAATAAAAACAAAAGCTCATGGGAGCTCTTTTACAACAACTCTGAAATTCCTGTGCTGGACAGAGAGTTTTGATTTCCCAACCCAACAAATCAGCTCTAAGTCCAATCAGCATAAAATCCAGAAATCGGAAATAACTTGAAGAGGTTCACATGTGGAACTCATTAAAATCATCCAAACGTTAACTAAATGAGATTCACTGGATGACATTTTCTCTCATTTTGTTTGCTATAGTCAGACAATGGAAATCCCCAAAGCAGTTTAATATTTACACTTGAAATGATTAGAAATATTAGAATTAAATGAAAATGCTCATCTGCTGTCACCAGGCACTAGGGACCGAGCTGACTGGTGAAACAAGGTTTCTTCCTGTAGATGGCTCTATGGGTGTCATGACACCCCCCCCCCCCCCACACCCTCCCCTCCACCCAGAACAGCTGTGGGTCTGCAATGTGCCCAACACCATCTGCTAACACAGGTGGGTATGGTCCATGGATACCAGCCTACAATGTAATGCCCACTGATGTGTAAGTAATTCAGAGAAACTCCCTTCTTAACCCAGCTGCACAGTTCAGAGAAATTGCAAGTAGTGTCTCCCTGCATACAAGTTGTCAAAGTGCGCAGAGCCTCTGTTCCCAGGCGAAATGGCATCAGCTGTAACACACACAAAACACTGGAGGGACTCAGCAGGTCAGCCAATGTCTGCAGAGAGGAATAAACAGCCAATGTTACGGGCTGAGACCCGTCATGAAAAAACTGCTGTAACTTGCTTTGCAGAGCTACTCCCAAATATCTTAATTGTAATAGTACAGCACAGACTAGCTGGGCCAAAGAGCATGTTTCTGAGCTGTAGTGTTCAATGACTGTCCTGCACTTGGAGACTTGTGCAGGTTTCCATTTGCCTCGTTGGCTCAGTTACACTTGAAGTGGGGTGACAGCCTGTCAAGGAATGTAGCTGATAGCGGAGTATGACAGAAGGGAGCACCCAGTGACCACAAGCAATAACAATCAGGATTAAATACTTCCTGGATGGAATGAGAGATTTGTCCTTAACAGTGGGCTATTGATGATTTTCAGCTGTTCAAGCCAGTGTTTTACAGGAAGCTCTGACGCCCCCTCTCCGGGTCAGTGCCAGAAAGACTGCTGCTCGGAGACTCAACTGGTTGACCTCACATTTTTGTGAGACATGCAATCCAGATATGATGTAAATTAATGCTGATCCATTGACCCTGTTACAGTTATTGTTCTATAGAATTGCTGAGTATGCCTGCAGAAAAAGAATCTCAAAGGTGCTCATGTATGTACTCTGATAATAAATTTTACTTTGAACTTTGACTTAATTTGACGTTGACTTAAAATGAAGGGTTTAAGACACAACATTCATCCCCGTATCTTCCTTCTGTCAGATGCATAACCCTGCTCGTGGACTGTTTGTCCCACTCCAGTCAGTGAGGAGGCTATGTAGCATCTATGGTAGGACCAACAGACCTCCAGTCAAGATGGCACCTGGTCGACATCTTCTGGATAGCTCACAAGTATTTTTCTACAAGTATGTGAAGAGCAAGAGGATAAGATGTGAGAGAATAGGACCAATCAAGTGTGACAGTGGAAAAGTGTGTATGGAACCAAAGGAGCGGGCAGATGTACTTAATGAATACTTTGCTTCAGCATTCACTATGGAAAAGGATCTTGGCGATTGTAGGGATGACTTACATCGGACTGAAAAGCTTGAGGATGTAGATATTAAGAAAGAGGATGTGCTGGAGCCTTTGGAAAGCATCAAGTTGGATAAGTCACCGGGACCAGATGGGATGTACCCCAGGCTACTGTGGGAGGCGAGGGAGGAGATTGCTGAGCCTCTGACGATGATTTTTGCATCATCAATGAGCACATGAGAGGTTCTAGAGGATTGGAGGTTGTGGATTTTGTTCCCTTATTCAAGAAAGGGAGTAGGGATAGCCCAGGAAATTATAGACCTGTGAGTCTTACTTCAGTGGTTGGTAAGTTGATGGAAAAGATCCTGAGAGGCAGCATTTATGAACATTTGGAGAGGCATAATATGATTAGGAATTGTCAGCATGGCTTTGTCTAAAGCAGGTTGTGCCTTACGAGCTAATTGAATATTTTGAGGATGTGACTAAACACATTGATGAAGGTAGAGCAGTAGATGTAGTGTATATGGATTTCAGCAAGGCATTTGATAAGGTACCCCATGCAAGGCTTATTGAGAAAGTAAGGAGGCATGGGATCCAAGGGGACATTGCTTTGTGGATCCGGAACTGGTTTGCCCACAGAAGGCAAAGAGTGGTTGTCGATGGGTCATATTCTGCATGGAGGTCGGTCACCAATGGTATGCCTCAGGGATCTGTTCTGGGACTTTTACTCTTTGTGATTTTTATAAATGACCTGGATGAGGAAGTGGAGGGATGGGTTAGTAAATTTGCTGATGACACAAAGGTTGGAGGTGTTGTGGGTAGTGTGGAGGGCTGTCAGACGTTACAGCGGGACATTGATAGGATGCAAAACTGGGCTGAGAAGTGGCAGATGGAGTTCAACCCAGATAAGTGTGAGGTGGTTCATTTTGGTAGGTCAAATATGATGGCAGAATATAGCATTAATGGCAAGACTCTTGGCAGTGTGGAGGATCAGAGGGATCTTGTGGTCTGAATCCATAGGATGATCAAAGCTGCTGCGCAGGTTGACTCTGTGGTTAAGAAGGTGTATGGTGCATTGGCCTTCATCAATCATGAGATTGAGTTTAAGAGCCGAGAGGTCATGTTGCAGCTATATAGGACCCTGGTCAGACCCCACTTGGAGTACTGTGCTCAGTTCTAGTCACCTCACTGTAGGAAGGATGTGGAAACCATAGAAAGGGTGCAGAAGAGATTTACAAGGATGTTGCCTGAATTGGGGAGCATGCCTTATGAGAAGAGGTTGCGTGAACTCGGCCTTTTCTTCTTGGAGCGATGGAGGATGAGAGATGACCTGATAGAGGTATATAAGATGATGAGAGGGACTGATTGTGTGGCTAGTCAGAGGCTCTTTCCCAGGACTGAAATAGCTAGCACGAGAGGGTATAGTTTTAAGGTGCTTGGAAGTAGGTACAGCGAAGATGTCAGGGGTAAGTTTTTTACTCAGAGAGTGTGGAATGGGCTACCAGTAGTAATGGTGAAAGCAGAAACAATAGGGTCCTTTAAAAGACTCCTGGAGCTTAGAAAAATAGAGGGCTATGGGTAAGCCTAGGTAGTTCATGTTTGGCACAGGTTTGTGGGCCAAAGGGCCTATATTGTGCTGCAGGTTTTCTATGTTTCTAAACCATATATTTCACTTCTTTTATGTCCTTTACATTTCTTTTTTTGTCTTGGATGTGGTCCTGGAACTATTCGAGCTCGTCTGGGTGTTCCAGTGCTCTGCAGTCTTTGAGAGGATTCCTGGAGGCAGAGGCAGTGTGTGCAAACCTCATGGCAGACATGGCTGTTCGACCCCATTTTGCCAATTAAAGCTTCCATTGTTTGCTGATTAAAGTGACAAAGGAGATTGAGACATGGAGGTGGATGTGGAAGGTGAACACCACTCCCTGACTTTTCATTGCTGGGGGTCGCTCTGCTCTGCTGCTGACGAGGGGAGAGCTAGCCGCTGTGCCTGGAGAATGTTGCCCAGGTTTTCTGTGTTGCGGATCTGGACTTGGACTATAATCTTTTTTTGGTCTCATAGTTTTTAATATTATGTTTTTTTGCCTGATCTTTCTTGTTTTTCTTGTGCGGTGGTGTGGTGGGTGGGACTTGGGAACTGAAGTGCCCGTTCTATTTTGTTCATTTTTTTTTGTGTGTGAGCAGGGATTTGGGGGTTGATGTGCCTGTTCCATTTTTGTTCTTTCTTTTTTAGCATGAAGGAGGCTTATGGGTTAATAGAAACATAGAAAATAGGTGCAGGAGTAGGCCATTCGGCCCTTCGAGCCTGCACTGCCATGCAGTATGATCATGACTGATTATCCAACTCAGAACCCTGTATCTGCTTTCTCTCCATACCCCCTGATCCCTTTAGCCACAAGGGCCATATCTAACTTCCTCTTAAATATAGCCAATGAACCGGCCTCAACTGTTTCCTATGGCAGAGAATTCCACAGATTCACCACTCTCTGTGTGAAGAAGTTTTTCCTCATCTCGGTCCTAAAAGGCTTCCCCTTTATCCTTAAACTGTGACCCCTCGTTCTGGACTTCCCCAACATAGGAAACAATCTTCCTGAATCTAGCCTGTCCAATCCCTTTAGAATTTTATACGTTTCAATAAGATCCCCCCTTAATCTTCTAAATTCCAGTGAGTATAAGCCTAATCGATCCAGTCTTTCTTCATATGAAAGTCCTGCCATCCCAGGAATCAATCTGGTGAACCTTCTCTGTACTCCCTCTATGGCAAGAATGTCTTTCCTCAGATTAGGGGACCAAAATTGCACACAATATTCTAGGTGCAGTTTCACCAAGGCCTTATACAACTGCAGTAGAACCTCCCTGCTCCTGTATTCAAATCCTTTTGCTATGAATGCCAACATACCATTTGCCTTTTTCACCGCCTGCTGTACCTGCATGCCCATCTTCAATGACTGGTGTACAATGACACCCAGGTCTCGTTGCATCTCCCCTTTTCCTAATCGGCCACCATTCATATAATAATCTGTTTTCCTGTTCTTGTAACCAAAGTGGATAACCTCACATTTATCCACATTAAATTGCATCTGCCATGAATTTGCCCACTCACCTAACCTATCCAAGTCACCTTGCATCCTCTTAGCATCCTCCTCACAGCTAACACCGTCGCCCAGTTTTGTGTCATCCGCAAACTTGGAGATGCTGCATTTAATTCCCTTGTCTAAATCATTAATATATATTGTAAACAACTGGGGTCCCAGCACTGAGCCTTGCGGTACCCCACTAGTCACTGACTGCCATTCTGAAAAGGTCCTGTTTACTCCCACTCTTTGCTTCCTGTCTGCCAACCAATTCTCTATCCACATCAATACCATACCCCCAATACCATGTGCTTTAAGTTTGCACACTAATCTCCTGTGTGGGACCTTGTCATATGTTGAAAGATTGGAGCGACTGGGCTTGTATACACTGGAATTTAGAAGGATGAGAGGGGATCTGATTGAAACATGTAAGATTATTAAGGGGTTGGACACATGGGAGGCAGGAAGCATGGTCCCGCTGATGGGTGAGTCTAGAACTAGAGGCCACAGTTTAAGAATAAGGGGTAGGCCATTTAGAACAGGGACGTGAAAAAACTTTTTCACCCAGAGACTGGTGGATATGTGGAATGCTCTGCCCCAGAAGGCAGTGGAGGCCAAGTCTCTGGATGCATTCAAGAGAGAATTAGATCGAGCTCTTATAGATAGCAGGGTCAAGGGATATGGGGAGAGGGTAGGAACGGGGTACTGACTGGGTATGATCAGCCATGATCACAGTGAATGGTGGTTCTGGCTAGAAGAGCTGAATGGCCTACTCCTGCTCTTACTATCTATTGTCTATTGTCAAAAGCCTTTTAAAAATCTAAATATACCACATCCACTGGCTCTCCCCTATCCACTCTACTAGTTACATCTTCAAAAAATTCTATAAGATTCATCAGACATGATTTTCCTTTCACAAATCCATGCTGACCTTGTCCGATGATTTCACCTCTTTCCAAATGTGCTGTTATCACATCTTTGATAACCGACTCTAGCATTTTCTCCACCACTGATGTCAGACTAACCGGTCTATAATTCCCTGGTTTCTCTCTCCCTCCTTTTTTAAAAAGTGGGGTTACATTAGCCACCCTTCAATCCTCAGGAACTAATCCAGAATCTAAAGAGTTTTGAAAAATTATCACCAATGCATCCATTATTTCTTGGGCTACTTCCTTAAGCACTCTGGGATGCAGACCATCTGGCCCTGGGGATTTATCTGCCTTTAATCCCTTCAATTTACCTAATACCACTTCCCTACTAACATGTATTTCCCTCAGTTCCTCCATCTCACTAGACCCTCGGTCCCTTCCTATTTCTGGAAGATTATTTATGTCCTCCTTAGTAAAGACAGAACCAAAGTAGTTATTCAATTGGTCTGCCATGTCTTTGTTCCCTATGATCAATTCACCTGTTTCTGACTGTAAAGGACCTACATTTGTCTTAACCAATCTTTTTCTTTTCATGTATCTATAAAAGCTTTTACAGTAATGATCATGTTGCCTTTCTTTTCTATTCTTTCTTGGTTTTATGGCTACCCAGACAGGAAGAATCTCAAAGTTGTATACGTTGAAAAGCAGCTACTTTCCCCAGGCAATAAGGCTGATCTACACCTCCACCACTAACCCACCCCTCACACCCCATCGACCACCACTACTTTATCATTTCCTGTCTGTCACCAGATGGACAGACACTCCTGCGTCTCTTGTCACTTTACAGACATATCCCTGTATATCAGCTGTCTTATGTATTTATTATTATTGTGTTTTTTATCTTATCGTGTACATTTTGCGCTGCATCGGATCCCGAGTAACAATTATTTCATTCTCTTTTGCACTTGTGTACTGGAAATAATGTTAATCTATCATGAATTCAGAAAATATTAAGCAAACATTATGGAAAAATTTTACAAAATACAATTAGAATCTTCTCATTATCACCACCACTTGGTGCCCCTCCTTGTTCCCTTTCTCCTCTCCACACTACTTCCTCTGCAGTCATTTAACTTTCACATCCGCCTTGCTTCATCTACTTAGCATCTCTAGTTAGCTTTCTTCCCCTCCCCTCATCTTTTTATTTTGGCATCTTTCCCCTTCCTTTCTATTCCTGCAGAAGGGTCTCAGCCCAAAACATCGACTGTTTATTCATTTCCATAGATGTTGAGTTCCTCCAGCACTTTATGTGTGTTGCTGTAGGGATCCCAGCCTGACCTGACACTGAGCCTTAAGACAAGAGGAAGAACAAACACTAGCTGAAATTCCAGGTGAATCTTGGGGCTTATCACTCTACACCACAGTAGTTTCAAGATTGTTTACGTACATAAAGTAACACTAGGCACAGGAATATCATTTGAATCGGGAGCAAGTTACAGCTTGTGATTCAGCTGGGAGCTCAGAGAATTCGACCGTGTAGGTAGGATTTAAGCCTACCTGGTCAATACCTGTGGAGGAGGGGGAACTGCGCAGGCGCGAGTGACGTCAGCGTCGAGCGCGCACTTTAAAAGGCAGGTCCTCTTGTCAGAGCGGGCAGCGGAGTCCGTGGGAGCAGAGTCCTGGGCTTCGGCGTAAGGGGACTTCGGTAAGCCTGTATGATTGCTCACTGAGGGGAAGAAGGTAAGGTCGCTAGGTGCTTTTTAGACTTATTCCATTAATCCAGTTCAGGTATGGGGGAGACAGTCAGAGCAGTGGTGTGCTCCGTATGCAGTATGTGGGAGGTCAGGGTCAACACAGTTGTCCCTGATGACCACACCTGCAAAAGGTGCGTCCAGCTGCAGCTCCTGTCAGTCCGAGCTAGGGAGTTGGAGCAGGAGCTGGATGAACTACGGATCATTCGGGAGGTGGAGGCAGAGATAGATAGGAGTTATCAGGAGGTAGTCACACCAAAAAACCAAGAAGTAGGCAGATGGGTGACGGTCCAGAGGGGCAGGGGGAGCAGGCAGAGAGAGCAGAGCACCCCTGCGGCCATTCCCATTAACAATAAGTATACCGTACTGGATACTGTTGATGGGGATGACCTACCAGGAATGAGTTGTAGTGGTCCTGCCTCTGGCACAGAGGTTGAACCCTCAACTAGAAAGGGGAGGAGGGAAGAGAAGAGAGCGATAGTTTTAGGGGACTCTATAGTTAGGAGGGCAGATAGGAGATTTTGTGGGGCAGATCGGGAGTCTCGGATGGTATGTTGCCTCCCTGGTGCCAGGGTCCGGGACATCTCAGATCGGGTGCAGGCTATTCTTGAGAGTGAGGGCATGAACCCAGATGTAGTGGTCCATGTAGGGTCCAATGATGTAGGTAAGGTGAGTGAGGGGGTCCTGCTTAGAGAGTTCAGGGAGTTAGGAGTGAAGCTGAAAGGCAGGACCTCCAGGGTGACAATCTCGGGATTGCTACCTGTGCCACGTGCGAGTGAGGCGAAGAATAGAATGATTATGCACATTAATACGAGGCTGAGAGCATGGTGCAGGAAGGAAGGGTTCAGGTTTTTGGATAATTGGTCTTTGTTCCAGGGACATTGGGATCTGTTTCGAAGGGATGGTCTACATCTGAACCGGAGGGGTACTAACATTCTTGCAGGAGTATTTGCCAGTGCTGCTCGGGGGGGGGGGGGGGTTTAAACTAGATGTGCAGGGGGCAGGGATCCAGATCCAGAGGGTTGGTCAGAAGGTGCATGGGGTTAAATGTGTACAAGGTTTGGGTGATCTTGAGAAGGTCATCAAAATTCAGGGTGCAATTTGCCCGATGGAAGTTCAAGGAGCTGGGTTAGGTACAGTAGACAGTGTTTTAAGCAAAGAGAGGAGGAATGGGCTAAGAATTCTATACTTAAATGCGCGTAGTGTCAGAAATAAGACAGATGAGCTTGAAGCTCAGATGAAAATGGGGAACTATGATATTGTTGGGATAACGGAGACATGGCTGCAAGGGGATCAGGCCTGGGAATTGAGTGTACCAGGGTATACGTGCTATCGTAGAGACAGAAATATGGGAAGAGGGGGTGGGGTGGCCCTGTTGGTGAGGAATGAGATTCAGTCCTTAGCAAGAGGTGACTTGGGAACAGGGGAAGTAGAGTCTGTGTGGATTGAGCTGAGGAACAGTAAGGGTAAAAAGACCCTAGTGGGTGTTGTGTACAGGCCCCCAAACAGTAGCGTGGATATTGGGTACAAGTTGATTAGGGAGTTAACATTGGCATGTGCTAAAGGTAATGCAGTCGTTATGGGAGATTTCAACATGCAGGTGGACTGGGAGAATCAGGTAGGTGCTGGACCCCAGGATAGGGAGTTTGTGGAGTGTCTAAGGGATGTATTTTTGGAACAGCTTGTGCTTGAGCCAACCAGGAACGAGGCTATTTTGGACTTGGTGATGTGTAATGCACAGGAATTGCTAAGTGATCTTGAAGTAAAGGAGCCATTAGGAAGTAGTGATCATAACATGATAAGTTTTTATCTACAATTTGAGAGGGATAAGGGCAGATCAGAGGTGTCAGTGTTGCAATTAAATAAAGGAGACTACGGAGCCATGAGGGAAGAGCTGGCCAAAGTTAAATGGGCGGATGCCCTGGCAGGAAAGACAGTGGATCAGCAGTGGCAGATATTCTTGGGCATAATACAAAAGATGCAAATGCAGTTCATTCCAATGAGAAGGAAGGATTCAAAGAGGGGGAAGGGGCCACAGTGGTTGACAAAGGAAGTCAGAGATTGTATAGCATTAAAGAAAAATAAGTATGACGGGGCTAAGATGAGTGGGAATACAGATGATTGGGAAAGTTTTAACGAACAGCAGATCTTAACTAAAAAAGCAATACGGAGAGAAAAAATCAGGTATGAGCTCAGTCTAGCCAGGAATATAAAAGGGGATAGCAAAAGCTTTTTTAGCTATGTGAAGAGAAAGAAGATAGTTAAGAACAATGTTGGCCCCTTGAAGAATGAATTGGGAGAAATTGTTATGGGAAACAGGGAAATGGCAGCAGAATTTAATGCATACTTTATAGATCTGTCTTCACCAGGGAGGACACAAGCAATCTCCCAGATGTATGGATGGGCCAGGGTCATAAGATATCAGAGGAATTGAGACAGATTGACATTAGGAAAGAAACTGTGATGAGTAGACTGGTAGGACTGAAGGCTAATAAATCCCCGGGTCCAGTTGGTTTGCATCCGAGGGTTCTAAAAGAGGTGGCTCAGGAAATTGCGGATGCATTGGTAATCATTTTCCAATGTTCCTTAGATTCAGGATCAGTTCCTGAAGATTGGAGAGTGGCTAATGTTATCCCACTTTTCAAGAAGTGAGGGAAGGAGAAAACGGAGAACTATCGCCCTGTTAGCCTAACGTCAATCGTGGGGAAGATGCTTGAGTCCATTATTAAGGACGAAATAGTGGCACATCCAGATGGCAGAAATAGGATTAGGCCGAGCCAGCATGGATTTACCAAGGGCAAATCATGCTTGACTAATCTGTTGGAGTTTTTTGAGGGTGTAACAAGGATGTTAGACAAGGGTAAGCCAGTAGATGTTGTGTACCTAGATTTTCAGAAGGCATTCGATAAAGTGCCACATAGGAGATTAGTGAGTAAAATCAGAGCTCATGGCATTGGGGGCAGGGTTTCAACATGGATAGAAAACTGGTTGGCAGATAGAAAGCAAAGGGTAGCAGTGAATGGGTGTTTCTCAGACTGGCTGGAGGTGACTAGTGGGGTACCACAGGGCTCTGTATTGGGACCACAGCTCTTTACGATTTATGTCAATGATTTAGATGAGGGCATTGAAAACTATATCAGCAAGTTTGCTGACGATACTAAACTGGGTGGCAGTGTGACATGCGAAGAGGACGTTAGGAGAATACAGGGAGACTTGGATAGGCTGGGTGAGTGGGCAGATACTTGGCAGATGTCATTCAATGTAAATAAATGTGAAATTATCCACTTTGGAAGCAGGAACAAGAGGGCAGAGTATTGTCTGAACGGTGTAGAGTTAGGTAAGGGAGAAATGCAAAGAGACCTAGGAGTCCTAGTTCATCAGTCAATGAAGGTGAATGAGCAAGTGCAACAGGCAGTGAAGAGGGCAAATGGAATGTTGGCCTTTATTACAAGGGGAATTGAGTACAAGAGCAAGGATGTCCTTTTGCAATTGTACAGGGCCCTGGTGAGACCACACCTGGAATATTGTGTACAGTTTTGGTCTCCAGGTTTAAGGAAGGACATTCTGGCAATTGAGGAAGTGCAGCGTAGATTCACTAGGTTGATTCCTGGGATGGCAGGGCTGTCTTACGCAGAGAGATTGGAGAGATTGGGCTTGTACACGCTGGAATTGAGGAGATTGAGAGGGGATCTGATTGAAACGTTTAAGATAATTAAAGGATTTGATAGGATTTAGGCAGGAAATATGTTCCAGATGCTGGGAGAGTCCAGTACCAGAGGGCATGGATTGAGAATAAGAGGTTGGTTATTTAAAACAGAGATGAGGAAGAGCTTCTTCTCCCAGAGAGTTGTGGAGGTGTGGAATGCACTGCCTCGGAAGACGTTGGAGGCCAATTCTCTGGATGCTTTCAAGAAGGAGCTGGATAGATATCTGATGAATAGGGGAATCAAGGGATATGGGGACAAGGCAGGGACTGGGTATTGATAGTGAATGATCAGCCATGATCTCAGAATGGCGGTGCAGACTCGAGGGGCCGAATGGTCTACTTCTGCACCTATTGTCTATTGTCTATTATCTGTACATAAGGTAACTGACAGGAAATTATAAAGTAGAGGTGGTTCGGGCATTGAATGGTGGGGTTAGAGGATGGAGACATTGATCAGGCTTATTGATTGGTGAAAGTGTATTTTTGAGTCTGGTGGTCCTGGTGTCTCAGATGGGAGTGGGACAAACAGTCCATGAACAGGGTGGGTTCGATCCTTCATGACGTTACTGGCTTTTTCTGGTACCTGTCCTAGATAGGATAGGCTGCTGCAGTGATGTGTTGGGCTGTTTTGACTACTCCTGTAGAGTCTTCCTGTCCATCACATTTGCATTTTCTTTAAAGCAGAACTCCTCACCTCAGTCACCTTCCCTGTGATAGTCTGGTGAATGTTCACTGCACTCTCTTCAGGCAAGAACATCCTTTACTGGGTAAGAAACTCGGAAATCTAACAACAGGCCTGTGCAACTACATTTTAGAAACACAGAAAAACTACAGCACAATATAGGCCCTTCGGCCCACAATGCTATGCCGAACATGTACTCACATTAGAAATTACCTAGGATTACCCATAGCCCTCTATTTTCCTAAGCTCCATTTTAGTATCAGACCCAGTGACAATAAAGGATGCGTTTTCATTTGCTGACCCAGCTATCTGGTATACTACATAATGGCTGCAATGACTTGTAAGAGAACACCCAACTTCCTTTCCCATTCTGTCACCCACATAGAAACACAGAAAACCTACAGGTTCTTTGGCCCACAAAGCTGTGATGGACATGAGAAATTGCTTTGCTACAGTTTTCCAGCGGTCTCCTTCTGCTCCTCTTGTCTGCCTCTTTCTACCCTCCTGAAACATGCCTGCCAGTTCTCACACTCCTACAGTTTAGTGCCATAAGCAAACTTAGAAATAACGCATCTTCAAGTCCCTGGACATCAGCTTCTCAGAGGATCAATCCTGAGCTCTATCATGAAGACTGCCAATGGAGTCCAAGGAGATCTGGTATGTCACTGATGTTCGGTGGAGAGCATTCCGACCGGGTCTATTGCCACCTGATATGGAGGCTCCAATGCACAGGATCACAAGTGACTGCAGAAGGTTGTGGACTCAGCCAGCTCCCCCACAGGCATAACCCTCACCACCGCTGAGGACATCTTTAAGAGGTAGTGCATCATTAGATAAGATTATAAATCCATAAGACTTGCAGTAGGATTAGAATTAGCAATTCATCCCACCAAGCTACCTCACCATTCCATCATGGTTGATTAATTATCCCTCTCAACCCTATTCTCCTGCATTCTTCCCATAACCTTTGATGTCCTTACTAATCAAGAACCTATCAACCTCTGCTTTAAATATAAAAGGGCCCTCCCCATCCGGAACATGCTCTCTTCTCATTACCATCATCTGGGTGGAGGTACACCCAGATGTTTCCCATGCCTCTGGCTGCAACACAAGCCCAAAGCATGTTCGATCCACCCCGTGCTTAACAGTTGGAGAAGTGTTCATTTCATGAAATTCTGCACCCTTTTTTCTCCAAACATACCTTTGCTCATTGCGGCCAAAAAGTTCTATTTTAACTTCATCAGTCCACAGGACTTGTTTCCAAAATGCATCAGGTTTGTTTAGATGTTCCTTTGCAGGACCCAACTGACAAAAGGTCTCGGCCCAAAATGTCAACAGCGCTTCTCCCTATAGCTGCTGCCTGGCCTGCTGTGTTCTGCCAGCATTTTGTGTGTGTAACAGTTCTATTGGAAAGTTTTCTTAGATGCTGTCCAAGTTGCATGCCATTTTGGACAATGACTCCCATCCACTCCATAATGTACTGGTTAGGCACAGGAGTACATTCAGCCAGAGACTCATTCCACCGAGATGCAACACTGAGCGTCATAGGAAGTCATTCCTACCTGTGGCCATCAAACTTTACAACTCCTCCCTCAGAGTGTCAGACACCCTGAGCCAATAGGCTGGTCCTGGACTTATTTCCACTTGGCATGATTAACTTATTATTATTTAATTATTGATGGTTTTATATTGCTTTATTTCTACACTATTCTTGGTTGGTGCGACTGTAACGAAACCCAATTTCCCTTGGGATCAATAAAGTATGTCTGTCTGTCTGTCTGTAGTCTTCCAGACCTCAACTTGACCTCCACCGTTCCTGTTAACTGCCACTTATTAATTACATTACGAACTGAGGAAACAGCTACCTGAATCTTCTTATAGCCTTCTCCTGCTTTGTGGGCATCATTTATTTTAATTTTCAGAGTGCTAGGCAGCTGCTTAGAGGAGCCCATGGCTGCTGATTGTTGGGACAAGGTTTGAGGAGTCAGGGATTTATAAAGTTTTGAAATTTGCATCACCTGGCCTTTCCTAGTGATGACTGTGAACAAGCCATAGCCCTAACAAGCTAATTAAGGTCTGAGACCTTGGTAAAAGTTATCTGAGAGCTCAAATCTCTTGGGGTGCCCAAACTTTTGCATGGTGCTCCTTTCCTTTTTTTCATTCTAAAGTTGTACAAAATAAAAATAATACACTAATCTTGCTCAAAATGTTGAAAAGAATGTTTCATCTTTAACTTTATGACTATTGGAGATCAGTTCATCTTCTACTCGGTTAACTATTCATGGTAACAGAAATTTTGACCAGGGATACCCAAACTTCTGCATGCCACTGTATGTACTCCGAGAATACGAGCGCCTGTATCTGAACAACTGCTGAGATGCTTCTGAAATTGCACTACACTGTACACTGAACACCTGCAGAGCGTCGCAGACTGACTCAGGGCACATGGTGAAAGTGAAAACAGACAGAACCATCAGCCTGAAAGCAATAACTGTAAATATTAGTCACCAACTAAGAGCCAGACTACTGATCAGCATTTTTAGGAAATTATACAATGTACATTTCATCCTGTCCCTGCTGGTGATGCTGTAATGATGGTGGTCTTTAATTCCAATCCAATGAATGCTGACTAACCCCAGTCTCTGGAAAACTCGTGCTGTGGCTCTTATTACATGTTCAGTTACACTTTTTGTAATGATTCCTTGTGAGTCCTGTAGATTGATGACCCATTCATTTTCTCATGGGCATTCACAGTAAATAGAGAGAAACATAATTATAATAAATAAGCAATAAATATTAAGATCTTGAAATGAAGAGTTTTTGAATGTGAGTCCATAGGTTGTGGATATGACACTCAGGGAATTGGGTTATATTATTTATCTTTTTGTGTGACTGTATGTTTCTGCTGTCTTATGTGCTATATGTAGCTTGTGTTATGTATGACTGTTAATGTGTTATGTTCCTTGGCCCCAAAGTAATGCTGTTTCATCTGGCTTTATTCATGGGTATTCATGTATGGTTGAATGACAATCAAACTCCAACACTACATTTGAACTTAAGGATGCCAGTGAACATCATCACACTGTGGCTTTTCCACCCACGGCCGTTTTGTTTCTACTGAGAAACATTATTAGAATGGAGCTTTCCTTTGCTCTGAGGTTTTGGTACTGGCTGGGCTGCATTTCAAAAAAACTGCTTCCGAATATCCATATCAAGTCATGCATTCCTTTGCTCGGGCCATTCCCAGCACTGCGAGGGACTCTCATTCTTGTTACAGTAAAAAAAATGTGCCAACAGCAGAAGTTTGAGGCTGGGGTGAGAGGGAATAAAAACTAAACTGCAAAACTGACCAGACTGCAGTTTCCCTTTGCTCTGTCTATTTCTACAAGTTTTCAAAAACTCAGACTCAAATACCAAAGGACATAATTTTAAGGTGATTGTAGTAAAATCCAGTGGGATGTCCTTTACACACAAAATGTGGTTGGTGCGTGAAACACCCTGCTGGGGTGGCGGTAGAGGCTGATACACTAGGGGCATTTAATGCTCATATTAATAAATACTCTATTGATCCCGAGTGGATCAATAAACTTAGGCATATGGATGAATAAAACATAAATTAAAAATAAATTATACACAATTTTTACAAGAAAAAACATTCAAATGACAAGATCAAAACCATTTAAGTGACTCAGGCAGAGGGATGTTAGAAAATGTAGGGCTATGTAGGAGGGAAGGGACTGATCTTAGAGTGGATGAACAGGTTAGCACAACTTTATGAGCTGAGTGGCCTGTACTATACTGTTTTATGTTCTCACTCCTTAGCACAGAGAGAAAGTTGAAAATGAAAATTCTGCAGATGCTGAAATCTGAAATGAGAACATTTGCTTGCATCATTGGAAACAGCTCTATTACTACCTTTGATATCTCTTTTAAGGTTCTTTTGAAGACCCTGACCTGCAGTTACATGCTGGAGGGAAGGAGGGAGAGAGAGGGTGGAGGGGAGAGGAGGAGAGGGGGAGGGGAGAGGGGGGGAGAGGGAGGGAGAGAGAGAGGTCAAATTACCGGGTGAACGAGTAGTCTTTGGGGTACTGTGAGTCTGTGTCTTTATTGATGCTTTGCTACATGCTTCAGTGCTCGGTGGGGGGTCGTGACCTTGCTGCTGCTTGTGCATGGGAGGTGTGAGCTGGGGGGGTGGACTTCGGGGTTCTAACATTTAACTGTCATTTATTCTTTGAGCACTCCTCTGTTTTCTTGGATGGTTGTGAAGAAAAAGCATTTCAGGATGTACATCGTATACACTTCTCTGACATTAAATGTACCTAGTGAAACCTATTGAAGTTGGCAGCATCTATGGAGAGGGGAAACAGAACTAGCATTTCAGGCTAAACATTATTATTGTTTCTTTCCATAGATCCTGCCTGACCTGCTGAATATTTCCAACAGTCGCAAGGCATTTGATAAAGTATCTCATGGTAAGGCATTTGACAAGGTCTCTCAAATTGGGCTCATCCAGAAGATTAAGACGCTTGGGATCAATGAAGACTTGGTTGTTTGGACTCAGATTTGTATTGTTCATAGAAGACAGTGGTCAATGGATCTTATTTTGGCTGGAGATCCATTACTTGTGGTGTTTGGCATGGATCCAAACTGGGACCTTTGCTTTTTGCAATATATACAAATACTTGGATGAAAATGTGGATTAGTGAATTTATAGAATACTCAGAGATGGTTGATGGGCCAAATGGTCTCTGTTCCTATGGCTTATAATCTTGTGGTCTAGGCAGAAGAGTGGCTATGGGATTGCTTTGAGTCAGTGGACTGGGCTGCGTTCAAGAACTCATCAAAAAATCTAAATGAACACACCATGGTTGTCATGGACTTTATTAAACAATTAAGGACAAGTGTGTCCCCCACAAAATCATTCCCAGTCTTCCCCAACCAGAAGCTCTGGATGTGAGATTCTCAATCTGCTGAGGGCCAGATCAGTGGCATTCAAATCTGGCAACCAAGGAAGTCACAAGGTACGATCTATACAAAGCCACTTCAGAGGCAAACGGGCGATTCCGGACCAAACTTGAATCACTGTGGCAGGGCTTGAATGCTATCACCTCCTACCTAGTAAAACCAAGAGATATAGGTGACAACAGGGCTTCACTCCAGATGAGCTCAATACCTTCTATGCTCACTTTGACTTCCACAGCCTCGATGGCCCTGTGATTTCAGTCACTGAGACCAACATGAGAGTACCCTTCAGAAGGGTGAATACAAATAAAGCATCCAGCCCAGTTGGCATTTCTGGCCGAGTACAAAGATCTGTGTAGATCAACTGGCTGGATTGTTCACCAATACCTTTAAATCCTTGCTTCAGCAGTCTGAAGTATCCACCTGCCTCAAACAGGCTTCAATTATACCGGTGCCTAGAGCGTGGTAACCTGCCTCAATGACCATCATCAGTAGCACTTACATCCACAGTGATAAAGTGCTTTGAGTGCTCTGATGGAACATATCAAGCACCTGCCTGCAAAGCAACTTGGATCCACCCCAATTTTCCTATGGCATAACAGTTCCACAGCAGATGCAATTTCACTTACTCTTCATTCAACCCTGGAACATCTGGACAGTAAATTAGCATACATCAGGCTGCTCTTTCCCAACCACAGCGTGATATTCAACATTATCTTCCCATCAAAACTAATCATTAAATTTCAAAACCCAGGCCTCAATACTTCCTTGTGCAATTGTATCCTCAGTTTCCTCACTTGCAGACTCCAGTCAGTTCAGATTGGCAACAACATTGACAATCTCCAACAGCACAGGGGCACCACAGGGCTGCGTGTTTGGCCCCCTGCTCTACTGACTTTACACTTATGACTGTGTAATTATATTTGCTGACAGCACCATTATGGTAAGTGATAATAAATCAGATTGAAATCTTCCTGAGTGATGCCATAACAACAGCTTCACAATGCCAGCATGACCCAGGGGTTGATTATTGACTTCAGGAGAAGGAAACTAAAAGCCCATGAGCTAGTCCTCATCAGGGGATCGGGGTGGAGAGAGTCCACAGCTTTAAATTCCTTAGTGTTATCATTTCAAAGGATCTATCCTGGGCCCAGCATGTGCCTAACTACAAAGAAAGCACAGCATCACCTCAATACTTTGATGTTTGTGAAGATTCAGCAAGACATCTAAAAACTGACAAACTTCTATAGATGTGTGGAGGAAATACACTGACTGGCTGCAGCACAGCCTGGTATGGAAACACCGATGCCCTTGAATGGAAAATCCTACAAGAAGTCATGGATACGGCCCAGCCCATTACGGGTGAATCCATCCCCTCCATTGAGCACATCTACACAAAGTGTTGTTGCACAAAAGCAGGGACTCCCACCACCCAGGCCACGTTCTCTTCTCAATGCTGACATCAGGAAGAAGGTACAGAATCCTCAGGACTCTCACCGCCAGGTTCAGGAACAGTTATTACCCCTCAAACATCAGTCTTTTGAAACAGTAGAGGAGTAGGACTGAAACGAAAAGGCACCTACGCACACTCATAGACAGTCTACACTCAGTAGCCACTGTATTATGTACAGGAGATACATCCACTTCAAGGTTCAATATATTGTGCTTTCAGAGACAATTTACTACACACCTGAGACTAAAAGTTTTACTTTAGAAATAACTGAAACTTTGCAGGTCAAACATACAAGAAAACAATATAGCATGCTTATGTGAGAATGCTGTTCTTGGGCTGTGGCTCAGCATTCAACACTATTATTCCCTCCAGGCTCAACAAGAGGCTCAGAGACCTCGGCCTTCACCCTGCCTCGTGTAGCTGGATCCTGGACTTCCTGTCAAATCGTCAGCAGGAGGTAAGAGTGGGCTCCCTCACCTCTGCCACTCTGACCCCAACACAGGTGCTCCTCAGGGTGGTGTCCAAAGCCCCATCCTTTACTCTCTGTATACCCATGACTGTGTGGCCACCCACAGCTCCAACCTGCTAATTAAATTTGCTGATGACACTACACTGATTGGCCTAATCTCAAATAATAATGAGATAGCCTACAGAGAGGAAGTCATAACCCTGACACAGTGGTGTCAAGAAAACAACGTTGCAAAAACAAAGGAGCTGGTTGTGGACTACAGGAGGAGTGGAGACAGTCTAGCCCCTATTGACATCAATGGATCTGGGGTTGAGAGGGTGAGCAGCTTTAAATTCCTCGGCATTAACATCTCTGAGGACCTCGTGGTCTGTACGCACCAGCTGTGTGGTGAAAAAGCACAACAGCACCTCTTTTACCTCAGACAGTTGAAGAAATTTGGCATGCCCCCCAAATTCTAAGAACTTTCTACAGGGGCACAATTGAGAGAATTCTGACTGGCTGCATCACTGCCTGGTATGGAAACTGTACTTCCCTCAATCACAGGACTCTGCAGAGAGTGGTGTGGACAGCCCAGCGCATCTGTAGATGTGAACTTCCCACTATTGTCTTAGTGTGCAAAGACAAGTGTGTAAAAGGGCCCCAAGGATCATTGGAGACCTGAGTCAGTCACCCCAACCTCAAACTGTTCCAGCTGCTACCATCTGGAAAACAGTACTGCAGCATAAAAACCAGGACCAACAGGCTCCGGGATAGCTTCTTCCACCAGGCCATCAGACTGATTAATTCATGTTGATGCAGTTGTATTTCTGCTATATTGACTATCCTGTTGTACATACTATTTATGTTGTATGTTGTATTTATGTTGTACGTAATATTTATGCAATTATAGTAATTTATTGCACATTGCACATTTGAACAGAGATATAACCTAAAGATTTTTACTCATATATATAAAGGATGTAAGTAATAAAGTCAATTCAATTCATATCATTTACTTGGATTTTCAGAAGGCTTTTGATAAAGTGCCACACCAGGCTGCCGAAGATAACATCCTATGGCACTGCAGGAAAGATACTGGCATGGATAGAGGAATGGCTGACAGGTAGGAGGCAGTGAGTGGGAATAAAGGGGCCTTTTCTGGTTGGCTGCCAGTGACTAGTGGTGTTCCTCAGGGGTCAGTATTGGGAACACTACTTTTCACATTGTTTGTCAATGATTTAGATAATGGAATTGATGGCTTTGCAGCAAAGTTTGTGAATGATATGAAGATAGGTAGAGGGGTTGGTAGTGCTGAGGAAGCAATGCAACTGCAGCAGGACAGACAAATTGGAAGAATGGGCTAAAAAGTGGCAGATGGAATACAGTGTTGAGAAACGTATCACAACGCATTTTGGTAAAAGGAACAATAGTGCAGACTATTATCTAAATGGAGAGAAGGTTCAAACATCAGAGGTGCAGAGGGTCTGCGGAGTCCTCATGCAGGACTCCCAGAAAGTTCATTCACAGATTAAGTCTCTGGTAAAAAAGGCAAATGCAATGTTGCCATTTATTTCAAGGCAAAAAGAATATAAAAGCAAGGAGATAATGCTGAGGCTTTATAAGACACTAGTCAGTCCACACTTGGAGTATTCACTGAAATTTAGAAGGATGTGGGGGCGGGGGGGGGGGGGGTAATCATTGAAACCTACCGAATGTTGAAAGGTCTAGATAGGGTGTGGAGAGGTTGTTTCCTATGGTGGGGGTATCCAGAATTAGAGGGAACAGCCTCAAAATTGAGGGGCAACCTTTTAGAACAGAGGTAAGGAGGAATTTTGTTTAGCCAGTGAGTGATGAATCTGTGGAATGCTCTGCCTGTGGTGGAGGCCAAGTCCATGGATATACTTAAGGCAGAACTTGATCATTTCCTGAATGGACAGGTCATCAAAGGATATGTTGAGAAGGCAGGTATACGGGATTGAGTGGGATCTGGGATCAGCCATGATGGAATGGCAGAGCAGGCTTGATGGGCTGAATGTCCTAATTCTGCTCCTGTGTCTTATGGTCTAAACTGTCCCCCTCAATCCTTAAACAAATGCCCTGCCAAGTTTGAAATTTCCACTTTGAGGAAAAAAATCTAGCTATCCTATCTATTTGTCTCATATTTTACACCATCACACTGAGCACAGGGACTCCCCAGGGCTGCGTGCTTAGTCCACTGCTGTTCACTCTGCTGACCCACGACTGTGCTGCAACACACAGCTCGAACCATATCATCAAGTTCGCCGATGACATGACCATGGTGGGTTTCATCAGCAAGAACGACGAGTCAGCTTACAGAAAGCAGGTACAGCGGCTAACAGACTGGTGTAGAGCCAACAACCTGTCTCTTAATGTGAACAAAACAAAAGAGATGGTTGTTGACTTCAGGAGGGCATAGAACGACCACTCCCCGCTGAACATTGACGGCTCCTCGGTAGTGATCGTAAAGAGCACCAAATTTCTTGGTGTTCACCTGACGGAAAATCTCACCTGGTCCCTCAACACCAGCTCCATAGCAAAGAAAGTCCAGCAGCGTCTCTACTTTCTGCAAAGGCTGAGGAAAGTCCATCTCCCACCCCCCGTCCTCATCACATTCTACAGGGGTTGTATTGAGAGCATCCTGAGCAGCTGCATCACTGCCTGGTTCGGAAATTTCACCATCTCATATCCTGCAGCGGATAGTAAGGTCAGCTGAGAAGATCATTGAGGTCACTCTTCCCGCCATCACGGACATTTACACTACACGCTGCATCCGCAAAGGAAACAGCATTATGAAGGATCCCATGCCCCCCTCATACAATCTCTTTTCCCTCCTGCCGTCTGGGAAAAGGCTCTGAAGCATTCGGGCTCTCATGACCAGACTATGTAACAGTTTCTTCCCTCAAGCTATCAGACTCCTCAATACCCGAAGCCTGGACTGACACCTTGCGCTATTGTCCCGTTTATTGTAATGCCTGCACTATTTTTGTGCACTTTATGTAGTCCTGTGTAGGTCTGTAGTCTAGCGTAGCTTTCTCTGTGTTGTTTTTTTTACGTATTTCAGTCTAGTTTTTCTACTGTGTCATGTAACACCATGGTCCTGCAAAACGTTGTCTCATTTTTACTAAGTACTGTACCAGCAGATATGGTCGAAATGACAATAAAAGTGACTTGACTTGACTTGACTTGACTTTATAGCCCTCTATCAGGTGTCCCCTCAGGTTTTAACACACAGCGAAAACAATCCAAGTTTGTTCAATCTCTCTGGATAGTTCACAGAATAGTCTGCAATCTGTAAAAGACCCTGATAGCTTAAAATGTGAGATTCACTGAAAGAAAACAGAATCTGGTTTGTCTTATTGATTGATTCTTTACAAAAATCTACAGTCCAGTTATATATCTGAAGACCAATAACTAGCAACTTTATTACCAAATCGGTCCACCTTTAGAACAGACCCATTAGCTGGAATCAGAAGCTGGCTCTATTTAGAACAGGATGGAAAGTTAGACAATTCTCTTCATTTTGGAACCAAAAGTATTGAAAAAGACCAAGTCAATGCAATTCGTTGAGCATCAGTTATCTGGAACTATGAAGAAATATGAGCTCAGTTAAGGAAGTAAGCTCTCCCCACCCTCTGTAATTTCCCAACTGCCTGCCGAGGTTTCAATACACAGAGCCACACCTCACTGAACCACTACACAGGACATAAATTCACTAATAAAAATGCAGATATTCTACTTGGAATTCAAGAGCCGCTAATTTATGATGCAGCTGTACAAAACCCTGATAAGATCAGCACTTGCAATTCTATGTTCAGTTCTTGTCGTCCTACAATAGGAATGATGTAGAAGTTTTAGAAAAGGTGCAGAGGAGATTTACTAGGATGTTGCATGGATTGGAGAGCATGTCTTATGAGGACAGGTATACAGGTCTGTAAGATGACAAGAGGCATAGTTCAAATGGATAGCCAGAGACTATTTCCCAGTGAGGAAACAGCAAATATGAGTGGGGATAATCTTAAAAGTGATGGTAAGTGCATGGAATGCCCTGCTGGGGTGGTGGTAGAGGCAGATACATCAGGGACATTTAAGAAACTCTTAGACAGGCACATGGTTGGAAGAAAAATGTAGGACAATTTGGGAGGGAAAGGTTAGATTAATCTTAGAGCAGCATAAAAGGTCAGCAGAATATTATGGGCTGAAGGGCCTGTTCCTGTGCTGTAATGTTTTATGTTCTATTTGAAAACGAAATAAGATCTTCCAATTGAAGTAAAGTGACATGTTCAGTCTTCTTTGCAAGTTATTTAAATACAAAGATTAGGAGTTCCCTCCCCTCAAGTATTACAGCACAAACTGCAGGGAGTTCATCATGAAGACCATAAGACATTGGAGCAGAATTAGACCATTCAGCCCATCGAGTCTGCTCTGCCATTACATCATGGCTGATCCTTTTCTCCCCCTCTTCAGCCCCACTTCCTGGCCTCCTCCCCGTAACTTTTGATGCTGTGTCCAATCGAGAACCTATCAAGGTCTATCTTAATTACACCCAATGACCTGGCCTCCACAGCTACCATCCTTTGGCTAAAGAAATTTCTCTGCATCTCTGTTTTAAATGGATGCCCTTTTATCCTGAGGCTGTGCCCTCTTGTGCTAGACTCCCCCCACCATGGGAAACATCCTTTCCACATCTACTCTGTCTAGCCCTTTCTACATTCAAAAGGTTTGAATGAAATCCACCCTCATCCTTCTAAATTCCGGCGAGTACAGACTCAGAGCCATCAAACGTTCCTCATATGATAACCCTTTCATTCCCGGAATCATCCTTGTGAACCTCCTCTGGACCCTCTCCAATACCAGGACATCTTTTCTAAGATAGAAGAGGAGCCCAAAACTGTTCAGAATACTCAAGGTGAGGCCTCACCAGTGCCTTATAAAGCCTCAGCATCACATCTCTGCTCTTGTATTCTAGTCCTCTTGAAATGAATGCTAACATTGCATTTGCCTTCCTCACCATCGACTCAACCTGCAAGTTAACCTTTAGGGTGTTCTCCATAAAAAGTCCCAAACCCCTTTGCACCTCAGCTACTTGGATTTTTTCCCGGTTTAGAAAATAGTCTGTACATTTATTTCTTCTACTGAAGCGCACGACCATGCATTTTCCAACATTGTATTTCATTTGCCACTGTCTTGCCCATTCTCCTAATCTGTCTAGGTCCTTCTGCAGCCTACCTGTTTCCTCAGCATTACCTGCCCCTCCAGCAATCTTTGTATCATCTACAAACCTGGCAACAAAGTAATCTATTCCATCATCTAAATCATTAATATACAGCATAAAAAGAAGCGATCCCAATAACAAACCCCTGTGGAACACCACTAGTCACTGGCAGCCAACCAGAAAAGATCCCCTTTATTCCCACGCACTGCCTCCTACCAATCAGCCAATGCTCTATCCATGTAAGTAACTTTCCAGTAATACCATGGGCTCTTAACTTTGTAAGCAGACTCATATGAGGCACTTTAAGAAAGGCCTTCTGAAAATCCAAATATACAACATCCACTGCATCCCCTTTATCTATCCTACTTGTAATCTCGTCAAAGAATTCCAATAGGTTTGTCAGGCAAGACTTTTCCTTAAGGAAACCATGTTGAATTTGTCCTGTCTTGTCCTGTGTCACCAAGTACTCCATAACTTTATTTTTAACAATTGACTCCAACATCATCCCAACCAATGAGGTCAGGCTAACTGGTCTATAATATCCTTTCTGCTGCCTTCCTCCTTTCTTAAAGAGTGGAGTGACATTTGCAATTTTACAGTCCAATGGCACCATGACAGAGTCCAACGATTTTGCAGAATCATTGCTAATGCCACCACAATCTCTAATGCTACCTCTTTCAGAACCCTGGGGTGCATTTCCTCTGGCCTAGATGACTTATGTACCCTCAGCTCTTTCAGCTTATTGAGCATCTTCTCCCTTGTAATAATAACTGCACTCACTTCTCTTCCCTTAAACCTTTCAACATCTGGCACACTGCTAGTGAAGACTGATACAAAATACTCATTTATTACATCTGCCATCTCCTTGTCCCCTGTTATTATTTCTCCGGTCTCATTTTCTAGTTGTCCTATATCCACTTTCATCTCTCTTTATTTTTTACTTACTTGAAAAAGTTTTTTCTATCCACTTTGATATTGTTTGCTAGTTTGGTTTTATATTTTGTCTTTTCCCTCCTAATGATTCTTTTAGTTGCTGTCTGTAGGGTTTTAAAATCTTCACAATCCTCTGTCTTACCACTAAGTTTTGCTTTGTCATACCCCCTCTCGTTTGCTTTTACATTAACTTTGACTTACCTTGTCAGCCACAGTCGTACTATTTTGCCATTTGAGTATTTCTTTGCTTTTGGAAAACATCTATCGTACGCCTCCCTTATTTTTTCTAGAAACTGAAGCTTCCATCCCTGCCAGCATCTCCTTCCAATTTACCTTGGCCAACTCCTGTCTCATACCTCTGGAATTTCCTTTACCTCACTGAAATACTGCTACAACAGACTCCCTATCAAATTTCAAGTTGAACTCAATCATACTGTGATCACTGCCTCCTAAGGGTTCTTTTACCTTTAGTTCCCTAATCATTGCAAAACACCCAATCCCCTCGTAGGCTCAATGACAAACTGCTGTAATAAGCCATATTGTAGGCATTCAACAAACTCACTCTCTTGATATCCATTACCTAACTGATTTTCCCAATCGACCTGCATGTTAAAATCTCCCATATTATAACATTGACCTTTTGACTTGCCATTTCTATTTCCTGTTGTAATCTGTGGTCCACATCTCATCTACTGTTGGGAGGCCTGAATATAACTGCCATCAGGGTCTTTTTACCCTTGCAGTTTCTTAATTCAACCATTTTCTGATCTTATATCTCATCTTTTTTTTAAATCACTAATTTTTATTGCAACACCAACGAATTACATTCAATACAACCAGTTGCCGATTTTGACTGTTTAACCCAGCCACCTCCCAACCCTCATCCCCACCCACCTCTCCACCCCTCCCCCTCCACCAACCAACTGAATAGTAGTGTGTACACAGACAGAGCATTCCTATTTTAACAGAAGATCTTTTAAGTTAGATATCAAATTTGTCCTCATTAAGATTGTGTTTTGTCGTGCATTATTTACTCTTCCTGATGATAATTCCAGGTAAGAAATGTCCAAAAAGCTCCGAAGTCAGTGAGTACTTGAAATATCATGAGGAAGTTTCCAATGCTGGACTACAATCTTCTTAGCTGCAGTCAGGCCTGCCAGCCAGATTTTGTGTGTTTTTTTTTCCATAAGGGAAAGGTCGGAGTCATCACTTAGAAGATGTACAGCAGGGCCGATTGGTAATTGTACCCCCATTAGTTCTGTAAGAGTACTGATAACTTTCCCCCACAAACCAAAAAACCCCTGGACGTTCCCATGCAACATGTATAAAAGAACCAAGGTTCCGTAGGGGTAAAGTGAGCAATATGGGTCAGGAACCAGTCCCATTTGATGTCTAATTCTCGGTGTTAGATATGCTCTATGACAAAATTTCAAGTGTATGTACTGATGATTTGGGTTTCTCGAAGCACCGGCAGCATTATCCCAAATTGCATCTGAGTCTGAGTCTTGTCCCAATTCAGATAAGTCCCTATCGTAGGCTTTCATTCCTGATGTGGGCACATATTTCTGGGAGTTTAATATATCATAGATAGATGACACTATCCATCTTGGAGCACTCTGTATTCAACTTAAAATGGGATGGTCCTTTAAATCTGATCCCCAGGGAACCCTATTGGCTTTACAAGCTGATCTTACTCTAAAGTGGAAAAGAGAGTATTTATCAATATTATATTGAGATACCAGTTCTTGAAAACTAAGGATAGTTACTTGCCTCATTAATATCTTGAAGAATAGTAATACCTTTATCCTCCCAAATTCTGTCAGTGAATGGTTCCCCTCATGATAGAAAATGGGGAACCTTAACAGAAGCCACGTCTTTCAAGCCGAAGCCTCCTTTGAGCCAAAGTCTATCATTCCTACTCTCACCACTGGCCCACTCCCAACAATGGCTGCCCTGCTTGTCCCTTATGTATTTTTAAACAAGCGTCACCAACCTGCGAGAAACCCCATCCCTGTGGCCTGCTCTTGCCACTGATTGGTCAGCTGGAATGAGCCTGAACGATCGCAGAGATCTCCTTTTACACAAACGTTGCCGACCCGCGAAAACCCTCGTTGCTGTGGCCTGCTCCTGCCACTGATTAGGCTGCCAGAATGAAGCTTTGCTTCTTCCCACAGGAATGATCTGTGCACAGAGTGCAACTCAAGGGACGGGACAGCACCTAGACTTGGTCACTGACTGTGGTGAAAGGAAAGGTTATATGTTCCTAGATCCTGCCTCTTCCAGCACCACATTTGCCCAGACAGCTGATATGTGGATTTCATCTGATGGTGAGTCAACAGGAACAGATCTGTTCAGTGTTTGCTGTTAAATGTTTTTAATCCTGTCACTTGCATATTTCCTCAAAAGAGAAGAGGTGCTGGAGTTATGATGTGGGAAATGATTATATTTTTTGGTGTGGGATTGGCTCTCCACCGGAAACATTGGGTAGCATGGCAGTGTAGCAGTTGGCACACCGGAAACATTGGGTAGCATGGCAGTGTAGCAGTTGGCACACCGGAAACATTGGGTAGCATGGCAGTGTAGCAGTTGGCACACCGGAAACATTGGGTAGCATGGCAGTGTAGCAGTTGGCACACCGGAAACATTGGGTAGCATGGCAGTGTAGCAGTTGGCACAATGCTCCACAGCAACAGCACCAATCAGGGTTTCGTTTCCCACCATTTTCTGTAAGGAGTTTGCACATTCTCCCTGTGCTTTGGGTGCTCCGGTTTCCTCCCATATTTCAAGGATGTATGGTTAGAGTTAGTGAGTGGCATGCCATGTTGGTGCTGGAATCTTGCTAACAGGGCTCTCTATATTGTACTGCCCTGGCATGTCTATTACGTAGATAGCTTGGACACAATATTCATGGCTGATCTCGGCCAATGGCAGGCCTCAAGTTACACATAGACAACACAGAAGGAGAAGACAGAACCAGTGTCACTGGAGCATTGTGTTGTTGATCACAGACAAAAAGATGGTTGTCATCAGCACCCTCTCCTGATCTCTCCATACTGAACACGAAAACACTTCAGCATATTGACTTTCTTAGATGCTTGAGAAGATTCTGCATGTACATAAGGATTCTCTTGAACTTCTACAGATGTGCTGTAGATGGTATCTTGACGGTTTATATCTAGAAAACATAGAAAACAGAATTTGCCCAGTGCAGCACAGGCTTGTCACTTCCTTCCATCCAGCCCATCTTCTCGGTGCATTGTCTCAGGAAGACTCGTAATATCATCAGAGATGCCTACCACCCTGGCCATTCCCACTTCACTCTTCTACCTTCTGGGAGAAGATACAGGAGCTGACAACCGGATGAAAGAACAGATTCTCCTTCACAGCTGTCAGATTCATGAACCAGTCATCTCTCTCACATTCCCTTCCCAGTGGGGCTGCCATGTTCTTGGAATCGACCTCTTTCATTTTTTTTCCATTACTATCTCTTTAACATTTCTTTTTGCCCTTCAGATTGCACTGCAGCCTTCACTATTATGTTGCTTTAATTTTATTACTATTATTATCATGTAATATTGCTTACTCTGTGAACTTCATGTACACAAGAAATTTCCCAGCACTTTACTAGACGATAAAGCAACCTAATCTAATCTATTGCTATATAATCATTCTGCTGTGGTATAATGTTTAACTGTAACAATAAACCTGGTGTGCCTCCAGCATCTCATATTTTACTGCCACATCACAAATCTCTCATCCTCTCCATGAGTTTCTGTACACTTCACTGAGAAAGCAAAATCCTATTCCTCCACATTGAATTTTAATCACAATAAGTAATCAGCTGCTTCTTAATGAAAGAGAAAAAGTTTCAGAGAAATAAGTGCAAAAATGTGACCCATCACAGACCTGATGGGCCAAATGGCCTCTGTCACTGTTGAATATGGGTGGAATTTCCACCTGCTGATTTGTACCAGTTTTACACTGGCAAAATGGACTGCTTCCAAGATCAGGGATCTCCACTATCCAGGACAAGCTCTCTTCTTGCTCCTGCCATCAGGAAGGAGGTACAGGAGCCTTAGTAGCCACACAACCAGGTTCAGGAATGAATATTAATTACCCCTCAACCATTAGGCTCTAGAACCAGAGGAGATAACTCACTCACCTCAACAATGAACTAATTCCACAACATATGGACTCAGTTTCAAGTTTCAAGAAACACACACACACACACACACACACCCCCCCCCCCACCTACCTACCTACCGATGAAGGGTCGAGGCCAAAAACATCGACTGTTCACTCTTCCCCATACATGCTGGCTGGCCTGCTGAGTTCCTTCAGCATTTTGTGTGTGTTGCAAAGCTATTACAGTTCAGAGTGCTGAAGTTCGGAATTCATCTCCAATGTTCTTTGTACATCCTACCTGCGGAATGCATGTTTTTTTTGGGTCCTCCGGTTTCCTCCCACAGTTCATTGATGCCCCTTGATTAGGTTAGGGCAAAATCAGGGCCACTGGGCAGTGCAGCTCAAAGGGCTGTAAAGGCCTAGTCCATGCTGCATTTCTAAATAAATAACACCAAAACAACTCCAGTCACAAACAAGAGATGCTGGAAATCTAAACAACACACACACAATGCTGGAGGAACTCAGACGGCCAGGCAGCATCTCGGAAAAGAGTACAGTTACCATGATTTTCATCTCTTGTTGTTTCGCTAAAACATTATTATAGTTAGTGCATTGTTCAATGGGGTCTGGCAGATGAGGAGAACCCTGCCAGTGACTTCCTGATGGTAAATACCAAGACAGTCTCCCTGCAGTTATAAACACAAAAGATTCTGCAGTTGCTAGGATTACAAATATGCAAATTATATGGAACAGTTGGAAAACTGAGTGGAGCACAGGCAAACAGAATTTAATTCCAACAAGTGGGAGCTGGTAAAAAAAAGATCAGACATATAGAGTAAACGGTAGGGTGTTGGGGTACGTTGATGGACAGAGAACATTGATGTTTATAGTTTCTTGCGGGTGGGTGTAGAGGTGGATAGGGGCTGATAGGCATGGTTACCTTCATAGGGATGGGGTAAGAGTTATGCTGTTGTGTTACAACTTTACAAAACACTGGCTAGACTACACTTGGGATAGCCTGTGCAGTTTTCGTCACTGCACTAAGGAACGCTGTTGTGCTGGAGAGACAGCAGAGAAGATTCATCAGCAAGGTGCCTGGATTTGAGAACTTCAGTTATAGAGACGAGTCTATGATGTTTTCCCAGCAGAGTAGTTAGCAGAGTGAGGGACACAGAGGTATATAAAAATATTAGAGGCATAGATAGGGTTGATAATGTCTTTCCCAATGTAGGATTATCAGAAACAAGAGAGCACATACAAGGCACACTAGATGGCAGGCTGTACCTCAAACATAAAGGACACACTCTTGGTCTATGACACAGAACGAGGTACACAAAGGACTCTCAGAAAGTAGGACTCATCTTCATCACTTTAGAACAGAAATGAGGAGGAATTTCTTCAGCCAGAGGGTGGTGAATCTATAGAATTCATTGCCACAGAAGGCTGGGGAGGGCAAATCATCGGGTATACACTCTGTGGCCACTTTATTAGGTACACCTGTATACCTGCTTGTTAATGCAAATATCTAATCAGCTGATCATTTGGCAGTAACTCAACATATTAATATCAACATGTAGACATGATCAAGAGGTTCAGTCATTCAGACCAAACATCAGAATGGAGAAGAAATGTGATCTAAGTGACTTTGACTGTGGAATGATTGTTGGTGGTTTGAGTATCACAGAAACTGCTGATCTCCTGGGATTTTCACGCACAACAGTTTCTAGGGTTTACAGAGAATGGTGCGAGAAACAAAAAACAAAATCCAGTGAGCAAGAGTTCTGTGGGCAAAAGATGCGTTGTTAATGGGAGATTAGTGGAGACTGGCCAGACGAGTTAGAGCTGACAGGAAGGTGACAATAACTCCAATGACCACGTGTTACAACAATGATGTGCAGAAGAGCATCTCTGAATGCAAAACACATCAAACCTTGAAGTGGATGGGCCACAGCAGGAGAAGACCACGAGCATACATTCAGTGGCCATTTAATTAGGAACAGGAGCTACCTAATAAGGTGGCCACTGAGTGTACTCAAAGTGGAGATTGATGGGTTCTTGATTAGTATGAGCATCAAAGATCACAGTGAGGAGGCAGAATAACAGGGCTGAGAGGTATAATAAATCAGCTATGATGGAATGGTGGAGAAGACTTGATGGGCTGAATGGCCTAATTCTGCTCTTATGTCTTATGGTCTAATGTACCATGACACAAGGAAATGAGCGAGAAAACACAGCCAGCTGGAATGGTGAGCCGAACCTGGAAAACCTGTCATTAAACTGTGATACCAATCATTCTAAAACCACTAAAGGAGGTCCAAAAAGGCAAATTAAACCATTTTACAACTAAATTTTACAACAGTCTTGAGAAAGTTGTTAATAAAATGTTGGTGTTTCCATCCATCTGGTTGACGAGTGTTTGTTCAGAACTTGAGTATTGTTAGGGTGACATACACTTGCTGCAGGGTTTGGGTGTTATGCTCAGCATTGGGTGTTTCTGTTCAGAGACATGGGTGAGGCTGGGCTCACCATACAGTCTCATCACTCCTGAACCATTGTGTGCTCTTGTAATGATGACCCTCCCATGATCTCCCTCTTCTGAACATGCCTGTGTGCCCAATCAGGGACCCAGCATAAAGCCACAGCCTGTCCAACTTGTTGTGAACACCTCAGGTTCTTGAACTAAGCTGCACAACCCAAATCCTACCTCAGCAATAGAACTCTTCAGATCACATTTACAATATTGTAGACTCGCCACTGGTTGTGTTTAGTTTTGCACAGACACAAGAGATTCTGCAGCTGCTGGAAATCCGGAGCAACACACATGAAATGCTGGAGAAACTCAAGCAGATCAGGAAGTATATATGGAGAGGAATAAACAGTTGACTTTTCAGGCCAAGATCCTTTGTCAAGACTTCATCAATCTCAGCCTGACCTGCTGAGTTCCTCCAGTGTTTGGTGTGTGTGTGTGTTGCTCCTGTCTTACATACATTTTTTCTTCAGTCTTGCATAATTTATCTATTGAATGTGGCTTGTTGTGTGAATCTATCTGTGAGGCTGCTTTTTCGTTGTATCAATACCTCACCATACTTGTCCACATGACAACTTGACCCCACTTGACTGGCAGCCATCCACCCACCTAAGCAGGCTTGCATGGAAGCTCAAAAAATTCAGTTGTTCTGCATGGGAGGAATCGAAAGATCAAAATACACCAGTCCTACAGGTAACAACACACACAAAATGCTGGTGGAACACAGCAGGCCAGGCAGCATCTATAGGGAGAAGAGCTGTCGACGTTTTGGGCCGAGATCCTTAGTTTGCCCGAAACGTCGACAGCGCTTCTCCCCATAGATGCTGCCTGGCCTGCTGTGTTCCACCAGCATTTTGTGTGTGTTGTTGTTTGAACTTCCAGCATCTGCAGATTTCCTCGTGTCAGTCCTACAGGTAACTAGGTATGTGACCAATTTCACTGCATGGACTGCAGATGCCAAGATGCAGCTGTACCACAGAAGAGCCCATCCTTGTGAAGACAGTGGACTTCCAGGAATGAGTGAGAACAGATCTTTGTGTTAAAGACATAACACACACACTCACATGCTGTGTGTGTACAGTTGTTAGCAACAGCAATCAGAAGGTTGGGGTTCAACTCTCCCCACTGTCTGTAAGAAGTTTGTATGTTCTCCACATGACAGCATGGGTTTCCCCCCCCCCCCCCAGTGCTCTGTTGAGATACTTGTGGGCTGCCTCCAGCTCAGTGTATGGACTCTGAACAATTCTCACTGCCTCAGACAGCATAATCAAACATGCCAGCCACCCTGGATATTCTCCCTCTTCTGTTGAACAAAAGATACAGTACAGAGCCTGAAAGTACAAACCACCAAGCTCAAGGACAGCTTCTATCCTGCCGTTATCAGAATCACCAACACACTTCTTCTATGGTAAGATGGACTTGGCAACTTGTCCTCACAATTTACCTCGTTACGATCTTGCACTTTTTACCTTACCTGCACTGCAGTTTTTTGGTAGCTTTTACACTTTATTCTGCATTATTATTGTTTTACCTTATTCTAGCTCAGTGCACTGTGTAATGATTTGATCTGCATGTACAGTGTGCAAGACAAGCTTTTCACTGCGTCTCATGTGACAATAATATCCCAATACCAGTAGCTAGACCTGATTAGAGCCTCAAACATTCAAGCTCTGTGATTAAATGATGAATCACCCTACTTGGGAGGAGTGGTAAGGACAAGCATGCTCAACAGTTGCTGATGGGCTGAGAAGGATGAGGAGGCAGGTGGACATTACAGTTTTCCCAAATAACTGCTATTATGGTGAGTCATAATGGGCACCAGTAACATAGCAGGAGGCAGGAGGCGTCTGAAGGAGTTCAAGCAAGGAGCTTTGTGAAATTCAGCTGTAAATTTCATGGGTGTGGGGTTTGAGGAAGCTGAGACTGGTCTCGGTGTGAAGATGAAGAACTCATAGGAGGAGTCATGAAAGACATCGTATGCAAAGGATATAGTGTTAGGCAAACTTATTAAAGATTGTTATAGATGTAATAAAGAGGATCAATAAAGGGAAGTCAGTAGATGCAACATGGCATGGTGACACCAGTGCCAGTGATGTGGGTTTGATTCCTGCTGCTGTCTGGAAGGAGTTTGTACGTTTTCCCAGCAATTGTCTGAGATTCCTCCGCATGCTCAACTTTCCTCCCGTGTTACAAGGATGTAGTGGTTAGGGTGAGAGCGTAGTGGGCCTGCTATGTTGGTGCCAGAAGCATGGCAAGACCTTTGGAATGCCCTCATCATACCCTCGGGCTGTGTTGGTCATTGATACAAATGACACGTAAATCTTTCAATCAACACATTTCACTTTATGTTTCGATGCACATGTGACAAATAAAGCTGATGTCTTTAATCTTAAATACGGTACCTAGATTTCTCAAATTTCTCAATTTGATAAATTGATAAAGTGTCCAGGCATTCGACCTGGATTCAGCCCCGAGTGGGCAGCATTTGGCCCTGAATTGGCAGTGTTAGGACCCGGGTCGCCAGTCGCTCTTTACGGAAGGCCTGAGTTCGTGCAGCTGCTCTGCTTGCACAGTGAAAAGATGTTTCCCATATTCTGAGATTTATGTGATTACTGGACTGTACTTTATATTGATTTCTTCAGTTTTATTTCTTTTGGCTGATTTGCAGTTGGGTAATCTGTTAATTTTTTGTGTGTGGCGGGGTTGGGGATTTGCTGCTCTGTCATTGCTCTTTTCTGCAAGTGAGGGGATCAGGGATTGTTCTGTGTAGAAGATCATTGATTGTTTTTGTGGCTGTTTTTTGATGTGGGCAAGGGGGGTAGATTTTGGGGGCTGCAAATCTTGTTGCTTTTCTTTCTCCTACCGAGGGGAGGAGAGTTGATGTCTTTTCTTTCATCAACATCCATGGTATTTCTGTATTTAACATCTATCTGGAGTAGACAAATATCAGAGTTGTATTGTACATGCATACTTTGACAATAAAATGAACCTTTAACCTTTGAAAAGGTTACTGCAGGAGGTAAGAGGTTGCTATCGGACTGAATGGCTAATAACAGAAAACTGAGATGGGATAATTGGATCATTTTGGTTTGCTTCGGGGATCTTTTCTGAGATCGTAACCATCTATGATCAGTACTTGTAGGCAGCTGACGATCCCAGGGGATCATGGGTTTGCACCTCTGGTGGACTGTGTTCTATCCAGGGTGCAAGCCTGGGTGGGAAGATTTGAAGAACTGGCTGTTCCCCGTCCACGTCACTGATTGGTCCAAGGGAAGGGCAAGCGCTGATACATCTTGGCACCAGTGTCGTCGCAGAGGTTGGCTGAGTGAAGTTGTAAACAACATTAAACTGCCTTAGGGACCCCGGCTCCGGATTTCTACCTTGAGGTTTACTCCCAAAGCCTTTCTCATGGGTGGCAGGGCTGCAAGATAGCGGAGGTTTAAAATCAGAGTTTTCCTGCTCTTAGGTGGGCTGCCGTCTAAAGCTGATGAGTCCCACCTACCCGATCAGTACTGATGAACCACAGAGATTGAGTGCATTGGAGCCACATTTATCAACAACACAAAGAGAGGAGGGTCAGCAGGTTGTGAGGAGATAACAGGGTCTAGAAACAGATAGAAATGGGTGAGCAGACATGGTGGACTATAATGTGGGCACACGTGAGGTTATCCATTTCAGTAGAAAGAAGAAAAAAGTGGAAATGGAGAGAGGGAGAGATGACTGAATCCAGTGGTACAGGGAATCTTAAGCAAGCCAGAGGAATTGGTCGTTCATTAGGCAAATGGAATACTGCAAAGGAGGTGTAAATTAAAGCAAGAATGTCCCCAGCTCCCCAGGGAGAATCTGGGTGAACTATACGATATACAGGGAGCAAAGCATCAGTTTTGAAGTCAGTTCAGAGAAAATTCTCTGGGTAATTGCTGGAATGAGAAGGCTGATTGTGGGAAACAGTTGTGTGGGTTGGATCGTTCTCTCTGGAGATTAGAGGAATGAAATTACTTTAAAAAGTTTCAGATTTCAGGGGATTTGACAGGGATGGTGCTGTGATGTTTCTTTTTGTCTCAGACAGCATAACTTTAGAATAAACAGTAACACATTTAAGATAGAGGGAAATTTTTACCCCCCTCAAAGAGTATTGAGGGTATTGACCTTTGGCATTGTCTAACCAAGAAGCCACAGAGAAAGTATAGCATTAGAATAAATGGGAACACATTCAAGATTTTTCTTCACAAAGCATAGAGAACCTTTGGCATTTTCTGCTCAGGAAACTACAGAAGTGGGGGTTGTTGAATATGCCCAAGGAAGAGGTTTTGGTCATCGAATTACAGGAAGGATATTAATAAGGTTGAAAGAGTGCAGAGAAGGTTTACAAGGATGTTGCCGGGACTTGAGAAACTGAGTTACAGAGAAAGGTTGAATAGGTTAGGACTTTATTCCTCGGAGTGTAGAAGAATGAGGGGAGATTTGATAGAGGTGTATAAAATTATGATGGGTATAGATAGAGTGAATGCAAGCAGGCTTTTTCCACTGAGGCCAGGGGAGAAAAAAAACCGGAGGACATGGGTTAAGGGTGAAGGGGGAAAAGTTTAAAGGGAATATTGGGGGGTGGGCTTCTTCACACAGAGAGTGGTGGGAGTTTGGAATGAGCTGCCAGATGACGTCAGTGGTGGGTAAATTAATGTAAAGTATTCTTAGAGATGGTATATATAATTATCTGGATAGACAGATTAGAAACAGTCAACATGGATTGTGGAAGGTCATGTTTGACAAATCTTATTGAATTTTTTGAAGAGGTTACTAGGAAAGTTGACAAGGGTAAAGCAGTGGATGTTGTCTATATGGACTTCAGTAACGCCTTTGACAAGGTTCCACACAGAAGGTTAGTTAGGAAGGTTCAATCGTTAGGTATTAATATTGAAGTAGTAAAATGGATTCAACAGTGGCTGGATGGGAGATGCCAGAGAGTAGTGGTGGATAACTGTTTGTCAGGCTGGAGGCCGGTGACTAGTGGTGTGCCTCAGGGATCTGTACTGGGTCCAATGTTGTTTGTCATATACATTAATGATCTGGATGATGGGGTGGTAAAATGGATTAGTAAGTATGCAGATGATACTAAGATAGGTGGCGTTGTGGATAATGAAGCAGGTTTTCAAAGCTTGCAGAGCGATTTAGGTCAGTTAGAAGAGTGGGCTGAACAATGGCAGATGGAGTCTAATGCTGATAAGTGTGAGGTGCTACATTTTGGTAGGACTAATCAAAATAGGACATACATGGTAAATGGTAAGGCATTGAGGAATGCAGTAGAACAGAGTGATCTAGGAATAATGGTGCATAGTTCCCTGAAGGTGGAATCTTATGTGGATAGGGTGGTGAAGAAAGCTTTTGGTATGCTGGCCTTTACAAATCAGAGCATTGAGTATAGGAGTTGGGATGTAATGTTAAAATTGTACAAGGCATTGGTGAGGCCAAACTTGGAGTATTGTGTACAGTTCTGGTCACCAATTATAAGAAAGATGTCAACAAAATAGAGAGAGTACAGAGGAAATTTACCAGAATGTTACCTGGGTTTCAGCACCTAAGTTACAGAGAAAGGTTGAACAAGTTAGGTCTTTATTCTTTGGAGCGTAGAAGGTAGAGGGGGGACTTGATAGAGGTACTTAAAATTAAGAGAGGGATAGATAGAGTTGACGTGGATAGGGTTTTTCCATTGAGAGTAGGGGAGATTCAAACAAAAGGACATGAGTTGAGAGTTAAGCAGCAAAAGTTTAGGGGTAACATGAGGGGGAACTTCTTTACTCAGAGAGTGGTAGCTGTGTGGAACGAGCTTCCAGTGGAAGTGGTAGAGGCAAGTTCGATTTTGTCATTAAAAAAAAATTGGATAGGTATATGGACAGGAAAGGAATGGAGGGTTAAGGGCTGAGTGCAGGTAGGTGGGACTAGGTGAGAGTAAGTGTTCGGCACAGACTAGGAGGGCCGAAAAGGCCCGTTTCCGTGCTGTAATTGTTATATGGTTATATGAAGTGGTAAATGCGGGCTCACTTCTAACATTTAAGAAAATCTTGGACAGGTACATGGTTGAGAGGTGTATGGAGGGATATGGGCCAGGTGCAGGTCGGTGGAACTAGGCAGAAAAATGGTTCGGCACATCCAAGAAGGGCCAAAAGGCCTGTTTCTGTGCTGTAATGTTCTATGGTTCTAAGAGATGGACAGATGCTTGGATATGAACCAGTTAACCAGATTGTTGGTCTGGAGTCACAGTCAGTATGGCTGGCAAATTTCCCAAGACAGTTTTTACCACAGAGTTTTCATATTTGATGCTAGCTCATTTCATATATGAACCACTCTTTGATAGAAAAATATAGGGCTACATAGGGAGGAAGGGTTAGATTGAACTTAGAGTAGGTTAAAAGAACAACACCATGGGCAAACGGCCTGTTCTGTGATGTAATGTTCTATGTTTGATGCTATTAGTATTGAAAGGAAGCAGTTAAATTTGCCTTCAGAGGTTATTTTTCACAATAATCTGATTTTTAATATCTGAAGCTGGCATTAGGTTCAAATTGATTTAATGAGAATCAAAGTCAGTTACACAGCATGGAAACAGACCAACTAATCCATGCTGACAAAGAGGTCCATCTAACTAAGTCCCATTTGTCTGCATTTAGTCCATAACCCTTTAAACCTCTCTTATCCACCCACTGGCCCAAGTGTCTTTTGACTGTTGTCAATGTATCTGCCTGAGCCACTTCCTATACTGACCATTCTCTGACAGAAAAATGGAGCGCAGTGTGGGAGTTAAAAATTAGATTGATCTTCAAGTGGACTAAAAGGTTGTCAGAGCAACGTGGGCTGAAGGGCCTATACTATACTGTAATGTTCTATATTCACTCTTTGGTAAAAATGTTGCCCCTCAGGTTCCAGCTAAATCTCTCCCCTCCCACACCTTCTAGTCCTTGATTCCCCGACACAGGAAAAAAGACAAGCTCATTCACACAATCACTGTCCCTCAAGATTTCACACAACTCTATAAGAACACTCCTCATTCTCTCACAATCCAATCAATGAAGTCCTAGCCTGCTTGACCTCTTTAACTCAGGCCCTGTGTCCTGGCGTGCTCCTCTTAAATCTTTTCTGCACTCCTTCCAGCTTAATGACATCTTTCGTATAGCAGGGTGATCAAAGTGGAACACAATATTTCAAATGTGACCTCACCGAGGTTTTTAATCTACGTAAATCATTAGGGACAGAGGAAGGGTGTTTATATACCTCTATAGCAGAGTGACCAAAGTGGAACACAATATTTCAAATGTGACCTCACCAAGGCTTTTTTTACAACTGCAATGTAACATCCCAACTTCTATAGTCAATGTCCCAGTTGAAGGTCACTGTGCCAAAAACCTTCTTCACCACCGTCTGCCTGTGATGCCACTTATTTGCAGGTTGGGTAGGTGATGAGAAAGGCAAATGCACTGTTAGCATTCATTTCTAGAGGACTAGAATATAAAAGCAAGGATGTAATGTTGAGGCTTTATAAAGAACTGATGAGGCCACACTTGGAGATCTATGAGCAATTTTAGACCCCTTATCTAAAAAGGATGTGCTAACGTTGGAAAGGGTTCAAAGGAAGATCATGAAAATTATTGCAGAATTGTAAGGCTTAACATATGAGGAGCATTTGATGGCTCTGGGCCTGTACTCATTGGGATTCAGAAGAATGAAGGGGGAGATCTCATTGAAACCTACCAAATTTTGAAAGGCTTTGATAGAGTGAATGTGGAAAGTATGTTTTCTATGGGGGGGGGGGGGGGGAGGGAGTCTAAGACCAGAGGATGCAGCCTTAGAATAGAGGGATGCCAATTTAGAATGGAGATAGGAGGAATTTCTTTAGCCAGAGAGTGGTGAATCTGTGGAGTTTGTTGCCCAGGTGGCTGTGGAGGCAAATTATTGGATATATTTAAAGCAGAGGTTGATAGAATCTTGATTAGTCAGGGCATGAAGGGATATGGAGGCAGGAGATTGGGGCTGAGAGGAAAAATGGATCAGCCACACTGAAAGAGTGGAACAGACTCGATATGACAAATGGCCTAATTTTGCTCCTTCATCTTGTGACCTTTCCCACCAAGCTGCTGTGTTGGGAAATGAACTTGTACATCTGGATCAATGTACAACCTCTCTTGCTGCTGGACAAGTGGTTTCACTGCTCTACTCCAAGGGCAGGAGATTATACTCCACATTCAGAATAATATTAAGCATAAACTAGATGAGCAGAAGGACCTGTTTCTATGCTCTGATGTTCCATGACTCCTCCTCCTGTCTTGTTCTCAAGGCAAGGAAATACGAATTGGACTGGGAGTGCAGAAACCACAATCAATGTGCACAGACATAGATATGAAGAAGACACACCAGCAGCTATACTTCATTAGGTTTCAGGAGGTTTGGTCTGTCACCAAATTTCTACAGATGTACCGCGGCGAGAACTCTGACTGGTTGCGTCACCATTGGGCAGGGAAGGACCAATGCTGAGAAAAAGCTGCAGAGGGTGTAGACTCAGCCTCCTCCATCATGGGCACTAGCTCCCTACCTCCAATGGTGCTTACAAAAGGCAATGCCTCAAGAAGGCTGTACCCATCATTAAGGACCCAAAGTGCTGGGACATGCCCTCTTCTCATTGCTACCACCGAGGAGGTGGTACACAAGCTTGAAGAACCAAACTCAAGGGATTTTCCATTCCACCATCAGATTTCTCAATGCTCCAAGAGCTCTTGAACACTCCCTCACTATTTACTGTATTTTTCATACATATTCTGATTGCAATTTATAGTAATTTTAATGTCTTGCACTGTACAGTTGCCATAAAACAGCAAGTTTTACAGCATACGTCAGTGATAATAAACCTGACTCTGATTCCGACAGGTGAAAGGGCCCACCTCAGTCACTGCCCCCTGCAGGTTTTTTTGAAGAATAGGGAAGGGTTTATGAGGTGGTGAATCAGAGAGGAACTTTGTTTGTCACAGTCTTCACTTACTAATTGCTTCCTGTGATCTGTGCGTAACCCATTCCACAGGTCTGGACCAACTAAATATCTGCTGGAACCTTGGGCTCAGTCTAATTGAACCTGGCAGGCCTACTGCCTCAGCAGAGTGTGGTGTTGGGAGTTGCAGCTTCCTCTGGCCACTACACAGTTATGGAACATGTCTAACCCTTGTTTGATCACTGCATCAGGAAAGTCCAGCACTGATTTCTCACAATCTAGAGGGAGGGATGGACATTTTTGCTACTTCTAGTCCCAAGGCTGGTTCATCCATCCTGGTCTCACTCCCAAAGGATCACCAGCCTTCATTAAAAGGGCAAGTGAAGTTAAATGGGCCATTTCTATGGCCAATGCCCTCTCCTATCAGATTCCATCTTCTTCAGCCTTCTTACATTATATCCCCCCCTTTTCCACCCACCCATCTTCCACAGATTCACCACCCACTGGATAAAGAAATTCCTCCTCATTTCTGTTCTAAATGGACGTCCCTCTATTCTGAAGCTGTGACCTCTGGTCTTCGACTCCATCATCATAGGGAACATCGTCTCCACATCCACTCTATCAAAGGCCTTTCAATAATCAACTAGTTTCAATGAATCCATAAGACCAGCACCTGCGCATACATGTAGGTATGACAATGAGCTTGACTTTGCCTTTGACTTTAGAACAACACCGAGAGGAATGTGGCTTTTGTTTAACTGCCTGCCCAGAGTCTGTTATTTCAGTTAGCAATACTTAAGCAGTTTGCAACATTATTATTCTTTTGTGACTTCTGTTCCACTTGCAGAATGGAATATCTTAAATCACTTCCACTTTACTGTTATCTAAGATAAACTTGGCCAATGTCTGCAATGTCCTCTTGAGCAACACTCCCCTTTCCTGAAAACTACTGAGCACTATCTGCAGATTTAGACAATAGAATTACCCGGGACTTCTGTTGATGCCTGACATAGCTAAGTGGCCATTTACTGAATGGGTATAAAAAAGTTTAAAGAAGTGGGAGTTCTGTGGCTGCTGCCAAAGAGTGAGGTAACTCACATGGGTTGCTCTCCAACTAACCCATGAAGGAAGTGGGGTTTCTGACCTGGGACAAAGTAATCCTAGAGACATTTCCTTCCTATCTCAAAAGTGGAACTGAAATTCTGTGACAGATTGTGTAAATCTGCAATAAAAGTAGAAAGCATTGTCAGCAGACTGAACAGTATCTGAGGAGGGGAAAAACGGGATGAATGTTTCATTGAAGATAGAACATTACAGCATAGTGGAGTATAGATTTTAGCTTATGATGTTGTACCCTCCTTTAAACCTACTCTAAGATCAATCTAATCCTTCCCTCCTACATAGCCCTCCCCTTTTCTATCATCCATGTGCCTATCTAGAGTTTCTAAGATGTCCCTATGTATTTGCCTCTATCACCACCTCAGGAGGGGGTTTCATGCAGTCATCACTCTCTGTGTAACAAACTCTCTCTGTCATTCCCCCTATACTTTCCTCCAAACATTTATGCCTAGGAAAAAAATTTCTGGCTATCCACTTGATCTTTTCCTGTTATGATCTTGTACACCTCTATCGAGTTGCCTCTCATCCTTCTTCATTCTAAAGAGAAAAGCCCTAGCTCGCTCAAACTTTACTCATAAGACATGCTTTCTAATCTAAGCAGCATCCTGGCAAATCTTCTCTGCACCCTCTTTAAAGCTTCCACGTTCTTCCTATAATGAGGCGACCAGAACTGAACACAAAATTCCAAGTGTGGTCTAATGGGGTCATGAAGCTGGAGAACGATGGAGGAATCATGTTTGAAGTTGTAGAAAGGGACACAGTAAACATAATGCTACTTATTTACAGTGGCATGCAAAAGTTTGGGCACCCCTGGTCAAAATTTCTGTTACTGTGAATAGCTAAGTGAGTAAAAATTGACCTGATTTCCAAAAGGCATAAAGTTAAAGATGACAAATTTCTTTAATATTTTAAGCAAGATTACTTTTTTATTTCCATCTTTTACAGTTTCAAAATAACAAAAAAGGAAGAGGGCCTGCAGCAAAAGTTTGGGCACCCTGCATGGTCAGTAGTTAGTAACAACCCCTTTGGCAAGTATCACAGCCTGTAAACACTTTCTGTAGCCAGCTAAGAGTCTTTCAATTCTTGTTTGGGGGATTTCCACCCATTCTTCCTTGCAAAGGGCTTCTAGTTCTGTGAGATTCTTGGGCCGTCTTGCATGCACTGCTCTTTTGAGATCTATCCACAGATTTTCGATGATGTTTAGGTCGGTGGACTGTGAGGGCCATGGCAAAACCTTCAACTTGCACCTCTTGAGGTAGCCCATTGGGGATTTTGAGGTGTGTTTAGGATCATTATCCTGTTGTAGAAGCCATCCTCTTTTCATTTTCAGCTTTTTTACAGATGGTGTGATGTTTGCTTCCAGAACTTGCTGGTAATTAATTGAATTCATTCTTCCCTCTACCAGTGAAATGTTTTCCATGCCACTGGCTGCAACACAAGCCCAAAGTATGATCAATCCACCCCCGTGGATTGGAGAGGTGTTCTTTTCATGAAATTCTGCACCGTTTTTTTTCTCCAAACATACCTTTGTGTATTGCAGCCAAGAAGTTCTATTTTATCTTCATTAGTCCACAGGACTTGTTTTCGAAATGCATCAGGCTTGTTTAAATGTTCCTTTGCAAACTTTTGACACTGAATTTTGTGGTGAGGATGCAGGAAAGGTTTTTTTCTGATGACTCTTCCATGAAGGTCATATTTGTGCAGGTGTTGCTGTACAGTAGAACAGTGCACCACCACTCCAGAGTCTGCTAAATCTTCCTGAAGGTCTTTTGCAGTCAAACAAGGGTTTTGATTTGCCTTTCTAGCAACCCTACGAGCAGTTCACTCAGAAAGTTTTCTTGGTCTTCCAGACCTCAACTTGACCTCCACTGTTCCTATTAACTGCCATTTCTTAATTACATTACCAACTGAGGAAACAGCTACCTGAAAACGCTTTGCTATCTTTTATAGCCTTCTCCTGCTTTGTGGGCATCAGTTTTCAATTTTCAGAGTGCTAGGCAGCTGCTTAGAGGAGCCCATGGCTGCTGATTATTGGGACAAGGTTTGAGGAGTCAGGGTATTTATAAAGCTTTAAAATTTGCATCACCGGGCCTTTCCTAATGATGACTGTGAACAAGCCATTGCCCTAACAAGCTAATTAAGGTCTGAGACCTTGGTAAAAGTTAAGCTTGCCCAAACTTTTGCATGGTGCTCCTTTCCTTTTTTCACTCTAAAATTGTACAAAACAAAAATAATACACTAATCTTGCTTAAAATGTTGAGAAGAGTGTTTCATCTTTAACTTTATGACTTTTGGAGATCAGTTCATCTTCTACTCATTTAACTGTTCACAGTCACAGAAATTTCGGCCAGGGGTGCCCAAACTTTTGCATGCCACTGTATGCGCCAGTCTGGTTTGGGCCGACTGATTGTAGGTGTAATTGGCCCAATAAAACATAAAATGAGTATGGTCAATCAAGGTAATTCAAGGTCCAATACTAGATTAGCAATTAAAATCTCAGCTGCGGAGAGGAGATATCACATCAAAGTTTCCGACCAACGAACTTTCATCATCAAATTCAGATCTGCAGGATTTAGTTTCAACCTGACACTATTTTATTGTACTTAAGATAACATGAATGAATCGAGTACATACAGTTACAACTATCTAGATTCAGGGAAGAAGCTGTACATCAACTTTCAAGAAATCATGTGATCTGTTAACAGTCACTGTGAATGACTCTGCAGTGCCACTGAACCTCGATACAAAAAAAAATGCTTAAAATACTTTCTGCTACTAAGCTCATTGCTTCTACTTTGTCACATGAGTACTTCTGTGGGTCTTGTAAAATGTAACAAGAAACATATCAGAAAGAATTTCAAAGGAATTTCAACACAGGAATAAAAACCAATTCATTCTAAAGTAAATTAGTTCAATAAAGTTTAGTGATCAGGAACAAGTCGTTACAGGAGCAGGTCCCCTGATCCTCAAACCTACAGTTTATCTCAGCATTTCATAAGATCGTTGCAGATTTGATTGCCACCTCAACTTATGTATTTCTACTGATCTGCAGTGACCTGGCACGTTTTTACTTATGGAGGAAAATCCCTCAATCTCAAAGTTGGTGTTCATGTATTAATGCACATTTTATCCCATATCCACATTATATCATTCTTTATTCTTCATGATTGTTGTTTTTTGTTGCATGTTTTTGTGGAGGAGAATTCGAAAGATTCCCAGACCTCTGAGAAAAGAAACCTCTTCTCTGTCTTACATAGACAACCACTGTTGTTAAACAGTGCTCCCCCTTCTGAAGTTCCCTCACAACAGGAAATCTCCTTTTGGCATTCACTCTAATAGGATCTTGCAGGTTTTGAACAAGGATCAACTTTACGAGGGGTGATTGATAAGTTTGTGGCCTAAGGTAGAAGGAGTCAATTTTAGAAAATCTAGCATGTTCATTTTTCCTACATTTACACACTTAGTCCAGCAGTCGTGGAGCATACGGATCCCTTCTTTGTAGAAGTCGGCTTCTTGGGCCTCCAGAAGTGGTCCACGCAGGGGTGATTGAAAAGTTCATGGCCTAAGGTAGAAGGAGATGTTATTAACTTCAAACCTTCTGCAGTTTCACTCAAAGAGCTGAACTGCATGTGCCTGTAAGGAGAGCTGTATAACTCATCTTCTTCTACCTTAGGCCACGAACATCCCAATCGCCCCTGTTGTGGACCACCTGGAGGTCCAAGACGTTCTGGTTGCATGCACGTGCAGTTAACTCTTTGAGTGATAATGCAGAAAGTTTGAAGTTAGTAACTCTTTCTACTTTAGGCTATGAACTTATCAATCACCTGCTGTGGATCACTTCTACAAAGAAGGGATCCGTATGCTCCACGACCGCTGGATGAAGTGTATACATGTAGGAGCAGATTATGTTGAAAAATAAATGCGCTAGGTTTTATAAAATTGACTCTGTCTACCATAGGCCATGAACTTATCAATCACCCCTCGTATTCACCATATACATTTCCATGTATTAGGTATGTGCTGTGGGGTGTTGGCCAGAGAGTGACATGCAGCAAAAACCAACAAGATTCAATAATTACAAAGAATAAAGAATTTTATAAAAATCAAGCTAGAAGGTTAAAGTACAGATATGGAATAAATTGTGCATAAATACATAAATATCAACATGTATTTACAATGTAAACAGCTTTATCAAAATTGGTTTTAAGTGTTTACAGTGCAGTGACCTGGGATTAAGTTCCTCCCAGAGATACTGGGCATGGTGAGGAAAGGTGAGTATTAATTGACAATATCCATGTGAATTTGTTTATGTGTGTTGGCGAATTGAGAATATCGGTAATTTGACATGTTTTACATGTGGATGCTTTAGATTTTCACGAGTGAAGGCATCGGCGCTGGATAGCATGGCTTGTGCGAAGTTCCTTACTGGCCAAGTAGGTCAGTCTTCCCGTAATTTAACTACCTGGCAATATCTTGTAAAGCTGTGCCAAAGTGTACCTTTTGTCTAACTTTATTGCATCATGACTGATTGTGAATGTAACAGCGTACCGTGAAAGCTTAGTCTCTGTTTGGAAATTAAGCATGTGAATACAAAAGGGAGTACATGTCTTAGATGTAATGTATTCAAGTCAAATCAAATCAACTTTTATTGTTATTTCAACCATAACTGCTGGTACAGTGCATAGTAAAAATGAGACATGGTGTTACATGACACAGTACAAAAAACTAGACTGAACTATGTAATAATAAAAAAAACACAGAGAAAGCTACACTAGACCACAGACCTACACTGGACTGCATAAAGTACACAAAAACAGTGCAGGCATTACGATAAATAATAAACAGGACAGTAGGGCAAGGTATCAGTCCAGGCTTTGGGTATTGAGGAGTCTGATAGCTTGGGGGAAGAAACTGTTACATAGCCTGGCTGGGAGAGCCTGAATGCTTCAGAGCCTTTTCCCAGACAGCAGGAGGGAGAAGAGATTGTATGAGGGGTGCACGGGATCCTTCATAATGCTGTTTCCTTTGTGGATGCAGCGTGTAGTGTAAATGTCCGTGATAGCAGGAAGAGAGACGCTTACATTTTCACTGCTATGTATAAGATACAGGGTTGGTGGGATTCTAATGTTGTTTGTATTGTGTTCCTTCAGAATTACCACTACCGTATTAGTTTTGTGTGGTTTGCTTTATGTATTTTTATACTGCATCCACAATTCATCGATGCACAAGGGTGTGGATCGAAGATTAAACTGAGATTGTAACGGCAGGGACTGGTTGTAAATTCATTCGTTTTGTTTTAAGACCCTCTTCTGGCACTAAAACATCTAAATCAGGTAAAGGAATTAAAACCTGAAGAAGTATTTATTGTCCTGAGTGTGTACTTTTCCCCAGGCTACAAAATCTGGTACCAGGAGTGGGGTTAATTCCAAGCCAGTTTAAAGGGTCTCTGATTGTTGTATGCAGTATAATATACAATACCTAGAACGGTAGTGGTGAAGACCAGGACCGCTGTTCCCGTTGGGCGGAAGGAGAGAGCACCTGTTTCCGCGTGGAGAGCGTGATAGAGCCTCGGGAATGGGCTGGGACGTCAGGACGCGGAATGGTGACATGGATCCAGGGAACTGCAGGCCGTGAAGCCATCTCGTTTTCAGCAAATAACAGCAGCAACTCCTTTTGAAGGCTTGTTGTGAAAACTTTAAAGACTTGAACTTTTACTATGTTACACTCACAGGACAGTCGAACTTGATTTGAATGAACAAATCAGGGAATTGCAAGTAAATATGATGAAGCCATGGCAACCATAGATAAATTAAGCAAAAAGTCCTACGTATATGTCCCAAGGGAAAGACACATTGTTCCATTTACGGGGGATGTTGAGAAAGATGGGAGGTCTGTTGATGACTTTATTGAAGAAGTACAACGCGCACTTCATACTAGAAATCAGTCTGACCAGGATCAGTATGACTTTGTCGTGTCCCTGCTCAGGGCTGCAGCCTTAGACGAAGCACGCATGCGCAGTGATGCTGGAGAAGACTGGGCCGATGACTTGTTCACCTCTCTCAGGGAAGTGTTTAGAGACAAGCGTAGAGCACCCCAGCTGTGGCATAGCTGCTACAATCGCGAACAGCTCAAGGGTGAAGATGTAAGAGTTTTCACATGCCCTAGACCGCACTCTTAACTTGATACCGAAGCACTCCCCTGTGGCCATGGCCAATAAGCGGGTGGTACAAAGAGATCAATTTGTAGAGGGGATCAGGGATCCTTCCCTCAGAAGGGAGCTCCACAGATTGGTGCGGAACCACCGAGTCCTCAATGATAGAAGTGTGAGAGGAGGCTCGTCTGCGGCTCGTAGAGGAGCCCCTGGGAAATACAAAGTCTGGAAAGTCAAAGTGTAGCAGTAGCCAGGCACGGTGCTCGATTGTTAAAGCTCGGGAATCTGAGTCTGTCACACTAGATGACGTCCTTAAAGTAGTCGCAAAGCAGGGCAAAGCTCTTGTGAATTGACTCAAGAGGTGAAAGATCTCACTGTACAGAGGGATTTTACACGCACTAGCAATAGACATAAGTTACAGCCTAGGTTCACAGAAGATGGGAAACCAATATGTTTCAACTGTCAGGTGGGAGGGCATTTGGCCAAGAATTGCCCACAGAAGCAGGGTGCAAGGGAAGTGGTGTCTGCATCCTCCTGCCCTCAAGAGGTTGGGAGTCAGGCAATTCGACGGAATCTCATAGATACGGAGGATGTACCGCTATCCTGTGACCAATTGCTGCAACGCATCATAGGAACATGTCCAGTTGTTGAGCTTGAAATATCAAGTGTCCCTGTCCGTTGTCTGTTGGACACAGGTAGTCAAGTAAACACCCTGACCGAGCAGTTCTTTTGCAAACACTTCAATGGAAGGGACGAGGATATGTTGTCCACTGCCGGCTGGCTTAGGCTAACAGCTGCAAACGGTCTTGATATTCCCTACCTTGGGTATCTAGAGCTAGAGGTGTGAGCAATGGGCATGAAGATATCAAATTGTGGCTTTCTAGTAGTCAGGGATCCTGTTGCACCAAACCACCTATCCCATGTGTTGTAGGCATGAACATTACCAGCCAGTGTGGGCAACTTGTCTACGCAGAGTTTGACACAACCCTAGAAGGGAAGCTGGACCCTTGATTGGAGAGATGTTTTCCAGAAAGTGCAGATGCACACTACTGAAAAGAAAGCAGTAGTCCCAGTATTGGGAAAAGATACTGAGCACATACCTGCTGGATCTGTAGTCACCATCGTGGCTAGCAAGGCCACTGGCGATGCTGGTAGTGACTATAAAATGTTACTTGAGCCCCTTAACACCCCTTTACCAGGAGGTATTGTAGTCATTCCTAAGCTCATTGACTCTGGTAATCGTATCGTGCCAGTTTAGATTTTAAACCTCTCTCGAGAGGATGTATAACTCACACCTAGGACCCAGCTGGGTATCCTGCCAAAGGTGGAGTGTGTGGATAGTGATCCACAATGTGCAGTAAGGTTTCAGCGGATCTCAGCTGGCATTGATCAGGTGACAGTGGGTGTAAAGGAGGAGTGTAGTAATCACAAGTTAAAGTCAATTCTAGACAAGCTTGACATTGGGGGTAGTGAAGGACAACAAGCTCAGCTAAGAGCTTTACTGGTTAAGTACCTGGATATCTTTGCAGTTGAAGAGGAAGACCTTGGGTACATTGACAAGGTCAAGTATGAAATTCAGTTAATTGATGGCGAGCCTGTTTCACAGCTATACCATCGCGTTCCGCCGAATCAGTACAATAAAGTGAAAGAGCACATCTCAAAGTTGTTGAAGAAGGGTGTGATTCAGGAGAGCAACGATGCGTATGCCTCACCGGTGGTGTTGGTCCGGAAGGCTGATGGCAGCATAAGACTGTGTGTAGATTATTGGAGACTGAATCTTAAGACCAAAAAGGACGCATTCCCACTCCCACGTATTGATGAGTTTTGATGCCCTGCGGGCAGTGCAATTTTTCTGGACAATAGACCTCGCGAGTGGTCAGCACCAAGTGGCGGTAGAGGAGCGTGATAGGCATAAGACTGCTTTCTGAACCCCGTTTGGTCTGTATGAATATTTTCACATGCCGTTTGGGGTCTGCAATGGACCGGCAACTTTTCAAAGGCTCATGCAGACAACCATGAATGACTTAGTTTGCCAAATCATGCTTGTGTACTTGGCTGATATTCTGGTGTATTCACAGACTTTCCAGGAACACTTGGAGAGGCTCGACACTGTGCTTAAGCACCTCAAGGAGACTGGTCTGAAGGTAAAATTGGAGAAGTGTCATTTTCTGCAGTCAGAGGTCAAATTCTTAGGACACCAGATATCAGCCATGGGGATAGGCACAGATCCCGAGAAGGTCTCAGCTGTTCAGCAATGGCCAGTACCATCTACAGTTAAGGACTTAAGATTGTTTCTTGGCTTTTGCAGTTATTATCAACAATTCATTCCGGGATTCTCAAAGATTGCAGGTCCACTGCATGATGTTGTGAATTTGTGGACTAATGTAGGGAGTCCAAATAAAACAAACCGGTTGTTATAAGAGTCTTGGATGGAAGACTGTCAAACTGCCTTTGACTTGCTCAAAGAGAAACTGACCAACTTCCCCATCCTCGGCTTTGCCGATTTCTCCCAGCCCTTTATAGTGGAGACCGATGCCAGCAATCATGGGCTAGGAACTGTGTTATACCAACAGCAGGGAGAGGCAAAGAGAATTATTGCATATGCAAGCCGGCGATTAAAAGAATTAAAATAATAAAAGAAAAGAATGCTAGGAATTATAGCAGCATGAAATTGGAGCTGCTTGCACTTAACTGGGCTGTAGCAGAGAAGTTTTGTGAATACTTGTTGGGTTCCAAATTCAGGGGAGCCTGAGCCTGTCTCCGAGGATGCGGAGTTTGATGGGTCTGTGGCGATCTGTCGTTTGATCAGTTGCGGCACTGCTCTTGACCTGGCACTGGTTACCACTGGTCTCAAAAGCTGTAGGGTTAAGCAAATTCAAGTCTGGAAAGCTGGTACTAGTGATGTAAGTGGTCCGATGCAAGGGAACACTCCAACCCTTCCTGGTTATTCTAATGGGCACTTGCATATTTTTCAGCAGAAAGACCCTGTATTAAGTGTCCTAAAAGACACATGGGATCAGAAAAGAAAGCTGAGTGGCCAGGAGCGTAAAACTCTGCCTAAATCTGTTTTGTCTCTGTTAAAGCACTGGGACAGACAGTATGAGGATGAGAAGCTTGGGGAGTGTTACCAGCTTCTGATACCTATCAGCTTGAGGAGAAAGTGTTAGAGTATGTACCTGACTCTATGGGCCACAAGGCATAGACTATCCTCTGCAGTTGTTGAGAAGCTGATGCTTTTGGGTGGGCATACACAAAGATGTGGCACGGTGGATCAAAAATTGTCCACGTTGTGTGCTAACTAAGATGCCGCAGCCTAGGATTCGTCCCCCCCATGAAGTCATTTTTGGCTTCTAGGCTGCTTGAAGTTGTAGCTGTAGATTTCACTGTGTTGGAGCCGGCGACTGACGGGCGTGAAAATGTCTTAGTGGTCACGGACGTTTTTACTAAATTCACCCAAGCATTTCCGACTCAGGATCAAAAGGCGGATACCACAGCAAGGGTGCTCTTGAGGGAATGGTTCATGAAGTACGGTGATCCTGAGAGACTGCATTCTGACCAGGCCATAACTTTGAAAGTGAGGTCATAGCTGAGCTTTGCAAGCTATACGGGGTAAAGAAAAGCTGTACCACACCATATCATCCTACTGGCAAAGCGCAGTGCGAGCGTTTTAACTGGATGATGCATGATTTGTTGCGTACGTTGCCTCCAGGAAAGAAGCGCAGGTGGCCAGAACATCTACCTGAGTTGGTGTATGCATATAATACGACCCCTCATGCAACCACCAGGTATTCACCTCACTATCTGTTGTTTGGGGTGGATCCCCACCTGCCTGTGGATGCTCTCCTGGGGCAAGAACAGACTGTGGACCGGAAACATGACTGGCTAGCTGTACATCAGAGCTGACTGAGGGATGCGCATGCCAGAGCAAAAGAATACCCTGAACAGAAGACGGCAGAACGTACTACCTGGCAGGAGGACAAAGTTTACTGTCCCAACGTTGATGTGAATGTGCTGGTTTACCTGAGGAAAAGACCATTAGGCCGTAATAAAATCCAGGATGCTTGGAACCCAACCGTCTACAGGGTGGTAGAGGTACTGGGCAACACATACACTGTGGAACTTTTGGAGGGTGGGCCTAGCAAGAGGGTGAACAGGGTAGACATCAGGCCCTGTGAGAACCATCCTGCTCCAGCTCCCTGAAGGAGACTGCAAACTCCAGTAACTCAGGCCACCTCACCCCTGGGGCATGAATCAGATTCTGAGGATTCAGAAAATGGTGTGATAGTGGTAGAAGATATATCAGAACAGGGTGTACAGAGCCTTGACCCGAGCCTAGGCAGCATATCTTCTGAAAATGTGACACTTTCTGGGACTGAGACTGCGGAGCCGACGACTGCAAATGTAGGGGCGGAGGTTGGTAGCCCTCCCGAGGCAGCACCCCACAGGAGTGAATGAGTAAATGCTGGACAGCATCCTAACTCACATTGCAAACCAAGGTCAGTCCTTGCTGAGGCCTCCATAAGTCCGGCAGCAGTGTCTGAGATACTGGCTAGTCTTAGTTCAGTTCTCTTTAGAGAAGCAGTTAAGGAGGTTAAAAGTAGCCTTGTAGTGAGCGAGTAATCGAGGATGATTACTTGAACGCAGGGGAGAATGTAACCGGGTGACTGTCGAATCTTATTCATTTTTGTTAAAAGTGTACTTAGGTATCCATAAGTGGAGACGGTGATGTCATTACGCATGCACGGGATAGTGAGGAGACCATTTTGTTTTCAGCAGAAAAAGCTGGTGGGGCTTTGGGATTAAGTTCCTCCCAGAAATATGGGGCATGGGGCGAAAAGGTGGGTATTAATTGATGATATCCATGTGGATGCTTTAGATTTTCACGAGTGAAGGCATCGGTGCTGGATAGCATGGCTTGTGCGAAGTTCCTTACCTGCCAAGTAGGTCAGTCTTCCTGTAATTTAACTACCAGGCAATATCTTGTAGAAGTTGTGCCGAAGTGTACCTTTTGTCTAACTTTATTGTATCATGACTGATTGTGAATGTAACAGCATAACGAGAATGTTTAGTCTCTGTTTGGAAGTTAAGCACGTGAGTACTAAAAGGGAGTAGACATCTTAGATGAAATGTATTCGCTAACATTTTCGCTGCGATGTATAAGGTACAGGGTTGGGGGGATTCTAATGTTGCTTGTATTGTATTCCTTCAGAATTGCCACTACCGTCTTAATTTTGTGCAGTTTGCTTTATGTATTTTTATACTGCAACAATACATAGAAGTACCGACTAGAGATGGGGCAGTGTTGGATCTCCTGTTAGGGAATGCGATAGGTCAGCTGACAGATGTATGTGTTGGGGAGCACTTCGGGTCCAGTGATCACGATAGCATTAGCTTCAATATAATTATGGAGAAGGACAGGACAGGACCTAGAGTTGAGATTTTTGATTGGAGAAAGGCTAACTTTGAGGGGATGCGAAGGGATTTAGAGAGAGTGGATTGGGTCAAGTTGTTTTATGGGAAGGATGTAATAGAGAAATGGAGGTCATTTAAGGGTGAAATTATGAGGGTACAGAATCTTTATGTTCCTGTTAGGGTGAAAGGAAAGGTTAAAGGTTTGAGAGCACCATGGTTTTCAAGGGATATTAGAAATTTGGTTCAGAAAAAGAGGGATGTCTACAATAGATATAGGCAGCATGGAGTAAAGGAATTGCTCGAGGAATATAAAGAATGTAAAAGGAATCTTAAGAAAGAGATTAGAAAAGCTAAAAGAAGATACGAGGTTGGTTTGGCAAGTAAGGTGAAAGTAAATCCGAAAGGTTTCTACAGTTATATTAAAAGCAAGAGGATAGTGAGGGATAAAATTGGCCCCTTAGAGAATCAGAGTGGTCAGCTATGTGTGGAACCGAAGGAGATGGGAGAGATTTTGAATGATTTCTTCTCTTCGGTATTCACTAAGGAGAAGGATATTGAATTGTCTAAGGTGTGGGAAACAAGTAAGGAAGTTATGGAACCTATGACAATTAAAGAGGTGGAGGTACTGGCGCTTTTAAGAAATTTAAAAGTGGATAAATCTCCGAGGACCTTGAGGGAAGTTTGTGTAGAAATAGCAGGAGCTCTGACGGAGATCTTTAAGATGTCATTAGACACGGGGATTGTGCCGGAGGATTGGCGTATTGCTCATGTGGTTCCATTGTTTAAACAGGGTTCTAGAAGTAAGCCTAGCAATTATAGACCTGTCAGTTTGACATCAGTGGTGGGTAAATTAATGGAAAGTATTCTTAGAGATAGTATTTATAATTATCTGGATAGACGGGATCTGATTAGAAGTAGCCAGCATGGATTTGTGCGTGGAAGGTCATGTTTGACAAACCTTATTGAATTTTTTGAAGAAGTTACGAGGAATGTTGACGAGGGTAAGGCAGTGGATGTAGTCTATATGGACTTCAGCAAAGCCTTTGACAAAGTTCCACATGGAAGGTTAGTTAAGAAGGTTCAGTCGTTAGGTATTAATGCTGGAGTAATAAAATGGATTCAACAGTGGCTAGATGGGAGATGCCAGAGAGTAGTGGTGGATAATTGTTTATCGGGATGGAGGCCGGTGACTAGCGGGGTGCCTCAGGGATCTGTTTTGGGCCCAATGTTGTTTGTAATATACATAAATGATCTGGATGATGGGGTGGTAAATTGGATTAGTAAGTATGCCGATGATACTAAGGTAGGAGGTGTTGTGGATAATGAGGTGGATTTTCAAAGCTTGCAGGGAGATTTATGCTGGTTAGAAGAATGGGCTGAACGTTGGCAGATGGAGTTTAATGCTGAGAAGTGTGAGGTTCTACATTTTGGCAGGAATAATCCAAATAGAACATACAGAGTAAATGGTAGGGCATTGAGGAATGCAGAGGAACAGAGAGATCTAGGAATAACTGTGCATAGTTCCCTGAAGGTGGAGTCTCATGTAGATAGGGTGGTGAAGAGGGCTTTTGGAACGCTGGCCTTTATAAATCAAAGCATTGAGTACAGAAGTTGGGATGTAATGCTAAAGTTGTACAAGGCATTGGTAAGGCCAAATTTGGAATATTGTGTGCAGTTCTGGTCACCGAATTATAGGAAAGATATCAATAAATTAGAGAGAGTGCAGAGACAATTTACTAGGATGTTACCTGGGTTTCAGCAATTAAGTTACAGAGAAAGGTTGAACAAGTTAGGTCTCTATTCATTGGAGCGTAGAAGGTTGAGGGGGGATTTGATCGAGGTATTTAAAATTTTGAGAGGGATAGATAGAGTTGACGTGAACAGGCTGTTTCCATTGAGAGTAGGGGAGATTCAAACTAGAGGACATGATTTGAGAGTTAGGGGGCAGAAGTTTAAGGGAAACACGAGGGGGTATTTCTTTACTCAAAGAGTGATAGCTGTGTGGAATGAGCTTCCTGTAGAAGTAGTAGAGGCCAGTTCAGTTGTGTCATTTAAGGTAAAATTGGATAGGTATATGGACAGGAAAGGAGTGGAGGGTTATGGGCTGAGTGCGGGTAGGTGGGACTAGGTGAGATTAAGGGTTCGGCACGGACAAGGAGGGCCAAGCTGGCCTGTTTCCATGCTGTGATTGTTATATGGTTATATGGTTATATGGTTATCTGCAATTTGTCGATACACAAGGGTGTGGATATTAAACTGAGATTGTAATGCAGGAACTGGTTGTAAATTTGTTCATTTTGTTTTAAGACCCTCTTCCAGCACTAAAACATCCAGAACAGATAAAGGAATTAAAACCCGAAAAAGTATTTGTTGTCCTGAGTGTGTACTTTTCCCCAGGCTACAAAATATATAGTAGGGTGTATGGAGGGGCTAACTAGAATGGCTGATCAGATTAATTGCCTGGGGGAAGAGACTTTTAAAATGGCATGAAGTTTTTGTTTTAATAGCCCTACAGTGCTTTCCAGAACAGGTTTTTGAAAGGCAGTTTGAAGGGTGGGTATTGTCCATGGCTGAGGTGAGGATGCTGTCTATGGTTGAAGTGTAGAATTGTACTAGTATGTTCTCTCTCTTCTAAATTCCAGTTTTCAGACGATTTGAATGTTGGTTGTAACTGTGAGGAGGATAACTTTTGACTAAAGGAAGATATGGATGGGCAAAAAAGCCACAAGTGAATTCAGTCCAGAGAAGTGCAGACAAGTGCACCTGAGGAGGTGCAACAGGCAAGGGAGCCCACAATAAATGGCACAACATTTAGTGGTGTGGAATCCTTAAAGGCCAAAGTCAAACTAAGTTTATTATCAAGATACGTAATAATTATCATATATTATCTTGAGACTCTTTCTTACAGGCATTCACAAGAAAATAAAGAATTGCAACAGAATTTATGAAAACTATACATACACAAAAACTGACAAGCAACCAAAGTGTAAAAGAAGACAGTGGCAAACAATAATAACTGAGTTGTAGAGTCCATGAAAGGAAGTCTGTAGGTTGTGGGATCAGTTCGGAGTTGAGCTGAGACATTGAAGTTATCCCCCCAGTTCAGGCACCCGATGGCTGGGCACTGAGGTGCTGTTTTCCTTCACTGGCTGAGCCAAAGAACACGAGTAGGGAACTTATCTTGGGTTAGCACACAGGATGAACAGGAGAGATGCCAAGTTTGGAAAGCTCTTTCTCTGAGGAAATTCTGAAGGAGTTGTTTATCTTGAAACAGAGGAAGCTGAGAGAGGATTAAATTCAGCAGTGTAAAATTCCGAGGAATCCGGAGCGAGAGAATAACTAATGACCTAATTTCCTGAGCACATGAGTCAAAAGCCAATTTGCTCACTGTTGGGGGTGGGTTGCACTGTAGTGTAGCTGTTATCGTAACAGTATTGCAGCCCCAGAAAACCAGGTTCAATTCCATCTCTGTCTGTAAAGATTTTGTACTTTCTCCCTACGACAAGGTCCCCCATGGGAGGCTGGGCTGTTAAGAAGGTTCAGTCGCTTGGCATTCAGGATGAGGTAGTAAACTGGATTAGACGTTGGGAGAAGTCAGACAGAGCATCTTAGATTGAAGGACTGTTAGAAGTGTGTTTGCTGCAGGGATCGGTGCTGGGTCCTTTTTTGTTTGTCATCTGTATCAATGATCTGGATGATAATGTGGTTAACTCAATCAGCAAATTTATGGATAACACCATGATTGGGGGGTGTAGCAGACAGTGAGGAAGGTGATCATGGCTTATAGAGGGATCTGCATCATCTCGAAAAATGGGCTGAAAAATGTAGATGAGTATGAGGTTTTGCATTTTGATAGGACCAACCAGGGTAGGTCTTACACAGTGAACATTAAGGCACTGAAGGAGTGTGGTAGAACAGAGGGATCTGGGAATACAGATCCATAATTCATTGTAAGTGGTGTCACAGGTAAATAGGGTTGTAAAGAAAGCTCTTGGCACATTTGCTTTTATAAATCAATGTACTGAGTACAGCAAACACACACAAAATGCTGGAGGAACTCAGCAGGCCAGGCAGCATCAATGGAAAAAAAGTACATTCGACATTCAGGGCCAAGACCCTTCAGCAGGACTGGAGAAAAAAAAGATGAGGAGTGGATTTAAAAGGTGGGGGGAGGGGGAGAAAAACACAAGGTGATAGGTGAAACTGGGAGGGGAAAAGGATGAAGCAAAGAGGTGGGAAGTTGATTGGTGAAAGAGATAAAGGGCTGGAGAAGGGGGAAACTAATAGGAGAGAACAGAAGGCCATAGAAGAAAGAAAAGTGGGGGGGGGGGGGAAGGAAGACCACCAGAAGGAGGTGGTGGGCAGGCAAGGAGTTAAGGTGAGAGAGAGAAAATGGGATGGGGAATGGTGAAGGAGGGGCAGGACAATATTGGAAGTTCGAGAAATCATACCATCAGGTTGGAGGCTACCCCTGCTGGAACATAAGGTGTAGTTGCTCCAATCTGAGTGTGACCTCATTGTGACAGTAGAGGAGTCCATGGATGAGATAGGATGATATGCTGAAACTGTATAAGACATTAGTGAAGCCTAATTTGGTGTATTCTGTGCATTTCTAGTCACCTACCTACAGGAAAGATGTAAATAAGGTTCAAAGAGTGCAGAGAAAATTTACAAAGATGTTGCTAGATCTGGATGACCTGCATTATAATGAAAGATGGACTACATTAGGACTGTATTCTTTAGAACATAGAAGACTGAGAGGAGATTTGATAGAGGTATACAAAATAATGAGGGGTATAGATAGGGTAAATGCAAACAGGCTTTTTCCACTATGGTCAGGTGGGACAACAACCAGAGGTCATGGGTTAAGAGTGAAAGGTGAGAAGTTGAACTGGAACATGAGGGGAAACTTCCATCTCTCAGAGGTCCACTAGAGTGTGGAATAAGCCGCCAGCACAAGTGATGCTTGTGAGCTTGATTTCAACATTTAAGAGAAGCTTGGATAGGTACATGGACAGTAGGGGTAAGGAGGGCTCTGGTCTTGGTACAGGTCAAGGTTTAAGATTCAGAATCTATTTATTTTCAAATAATGTATAAATTATACAACATTGAGATTTGCTTGCTCACAGGTAGCCACAAAGCCTGAAAGAACCCAATTAAAGAAATAAAAAATAAAAATAAACAATCAACCCTCAATGCTCAAGAGAAAGAAAAACAAATATAAAAATCATACAAACAACTGAAGTGTACAACAAGTTTTTGAACCAAAATTGAGTCCTCAGATCCAAACCCCAGAGCAGCCCGCAGCAGGCCCAAAGCTTCACTTATCAATTCATCATATTGGCGGGCACAGAGCACAGCCTCACTGCTGTGGAATGACCATCACAGTTAATATACAAAATCTGTTCTTGTCTCCCATTCTGACACCGTCTTTTCTGCCTATCTGGGCTGGTGTTTAAATTGATCCAATGATGGAACAGCAAAAGGCTCCATGCCCTGGAGAGAGGAGTGAACACTGGGGAGAGTGAGTGAAATTGGTTCTCGCCTCTGATCTGGGCTGATGTCTAAACAGCACATTGTACCTTGCACTTGGACCCAGGCACCACTGCTGTGAAAGGCCCTAGGCCCAGACCATGTTGCCCAGTCACTTGATTTCAGTCCAGATTATGTCACCCAGCCCAAAGCTGCTCTCACGCTTTTCAAATAAGCTTGCAGCCAAAAGTGATCCAACCTTGCACCCAAGCCAGTTGAATGAGGATTAGAACTTCTCTACCCAGGCCCCTGACTTCTTTCAGCACCCTGAGTGATCCAGCCTCACTCCCGGGCCAGTTGAATGAGCATCGGAACTTCTCTACCCAGGCCCCTGACTTCTTTCAGCACCCTGAGTGATCCAGCCTCACTCCCGGGCCAGTTGAATGAGCATCGGAACTTCTCTACCCAGGCCCCTGACTTCTTTCAGCACCCTGAGTGATCCAGCCTCACTCCCGGGCCAGTTGAATGAGCATCGGAACTTCTCTGCCTGGGATTCTGCAGCACACCATCTTGGCTCATTTCCTGAACTCACCTCACCATCGTTTACCCCTTCACTACTTGCACTGATAATTTAATACAGTTTCCTCAGAAAAGGTATTTTCTGGTGATGTTTTTAGTTGGATTTTTTTTTAGCTTTTTGTCTACCAGATGCTCTCGCATATATTCAGTAGCACCATTTTAACCAGAAGTGGGTTGTTTGGAGAGGGCAGTTTTAAAGGTTCTGGCGTAGAGCAGGTGGACCTGGTCCAGTGCTCTATGACTCTATGATTGAGTGGGTTTCCTCCTGGTGCTCTAGCTTCCTCCCACATTCCAAAGACATATGTACCGATAGATTAACGGGTCTCATGGTTGTAATTGGGCTGTGTGGGCTTGTTGGGCCACAGGGGTCTGTTACTGTCTTGTGCCTCTAAATAAAAATATGAAATCATTACACAGTACACTCAGACTGATCAGGGCAATACAATAACAAGTCAGAATGAAGCGTAACAGCTACAGACACTGTAAGGTGCCGAGCAGACAGATGATAGGTCATAACGAGGTAGATGGTGAGCTCAAGAACCCATCTTACGGAACCACTTATGACGGTGGTGTAGAAGCTCTCCTTGAGCTTGGAGCTGCATGCTTTCAGGCTTTTGTGCTTTCTGCCCAACAGGATGAGGGGGAAGAGAGAATGGTCAGATCGGGAGGGGTCTTTGATTATGCTGGCAGAGAGGGGCATGCAAAGAGAAGGGGCTGGTTACTCTGATTTGTGGAGCTGTGCCTGCTCCCCACAAGATGGAGATGGGGATGGAAGCAATAAAGGTACAGAGAGAGGGAAGATAGAAATAGAACAAGTGAGTGAATAACAAAGGTGGAAAAGAAATCTTTATCATTCATGTTCTTTGTTGAAGGATACCTGCTCACAACACCTCTGACCACCAGATGTGATCTAGTTAAATACAGTTAAAAACAATGGAACATTCCAGATTCAAAATAGTTTAATGCCATTTCCAGTACACAAGTGTAAAGGAGAATGAAGTAATTGTCACTCTGGATCCGATGCAGCACGATAAAAAACAAATAACACATAATAATAAAACGCAGAATAAATATAAATACGTAAGGTAGCTTATATATGTACCGTAGATTCCGGACTACAGAGCGCACCTGATTAAAAGCCGCACGCTCTAATTTTAGAAAGAAAATCAATTTTGTACTTGTACAGGCCGCACCGGATTTTAAGCCGCAGGTGTCCCATGTTGTAATATGAGATAGTTACACAGAAAGATATTACACGTGAGGATTTTTTAACTTTTAATTAAATCTGTATGGTAACATAAACTAATACATATTGCAAATGCTTTTTCTCGAACAGTGCCTGTAACACAACTACTTTTAAATATACATACGTATCGGTAACACACAAATTAAGTTGCATATACTTTTTTACTGAACAGTGCACGAACAACATTCCAATATCTCCTAACGACTGGTAAAAAAAATATATACTGCAGCCTACCAGGAAAAGTTATTGATCGCCTTTAACTTAAAAGCTGCATCATATGCTTTTCTTCGAGTGTTTTCCATGTTGATGAGGGTCAGTACAAATGACTGATTTACAATAATTTAATCGTGAAAGTGCGCTTGATTTATCGTACAATTTCATTGGACCTCTGTGAACTACTCATCAATTTTATTGGTCTTGCTATGATCCCAGCCCCCTCCTTTGTGAGAATTGCAAGAGCACCCGTCGAAGGGGGGGGGGGGGGTCAGTAGACCCAGTACGAGAGAGAGAGAGAGAAACGTGCCAAATTGCACGTCCCACCCGGGATACAGAATAAGACGACAACGACTATTGTCTCATGGAGACCACGTGAAAAGCCCTCGGGCAAGGTGGGCTGGTTGAGAGAGAGATTGCATCATCCCAACCTGAATGACACCTGCGACCCCGTGAGGAAGTATAAAGGAGAGTCTCAGGGGGACAGCCCCCTCAGACGCACCAAGAAGACATGAGAGTGATCCTGCCGCAGCGGGAAGCCATTATGAAGGAAGCCACGTGCGTTCGATTCCAGGATTGGAATTTGTGGCTGAAATCACAGAAAACCGCTTTTAACTAACATCAGGGCGAGGAAACCAACGCTCCCCCGATTTCACGGAAGATTCATCAAGACTCGGCAAGTTCTTACTCTTCTCCCCCAATCTCTCTCTCTCGGTCGCTCCACATGAAACCCAGCGATTTTCAAAGGGCTGAGGCCTGCAGACTTTCTGAGTGACTTTTATATTTCCAACGGACAATCTATTAACCCCTAGACATCAGCAGAGCTCACTTAATGATGATTATTATTATACCCGCGCTTTAGATTGAGTGTTGACGATGTGCACTATCTGAATGTATGTATTAACCCTACTTTTGTGTCCCTTTATAAATAAAACGTTTGAAAATAGTGACATCAGACTTCAACGGACCTCTCTATCTTTGCTGGTAAGTTCCCCAGTTACGGGATTCATAACAGTCTACTGTTACGAGGCAAAATGTTTTTGGCGGCATGAAAAAAAAACATGCATTAGCCGCACCGTAGTATAGGCTGCAGTGTTGCTGCAGTGTTCAAAGCGTGGGAAAAAAGTAGCGGCTTATAGTCCGGAATTTACGGTAGATTGATTGTATGTACATCAAGTGACTCAAGGTACAGGAAAGTCTGTACAGAAGGTGACTGACAGGAAATGATAAAGTAGTGTTAGTTGGGATTGTGGAGGGGTGGGTTAGTGGGTGGAGTTGTGGACCATTCTGACTGCTTGAGGAAATTAACTGTTTTTGAGTCTGGTGGCCCTGCCATGGATGCTATGTAGCCTTTTCCCTGAGGACAGTGGGACAAACAACCCATGAGGAGGATGACTGGGATCTTTCACGATGTTACTGACCCTTTTCTGGCATCTTTCTGTATATATGTCCTTGAAGGTAGGTAGGCTGGTGCCAGTAATGCTCAGCCTATTCAGATGCATTCTGAGAAAATAAAGTCTGTTGCTGGATCCCTGAGCTCCTGCTGCGTCACTGCTGTAAGAAGGTGACTCAGCAGAGAGATCATTTCTATTCAGAAATGGCTAGTGCCAGTCTTTCCTGGAGTTCCAGCCCGTGAACTTACAGGAATCAAGGCTCAGTGCTCCCTCTCACTACCATCACTCACTCCTACATCCCTATTCTGTGTTCACTTCCACTACCATGGGAGAAAATAAGTCATTTGTGTTTCAGATGTGGAGGTGTGGATGAGATCAGCTGATCAGATGTATTGGCCTGGATTCTGGCATCTTCCCCCTCCCTTCCAGCCTTGAAGAAGAGTCTCGGCACAAAAAATCGGCTGTTTATTCATTTCCATAGATTCTGCCTGACCTGCTGAGTTCCTCCAGCATTTTGCGTCTGTCGTCCTGGATTGGCCTTGAGCTGCTGAGCAGCTCCTTCCTAGCTTGGCCATAACTTGTTTCAAATACTCATGTAAGTTCATCTCTTGGTGAAACTGGTGATGGGTAAGACCATATGAACGGAAAATGATGATTTAATCGTTAACACAATGGAGAATTACAGAATCTATTTCCTCAGATTACAGTCTGAGAGAAACACTTTGACAGTATCAGCAGACATTACACATGATTTCATCACCCTGTACATCACGACGCAGTGTTGTGCAAACTGACAAGCCAGAGTGAAAAACTGTCCTACCTCTTTATGCCTTAACTGGAAACTCTTCCCTTCTTGGTAGCAGTTGTAGGTCTTCAGAAGCATTAACAGTTCTGACCTGGATTATGAAGATAAAATGCAGATTATTAAATGTTAAATATGATAATGATATCTGTAAGTAAATTAATTAAGGTAGACACAAACACACGAGATGCTGGAAATCCAGAGCAACACACACAAAATGCTGAAGGAACTCAACAGGTCAGGCAGCATGTTTGGAAATGAATAAACAATTGGCATTTTGGGCCAAGACCCTTATTCAGGCCTGGAAAGGAAGGGGTAAAACACCAGAATAAGAAGATGGAGAGGAAGGGAAGGTGGACAATCTAGGTAATGATAAGTAAAACCTGATGGGTTTGGGAGTGGGGAGGAAGCTGGGAGGTGATAGGTGGAAAAGGTAAAGGGCTAGAGAAGGAGGAATCTAATAGGAGAGAGAGTGGACCATGGGAGAAAGGGAAGAAGGAGGGTCACTGGGGGAAGCGATAGGCAGGTGAGGAGGACAGGTATACACGAGAGACAGCAGATATTGGAATCTGGAGCAAAGAGCTATCTACTGGAAGTAGTTGAGTGAACTCGGCCTTTTCTCCTTGGAGTGATGGATGTTGAGAGGTGACCTGATAGAGGTGTATAAGATGATGAGCGGCATTGATCATGTGAATAGTCAGAGGCTTCTTCCTGGGGTTGAAATGGCTAACCCAAGGGGGCACAGTTTTAAGGTGCTTGGAAATAGGTACTGAGGAGATGTCAGGGGTAAATTTTTTACACAGAGTGGTGGGTGTGTGGAATGCACTGCTGGCGGCAGCGACTGAAATGAATACAATAGGGTCTTTTAAGAGTCTTTTAAATAGGTACATGGGGCTTAGAAAAATAGAGGGCTATGCAGTAGGGTAATTCTAGGCAGTCTCTATAGTAGGTTAGTTACATGGTTGGCACAACATTGTGGGCAGGAGGGCCTGTAATATGTTGTAAATTTCTAAGTCCTCTGTAACTCTGGTGGTTAGGGAGTATCTGCTGGGGGGATGACTGGTTGAGACCCTACTCTGTCCTAATGAAGTTCTCAACCCAAAACAGTGAACATTCCTCTCCTCCCATATACCCCTCCTACTTCAGGCATTCTCTCTTCTCCCCTCTCATCAGGGAGAATATACAAAAGCATTTTCAAGCATGTTGAAGCTTGAGAAAATGTACCACCAGGCTCAAGGGCAGCTTCTACCCTGCTGTTATCTGACTCTTGGACAAACCTCCTGTACACTACAGTGGCCCTTGCATTTTATTTGTTTCCTATGTCTTAGGGTGAAGCAGGAAAGGTAAATCAGCCTCTACTTATTTTTGTGCTGAGGTTCTTGAGATCATGGAGACCATGGTCCAGAAGCCTGGCCTGGAATTGGAGAACTGTCCATGTGTGTGGCTGGGACGGTGCAGAAGAGCTTGTTTCACTGTTGCTGCTTTGATTGCATTGTTTGTTCTGTGTTGTTCTGCTGAGCATTGTGATAATGCATGTTGTCCCCATATGCTGACCCCAGCATATGTGCTGGTTGTTAACATAAATGACACATTTCACTGTGAAGTACATTTGAATGTACATGTGATAAATAAATCTTAATGTGAACATGAATCTGTATCTCAAAACATTTCATTTCTACAGTTTTACTTTATATTTGTTTTCACGTGGTGATGGGAGCCACGGACATCGTATCTCAACTTTCCCTTTTAATCACTCCAAGCACTCACTTCCGTCTTGAGAGGCTGTGGCCACGTCTTGCTCTAAACAATGAACTGGATGTAGTTTCCATTCATAAAATTATGGTTAACATAACCACAACCAATGACCTTTCTGACTGAATGAAAGATGCACAATCCAGTATCTTTCTGACAAAGAAGATTGCAGATGCAGGAACTCAGCAGGTCAGGCAGCATCTGCAGAGGGAAAAAGTCAGTCAATGCTTTGGGTCCAGATGAGGGGTCTCAGCCCAAAACATCGACTGTCCAATTCCTCCCACAGATGCTGCCTGACCCGCTGAGTTTCTTCAGCAGTTGTGTGTTGATCCATTCTTTTGCCAACATTCTATTGAAAAACATTTCTAAATACTAACATTTCATTGGTACAAAAACACAAATGCCCACAAACAAAGACAGCAGAAAGTGGTGAATGCAGCTCAGTCCATCACAGGAAAAGTCCTCCTCACCATTGAGCACATCTATGAGGGGCACTACCACAAGAAAGATGTGTCCATTTTAAGACTCGGAAGAGGGGAAGAATTAGGCTAATCAACCCATCGTTTCTGCACCACCATTTCATCATGGCTGATCCATTTTCGACAGAGGATGAGAAGTAACCTGATAGAGGTGTATAAGATGATGAAGTGCATTAATTGTGTGGATAGTCAGAGGCTTTTTCCCAGGGCTGAAATTGCTAACACGAGTGGGGGGCATAGTTTTAAGGTGCTTGGAAGTAGGTACAGAGGGATGTCAGGAGTAAGTTTTTTTATGCAGAGCGTGGCGAGTGCGTGGAATGGGCTGCCGGCGACAGTGGTGGAGGCGGATATGATAGGGTCTTTTAAGAGACTCCTGGATGGGTCAGAATCAGAATCAGATTTATTATCATCATCATGTGATGTGAAATTTGTTAGCTTTGCACATGAAGCTTAGAAAAATAGAGGGCTGTGGGTAACCCTGCATAATCTCTAAAGTAAGTACATGTTCGGCACAGCACTGTGGGCTGAAGGGCCTGTATTATGCTGTAGATTTTCTATCTTTCTGTGTTTCTTTTACGTTTTATGTATCTGAAAAAAACATTTTAACCTGTTTGATACTGCTGGCTAGCTTATCTTCATATTTAATCTTTTCTCTCTTTATGGCTTTTTCAGTTGATTTCCTTTTGTTTTTGAAAGCTTTCCAATTCTCTAACTTCCACTAAGTTTTGCTCTATCACATGCCCTCTCTTTTGCCTTTTTGTCGGCTTTCACTTTCCTTGTCGACCTCGGTTGTGTCAAATTGCCTTTAAAATACTCGGGATGTATCTCTCCTGAGCCTTCCAAATTGCTCTCAGAGACTCCAGCCATTCCTGTTCTGCTGTCATCCCTGCTGGTGACATCCATGCATTCAAAAATAACACCTTCATTTCTGCACCTGACACCCTTTTTGATCTTGTCCCCCTTTTACACTGCAACTTATCTCAGTGACTGCCATTTTTCTCTGTCATCTGCCTGTCCTTGCTCACAGTCTCACTATACACTGCAACTACTTCGATACCAACTGCCCCATTCTCAGCCCTGTCCCTCTGGTTCCCAACCTCCTTCCAAATCAGTTTAAGTGCTCCCCAATAGCTTTACGAAACCTTCCAGCAAGGATACTGCCCGTCCTTGGGTTCAGGTGCAACGTATCCCTTTTGTACAGGTAATACCATCCCCAGAAGAAATCTCAATGATCCAGAAATTTGAACCACTGCCCCCTGCATCTGTTCTTCAGCCACACATTCATCTGTCAAATCATCCAATTCTTACCCCCACTGGCGCATGGCACAGGAACACTGCAGAGATTTCTACCTTAGAGGTCCTGCTTTTCAGCTTTCTACCTAACTCCCTATATTCTCTCTTCAGGACCTCCTCCCTTTTCCTGACTATGCAATTGGTGCCAAGGTGTACCAAGACTTCTGGCTGCTTACCTGCCGTGGATCTGATCTATGGCCAACCCTGATCCTGGTAACATACCATCTGGGTGTCTCTTTCACGTCCACTGAATCGCATGTCTACTCCTCTAGCTAAGGAATCCCCTATCACTACTGCACTACTCTTCGCTCCTCTTCCCTTCTAAACCACAGCACCAGACTCAGTGCCAGTTGCTGCGACTTCTCTCCAGTAGGTCGTCCCACCCAACATTATCCAAAGCAGTAAACCTGTTACTGAGGGGAACGGACACAGGGGTACACTGCATGGGCTGCCTATTTCTCTTCCTTTTCCTGTCAGTCACCCAGGTACCTCCCTGTTGCAACTTAGGAGTGACTACCTCCCTGTAGCTTCTATCTTTCGCCCCCTCAGTTTCCCGTATCAGCTGAAGGTCCAGTTCCTTAACATGGTCCCTGAGGAGCTGCAGCTCGATGCACCTGGTGCAGATGTGGTTATTCAGGAGGCTGGAGGTCTCCCAGAATTCCCACATCTCACACAAAGAACACAACACAGCCTCAGGAGCCAGTCTCACTGCTCCGGATGACAAGCTGGTTTAAGATGGTGCTACTGAAGATGAGTGGTTCCTAAAGCAAGAAATACAGCTAAATACTTTATTGATAATTTTTTTGTGGAAAACTGTGGTAGACGACCTTTGGAAACAATGAAGAGGTGAGCGAATGTGAGACTGACTTGGTGGTTGAGGAGTGTGGGTGTGATGTGGAATCGGAGCAAGGTTGCAGCACGTTCATGGAAAAGTGGTTGGGATGAGATTGAGACATGGTTGAGATGGAGTTGGGGTGTGCGAAGTGGAGAAAAGTTGGAGTGGAGGAGTTTCAGAGCACATCCTCCTATATCAAGAGTGAGGTTGGATCAATCTAAGATGCTAGGTCAATTTGAAAAGGATGCACTTGGGCCTGAATGTGGTGGCCCGGGTCCCAGTGCAAGGGATGACCAGCTTTTTGGACAACTTAAACGTTGAGCTAGATGGATTGAAAAGGCTGGGTATCAGGACGAGGCAAAGGTCGCTCTGCACCGTTTACTATGCTCCCTGCAGCACTGAGGCTGTGGCCACCAACAAAAATTAGCTAGAATTGGACATGGAATGGTTTATTATTGGAATAGTAATAATTATTGAGATGAGACCCTTCATCTGGACCAGAAACATCGACTGTCCATTTCCCTCCACAAATGTTGCCTGAGCCACTGAGAAAATTAACTCTTGCTCCAGATTGAGCAAATTGTGTCTGCTCCAGATTTCCTGCATCTGCGGTCTCTTGTGTCTCTAAAATAGTAGATTGTGCATCTTTCATTCAGTCTGAAAGCTGATTTACCAGTAATTTTAAGAATGGAAACTGCTTACAATTCATTATTTATAATAAGATGTGGTCACAACCTCGTGAGACAAAGGGAGTAGCTGGAGTGATTACAAGGTTATGACGTCTGTGCCTAACAGCGTCTCTCAATAAGGATCTATCATTCTATTTCTCTCATTCACTAAATAACTTTTGATACAATGTTTCTAGAATTGAGAAAAGTAAAATAAGACGTGATTTAAAAATAATCACCAAGCCCTGATCGTATCAGTAGTGCTGGCGTGGATATGGTTGAGAGCTTCATGTTCCTAGCTGTAAACATCACCAGTAGCCGGTCCTGGTCCAACCATAGAGACTCCACAGACAAGCAGGCTCACCATTGCAAATACTTCTTCAGAAACCTCAGGAAATTTGACATTTGTCAGTTGACCCTCACAGCTTGGAATGGCAACTGCTCTGCACAGACTGCAAGAAACAGCAGAGGTGTGGACACAACTCAGCACATCACAGGGACCAGCCTCTACACTTCCTACCGCCCTGGTAAAGCAGCCAGCATAATCAAAGATCCCCACCCTGGTCATTCCCTCTATTTTCTGCTCCCCACTGGGTATAAGATACCAGTGAGTGAGGGAGGAAGTGCCACGGAAAGAATTCTGACAGGTTGCATCATCACTTGGTATGGGGGCCCCGATGCACAAGATCGAAAGAAGGCTGTAGACTCAGGCAGCTCCACCAAAGCACAAGCCTCCCCTAGTATCAAGCAAATCTTCAAAAGGCAGTGCCTCAGAAAGGTGACATCCACCATGAAGGACACTCACTGGAGGTCTTGCAATGCTCCCTCTCCCAGCAGTTGGAAATGCTTCCCAAGATCAACCAGGGATAGGCAATTAACGATGCCATTGCTAGCAGCACCCATCTTCATAAACACTGATTTTGAGGGCACCGAAAGAGATATGACTCAGATGGAGACATAGTTCTTGTTGAATGCAGATGGTCAAAAATAAATGTCTTTGCTCTAAAGAACTTGCTGGCTGTATTTCAATTAGCTACTGTGTTTCACACTGATGGTAATTGCTCATAGTGTTTTGCATTTTGCAGTCATGAAAACACTAGAAAGATGCAAGGACTCTATTGCAGGGGGCGAGAGAGAGAGAGAGAGAGAGAGGGAGAGAGAGAGAGGGGGAGGGAGAGAGAGAGGGGGAGGGAGAGGGAGAGGGGGAGAGAGAGGGAGAGGGAGAGGGAGAGGGAGAGGGAGAGGGAGAGGGAGAGGGAGAGGGAGAGGGAGAGGGAGAGGGAGAGGGAGAGGGAGAGGGAGAGGGAGAGGGAGAGGGAGAGGGAGAGGGAGAGGGAGAGGGAGAGGGAGAGGGAGAGGGAGAGGGAGAGGGAGAGGGAGAGGGAGAGGGAGAGGGAGAGGGAGAGGGAGAGGGAGAGGGAGAGGGAGAGGGAGAGGGAGAGGGAGAGGGAGAGGGAGAGGGAGAGGGAGAGGGAGAGGGAGAGGGAGAGGGAGAGGGAGAGGGAGAGGGAGAGGGAGAGGGAGAGGGAGAGGGAGAGGGAGAGGGAGAGGGAGAGGGAGAGGGAGAGGGAGAGGGAGAGGGAGAGGGAGAGGGAGAGGGAGAGGGAGAGGGAGAGGGAGAGGGAGAGGGAGAGGGAGAGGGAGAGGGAGAGGGAGAGGGAGAGGGAGAGGGAGAGGGAGAGGGAGAGGGAGAGGGAGAGGGAGAGGGAGAGGGAGAGGGAGAGGGAGAGGGAGAGGGAGAGGGAGAGGGAGAGGGAGAGGGAGAGGGAGAGGGAGAGGGAGAGGGAGAGGGAGAGGGAGAGGGAGAGGGAGAGGGAGAGGGAGAGGGAGAGGGAGAGGGAGAGGGAGAGGGAGAGGGAGAGGGAGAGGGAGAGGGAGAGGGAGAGGGAGAGGGAGAGGGAGAGGGAGAGGGAGAGGGAGAGGGAGAGGGAGAGGGAGAGGGAGAGGGAGAGGGAGAGGGAGAGGGAGAGGGAGAGGGAGAGGGAGAGGGAGAGGGAGAGGGAGAGGGAGAGGGAGAGGGAGAGGGAGAGGGAGAGGGAGAGGGAGAGGGAGAGGGAGAGGGAGAGGGAGAGGAGAGAGAGAGAGAGAGAGAGAGAGAGAGAGAGAGAGAGAGAGAGAGAGAGAGAGAGAGAGAGAGAGAGAGAGAGATTATGAAGTCAATCTGAAAATTCCCCAGATGCCAGAATAAGAGGGTAGGAGGAGGGGAAGGAGTACAAATTGGCAAGTGATAGGTGAGAGGTTAGACACGTGCTGGGGGAGGAGGAATGAAGAGAGAATCTGGCAGGTGATAGGTGCTAAAGAGATAATGGGCTTTAAAAGTAGGAACCCGATAGGAGAAGAAAGTGGATGTGTTGGTTGTCAATGCAAATGACACATTTCATTGTTTCAAGGTACATGATAAAGAAATCTAAATCTGAATCTGGAAGTGATGGGCTTCACTTACTTTGAAATGAATTTCTCTTCGCTGATTTTAACAAGAGCAGTGTGCTGACTTCCCTCCATCTCTTCTTTATGGTTGGCCCCTCTCTAAAGTCCGTCTACCTGGAAGAAAAGGGGGGGTTGTTACATCACAAACAACCACTTCTGTTAACAATAATTTATCTTCAAAAATAATGTTCCAGGTAGAACCAGGCAGTGGTATGTATCACAGTAACCCTCATTCTCAGAGCAAAACATAAGTCTAGGCATGTTTTGGAAATATCATTCTGTTGATGAAAGATGGAAAGGAACTGAACATACAGCAAGTTATAACTAGTTAGATCATAAATTGGTCAAACCAGTGACAGATATGTTAAATAAGCCTTACAGAATAAAGAAAGTATAATGTAGATTTACAGCAGCAATTCATTAAGTAACTCCATTTGTGTTGTGTATTAGAAATATTTCTCTTTCCCTACTTTCAAAAAGAACTTCAAGTTTAATCAGTTCCTTTTGAGGTTGAACCTGCAAAAAGAGAACCGAGTCTTATGAATCTGCTTTCAGTCATCAGACAGCATTTTCACAATGTGCTCAGATCAAAAAGAGAGAGTCATTATCAGTGGGTATGTGGTTAATACGGGAACTTGGCCAAATGTGAAGCATTGTGCCTTAGTAGATCAATGTACTGAAACAGTATACTGTTAAGATCCTTAACTGTGTTGGTGAGCAGAGGTATCCTGGAGTCCAAGTTCATAACTCCCTGAAAGTGGTTACACAGGTTGATAGCATGGTTAAGAAGGCCAATGGCATACTTGCCTTTATTAGTCAAGGCACTGAGTTCAAAAGTTATGATGCAGCTTCATTAAACTCCAGCATCTACAGTATTGCATACAGTTCTGGCCTCCTCATTATAGAAAGGATGTTGACGTTTTGGAGAGGGTGCAGAAGAGAGTTACCAAGATTGCCTGGATTAGACAGCATGTACTATAATGAGAGGTCGGGCAAACTTGGGTTGTTTTCTCCAGAGTGGCGGAGGCTGAGGGGGACACTGACAGAGGTTTATGAGATTTTGAGTGGCATAGGTAGAGTAGGTAGGGAATATCTTTTATCCAGGGTTGAAATGTCTAATGCCAGAGGGATGCATTTAGGATGAGAGGTGGTAATTTCAAAAGAGATGTTAGGTGCCTGGAATGTGCTGCCTGGGGTGGTGATAGAGGCAAATACATAAGAGATTTTTAATGGACATTTAGATAGGCACATGAATGTGAGAAAATGGAAGGATCTGGACATTGTGTAGGCAGAAGAGATTGATTTAGTTGGCTATTTGATTAATTATTTGTTTGGTTTGGCAGAAGATAGTGGGCTGACAGACCTGTTCCTGTCTGTATTTTTCTATGTTCTGTGCAATTGTTTCCAGTAAGAACTAGTGTTAACTGTAATCCAGACCCAACCTCTTTATTGGTAATTGAGAACAGTAATTGGATTTGACATCACATGGTGCAACTAGGCAGACATAAACTGCTATTGGACACTTCTTTTCACGTTATAGGTCAACAATTTGGATAACAGAATTGATGGCTTTGTGGCCAAGTTTGCAGATCATACAAAGATAGGTGGAGGGGCAGGTAGTGTTGAAGAAGCAGGAATCTACAGAAGGATTTGCATAGATTGTGAGAATGGTCAAAGAAGTATCAAATGGAAAATAATGTAGGGAAAGGTATAACCATGCACTTTGGCAGAAGTCAAAAAGGCATGAATTATTTTCTAAATGGGCAGAAAATAAAAAAAAAATTGATGTGCAACGGACTTGGGAGTCCTCGTGCGGATTGAGTTGGTTGTAAGGAAGACAAACACAATGTTAGTTTCCATTTTGAGAGGACTAGAGTATAAGAAGCAAGGATATAATACTGAGGCTTTATAAGGTTTTGGTCAGACTGCACTTTCAGTATTGTGAGCAGTTTTGGGCTGCTTATCTAAGAAAAGATGTGCTGGCGTCGTAGAGGATCATTCCAGGAATGAAAGGGTTCATGAATGAGGAGCGTTTGATGGTTGTACATCTTAACTCACTGTAATTTAGAAGAATGACAGGGCATCTCATTGAGACCTCTTGAATATTTAAAGGTCTAGATAAAGTGGATGTAGAGAGGATATTTCTATAGTGGGGGAGTCTAGGACCGGAGGGTACAGCCTCAGAATAGAAGGATGCAGCTTTAGAACAGAGATGAGATGGAATTTCTTTAGCCAAAGGCTGGTGAATCTATGGAATTCATTGCCATGGACAGTTGTGGAGGACAAGCCATTGGGTATATTTAAAGCAGAAATGAACAGGTTTTTGGTTAGTCAGGGTGTCAAAGGTTATGATGAGAAGGCAGGAGAATGAGCTCCAGTGGGATAATAAGTGAGCCATGATGGAATGGTGGAACAGACTTGATGGGCTGAGTGGCAAAATTCTGCTCCTTATGTTTTATGGTGTTATCTCCCAGTACCATCACTTCATGATAATGGGCTGTACCATGTAGTGGTCGATACAGCCCAGTCCATGTCACCACTGAGCACAGACAGAAGGGAAGAGGATAAGGCCATTGTGGTTTGCAATCTATGGAACAGAATCAGCATATGATTTAGTAAAAACTGACCAAATTGTCAGAAGCAGAATCAGAATCAAAATCAGTTTTAATATCACTAGCAAATGTCAAGAAATTAGCTGTTTTGCGGCAGCAGTACATTCCAATACATAATAATAAAGACTATACATTACAAATAGAGCTCTACATTAAAAAAAATAAATTAACTAAGTCAGCTGTAGATGAGTGTGTTCCCACAAAATTGTTTTAGCGTTTCCCCAACCATAAGCCCTGAATGAACAATGAAGTCCAAAACCCGCTGAGAGCCAGATCAGAGGCATTCAAGTCTGGAGATCAAGTTTGCTACAAGAGGTGCAGGTATGATCTCTGGAAAGCCATCTCTAAGTGAAGTGGAGATTCTGGACTAGACTGGAATCAACGAGGGATGCTCGACAGCTGAGGCAGGGTTTGAATGCTATAACCTCCTCTAAAGCTAATTCTTCTGTACCCTACAGCAGAGGGTACAGCAGAGCTCCATTTCCAGTGAAGCTCAGTGTATTTACTTTGATCAACAGAACAGGGAGGATCTATTTCTTTTAGAGCAATGACTCTCATTAGCGCTATGTATTGATCTGTATCTACCTGAGTAATCTGTGCCCATGCATGCATATTTATCTGTGTTTAAACATATGTATTGATCTGTGTCTACACGTGCATATTGATCTGTGTCTACACGTGTATTGATCTGTGTCTACACGCGTATTGATCTGTGTCTACACGCGTATTGATCTGTGTCTACACATGTATTGATCTGTGTCCACACGTGTATTGATCTGTGTCCACACGAGTATTGATCTGTGTCTGCACGTGAGTATTGATCTGTGTCTGCACGTGAGTATTGATCTGTGTCTACACGTGTATTGATCTGTGTCTACACGTGCATTGATCTGCGTCTACACGTGCATATTGATCTGTGTCTACATGTGCGTATTGATCTGTGTCCACACGAGTATTGATCTGTGTCTGCATGTGAGTATTGATCTGTGTCTGCACGTGCGTATTGATCTGTGTCTGCATGTGCGTATTGATCTGTCTCTACACGTGCATTGATCTGTGTCTACACGTGCATATTCATCTGTGTCTACACATGAGTATTGATCTATGTCTACACATATTGATCTGTGTCTACACGTGTATTGATCTGTGTCTACACATGTATTGATCTGTGTCTACACGTGTATTGATCTGTGACTACATGTGCGTATTGATCTGTGTCCACACGAGTATTGATCTGTGTCTGCACGTGAGTATTGATCTGTGTCTGCACGTGCATATTGATCTGTATCTACACGTGTATTGATCTGTGTCTACACGTACATATTGATCTGTGTCTACACGTGTATTGATCTTTGTCTACATGTGCGTATTGATCTGTGTCCACACGAGTATTGATCTGTGTCTGCACGTGAGTATTGATCTGTGTCTACACATGTATTGATCTGTGTCTGCACGTGCGTATTGATCTCTGTCTGCACGTGCGTATTGATCTGTGTCTGCACGTGCGTATTGATCTGTCTCTACACGTGCATTGATCTGTGTCTACACGTGCATATTGATCTGTGTCTACATGTGAATATTGATCTGTGTCTGCACGTGTGTATTGATCTGTTGTCTACACGTGCATATTGATCTGTGTCTATAACCATATAACAATCATGGCACGGAAACAGGCCATCTCGGCCCTCCTAGTCCGTGCTGAACTCTTACTCTCACCTAGTCCCACCTACCCGCACTCAGCCCATAACCCTCCACTCCTTTCCTGTCCATATACCTATCCAATTTTACCTTAAGTGACACAACTGAACTGGCCTCTACTACTTCTACAGGAAGCTCATTCCACACAGCTATCACTCTCTGAGTAAAGAAATACCCCCTTGTGTTTCCCTTAAACTTCTGCCCCCTAACTCTCAAATCATGTCCTCTCGTTTGAATCTCCCCTACTCTCAATAGAAACAGCCTATTCACGTCAACTCTATCTATCCCTCTCAAAATTTTAAATACCTCGATCAAATCCCCCCTCAACCTTCTACGCTCCAATGAATAGAGACCTAACTTGTTCAACCTTTCTCTGTAACTTAAGTGTTGAAACCCAGGTAACATCCTAGTAAATCGTCTCTGCACTCTCTCTAATTTATTGATATCTTTCTTATAATTCGGTGACCAGAACTGTACATAATATTCTAAATTTGGCCTTACCAATGCCTTGTACAATTTCAACATTACCTCCCAACTTCTGTACTCAATGCTCTGATTTATAAAGGCCAGCATTCCAAAAGCCTTCTTCACCACCCTATCTACATGAGACTCCACTTTCAGGGAACTATGCACTGTTATTCCTAGATCTCTCTGTTCCACTGCATTCCTCAATGCCCTACCATTTACTCTGTATGTTCTATTTGGATTATTCCTGCCAAAATGTAGAACCTCACACTTCTCAGCATTAAACTCCATCTGCCAACGTTCAGCCCATTCTTCTAACCGGCATAAATCTCCCTGCAAGCTTTGAAAACCCACCTCATTATCCACAACACCTCCTACCTTAGTATCATCGGCATACTTACTAATCCAATTTACCACCCCATCATCCAGATCATTTATGTATATTACAAACAACATTGGGCCCAAAACAGATCCCTGAGGCACCCCGCTAGTCACCGGCCTCCATCCCGATAAACAATTATCCACCACTACTCTCTGGCATCTCCCATCTAGCCACTGTTGAATCCATTTTATTACTCCAGCATTAATACCTAACGACTGAACCTTCTTAACTAACCTTCCATGTGGAACTTTGACAAAGGCTTTGCTGAAGTCCATATAGACTACATCCACTGCCTTACCCTCGTCAACATTCCTCGTAACTTCTTCAAAAAATTCAATAAGGTTTGTCAAACATGACCTTCCACGCACAAATCCATGCTGGCTACTCCTAATCAGATCCTGTCTATCCAGATAATTATTAATACTATCTCTAAGAATACTTTCCATTAATTTACCCACCACTGATGTCAAACTGACAGGTCTATAATTGCTAGGCTTACTTCTAGAACCCTTTTTAAACAATGGAACCACATGAGCAATACGCCAAACCTCCGGCACAATCCCCGTGTCTAATGACATCTTAAAGATCTCCGTCAGAGCTCCTGCTATTTCTACACAAACTTCCCTCAAGGTCCTGGGGAATATCCTGTCAGGACTCGGAGATTTACCCACTTTTAAATTTCTTAAAAGCGCCAGTACTTCCACCTCTTTAATTGTCATAGGTTCCATAACTTCCTTACTTGTTTCCCACACCTTACACAATTCAATATCCTTCTCCTTAGTGAATACCGAAGAGAAGAAATCGTTCAAAATTTCTCCCATCTCCCTCGGCTCCACACATAGCTGACCACTTTGATTCTCTAAGGGACCAATTTTATCCCTCACTATCCTCTTGCTTTTAATATAACTGTGGAAACCTTTCAAATTTACTTTCACCTTATTTGCCAAACCAACCTCGTATCTTCTTTTAGCTTTTCTAATCCCTTTCTTAAGATTCCTTTTACATTCTTTATACTCCTCGAGCAATTCCTTTACTCCATGCTGCCTATATCTATTGTAGACATCCCTCTTTTTCCGAACCAAGTTTCTAATATCCCTTGAAAACCATGGTGCTTTCAAACCTTTAACCTTTCCTTTCAACCTAACAGGAACATAAAGATTCTGTACCCTCATACTTTCACCCTTAAATGACCTCCATTTCTCTATTACATCCTTCCCATAAAACAACTTGACCCAATCCATTCTCTCTAAATCCCTTCGCATCTCCTCAAAGTCAGCCATTCTCCAATCAAAAATCTCAACTCTAGGTCCAGTCCTGTCCTTCTCCATAATTATATTGAAGCTAATGCTATTGTGATCACTGGACCTGAAGTGCTCCCCAACACATACATCTGTCAACTGACCTATCGCATTCCCTAACAGGAGATCCAACACTGCCCCATCTCTAGTCGATACTTCTATGTATTGAGAGGGTTGAGAGGGTTGAACTGAATTGTGAGAAAGAATAAAGTGGTTGAGCAAAAGGATGCCCCCATGCTTCTTAGCTTAATAGGTACAAGAACATATCATCTCTTATGCAATTTAGGAACCCCTGAAATGCCTGCAAGCAAGATGTTCAATGAAATTGTTCGAATTTTACAAAATCACTGGTGTCCTAAACTGCTGGTATTAGCTGAGAGTATAGATTTTACAAAAGGAATCTGTCAAAGGATGAAAGTATTTCTGAATACATTGTAGAACTGTGCAAACTTTCCCGGTAATGTGACTTTAAAGATGGACTTCCTGATGCCTCAAGGGACAGGCTTGTATGTGGCATGCATAGTCAAAGCATTCAAAAGAGGCTACTGTCTGAAAGAGACCTAACCTTAATGTAGGCATTGACCATTGCAATATCATTAGTGTCTGCAGCAAAGGATGCAGCAGAACTACAGAGAAAAGAGGTTAGAATCTGAAATACACAAAATGTCCCTGAATGGTGCAAAAAACTAGAAATGTTATTGATGTGGTAAACCCTCCCATGATGCAAATGACTGTTGGCTGAAAAGAAGAAGTTTGCAGAGAGTGTAACAGAAAACGTCTCACAGAGAGAATGTAAAAGTCAGATTAAAAATGCAACCAAAGAGAGAAACCACACCGAGTGAAAAGTTTCAACACCAAACTAAGCAAATGTATAAAGTGACTGAATGTGAAACAGAATTAGACAACACAAAGTCTGACAAAGGTGAGCTGTCATTCCTAGAACTGCACAGTATTACTGAAACAGATCACAAAATCATCTGGATCACTATAGATGTGTCTGGTGTAAAAGTGAAAATGGTGCTGGATACAGGGTCAGCTTTGTCTATATTTCCAGAGGCTGACTACAACAGACTGTTTTCTAAGGTACCATTAGAGAAGATCTCAGAGATACGAAAGGCCTACACAGACAAAAAAACGTGTCTCCCAGAGGGAAGCTGAAAGTGAATATGATGTATGAAGGACAAACACAGCAGTTAGAGCTTTATGTGTTGGAAAGTGGAGGGCCAGCACTTATTGGACATGAATGGTTGAGAAAAATCCAACTAGTCAGGCACTCAGTCAAAGCTCTCAATGTGGCATCAACAGGCAATGGCTGCCCAAATGGTAGCACCAACCAGCGACTGTTACAGCTTCTTAATGCTAATGCCAAGGTGTTTGGGAAGGAGATTTTATTTATTTATTTACTTATTTAGTGCAATCGTGAACAATAGCCAGATCAGAAATGTTGATCAAGTTAACTAGTTCCCAAAGAGAACTCCGATAGGCCAATCAGATGGTTCACTGCTGCTCAGTGATGGAACACAAAAAAATCAAATGTACAATTAAGAAACATTAAAAAATAGTAGAAATACTGGAGTACTGGAGTGATGATGATCATGATGAAGTCTGCTGGAGAGAGACATGTATACACATGCTGTCCTCCATAGATTGGTAAACTCAAAACATGAAGGACCAGAACGGAACTGGATGAATTAGAAACACCAAGACTCCATAAAGCTTGTCCAGTACCTTACACACTAACATTAGTGCTGAACTTCAGAGCTTGGACATCTGGAATTCTCTTTAAGTTTGAGTGGAGCGATTGGGCCATGCCCAATGTCCCATTCCAATTCACCTACCAAAGCAACAGGTCTGCAGAAGATACTATTCAAAACTAATTAGTAAACTTTAAGACCTGGTCTCAATGCCCCCTTGTGCAATTGGAACCTGGATTTCTTTACTTGTAGACTCTAGTCAGTTCAGATTGGCAAAATCATCTCCTCCACAATTTCCATCAGTGCAGGAGCAGTTCAGGGATGTGTATTTAGCCCCCTGCTCTACTCAGTTAGTATGAAAACAGTCAACCAAAAACTTTTCACTATCTTATCTGAGCTGTGTTAAACCCAAATCTAATCAAAGTTGCATAAAAGGTCTTAGACTGATACTGATTTTATTGAGAGGACAGGCTGTGACAGGACCTTTGATAATGATTGAGTAATACTGTGATCTTTCACTTCAAATAATCTGCAGTAAAATACTTTTGCTTCCTTGTAACTCATACGGCAAATGTTATAATATCTTGGGTAGTCAATGGAAAATGAGATAAAGACCCTAACCCTTCTTTCTAAAATGAGGATATAATCATAAAACACCTTAAACTAATGACTTGCAAGGGTTTCCTGTCCCTCATTAAGCAGTTCTTGAAAATGGCAGTTAACCTGGGAATTTACTAACCACGTGACTACTATTCCATGATAACAACATGAGGACAGTATAAGTAGGGAGGCTGTGGAGTGAAAGTCCACTGTATTCTACGGTGCACTGTTGTGTTAACACGTTTCACAGTTACTGACGAGTGAAGTACCAAATCCAGTCGTTTTCAACACCCTGGAACACTTGCAAGGTTGGTACAGGCTAAATATAAAATACAAATTAATGGGGACTGTTAGCAACTTCATAACGAATCGCTGTGAATTTCTAAATTGCAATTGGGTTGTTTCTAGGATCGGTGGCTTGTGACACTGGATGACTTATTTCAAACTGAACTTGTCGGGTAGTCATCATCTCAATACTGATTATTGTACGCTGTTTCAGGGACAGAGGTGCTGGGATCTTAAGGCTTTTTCCTTGCTCTTGAATCACAATCAGGTTTATTATCACTGACATACACTCAGTGGGCACTTTATTAGGTACACCTATTCCCTGCTTGTAATAATACTAATACCTAATCAGCCAATCATGTGACAACAGCCCAATGCATAAAAGCATGCAGACATGGTCAAGAGGTTCAGTTGTTGTTCAGACCCAACTTCAGAAAAGGTAGGAAATGTGGTCTATGTGACTTTGACCACGGGATGATTGTTGGTGCCAGATGGGGTGGTTTGAATATCTCAGAAACTGCTGATCTCCTGGGATTTTCACACACAACAGTCTTGAGAGCAGGGGTTCCCCTTACCATTAACCAAGGGGTCCCTGGATCCTGGGTTGGGAATCCTGGCTCTGGAGTTTACAGAGAATGGTATGAAAAACAAAAAAAAAATCTAGCAAGCAGCAGTTCTGTAGGTGAAAATGCCTTGTTAATGAGAGAGGGCAGAGGTGAATGGCCAGACTGGTTCAAACTGACAGGAGGGCAACAGTAACTCAAATAACCACAGTGGTACACACAAGAGCATCTCTGAATGCACAACATGTTGAATATTGAAGTGGATGGGCCATAGCAGCAGAAGACCACAAACATACATTCAGTGGCCACTTTATTAGGTACAAGTGGCACTTAAAGTGGCCACTGAGTGTATGTTATGAAATATATTGTTTTGTATCAGCAGTACAGAGCAATACATAATAAAAATATAAAGTACAAAACTAAATATACATAAAAAATTAAATGTAGTACAAGAGAGAGCAGAAATAATGAGCAACACACACAAACTACTGGTGGAACACAGCAGGCCAGGCAGCATCTATAAGGAGAAGCACTGTCGACGTTTTGGGTCGAGACCCTTTGTCCTGACTGGCTTGCTGCGTTCCACCAGCATTTTGTGTGTGTTGCTTGAATTTCCAGCATCTGCAGATTTCCTCGTGTTTGCTGCAGAAATAATGAGTAGTGTTCATGGACAATTTAGACTAGTGGTTGAGGGGAAGAAAGAAACATTTCAAAAGTTGCAGAAATTTTAATGTCTTTACTGACAATTACATTAATTTGAAACCAAATATAGTGGATGATAGATTGTAACCAAATGTGAAATTGTTATTAATCACGGTTAAAAAATGTTATACCTCTTTTGGAAAAATATCTTGTATTATAGATACCGGTGAGAACCGAAGGCATCCACATGAAGAGACAACTTCTTCTGGCCACACTGATGGTGCTTCTCTGCAGCACCCATTCCATGCTTTGTAAGTAACAATCTTAACTTAGACCGTAAGACATAGGAGCAAAATTTAGCCATTCAGCCCATTGAATCTGCTCTGCCTTTCAATCATGGCTGATTTATTATACCCAGTTAACCCCATTCTCCTGTCTTCTCCCCGTAACCTTTGATGCCCTGAATTATCAAGAACCTAACAATGTCCACTTTAAATATACCCAATGACTTGTCCTCCACAGCCACTTGTAGCAATGAATTCCACAGATTCACTCTACTGTGGCTAAAGAGATTCTTCCTCATCTCTGTTGGAAAGCCATGTCCTTTTATTTTTATTCCATATTTGAGTAAACTTCACTGATATTATAAATGAAGTGAACTTTTAATTTATTTCAGCTGAGTTTCAAGATGGTTGTCAGTGTCGAGGCTTCAGAAAGCAGGTCAATCCAAAGCAGATCGAGAGCTACTCCATAATCCCTCAAAGCACTAATTGCAACACCAAACGAGTTCAGTGAGTATTACTGTACCATAACACATCACATACAGCAGCATCTCTTCCTGAAATGCAGAGGTATGTTAAAATGACAAGGCAAGTCTGCTATCTTTGCACTGCTACTCCCAAACAGTTAATTATTCAAAACTCACAGCATTAAATGAAGTTAGAGGAGCTTGTGGACAAATGACAGAGTTATATTCCAAACACGAGGAAATCTGCAGATGCTGGAAATTCAAACAACACACAAAATGCTGGTGGAACACGGCAGGCCAGGCAGCATCTATAAGGAGAAGCACTGTCGACGTTTTGGGCCGAGACCCTTTGTCAGGACTAACTGAAAGGAAAGATAGTAAGAGATTTGAAAGTAGTGGGGGGAGGGAGAAATGCGAAATGATAGAAGAAGACGGGAGGGGGTTGGGTAAAGCTAAGAGCTGGAAAGGTGATTGGCGAAAGTGATACAGAGCTGGAGAAGGGAAAGGATCATGGGACGGGAGGCCTCAGGAGAAAGAAAGGAGGGGGGGGGGGAAGCACCAGAGGGAGATGGAGAACAGGCAAACAACTAAATATGTCAGGGATGTGGTAAGAGGGGGGGGAGGGGCACTAACGGGTTAGAGAAGTCAATGTTCATGCCATCAGGTTGGAGGCTACCCAGTCTGTATATAAGGTGTTGTTCCTCCAACTTGAGTTTGGATTCATTTTGACAGTAGAGGAGGCCATGGATAGATATATCAGAATGGGAATGGGACGTGTAATTAAAATGTGTGGCAACTGGGAGATCCTGCTTTTTCTGGCGGACCGAGCGGTGTTCAGCGAAACGGTCTCCCAATCTGCGTCGGGTCTCACCAATATATAAAAGGCCACACCGGGAGCACCAGACGCAGTATACCACACCAGCTGACTCACAGGTGAAGTGTCGCTTCACCTGGAAGGACTGTCTGGGGCCCAAAATGGTGGTGAGGGAGGAAGTGTAAGGGCAGGTGTAGTACTTGTTTCACTTACAAGGATAAGTGCCAGGAGGGAGATCGGTGGGAAGAGATGGGGGGGACGAGTGGACAAGGGAGTCACGTAGGGAGCGATCCCTGCGAAAAGCAGAAGGGGGGGGGGGGAGGGAAAGATGTGCTTGGTAGTGGGATCCTGTTGGAGGTGGCGGAAGTTACGGAGAATTATATGTTGGACCTGGAGGCTGGTGGGGTGGTAGGTGAGGACAAGGGGAACCCTATCCCGAGTGGGGTGATAGGCGGATGGGGTGAGGGCAGATGTGCGGGAAATGGGGGAGATGCACTTGAGAGCAGAGTTGATGGTGGAAGAAGGGAAGCCCCTTTGTTTAAAAAAGGAAGACATCTCCTTCATCCTGGAATGAAAAGCCTCATCCTGAGAGCAGATGCGGCAGAGATGGAGGAATTGTGAGAAGGGGATAGCATTTTTGCAAGAGACAGGGCGGGAAGAGGAATAGTCCAGGTAGCTGTGAGAGTCTGTAGGCTTATAGTAGATATCAGTAGGTAAGCCATCTCCAGAGATGGAGACAGAAAGATCAAGAAAGGGGAGGGAGGTGTCGGAAATGGACCAGGTAAATTTGAGGGCAGAGTGAAAGTTGGAGGCAAAGTTAATGAAATCAACGAGTTCAGCATGTGTGCAAGAGGCAGCGCCAATGCAGTCGTCGATGTAATGAAGGAAAAGAGGGGGATGGATACCCGTATAGACTTGGAACATGGACTGTTCCACAAAGCCAACAAAAAGGCAGGCATAACTGGGACCCATGCAGGTGCCCATGGCTACACCCTTGGTTTGGAGGAAGTGGGAGGAGTCAAAGGAGGAATTATTGACAGTAAGAACTAATTCCGCTAGACAGAGGAGAGTGGTGGTAGAGGGGAATTGGTTAGGTCTGGAATCCAAAAAAAGATGAAGGGCTTCGAGACCGTCCGGGTGGGTCTTGGTAGTGGGATCCCATTGGAGGTGTTTGCTCCCTACACGACTCCCTTGTCCACTCGTCCCCCCCATCAAGACAAATTGTTGAGCGTTAATTCATTTCTGTAGATTCTACCTGACCTGTTGGGTCCCTCCGGCATTTTGTATGTGTTGCTCTGGATCTTTTGTGTTTATAATAGCGACTGTAGCTTGCATCAAGCTAAACTGCATAAATTTTGTGGAGAAACTTTGGGGTGCAAGATAGCATAGTAATTAGGGCAGCACTATTACATCTCGGAGCATTCTCTGTAAACAAGTTTATATGTTGCTTCGCGTGTGCGTGTGGGTTTCCTCTCATACTAGTTAGTAGGTTAATCTGTTGATGTAAATTGTCCTGTGATTAAGCTAGGATTAAATAGGTGGGTTGCTGGGTGCTGTGGCTTGGTGGGCCAGGAGTGCCTATTCCATGCTGTATCTCTTAAAGAAATCATTAAATGTGCAGCAACACTCACAAAGTACAGGAGGAACTCAGCAGGCCAGGCGGCATCTATGGAAAAGAGTAAACAGTGACATTTCGGGCCAAGACCGTTCATTGGGACTGGAAAGAACGAGGAGAAGTCAGAGTAAATAGGTGGGGAGGGAAGGGGAGGGGAGGAAGATGTTCTAGGTGGTCAGAAATGGACCAGTTGTATTTGAGGGCAGGGTGGAAGTTGGAGGAAAGTTGATGAAATCAATGAGCTCAGCATGGGTGTAGAAAGCAGCAACATTCTGGTTGTCGATGTAGTGTAGGAAAAGTTGGGGAGTGATACCAGTGCAGGCTAGGAACATAGACTGTTCCACAGAGCTAACAAAAAGACAGGCATAGCTGGGATCCACGCGAGTGCCGATGGCTACACCTTTGGTTTGAAGGAAGTGGGAGGAGCTGAAGAGAAATTACTGAAGGTGAGGACCAGTTCCACCGGATGGAGGAGAGTGGTGGTGGAGTGGAACCGGTAGGGTCTGTTGTCCAGAAAGAAGTGGAGAGCTTTAAGGACTTCCTTAAAGAAGGGGATGGAGGAGTATAGGGACTGGACATCCATAATGAAAATAAGCCAATCTGGGCCCGGGAACTTAAAGTCATTGAAAAGATCAGGAGTACTTTCTCTCACTGATGCGTCTTTTATTTGAATGCAGTGTCATATTGCGTGGTGAGAAAGGTCCAATTTGTCTTGATGAGCACAAACCATTGGCAAGTAGACTGCTTCACTGCACACTGAAGTAAGTAAAAGGCAGTTTCTTTGCTGTGACACTTTAAAGTGATGTGAATTTAATATTTTAAACAACTGCTTATCACTAAAAACTGAAAAATAACGGAAGGGGATTTAAGTTGCTTTTAAGTTTTCTTCACCAATGGATTTAGTGATTGTCAGAATCTTCATCAACATCAGATATAATTGGAGAGCCAGAGACTGTATCGCAGGGTGGAACCAGCTAATGCCAGGGACCAGAATTTTAAGGTGATTGGAGGAAAGGTATAGTGGGTGGGGGGTAGTTTGGGATGTCTGAGGTAAGTATCGTACACAGCGAGTGTTGGGTCCATGGAAAGCACTGCTCGGGATGGTGGTAGGTGGGCCATGGTAGCGTAGTCATCAACGTGATGCTATTACAGCTCGGAACGTCGGATGTTTGGAGTTTAATTCTGGCGTCCTCTATAAGAAAGTTTGTACGTTCTTCCCACGTGCACGTGAGTTTCTTCCGGGTGCTCCAGTTCCCCCCACTGTCCAAAGGCATTCCGATTGGTCATTGTAAGTTACCCTGTGATTAGGCAAAGGTTAAATCAGTGGATTTCTGGGTGGTGCGGCTCGGCTGGCCAGAAGGGCCTGCTCCACGCTGTATCTCTAAATAAATAATAAAAATAAAATAGTAGGCACATCTGGGACGGTTAAGACATTCTTAGATAGGCACATGGAGGCACATGGATAGGCAACTGGAGGGCTATGTAGGAGGAGAGTGTTAGACTGATCTTGGAATAGGTCAAAAGGTCAGCACTACATCAAAGGCCGAAAGCTGTAATGTGCTGCATTGTTCCAAGTTCTTTAATTGCCAGCCTTTACTACTATGCATTCAAACAGCAAAACCTACTTCTGAAATGTAAGGATGCTCGTACTTGATGTTTGCCAGTGACTGGACTGTGAAAAATCAGACAAAGTTCGCTGAGCTGACGCACCAGTGTATTTGGAAGTGAGGAATACACTAAAAATACCTTACTGTGAAAGGAGAAATGAGTTTGAATTCTAAGTTCAATATTATGACAAAAATGAATATCTGGACTGATGATGCAAGGGCAGAAATGACAAATGGTTCACAGGAAACCTGAGAGGAATCTTCATGAGTTCATTATCAGTTGAAACTCAGAGCCTGGAGTTCGGAACTAGCTTGGGAACATTTGAATATTTGCACTATGCAAAAGCTGAGGAAAGTTACAGCAGGCCAAGTCGATAAGAAAAGAAACAAAAAGAATCAGAGGATTCTGCAAATATGAAATAAAAAAGAAATTAGTGGGAAGAGAAGCATTAACATCTCAGCTCCAACACCCTTGGGGTTTACGCTTCAGCTTCGACACCCACGGAGTTAACGTGTCAGCTCCGACGCCCTCGGGGTTAACGCATCAACTCCGAGACCCTCGGGGTTAACGCGTCAGCTCTGAGACCCTGGGGGTTAATGGGTCAGGTCCAAGACCCTGGAGGTTAACGGGTCAGCTCCGAGACCCTCGGGGTTAATGGGTCAAGTCCGAGGCCCTCATGGTTAATATGGCAGATTCCTCAGGTATTAATGAGTGCAGGTAGGACCAAATGAGGTATCTGAGGACTGTAAGAAATACAAGAGAACACTTCAGGAGGACATTGGGGGGGGGGGGGGTAAAAGAATGTAAGAGGCTGGTGTAACAGACAAGGTGACAGAGAATCCCAAGTGCTTCTACGGATACTGTATTAACAGCAACAGGACAGCAAGAGGCAAAAATGGCCCATTTGGTGATCAGAATGGTCATCCTTGCAAGAAGCTGAAAGAAGCGCAGTGAATCTTGAAGTGATTTTTTTGCATCTATATTCACTCGGGAGACAGACACAGATTCTGTACAAATGAGGCAAAGCAGCAGTGAAGTCATGGACCAAGGAGGAGGTGTTTGCTGTCTTGAGGCAAATTAGGGTGGATAAAAATCACAAGGGCCTGACAAGGTGTTCGCTCAGACACTGTGAGTGGAATTGCAGTACTCCTGAGTTGTTTAAAATGGCATTAGATATGGGTAAAGTGCTGGAGGATTGAAGCATAGAAACATAGAAAACCTACAGCACAATACAGGCCCTTCGGCCCACTAAGTTGTGCCGAACATGTCCCTACCTTAGAAGTTACTAGGCTAACCTATAGCCCTCTATTTTATGAAGCTCCATGTACCTTTCTAAAAGTCTCTTAAAAGACCCTATCATATCCGCCTCCACCACCGTTGCCGGCAGCCCATTTCATGCACTCTGTATGGTACTCCCCAGCACCTTAAACCTATGTCCTCTTGTGACAATCATTTCAGCCCTGGGGAAAAAGCCTCTGACTATCCACATGATCAATGCCTCTCATCACCTTGTACACCTCTATCAGGTCACCCCTCATCATCCGTCACTCCAAGGAGAAAAGGCCGAGTTCACTCAACCTATTCTCATAAGGCATGCTCCCCAATCCAGGCAACCTCCTTATAAATCTCCTCTGCATCCTTTCTATGGCTTCCACATCCTTCCTGTAGTGATGTGACCAAAACTGAGCACAGTACTCCAAGTGGGGTCTGACCACGATCCTATATAGCTGCAAAATTACCTCTCAGCTCCTAAACTCAATTCCATGATTGATGAAGGCCAATGCACCATATGCCTTCTTAAACAAAGAGTCAACCTGCACAGTAGCTTTGAGCGTCCTATGAACTCGAACCCCAAGACCCCTCTGATCCTCCACACTGCCAAGAGACTTACCATTAATACTATATTCGGCCATCATATTTGACCTACCAAAATGAACCACCTCACACTTATCTGGGTTGAACTCCATCTGCCACTTCTCAGCCCAGTTTTGCATCCTATCAATGTCCTGCTGTAACATCTGATAGCCCTCCACACTATCCACAACACCCCCAATCTTTGTGTCATCAGCAAATTTACTAACCCATCCCTCCACTCCTCATCCAGGTCATTTATAAAAGTCATGAGGAGTAAGGGTTCCAGAACAGATCCCTGAGTCACACCACTGGTCACCAACCTCCATGCAGAATATGACCCGTCTACAACCACTCTTTGCCTTGTGTGGGCAATTCTGGATCCACAGAGCAATGCCCCCTTGGATCTCATGCCTCTTTACTTTCTCAATAAACCTCGCATGGGGTACCTTGCTGAAATCCATATACACTACATCTACTGCTCTTCCTTCATCAATGTGTTTAGTCACTTCTTCAAAAAATTCAATCAAGCTCATAAGGCACGACCTGCCCTTGACAAAGCCATACTGACTATTCCTAATCATATTATAGCTCATGTTATTCTGTTGATTAAGAAAGACTCTATGATTAAATCAGGAAATTATAGTCCGGTGAGCCTGACATCAATAGTCATAGAAAAGTACAGCACAGAAACAGGCTTTTAGCCCATCTAGTCAGTGATGAACATTGAGTGCTGGCACTCAACACCAGTAAGATGAAAGAGCTGATTGTGGACTTCAGGAAGGGTAAGACGAAGGAACACATACCCATCCTCATAGAGGGATCAGAAGTGGAGAGAGTGAGCAGCTTCAAGTTGATTGATGTCAAGATCTCTGAGGATCTAACCTGGTCCCAACATATTGATGTAATCATAAAGAAGGCAAAACAGTGGCTATGCTTCATTAGGAGTTTGAAGAGATTCGGCATGTTAACAATTACACTCAAAAACTTCTATAGTTGTACCATGGAGAGCGTTCTGATAGGCTGCATCACTGTCTGGTATGACAGAGCAACTGCACAGGACCGACAGAAGGTGCAGAAGGTTGTAAATCTAGTCAGCTCCATCTTGGGTACCAGCCTACAAAGTACCCGAGACATCTTTAGGGAGCAGTGTTTCAGAAAGGCAGCATCCATTAGTAAGGACCCCAGCACCCAGGGCATGCCCTTTTCTCACTGTTACCATCAGGAAGGAGGTACAGAAGCCTGAAGGCACACACTCAGCGATTCAGGAACAGCTTCTTCCCCTCTACCATCCGATTCTTAAATGGACGTTGAAGCTTTGGACACTACCTCACTTTTTTTAATATACAGTATTTCTGTTTTTGCACATGTTTAAAAATCTATTCAATATACATAATTGATTTACTTGTTTATTATTATTTTATTTCATTTATTATTATTATTATTATTATTATTCTCTCGCTGCTAGATTATGTATTGCATTGAACTGCTGCTGCTAAGTTAACAAATCTCGCGTCACCTGCCGGTGATAATAAACCTGATTCTGATTCTGATTCATTTAAGCTGCTTAATTCCATTGATCTGCAGCTGGACCATATCCCTCCATACTCCCAGCACCCATGTACCTATCCAAACTTCTCTTAAATGTTGAAATCAAGCTTGTATGCATCACCTGTGCTGGCAGTTCATTCCACACTCTCACATCCCTCTGAGTAAAGAAGTTTCCCCTCATGTTCCAATTAAACTTTTCAACCTTTCCCCCTTAACCCATGACCTCTGGTTGTTGTTCCAACCAACAACAATGGTATATTTACCCTATCTACACTCTCATAATTTTGTATACCTCTATCAAATCTCCTCTCAATCTTCTATGTTCTCAGGAATAAATTCTCAACCTATTCAGTCTTTCCTTATAACTCAGGTCCTCCAGACCCTAGCAACATTCTTGTAAATCTTGTCTGTCACTTATCAATCTTATTCTTTCCTGTATTTAGGTGACCAAAACTGCACACAATACTCCAAATTAGGCCTCACCAATGTCTTATACAACTTCAACATAACACCCCATTTCCTGTACTCAGTACGGTGATCTATGAAAGTCATTGTCAAATCAAGTTTAATTATCATTTAAAACATACATAGATACAGCTGAACGAGACAGCGTTCCTGTGCGACCATGGTGCAAAACATTCAAAACAGCAAGCAAACTTCAAAATAGTGAGGGCCATAATTCAAAATAGCAAGCAAAGAAGTAGATTCACTCGAAAAAAAACCATACATCTAGTCCAAGACCCTGAGTGACAATGTCTGGCAATGGATGGTACTGTCTCCCAAGTAATCCAGCCTGTCATTTCACTGGTTGAACACAGGAGGGCAGCACCCCGGCTGAGAGGGGACATCACGCTATAGCACTACCACATCTCTCACCTGGTCTGCAACAGCAGGCAAGCTCGAGGCTTAAGGCCTAGTCCTTGCTACAATTGAGGCTACACAGCTCCCACGTTGTCTGTCCCACCATCAGACAAGGGTAACAGGCCTGTGACAACTCACATTATTGGAAACATGAGAAATTCTGCAGATACTAGAAATCCAGAGCAATACACACAAAATGCTGGGGAAACTCAGCAGTTCAATGGACATGAATAAATAGTTGATGTTTTGGGCCAAGACCTTTCTTCAGGTCTTCTTTGAAGGAGGAGGACATCTCTGATGTCCCAAGATGGAAAGCCGTATCCTGGGAACATGCAGTGGAGATGAAGGAACTGAGAAAAGGGAACAGTATTTTTACAGGAGGTAGGGTGGGAAGGGGTATAATCAAGAAAACTGTGGGAATCAATAGCTTTGTAAAAGATGTTGGTTGACAGGTTGTCTCCAGAGATGGAGACAGAAAAATCGAGAGAATGGAATGGTGTCAGAAATGGACCAAATGAATTTAAAGGCAGGGTGGAATTTGGAGGCAAAGTGAATAAAATTGACGAGCTTAGCATGGGTGCACGAAGCCGCCAATGCAGTCTTTATTGTAACAAAGAATGAGTTGGGGAGCATTACTGGGGAAGGTTTGGAATATGGACTGCTCTAATGAATAACTGGGGTCATTAGAAAGTATTCTAAGGGACTGGATATATAAGCATTTGGAGTAACAGTGACTGTTTAGGGATAGTCACCATGGCTTTGTGCATGGTCGGTTGTGTCTAACCAATCTTACAGAATTTTTCTGGGAAGCTACTGGAGAAGTGGATGAAGGCAAAGCAGTGGATGATGCCTACATTGACTTTAGGAAAGTCTTTGACAAGATTCCACATGTGAGGTTGGTCAAGGTGATTCGGTTGCTTGGCATTATAGATGAGGTAGTAAACTGGATTAGATACTGGCTTTGTGGGAGAAGCCAGAGAGTGGTAGTAGAGGGTTGCCTCTCTGACTGGAGGCCTGTGACTAGTGATGTGCCACAGGGATCAGTGTTGGGTGCATTGTTGTTTACCATCTATATCAATAATCTGGATAATTTGGTAAACTGGATCAACAAATTTGTGATGACATCAAGATTCGGGGTGTCATGTACTGCAAGGAAGACTATCAAAACATGTAGTGGGATCTAGACCATCTGGAAAAATGGGCTGAAAAATGGCAGATGGAATTTAATTAGATTAGATTAGATTCAACTTTATTGTCATTGTGCCGAGTACAGATACAAAGCCAATGAAATGCAGTTAGCATCTAACCAGAAATGCAAAGAATAGTGTTACTTACAAAATAACTGCGAATAAAAAGTAAGTGCTACAGCATGGAAACAAGTGCAAGGTGTTGCACTTTGCAAGTTAAACCAGGGTAGACCTTACACGGTGAGTGGTTGAACACAGGGATCTGGGAATACTGATCCATAATCCCTTTAAAGTAGTGCCACAGGTATATAGATTCATAAAGAAAGCTTCTGACACAATGACTTTCATAGATCAAAGTACTTAGTACAGGAGTTGGTATGTTAGTTGAAGTTGTATAAGACATTGGTGAGGTCCAATTGGGAGTATTCTGTAGATTTTTGGTCACCTACCTACAGGAAAGATGTCAATAAGATTGAAAGGTGACCGAGAAAATTTACAAGAACGTTGCCAGGACTTGAGGACCTGAGTTACAGGAAAAGTTTGATTAGGTTAGAACTTTATTCCCTCGTGTGTAGAAGATTGAGGGGAGATTTGATAATGGTATACGAAATTATAGGGGTTTAGATAAAGTAAATGCAAACAGGCTTTTTTCTAGTGAGGTTAGGTGAGACCAGAACTAGAGGTCATGGGTTAAGGGTGAAAGGTGAAATGCTTCAGGTGAACGTGAGGGGAAACTTCTTCATTCAGAGGCTGGTGAGAGTGTGGAATGTGCTGCCAGTGGAAATGGTGGATGCAGGTTTGATTTTAATATTTATGAGAAATTTAGATAGGTATGTAGATGGGAGGGGTATAGAAGGTTTGGTCCGGGTGCAGGTCAATGGGATTGCATATTGCTCGATAACTAGTTACTGTCCTCCTTCCCCCTATTGTATATTGCTGAATAACTGGTTACTCCCCTCCTTCCCCGTTAAACATTGCTCGATAACTGGATACTATCCTCCTTCCCCCCTTGTATATTGCTCGATAACTAGTTACTATCCTCCTTCCCCCCTTGTATATTGCTGGATAACTGGTTACTTTTCCTTCTTGCTCTGCTCATTAACCAATCTCTTTCAAAGGGCCACACTATCAGTGAGTAATAACCAGTAAATGATCAGTTGACTTCTGTGCATTGCTAGTGGTTGCAATCAAATACTCTGCCCCTCAAAGGAAGTAGCGATGTTGGGGCAGTAATGATTTTCATTCAGAAGGAGATGATTCCAGGCGAATGATATAAGGCTCCACTTCCCAGAAATGTTTTCTCCCTCTTAATATTCTAATGTGTGTTTCAGGTACAAAATGTACAGAAACCAGGAGGAGATATGTCTTTGCCTTCTCAAAAACCGCTCAAGCGTGAAGTGTTCAATCCAAAAACGAAAAGGGATCGGCACCATACTGTGATCCCTGGATAAGTAGAGGAATGGTACGAATGAATGTGGAGAACATATCCGATGTGCAGTTGTTGACCTGGGTCATATTAAAGTATATCTTTGATTTACTTTCCGTGGCGTGCAATTTGCACAGCAAACATGCTTGGCCATTGATTATTCCTTAATAGACTAGATTTTGTATAAGAAGTTAAACTCACTGATGTTTCAAAATAAATAAACTCATTAAATGGAGACTGAGGGCAGAGCAGCCTAGTGAAGAAGGGTATTGGCTCGAAACATCAACTGTTTATTCATTTCCATAGATCCCTCCTGACCTGCAGAGTTCCTCAAGTATTGAAAGGCCTAGATAGAGTGGATGTGGAGAGGATGTTTTCTACAGCCTTAGAATTAAGGGATGGTACTTGCAGACTTTCTTGTGCTCATGATACATTGTAGCAAGTGACCATGTTGGTAATCCTGAGTAACATACAAAATGCTGGAGGAATTCAGCAGGTCCGGCAGCATCTATGGAGGGAAATGAACAGATGATGTGTCAGACTGAAACCCTGTAACATCGAATCAGGTTCACGAGTTTGGTGACAGAACGAGACAGAAAACACTACGAATCAGCACTTTAATAATTTATCTACAGACAGTAATAAAATTCAACCAAACCTTTAATTTCCCACAAGTTACATAAGGTACAAAACTAAATATTCACCACACAGACACTTAGCTGAAAAAGTGCATGGAGCATATATTCCAGACAATGCTGAGGACAAAGGGGAAGAGAGAGAATCTCTCGCACGTGCTATACCTCTGAGATGCTTGAACACAACAAGCAAGGCAACCTACGGGGCACAGCGGCTGCAAGTTTTAAACTGACCACTCACAATCAGCACAGTGGAAGTGGCTTTCAACCAGCAAAATAAGCTGAGCCCCCACAGGACAGACCCTTGATCAGGACCGAAGAAAAAGGTGTACATTTGAATAGTGAGGCGGCAAGCATAACGCTATTAGTGATTCAAATAAAATTCAGCCACTGCCTGTAAGGAGCTTGTATGTTTTCCCAGTGACCATGTGGGTTCCCTCAGGGTGCTCTAGTTTCCTCCCATAGTCCAAAGAGATAGGGTTAGCAGATTAACTGGTTACACAGGTGTGATAGAGCTGGAAGGGCCTGCTACCATGCTGTATCTCAGTTTCACGTTCGCTAATTCTGATTCATTTATTTATCATGTGTACGGTGAAATATGTCATCTACATTAACAACCAATATACGCAAAGGTTGTGCTGGGACAGCCCACAAATGCCACCACATATTCCAGCACCAAAAAACAGCATAGCATGTGCACCATAGTCAGCACTGTCCTCTCATTCAGTCAGTTACTCCATCCTCTAATCAAATAAAAAATAACGGTTCCATTTGTGCTTATAACTACAAACTGTCAGTTTCAGTACAGCATTCTCTCACAATATATGAAAACCAGTGAACTGTCATGTCAGCTGAAAAGCTCAATGGCTGCAGTCTACACTGCAGGACTTGTAAGTGTCCGGGAAAACTCATTGTGGACACCCAACAACTGCCTTTTCTGAAAGCTCTGTAGGGTTACTAAAACAAAAACTTCATGCCATATTAAATGTTTCTACTGCCAGACAGTTAATCTGATCAATTATTCTAGTTAGCCCTCCCCACCAATCTCCTCTATCTATTACCCCATCACTGCACTGTAACCACTTTAAACCACTTTTTATAATGCTGTTTACATTGTAAATACATGTGGTATTTATGCACATTTTCTTCCATATCCAAACTTTAAACTCTAACTTTGGACTTTATATAATTCCTTATTCTTTATAATTGTTGAATGTTGTTTTCATTGCATGTTACTCTCTGACCGACACAGCACAGAAAATTCCTAATATACGTAAATGTATATGGTTAATTCCCACCTCCCAAATGACAAAGCACTGTGTAAAATAAAATGGAGCAGCACTCCTGCTGAATTGCTATGCCCAATGAGACAAACATGCCTGGTTACTGAGGGGCATGGTGCAGGAGCTGGAGGTAGTTACCAAGTATGGCACAGTAAATGTTTCACCAAGTCAGCAGTCAAGTATTTGGGGCACTCTTCATGGAATCTCGAGCAATGTGAGCCAAAGGGGAGAGCTGAGGATGGAGGGGGTCCGAGAAGGAGGGATAGAAGAGAGGCACCAGGGAAATTCAGAGTAACAAACACAAAACGCTGGAGGGACTCAGCAGGTCACAGGCAACATCTTTGCAGAACAATGAACAGTTGACGCTTTGGGCTGAGATCCTTCATTTGGACAGGCAGCAGAGATCACGGGGGTGGGGGTGCAGCACTCAGAGAGGGTCTCACTGAACTCCCATGGCAGAGAAGATTTAAACTTCTTCAGCGTAGGCATACCTCCAAGAGGCTTTGCAGTGAAGCAGCAAATCATAAGCATAAGAGATTCTGCAGATGCTGGAAATCCAGTCAGTCAGTCAGTCAGTCACTCTCTCTCTCTCTCTCTCTCTCGCTCCCTCCCTCCCTCCCTCCCTCACACACACACACACACACGTCAGTAGGCATCTGTGGCGGGAAATCATCAGCTGACGTTTCCGGCTGCCTCGGGAACTGCTCACTGCCCGGTAAAGGCTGCCTCTGGAGAAACATATGGACAGAGCAGACTCGATAGGCTGAATGACCTAATTCTTATGGAAATCCCAGATGGGCCAGTTGAGAGTTGAATTGATATACTTAGTCACAGTGTGAGGTTCTGCCAGCTCCACAATTCACTGGTCAGAGGACCTGACACATCAAACCTGCCTCTCCATCTGCTTTGGTTTCTCAAAGAAGTTGATTCACACTGATCACCAAACTGAGGCATTAATGCAAGTGTGGAGAGAGATTCCTCTCCTGACAACCTAGAGCCTTTCCACCAACTACCAGGAACCCAGGAGACTGACGGAGTAGCTTTTCACTTGCCTGCAGCTCCAAATGTTCCCAGGAAGTTCAACACGATCCAGGACCAAGCAGCTCGCTCGATTAGCACGCTGTCAACGACCCTAAAGAAAAGATAAAGATTAGCTTAGACAATAAGACATCAGACCATAAGACAAAGGAGCAGAATTAGGCCATTTGGCCCATTGATTCTATCTGCCATTCCATCATTATTTCTGTCAAGCCCATTCTCCTGCCTTCTCCCCTTTGACACTGTGACTAATCAAGAAATTATCAACCTCCGCTTTAAATGCACCCGATAACTTGGCATCCACAGCCATCTATGGCAATAAATTCCACAGACTCACCACCATCTGGCTAAAGAAATTCTTCCTCATCTCTGTTTTAAATGGATGTCCCTCTATTCTGAGGCTGTGACCATAGGAAAGATCCTCTCCACATCCACTCTTTCGAGGCCTTTCAATGTTCAAAAGTTCAAGTTCAAATTTATTGTCATTCATCCATATACATGCATACAGCTAAACGAAACATCCTTCCTCTAGGGTCAATGTGCAAAGCCCAATATATATGGTCAGACATAGCGCAAGTCCCTGAAGAGTGACAGGTTGGTGAGGTGCATGTTTATGTAAGACAGTATAATGTTACTGACACTATTATGATAAAAGAAGCAGTTGTATAAATATGTGAAACATATGTACTGTATATGTCACATGTACATTGAAAAAAACAGTAAAGATACGATGTTTGCATCAACGACCAACACTATCCAAGGGTGAGCTTATGGCAGCCTGCAAGCGTAGCCATGCTTTTACTGACAATGCAACATTCCCAGAATTTACGAACCCTAACCTGTACATCTTTGGAATGCGGGAGGAAGTAGGAGCACCCGGAGGAAACTGTTGTAGGGGAAAGAGTAATGAAGGCTAGTAACTGGTAAATAGGGATGTGGATTGTGCTAATCTGGTGACAGGCAACCACAGACAAAGCCTAGAAGCAGAGACATGGAATGCAGCAGCAACAACACCCAAGTTTCAGGAACGTCACTAATTCTGTTATAGCATGCATTCATTGTTGTAAAGGACAAGCAGATTTACTGTAGGGCCTGTGGACACTCATTTTATCCTGTAATCAGGAACTAGTCCATTACTTAACTATCAAAGTGTAGTTTTACAGGTAATGTCACCAATGGAGAATGTAAAAGTTCTGCTAAATTCATGCTCAGCGAGATTAGCTCTGACTGGTTGCCTGGTGCGCAGGTGTAATTATGATGAAAGTACAGTATCGCCTCTACTTACTTAGAAGTTTACAAAGATTTGGCATGACATCTAAAACTTAGACAGCTTCTATAGATGTGTGGTAGAAAGTGTACTTTCATACAAGAGTACGGAAAGTTGGCACGTCAGCGTACCGGTAAGGACAGTGCAACCAAAGCTCAGGGCGTTCTGGATTTCAGAGTTCAATTCTGATACCATTCTGTAAGGAATGCAAGGGTTTTTCACAGTGTTCCAGTTTCCTCCCACAGCCCAAAAACATATGTTAATGTGCATTGTGAAGTGTCCTGTGACTAGGTTAGTGTTAATCAGGGTTTCTGGGGAAGTGTGGCTCAAAGGGCATACCAGGTTCTGTATTGCTAAATAAATATTTATATGTAATATTTAAATTTAAATTCTTTAAATGTGTGGTGCAGTGTATGTTGATGGAAGCACTGATGCCCTGGAATGAAAAGCCTATAACAAGTAGTAGATATGGTCCAGTCCATCACAGGTAAAGCCCTCCTTCCATTGAGCACAGCTACATTCAGCATTGCCACAGGAAAACAGCATCCATCATCAAGGACTCTCACTATCCAGGCCATGCTCTCTTCTTGTTGCCACCATTAGGAAGAAGGGACAGGAGTCTCAGGACTCGCACGGCCAGGTCAGGAACATTTATTACCCCTGAACCAGACAGGATAACTTCATTCACCCCAACTCTGAACTGTCCCCACAACCAATGGACTCACTTTCAAAGACTCTTCATCTCATGTTCTCAACATCTATGCTTATCTATCTATCTATCTATTTATTTATTTATTTATTTATTAATAGTATTTTACTTCTTCTTGTATTTGCAGTTTGTTGTCTTTGCACAGTGGTTATTTGTCAGTCCTGTTGGGTGTGGTCTTTATTTGATTCTATTGTGTTTCTTTGTATTATTCTGAATTGCCCACAAGAAAATACATCTCAGCATAATATATGGTGACATATATGTGCTTCGATAATAAATTTACAGGTACTTTGAACTTTTGAACTTTGGACTCACACAGTCACATGGAGAGCTTACAAATTGCTTACGGACAGTGGTGGGAATCGATCCTTGGTGACTGTGGTCACTGATGCTATAAAGTGTTATGCTAACTGCTACTCTGCACTGATAATGTGTTGGTCAGAATACAATGGTTTCAGTGACCACCATCTACACAACACACTGCAGTTGCTCACTCCCGCTGTTCTAGCAGCATCTCCCAAACCTGCAAACTTAATCACCAAACAAGCGAAAGGTGGAGCAGAAGTGAGGGAATACACCTCCCGCAGGTTCCCCTCGCAGTCACTGACTCTAGATCCTGGAATTCCCTCTCCCACAGTATTCAGCACGAGTGCCTCGGTAGTTTAAGAAGCTGGTCCAGTTAGGGATGGGTAATAAACACTTGCCTGTCCAGTGGTCCTACAGTAAAGGAAAGAATACTGCAGACTCCCCAAAGGATGGATGACTGAATTCAGTCAGGAAATAATTTAAACAGAGAACTTATGGACAGCAAAAGACTGAGGAATGTGCTCTGTCATTGCTGATTAACTGTATTCTGAAACTCACTCATTCCTCAACCATACTTTACTTGTAATGAGGAGAACTGTATGGCCCCTGTCAACACATTGTTCTGAAGCTTTGTTTATTTTTAAAATTTTTATTTATTCATTTACCGGATCTATGTGTCACCAGCTAAGCCAGAATTTATTGCCCATCCCTAGTTGCCTTTCAGAAGGTGGTGATGAGCCGCCTTCCTGAACCACTACAGTCCCTGAGGTGTGGGTACACCCCCAGGCTGTTAGGGAGGGAATTCCATGATTTTGACCCAGTGACAATGAAGAGACAGAGATATGCTTCCAAGTCAGGATGGTGAGTGATTTGGAGGGGATTTCCATGTGGTGGTGTTCCCAGGTACCTGCCGTTCTCATCCTTCTACATGGCAGTGGCCATGGGTCTGGAAGGTACTGCCTCAGGTACATTGGTGTGTTGTTGCAGTGCAGTACACACCAAGTAGATAGTATACACTGCTGCAACTGCAGTTTGAAGTCTGAACAAAGAAGTGCTATCTTTATACAGAATTGACTAGCAGTTGCAGATATTGATCATTTGGTAAACTGTGTATGTTTGAAATCCTTATTTGCAACAACAATCGCCATTCAAAATACAGGTGTATGGTTAAAAGTCAATTGAAACTACAAGGTGATACTTTGAAGTCTGTAAAGCAATTGTCCCTTAGGATTGTGCGTGCCCTTCACAGACCCTGCCAGGGCAGTCTGCGTGCTATCCTTGCCTGGATATTATGTTAACCCTTGACTTAACACAACTTCCACAGCTCTGATAACCCTCCTGCCTACTTCCATGTCCCACTTCTGCTGAAACGCTCTAAAGATATTCAGGTTAATAAGTTACTAGCTCACATGGGTGCAATGGGGTAGCACAGGCAAATTGGGCTCAGAAGGGCCTGTTACTGTCCATAGCTATAAATCAATCAATAAATAAATCTATCTATCTCTTTATCTACATCACTGTTGAGTAAATCACTTTAATACAATGTTAGGATAATCTTTTTGGTTAACTGTTTTGATAATTTCAGTCCATAAAACCATAATATTCCGAACAATCCTATCTCACCATTACAGCTAATGGCTTTCTTTGTAAGTAATGGCGGACTCCTGGATATCTATAGAAGAACTGAATGGGGATGAACCTCACCCCCCCCCCCCACCCCGACCACAGACACAGATGCAACACTTGTGCCAGGGGCAGGCTTCCCTTATTCCAAGAAACTATCTAATTTTAGTCTCAATATGAAGACTTAATTTTCCATAACACATTGGTATGAAATGACTCACTTCCTTTATGGTTAACAGGGCTGATTTGGAGGTATGAAGAAAATCGGAGAGAAAGACGATTTCTCCAAGAATGACACTGAATTCTAGTTTTATAGCAATAACAAGACAAAATTCACTCCAAATACTAATGGTTTTTATGAGCCTATTTTAAAAATAATTAGTATTTTAATAAGTATTTTAAAAGGATTAGGTCACATATTACACTGAGCCAAGAAAATCATGGCTGATCCCCTACCACCTCAACAAAGACTTCACAGTATGATCTGTTGCTTCAGACATGTTCGAGGAGGAAGTATTAAAAGGGGAAGTATTAACTTGGTAATACTCAAGAAAAATGTTTGCAATGATCATAGGGTATAGGAGCAGAATAACACACACAAAATGCTGGTGGAATGCAGCAGGCCAGGCAACATCTATAGGAAGAAGTATAGTTGACATTTCAGGCAAAAACCCTTCATCAGGATTAACTGAAAGATAAGATAGTAAGAGATTTGAAAGCAGGAGTGGGAGGGAAAGATCTGAAATGATAGGAGAAAACAGGAGGGGTAGTGATGAAGCTAAGAGCTGGAAAGGTGACTGGCAAAAGGGATACAGAGCTGGAGAAGGGAGAGGATTATGGGATGGGAGGCTAGGGAGAAAGAAACGGGGAGGGGAGCACCAGAGGGAGATGGAGAACAGGCAAGGAGTGATTGTGAGAGGGGCAGAGAAAAGGGGGGGGGGAATAAATAAATAAATAAGGGATGGGGTAAGAAGGGGAGGAGGGGCATTAACAAAAGTTAGAGAAATCAATATTCATGTCATCAGGTTGGAGGTTGAGACAGAATATAAGGTGTTGTTTCTCCAACCCGAGGGTGGCTTCATCTTGACAGTAGAGGAGGCCATGGACAGATGTATCCGAATGGGAATGGGACATGGAATTAAAATGTGTGGCCACTGGGAGATCCTGCTTTCTCTGGTGGATAGAGCATAGGTGTTCAGTGAAACAGCCTCCTCCACTGCCTACCCCTCCCCCTCCCATCTTCTATGATTTCGAATTTCCCCCTCCCCACCCACTTTCAAATCTTTTACTATCTTTTCTTTCAGTTAATCCTGATGAAGGGTCTCGGCCTGAAACATCGACTGTACTTCTTATAGATGCTGCCTGGCCTGCTGCATACCCATCAGCATTTTGTGTGTGTTGCTTGAATTTCCAGCATCTGCAGATTTCCTTGTGTAAGAGCAGGATTAGGCCATTCAGCCCCTTGAGTCTGCTCTGCCATTTCATCATTGATGATCCATTTTCCCTCTTGTCCCCAAACTCCTCCCTTTCTCCTCCCTTCGTGCCCTGACTAATCAAGAATCTATCAAACTCTTCCTTACACATACCCAATGTTTTGGCCTCCACAGTGGCCTGCGACAATGAATTCCACAGATTCATCACTCTTTGGTTAAACAAATTCCTCCTCTTCTCCATACTAAATAGATGTCCCTCTATTCTGAGGTTGTCTCCTCTGGTCCTGGACTCCCCTAACATAGGAAACCTCCTCTCCACATCTACTCTATCGAGGCCTTTCAACATTTGATAGGTTTCAATGAAGGCACCTCTCATCTTCTGAGTTCCAGTGAGTAGAAGCCCAGAGCCATCAAACTCAACTCTTATTGCAAACCTTTCAATCCTAAAATTATTTTTGTGAATCTGTTTTGAACCCTCTCCAATGTTAGCACTTCCTTTCTTCGATAAGGGGCCCAGAAATAGCTTACAATTCTCAAAGTGTGGCCTCTCCAGTGCCCATATTGGCTCAACATTACATCCTTGCTTTCATATTATTTATAGTGGATGTACTGGAGGACTCATCTTGAGGCAATATGGGTAGCAATGAGGAATTAAAAAAAAGAGATGATGGGATTATTTGACGGACCTTTTAATAGTTAGAAGGATTTAGAGGAGCAAATTTGCAGAGAGATCACAGACTATTGCAAAAAGCATAAGGTTGTGACAGTATTTCATTTTAACTCCCCACATATTGACTGGGACTCCCATACTATAAAAGAACTAGATGGGATAGTGTTTGTCAAATGTGCTCAGGTAAGTTTTCTTCATCAAAAGATAGAGTCCCACCTAGAGAGAGTGTGATACTAGATCTCTTATTAGGGAACAAGACAGGGCAGGTGACAGAAGACTGCACAGGGGAACACTTTGGATCTAGCGATCATAATTCTACTAGTTTCAAGATAATTATGGAGAAGGATGGGTCTGGTCTTCAGGTTATGATTCTAATTTGGAGAAAGGCCATCAGAATGGCATCAGAAAAGATCTGGAAGTGAGAAATGGGATAGGTTACTCAATACAAAGATGTACTTGGTAAGTTGTAGACCTTCAGAAGTGAACTATTGAGAGTACTGAATCTGTATGTTCCTGTTAGAATAAAGGCAAGACTGACAAATTTATGGAACCTTGGTTATCAAGGGATACTGAAGCCCTGGTTAAGAAAAAGAAGGAGGTACTGTATATATAAGGTCTAGGCAGTTAGGATCAAATGAAGCAATTGAGGTGTGTAAGAAATGGAATAGAACACTAAAGGAAGATGTCAATGGGGCTGGGGGTGGGGGGGGGGGGTATGAGGTTGCTCTGGCAGACAAGGTGAGGAGAATCCCAAGGACTTCTATAACATGTTAAGAGCAAAAGGATAGTATGGGACAAAATTGGTCCTCTTGAAGATTATTGTGAAATTCAGAACAGAGATAACCAAGAGAAAGAGGTAGAATTTCCAGAAACACCAAGACAGTTGGCCTTTACAGAAGTAATAAAGAAAATAAGACTCCAAAATTGATTGATTAGTTATAGAGCAGTACAGCTCAGAAACATACATTTCAGCCCATCTGGACCATGATGATCTTGTCACCTGCACCCAAATATAGCCCCTCAAATACCTCCCACTCATGTACCCATTCAAAAGTCTCTAAGATGTTCCACCACCAAATGTCTACTACTTTAACTGTCAGCTTGTTCCACACTCTGACAACCCTCTGAGTGAAGAAGTCCCCTCAGATACCTCTTAAATATTTCACCTTTTAACCTAACCTGTGGCTTCTTGTTCTAGTCTCATCCAGCCTGAGGGGAAAAAGCCTGCATGCACTTATCCTGTCTATGTTTAAGAAATATTGCAAAGGTATATTTGCTTCTGTCACGTAATGATGCTGAAAAATGATTTCCCACCTTTATAGCGAATAGATGAGATTATTGCAATGCACTTTTTACTGGCCTTTTGAAGCAATTGATTGACATATAGTTTTCACACATCTCCTTCTTTGCACCCACCCAAATGAATGTTAATCAGCACTGATTAACAGCTATGATGGTAGAAAATGGCAACTTCTTTGAGCTTTGATGAGAGGCATTGATCATGAGGATAGTCAGAGGCTTTTTTCCAGGACTGAAATGGCTAGCACAAGAGGGCAGAGTTTTAAGGTGATTGGAAGTAGGTACAGAGGAGATGTCAGGGTTAAGTTTTTTACGCAGAGAGTGGTGACTGCGTGGAATAAGCTGCCAGCGATGGTGGTGGAGGTGGATACGATAGGGTCTTTTAAGAGACTCCTGGATAGGTACATGGAGCTCAGAGAAATAGAGGGCTGTGAGTAACCCTAGGTATTTTCTAAGGTGAGGACATGTTTGGCACAACTTTGTGGACCTGTATTGTGCTGTAGGTTTCCTATGTTTCTATGATAAATTTTCTTAAATAAATAACTCAAGTATAAAAATTAAACTATTGTCTACAGTGTTTAATTTAACATGAAACATTTTCTGAATAACAGCCCCACTACAGCTCTCACATCAGCCAAGGGCCTTGTTTTTGACTCTAAGAGTTCCTTAATAAACAAACCATTTTTCTTAAAATTTGATGAAGAGGATGGACTTATTTCTTTTGAGTAACACACACAAAATGCTGATGGAACTCAGCATATCAGGCAGCATCTTTGGAGAGGAATAAACAGTCGATGCTTCAGGACAAAACCATTCATCGGGACTGGAAAGAAAGTGGGAAGAAGGTTGGGGGTGGGGAGGGAAGACAAGCTGGCAGGTGATAAATGAGACCAGGTGAGTGGAGCATGGGAGAAAGGGAAGGAGAAAGGAAACTTGAAGGAGGAGTGTGGTGAACTACATATACCTGCCTGGACACGCCCCCCCCCCCCCCCCCCGCTGACTGCTCCTGTGGCCCCTCCCACTGACTGTGGCTCCTCCCACAGACCCCGGTATAAAGGAGATTGAGGCCTGAGCCTGGCCCTCAGTCTCCAGGATGTAGTATGGTGGTCAACTACTGCTTGTTCTTTCTTCTAGTCAATAAAAGCTGATATCTCGCCTCACGTCTCAGAGAGTTATTAATGGTGCATCAAGGAGATGGTGTGGTGAGGAGAAGAGAACCTGAATGAGGAATGGAAAAAGAAAGAAGTGGAACTGGGAGAATTACCAGAAGTTACTGAAATCTATTCGTACCATCAAGTTGGAGGCGACCGGACTCTGATAGTTATACTGGAGTCTCAGTTCAGACAAACCAACACTTTTCACACTCTGATGATCTCCACATCTCCTCAACAAAGAAATATGCCCCTCAGCCCACCACATCCATCCTGGCCATCAAGTATCTATCTGCTTTAACCCCTTCCATCAGAACCTGATCTGTAGCCTACAACATCTTGGCAATTCAGCTGCTAATGCTGACACATTAACATAAGAGTGTCTGGCTTCACTACTCTTCAGGCAGAACATTCCAGCTTCCAACTGTCCCCAGAACCCTACTGAGCCGCTTTCTTTTTCTGGTCAAAGGCAGTAAATCAGACCAGTGTTACCGCCATCCCAGGGACTCGACTTTCAGCTGGCAAGGTAACTAACGACAATGGGGATCCAATGACATTAGCCTTCAGTTCTGAACCCAGCAACATACACTAACCCAATGGTTGTTCATTGCAGTTTCCAAATTGTACCTCATTGCTTGGATGGATAAGTGGGAGCAGGTTGCCCTCTGGTCTGCGCTGGGGTTGTTGAATCAGAATCAGCTTTATTATCACAGGCATGTGTCGTGAAATTTGTTAACTTAGCAGCAATGGTTTAATTCAATAAATAATAAAGAAGGAAAAAAAGTAAAAATAAATAAGCAAATCAATTACAGCATATGTGTATTGAATAGATTAAAAATTGTGCAAAAACAGAAATAATATACATAAAAAAGTGAGGTAGTATCCATGGGTTCAATGTCCATTTAGGAATTGGATGGCAGAGGGGAAGAAGCTGTTCCTGGATCACTGAGTGTGAGCCTTCAGGCTTCTGTATCTCCTACCTGATGGTAACAGTGAGAAAAGGGCATGCCCTGGGTGCTGGGGTCCTTACTAATGGATGCTGCCTTTCTGAGACACTGCTCCTTGAAGATGCCCTGGGTACTTTGTAGGCTGATACCCAAGATGGAGCCGACTAAATTTACCACCTTCTGCAGCTTCTTTCAGTTCTGTACAGTAGCCCCTCCACACCACACAGTGATGCAGCCTGTCAGAATGCTCTCCAAGGAACATCTATAGAAACTTTTGAGTGCTTTTGTTGACATATCAAAACTCTTCAAACTCCTAATGAGGTATAGTCACTGTCTCGCTTTCTTTATTGCTGCATCGATATGCTGGGACCAGGTTAGGTCCTCAGTGATCTTGACATCCAGAAACTTGGAGCTGTTCACTCTCTCTACTTCTGATCCCTCTATGAGGATTGGTATGTGTTCCTTCGTCTCACCCTGCCTGAAGTCCACAATCAGCTCTTTTGACTTACTGACGTTCACACCACCCTATTAGTTGACATATCCTGCTCTTGTACACTCTTTCATTTCCATTTGAGAGTCCAGCAACAGCAAATCTATAGATGGTATTTAAGCTATGCCTAGTCACACAATCATGGTCAGTTGAGCAGTCAAGTATCATGGAGAGTACAAAGTGTACTGAACAGAAGTAGAAGCCTGAACCCGATCTCATCAACTAGACATGAAGAGTATTAAATGCATCAGGCGTTTTCCAATGACTTTGATCTGTTTTGCTTGGCAAAGGTAATGCTGCAGCTCTATAAAACCTGGTTAGACCATACTTGGAATATTGCATTCAATTCTGGTCACCTCAGTATAGGATGGATGTGGAAGCTTTAGTGAGGATGCAAAGGAGATTTACCAGGATGCTGCCTGGACAAGACAGCAAATCTTAGGAAGATAGGTTGAGAGGGCTTGGGCTTTTCTCTTTGGAGCAAAGGAGGATGAATGGTGACTTGATCGAGGTGTACAAAGTAAGAAGCAGAGATCAAATGGACAGCCAGAGGCTTTTTCCTAGGGTGGAAATTGCGAACATGAGGGGGCATTATTTTATGGTTATTGGAGGAAAGTATAGTGAAGATATGAGAGGTAGGATTTTTACACATAAGGTGGTGGTGCATGGAATGCCCGGCCAGGGGTGGGGGTAGAAACAGATACATTGGAAACATTTAAGAGACTCTTAGATAGGCACATGGATGATAGAGAAATTGAGGTTTGTTTAGGAGGGAAAGGTTAGATTGACAATAGACAATAGACAATAGGTGCAGAAGTAGACCATTCGGCCCTTTGAGCCTGCACCGCCATTTTGAGATCATGGCTGATCATCTACTATCAATACCCGGTTCCTGCCTTGTCCCCATATCCCTTGATTCCCCTATCCATAAGATACCTATCTAGCTCCTTCTTGAAAGCATCCAGAGAATTGGCCTCCACTGCCTTCCAAAGCAGTGCATTCCAGACCCCCACAACTCTCTGGGAGAAGAAGTTTTTCCTTAACTCTGTCCTAAATGACCTACCCCTTATTCTCAAACCATGCCCTCTGGTACTGGACTCTCCCAGCATCTGGAACATATTTCCTGCCTCTATCTTGTCCAATCCCTTAATAATCTTATATGTTTCAATCAGAACCCCCCTTAATCTCCTTAATTCCAGCGTGTACAAGCCCAGTCTCTGTAACCTCTCTGCGTATAAGACAGTCCAGACATCCCAGGAATTAACCTCGTGAATCTACGTTGCACTTCCTCTACAGCCAGGATGTCCTTCCTTAACCCTGGAGACCAAAACTGTACACAATACTCCAGGTGTGGTCTCACCAGGGCTCTATACAAATGCAAGAGGATTTCCTTGCTCTTGTACTCAATTCCCTTTGTAATAAAGGCCAACATTCCATTAGCCTTCTTCACTGCCTGCTGCACTTGCTCATTCACCTTCAGTGACTGATGAACAAGAACTCCTAGATCTCTTTGTATTTCTCCCTTACCTAACTCTACACCGTTCAGATAATAATCTGCCTTCCTGTTCTTACTCTCAAAGTGGATAACCTCACACTTATTCACATTAAATGTCATCTGCCAAGTATCCGCCCACTCACCCAGCCTATCCAAATCACCCTGAATTCTCCTAACATCCTCATCACGTCACACTGCCACCCAGCTTAGTATCATCAGCAAATTTGCTGATGTTATTCTCAATGCCTTCATCTAAATCGTTGATGTAAGTCGTAAACAGCTGTGGTCCCAATACCGAGCCCTGTGGGACCCCCTAGTCACCACCTGCCATTCCGAGAAACACCCATTCACCGCTACCCTTTGCTTTCTATCTGCCAACCAGTTTTCTATCCATGTCAATGTCTTCCTCCCAATGCCATGAGCTCTGATTTTACCCACCAATCTCCTATGTGGGACCTTATCAAATGCCTTCTGAAAGGCATTGAGCTTTGGTTGGTTGAAAGGTCTGCACAGCATTGTGCGCTGATGGGCCTGAAGTGTGTGTGAATGTTCTTTGTCTTTGACTGAGGGTGAGTAAATGATATTTAACAATCCTCAAATATTAAAATGTGAGTACCTATTTTTAATAAATCCTGTTTGATCATTTAAGATAACATTAGGCAAGATATTCTCAAGCCTATTTGCTAGAACCTTAGAGAGAATTTTAAAATCTACATTCAATAAAGAAATAGGTCTATAGGATACACATTCCAGTGGGTCTTTTCCTTTTTTTGGAATCAATGAAATTAGTGCTTCATAAAAAGTTTTAGGAAGCTTCCCAGAGGATGTAGAGTCGGTAAATGTTTGATGAAGATGTGGTATAAGCATTTCATGAAAAGTCTTGTAAAATTCTACCGTATAACCATCAGGTCCCGGAGCTTTCCCTAATTGCATAGAGGAGATAGTCTATCTCCTCTTGTTTAATAGGTGCATCTAACATATTAACATCTTGAATCGAGGTATGTTTAACCTTTGCAAAAATCTATTCATAATAACAGTGCTATCAGAGAATTCAGATTTATAAAGATCTTATTAATTTCATAAGAATCTACAGTTTCTGTTCTATCTGGTCTACGAATTTTTAAAATCTGTCTTCTGACCATCCCAGCTTTTAACTGACCCGTCAAAAGCTTAGCAGATTTTTCCCCATGTATATAAAATAAAGTTTTAGATTTAAAAATTTGCTGTTGAATGGGAAAGGTCAGAAGCAGATTATACTGTGATTGAAGTTCGACCCTTTCTTTATAAAGGTCTTCAGTAGGTTTAACTGAATACACTTTATCTATCTGTTTAATTTTATTAATAAGCACTGACAATTCTGCTTTAGTTTTCTTTCTCAAGGCTGCTGAGTATGAGATTATCTGTCCCCTAAGAAATGATTTCAATGTGTCCCATATAACCAGGTTTGACATTCCTTCAGTTGCATTAAACTAAAAAAATATAGAAATTTGCTCCTTAATAAAATTAACAAAAGCTGGATCGTGTAACAATACGGGATTCAGTCTCCACTGTGACATTTTCAAAAATCATTCTGAAAGCTTCAGGGTTAACTTTAAAGGTGTGTGATCTGAAAGTGCAATGATGTCATACGTACAGTTTAATATTTGAAGATTATTAAATATCATTTACTCCCCCTCAGTCAAAAAAACTGAATGTATTGTATCTTTGGATGCAGGGAAAGCCTTTGACAAAGTGGAAATGCCTTATCTATTTCAGGTTTTGAAGAGGTTTAATTTTGGTCTGGGATTTATTTCCTGGATTAAATTGATTTATCAGGCCCCGGTAGCTGCAGTTATAACTAATAATCAAATGTCTCCTTATTTTAGATTATATAGAGGAACCCGTCAAGGTTGTCCCCTTAGTCCTTTATTATTTAATTTGGCTTTAGAACTACTTGCTATTGCTCTTAGGGATTCTAACTCTGTGCAGGGTATTAAGAGAGGGGATAAATTACATAAGGTTTCATTAGGGTTAGGGTTATTTATTAGTTTACATTTCAAACCCTAGGAAATCTATTCTTTCTATGTTATCTATATTTATGGAATTTGGTATTTTCTCTGGATAGAAACAATTTACATAAAAGTGAATTATTTCCTATTCATAATTATTTTGATTATTATGATCAAATACCTTTTAATTTTGCTAAATTAAAACCATTTCACTTACCTTGGTATCAAAATTACTAAAAATTTTAAAAACTTGTATAGATATAATTTCTCACTTTTAGTTGAATATACTCAACAGGCACTTTCTAAATGGTCGCCTATGTTGATGTCATTGATAGGTCGAATAAATGCTATAAAAATGGTTATTTTACCAAAATTTTTATATATATTTCAAGCAGTTCCCTCTTTTATTCCAAAAACATTTTTTGATAAAATAGATTCTATGATTTTGTCTTACGTTTGGAATAATAAAAGCTCTAGAGTGAATAAACTTTTATTGCAAAAAACAAAAAAAGATGGAGGACTGGCCTTACCAAATTTTAGATTTTATTATTGGGCAATTAATATTCATTATATTACTTTTTGGATTTATGATATAGATGAACAGAATCACCCTTCATGGTTACAGTTGGAGGAAAACTCAGTAACGGGGTTTTTTTAAACTTCTTTATTAGGAGCTCCCCTTCCGTTTTCATTCTACAGAATAGGTAGACAAGCTCTTAACCCTAATGTTAAAGATACTTTAAAAATCTGGTTTCAGTTTTGTAGATTTTTTGAATTAAATAATTTTCTACTCTCTAGTAATATTTATTCTAATTTCTTTTTTAAACCTTCAACTCTGGATAAGGCTTCTTTAACATGGAAAATTTAGTGAATAAAATCTTCTTTATATTTGTTTATAGATGACTGTTTAATGTCCTTTTAGCAGTTAATGGATAAATATGACATCTCTACTACACATTTTTTCAGATACTTATAGGTTAGGAATTTTTTTATGTGATTTTCTACTGAATTACCCCTTGGTCTGTTCTTTAAATTTGGCTTATGCTATTTTTCAGCTTAAACCATTTCAAAAACGATTAATAGCTATAAATTATAAACAGTTAATGAATGCTCGCATGTCACCTAACGACAGGATTCAACGCACTTGGGAAATAGAACTTCAACATTCACTCTCAGATAATCAATGGAGTGAAATTTATTATCTAGTCAATAATTCATCTATCTGTGCATGCCATACCTTAATTCAGTTTAAGATAGTACACAGGGCTCATATTGTCCAAAGATAAATTGGCACATATTTTTCCCGATATAAGCCCAATTTGTGATAGATGTAATGCAGAAGTGGCTACTCTAACTCATATGTTTTGGTCATGTGCAAGCTTAAATAATTTTTGGAAAGATGTTTTTGGAATACTATCTAAAGTTATAGATGTGGATGTTCAACCCAATTCACTTACAGCAATTTTTGCGATCATTCCAGAGGAAGCAGACAGAGTGTCTGCTTCCGTTCAACATGTGATAGCCTTTTCAACTTTACTGGCTAGGAGAGCTATCTTGCTACACTGGAAAGACTCTAACCCGCCTACAGTTTTTTCTATTGGCTCTCCTCCATTATGTCATGTCTAAGCTTGGAGAAAATTAGAAGCCGTACATTTGATACATCTTTTAATTTTGAACAAGTCCGGTGACCCTTTATTCGAAATTGTCACGATTTAATTTATTTTTATTTATTTATTTTTCTTTACTCTCTTTAGGGAAAATCCTTATCCATGAATGTTCAGAAATGACTGGAAGGATGTTTTTTTTCACTTTCTCTTTTTTTCTAATTTTATCCTCAAATGGACTGCCCAATCTTTCTTTTATTTTTTTTGTTTGTTTTGTTTAGTTAGTGGTTTTTTTTCTTTATTAAATAACATTTCCAATCTTTTTCTTTATGATTGTCATGAGGAGTTGTAGTTTTCTTTTGATTATATCGTATATATAACAGCGTAACATTTTACCTATCTGATTTTGACAATATATACTTCCTTTTTTTACTGCTGTTTATATGTTTTTTTTTGTATTATCTGTTTGCTAAACTTCTCCTCTGATTTATATATACTTTACTGGAAAATTAATAAAAAGATTGAAAAGAAAAGAATGTTCTTTGTCACACCACTCCACAAATGTTAGATGGAGCTATAGGGATTGTAGGTGATTTTGTGATCTTGTTAAAATCCCAATTGATCTGTTAGCCAAAGAGAATTAGAAAATTAAGACCATCCATCTCCCTGAGCTGCTCTTTCCAATCTCTGCACTTCCTCTAGTCCAGAAAACCATTTGTTCCCACTCAGTGCTCCATTTTTGACCCTATTCCACCTTCTCATTCTCCCATCATCATCTGTGATCCCATCAACCAACCTGGTCTGACTAATTGGTGTTTTTTCAATAACGTTCCCATCCTAGAGTTCATCCAACCTTGGTGTGACTACCTGGTGTTCCTTCATTAATGCTCCGGTCTTAGTGTTTAACTAACCTTGGTCTGACTACGTGGCGTTTCTTTAACAATGCTCCCACCCTAGAGTTCAGCCAACCTTGGTCTGACTACCTGATGTTCCTTCATTAACACTGCTACCTTTCCAATACCCTCTTCTCATTTCACAACTTTAAAACTAAAATCTTTCATCAAATATCTGGTTCCTTTCCTAGTCTATCGATATTGGAATTGGTTTTCTATTCTCCCAAGAAACAGTGAAACACTTACCTTGTATAATGTCCATACAGATCACATTACTACATAGTGTATTGAGCTGGAGTAAGGTAAAACAATAACAATACAGAATAAAATGTAAAAGCTACCAAAAGAAAACAGTGCAAGATCATAACGAGGTAGATTGTGAGGCCAAGAGTAATCTTATTGTACAAGAGGTCCGTTCAATAGTCTGATAACAATGGAATAGAAAATGTCCTTGAGCCTAATGATGTGTTTTCAGGCTTTCTGCTCAATCAGGGAAGAGACAATGTTCAGAGAGGAGTGGATAGGGGCTTTGATTGTGCTGGCTGCTTTACTGAACCAGCAAGGACTACAGACAGAGCCCATAGAGGGAAGGCTAGTTCTTGTATTGTGCAGAGCTGTGTTCACAATTCTCTGTAGTTTCCTGCATTCACAGTTGCCATACCAAGCCACAACACATCCACACTAGAATGATCTTTGTGTACATTGATAAATATTGGTAAGAGATGATGGGGATATGTCAAATTCCTTTAGCTTCCTGGAGAAGTAGATGTGGTGGTTAGGTTATTTATCTTGACATCGACATAGTTGGATCAGGACAGGCTATTGCTGATGTTTGCTCCTAGGAAATTGTGAGTTCTTCATTCATTTTACCTCAGATTTCCGTGAAGTGTCTTTGTTCTGCTCTGCATTAGAGACCCTCTAGTAATCCAAATTGTCATTAGATCTCCCTTGACCCTTACTAATGCCCCTTGGTTTTCCTTTTCATAAGTACAATTATTCTACTCCTAATGTGGTTTGTCACCAGGAAGGGACTAAACCACACGTCAGGATGTTCCTGGATTCAACATCTGACTCAATCAGAACAACTGAAGCTCTCTGGTTATTCACTTCAGATATTTCTTCCTCATGATTAACTGAAAAGTGAATACTTCCTAATTATATTTTTACATGAGTATCAGAATATTGCCCAAGTGATTGAGATTCCTTGCAGAATTACTCACATTATGAATCACAAATACACTACAATAAAACTAATTATCTTTGGATGGATTAATGTGTCAGACTGTCTGGGTGGCACTCTCTTGAGCATGAAGTGACATGTCATGCTCTATGGTTTCTTGCAGATGTTCAAGAGGGATATGTCTGAACAAAAGCTCAGCAGATGGTGCAGCTCTCTGCCAAGTTTCACTTCTGCTTGAAGTTTTGCCCCAACAGAACAAACCCTTCCATTACACACAGCAAAAAGATGGTGCCTGTAATACTCTAAGCCTGAGCTAAAATTATGGATTGTTTTCCTGTTTCTCTCACATAGAAACAGGTTAATGTAAGAAAATCTTGCACAGAAAATCAAGCTACAACAACTGAATTCATGTGTAAGCCTTCTTTTTCCAAAATCTAAAGAGCATTACTGGTTTAAACTTAGTGGCCACTTTACTAGGTACACCTGTATACCTGTTTGCTAATGCAAATATCTAATCAACCAACCAAGTGGCAGCAACTCAATGTATAAAAGCATGCAGACATGGTCAAAAGGTTCAGTTGTTGTTTAGACCAACCATCAGAATGGGAAAGAAATGTGATTTATGTAATGTTGACCATGGAATGATTGCTCATGCTAGTTGAGGTGGTTTGAGTAACTCAGAAACTTTGATCTCTTGGGATTTTCACACACAACAGTCTCTAGAGTTTACAGACAAAAATCATCCAGTAAACAGCAGTTTTGTTGGTGAAAACATCTTGCAATGAGAGAAGTCAGAGGGAATGCCAGACTGGTCCAAGCTGACAGGCAGGCAACAGTAACTCCAATAACCACATGTTACAACACTGGCATGCAGAACAGCACCTCCGAATGAACAACATGTGAAATCTTGAAGTGGATGGACTACAGTAGTTTCCACTCCTGGACCTACTAAAGTGGCCAGTGAGTGTATACAATAGCCATAGACATCAGGACTGTAGAAAGAGGAGCACAACACAACTTTCAAAACAAGGACCAAGGACTGCAATGCTGGTGCCCTTACAGACTACAGAGTGGGCAGTGGGTGAAAACTCACAAACATTTCTTCATTTAGAGTCTTGGTTTATTCTCTTGAACTCTGGTAGGGCACATTTGAACTGTTTTAAGTTCAAGTTTATTCTCATTCAACTGTACACGTTTATACAGCTAAATGAAACACCATTCCTCTGGCATCAAGATACAAAACATATTATACAGTATATCACATACAGCACATCAAATAATATGAACAAAATAATATCAGGAGTTTTAAAAATCTGTAGATGTACAAGTTGAGATAAAGTCCATAAATGACATATAGATGGACAATCCACATCAGGGTGCGTGAAAAGAGCTACTTTTTAATCAGGGCAGCGATCAAAGCTTTGAAGGCAGAATTTCGTGGCAGAGAAGGAATGGCGGGGGCGGGGGGGGGGGGGGGGTGAAGATGCAGACACGCCTAGCCTTGAATCACCAGGCAAGGACATTTGATTCCACAGAATTGGTTTATTGATCATTACAGAATGTCTCCCTGGCACTTCCTGCTCCCTGCCATCTCCTTTCCCTTTTTTCCTGACCAAGATTCCCCTCTCCCTGCTCCTCCCATTCTCAGTGAATAATAGAGACCCATATCAGGACCAGGCTTATCATCACTCACATTTTGTTTTTGTGGCAGCAGTGCAGTGCAATACATAAAATTACTACAGTACTGTACACATGTCTAAGGCACCCTAGCTATAGTAATGTGCCTAAGTCTTTAGCACAGTATTGTAAGAATAAATTAGGCTACTTGGCTCTTCAGATCTTCCTTGCCATTCCTTCATAGTGGATTTACTTTCCCTTTCAACCTCGGTCTTCTGCCTTCTCCCCGTAGCTTTTGACACCTTGACTAACCAAGAAGCTGTTAACCTCCACTTTAAATATATTCACTGAGTTGACCTCCATAGCCATCAGTGGCAATGAGTTCCGCACATCCACCATTCTCTGGCTAAAGAAATTCCTTTTCATCTCCATTCTAAATGGATGTTCTTCTGGCCTGAGGCTGAGCCTTTTGGCACTCAACTCAGCCTCTATAGGAACCATCCCCTCCATATCCACTCTATCTAGGCCTTCCAATGTTTGATAGGTTTCAATGAGATTCCCCCTTATTCTTCTAAACTCTCGTGAGTACAGGCCCAGAACCATCAATGCTCCTCATATGTTAACCCTTTCATTCCTGAAATCATTCTCATGAAACTCCTCTGGCCCCTTTCGAATGCCAGCACATCTTTTCTTAGATAAGTGGCCCAAAACTGCTCACAATACTCCAAGTGTGATCTGACCAAGGCTTTATAAAGCCTCAGCATCACATCCTTTCTCATTCAGCATTATACAACATTGTACAGTCATACTGTAGATAATGTGTACTGTGCAGAAATATATTTAAAACTTTGAGTTTTTTTTATGTATTTAATCTTGTAATGTGATAAAATGGAACCTGTTCAATCCCAGAGTGCCTTGCCTTCGGCTAAGTGTATACGTGGCAGGAGGCATATAATGTCCTGAACGTTGTTCATTGTGTAACTAAGGGGAGGTTGATATACTCTGTGGTCTTGAGTGAGGAGCTGACTCCCAGAACAGATAACAGCCAAAGAATAGCCTGAAAGCTTGTATAAAAACAAATTTTGTAAGCTGTACATCAGAAGCAGCCTGCCCTTCACAGAGGAACAGAGATGCTTCTCCTTCCAAGTAATAAACATGTTTATGAACAGATCCACTCTGTATTTTCCTTTGGTTCTTTGTTATGAGACCTAGTGAAAGGCATATGACAGAACTTGTAGGTTCTACTGTTTGACTAGGCACACTGGTGATGTGGAAGAATCCCAGAGGCGGAACTGCCTGAGAGAAATTCCCAGGGAGTTGCAATCACAGAAAAGTAAATTGCTTTTCATTTCTAGGGGTTTTCCCTCTCAAGAATGTGTGTTTGTTTCTTCTCTATCGCCCAATACACTGCAGACCATGCTATGGTCTTGAACACACACACACACACACACACACACATACAGACACACACACACGCACACAGACACACAGACTCACTCACACACACACAGTGATTCTGATGCATTTGGCACTGAAATAGAATTGCTACAATGACTGGGTAGTGAAAAGGTTCACATGAAAGAGGTGACAAGTGAATTGGATAGTTCCGTGTCAGGGACATTGATAGGGATCAAGCCAGCATCTGGGATGCATGACTCAAATCAGTAAAAGTTCAAGGACAGTGTCAGGAACTCACGAAAGGGTCAATCCACAAACTAAATTATTATTTGTCAAAGAGAAACAGTAGAATTGCTTGACTCTAAGTCAACAGAGGTACATAAAAAGATTACAATAATGGCTGAGTAACATTACATAATGTTTGAACCCTACAGGAGAAGGAATGACCAAGGACTCAACGTAAGTGAGAGATGGGACAGGGTGCATACTTCCCTGATCGAGAAAAAGAAACTTAGTGATTATAGATCATTAAGTGAAACTTACAGATGCAGGGAAGTAGGGATGCACTATTTTCAGTTACAATGTGAAAAGTTGGTTAAAGAAAGGAATAAAAAGGAGGAAGCAGCCCGCATAGCTAAGACCGAGGTGGAGGGATTGAAGAAACAGTGCAGTGATTTAAAGGCAGCTACGAAAGTGATACAGAAAACACAACTCTGGAGATTATACAACGTGCTTAAAGCAGGTACAATAGCTGCAGTAAAGAGTGAGTGAGTGAGTGAGTGTGTCTGTGTGTGTGTGTGTGTGTGTGTGTTTCTGCCTGATGACGGTAGGAGATCAAAGAGATTGTGGGACAGATGGGAGGGACCCTTGACAATGCTGAGGGCTCTGAAAAGTCAGTGCTCTGGTATATATCCAGGAATGGAGGGGCATGGGGGGAAGAAATCCTAATGATTCTCTCAGCAGTCCTCACAAACTCTTGCAGAAAAGAAAACAGTTCTACAATGAGTAGTGGAACAAATTAAAGCATTTAGTATGTCTCTCAATGAAAATGTTTTAGTTAAAAATAAATGGTCTTACAATTGTGATTCTATTAAAGTGTAATTTTATTCATGGAATTTCTTCACATTATTGGGTCATTTCTTCCTTTATTTTGACACTGAAATTGTAGCCCATTAAACTTTAGAGCGGTTACAGTTGTGAATAGGTACTGTGAAGTAGGGTTTGCTCAATTATCATTTTTTCTTTCCCCACAATAAACCAACATTTTAACTTTGCTTTGATGATACCACCCAGGTGAATTTGAGTGAAACCTTTCACCATGAACTTAAACTTGAACTAATCCATATAGTAAATCCACCATGGACAGTCCCAAGCCTGGCTGCAAAAGGAGGAGGGCTGGGTTTGGGGCTAGCAATCCCATTCCATACAAACCCAGAGCTGCAGAAATACCAACAGAAGCTCCAGAAACTTCATTCCTGGGAGAAGACGGATCTTTAAAGATGCTCTGAGGAAAACATGGAAGACTGACCCAGGACAGAGGACTGGTGAGCTGCTGTTGGCAGCCTATGCCTTATTAGACATGATGGGTTAACTAGTTAAACTAATTTAACTAACTAAGTAATCTACAGAGTGGGAAGATTCAGCTCCACTTGTTGGCAGATCTAGCCCTAAGTTCACTATTCTTCCCTCGAGTCAGGAGCATGTCTATCTTGCAAAGTAACATGGAACATTAATGAAATACTTCCTTCCTCTCCTGACCTGTGCCCACAGCATGTGACTGAAATACATTCTTGCCCTCGTGACCTGTGCCTCCAGCCACAGAAACCATGCTGAGCAACGAGTTTTCAGGTTTGGATTTTACCTTAGTTGTACAGCAGTGATCTACAGAAACTGTACGGCTATCTATAGAGAACCACAAACCCATGGACATGTGCCAATAACCTCTGTTACAGCATTAGAGAATCCCCCAATCCAATTACTATTTAATGCAAATCTTTGCTCAGCATTTCCCAAAGCAAAGGATATTTCTCAATCTTTTGCATCTTCAACTGGCAAGAGAAGAAAGTGGGCTCTTAATCCAAACTGTCTGCAATGATGGCCTGAAGTGCAAGTTGTTAGAGTAGTTTAAGAAGTTTATGCTGTATCGGCCTTCATTAGTTGGGGGAGTGAGTTCAAGAGCCACAAAGTAATATTGCAGCTCTATAAAACGATTAAACACACTTCAAATATCGTGCTCAGTTCTGGTCACCCTATTGTAGGAAGGATGTGGAAATTTTCCAGAGGATGGAAAGGAAATCTATCGTGATTCTGCTTGCATTAGAGAGCATAGAACCATAGAGAAGTACAGCACAGAAACAGGCTCTTTGGTCCATCTAATCCATACCAAAACTACTTAAACCACCTAATCCCATTGACCTGCACCGGGACCATAGCCCTCCAAACCCCTACCATCCATGTACCTACCCAAATTTAATGTAAACATTGAAATTGAGCTTGCATGCACCACTTGTGTTGGCAGCTCATTCCACACTCGCATAACCCTCTGAGTGTAGAAGTTTCCCCTCACATTCCCCTTAAACTTTTCATCTTTCCCCCTTAACCCATGACCCATGGTTATAGTCCTAGCCAGCCTCAGTAGAAAAAGCTTGCTTCCATTTACCCTATCTATACCCCCAATGATTCTGTATACCTCTATCAAATCTCCTCTCAATCTTCTATGTTCTAAGGAATAAAGTTCTAACCTTTTGAATATTTCATTTAACTCAGTTCCTCCAAATTTCTTGATACTCTTTCAACTTTATTGGTATCTTTCCTGTAGGTAGATGACAAAAAATGCAGACCAAATTAGACTCACCAATGTCTTATACAACTTCAACATAACATCCCATCTCCTGTTCTCAACACATTGATTTATGAGAACTAATGTGCCAAAACCGTTCTTTACCACCCTATGACACAATTTTCAATGATTTAATGACCTGTATTTCTAAATCCCTTTGTTCTATCACATCCTCAGTGTGATAGTATATTCAGATCACTCCTTGATCCCTGACTCAGTGTATTTGTTTTCATGTCATTTGGAAAACTCAGACCCAGAGCACAACTACTGTGAACAACAACAGACTTCAGAATATTATCATCTTGTTAAAGATGAGCAGAGGAAAGAAATCCAAGGATAAAAGAATATTTTATATTCTCTAACAGATTCTTGAGTTAAGTCTAAACAGAAGACTACTATTGGCCAGACTGAAGAGAAGATTCCAGAATTTCATCATTTGTGGTTTACAGTAAAAGCATGTGACACAGCTGGGGGCATAAAAGGGAAAAGAGAGCGGAGACAGGCACACAGCACAACTGCCAGCCACAGCAGTGAGAGCATCTGGTCTGTTCCACATTACACCCGGGGACTGCTGCCGGCTCGGACACAGAGAAGCACAAGAAACAAGTAGAAAGGGAAAACTAACCATCAATCAAGACAAACCACTGTAAGTTCAGTTTTATTCCATTTCTGTTGGAATTGTTCACTGCATGACAAATACCTAGTGCTTATAGTCACTTAATGGACATATAATCAGTCTATGTGTATAAGCTATCATATGTATTTATGTTTATTATGATTTTTAACATTTTGTGTTGTTTAGTGCTGCATCAGATCCAGAGTACTTTACACTTGTGCACTGGAAATGACATTGAACATTCTTGCTACCTTGCTAATACTCAACAAAAGAGTAGCTATGACAATTAATTAATCTGAAAAATAGCTGATTGCTCCGAATAATCATTGAGACATATCATTTTACCTAGAATTCATTTAATATTGCAATTCATCCAGAACTTATAGTTACTAAAGAGTTTGAACTTCTGCTAAGTGTTTTGTTTTAATTTCTCTATTCAGGGCAGTAGATCCCCTCCAAGGAGCAGAAAATGAACAGCAAATTCCAGATAGTAATTCTAGTGGTCCTTGTACTTATCTGCGCCTACGTCTCCACAGGTCAGTTATTGCTCTGCAATTGAAAGCAGAGGAATGTTGCATTTTATTTAAAAAAAAATAATCACATAGAATCTGTCTTCTGCAGGAAGCACCAGCGTCGTGCCGAGATGCCTCTGCTTTCAAACGGTGAAGAAGGTGCGTTTACAGAATGTGACGGATTTCCTGATAATTCCCAAGGATGCTCACTGTTCAGCTACTCAGATCATGTGAGTAAAGTTATACAGATAACAGACAAGGATTTCTCACGAATAAGGGAGGGTGGAACTATATAGTTTGTGAAACTTGTAAAGAGTTAACTACTGTAATTTTATGGTGTTAGGTAACAAACACCTTCAGTTGGCAGTGAATATAGAAAAGAACGTAGAAACAATCACAATCAGTTTTAATGTCACAGACAGATGTTGTGAAATTTACTGTTTTATATCAACAGTACAGTGCAATACAAAACTGCTATGATTTATCATAAAAATATGTATAATTAAGTAAGTAGTGCATAAATGGAGCAAAAATAGTGACATGGTGTTCATGGGTTCATTATCCATTCAGAAATCTGATGACAGAGAGGAAGAAGCTGTTCCTAAATGTTGAGTGTATCTTCAGGTTCACCTCAAGTGCTCCAGACCTGGAGAAGTCCAGTGGAGCACAGCAGTAATACAAACTCTCTGAGAGAAGTTCAAATGATGTAGAAAATTCACATTTAGCCTGACATCCCCTGCATAGCAGTTTTGCAATTGTTGTTTTACCGACCTCACAGACCATTTGAGAATAAATTGACTACATAACTGAATGGGTTCACTGTTCTCAGTATTTCACGATTAAAAAACGAAGGCAGTGAAAGTAACATTTCAATTCCTCTTCTTCTAGACTCTTAGTGAATGTAGAAAATGAGCAAAAGGAAGCGTGTCTTAATCCAGACTCAAATCAAGGGAGACACCTGATTTCATGTTGGCAGAGGTAAGCTGATCACCACAGGGATGTTCTCTGCTGTTGTTAACAATAATTTATATTACTGAATTCAAATTATGAATGTTTATTATTATTCTGGGGGACAGGGAGGAGCGAAAGACTTTAATTGACAAGGAATAGATTGTAGATTGATCTTGGAGTAGATTAAACAATTGCCACAACATTGTGGGCCAAAAAGCCTGCACTGTGGTGTTAGTTCCTATGCTGTAATATTCACCAACTGTAAACAACAGAATTATATAAAAATAAAGTTAGAAGCATGAATATGGAATAAATATGCAAAACTACACAAATACCAGGATGTATGTTCAATGTAAACAGCATTATAAAAGTGGTTGGAAGAGCTGACAGCGCAGAGACGTAACGGGGTAATAGAGAGAAGGGGAGGGCCTATTCTGTCACCAGCAGCAGAGCTGACAGCTTATAATAGTGGACCGATAGCTGTAGGCAGATTGAGGAATGAGTATGCTACAGAAATGTAACAGGCTTGAACAAGAATGTACTCAATAACCAGAATATTTAGTCCCACAAATACATGAATAATGTATTTGTTAAGGTAGATTTCTATAGGTAAAATTAGAAACGTTTTGCAGATGTTACTAGTGTTTATGCAACCACATGATAGTTGAACTAAGTACAATACTTATTCTGTCCATAAAGTACTCTCAATATCAATATTTGCATTTTGTAAATATTGGATTATGTCAGAGGACAGATGAATTAGTAAACTGATTAAAGTACTATCTAAAGGCCTCCACAAATAAAGAAAATATTCCCTCCTTTTATTTTCCTGATGAAATATAATCCCGTTCCTTTATCTCAATATTGCTGAACTTGTACAAGAGTTCTTGCAAAGGAGTAGTGATTAATTGCACAGATTTAAGCATGACGCTATTATGGCTCGAGGCATCGGAGTTTGGAGTTCAGTTCTGACGCCGTTTATGAAGTTATTACATCAATGATGTAAACTGCAACAAGAACTGCAGGTTTCTAGCTGGCAGATGTCAGACAATGTCATGACTTGTTCTGTTATCTCAAGACACATAAGTAATTCTGATAGCCCCAGGAAGATACAGCCAGGTTTTTAAAGAATTAGACAAATGACGATTGGATGCTAAACTGTTCTGAAGATGTTGTATACTCAACATGTATTCCATTTCTTTTCCCACAGAATTGGCTACAACATGAGCAGGAAGCACCAATGTCTTAAAGTCCAGAGACGAAAAAATTAGGAAAACAGGAGCTGAAAGAATCACTGAACCATGATGTTATTCAGGATGATAAAAAAAGATTGAGATCACTGAATCTTACTTTCTTTTTTAATTCCTTGTAGTGTTCAATGTGGAAGCACTGCATTTAACAGTGCTCAAACCGTCACTAATATTTCAGAACCACGTACCAAGACATTGTCTGCTCAGTCCTTTGTCTTATTGAATCTATTGTTGATGTCCACTCCTGGGCTGTGACATGTGAAACAAAGATGAATGCAAAGATACAATTTATTTATTTCTGTTATAATTAAAATCTATGCTGCCTAATATTAAATTAGCACCTCCACATCAAGTAATGATCATATAGGATCAGATGTAGTTTCCTTCTTGTGTGAGATGATACACTTGTAAAAGTTAATCTGCTGAATATTCCTTCCAGTGTCTACGATTTGTCCAGGACAGTGTGTGTAAAACGTAATTCCAAAGGGTTTGTCTTAAGGAGTTCAAAAATAATCTAGATGAAATTGTAAATCATTCAATGGTTTACAGAGCTGAACGAATTAATTGTAGACCAATTGAAACTGTTTAGTGTTTACATGAATTTGCACTACAGTGCACTCTTAGCAATGTAATTATAAAGTATTACCTAGAATTGTATAACTTATGCACAGTTTGGTATTAAGCACAGAGATATTTATATAATGTAATGTTTCTATTTGTTATTGTAGAACAGAATATATGTATTTTTGTAAGTTGAACCATTTTGCCAAACTTGTTTGTATGGATGCTAAACATTTCAAATTTTCTAATAAAATTCTTAAAATAGAAAAATTAATTTCTGATTCATTATTTAAAAATCAAAAAGTTTTGCTTCATTCCACACTATATAGTTTGGAGAGTTTGTTTACTAATGTATTTTGCTTAATTCAATCCTACTTTAACCAATTGATCTGGAAAGCAAGATGTAATCTTTAAAAAAATGTGAAAAAATCCTGCAAATGCTGAAAATCTAAAATATAAATTGAAAATGCTGGAAACACTCTTCACATCACTCTGCAACTGTGGAGAATATAAAGGGAGCTGATGTTTCAGGTCAAAGATCTGCAGGTGCTCCATTTCGCAGCCCACAAAGGTCCACAGGTCCCATTGAACGATTCCTGCAGGTTCTGTAATTTTTATTCTAGCAAAATTTCAGCAATAGTAATTGCAAAGCTCACTCGTTAGGGAATTAATGATTAATATGTCATCTACGTCAACAACCAATACAAGCTAAGGTTGTGCTGGGGCAGTCCACGAGTGTTACTACATATTCCAGCACCAAAACAGCATAGCATGTGCACCACAGTCAGCATTGTCTTCTCACTCAGTCATTTATTTATTCTCTAAATCAAACAAAAATGAATGGATCAATTTTTTGGAACTTTTTTGGAGATGCATAATATGATTAAGATTAGTCAGTATGGATTTGTCAAAAGCAGGTTGTGCCTTACAAGTCTGACTGAATTTTTTGAGGATGTGACTAAACACTTTGATGAAGGTAGAGCAGTAGATGTAGTGTATACGGATTTCAGCAAGGCATTTGACAAGGTACCCCAAGCAACTTATTGAGAAAGTAAGGAGGCATGGGATCCAAGGGGACATTGCTTTGTGGATCCAGGACTGGCTTACCCACAGAAGGGAAATAGTGGTTGTAGACGGGTCATATTCTGCATGTAGGTAGGTGACCAGTTGTGTGCCTCAGGAATCTGTTCTGGGACCACTTGTCTTTGTGATGACCTGGATGAGGAAGTGGAGGGATGGGTTAGTAAATTTGCTGATGACACAAAGATTGGGGGTGTTGTGGATAGTGTGGCAGGCTGTCAGAGGTTACAGCAGGACACTGATAGGATGCAAACTGGGCTGAGAAGTGGCAGATGGAGTTCAACCCAGATAAGTGTGAGGTGGTTCATTTTAGTAGGTCAAATATGATGGCAGAATATAGTATTAATGGTAAGAATCAGAGGGATCTCCACCGTTCCTGTTAACTGCCATTTCTTAATTACATTACGAGCTGAGGAAACTGCTACCAGAAAATGCTTGGCTACCTTCTTATAGCTTTCTCCTGCTTTGTGGGCATCATTTATTTTAATTTTCAGAGTGCTAGGTAGCTGCTTAGAGGAGCCCATGGCTGCTGATTACTGGGATAATGTTTGAGGAGTCAAGGTATTTATAAAGTTTTGAAATTTGCATCACCTGGCCTTTCCTAATGATGACTGTGAACAAGTCATAGCCCTAAAAAGCTAATTAAGGTCTGAGAACTTGGTAAAATTTATCTGAGAGCTCAAATCACTTGGGGTGCCCAAACTTTTGCATGGTGCTCCTTTCCTTTTTCTCCCCCACTCTAAAATTGGACAAAACATAAATAATACACTAATCTTGCTTAAAATGTTGTAAAGAACATTTTTAACATTTTAACATCTTTAACTTTATGACTTTTGGCAATCAGTTCATCTTCTACTCACTTAACCATTCATGGTAACAGAGATTTTGACGGGCTGCCCGAAATTTTGTATGCCACTGTATGTTTGCTGACAGCACTATTTCATAGGACCAATCAAAGACGGTGCAAATCAACATACTTTAGAGAGATAGAAAATCTGGCTTGAGTGGTGCTATGACAATAACCTCTTGCTCAATGCCGGCATAACCAAAGAGCTGTTTATTGACTACAGGAGGAGGAAATCAGAAGACCACGAGCCAGTCCTCAACGGGGGATCTGAGGAGGAAAGAGAGAGGAATTTTAAATTCCTGGACCCAGCACATAAGTGTAATTGTGAAGAAAGCACAGTAGTGCCTCTGATTGGCTACCAGTGACTAGTGCTGTTCCTCAGGGGTCAGTTTTGGGACCTCGACTTTTCACATTGTCAATGATTTATATAATGGAATTGATGGATTTATGGCAGAGTTTGCGGATGATATAAAGTTAGGTGGAAGGACAGGTAGTGCTGAGGAAGCAATGCGATTGCAGCAGGACTTAGATGAATTGGAAGAATGGGCAAAAAAGTGGTAGTTGGAATACATTGTTGGGAAATGTATGATAATGCAAGTTTGTAAAAAGAACAATAGTGCAGACTATTATCTAAATGGGGAGAAAATTCAAACATCAGAGTTGCAAAGGGGCTTAGGAGTCCTCATGCAAGATTCCCAGAAGGCTAATTTATAGGTTGAGTCTGTGGTAAAGAAGGCAAATTCAATGTTGGCATTTATTTTAAGCAAATAAAAAATTAAAAACAAGGAAATAATGCTGAAGCTTTATAAGACATTAGTCAGGCTGCACTTGTTTTAGACCCCATATCACAGAAAGGATGTGTTGTCATTGGAGAGAGTCCAGGCTGGAGGTTCACGAAGATGATTCCAGAATTGAAGTGGTTAACGTATGAGGAGTGTTTGACAGCTTTGGGCCTGTACTCACTGGAATTTAGAAGAATGCAGGGGGATCTCATTGAAATCTACTGGATGTTGAAAGGACTAGATAGGGTGGACGTGGAGAGGATGTTTCCTCTGATGGGGGTATCTAGAAGTACAGGGCACAGCCTCAAATTTGAGGGGTGACCTTTTAGAACAGAGGTTAGGAGGAATTTTTTTTTAGACAAAAAGTGCTGAATCTGTGGAATGTTCTGCCACAGACTGCAATGGAGGCCAAGTCCGTGGGTATATTCAAAGTGGAAGTTGATAGATTCCTGACTGGTCATGGCATCAAGGGATATGGTGAGAAGCCAGGTGTATGGGGTTGAATGGAATCTGGGATCAGTCAGGATGATATGGTGAAGCAGACTCGATGGGATGAATGGATTAATTCTACTCCATGTCTTATGGTCTTTTATGGCCTCTACTTTCTTCAAAGTCTGCGAAGATTTGGCAAGACATCAAAATCTTTGACAAATTTCTACAGATGTGTAGTGCAGAGTGTATTGACTGGCTGTGTCATGGCTTGGTCTGGAAACAGCCATGCCTTTGAATGGAAAATCCTATAAGAGGTAGTGTATTCAGCTCAGTACATCGCAGGCAAAGCCCCCATAACCACTGAGCACGTTCACATGAAACACTGTCATAAGATAGCAGCATCCATCATCAGAGATCCTCACCAAGCCCATGCTCTTTTCTCACTGCTGTCATCAGGTAGTAGGTACAAGAACCTCAGGACTCGCACCACCAGGTTCAAGTATAGTTCTTACCCCTCAATCATCAGGCTCTTGAACAAAAGAGAATAACTACACTCACTTGCTCATCCATTGAGATGTTCCCACAACAATGACTTTGCTTTGAGGATGCTTTATCTGTTATTTTATCTTCTCGTTATTTACTGCTATGTATTTATACATTTCTTTTCTGTCCTTGGGTTGATCTTTTATTGATCCTATTATAATTAGTTTTCTACAGGTATGCTGAGTCCTCCCACAGAAATATGAATCTCAGGGTTGTATGTGGTGACACTGCTCCTCAGCAGCAGGTATACTACTTTGGATACTGTTGGGGGGGTGGTGGATGACCTAACATAGGAAAGTCATAGCAGTAGGGTCTCTGGCACTGAGACTGCCTCGGTGACTCAGAGAGAAGGGGAGAGAAGAGGCATGATGTGGTGACAGGGGATTTGTTAGTTAGCAGAGCAGACAGCAGGTTCTGTGGGCGAGAATGAGATTCCTGGATGGTATGTTGCCTTCCAGGTGTTAGGGTCCACAACATCTTGGATCGAGTCTTCAGTATTCTAAAGTGGGAGGACAAACAGACAGAGGTCATAGTACATGTACCATGAATGACGAGGTTCTGCAAAAGGAGTTCATTGAGTTAGGTGCTAAGTTAAAGGGCAGGGTTGTGATCTCTGGAACATCACACTTGTTCATTTATTTGTTGAGAAAAATAATCCAATATTACATGCATTTGTTGAAAAAAGTAAGTGAACCTCTGGGGTAATACTTTCTACAAAAGCTATTTGGAGTCAGATGTTCCAGCAAATGCAATGAAATTGGAGGCATTCCCTGCCCTCTAAAAAAGTTACACAAAGTCAGGTTACTATAACTACGTAACATATAACAATCAGGCCATCTCGGCCCTCCTAGTCTGTGCCGAACTCTTAATCTCACCTAGTCCCACCTACCCGCACTCAGCCCATAACCCTCCACTCCTTTCCTGTCCATATACCTATCCAATTTTACCTTAAATGACACAACTGAACTGGCCTCTACTACTTCTACAGGAAGCTCATTCCACACAGCTATCACTCTCTGAGTAAAAAAATACCCCCTCGTGTTTCCCTTAAACTTCTGCTGCCTAACTCTCAAATCATGTCCTCTCGTTTGAATCTCCCCTACTCTCAATGGAAACAGCCTATTTACGTCAACTCTATCTATCCCTCTCAAAATTTTAAATACCTCGATCATATCCCCCCTCAACCTTCTGCTCTCCAATGAATAGAGACCTAACTTGTTCAACCTTTCTCTGTAACTTAAGTGCTGAAACCCAGGTAACATCCTAGTAAATCGTCTCTGCACTCTCTCTAATTTATTGATATCTTTCCTATAATTCGGTGACCAGAACTGTACATAATATTCTAAATTTGGCCTTACCAATGCCTTGTACAATTTTAACATTACATCCCAACTTCTGTACTCAATGCTTTGATTTATAAAGGCCAGCGTTCCAAAAGGCTTCTTCACCACCCTATCTACATGAGACTCCACCTTCAGGGAACTATGCACTGTTATTCCTAGATCTCTCTGTTCCTCTGCATTCCTCAATGCCCTACCATTTACCCTGTATGTTCTATTTGGGTTATTCCTGCCAAAATGAAGAACCTCACACTTCTCAGCATTAAACTCCATCTGCCAACGTTCAGCCCATTCTTCTAACTCCCTGCAAAGGATTAAACTCCCTGCAAGCTTCGAAAACCCACCTCATTATCCACAACACCTCCTACCTTAGTATCATCGGCATACTTACTAATCCAGTTTACCACCCCATCATCCAGATAATTTATGTATATTACAAACAACATTGGGCCCAAAACAGATCCCTGAGGCACCCCGCTAGTCACCGGCCTCCATCCCGATAAACAATTATCCACCACTACTCTCTGGCATCTCCCATCTAGCCACTGTTGAATCCATTTTATTACTCCAGCATTAATACCTAACGACTGAACCTTCTTAACTAACCTTCCATGTGGAACTTTGTCAAAGGCTTTGCTGAAGTCCATATAGACTACATCCACTGTCTCACCCTCGTCAACATTCCTCGTAACTTCTTCAAAAAATTCAATAAGGTTTGTCAAACATGACCTTCCACGCACAAATCCATGCTGGCTACTCCTAATCAGATCCTGTCTATCCAGATAATTATTAATACTATCTCTAAGAATACTTTCCATTAATTTACCCACCACTGATGTCAAACTGACAGGTCTATAATTGCTAGGCTTACTTCTAGAACCCTTTTTAAACAATGGAACCACATGAGCAATACGCCAATCCTCCGGCACAATCCCCGTGTCTAATGACATCTTAAAGATCTCCCGTCAGAGCTCCTGCTATTTCTACACAAACTTCCCTCAAGGTCCTGGGGAATATCCTGTCAGGACTCGGAGATTTACCCACTTTTAAATTTCTTAAAAGCGCCAGTACTTCCACCTCTTTAATTGTCATAGGTTCCATAACTTCCTTACTTGTTTCCCACACCTTACACAATTCAATATCCTTCTCCTTAGTGAATACCGAAGAGAAGAAATCGTTCAAAATCTCTCCCATCTCCCTCGGCTCCACACATAGCTGACCACTTTGATTCTCTAAGGGACCAATTTTATCCCTCACTATCCTCTTGCTTTTAATATAACTGTAGAAACCTTTCGGATTTACTTTCACCTTATTTGCTAAACCAACCTCGTATCTTCTTTTAGCTTTCCTAATCTCTTTCTTAAGATTCCTTTTACATTCTTTATATTCCTTGAGCAATTCCTTTACTCCATGCTGCCTATATCTATTGTAGCCATCCCTCTTTTTCTGAGCCAAATTTCTAATATCCCTTGAAAACCATGGTGCTTTCAAACCTTTAACCTTTCCTTTCAACTTAACAGGAACATAAAGATTCTGTACCCTCATAATTTCACCCTTAAATGACCTCCATTTCTCTATTACATCCTTCCCATAAAACAACTTGACCCAATCCACTCTCTCTAAATCCCTTCGCATCTCCTCAAAGTTAGCCTTTCTCCAATCAAAAATCTCAACTCTAGGTCCTGTCCTGTCCTTCTCCATAATTATATTGAAGCTAATGCTATCGTGATCACTGGACCTGAAATGCTCCCCAACACATACATCTGTCAGCTGACCTATCGCATTCCCTAACAGGAGATCCAACACTGCCCCATCTCTAGTCGGTACTTTTATATATTGTTGCAAAAAACTATCCTGCACACATTTCACAAACTCTAAACCATCCAGCCCTTTTACAGAATGAGCTTCCCAGTCTACGTGTGGAAAATTAAAATCTCCCACAATCACCACCTTGTGTTTACTACAAATATCTGCTATCTCCTTACACATTTGCTCTTCCAACTCTCGCTCCCCATTAGGTGGCCTATAATACACTCCTATCAGTGTTACTACACCTTTCCCATTCCTCAATTCCACCCAAATAGCCTCCCTAGAGGAGCTCTCTAATCTATCCTTCCAAAGCACTGCCATAAGATTTTCTCGGACAAGCAATGCAACACCTCCTCCTCTGGCCCATCCTACTCTATCACAACTGAAGCAACTAAATCCAGGAATTTTTAGTTGCCAATCACACCCTTCCTGCAACCATGTTTCACTAATAGCTACAACATCATAAGTCCAGGTAGCAATCCACGCTTTAAGCTCATCCACCTGTCTTACAATGCTCCTAGCATTAAAATAGATACATTTAAGATACTCTCCACCTCCTCCTCTCTTTTCATCCCTAACAATGCATTCAAATTTATTATCCTTTTCTTTCTTCTCCCCTACATCTTCGGGCTGAGCGCATCCCTTCTCCATCACCTGCCTTTCCTCCCTCACACACTGTCTATTTACTTGCTCTACTGGTGAACTAACCTCCTCTCCCATAGTTTCCTCAAATTGATTCCCGCTCCCCCCCCCCCCCCCATCTTACTAGTTTAAAGTCGGCCCTGTCGCCCTAGCAAACCTCCCCGCTAGGATGTTGGTCCTCCCAGGATTCAAGTGTAACCCGTCCTTCTTGAACAGGTCACGCCTGCCCCAGAAGAGGTCCCAATGAGCCAGAAACTTGAATCCCTGCCTCTGCTCCAAACCCACAGCCACGCATTCATCCTCCACCTAATTCTATTCCTACTCTCACTGTCGCGTGGCACAGGCAGTAATCCCGAGATTACTACCTTTGCGGTCCTTCTTCTTAACTGCCTTCCTAACTCCCTATACTCTTGTTTCAGACAAAGAGTTCTGACAGAGTTTCCTGCCCTTGTCAAGAAAGATCTGTTTATGTGCACCATGCCTCAATCAAAGCAACTTTTAGAGGACCTTAGAAGAAGAATTGCAGAGATGTGTGAAGCTGGAAAAGGTTACAAAAGCATTTCTAAAGACCTGAGTATTCACCAGTCCATAGTAAGAGAAATTGTCTACAAATGAAGGAATCGCAGTACTGTTGCTACTATCCTAGGAATGGACATGCTGCACTGATCACACCAAGAACACAACATACAATGCTGAAGGAGGTGAATAAGAACCCAAGGGGAACAGCAAAAAACCCACAGGAATCTCTAGAACTTGGTAAAGTCTCAGTTCATGTGTCCGCTATAAGAAAAACACTGAACAAGAATGGTGATTGTGAAAGGACATCACGGAGGAAACCACTGTTCTCCAAAAAAAATTACTGCACATCTCAAGTTTGCAAAAGACCACCTACTTGTTCTACAATGCTTCTAGGACAATGCTCTGTGGACAGATAAGGCAAAGTTTGAACATTTTGGCAGAAATGCACATTGCATTTAGTGTTGGCGCGTAGCCAAGTGGTTAAGGCGTTTGTCTAGTGATCTTAAGGTTGCTAGTTTGAGCCTTGGCTGAGGCTGCATGTGTGTCCTTGAGCAAGGCACTTAACCATACATTGCTCTGCGACGACACTGGTGCATAGCTGTATGGGTCAATGCCCTTCCCTTGGACAACATCGGTGGCGTGGAGAGGGGACACTTGCAGCTTGGGCAACTGCCGGTCTTCCATTAAAAAAAAACCTTGCCCAGGCTTGCGTCCTGGAAACTTTCCAAGGCGCAAATCCATAGTCTATCGAGACTAATGGAGGCCTACACACACATTGCTATGTTTGGAGGAAAAAGGACACCGCAGAGCAACATGAAGCAAGCAGTTCATGCAAGGAAGCTCACCAGCATCCCAGAGTTTTATAAAGAGGAGTGGCCTAAAACACCTCCAAGCCAGTGTGCAGAACTGATCAACAGATACCAGAAACATTTGGTTGAAGTTATTGCTGTACTAGGGGATCACTCTCGTTAGTGAATGTAAGGGTTCACATACTTTTTTCCAAAGAACAACTACAATATTTTTTGTGTTATTTATTTAATTGGGTTCTCTTTATCTAGTTTTAGATCTTACCATAAGACATAGGAGCAGAATTAAGTCATTCAATCAAGGCTGATCCTTTTTTTTTAATCTCCTCCTCATTTCCAGTTCCCAACCTTCTCCCCATAACCTTTGATGCAATGTCCAAACAAGAACCTATTAATCTCTGCTTTAAATGCACCCAATGACCTGGCCTCCACCGCTGCATGTGGCAATAAATTCCACAAGTTCACCACCCATTGGCTAAAGAAATTTCTCTGCATCTCTATTGAAATGGCGCCCCTCTATCCTGAGGCTGTACCCTCTTGTGCTGGACTCCCCCACCATGGGAAACATCTTTTCCTCATCTACTGTCTAGGCCTTTCAACATTCGAAAGGTTTCACTGAGATCCCTCCCTCATCCTTCTGAATTCCAGCGAGTACAGACCCAGAGCCATCAAACGTTCCTCGCATGATAACCCTTTCATTCCTGGAATCATCCTTGTGAACCTGCTCTGAACCCTCTCCAACGCCAGCACATCTTTTCAAAGATGAGGGGCCAAAACTTTCAGAATACTCAAGGTGGGGCCTCACCAGTGCCTTAAAAAGCCTCAGCATCACATCCTTGCTCTTGTATTCTAGACCTCTTCAAATGAATGCTAACATGGCCCATGTTAGCTGCCCTCCCCCCCTCACTGGACCACCTGCAGTTTGCTTACCATCCCAACCGCTCAACAGATGATGCCATTGCCACCACCCTCCACCTGGCCCTAACCCACCTGGACAAAAAAGACACATATGTTCAAATGCTGTTTATGGACTTCAGTTCAGCATTCAACACAATCATCCCTCAGAAACTGATTGGAAAGCTGAGCCAACTGGGCCTGAACACCTCCCTCTGCAACTGGATCCTAGACTTCCTGACTGGGAGACCTCAGTTAGTCCGGATCAGGAGCAACATCTCTAACACCATCACACTGAGCACGGGGACTCCCTAGGGCTGTGTGCTCAGTCCACTGCTGTTCACTCTGCTGACCCACGACTGTGCTACAATACACAGTTCAAACCATATCATCAAGTTCGCCGATGATACGACTGTGGTGGGTCTCATCAGCAAGAGCGACAAGTCAGCTTACAGAGAGGAGGTGCAGCAGCTAACGGACTGGTGCAGAACCAACAACCTGTCTCTGAACGTGAACAAAACAAAAGAGATGCTTGTTGGCTTCAGTAAGGCATGGAGCGACCACTCTCCGTTGAAGATCGACGGCTCCTCGGTAGAGATCGATAAGAGCACCAAACTTCTTGGTGTTCACTTGGTGGAAAATCTCACCTGGTCCCTCAACACCAGCTCCATAGCAAAGAAAGCCCAGCAGCGTCTCTACTTTCTGTGAAGGCTGAGGAAAGTCCATCTTTCCAGCCCCCATCCTCACCACATTCTACAGGGGTTGTATTGAGAACATCTTGAGCAGCTGCATCACTGCCTGGTTCAGAAATTGCACCCTCAGATCACAAGACCCTGCAGCGGATAGTGAGGTCAGCTGAGAAGATCATCGGGGTCTCTCTTCCTGCCATTACAGACATTTACACTACACGCTGCATCCGCAAAGCAAACAGCATTATGAAGGACCCTATGCACCCCTCATAAAAACTCTTCTCTCTCTTGCTATCTGGGAAAAGGCACTGAAGCATTCAGGCTCTCACGATCAGACTATGTAACATTTTCTTCCCCCAAGCCATCAGACTCCTCAATACCCAGAGCCTGGACTGACATCAACTTACTGCCCTCTACTGTGCCTTTTGTCCTGTTTATTATTTATTGCAATGCCTGCACTGTTTTGTGCACTATATGCAGTCCTCGGTAGATCTATAGTCTAGTGAAGTTTTTTGTGTTGTTTTACGTAGTTCAGTGTTATTTTTGTATTGTTTCATGTAGCACCATGGTCCTGAAAAACATTGTCTTGTTTTTACGGTGTACTGTACCAGCAGATACGGTTAATATGACAATAAAAAGTGACTTGACTTGCCTTCCTCACCACTGACTCAACTTGCAAGTTAAAGATCTTCACTTATGTAAAGATCTGATCACATTTTAAGTAGTATTTATGCAGAAATAGAGAAAATTTTACACGGTTCACAAACCTTCTAGCACCACTGTAAGTATGGAAAAAAGATAGATCTGGTGTGTGGGTTGAGATTCTAAATTGGAAAAAGGCCAACTTTGATGGTATCAGAAATGATCTAGCAAGTGTGGATTGGGACAGGCTGTTTTCTGGCAAAGGTGTACTTGTTAAATGGGAAGCCTTCAAAAATGAAATTTTGAGAGTACAAATCTTGTATGAGCCTGTGAGAATGAAAGGTAAAGATAACAAGTGTAGGGAACCTTAGCTTTCAAGAGATGTTGAGGCCCTGGTTAAGAGAAAAAAGGAGGTGCATGACAGGGATGGTCAAGGTGAAGGTGCCTAAGGAATTCTACAGGTATGTTAAGAGCAAAAGGATTGCAAGAGACAAAATTAGTCCTCTGGAAGACCAGATTGGTAATTGATGTGTGGAGCCAAAACTGATGAGGAGATTTTAAATGATTTTTTTTTGCATCTGTATTTACTCAGAAAGCAGACACAGAGTCCATAGAAATGAGGCAAAGCTGCATCAACTTTATGCACCCTGTACAGATTACAGAGGAGGAAGCAAATCAGGATGGATAAATCCTGAGGGTCTGACAAGGTCTTCTCTTGGACCCTACGGGAGGCAAGTGCAGGAATTGCCGGAATCCTAGCAGAAGTATTTAAAACATCCTTAGTGACAGTAAAGCTATCAGAGGAATGGAGGATAGCCATTGTTGTCTTGCTGCTTAAAAAAGCCTCTAAACAGAAACCAGGAAATTATAGGCCAGTGAGTCTGACATCAGTTGTGGGAAAATTACCTAAGGGGCCAGAAATACAAGATAGTCATGGACAGATCATCAGCACAGCTTTGTGCATGGTAGGTCGTGTATAACCAATCTTATGGAGTTTTTCCAAGGAAGTTATCAGGAAAGTGGATGAAGGCAAGGCAGTGAATGTTGTCTACATGGACTTTAGTAAGACATTTGACAAGGTTTGACATGGGAGGCTGGCCATAAGGTTCACTGGCTTGGCATTTAGGATGAGGTAGTAAATTTGATTAGACAATGGTTTTGTGGAGAAGCCAGAGACTGATAGTAGAGGGTTGCCTCTCTGACTGCAGGCTTGTGACTAGTGGTGTGCTGCAGCGATTGGTGCTGGGTCCATTGTTGTTTGTCATCTATATTAATGATCTGGATGATAAAGTGATTAAATGGATCAGCAAATTTGCGGACAACACCTAGATTGAGGGTATACTGTAATGAACAGTGAGGAAGGCTATCAAGACTTGCAGGGGGATCTGCATCAGCTGGAAAAATGGGATGAAAAATAGCAGATGGAATTTAATGCAGACAATCATGAGGAGTTGGACTGTAGGACCAACCAGGGTAAGTCTCACACATTGCATGGTAGTGGACTGAGCAATGTGGTAGAACAAATGGATCTGGGAATACAGGTACATAATTCATTGAATATTGATAGAGTCATAACGAAAGTATTTGGCACATTGGCATTATAAATCGTATTGTGTACAGAAGATGGGGTGTTACGTTGAAGTTGTGTGAGATATTGGTGAAGCCTAAATTGGAGCACTGTGTGCAGTTTAGGTCATCTACTTATAGGAACAATGTAAACGAGATTGAAGGAGTAAGTACTGACAAAATTTGCAAGGATGTTGTCGGGTTTGGAGAACCTGAGATAGAAGGAAAGATTGAATAGGTTAGGATTTGATTCCTTAGAATGTAGAAGACTGAGAGGAGATTTGAGGTTGGGTGTGTCTTCGACCAGAGGTCATGGGTTAAGGGTGAAAGGTAAGATGTTTAACGGGAACATGAGGGGAAACGTCTTCACTCAGAGGGTCCTGACAGTGTTGACAGAGCTGCCAGCACAACTGTTGCCTGCAAGCTCAATTTCATATTTGAGAGAACTTTGGATAGGTACAAGGATGGTAGGGATATGAAGGGTTACGCAGGGTTACGCTCTAGGTGAAGGTCGATGAGAGTAGGCAGCTTACATTGGTTTGGCAGGGACTTGAGCTGAAGAGCCTGTTTCTCTGCTGTGCTTCCCTATGACTATGACATATATGTACTTCGATAATAAGATTTACTTTGAACTTTCGAGCTGACCAAATGTATCAGTGGCATTATGCAACGCTTATTCACACAACAGGCTTCCCTTTTCTCAAGAAACTATCTAATTTTGGTCTCAGCAACAAGTGTTTTGTCCCAAACACATCAATATGGAATGATTCACCTCCTTATGTTTTACAGGGCTAATTTTGAGATATGAAGACCACAGGAGAGAAGGACACTCTCTCCAAGGATGGCACTTTGACTGGTATGAATTCTAGTTTTATTGCAAAGACAAAGCACAATTAACTTAAAATACACAAGATATTCATGAGCTAATTCAAAAAGTAAATGGATTCATTGCACTGAGACAAGAAAGTGATTGCTGATCTCCTGCCACTGCAACAAAGAGGTCTGGCTCCACTAGCTCCTCAGGCAGTGTGTTTCATGATCCAACCATTCCTAGAACCCTGCTAAGCCTCTTCCATCTTCTGGTCAAAAACAGTCAGCCAGACCACTGTTACCACTATCTGGACTAGAGAGCAAGTCTTAGGAAGGTAGGTTGAGTGGGGTTGGGCTTTTCTCTTTGGAGCAAAGGGGGATGAGTGTTAATTTGATAGAGGTGAACAAGGTCACAAGAGGCACAGATCAAATGGACAGCCAGAGGCTTTTTCTCAGGGTGGAAATGGCTAATATAAGGGGGCAGAAATTTAAGTGATTGGAGGAAAGTATAGGTGGGATGTCAAAGGTAGGAATTTTATACAAGGGGCGATAGGTGTGTGGAATGCCCTGCCAGGGACATATAAGAAACTTTTACACTGTAATGTTCTATGTTACACCACTCCTCAAATGTTAGTTTGTGCCACAACAAATGTAGGTGATTTTGTGATCTTGTTCAAATCCCTAACTTGTTAACTAAAGAGGATTCGAAAATTAAGATCATCCATCTTCCTGAGCTGCTCTTCCCAATCTCTATCACCTCCCCCAGTCCAGAAAACCATTTGCTCCTGTTCAATGCTCCATTTTTGACCCTATTCCAAGATATAATTTTTCCATCATTCCCTGTGGTCCCATCAACCAACCTTGGTCTGACTATCTGGTAATCCTGAATTATTGCTCCTGTTCTAGTGTTTAACCAACCTTAGTTTGACTATCTAGCATTCCTTCACAAAGACTCCTGTTCTAGTGATTAAAGAACTTTGGTGTGACTACCTGATGTTCTTTTATTAATGCTCCTGCCTTTCCGATTCTCTTAAAACTAGAATCTTTCATAAGACCATAAAACATAGGAGCAGAATTAGACCATTTTGGCCCATCAAGCCTGCTTCAGCTAGTGGTGTTCCACAGGGGCCTGTGTTGGGAATGAGTCATTTAATGTTCTATGTGAATGATTTGAATGATGGAGTTGGAAGCTTTGTTGCAAAGTTAGCAGACAATATGAAGATAAGTGGAGGGGTAGGTAGTTTTGAGGAAGTGGAGAGGCTACAGAAGGACTTGGAAAGATTAGGAGAAAGGGCAAAGAAATGGCAGATGGAATACAGTGTTGGGAAGTGTATGGTCATTCACTTTGGTGGTAGAAATGAAAGGGTTGACCTTTTCGTAATGAAGAGAAAATACAAAAAAACTGAGGTAAAAAGGAATTTGGGACTCCTTGTGCTGGATTCCCTAAGGTAATGACTATTTCTGAACCTGGTAGCATAGGACCTAAGGCTTCTATTCCTTCCTGTTGGTGGTAGCGAGATGACAGCATGGCCTGGATTCTGGGTGAACCTTGATGATTGATGCTGCTTTCTTGTGGCAGCACTCCTTGCAGGTGTGCTTAGTGGTGGATTCAGAGAGGAATGAAGAGCGATTAGCATACCTACAAGCCTTCTCATCCCCACCCTCCCCTCACCTTCTTTATCGGGCCCCTGCCCCCTCCCTCTTGTCCTGACGGAGGGTCTCGGCCCAAAACGTTGACTGTTTGTTTCCACGGATGCTGCCCGACCTGCTGAGTTTCTCCAGCTTGTTGTACGATTAGCATTCCATGATCTCTGGATGTCACAGACAATATTGATCTCATCCAGTAGTCCTTTGTAGTTTTATTGAAAGACTTTGGAATTGCAGGAATAAATATTTCTGATCATTGGTAAGAGGTCACCTCTCAGCAGCTTTGCAAATTTTACAGTGGTAGCTCACACCTGTTAGAGGGCACCTCAGAATACAAGACCATCTCTTTAGAATAGAGATGAGGAGGATTTCTTCAACCAGGTGGTGGTGAATCTGTGGAAGCCAAGTCACTGGGTATATTTAAAGTGACATTTGATAGGTTCTAATTAGGGTGTCAAAGATATTGAGAGCAGGCAGGAGAATTGGGTTGATAAGGACAATAAATCAGCCATGATGAAAAGAGAACAATTCAATGAGCTGATTTGTTCCTATGTTTTATGGTCTTCTGCCAGTATTTCCTATTCAGGAAAGGTCAGTGTTATCATGTGAATCTGTTCACAAATATATACTGTACAAACTGCAAATACTGAAAATAAAACAAAAATCGTTGTGGATGTACAGTAGGCAGGAAGCATCTGTGAAAAAACATTTGATGGCTTTGCTCAATATCCATCATCAGATACTGATGAATTGTATTTCTAAGAATTTTCAAGTAATGGGGGAACTCGCTATCTCTAATCGTTCTCTAATTGAGTAAAACTGTGATCCTTATCGAGATCACACTGGGAACTGCTTTCTGAATTTCAGATCTCCAGGGTCATTTAGCTGATGATGTAATTTCTAATTTTGTGACCGGGGATAAAAAAGGATCATCTATGATCGGATGGCGGTGCAGACTCGATGGACCAAAGGCCTATTTCTGTTCCAATGTCTTATGATCTAAAATCTTTTTCTTTTTCTGTTGATCTGTGTCAAAAACACCAAATTAAATCCAATGTGATTCAAAGCTGTAAAACAATAAAATATGAAAAAACTTCCGGGGGAGGGGGGGGGGGGTTGGTGGTGAATACTTTTTATAGGCACTGAAATTGTTGCCCTTTTGAAGCAGGTGTGAAATTCCGACTGTAGCAGTGAGAGATTGAAAATGTCTTTGAATACTCATCCCAGTTGGTTGGCACAGGTAACTAGAGTCTTATCAGGTACTCCATCAGGCCCTGCTACCATTCATTCTTCCTTTCATGTGGTAGGTGGGGGGGGGGGGGAATTGATGTCTTTCTTTCAACTACACTGACAAATCTCAGAGTTATATTCTGCATACATACTTTGATAATAAAATGAACCTTTATATAAACCTACTTCTTGATGTATCTAATTCTTTTCTCCCACACAGCACATTTCCTATATCTGTATGCTGATCTAAGAGTCTATGAAATGGCCCTAATGTATCTGCCTCTACCACCATGCCTGGCAGGGCATTCCGTGCACCCACCACTCTGTGTAAAAAACCTGCTTCTGACATCTCCCTTAAACCTTTCACCCTTAAGAATGTCTTTGGTATTGGACACTTCCACTCTCGGAAAAAGGCACTTGCTGTCCACCTCATCTTACGTCTCATAATGGAACCTCTACAGGAAGGATGTGGAAGCCATAGAAAGGGTGCAGAGGAGATTTAGAAGGATATTACCTGGATTGAAGAGCATGCCTTAAGAGAATCGGTTGAGTGAACTCGGCCCTTTCTCCTTGGAGCGAAGGAGGATGAGAGGTGACCTGATAGAGGTGTACAAGATGATGAGAGGCATTGATTTTGTGGATAGTCAGAGGTGTTTTCCCAGAGCTGAAATGGTTGCCACAAGAGGACAGAGGTTTAAGGTGCTGGGGAGTAGGTACAGAGGAGATGTCAGGGGTAGGTTGTTTACTCAGAGAGTGGTGATTGCATGAAATGGGCTGCCAGGAACAGTGGTGGAGGTGGATACGATAGGGATTTAAGATGCTTCTGGGTAGGTACATGGAGCTTAGTAAAATAGAGGGCTATAGGTAAAGCCTGGTAATTTCTAAGGTAGGGACATGTTTGGCACAACTTAGTGGGCCCAAGGGGCTGTATTGTGCTGTAGGTTTTCTATGTTTCTATAACCTTATACACCTCTTATCAAATCAAATTCATCCTCCTTCACTCTAAAGACTAAAGTCCTAAGTTGCTCAACCTCTCTTCATAAGGCATGTTTTCAAATCCAGTCAGCATCCTGGTAAATCTCTGCATGCCCTCTAAAGCTCCACATCCTTCCTGTAATGACCAAAACTGAAGATAATATTCCAAACCGATAATGGACTCAATCCCTCAAGTAATGAAGGTCAACACACCATACACCTTCTTAATAACCCACTTAGCTTAAGCTGCAACTTTGGCAGGAACACCAAGCTCCCTGTGTTCCTCCACACTGCCAGAACCCTGCTAATAACCCTGCACTCTGCCTTCAAATTGGACCTTCCATGAACTGCATCTGCCACTTCTTACACAGCACTGCATTCCATCAACATCTCTTTGTTGCAGAATAATCTTCTTCACTATCCACAGCTTCACCACCTTTGAGTCACCTCACCAACCACCCTTCCACTTCCTCATCCAACTTTGTCCCAGAACAGATCCTTGCAGAACACCGATGAGTCACCAACCTTCAGAGAGAATACACCAACTACTACAACCTGCCACCTTCTGTTGGCACGTCAATTCTAAATCCATGAGGCCATGTTCGCCTGGATCCTATGTATATCTGGTCCTTTAGAACAGTGGTCCCAAACCACTGGACCATGGACTGGTGGTTGGGGACCACTGGTTTAAAATACCTTACAAATAACATTTCCACAAGTGATGTCAGTCTCCTGGTTTATGTTCAGAGCCCGTCTTAAGCAGCAGAACAGCACTGAATATCCTTGGATCCTCCGGTACCTCTTTCTGTCACTAAGTATGCTCTGCTTGGGCCCCAGATATTTCTGCACTTGCCTCCCATAGGGTCTGAGGGAACACCTTATCAGGTCCGGGGATTTTACCACCCTGATTTGCCTCAGGATAGCAAACACGTCCTCGTCTGAAACTTGTTCAGGGTCCATGAATTTGATGCTGCTTTGCCTCACTTCTGTAGGCTCTGAGTCTGACTTCTAAGTAAATATAGATGGAAAAAAATCATTTACAGTCTCTCCCATCTGTTTTGGCTCCACACAGATTCCCATTCTGATATTCCAGAGGAGCAAATTTGTCCCTTGAAATCCTTTTGCTCTTAATATATCTGTAGAATGTATGAGGATTCTCCTTCACCATGTCTGCTAGAGCAGCTTCATGCCTTCTTTTAGTCTTCCTGATTTCTCTCTTAAGTGTTCTCTTGCAATTCCTATACTCCATAAGCACCTCTTTTCATCCTTCCTGCCTGTACCTGCTATGGACCTCCTTTATTCTCTTAACCAGGGCCTCAATATCACTTGAAGATGAAGGTTCCCTACACTTGTTATCTTTACCTTTTATTCTGACAGGCACATTCAAGCTTTGCACTCTCAAAATTTCATTTTGGAAGGCCTCCCACTTTCCAAGTACCCCTTACCAGGAAAAAGCCTGTCCCAATCCACACTTGCCAGATCACTTCTGATACCATCAAAATTAGCCTTTTCTCCAATTTAGAATCTCAATCTGTGGGCGAGACCTATCTTGTTCCATATTTAGCTTGAAACTAATGACAGTGTGGTCACTATATGTAAGGGGTTCCCCTGCCTAAACTTCTGTCACCTGTCCTGTCTCATTTCTTAACAGCAGATGTAGTATTACACACTCTGTCACTGCGACTTCTATGTACTGAGTAAGGACACTTCCTAGAACACATATGACAATTTGGTATGTCTTATGAGGGTAGGTTAAGTGAGTTAGGACTTCAACCTTTGGAGCAAAAGAGGATGAGAGGCAACTTGATAGAAGTGTACATTTGATAAGATGTACAGATCAAGTGGATAGCCAAAGCCATTTACCAAGGGGTGAACTACAATCGCTAATATGAGAATTTGAAGGTGAGTGAAGGAAAGTATGGAGAGGATATGAGAGGGAAGTTTTTTTACACAAAGAGTATATAAGAGAAGCAAGAAATGTGATGCAAAGTGATTGGTTTGATAAAGTCAGTTGCCAATTATTTCCTTACTTGGTGATAATGAACCGTCAATTTCCATTACATCACTGGGTAGATAATTCTTCCATTGTGAATGGTTATGAGTTCCTTCCTCACCACGTGCCACCACATTTAACTTGTGACTTGCTGTTTATTTGCAATTGCTTCATCGGTCTATCATCATCATCCACGACTTCAAGTTCAGAGACAATTTCCCAAGGCACAGCAGGACAACTGCTGACATGCTCACAGTGCCCCACTTAGGCAGGCTGGGGTCAGCACAATGATGTGTGCAGGCATCTTCAACTCTACTAACAGTAGTCTCTGGGAATCACCCAGGCCATGCTCCTTCCTTGCTGCTGCTTTCAGCTAGAAGGTACAAGTGCCTCAGATTTGCACCACAGATACAGGAGATACTACCCATCATCCATCAGGCTCTTGATTACAAGGGGTAACTACACTCACTCTATTTCTGGTGTTCCCACAACGATGGTCTCACTTTAAGGACTCTTTATCTTGTTATTTCATGCTCTAGTAATTTATTTGTTTTTTATTTATATTTCTACAGTTTGTTGTTCAATGAAGCAACACACACAAAATGCTGGAGGAACTCAGCAGGCCAGGTAGCATCTATGGAAAAGTGTAAAGAATCAACATTTTGATCTCAGACCCTTCATTAGGACTGAGAAAAAGATGAGACAAAGACCAAGGCCCCAGAACAGATCCCTGCAGAACCATACTGATCACCTAGCTCTGGGCAGAATACATTCCATCAACTACCACCATTTGCTTTCTGTGGGCAAATCAATGCTGAATCCACGCAGTCAAGTTTCCCTGGATCTCATGCCCCCTGACTTTCAGAATGAGTCTATCATGGGGAACCTTGTGAAATATCTTACTAAAATTCATATACACAGCACCCACTGGTCTGGCTTCATCAATCTGTTTTGACACTTCCGCAAACAATTCAATCAGGTTTGTGAGGCTTGTCCTCTCACTCACAAAGCTTACTTGCCTCACTCAGACTATGTTTCTCCAAACGCTCATAGATCCTGTCATTAAGAATCCTCTCCTTTAGATGTAAGAGCCACTGGTCTATAATTCTCAGAGTTATCCCTATTACCTTTCTTCAACAAAGGAATTACATTTTCCATCCTTCATTCCACTGGCACCACTCCCATGGCTGGTGAGGACGGAAAGATGACGGTCAATTGCCCACCAACCTCTTCCATCACTTCTTGTAGCAACCTGGGGTATATCCCGTCTGGCCTTGAGATCTTATCTATCCTGATGTTTCCAACACTACCTCTTTCATAACCTCAACATTAGCCTGTTCTACACTGAACTCATATTCAATAATGACTCTCTTCGAGTGGAAGGTAAATTTTCATTAAGGATCTCTCTACTCCTCCACTTGTATGTACATGCTTCTCTCTCTGTCCGAGTGGACCTACCCTCACTCTAGTAATCAAATCTCTTCCTTCAAAGTTCTTTCAAATCTCCCCACAGTTGCTGCCACTCTGCAGAATGCAGCCCCAGCTCATCCCACCTCTCCTCAGATCACACATCTTTCAAATCAGGCAGCATCCTGGTGAACATCTTCTGTACCCTCCTCAATGCTTCCACAACCTTCCCAGAATGAGGTGACCGGATTGAAAACAATACTCTACATGCAGCTTAACCCGAGTTTTATAAATCTGAAAACAACTCTCTTGAACTCAATGTCTCAACTAATGAAGGCACACATCTTATGCACCTGCTTTACAACCCTGCCAACCTCAGCAACACACACACAAAATGCTGGAGGAACTCAACAGGTCAGGCCGCATCTATGGGGAGGAATAAACAGTTGGTTTTAGGGCCGAGACCCTTTATTAAGACTGGAAAGGAAGGGACAAAATGCACATTAAGAAGGTAGGGGGAGGGAGTGCAAGGGAATGGAGTATATCCTGGCAGGAAATTGAGGAGAGTGTTGGAAGAGGTAAATGGGTGTAGAAGAAGGAATTTGATAGGGGAGGATAATGGACATGGAAGAAAGGGAAGGAGAGAGGAACCAGAGGAAATATCCCTTCTCAGCTTCTGACTTCAATCACCCTCATCCACCGACCCACCTAGCTCCCCCTCACCTGGTCTCAGCTATCATCAGCTAGCTTGTACTCCTCCTCTCCCCCCACCTTCTCATCCTGGCTTCCCCACCTTCCCTTACAGTCCCAAACTAGGTTCTTGGCCTGTAATGTTGAATGTTTATTTCACTCCATAGATGCTGCCTGACACTCTAAATCTGCAGAAACGTAGAAACATAAAAAACCTTCAGCACAATACAGGCCCTTCAGCCCACAAAGCTGTGCCGAACATGCCCCTACAGAAATTACCCTGGGTTACTCATAGCCCTCTGTTTTTCTAAGCTCCATGTACTTCCCCGGAGTCCCTTATAAGACCCTATCATTTCCGCCTCTGTGGTAACTCCTACTTTACAAAAGGCCTCTCGACAATTTTATGGCCAAAAGAACATCTTCATCTGGGACGGTAAATGATATTTACAATTGAGAGGCTTCAGGTACCTCGTGTGGCCTGGGTGGAGGAACTATATACAATGCTTACTGGGAGTAAAAAGAGCGGATGTAAAAACCCCGTCAACCCCAGATCCCGCCACTTGTTACCAACAGCTTCCCGATTAGTATTAACTTACTTTTAATAATACTCACATTACAACAGCCTCCTCCACTGCCGCCAGCAGCCCATTCCACACACTTAGAACTCTCTGCATAAAAACATACCCCTGCCATTTCCTCTGTACCTACTTCCAAGCACCTTAAAACTGTGCCCTCTTGTGGCAGCCATTTCAGCCCCGGGGAAAAACCCTCTGACTATCCACACGATCAAGTCACACCTCTATCAGGTCACCTCTCATCCTCCGTCACTCCAAGGAGAAAAGGCTGAGTTCATTCAACCTATTCTCATAAGGCATGCTCCCCAGTCCAGGCAACATACTTGTAAATCTCCTCTACACCCTTTCTATGGTTTCCACATGTTAAAAAACTTCTACGAAAGTAGAGGTGCTGTTACACTGCCTTTGTGATGGCACTACTGGGACAAATCCTTGGAGGGAAGTTACAGGAAGAACAAACAAACTCTAGACAGCCAGGATTAAACTAGATTCTCTGGTTCTGAGAGACAGCAGCACTAATTGCTCCACCAAAATTCAGTGTGAAGGACTGAATGGCCTGCTCCCACTCGCTGTTAAGATCGTAAATACATGGTCAGACTGAGAAACAGCTTCTTCCCTCAGGATGTGAGACGAATGAATACCCTTCACCACTGAGGGCTCGTCACTAGGACAACCAGCTGTTTGCTGTTTACCTGTGCTGCGTACTGCATGCGTTTTTAAATTATACAGTATTTTATCAACTTATGTATGGCAATATTCTGTTGTCATTGCTGTTTGCGATGTATGTTTTATGGTGCACTGAGGTCCGGAGGAACGCTGCTTTGCTTGGTTGTATGTATGTACAGTCAGGTGACCATAAGCTTGGACTTAATACATACACATTTATGGATTTTCTAATCCACATCTGTAGTTTAACCTCTATATAGTTCCTTATTCTTTATGATTATTAAATGTTACATTTGTTGCATGTTACACCCTGACCAAAACAACCCAGTAAATTCTTAATACATGTAAATGTATATGGTGAATCGTTGATCCTTGATCCCTGACTCAGTGTATTTGTTCTTGTGTCATTCGGAAAACTCAGACTCAAAGCAAAACTACTGTGAACAATAATGGATCATCATCAAAATAGTCACAGTTTCTTAAAAAAGAGCAGAAGGAAGAAAGCCAGTTAAGTCCAAATAAAAAGTCTTTACAATGGGCTAGAATGGTAAGAAAACTCCAGGATTTCATCATTTGTGGTTTACAGTAAAAGCATGTGACACAGCTGGAGGCATAAAAGGGAACAGTGAGCGGAGACAGGCACACAGCACAACTGCCAGCCACAGCAGTGAGAGCATCTGGTCTGTTCCACATTACACCCGGGGACTGCTGCCGGCTCGGACACAGAAAAGCACAAGAAACAAGTAGAAAGGGAAAACTAACCATCTATCAAGACAAACCACTGTAAGTTCAGTTTTATTCCATTTCTGTTGGAATTGTTCACTGCATGACAACTACCTAGTGCTTATAGTCACTTAATGGACATATAATCAGTCTATGTGTATAAGCTATCGCATGTATTTATGTTTATTATGATTTTTAACATTTTGTGTTGTTTAGTGCTGCATCAGATCCAGAGTACTTTACACTTGTGCACTGGAAATGACATTGAACATTCTTGCTACCTTGCTAATACTCAACAAAAGAGTAGTTATGACAATTAATTAATCTGAAAAATAGCTGACTGCTCCGAATAATCATTGAGACATATCATTTTACCTAGAATTCATTTAATATTGCAATTCATCCAGAACTTATAGTTACTAAAGAGTTTGAACTTCTGCTAAGTGTTTTGTTTTAATTTCTCTGTTCAGGGCAGTAGATCCCCTCCAAGGAGCAGAAAATGAACAGCAAATTCCAGATAGTAATTCTAGTGGTCCTTGTACTTATCTGCGCCTACATCTCCACAGGTCAGTTATTGCTCTGTAATTGAAAGCAGAGGAATGTTGTGCTTTATTTAAAAAAAAATAATCACATAGAATCTGTCTTCTGCAGGAAGCACCAGCATCGTGCCGAGATGCCTCTGCTTTCAAACGGTGAAGAAAGTGCGTTTACAGAATGTGACAGATTTCCTGATAATTCCCAAGGATGCTCACTGCTCACGTACCCAGATCATGTGAGTAAAGTTATACAGATAAAAGACAAGTATTCCTCATATATAAGGGAGGGTGGAATTTTATAGTTTATTTAACTTGCAAGTTAATATAAAGACCTTTAATTAGCAGTGAATGCAGAAAGGAACATAAAAACAATCGCAATCTGCTTTAACGTTACCAAAATATATTGTGAAATATACTGCTTTTAGTCAACAGTACATTGCAATACAAAAATAGTATACTACAAAAATATAAATATAGAATTAAGTTAGTAGTGCATAAATAGGACAAAAATAGTGAGGTTTTGTTCATGGGTTCAATGTCCATTCAGAAGTCTGTTGGCAGAGGGGGAAAAGCTGTTCCTAAAAGGCTGAGTGCAGCTTCAGGCTCCTGTGCCTCCTCTCTGATGGCAGCAATGAAAAGACGGCATGTCCTGGGTGAAGGGGGTCCTCAATGATCGAAGCCGCCATTCTGGGGCATTTTGAAGATAGCCTTGATGATCTTGATTAAATTCTGCAAATAGCATTTCCTGTAAATTCCCCTCAACAAGGCTCAGGAAGACTTACTAAGGAAATGCAGGAGTACCTTCACGCAGCCATGGTAATGTCTGCAATGGTTACAAAGTCAGCTCCGTCCTCTCTAGGGCTTCCCACACATTACTGATCTGCAGCAATGTTTCTCAGAACATTAAGTAATCCAGCTCAGTCACTTGCAGCTTCACCTCAAGGGCTCCGGACCTGAGGAAGGCCAGTGGAGCACAGCAGTAATACAAACTCTCTGAGAGAAGTTCAAATGATGTAGAAAATTCACATTTAGCCTGACTTCCCCTGCATAGCAGTTTTGCAATTGTTGCTTTACCGACCTCACAGACCATTTGAGAATAAATTGACTACATAACTGAATGGGTTCACTGTTCTCAGTATTTCACGATTAAGATACAAAGGCAGTGAAAGTAACATTTCAATTCCTCTTCTTCTAGACTCACAGTGAATGTAGAAAACGAGCAAAAGGAAGCTTGTCTTAATCCAGACTCAAATCAAGGGAGACACCTGATTTCATGTTGGCAGAGGTAAGCTGATCACCACAGGGATGTTCTCTGCTGTTGTTAACAATAATTTATATTACTGAATTCAAATTATGAATGTTTATTATTATTCTGGGGGACAGGGAGGAGCGAAAGACTTTAATTGACGAGGAATAGATTGTAGATTGATCTTGGAGTAGATTAAACGATTGCCACAACATTGTGGGCCAAAAAGCCTGCACTGTGGTGTTAGTTCCTATGCTGTAATATTCACCAACTGTAAACAACAGAATTATATAAAAATAAAGTTAGAAGCATGAATATGGAATAAATATGCAAAACTACACAAATACCAGGATGTATGTTCAATGTAAACAGCATTATAAAAGTGGTTGGAAGAGCTGACAGCGCAGAGACGTAACGAGGTAATAGAGAGAAGGGGAGGGCCTATTCTGTCACCAGCAGCAGAGCTGACAGCTTATAATAGTGGACCGATAGCTGTAGGCAGATTGAGGAATGAGTATGCTACAGAAATGTAACAGGTTTGAACAAGAATGTACTCAATAACCAGAATATTTAGTCCCACAAATACATGAATAATGTATTTGTTAAGGTAGATTTCTATAGGTAAAATCAGAAACGTGTTTTGCAGATGTTACTAGTGTTTACGCAACCACGTGATAGTTGAACTAAGTACAATACTTATTCTGTCCATAAAGTACTCTCAATATCAATATTTGCATTTTGTAAATATTGGATTATGTCAGAGGACAGATGAATTAGTAAACTGATTAAAGTACTATCTAAAGGCCTCCACAAATAAAGAAAATATTCCCTCCTTTTATTTTCCTGATGAAATATAATCCCGTTCCTTTATCTCAATATTGCTGAACTTGTACAAGAGTTCTTGCAAAGGAGTAGTGATTAATTGCACAGATTTAAGCATGACGCTATTATGGCTCGAGGCATCGGAGTTTGGAGTTCAGTTCTGACGCCGTTTATGAAGTTATTACATCAATGATGTAAACTGCAACAAGAACTGCAGGTTTCTAGCTGGCAGATGTCAGACAATGTCATGACTTGTTCTGTTATCTCAAGACACATAAGTAATTCTGATAGCCCCAGGAAGATACAGCCAGGTTTTTAAAGAATTAGACAAATGACGATTGGATGCTAAACTGTTCTGAAGATGTTGTATACTCAACATGTATTCCATTTCTTTTCCCACAGAATTGGCTACAACATGAGCAGGAAGCACCAATGTCTTAAAGTCCAGAGACGAAAAAATTAGGAAAACAGGAGCTGAAAGAATCACTGAACCATGATGTTATTCAGGATGATAAAAAAAGATTGAGATCACTGAATCTTACTTTCCTTTTTAATTCTTTGTAGTGTTCAATGTGGAAGCACTGCATTTAACAGTGCTCAAACCGTCACTAATATTTCAGAACCACGTACTAAGACATTGTCTGCTCAGTCTTTTGTCTTATTGAATCTATTGTTGATGTCCACTCTTGGGCTGTGACATGTGAAACAAAGATGAATGCAAAGATACAATCTACTTATTTCTGTTATAATTAAAATCTATGCTGCTAATATTAAATTAGCACCACATCAAATAATGATCATATAGGATCAGATGTAGTTTCCTTCTTGTGTGAGATGATACACTTGTAAAAGTTAATCTGCTGAATATTCCTTCCAGTATCTACGATTTGTCCAGGACACTGTGTGTAAAACGTAATTCCAAAGGGTTTGTCTTAAGGATTATATGGGTTGGCACAACATGGAGGGCTGAAGGGCCTGTACTGTGCTGTAGTGTTTTATGGTTCTATGGTTCTATGGAGTTCACAAATAATCTAGATGAAAATATTTATTCAATGGTTCACAGTCCTGACTGCAGACCAGTAATTGTAGGTCAATTGAAACTGGTTACTGTTTACATTAATTTAAACTAAAGAGCACTCTTAGCAATGTACTTTATAAGTATTAATTAGAGTTTTTTAATTTATGCATAGTTTGCAATTAAGCACAGAGATATTTTTATAAAGTAATAATCTTTCTATTTGTTATTCTAAAACAGAATATATATTTTGTAAGTTGAGATTTTTTGCTAAATTTGTTTGTATGGATCAAGCATTTTAAATGTTCTAATAAAATATTTAAAAAATTAAAAAATCATTTCTACTTCATTATTTAAATGTAAAGAAGTTTTGCCTTATTCCACACTATCTAGTTTGGCGAGTTTTTTCACTAAAGCTTTTTGCTTAATTCAAGACTACTCTAAGCAATTGATCTGGAAAGCAAGATGTAATCTTTAAAAAGTTTTTAAAAATCCTGTAAATGCTGGAAATCTAAAACAACAGAAAATGCTGGAAACATTCATCAGGTCAGCTGGAATCTCTGGGGAAAGAAAGAGAGCTGATGCTTCAATGGTTCAATTTAATATAAAAGATCATATACAATATTCAACCTGAAATCATCACTCTTTAAAACATCCAAGAAGCAGAAGAAAATATTGAATGACTGAAAAATGTCAGGACCCCAAAGCCTCCCTCATCCCTCCCACGAACAAGCAGCAGCAAAAATATCAACCTTCCCGCTCCCCCCACTTGCTCCAGCAGAAGCATCAATCCCCACCATCCACCATGTAAGCAATAGCCCAGCCCCCAGAGACTATGACCTAGAGCCCATCAAACACAGCTGACCATCCCAACATCTCAGACAGGGCCTCTCTCTCAGAGATATCCAGCAGACGTGAGGAGAGACCGACAGCTCACTGTTTCGACATTATATTCTGCAGCATCAAAGGCCCAGAGAAGCTCTGTTCCGCTGCCCACAGGTCCTGCTGAGTGCTTCCTGCAGCTTCTGTGATTCTTATACCAGCAAAATTCAGCCACCAAATTCCAGCAATAGTAATTGAAAAGCTCACTAGTAAGGAAATTAATGATTAATGCTTCATATACGTTCCCAACCAATACAAGCTAAGGACATGCTGGGGGCAGCTCACAATTGTCACCACACATTCCAGCACCAAAACCGCATGTGCACCATAGTCAGCATTGTCCTCTCACTCGGCCACTTACTTATTCTCTAAATCAAATAAAAAATAATGGTTCCATTTGTGCTTATAACTACAAATGATCACTGTCAGTCATTACTCCCCTGTTTCAGTACAGCATCCTCTCACAATATATGAAAACTACAGTGAGTTGTCAGGTCAGCTGAAAAGCTCATTGGCTGCAGTCTGCACTGCAGGACAAAAGAGGATAATGACACTCATCTATTGAGGCTTCCGCAATGATCTCACTTAAAGGACTCTTTATCTTGTTATTTCATGCTCTTATTATTTATTTCTATCTGCATCTGCACTGTTTGTTGTCTTCTATGCTCTACTTGATCTTTCACTGATCCTGTTATAGTTACTATGCTATAGATTTGCCGAATATGCCCGCAAGAAAATGAATCTCAGGGTTGTATATGGTGACATGTATGTATTTTGATAATAAATTTACCTTGAAGTTTGTTAGTCACAGTGTGAGGTTCTGGCAGCTCCACAATTCACTGGTCAGAGGACCTGACACATCAAACCTGCCTCTCCATCTGCTTTGGTTTCTCAAAGAAGTTGATTCACACTGATCACCAAACTGAGGCATTAATGCAAGTGTGGAGAGAGATTCCTCTCCTGACAACCTAGAGCCTTTCCACCAACTACCAGGAACCCAGGAGACTGACGGAGTAGCTTTTCACTTGCCTGCAGCTCCAAATGTTCCCAGGAAGTTCAACACGATCCAGGACCAAGCAGCTCGCTCGATTAGCACGCTGTCAACGACCCTAAAGAAAAGATAAAGATTAGCTTAGACAATAAAACACAGGAGCAGAATTAGGCCATTCAGCCCATTGAGTCTGCTCCTCCCTTCAATGATGGCTGATTTATTATCTCTCTTAACCCCATTCTCCTACCTTCTCCCCATAACCTTTGACACCCTGACTAATCTAGAAGTTATCAATCTCCACTTTAAATATATCCACAGATTCACCCCTTCAGGCTAAAGAAATTTCTCCTCATCTCTGTTGTAAAGGCTTCTCCCTCTATTCTGAGGCTGTGCCCTCTGGTCCTAGATTTCCCTACCATAGTACTCAACATCTCCACATTCACTCTATCTTGGCTTTTCAAAGACTTGCAAAGTTCAAGTTTATTGTCATTCAACCATACACATGTAGACAGCTAAAAGAAACATCATTCCACGGGGCTAAGGTGCAGATCACAGACCATGTAGGCACACACAGCAGATATAGTTACGACCCAGCACATACAGTCACAAAGCAATATGCTTTACAGTACAAGTGACCCGGGTTCAGTCCCACCACTGCCCGTAAGGAGTTTGTATGCTCTCCCTGTGAGCACATGAGTTTCCTCCCACAGTCCAAAGATGTGATGGTCACTAGGCTAATCAGTCATTGCAAATTGTCCCATGCTGAGGCTAGGATTAAGTCGGGGGATCGCTGGGCAGCACGGTTCGAAGGGCCGGCATGGCCTGTTCCGCGCTGTATGCCAATAAATAAATAAACAAAGTTCCTGAAGAGTGACAGGTTGGCGAGGTGCATGTTTATGTATAATGTTACTGACACTGTTATAATGAAACAAACAGTTGTATAAATATGAAAAATTTGTACATGTCACATGTCCATTGAAACATACAGTAAAATGTGTTATTTATATCAACAACCAACACAGTCAGAGGACATGCTGAGGGCAGCCTGCAAGTGTTGCCATGCTTCCGAGGCCAAGACCCTACAAAAGATAGAGTTCATGTTCACTTAGGAATCTGATGGCGGAGTGGGAGAACTGTTCCTGAATCGCTGCGTGTGTATTTAGGCTTCTGTACCTCTTTCTTGCCAGTAACAATGAGGAGGACATGTCCTGGGTGATGGGGGTCACTATTAATGGATGCCCCCTTTCTGACGCACCTCTCCTTGATGATTTCGGATACTACGGAGGCTAGTGCCCATGATGGACCTGACTAATTTTACAACTTTCTCCAGCTTCTTTCGGTCCTGTGCAGTAGCACCGTCATGCCAGACGGTGATGCAGCCTGTCAGATGCTCTCCACAGTACATCTGCAGCTTTGTGTGTTTTAGGTGACAAACCAAATCTCCTCAAACTCCTAATGAAATATAGCCACTGTCATTCCTTCCTTATAGCTGCCTCAATTTGTTGGGACCAGGTTAGAAGTCAGAGATATTGACACCCAGGAATTTGAAATTGCTCACTCTCTCCACTTCTGATCCCTCTGTGAGGATTGGTTCACACTCCCTCATCATACCCTTCATGAAGTCCACAATCAGCTCTTTGGTCTTACTGACATTGAGTGCAAGGTTATTGCTGTTGTGCTGAAAGGCCTTGATAGAGTGGATGTGGGGAAGATGTCTCCTTTGGTGGGAGAGTCTAAGACCAGAGGACACAGCCTCTGAATAGAGGGGCATCAATTTAGAACAGAGATGAGGAGTAATTTCTTTAGCCACAAACTAGTGAATCTGTGGATTTTTTTTTACCACAGGCAGCTGTGGAGGCCAAGTCTTTCATGTATATTTCAGGCAAATGTTGATAGATTCTTCATTGCTTTGGGCTTGAGGGGATAATGGGAGGTGGCAGGAGACTGGGGCTGAAAGGAAAATTGGATCGACTATGATTAAATGGTGGAGCAGATTCGATGAGCTAAATAGCCTAATTCTGCTCCAATATCTTATAGTCTTATGGACACCACTCAAATAGCTGGTATATCTCGCTCCTGTACGCCCTTTCATCTCCATCTGAAAGTCTGCCAACAAAGGTTGTATGATCAGCAAACTCATAGATGCCATTTGAGCTATACTTAGCCACATAGTCATAGGTATATAAAGAGCAGAGCAGTGGACTAAACACACATCCCTGAGGTGCAACAATGCTGACTGTCAGTGAGGAGATGTTATTAATGATCTGGACAGACTGCGGTCTTCCAGTTAGGAAGCTGAGGATCCAGTTGCAAAACGAAGTACAGAGGTCAATGTTCTATAGCTTTTCGATCAGGACTGTAGGGACGATGGTGTTAAACGATGAGCTACAGTCAATGAACAGCATCCTAACAGAGGCGTTTGTATTGTCAAGGTAATCTAAGGCTGCATGAAGAACCATTGAGATTGCGTCTGTCATAGACCTGCTGTGGTGGTAAGCAAACTGCAGAGAGTCCAGGTCCTTGCTGAGGCAGGAGTTGATTCCAGTCAATGCATTTCACCACTGTAGATGTGAATGCTACTGGATGATGTTAGTTAAAGCAGCTCACAATTCTCCCCATGGGCACTGGTATAATTGTTGCTCTTTTGAAGCAGATGGGAACATAGCAGAGAGAGGTTGACAATATCTTTGAATACTCCCACCAGTTGGTTATCACAGTTTTCAGAGCGTTATGAGGTACTCCATCAGACCTTGCTGCCTTGTGAGGGTTCACCCTCTTGAAAGAGAGCCTGACATTGTCCTCTGAGTCAGAGATCGCAGGGTCAATGGCTGCTGCAGTTATATCCCCCCTTACAAACTGAGAATAAAAGGCTTTGAGCAACACGCACAAAATTCTGGAGGAACTCAGCAGTCCAGGCAGCAGCTATGGCCGTTTCAGTTGACATCTCAGGCCAAAACCTTTAATAAGTTATTATTATTATTATTATGCTCCTCATAATTTTGTTTACCTCTAAATTATCTCCCCTCAGTTGCTTAAACTTCAGTGAATGAAGTCAAACCAATCAAATCAAATTCAAGTTTAATTATCATTCAGTCATAGAAGAACACAGTCAAAACCAGTGTTCCTGTGGGCCAAGGTGCAAAACACACACAACACAAACACACAGAATATCAAAGATAGCAAGCTAGCAAAAAAATCACAGCAAAAGTCCTGGAGTGACGTGTCCTGCAAATTGCTGGGGGAACTCAGCAGATCAGGCAGCAGCGATAGAAGGGGAATAAACAGTTGATGATTCAGTCTGAAACCCTTCATCAGCACTGGAAAGAGAGGGGAAAGAGGGCAGAAAAAGGTGGGGTGTGGGGAAGGAGGATAAGCTGGCAGGTGATAAATGAGAACGGGTGGGTGGTTAAGAGATGGTGGGTGGATGAAGTAAGAAGTTGGGAGGTGATTGGTGGAGAAAGTAAAGTGCTGAAGAAGAAGGAATCTGATTGGTGTGGAGTGTGGACCATCGGAGAAAGGGAAGGAGGAAGGAAACCTGAAGGTGGTGATGCTGTGGTGAGGAGAAGAGCTGAGAGGGGAATATGAATGATGAATGGAAAAAGAAAGAAGAGGAAGGGGAAGATTACTGGAAGTTGGAGGCATCAAGTTGAAGGCAACTGGATTGCTGTGATGGTTGTACTGGAGTTTCAGTTTAGACAAACCAACATTTTCCACACACTGACATTCTCTACATCTCCTCATGAATCATAGAAATGTGCCCTCATCCATCCTGGTCATCAAGTATCCAACTATCCTAATCCCTTGTTGCCTGGATGGCTCTGTGTCGGGTTGGTTGAACAGTCAAGTATCATGGAGAGGCTTGCAGACTGCATCAGGTTTTCATTCCAGGATTTCCCTGTATTTTGCTGCATTCATATTATTCTCTACTTTCACAAGCCTTCCAGGGCCTGCTGCAGTGAAGCATCCCCACAGCATGAAACAGCCACCACGATGCTTCATGGTGGGGATGGTGTGTTTTTGATGATGTGCAGTTTTTGGCTTATACCAAACATAACGGTTTGTCTGATGGCCAAAAAACTCAATTTTGGTTTCATTAGAGCATAGAACTTCCTTCCAGCTGAGTTCAGTCTCCCACAAGCCTTCTGCCAAACTCTAGTTGAGATTTTATGTGCGTTTTTTTCAACAGTGACACTCTTTGCCACTCTCTTATAAAGCTGCGACTGGTGAAGCACCCAGACAACAGTTGCATGTGTAGTCTTGCCCATCTCAGCCACTGAAGCTTGTAACTCCTCCAGAGTAGTCATAGAGCTCTTGGTGGCCTCCCTCACTAGTTCCCTTCTTGCACAGTCACTGTTTCTGAGGACAGCCTACTCTAGGCAGATTTACATTTGTGCATATTCTTTCCATTTCTTGATTCTCCAAGCGATATTCAGTAACTTGGAAATGTTCTTGTATCCATTTCCTGACTTGTGCTTTTCAATAACCTTCCTCGCAGTTTCTTGGAGTGTTCTTTTGTCTCCATGATGTAGTTTTTGCCAGGATGCTGACTCACCAGCAGTTGGACACTGAAGGGGTATTTTTACTACAATCAATTGAAACACATTGACTGCACACATATCTCCAAAAACAGAACTGAGAGGGAATTTCCATAGCTACAGAGTGGTGAATCTGTGGACTTCTTTGCCAATGATGGCTGTGGAGGTCAAGCCATTAGCTATTCTTGATTAAACATGACGAGGAGAAAGCAAGATAATGGGGTTAAGAGGGTAAATAAATCAGCTATGACTGAATGGCACAGCAGGTTCGATGGGGTGAATGGCCCAATTTGCTGCTATGTCTTATTTTGTTATGGTGGTGATTAGAATTTTGTAACTCAGGCCCTCCAAGTCCAGACAAGTCCAGGCAACATCCTGGTAAATATTTTCTGCACTCTTTGTAGTTTAATAGCATCTTTTCAATAACAAGGTGACCAGAAGTCTTTGAAGGAACCAGCATTCATAAATTAGTGAGATTGAAATCTGAAATGCCTCCAGACAATGGTCACTGTGATAGCTTTCATCTTCCAGAATTCCACATATTTTGCAATAATTCCTGCAGATCAGTGGAAGGCACAAATCTAACAAATTCAGGAAACAGGAAACAACAGATGTACTGGCCTGGTGACAGTAGAGGAGTCAATGCTAATAGCTATCACCAGAGACATTGTAACAGGAGATATTAAAATAAGTCACAAAACTGGTTAAGTACACATGAATTTATGAAAAGATTATGTTTGACAAATTTGTTTCACATCTTCAATGTTGGAAACAGAAAAAGGAAATGTCAGCTCATCCGATCTCCTGCTACACTGACACTCGTTGTTTGGGGGCAGGGTAACACTTCCTTACAGTGTCTCGCAATTTGAAGTCAGTATATCCTTTTACCTCAAAAATGAAATGTGATCTGGATTGTGTTTGGCTCCTTCAGATCTGTTCATCAATCACCCTTGTGCATGCCACCTCTTCCACACAAATTTTAAAAAGACAAAGATTAGTTTTATTTGTCAAACATACATGGACACCTACAGTGAAATGTGTTGTTTGCATCAATGACCAACAAAGACCGAGATGTGCTGGGGAAGCCTACAAGTATTGCCACGCTCCCAGCGCCAACCCATAGCATGCCCACAACTGACTAACACTAACCTGCACTTCTTTGGAATGTGGGAGAAAACTGGAGAACCAGAGGAAACCCCGCACTTTCACAGGGAGAATCCTTACAGACAGAGATGGGAATTGAACCCCAATCTCTGGCAATGGCAGAATATTTGTCAGAGGGCAGCTTGGACCATATTACCAGGGGCTGCCCAGTGCTGGGCTCTCCTGAAACATCAGGGCCTGACCTGCACCACCTTGCTTCTGGACCAGCACCATTCTGGGTCTTCACTGCTCATGCCCAGTAAGGTATTCTCAACACTACATCCTCTCATATCTCAAAGAGTGCATTCAACTTCCTGACATCCGTAACTGCTTCATTCACGAATGTTGCCTCTAATGCTAGTTACTTACTTCACGTAATTCTGTAAGTTTGCTACTCACTGGCCAAATACCCAACTGTTGTGGTGGATCGGAGGTTTGTATGGACAGGACAAGTTACTCCTCCCAGGTCACCGGTGTTGGTGGTACGTGTGAGTCTGGAAGTCGAGGCCCAAATCTGTGATGGGCAAGTCCCAGGGTCGATAACTAGAGGTTGGAGACTTCCGGAGGGCAAAGAAGGTGGTCAGTGAGTCCAAAGGTAGAAAGCTGAAAGTGAGTCCAGAGATCTGAAAGTCGGCTTCCTAGGTTGGCTTGTCTGAAGGTAGAATCCTGAAGGTTAACAGCCCTGGGTTCACTTGTCCAGGGACCAAAGGCATGATGTCTGCAAGTCTTTGAGAGTGAGGCAGGACTAGAGGCCAGAAGTGGCCTGTCTTGGGGCTGGAGGCCTGACTGTGTGTGAGTGGGTGGGTGGGTGGAGAAAGGGGATTGTTTTGCTGCTGTTGTCTTTTTTTGATGTTGTTGTTATTGTTGTTGTGTAATTCTATCAAGCATGTTACGTTGGGGCCAGAATGTGTAGTGACACTTGAGGGCTGACCCCAGCACATCCTTTAGTTGAGTTGGTTATTGATGCAAATGAAGCATTTCACTGTTTGATCTGACATATACGGGATCAATAAATCTGAATTTATCTGCTCCCTGCCTAGCTGTAGACGCTGGCCTGGAGGAGTCCTGTCACCATGGTCAACAAAATATCTTTAAACATCTGCTTTTCAACATTGAATCCACGTAAGGTTGTGCAATGATTTTGCAATTAAACATTAAACACGTAATGAACAGTTTCTGTTAAATCTTGACAAACGGCAATATTAGCATTGGCAGGTTCACAAATTTGTCAGGAACACCTCACTGAATAGGTACAATTGAAGGAGATGGATGCAGTGAAATGTAGAGTCTTCCTGTTGAGGCAAAAGGTCTAACAGGTAACCAATTCCAGTGGGCTCAGGTAACTTCACAGGTGGTACCGTTACTGCACGGGAGCAAACGTCTTGTGCTCTCTGTGTGCAGTATGTGCACACACCCTGTGACCACAGGGATCTCCTCTTGGTCATCCATCTTCCTCACACACCTCAAAGACATAAGGGTCAGTTAACTGTCCACTGTAAATCACGCCTCGTATAGGGGAATGTGGTGGAGATGTTTGAGGGAAGAGTTAGTTGAGGTAATAGGCATGTGAGAGAATCGTTTATACATGAGTAAGTGAGATAGGAACTGATGAGAATGGTTTGAGAGTTGGTATTGACTTGATAGGAGGAATGGCCCCCTATGTCAAAGTTAAAGCAAATTTATTTAAAAAAACACATATAGGTCACTATACACTATCCTGAGATGCAATGTGGTATGGCAAATGTCCCGTATCGGGCAGCAAAGCACTCCAGTGTGTGGTGAAAACTGCCCAGTGGATTATCAGCACCCCATTGCCCACCGCTGAGAACATTTACCATAAGCGCTGCCTGGGCAGGACGAAAAGCATTATCAAGGATGCATCTCACCCTAACCATGGACTTTTTACTCTCCTCTCATCCGGTAGGCACTACAGGAGCCTCCGCTCCCACACCAGCAGGCACAGGAAAAGCTTCTTCCCTGAGGCTGTGACCCTGCTGAACCTCACATCACAGCGTTAAGCAGTATTGCACCCATATTGTACTGACTCAGTACTTTTAAATTTGTGTGCTGTAGCACTTACTTTTTATTCGCAGTTATTTTGTAAATAACACTATTCTTTACATTTCTGATTAGATGTTAACTGCATTTCATTGGCTTTGTATCTGTACTTGGCACAATGACAATAAAGTTGAATCTAATCTAATTTTCTTGTGGGAAAATAAAGAAAGAGAATATAACTTATAAGAATGATACATAAATAAAGACTGATAAACAAACATCCAATCTGCAGAAGACGCCAAGTTGTGCAAATAAATAATAAATAAACTTATGTTAGCACAAAGTGACATTTCTGAAGTTCGTGATATTGGTGCTGGCCACCCAACATAATTAGAATCATAAACTTAACCTCAAGACCCACATGATGTCCAATGTGAAAGTTTGGCCAAGTCAGATTCATAGGCATGTGATGTAAACTCAGCAGACTACCAGCTGCTCCCTCTCTTCACACTCACACACAAACAACAGGACAATGACCCAGGCCACTATGCTGACATGACTTCCCCCTGCAGTGGTTCCTCTCCTATCATCTGCCAATTTGCTCATCAGATGGAGCCCAACAAGCCCAGGCACAGCTGGCGTTGGCTTAGTGTCAAAGCAGAGATGGGAATTTTTTGTTGAAAATAAAGGAAATGTAAATATTTTAGATTAAGTCACTGAATATCTGACAACTTTTTTGGTACTTTTATTACTATTTTGAGTACCAATTTCTTTCACTAATGCATCAGCTGATCTCAATTCCAATATTCTCCTCGCCCTCTGGAAGACTAGGTTCCCGCTGAGAGGTAGGGGAACATATACTAGAAGATAGGATCAATACTTCGGGTGCCCACTTTAGCACTGCTTATTAATCCTGTAATTTACACTAAGTTTTGTGTCTTGCACTGTACTACTGTCACAAACCAGGAAATTTCATGACTTATGTCTGATTATCAACCAGATTCTGATTCACTGGTCTGTGTGGACATGGCAGGGGAATAGCTTGCTCCCACACTGTATTTCTCTCACTCACACACACACAAAACATCTAGCGACCCCCAACAGCCCTCAATTTAACCCTAACCTAATTACGGGACAATTTGTAATGGCCAATTAACCTGCTGACCGGCACAGTGAACAGTGGTCAATGGTCAGTGAAGCCAGGAGGTTACACGGATATTTTCAAACCAGACTTCAGTGATGACCATCTTCTTCCTCATCATCAACTTTGCCCTCTGGTGGATAACCCCACCCTATGGGGGCATGTGGTCTGAACTCCTGATCATGTGAACTTGTGGATTCCAGTTTGGTGCCTTCAGGCACCTCTTGCTTCCATGCAATAATCGGGATGACTCATTCAGTGCCGATCGGCACATGGTATCTAATCCCCACAAACAACAGGTGCCAACTGACTAACAGAGACATTACATCAGACTGAAGAAACAGCAATGGACTCATTTGGCCTTATGCACCTGTAAGATCTAAAAGATCACACAGGGTGACACAGAAGCAGAACAGTTAGTGCAATGCTTTACAGAGCCAGAAATCACTGATAAGAATTCAATCACCTGCTCTCCACGTGAGCATGTGGGTTTCCAGTTTTCCCCCACAGTCCAAAGATCTGCGGTTAGAGTCACAGTGCGTTGTGAGCGTGCTGCGTCGGGGCCAGAAGCTGGTGGCACTTGTGACCTTCCCTCAGCACATCTGTGTTGGAAACTTCGTCAGCTCTGTCATGGGCAGCACCCTCCGTAGTGTCCAAGATACCTGATGCACCATCAATAACTCACACTGAGACGTAGGCGAGATATCGGCTTTTATTGACTGGAAGAAGGAACCAGGAGTGAGTGTCTATCATACAAGGTCCTGGAGACTGAGGCCGATCTTCAGGCCGCAGGTCTCCTTTATACAGGGGCCTGTGGGAGGAGCCACAGGAGCAGTCAGCAGGGGCGTGTCCCGACAGGCACATAGTTCACCACATTCACCCCCCCTTCGTTTGAAAAAGTCCTCATGTAGCGAAGGTTCTTACAAGTCAAGCCGATCAGGCGGTCGAATCTGTCGCTGCGATCTACGTAGCACCGGCTGTGACCGCATAGGTGCCGGCAACATTGGCGATTGCACAGGGGACGGGGGTTGCGCGTGTTCTTGCCCACTAGGCGCCGGTGATCCCTCATGCATGTGCGAGGCGCCTGGTATAAATGCGTACGAAACGCCCGGTATACAAGTGTCGTGAGGAGTCTGTGTAGGGCCTGGTGAGTACGGTGTCACCTCTGGTGCAGGGTTCACAGTTACCGGAGAGCCTTCAGGGTAGTGGTCTGCTGCACCTGCGGGTGCCAGGTCGCGGATGGAGACCGTGTCCTCCCGCCCATCAGGTAAGACCACGTAAGCATACTGGGGGTTCGCATGGAGAAGGTGAACCCTCTCCACCAGCGGGGAGTATTTATTGCTCCTCACATGTTTCCGGAGCAGCACTGGCCCCGGGGACGTCAGCCAAACTGGTAGGGTGGTCCCAGTGACAGACTTCCTGGGAAAAGAGAATAGGCGTTCGTGAGGGGTGGCATTGGTGGACGTACATAACAGAGAGCGGATAGAGTGCAGTGCCTCAGGGAGGACCTCCTGCCATCGAGAGACCGGCAACCCTTTGGACTTAAGGGCTAAAAGTGTGGCATTCTCCCGCTCTACCTGGCCATTACCCCGGGGATTATAACTCGTGGTCCGACTGGTAGCAATGCCCCTAGCTAGCAAGTACTGGCGCAGCTCCTCACTCATAAAGGAGGACCCTCTATCACTGTGGATATAGCAGGGATACCCGAACAGAGTGAAGAGCTGGCGCAGGGCTTTTATGACGGACGTGGCAGTGGTGTCGGGGCAGGGGATGGCAAAGGGGAACCGTGAGAACTCGTCAATAACACTGAGAAAATAGACATTGCGGTCAGTGGAGGGAAGGGGGCCCTTAAAGTCAACACTCAGGCGTTCAAAAGGGCGGGTGGCCTTGACAAGTTGTGCCGTGTCAGGACAGTAGAAGTGCGGTTTGCACTCGGCACAAATTTGGCAGTCCCTGGTCATCGTCCTGATGTCCTCCAGGGAGTACGGCAGGTTCCGAGCTTTCACAAAATGGTAAAATCGGGTGACCCCCGGATGGCAAAGTTGTGCATGAAGGGCGTACAGCTGGTCGAGCTGTGTGCTAGCACATGTTCCCCGGGATAGGGCATCAGGGGGCTCATTGAGTCTGCTAGGCCGGTACAGGATATCATAGGTGTAGGTGGAGAGTTCTATCCTCCACCGCAAAATCTTATCATTTTTGATCTTGCCCCGCTGTTGGTTGCTGAACAGGAACGCAACCGAGCGCTGGTCGGTCAGCACAGTGAATCTTTTGCCAGCAAGATAGTGCCTCCAGTGCCTAACAGCCTCCACTATGGCCTGGGCTTCTTTCTCCACCGCGGAGTGCCGAATTTCAGAGCCTTGGAGGGTGCGAGAAAAGAATGCTACTGGTCTGCCTTCCTGATTAAGGGTAGCAGCCAGAGCGAAATCGGAGGCATCACACTCCACTTGGAAGGGAGCGGTCTCGTCCACTGCATGCATCGTAGCTTTGGCAATGTCCGCTTTAATGCAGTTGAAGGCCGCGCAGGCCTCAGCAGAGAGGGGAAACGAGGTAGACTTGACCAGGGGGCGAGCCTTGTCTGCGTAATGGGGGACCCATTGGGCGTAATAGGAAAAAACCCCAGGCACCGTCTGAGGGCCTTGAGAGTGGTGGGAAGAGGGAGCTCTAACAGGGGGCGCATACGTTCGGGATCAGGCCCAATAACCCCGTTTTCCACGACGTACCCAAGTATAGCAAGGCGGGTGGTACCAAAAACACACTTGTCCCTGTTATAAGTAAGGTTCAGAGCTGCGGCCACTTGGAGAAACCGTTGGAGGTTGGCGTCGTGATCTGGCCTGTCATGACCACAGATGGTGATGTTATCCAGATAGGGAAATGTGGCCTGCAGTTGGTACTGGTCCACCATCCGGTCCATTTCCCTCTGGAAGACAGAGACACCATTCGTGACACCGAAAGGGACGCGCAGGAAGTGATAGAGCCGGCCGCCCGCCTCGAAGGCGGTGTAGGGGCGGTCCTCTGGGCAGATGGGGAGCTGGTGATAAGCGGATTTCAGATCTATTGTCGAGTACACCTTATACTGAGCAATCTGGTTGACCATATCCGCGATGCGGGGTAGGGGGTATGCGTCAAGCTGCGTAAACCTATTGATGGTTTGACTATAGTCCACCACCATCCTATTTTTCTGCCCAGTCCGAACAACAACCACCTGGGCCCTCCAAGGGCTTGTGCTCGGCTCAATGATCCCCTCCCTGAGCAGCCGCTGCACCTCCGACTGAATGAAGGCCCGGTCCCCCGCGCTGTACCTCCTGCTTTTGGTTGCCACAGGTTTACAGTCGGGGGTCAGGTTGGCGAACAGCGGTGGGGGAGGGATCTTGAGAGTGGAGAGGCTGCAAGTGTCGGTAGCGCAGCTGTTGGCCTGGTTCTGGATGGGATGTGTGTGTCCGTGTGTGTGTGTAGTCAGTAGCGGGGTATGTGAAGAAGTCCCACAAAACTGAGGATTCTTGACAGTGAGTGGTGGGAGGGGCCCGTCGTATACCATAGTCACACTTTCTAGATGGCTCTGGAAGTCCAGCCCCAATAGCACAGGTGCACACAGATTAGGCATGACCAGCAGTTCAAAGTCCCGATATTCTGTGCTTTGCACCACCAAAGTCGCTACACAACCCGCCCGGATGTCTGCGGACTGCGACCCAGAGGCCAAATGGAACCTCCGACTGACCGGCCGCGTTGCAAGTCCGCAGCGTTGCACTGTGTCCGGGTGAATAAAACTCCCAGTGCTGCCCGTGTCAAACAGGCATCCAGTCCAATGCCCCTCCACCTGGATGTCCATCATGGATCTTGCAAGCTGGTGTGGGGCGCTTTGGTCGAGAGTCACAGTGGCCAGAGTTGGATCGCCGTCGGGGTACCCGGTCAGCATCGGAGGGTCGGGGGCGGGGTATGCTGACGCCGACAAAGATGGCCGCTCACATCCGGGGTACCCGGTCAGCATCCGAGGATCGGGGGCGGGGCGTGCTGACGTCGACAAAGATGGCCGCCCACATCCCGGCATGCAAGATGGCGGCCCCCACGTTTCACCCGCAGCGCTGCACTCCGCTCGAGGTTGAGACTTACAGACCTTGGCGAAGTGGCCCCGCTTTCCGCAGCTGGAGCAGGTCGCTTCTCGTGCTGGACAGCGTTGTCGAGGATGTTTCTTTTGGCCACAGAAATAACAAAGCACGAGTTTCTTACGGGCCACAGCCGTGGTCTGGGTCGGGGAGCTCGTGGAATCGCGACTGGCGGCGGCGTTGGCGAATTCGCTCCCGGGAGCCGGCGGTGGCGGGGTCTGAGGCGTCCACGAAACCGGCGGGGAATCGCGCGACTGGACAGCGTCGGCGTTATGCCGCGCAGCTTCTAGAGCGTTGGCCTTCTCTATCGCCGAGCTTAAGGTAAGATCCGAGTTCTCCAGCAGCCGCTGGCGCATGTACACTGACCTCAGTCCCGTCACAAAGGCGTCTCGCACCAGCAGCTCCGCATGCTGTTCTGCCGTGAGCGTCTTGCAGTCACAAGCTCGGACGAGTGTCTGTAGTGCTCGGAGAAACTCAGCGCACGATTCGCCAGGCCGCTGTTGCCGGGTAGCTAAGCGATGTCTTGCGTAGACGGTGTTCACCGGCCGCAGGTACTGTCGTTTGAGGGCGTCCAGTGCCCCTTCGTAGGTCGGCAGGTCCCGGATAAAGGAGTAAACTTTGGAGGAGACCCTCGAGAGTAGGATTCTGTGCATAACGGCGGGTTCAGTCGCACGAAGCTCCGCCAAGTACGATTGGAAGCATGCAAGCCAGTGTTCAAAAGCGAGAGCTGCGTCAGGGTCTTGAGGGTCCAAATCCAACCGGTCCGGACGCAAAACGGGTTCCATGTTTTAAAACTTCCAGTCAATAAAATTGATGCACCATCAATAACTCACACTGAGACGTAGGCGAGATATCGGCTTTTATTGACTGGAAGAAGGAACCAGGAGTGAGTGTCTATCATACAAGGTCCTGGAGACTGAGGCCGATCTTCAGGCCGCAGGTCTCCTTTATACAGGGGCCTGTGGGAGGAGCCACAGGAGCAGTCAGCAGGGGCGTGTCCCGACAGGCACATAGTTCACCACAATACCTTCAAAGAGTAGTGCCTCAAAAAGGTGGCATCCTTCATGAAGGACCCCCATCATCCAGTACATGCCTTGTTCTTATTGCTGCCATCAGGAAGGAGGTACAGGAACCTGAAGACACACACTCTATGATTCAGGAACAGCTTCTTACCATCTACCATCCGGTTTCTGAATGGACGTTGAACCAATGAACACTACCTCACTACTTTTTTATTTATATTTTGCACTACATATATAATTTAACTATTTAATATCTATACACTTACTGTAATTCATGTATTTTCCCTATATTATTATGTATTGCATTGTACTGCAGCTGCAAAGACAACAGATTTCACAACATGTGCTGGTGATATTAAACCTGATTCTGATTCATTTCACTGTTTTAGTGAACACATGACACATAAAACTAACCTAATCTTTAAGATAATATTTTACAATCTATAGATGTGCAGTAGAAAGCGTGCTGACTGGCTGCATTATGGCCTGGTCAAGTCAAGTCACTTTTTACTGTCATTTCGACCATAACTGCTGGTACAGTACATAGTAAAAACGAAACAACGTTTTTCAGGACCATGGTGCTACCTGAAGCAGTACAAAAACTACACTGAACTACGTAAAAACAAAACAAAAAACTAGACTATACACCTACCCTGGACTGCATAAAGTGCACAAAACAGTGCAGGCATGACAATAAATAATAAACAAGACAATAGGCACAGTAGAGGGCAGTAAGTTGGTGTCAGTCCAGACTCTGGGTATTGAGGAATACAATGGCTTGGGGTTAGAAACTGTTACATAGTCTGGTCGTGAGAGCCCGAATGCTTTGGTGCCTTTTCCCAGATGGCAGGAGGGAGAAGAGTTTGTACGAGGGGTGCATGGGGTCCATAATGCTGGTATGGGAACACCAATGCCTCTGGGTGGAAAATCCTACAAAAGGAAGTGGATTTGGCCCAATACTTCATGGGTAAAACCTCCCAACCACTGAGCACATCTACAGGAAACTTCAGAATCCATCATCAAAGATCCTCATCACCCAGGCCAGGCTCTTTTCTCGCTGCTGCCATCATGTAAAAGGTGCAGGAGCCTCAGGATTTACACCACCAGGTTTAAGAACAGTTACTACCCCTCAGCCTTCAGGGTCTTGAACAAATGGGGATAACTACACTCATTTAAGGACTTTTATCTTGTTATTTCATGCTCCTTACTTATTGTTATTTACAGTATTTATTACCTGGACTTGCAGTATTTACAGATCCTTTTTACAGTTACTATTCTGTAGATTTGCTAAGTATGCCCACGGAAAAAGAATCTCAGGGTTGCCCATGGTGACATATAACAAATCTCCTTTCTTTGAAGAAGAACAAATTTTGATAACAAATTTTGCTTTGAACTTTGAGTATGTCTTTACTACAGTAATTCCATACATTCAATCCCTTCAACAGGAGAATCTATCCGCCTATGTCTGGAATACACTCAGCAACTGAGGCTCCACAGCCCTCTGGGCTCAAGGACTGACTTCAAGATTCAAGATTATTGGATTGCGAATTGAAACGCAACACTTGAACTAGTAAGGAAAGAGTTTAAGAATTTAGGAAGGAGGGGCTTCAGATGCAAAGTGGCAAGAACTCTGAAGACCAACTTTCTTAAGAAATACCCCCATGTCAGGGGCAGGGAGAAGGATCAATCATCTCTCCAGCGAGAGATTCTCTATATTGTGTTATATATTGGAGAAGTGGTCTGAGTTGAGTGTTGGTACAGAGGAAACAATAGAATTCATGTTTTAAGTTGTTGGCCTGGGGTCATTATAATTACATTGCTGTTTGTACAGGGACAATAAAGTGCAAGCTACATACTCAAAATGCTAGAGGAACTCAGCAGGCCAGGTAGCATCTATGTAAAAAAAAGTACTGTTGACGTTTCAAATTTACCTGGTCTATTTCTGACATCTCCCTCTCCTTTTTCAATTTCAATCTCTCTATCTCTGGAGACAGCTTACCTACTGATGTCTATTATAAACCCACGGACTCTCACAGCTACCTGGACTACACCTCTTCCCACCCTGTTACTTGTAAAAATATCAGCCCCTTCTCTCAATTCCTCCATCTCCATCGCATCTATTCACAGAATGTGGCATTACATTCTAGAACAAAGGAGATGTCCTCCTTCTTCAAAGAAAGGAGATTCCCTTCCTCCACCATCAACTCTGCCCTCAACAGCATCTCTTCCAGTTCACACATGTCTGATCTTACCCCATCCTCTCGCCAACCTAACAGGGAGAGGGTTCCACATGTCCTCACCTACCACCCTACCAGCCTCCACATCCAGCACATAATTCTCCGGATGGGATCCTACAACCAGGTGCATCATTCCCCCCCCGCCACCCCCACTCACTCGCCTGCTGAGTTCCTCCAGCACTTTATGTGTGTTGCTTGGATTTCCAGCATCTGCAGATTTTCTCTTGTTTGCAATAAAATACGATCTTTGATTAATTAAAAGTTGTGTAGTGAGTTGGCCAACCTAGATGATTGGTCAATTGTGCCCTCTGGTTCTAGATTCTCTCATGTCCTCTCCACGTCCGCATTCTCAAGACCTTTCAGTATCTGTTAGGTTTCAATGAGATCCACCCTCATTCTTCTGAACTCCAGGAGCCATTTAATGCACAGGACTGTAGTAATTGTATGTACTGCACTGCACTGCACTGCTGTTGCAAAAAAACCAATTTGATGATATACATGAGTGATGATAAACCTAATTCTGAAAGGGGACTCTATTGTGGACTGAGAGTGGGAAAGGGACAAAGTGAGGGGAATAATGGGTGGGAAAAGGGGGAGGGAGAGGGGAGTGGGAGGGAGCAGGGAGGGAGTGGGAAAGCATCAGAGAGACATTCTGTAATGATCAATAAACCAATTGTTTGGAACCAAATGACCTTGCCTGGTGTCTCAGAGCTGGGCGTGTCTGCAGCTGCCCCCTGTCCCCAGCACTCCTTCTCTGCCAACTGTCCACCCTCACCATTCCCAAGACTTTGGACCTGTCAGGTTTACAAACTTGCTCTCTGCTCCATGTTGACAAATATAGTACTGCGCAAAAGTCTTGGCACCCTGGCTATATTATATATACACACACATACACACACACACACACACACACACACACACACACACACACACACACACATACCTAGCATGATACTGTATGTTAACCATTTCATTCCAGGGATGAATATAAGAGCAAGGATGTGATGCTGAAGCTTTGTAAGGCACTGGTGAGGCCTCACCTTGAGTCTTGTGAACAGTTTTGGGCTCCTCATTTAAGATGGACTGGCATTGGAGAGGGTCCAGAGGTTCACAAAGATGATTCCAGGAATGAAAGGGTTATCAAACGAAGAACACTTGATGGCTCTGGGTCTGTACTCGCTGGAATTTAAAAGGATGAGGGGGAGATCTCATTGAAACCTTTCTAGTGTTAAAAGGCATAGACAGAGTAGATGTGGAAGGGATGGTTTCCATGGAGAGACAGTCTAGGACACAAGGGCACAGCCTCAGGATAGAGGGGTGGCCATTTAAAACAGTGATGCAGAGAAATTTCTTAGTCAGTGGGTGGTCAATTTGTGGAATTTGTTACCACAGGCAGCTGTGGAGTCCAGGTCCTTGTGTGTATTTAAGGTGGAGATAGAAACGTTTGTGATTGGACATGGCATCAAAGGTCATGGAGAGAAGGTCACTAAGGTTGAGGAGGGGAAAAAAGATCAGCCAAAATTGAATGGCGGAGCAGATTCGATGGGCCAAATGGCTTAATTCTGCTGTTATGTCTTCTGTTAAAAGTCCTCTGGACCCTCTCTAATGCCAACACATCCTTTCTTAGACATGAGGCCCCAAAACTGTCAGTGAAAGAGGGCCTGGGAGCTTGTACGCACCAGATAATGGCTGTGTTTCTGTGACCATGGGGGAAAGGGCTTTGGATAAGCAGCAGCAGCATTAGACCAGGAGCTATAAAAGCTGAATTCCAGCTCGGGTGATGTGGTGAGTTTGGATTCATAATGTAGTATTTGAAAACAATTAAAGGATGTAGGGCACTGATACAGAACAACATCCAGTCCCTGCAGGTGTTTGAGTGTTGCTGACGACCTACTCCCCATTACTCATTCCTCCCAGGTGGGGCTGTCGGTGGGAAGGTTGATGTTCCAAGCAATCTATGAACCCCTGCTTGCTCCTTGAATGTTACTTAACTGTGCAACTTTCATGTCCGGACTTGCTAAATCCTCTCCCTTTCCTCTGTGGTTTCATTCTGACTTTGCACTTAAGAGTCATAGAACACCACAGCATAGAAAAATGCTCTTTGGCCCATCTAGTCTGTGCTGAAATATTACTCTGCCTAGTCCCATGGACTCACGCCAGGACCATAGCCCTCCATATCCCTCACATCCATTACTTATCCAAATCTCTGTTAAATGTTGAAATCAAACCCACATCCACCACTTCCACTGGCAGCTCGTCCACACTTGTACTACCCTCTGAGTGAAGAAATTCCCCTTCAGGTTCACTTAAATAGTTTGCCTTTCACCCATAACTGTGACTTCTAATTCTAGACTCAGCCAACTTCAATGGAAAAAGCTTGATTACATGTAAACTTTTAATTTTGAATATATCAAATCTCTTCTCATGTATACCCCAGGGAATAAAGTACAACCTTTCCCTACAACTCAGGCCCACAAATCCTGGCAACATTATTGCAAATTTTCTCTGTACTCCTGCAATCTAATTGGTATCTGAAGGAAAGTGTAATTACAAAGGGAGAACAGCAATGCCTCTTCTTCCTTAGAAGTTAGCAAAGATTCAGCATGAAGTCTAAAACTTTGACAAACTTCTATAGATGTGTGGTGGAGAGCATATTGACCGGCTGCATCACGGCCTGGCGTGGAAACACAAATTCCTTTGAATGGAAAATCGTACAAAAAGTAGTGGCTGCGGCCCAGTCCACCTCAGGTAAAGCCCTCCCCACCACCCAAGCTATGCGCTCTTCTTGCTGCTGCCATCAGTAAGGTGGTACAGGAGTCTCAGGTCTCACACCATCAGGTTCAGACACAGTTATTATCCCTCAACCAAAGGGGATAACTCCACTCAACTTCACCTGTCCCATCACTGAACTGTTCCCACAACATGTGGATTCACTTTCAAATGAGACTCTTCATCTCATGTTCTCAATATTTATTGCTTATTTACTATTATTATTTATTTTTCCTTTTTGTTTATTTGTCCAGGGCTTGTTGTCTTTTGCACGCTGGTCATCTGTCCTGCTGGTGCAGTATTTTAATGATTCTATTATGGTTATTGGATCTATTGAGTATGCCCACAAAATGAATATCAGTGTTATACATGGTGACATACATGTACTTTGATAATAAATTACTTTGAATTTTGATCAGAATTGCACACAACACTCAAAATTAGGCCTCACTAGCATCTGTTATCTTCAACATAACATCCTAATTCCTTTACTTAATATTTGGATTTATGAATTTAATAATTCTTTCCTCTTAATTAATTTCATGTACAGTTTGCCACCAAAGATTCTCACAAATTTCTACAGATGTACCGTCGAGAGCGTTCTAACAGGTTGCATCACCATCTGGCATGGAGGGGCCACTACGCAGGATCGGAAAAAGCTGCGGAAAATTGTAAACACAGCTAGCTCCATATGGCCACCAGCCTCCCCAGCATTCAGGACATCTTCAAAAGGCAATGCCTCAAAAAAAGTAGTATCCGTAATGAAGGGCCCTCTATTACTCAGGATATGCCCTCTTCTCATTGCTACCATCAGGTTTCTGAATCGACAGTGAACCTATGAACACTAACTCAGTACCTTTTTTTTGCTCTCTTTTTGCACTATTTATGTCTTATTGTAATTTTTAGTTTTTATTATATATTGCCATGTACTGCTACAATAAAGAACAAATGCCATGACATATGCCAGGGAGATTAATTCTGATTCTGAGTTCTTGTTCTATTATAACTGATAAATCGCCACCCATTTCACTTCACTTCTCCCCCACGGAAAAAGTTAAGTAACGAACATAAATAATGTTACTGATTCATCAGCTAATGATTGCTCAAAAAATTGTTCAAATTAATGACTCGGGAAAAAAAATGCTTAGGGAAGAACATGTGAAACTGAACTGAACTGATGTGTAAGATTTTTTTCCCTGCTACTTTATTTTGCCATACATCCCTCTTGCCAAATATCACTCAAGTGATGGCTTGGGAGTTCAGTAATTCAGAGGCATGGATGAACAATCCAGTGAGAGCCAAATTCAAATCTCACCACAACAGATGTGTGATGCACCATCAATAACTCACACTGAGACATAAGGCGAGATATCGGCTTTTATTGACTGGAAGAAGGAACCAGGAGTGAGTGTCTATCATACTATGTCCTGGAGACTGAGGCCGAGCGTCAGGCCTCAGATCGCCTTTATACAGGGGCCTGTGGGAGGAGCCACAGGAGCAGTCAGCAGGGGGCGTGTCCAGACAGGCACATAGTTCACCACAATGTGGAATTTAAATTCAGATTAAAATTTGGAATTTGGGAAGTGTGGGATGACATCTTGACTTGGACAACTGTTTTAGAAACCTTCCTTGCTCACTAATGTCCTAAGGTTTACGGGCTTGATCGAATTGAGATGGCAGGGTCAAGGCACCAGAACAGCTCAGGCAGATTAAAACCAAGCTTGGATGGATGGATGGATGGCAGACTCAGAAAAGTTGGGTACAGGCCAAATTGAGGCAGTGCAGTCCAGGCCCCAGAGTGCATCGAGGCAATTGAATTCAATGTTTGTGTTCATTGATTTTGGCACTGGGCCAGTCAGGGTTGGAGCCAGAGGCGAGGGACAGGCCAGTTCTGATTACTGCTCCACTTCTTGTGGACCTTGATTCAGAACTCCATTAGCTTGTGGTTATTATTTGCATGATATGTTTTTTTTCTCTCTGTTCATTGGGTTGTTTGACGATTTTTTTAAAAAATAGGGGTTCTTTTGGATTTCTTTGTTTCATGGCTGCTTGTTAGGAGTCAAATCTCAAGATTGTATAATGTATGCATACTTGGATAATAAAAGATATAATATTATGGGGAAGAAATTTGTGGTTTGGCTTGATATTTGACAACAGACCAACAAATGTAGTTGTGTTTTAAAATGTCCTCTTGAATGGCCACACGATTAAATTTATACCATTATTTCTTCTCTGTTTCAAATACAGCAATAATGTCCTCCTCACTAACAGCTGGAGACTGTAACTGATATCAGGGGAGCTGTTCCCATCAAGCATCTACCTTCGTAGCTGTGCACAGTCAATCAGACTTCATAGCAATGCACCAGGTTCCTTCATGGGAATGCCTAGGTCAGCAGGAACAGTGGAGTGAACAGCTCATGGAGACCCAACATGGACCCAAATCTGCTTGAACTTCTGAAGCATAATTGCTCAGACTCCTCCATCACAACTGATGGGGTTGTCCAGTTCAACAGTGGTGGACCAGTGGAGTGAATAGCCCATGGAGATCCTAACGCACACCCAAATCTGCATGAGCATCCAAACAGTAGAAAGTGATCTGCTGGTTCGTGGAATCAGAAAACATCATGGGAATCATATATAGGCTTCCAAATAGTAGCCAAGATGTGGGTTTGAGGTTGCAAAGGGAGCTGAAAAAGGCATGTAATAAAGGTAACGTCACAATTGTAATGAGAGACTTCAATATGCAAAGGGATTGGGAAAAATCAGGGTGGTGTTGGATCGCAAGAGAGGGAATTCGTTGAATGCCTACAAGATGGCTTTTTAGAGCAGTTTGTGCTTGAGCCTAGTTGGGGAAAGGTTATCTTAGATTCGATGTTGTGTCATAACCCAGATCTTATTAGGGAGCTTAACGTAAAGGAACCCTTAGGAGGCGGTGATAATAATATGATTGAATTCATACTGGAATTTGAGAGGGAAAAACATAAAACATGTATCAGTATCATAATGGAATAAAGGGAATTACAGAGGCATGAGTGCAGAGCTTGCCCAGGTGGATTGGAGGAGGATACTGGCGAGGATGACGGTAAAGCAGAGTTGGCTGAAGTTTCTGGGAATAGTTCGCAAAGTGCAGGGTAGGCATGTTCCACAGAAGTAGTTCTCAAAAGGCAAGGGTAGGCAGCAGTGGCTAACAGGGGAAGTTAAGGAATGCCAAAGAAAGGGCATATAAGGTAGCAAAAGTTAGTGGGAAGTTGGATGATTGGGAAGTTTTTAAAATCCAATAAAAGGGGAACTAAAAAGCTATAATAAGGGAAAAGATGAATTATGAAGGCAAACCAGGCTATAATATAAAGCAGGAAACTTCGAAAACCTACAGCACAATACAGGTCCTTCGGCCCACAATGCTGTGCCGAACATGTACTTTGGAAATTACCTAGGGTTACCTATTGCCCTCTATTTTTCTAAGCTCTATGTGCCCATCCAGGAGTCTTTTAAAAGATGCAATTGTATCTGCCTCTACCACAGTCACTGGCAGCCCATTCCACATACTCACCGTTCTCTGCTTTAAAAAAACTCAGCCCTGACATCTCCTCTGTACCTACTTCCAAGCACCTTAAAACTGTGCCCTCTCATGTTAGCCATTTCAGCCCTGGGAGAAAGCCTCTGACTATCCACACAATCAATGCCTCTCACTATCTTATACACCTCTATCAGGTCACCTCTCATCCGTCACTCCAAGGAGAAAAGGCCAAGTTCACTCAACCTATTCTCATAAGGCATGCTCCCCAATCCAGGCAACATCCTTGTAAATCTCCTCTGCACCCTTTCTGTGGTTTCCACATCCTTCCTGTAATGAGGTGACCAGAACTGAACACAGTACTCCAAGTGGGGTCTGACCAGGGTCCTATATAGCTGTAATTACCTCTCGGCTCTTGAACTCAATTCCATAATTGATGAAGGCCAATACACCATATGCCTTCTTAACCACAGAGTCAACCTGCGCAGCAGCTTTGAGTGTCCAATGGTCTCGGACCCCAAGATCCCTCTGATCCTCCACATTGCCAAGGCAAGAGTAGATATCAGACCGCTGGGAGATGATACTGGAGAGATAGTAATGCGGGAATAAGGAAATGGCAGACAAACTGAATAAGTATTTTGCATCTGTGTTCACTGTGGAAAACACAAGCAGTATGGTGGAAGTTCAAAAGTGTCAGAGGGCAGAAGTGTATGAAGTTGTCATTACTAGGGAAAAGGTGTTTGGGAAGCTGAGGTGGCTGGGAAGACTGTGGACGCATTAGTAATGATCTTTTAAGAATCAGTAATTACTCTTAAGTAATGATCTTTTTAAAAAATCCAGAGCCAGGGTCTCTAAGGCAGTTTGATGTTGTTTACAACTTCACTCTGGCAACCTCTGCGACGACACTGGTGCCAAGATGTATCGGCGCTTGCCCTTCCCTTGGACCGTGACATGGATAGGGGGGAACCCACTGCATGGACAACAGCCGGTTCTTCAAATCTTCCTGCCCAGGCTTGCACCCGAGAGAGGACACAGACCACCAGAGGCGCAAACCCAGGATCCCCTGGGGTTGATGGTTGCCTACTATAAAAAGTAAAAGAAGGTGAGAATTGATATTGAACCTCTGGAAAATGATGCTGGTGAGGAAGTAATGGGGGACAAAGAAATGGCAGGTGAACTTAATCAGAACATTGCATCAGTCTTCACTGTGGAAGACACTAGCAGTGTGCTAAAGGTCTGTAGTGTCAGAGAGCAGGAGTGAGTGCCATTGCTATTACAAAGGAAGATATCCTAGGCAAACTCAAAGCTAAGGTGGATAAGTCACCTGGACCAGATGGATTACATCCAAGAATCCTGCGAGAGGTTGCCGAAGAGATAACGAATGTATTGGTCACAATCTTTCAAAGATCACCTCATTCTGGTGCGCACCGCACCGCAGAGAACTGGAAGATTGCAAATGTCACTCCCCTCTTTATGAAGGGAGGAAGGCAAAAGAAAGAAAGTTATAGCCTAACCTCAGTGGTTGGGAAAGTGTTACTAAGGATGAGGTTTCAAGGTACTTGGAGACTAATGATAAAATAAGTCAAGTCAGTATGGCTTCTGTAAAGGGAAATCTTGCTTGACAAAACTGTTAAGAGTCCTTTGAGGAAGTAACAAACAAGGTGGACAAAGGAGAGGCAATGGATGCCTTTTACTTGGATTTTCAAAAGGCATTTGATAAGGTGCCACACATGAGACTGCTGAACAAAATAAAATCCCATGGTGTTACAGGAAAGATACTGGCATGGATAGAGGGATGGCTGTGCAGGAGTTAGCCAGTGGGAATAAAGGGCCCTTTTCTGGTTGGCTGCCAGTGACTAGTAGTGTTCCTTGGGGGTCAGTATTGGGACCGCCACTTTTCAAATTGTTTGTCAATGATTTGGATAATAGAATTGATACCTTTGTGGCAAAGTTTGCAGATGATACGAAGATAAGTAGAGGGGCAGGTAGTGCTGAGGAAGCAATGTGATTGCAGCAGGATTTAGATAAATTAGAAGAATGGGCAAAAAAGTGGCAAATGGAACACAGTGTTGGGAAACTTATGAAAATGTTGAGAAGGTTCAAACATCAGCGGTGTAAAGGGACTTAGGAGTCCTCGTGCAAGACTCCCATAAGGTTAATTTGCAGGTTGAGTCTGTGGTAAAGAAGGCAAATGCAATGTCGGCATTTATTTCAAGGGGAGTAGAACATAAAAGCGAGGAGATAATGCTGGGCCTTTATAAGACACCAGTCAGGCCACACTTGATAGTCAACAGTTTTGGGCCTCTTATCTTAGAAAGGATGTGTTGTCACTGGAGGATCACAAGGATGATTCCAGGAATGAAGGGCTTAACAAATGAGGAGTGTTTGGCAGCTTTGAGCCTGTACTCACTGGAATTTAGAATGTTGGGGTGATCTCTTTGAAACCTACCAAATGTTGAAATGACTAAATAGGGTGGATGTGGAGAGGATGTTGCCTATGGTGGGGCTATCCAGAACCAGAGGGCACCGCCCCAAAATTGAGGGGCAATCATTTAGAACAGTGATAGGGAGGAATTTTTTGTAGCCAGAGAGTGGTGAATCTGTGGAATGTTCTGCTACAGACTTTGGTGGAGGCCAAGTCTGTGGTTGTGTTTAAGGCAGGAGTTGATAGCTTCCTGATTGGTCAAGGCATCAAAGGATATGGCAAGAAGGCAGGTGTATGGGGTTGAGTGGGATCTATAATTATAGAATGGCAGAGCAGACTTGATGAGCTGAATGGCCTAATACTGCTCCCATGTCATATGGTCTAAACCCTTGCAGTCCAATGAGCCACAGAGTGCAGAAACCCACCTATTTCTGTGGCTTCACTGGCACGTGATGTTCACTGCTATCTCATGTGCATTATGCTGTTTATGATTGTTGGCTCTGGAATAATGTTTTGTTTGGCTGTATTCGTGTTTATTCATGTATGGCTGACTGACAATTAAACTTGATCTTTACACTAACCTAATCGAGGAAGAATTTACAATGACAATTTAACCTATTAATTGGTAGATCTCTGGACTGTGGGAGGAAACTGGAGCAGTCAGAGGTGACCCACGTGGTTCACAGGGGGATTTACAAACTCCTTACAGATGGTGCTGGAATTGAACTCCGGGAACTCCTGCATTGAAATAGCATCAGTCTAACCGCTATGCTACAGTTGTGTCCAAAATTGAGGACTGGTCAAAGAGTTTATTTCCAAACCGTTAACCTGCTGTCTCCTTAAGATCCAAACTGATGCACCAGTCACAATTATTATTAATTTTCCCAATGTTAGTAATACCTTTATCGTTCCAAACTGGATTTACAGGTCTGTTCCCTGGAATTTCCACAGAGGCAACAACAAGGGATCTTTTATCAGATAATCCTGGGCAGCTTTCCCAGGGGAACTTCCAAACTCTGAGCAGTGAAGCAGTCACACAGACCTGTGGTGGATTTCACCTTCTCATCTATTGTAAGATAGTTCTCATGATTAAGTGACAGAAGGAATATTTGTAGAAAACTTTGGTTTTGAGCCAACTCTTTCAGGAAGTCATGTGATTATCCACCCACTTACATTCAGCTCTATTTACCTTTCTCTTCCTCACACACACACACACACACACACACTGATAAGCTTCTTAAGGAGGTAAAGCTCTCAACCGGCTGGAGCACCTGAAGGGCAGACATCTTCAGAAAGGTCAGTCCCAGCCACATTACAGTCTATCACAAACAGGAGAAAATCTGCAGATTAATTACAGTCTATCAAATTGTTTATGTTAAACTGGGAATACTTGGCATGCAGCTAAAATATAAACTGACCCGACTGTAGTTGTAGCATGATCTGTACTTGTCAGTCGGGTCTGTACTTCGTGGGAGTGATCTTTCATTTGTAAAGGACACTGGAAGTCATTTAAGTTCTGGAACATAACACTGTTTATGGAGGTTGAAAGTTCTGAATGTTACATCTGCCAAGTAATGGTATCTGCAGAACAAGCTTTCTGAAAGCACAATGAATGTTGCAAAAAGAGTTTGATGTTTTCTTTTTAAAAAAGAGCTCTAGTTAGACGCAGCAACATGGCAAGGCGAGGAGTACTTTAGTACCAATCTGAACAAATGTTAACCCACCCTCAAACAGCAGTCCCTGATTTCGCCTGACGCCTGTTCTGGCCCAGCCTATTCTGAACACAACTCCCAACACGTCCACTTCTGTTCCCTTTTCAAGTCCCCCTTCATGAAGTCTGCATTTGGCCCACTGATTCACTCAGCAGGTTCCTGTACATGCTGGTCAGGCAGCCTCTGTAGTGCCAGAGTCATAAATGCCCTTTGGCCCAACTTATCCATGCCAACTGTGTTGCCCAGTGAGAGGGCAAAGTCCAAAGGAACAACACACACAACTCAGCAGGTAGCATCTATGGAGGGGAATGAACAGTTGATGTATTGGGTTGAGACCCTTCATCAGGACTGGGAAGAAAGTGAAATAAATCCCAGAATAAGTTGGGGGGGTGGGGGAAAGAGACTCTAGTCCCTTTTCCACAGACTCTCAAACACTCCAGCTCCCCCACTGCTAGGCCCTGGTCTCAAGGCTGTCCATCAGTGAGCTGTCGAAACCCAGTCATAAGTATCTGTAGGACCTTCCCGGTTGAGCCATGTGCTCCAGTGCTGGAACAGCATGCAAGGGTGGGGTGACCTTCACGTTGATTTCTGCAATGACACCAAGTGGAGGTGCTGACTGTGCAGAACATGTGGTGGAACAAGGCACAAGACCTACAAGACCATTAGATACAAGCTGAATGGCCTAATTGCTGCTCCAGCATTCCATCAGGGCTAATTTATTATCCCTCTCAACCCCATTCTCCTGCCTGCTCCTGTAACCTTTGACACTCTGACTAATCAAGACCTATCAACCTCTACACCTGTCTATGGATATGAATTCTGCAGACTATGAAAGAGGGACTGAGATCATATATACTGCAGAGAGGTTATCTAGATCCCACTGTCCTCCTCCAGCTCCCAAGAAAAACCTCAAAACCAAAGTTTGTTTCTCCCTCAATTTCTTAGTCACCAAAGCAACTTGGAAAATCTGTGGTATTTCAACTCATGTTTATTATTATGTTCTTCAGTCAAACAGTTGGAGATGAATTTCAGATTGCAGATACTTGCTCAGATTGCATCTCTGTTTCTGCTCCTACACACGTGTACAGGTGAGTGGTGATGTCTGAAATTCCTTCACTAGCTGCTTATAAAGATAAACTTTACTGGCCACATGTTCATCAAGATATATATGTGCCTTTTGTTTGGTGATGTGCTAGTTTGCCACAAGTCACCATACATCACATTCTGGCACTAACATAACATGCCCACACTTACTAACGTCCTAATCTGCATGTCTTCGGAATGCGCGAGCACCCACACGATCACAGGAGAATGTACAAACTCCTTACAGACAACAGTGGGAATTGAACCCCAATCATCCGATCGCCGGTGCTGTAACGGCATTACACTATCCTACCGTGCAATGAAGTCTATTACAGTTGGTAGTGATCTGGCATGAGAAGTGAACACGGTAGTGTTGCAGTTAGCGCAACGCTATTACAGCTAAGGACATGCAGTTCAGAGTTCAATTCCTGCATTCTTTATAAGAAGTTTGTACATTATTCCTGAGAGTATGTGTGTTTCCTCTGGATGCTCCGGTTCCCTCCCACAGTCGCAAGGTGTAGGTTAATCGGTCACTGTGATTAGGCTAGGGTTAAATAGGTGGGTTGCTGGGTGTTGTGGCTGCTTGGGCCAGAAGGATCTGTTCCGTTCTGCATCTCTACAAATAAATAAAATATTCAGCCAGTTTTGTGAACCAATTGTAAAATAATCTTTAATCTCTATTCTTGCCAAGTTGAGGCATCAGGAGTACCTGGATTCAGATGCCTTTGTCCTGTATCTGTTAAAGCTGTACATCCAAAGATCATAAAGGACTTCCACATAATTCCAAAGTCACCTTACTGCACCAAAACTGAAGTTATGTAAGTACCACAGGTGTTGGCATCAGTTTGCAATCTAACTCATACAGTGCAAAGCCCTGTGACATTGCTCACACTTGTCCCTCAGCTTACATCACCATACATCACCTTACACCCGCTCATTCGATGTTTCTGAAAAACTTTGAATCTCTGTATATTAGTGTCCACTTTCAAGACAGGGCAGAGCACCAGCATCCAGGACACCTTCAAAAGGAGAGGCGTCAAAAGAGGCAGCATTCATCACCTGGGATGTGCCCTCTGCTCGTTGAAGAGGGACAGGAGCCAGAAGACACACACTCACCTTCTTCCCCTCCACCATCAGATTTATGAATGGGCAGTTAATCCATCGATATTATCTCTATATTTTCCCTCTTGTTTTGCACCAATTATTTGATTTAAAAATATATAATTTTTTTTTATTGTCATTTATAGTTTTTATTATGTACTGCAGCCACAGAACAGCAAAGTCACATTTATCAGTGATATTAAACCTGATTCTGATTTTAAAGATGTACTGGTTAAAAGGGTCACATGGGTGTAATTGTGGGCTCGTTTGCCCAGAAGGGCCTGTTATCTTGCTGTATCTCTGAATAGCATTTTATTTACCAAATCTTGGCAATGTTTCAGAGAGTGGGAGTGGGTGTGACAATTTCCATTCTGAAATAGGACATGGGTTGCCAGCAACCGCACAATGCTTCACAACGACCACCATTGAGCTGGGCGTGACTGAATAACTTACAGCTGTCGGGACACGTTACCAGGAGGCCCAGGCATACCAAAACGTTCCCACGATTTGTTCTGTCCTTATTCCCACCACGGGATCAGAATCAGAATCACATTTATTATCAGTGACATAGGTCATGAAAATTGTTATCTTGCAGCAGCAGTTTAATGCATTAACATTAGTGTGAATTACAATAACTATATGTATACAATAAATAAACAGTGCTCACAAGGAAACCTCACAGAGGAGAGGGCAAATCCTGGAGTGGAGGGCCGTGGCCAGAGGAGAGGGCAAATCCTGGAGTGGAGGGCCGTGGCCAGAGGAGAGGGCAAATCCTGGAGTGGAGGGCCGTGGCCAGAGGAGAGGGGAATCCTGGAGTGGGGGACCGTGGCCAGAGGAGAGGGGAATCCTGGAGTGGAGGGCTGTGGCCAGAGGAGAGGGAAATCCTGGAGTGGAGGGCCATGGCCAGAGGAGAGGGGAATCCTGGAGTGGAGGGCCGTGGCCAGAGGAGAGGGGAATCCTGGAGTGGAGGGCCGTGGCCAGAGGAGAGGGGAATCCTGGAGTGGAGGGCCGTGGCCAGAGGAGAGAGGAATCCTGGAGTGGAGGGCCGTGGCCAGAGGAGAGAGTGAATCCTGGAGTGGAGGGCCGTGGCCAGAGGAGAGGGGAATCCTGGAGTGGAGGGCCGTGGCCAGAGGAGAGGGGAATCCTGGAGTGGAGGGCCGTGGCCAGAGGAGAGGGGAATCCTGGACTGGAGGGCCGTGGCCAGAGGAGAGGGGAATCCTGGACTGGAGGGCCGTGGCCAGAGGAGAGGGGAACCCTGGAGTGGAGGACCGTGGCCAGAGGAGAGGGGAATCCTGGAGTGGAGGGCCGTGGCCAGAGGAGAGGGGAATCCTGGAGTGGAGGGCCGTGGCCGCAGGAGAGGGGTATCCTGGAGTGGAGGACCGTGGCCAGAGGAGAGGGGAATCCTGGAGTGGAGGACCGTGGCCAGAGGAGAGGGGAATCCTGGAGTGGAGGGCCGTGGCCGGAGGAGAGAGTGAATCCTGGAGTGGAGGGCCGTGGCCAGAGGAGAGGGGTATCCTGGAGTGGAGGGCCGTGGCCGGAGGAGAGAGTGAATCCTGGAGTGGAGGGCCGTGGCCAGAGGAGAGGGGTATCCTGGAGTGGAGGGCCGTGGCCGGAGGAGAGAGTGAATCCTGGAGTGGAGTGCCGTGGCCAGATGAAGCCTGAAGACAGCTGCTGCAGGGAGAGAAACAGGAAATCACAGGGCTATGGAGTGGTGAGAGGGGAAAGGGGCTGGAAGTTGGTTCTTGTTTCTTCTCCTCCATATATACTGGCAGTCAGTTACAGAGGGCCTGCAGATGGATTGAACTGTTCTCACCCAGGAAAGCCCGAACACACACCCAGGACATGCCACGGTGAAACCAGGTTACCTTATCTCTAACCCCAACCCTGATGTGACACTGCTGGTATCAAACAATCAGTCTCTGCCGTTCTTCTGGGTTCATCAGATGGAGAGGGAGAGGTTGCTACTTGGGCAACGGTTTGCTCTCCATACCACAGTTCCCAGTCTTGCGTATCTAGACAGCTAGGACGCAATATCTGTGGTCAACTCTGACCGATGGGGCCCTCACCTCACCAGCTTACCACTCGTGGTTCTGGATGTTCAAAGTGAGTTAGTGTGAAATCCAACCCTCTCTCAATGGAATCCCCCTCCTCTCACCAGTCATAGGGAAATCAAAACAGAAACATAGAAAACCTACAGCACAACACAGGCCCTTCGGCCCACAATGCTGTGTTGAACATGTACTTACTTCAGAAATTACTAGGCTTACCCATAGCCCTCAATTTTTTTAAGCTCCATGAACCTTTCCAGGCGTCTCTTAAAAGATCCTATTGTATCCGCCTCCACCACCGCTGCCGGCAGCCCATTCCACACACTCACCACTCTCTGCGTAAAAAACTTACCCCTGACATCTCCTCTGTACCTACTTCCAAGCACCTTCAAACTGTGCCCTCTTGTGTTAGCCATTTCAGCACTGGGAAAAAGCCTCTGATTATCCACACAAACAATGCCTCTCATCATCTTGTATACCTCTATCAGGTCACTTCTCATCCTCTGTCACTCCGAGGAGAAAAGGCCAAGTTCACTCAACCTATCTCATAAGGCTAGCTCCCCAATCCAGGCAACCTCCTTGTAAATCTCCTCTGCACCCTTTCTTTGGCTTCCACATCCTTCCTGTAGTGAGGTGACCAGAACTGAGCACAGTACTCCAAGTGAGGTCTGACCAGGGTCCTATTACCTGCAACATTACCTCTCGTCTCCTAAACTCAATCCCACGATTGATGAAGGCCAATACACCTTAACCACAGAGTCAACCTGCACAGCAGCTTGAAAAATCTCCGCTCTTAACCTCTGCAGCGAAAGGGATTCAAGTTCAGCTATCTGGTTGGTGCAAAGATTTCTCCTAATTGTACTGCACAGTAGAGTCTCATCGAGCCAAGGATTGACCAGGGAAAGTGAACTCCTGGTCAATGATTGGAAAACGGGAAATTCTCTCTGAAAATACAGAAGTAATTGTTAGTCAGTTTATTATTGAAACACATACTGAGGTGCAGGGAAAATCTTGTCAGATCACTACACGGTGCAATGAGGTACAACAAAGCAAAGCAATCACAATGCAGAATGAAGTGTAACATCCACAGACAGCACGGAGTACAGGGAAACAAGATGGAAGACCATAATGAAATAGATAGTCAAGTCAAGAGAGCATCTTATCCTACCAGAATCCATTCAACAGCAAGATGAAGCTACCCTTGAGCCTGGTAGTGAGGCTTTTGGATTTTTTGCCCAATGGGGGGGGGGATGCTGGAGAAGAGAGAACGGCCATAGTGGGTGGAGTCTTTGATTACGTTAGCTGCTTTACCGAAGCAGTGATATGCTGGAGAGAGTCTGTGGAGGGAAGGTTGGTTCCCATGATGTGCTGTCTCCACCACTCTCTGCAGTTTCTTGGGGTCGATGCATTCAACCTAAACAAATAGACTGAATAATTCAAAGCTGGTAGGCCAAACGTGGGTCTTACATGGTTCACACGACACTGTTTTTGCACTGCCAACACGACGACATTGTTTTGCTATCCCGTTATGTCACATCCACAATCATTAAACTACAACTTCTTCTGCAGATTAACTGTGAGTTCCAACAACACAGAAATGGATGTCTGTCTGCAGGCTGGTGGGAAGCAAAGCCTCCGGCTGCAGAGCTGTTGGGAAAGGTGAGTACAAAACGTTTCCTGAAAAGAACCCTTAGGGGCACTCAAAGCAGGAGAGATGAGCTGCTCTTGTCGCAGTCCACCTTCTTTTAGCAAAATGAGTTGCATAATTCAGGGTAGAGTCTAAATCAAGGCACCTCTCAATCCAACTGGATCAAGGCAAAGCTAAAATAGAGAAACTCAGCAGGTCAGGATGCTTGAACAGAGAGGAATAAAGAGCAAACTCCAGAACTGAAAGGAACGGGGGGGAAGAAGCCAGCATAAGGAGGTGGGGGCAGGGAGGAGTACAAGCTCAAAGGTGGCGGGTAAAACCAGGTGAGGGGAAAGATGGATGGGAGGGGGCCGGGGGAATGCAGTAATGGGGAAGTGGTAGGTGAAAAATGTAAAGGGCTAAAGAAGAAGGAATCTGATAGGAGAGGAGAGTGGACCATGTGAGAAAGAGGAGGGGGCACCATAGGTGATTGGCAGGTGAGAAGAGGCAAGTGGGGAGACAGAATGGGGAATGAAATGGAGAGGATGGGGAGCGGAGAGAAATTACCGGAAATCAGAGAGATCGATGGTCACAATGTCAGGTTGAAGGTTATGAGGTTTTGCTTCTCCAACCTGAGACCAACCTCATGTGGCAATTTGTGTCAGACTGGTGTGTGTTTCCTATGAATGGGGAGGCTACAAGTTGACCAGGGACTAAGTGCTATAATGATTTGATGGACTGGATATGGATAAGTTATTAATGAAGAGCAGGTCACAGAGGGGAAGGACTCTGTGATACAGAAATGGCCTCTCTTTGGTCAAGGAGCAGAAAACAGACAGCTGGAGGAGCTCAGCAGGTTGAGCAGTACCTGTGGAATTGTTAGTGTCCCAGCTGTACCTGTGGAATTGTCAGTGTCCCAGCTGTACCTGTGGAATTGTCAGTGTCCCAGCTGTACCTGTGGAATTGTCAGTGTCCCAGCTGTACTTGTGGAATTGTCAGTGTCCCAGCTGTACCTGTTGAATTGTCAGTGTCCCAGCTGTACCTGCGGAATTGTCAGTGTCCCAGCTGTACCTGTGGAATTGTCAGTGTCCCAGCTGTACCTGCGGAATTGTCAGTGTCCCAGCTGTACCTGCGGAATTGTCAGTGTCCCAGCTGTACCTGCGGAATTGTCAGTGTCCCAGCTGTACCTGCGGAATTGTCAGTGTCCGAGCTGTATCTGTGGAATTGTCAGTGTCCCAGCTGTACTGTGGAATTGTCAGTGTCCCAGCTGTACCTGCGGAATTGTCAGTGTCCGAGTTGTACTGTGGAATTGTCAGTGTCCCAGCTGTACTGTGGAATTGTCAGTGTCCGAGCTGTACCTGCGGAATTGTCAGTGTCCGAGCTGTACCTGTGGAATTGTCAGTGTCCGAGCTGTACTGCGGAATTGGCATTGTTTTGAGTCTACTTAAGTTAAAGATAAGCTTTATTTGTCATATGTACATCAAAATATACAGCAAAATGTGTTGTTTGCATTAACAACCAACACGAGGGTGTGCTGGGGACAGCCCGCAGTGTTACTGACAACACAGCATGCTCACAAATACTCATCCGAACCATCATGTGGGAGGAAACTGGAATATTGGGGAAAATCCATGTGGTCACAAGAAGAACATACCAACTCCTTACAGACAGCGGAACCTGGAGCCCTGAGCATTTTATCAGATTCAGATTTATCTTGTGTACGTAGAAACATGCAGTGAAATGTGTTGTTTGTGTTAACACAACACAGGGGATGTTGGAGACAGCCTACAGATGTTCCCACACATTCCGGCACGAATATAGCGTGCCCACCGTGTTCAGCAGAACAACACAGATCACAACAAGCAACAAAACAACAACAGCAAAACAAGCCCCTTTCTTACCTCCCCACCAAAAAAAAGACTAAAGACACAGACAGGCCTCCAGCCCTAGGACAGGTCACCCCTGGGCCCCCATTCACCAGTCCCCGGCCTGAACATGCAGATAACAGGCCTCCAGCCCCAGGACAGGCCACCCCTGGGCCCCCATTCACCAGTCCCCGGCCTGAACGTGCAAATAACGCCTCCAGCCCCAGGATGGGCCACCCCTGGGCCCCCATTCACTAGTCCCTGGCCTGAACGTGCGAATAACAGGCCTCCAGCCCCAGGACAGACCACCCCTGGGGCCCCATTCACCAGTCCCTGGCCTGAACATGCAGATAACAGGCCTCCAGCCCCAGGACAGGCCACCCCTGGGCCCCCATTCACCAGTCCCTGGCCTGAACGTGTGAATAACAGGCCTCCAGTCCCAGGACAGGCCACCCCTGGGCCTCCATTCACCAGTCCCTGGCCTGAACATGCAAATAACAGGCCTCCAGCCCAGGACAGGCCACCCCTTGGCCCCCATTCACCAGTCCCCGGCCTGAACGTGCAAATAACAGGCCTCCAGCCCCAGGACAGGCCACCCCTGGGCCCCCATTCACCAGTCCCTGGCCTGAACGTGCAAATAACAGGCCTCCAGCCTAGGACAAGCCACCCCTGGGCCCCCATTTACCAGTCCCTGGCCTGAACGTGCGAATAACAGGCCTCCAGTCCCAGGACAGGCCACCCCTGGGCCCCCATTCACCAGTCCCTGGCCTGAACGTGCGAATAACAGGCCTCCAGCCCCAGGATGGGCCACCCCTGGGCCCCCATTCACCAGTCCCTGGCCTGAACGTGCAAATAACAGGCCTCCAGCCCAGGACAGGCCACCCCTGGGCCCCCATTCACCAGTCCCTGGCCTGAACGTGCGAATAACAGGCCTCCAACTTCCAAGTTCAAAGCCTGAAGAAAATTTACTATCAAAGTATGTCCAGAAATGCAACCATATACTACACTGAGATTAATCGTCTTGCAGGCATTTACTGGAAAATAAAGGAATATGTTAGAATTTACAAAATAAATACGATACTTAAATACCCCTGAGATTCAAAGTATTCAATATCAAGTATTGAGTACAGGAGATGGGATAGTTATGTTGATTTTGTATAAAACATTCTGAGGCCCAATTGTGGGTAGTTTTGGTCACCTACCTACAAAAAAGATGTAAATAAGGTTGAAAAAGTACAAAGAAAATTTATAAGGATGCTGTTTGGTCTGGAGCAACTGACTTTGTCCCTTGGAATATAGATTAAGGGGAGATTTGACAGAGAGATACAAAATTATGAGGGGTATAGATAGGGTTAACGCAAGCAGGTTTTATCCACTGAAGTTAGGTAGGACTACAACCTGAGGTCATGGGTCAAGGTTGAAAGGTGAAAAGTTTAAGGGGAATATGACGGGGAAACTTCTTCACTTAGAGGGGTGAGAGAGCATGGAATGAGCTGCCAACACAGTGGTGCATCTGAGCTAGATTTTAATGTTTAAGAGAATGTTTGGATAGGTACTTGGATAGTAGAGATATGGAGAAAGTGGTCCCAGTTCTGGTTGATGGGACTAGGCAGTTTAAATGGTTTGGCATGGACTAGATGAGCTGAAGGGCCTGTTTCTGTGCTGTAATTTTCTATGACTCATAAGGACTGACAAACGAACGATGTGTAAAAGACAAATTGTGTAGATAATAAAGAAGTAACTAAATAATACCGAGTACATGATCTGCAGAGCCCTTCCGCTCGGACTGCAGCCTCTAAGCAAGAGGAACCATTTCCCATGCCAGCTAATTCACACCATGAAAACCTATGTGTGCATCTTTGAAGGTGCAGACAACGAAAGCGTTAGCAGAACAAGTTTCTGAAACGGATGTTTATGGCTCAAGTTCAGACTTCAACCTTTCGTAAAGTAAATACTGTCGAAAGATATGGCAGGTGCAGCAACACCTGCTTTTCCAGGAAATGAGTGGAACGAGTGAACGATTGACAAAATCAGCAGGTTTCTAATCTCAGCTTGGGTGAGTACTGGAGACTCAGAGCAATTGAAGTGACCCCAGCCAGTTCAGATTGGCAAAAACATCTCTTCTACAACCTCCACCACCACAGGAATGTGAGCATAGACTCGTTCTCTACTCGCTTTACACCTATGACTGTGTGGCTAAGCACCACTGCCATATGAAAGTTTGTTGATGATACCACTGTTCTGGGCTGTATCAAAGGTAGTGATGTATCAGCAGAAAGCAGGGAGATTGAAAACTTGGCTGAGTGGTGTCATTAACAACCACCTCTCACTCAATGTCAATAAGACCAAGGAACTGATTGTAGACCAGGAGAGGGAAACCAGAGGTCCATGAACCAGTACTCATTGGGGCATCAGAGGAGGGGAGGGTCAGTAACTTTAAATTTCTGGGTGTCACTATCTCAGAGGACCTGTCCTGGACCCATCTTATAAAAATAATTGCAAAGAAAGCACAACAGTGTCTCTACTTCCTCAGGAGTCTGTGGGGATTTGGCACATCATTGAAAATTTTGGCAAACTTCTATCGATGTGTGGTGGAATGTATGCTGACTGTCTGCATTACGGCCTGGTGTGGGAACACCAATGCTTTTGAGCAGACAATCCTACAAAAGGTAGTGGATTCGGCCCAGTACATCATGGGTAAAACCCTTCCATCCATGAAGCACATCTACATGAATCACTGATGTAGAAAAGCTGCATCCCTCATCAAAGATCCTCACCACCCAGGCCATCCCCTTTCCAGCTGCTGCCATCAGGTAGAGGGTACAAGAGCCTCAGGACTCACACCACCAGGATCAGGAACGATTACTACCCCTGAACCATCAGGACTCACACCACCAGGATCAGGAACGATTACTAACCCTGAACCATCAGGACTCACACCACCAGGATCAGGAACGATTACTACCCCTGAACCATCAGGACTCACACCACCAGGATCAGGAACGATTACTACCCCTGAACCATCAGGACTCACACCACCAGGATCAGGAACGATTACTAACCCTGAACCATCAGGACTCACACCACCAGGATCAGGAACGATTACTACACCTGAACCATCAGGACTCACACCACCAGGATCAGGAACGATTACTACACCTGAACCACCAGGACTCACACCACCAGGATCAGGAACGATTACTACCCCTGAACCATCAGGACTCACACCACCAGGATCAGGAATGATTACTACCCCTGAACCATCAGGACTCACACCACCAGGATCAGGAACGATTACTAACCCTGAACCATCAGGACTCACACCACCAGGATCAGGAACGATTACTACCCCTGAACCATCAGGACTCACACCACCAGGATCAGGAACGATTACTACCCCTGAACCATCAGGACTCACACCACCAGGATCAGGAATGATTACTACCCCTGAACCATCAGGACTCACACCACCAGGATCAGGAACGATTACTACCCCTGAACCATCAGGACTCACACCACCAGGATCAGGAACGATTACTACCCCTGAACCATCAGGGCTCACACCACCAGGATCAGGAACGATTACTACCCCTGAACCATCAGGCTCCTGAACAAAAGGGATAACTACACTCAGTCTATTTCTAGTGTTCCCACAACTGATGGTCTCACTTTAAGAACTCTTTAACACTGTTTATATTTGTATTTCCACAGTTTGTTGTTCATTGATCCTGTTTACAGTTACTATTCTGTAGATTTGCTGCATGTGCCCACAGGAAAAGAATCTCAGGATTGTATGTGGTGACATGTATGTACTCTGATATTACTTCGAACTTTGAATTACTTGCTTTGGCCTCTAGCAATAGTGTGGGCAATGGGAAAAGGAGGAAGAAGTAGAGGTTGCTTCTTAAATGTTGACATTCAACTCCCAGACCAGCTTAAACCACACCACCAGGTTCAGGAACAGTTAATACTCTCAACCATCAGACTTCTGAATCAGAGGGCATAACTTCACTCGTCCCAACGCTGAACTGTTCCAACAGTTCATGGACTCACTTTCAGAATGTCTTCATCTCATGTTGTTAATATTTATTATTTATATAATATTATTTATATTTTTGTATTTACAAATTGGTCGTTTGTCCCTCTTGTTATGTGCAGTCTTTCACTGATTCTACTGTGCTTCTTGTATTTACTGCCAATACCCGCAAGGAGATAAACATCAGGATTGTACATGTTGACCTGAGATGTACTTTGATAATAAATTTACTCTGAAACCACAGCCCATGAGAAAAAGCATAAACTGAAGTGGTAGTGGTATTCATAATCACAACAGCATTACCTACAGTCAGATAAACAAAAGTGGCAGAACCAGTTTCTCAGGTGGTGGTGAAGAATACTTTCATTGTCTTGCAGCAAAGTAATGATAACAACTTATTTACAGAGCACCTTTCATACAGACATCGTAGTCCAATGTGCTTTACAACGGGATAAAGAGCAAACATAAAATAAATAAAAAATATAAATATGAAAATTAAAGACAAAATTACTTTATTTCAAATTGAGGTTAAATAAATAGGTTTTGAGGTGGTGCTTAAAAGTGAGTCTGAATCCCTGATAGTTTTAGGTATTGAATTCCAGTTTAGACGTACGAGGAATGCATGGATATAATTTTAGTCTCCACTGACACCACTGCATCCTCTGCCACTCATCCTCTGATATCAGGTATTAGTGCCCACAGGGGCACTGATGCTGGCTAAGCACGCAGAGCGAGCGCAGCAATGGTTAGTCGACACGTGATACAACATGGCTGGAACTAATGAATCCTCAGCCACGTGGTGTTCAAAGCCAGAACCTCAGACAGTATGAATCCGGCCACTGTGGAGTCGGTGCTTTTGCTATTGGTACACCAGAGGGCAAACAAAGGGGGTGGTGCAGACTGAACTACCTCAGCTCCAGCACTTCCAAAACAGTGCTGGGTGGGGAGATGGCGCACCAGGCCCAGCTGTACGATTTCACCGGTCTCGTGGTAACCACACCCCTGGCTCTGCTGAATTTCACTTCAGATCTCACTGCAGGATTTTATCCCAGGCCTGACCGTGGTGCCACACAGTATGGTGGCATGGTAGAGCAGAGGATCACAACACTTCACAGCTCATCAGCTGTAAGATTGGGGTTCAATTCCCAGCACTGTCTGTAAGGAGTTTTTACGATCTCCCCACAACCACAAGTTTCCTCCTGGTGCTCCAATTTCCTCCCACATTCCAAAGGCATACAGGCGAGGGTTGGTGAGTTGTGGAAATCTGGCTACACTTGCAGGATACCACTACCACAATCCTCACTGATTTGATTTGAGGAAAATTACGCATTTCACTGTATGTTTTGATGTACATGCGGCAAATACAGCGAATCTAATTTTTTTTGCACTATTTCTGTTCTCCTTACTCCTTTCCTCTGTACTCTTAACTGATGCTATGTTCCTGAGAAGCTACATTAAACTCTACAGCAGGGCTCTACCCAACCTGCAGCACAGACCAAGCGTTGACTAACACCGCCACCGTGTGGACAGAAGGAAGACTGCATCTTGTACCCCAGATGTCACGGATTGGGATTGAGGATGGTGATTGTTGCCACAAATGGAAGATGCTGTGAGCTCGGGGTGGGCCACTCAGGGCAAGGACAAGGGGTGTCAGTAGGGAGGGCAGTGAGAGAACTTAAGATGGTGCAGATTAAAAGAATTTGAATTTGTTTAAATCTTACATCCACCCTACAACGTGAGGGAGTAAAAATATGTGTTATGACTCTGTCACAATGTACAGACGTGGATTTATAGGTCTAATAGCTTGTAGAAAGAAGCTGTCCTGTAGCCTATTGGTCCTGGCTTTAATGCTGCGGTACCATTTGCCAGACTGAAACAGTTTGTGGTTGGGGTGACTGGTGATCCAGCCAGTCAGGATGCTCTCAATGGTGCCCTTGTAGAAGGTCTTGAGGATTTGGGAACTCATGCCAAACTTCTTCAGTCACCCAAGATGGAAGAGATGCTGTTGGGCTTTTGTTTGCAGTCCAGGTGAGGTCATCGGTGATGTGTATACCGAGGAACTACACACACTCTTACCTGCAGACCCATTGATGTTGATCAGGGTGAGCCTGTCTCCATTCCTCCTGTATTCCACAATCAGCTCTCTAGGCATCCAGGGAGAGGTTGTTATCCTGGCACCACTGTGTCAGGCTGTCTCATCATCACTAGAAATACAGCTGATCAAAGTCATGTCATCTGTGAATTTGATCAGCAGATTGGAGCTGTGTGTGGTAGCACAGTCGTGGGTGTAAAGGGAGTAGGGGAGGGGACTTGGAACACAACCCTGGAGGGGGGACATCTGTGTTGAAGGTCAGAGGGGCAGGGGTTGGCGATCCAATAGGACAACTAGATTCCAGCTGCACAAGGGGGGGGGTGCAGGCTGAGGTCTCTGAGCTTCCTGTTAAGTCTGGAGTGAATTATGGTGTTGAACTGTAGTCCAGGAACAGCACTCTAACGTATGTACTCCGCTCCTCCAGGTGAGTGAGGATGGTGCGTAGTGCTGTGGCTATGGAATCATCGATAGACTGGTTCCATCGGTAGGCAAATTGTAGAGGATCCAGTGTGGGTGGTAGCTTGCTACTGATGTAGTCTTTAACCAGCCTCTCAAAGCATTTGCTTATAATTGAGGTGAGTGTGACAGGGAGCCAGTAGTTCAGGCATGCTACCTGATCATCAAGAGGTGAAGATATGGCAACACAGCCCACCAAATATTGAAAAGTCTTGATAGAGTGGATGTGGAGAGGATGTTTCCTATCATGGGGGAGTCTAGGACCAGAGGGCACAGCCCTGGAATAGAGGGACGTCCATTTAAAACAGAGATGAGGTGGAACTTCTTCAGTCAGAGTGTGGTGAATCTGTGGAATTCATTGCCACAGGCAGCTGTAGAGGCCAAGTCATTGGTATATTTAAAGTGGAGCTGGATAGGTTCTTGATTAGTCAGGGTGTCAAAGGTTACGGGAGAAAGCAGGAGAATGGGGTTGAGAGGGATAATAAATCAGACATGATGGAATGGTAATGCATACTCAATGGGCTGAATGGCCTAATTCAGCTCTCGTGTCTAATAGTCAGAGGAAATAATAAAAATAAGAACCATCTTTTTACTCGGAGGAGTCCCTGACGTTGCCATGCTCTACTGTCCAGCCCCAACCAGCGAGCATAGAGCTAAGAAAGACAGAAACAGGCCTTTCAGCCCATTTGGTCAATGCTGACCAGGAATGCAATCTAACCTAATCCCATTTGCCTGTGCTTGACCTAAATCCTCCAAATGATAGTGATGTAATATGATAGAGGTGTTCAGGAGGCTTTTAGATGGGCACATGAATTTGCAAGGATTATGTGCAGGCAGATGGAATTAGATTAATCTGGCATCTTGTTTAGCAAGACACAATGTGCCATAGATCCTGTTCCTATGTGGTGCTGTATGTGAACCCTTTCTATCCACGTACCTGTCCAAATATTGTTAAAATGTTGAGTTTGCATCTGCCTCAACAACCTCCTCTGGCAGCTTGCTCCATATTAAGGGGCGAAGGCAGGAGAATGGCATTTGAGGGGCAATAAAGCAGCCATGATGGAGCAGACTTGATGGGCTGAATGGCCTAATTCTGCTCCTGTGACTCAGGCTCTTACATAGATAATCATGTCTGAAATCAGGGTTGGCCAGACTGAGTTACCTTCCCTAGAGAAAACAGTGAAGTGGCATTGAATTGATCATTAATATTTAATTACAGATCTAATCGCTTAGATCTAAATTCCCAGGGGCCATGGTGAGATTTAAAATTGTGATCTGACACTGGCAGTGATAGGGCAATCAGTGGTTACTATTTGAAACAGCTCCCTTTCACACCGGGACTCGTGGTGGGGGGTGGGGGGGGTCACTTTGAAAGACTCCTCACCTCATGTTTTCAGTATTTATTATTTCTGTTTTCTCTCTTCCCTTCAGTATTTGCACAGTTTCTGTCCTTTGCCCATTGTTTGTCCATCCTGTTGGGCGCAGCCTTTCATTGTTGTATTGTGTTTACTGAATCTCAGAGTTGTAAACGGTGACACACTGATAATAAATGTAAAGGTGTGGTTCTGTGACATCCACTGAACTACAGCATGGGAGACTCAGGCGAGTGAGATCCCGGACAATGCTGGAGCGAGACTGTTAGTTGTAACTAACAATACACATAGTTCATATCCAAGGTTATGCAGCACATCGGGTCCTGATGAAGGGTCTCAGCCCAAAACACCGAGTGTTTATTCCTCTCCAAAGATGCTGCCTGACCTCCATGTTATTCTGGATGAATATTACTTTTCCCTTGTGCCACGTCAATGTGGTGAATGATCTGTATCGATGCCATGCAAGAAAGAAAGTTTCTTTTTCCCTGTACCCTGGTGTACTTTCAAACTACAAGGTACATGTCACCAGATACAACTCTCAGATTCATTTTCTTTCAGGCATACTCAATAAATCATAATAGAATCAAAGTAAGACTGTATCAACCAATTTTAACAGACCAGAGAGAGAGAGAGAAACAAGTTAGTCAGGGTGGAAGAAAGTGAATTGTTCTGACAGAGTGAAGTCAGGTAGCTGGATTTAACTCCTTTAGTTTGTAATTAGTTGTTGATGTAGTTCTGAAATCCCAGGTTAAGAGTGAAAAGAGAAAGGAATGGCAGGTGGCTATGGACAGGGATAAAGAGCACACTATCTAAACACAAGAGCTTCTGCAGATGCTGGAAATCCAGAGCAACACACAGAAAATGCTGGAGGAGCTCAACGGGTCAGGCAGCAGAAAGCACAGACAGGAAGACTCCCCGAGTAGGAGTGTGATGGGGAACTGAAGTGACAATGTTAGCCAGTTACATGCGCAGGTGCTCACTAAACAAATTCCCAGTCTGGTATCTCCAGTGCAGAGACCACAAAACCAAATGCAGTCCCTTGGTTGGAAGATGTACAAGTGAATTATTGCTTCATCCAGATCAGGGATTTTTGCCATGGACTAATACCATTAAGCAAGGGGTCCATGGAACCCAGGTTGGAAGCCCCTGTCCCTGAATGGAGGGAAGAGGACGAAGGAGATACATGATTGATGAGTGAAGACTAATTCACATCTGTCTCTTTCAAAAGGTTTGCAGACCTAAACCAGAGGCTGATTCTCTTTTCACAGATGCTGCCAGGTTTTTCCTCAGTATTTTCTGTTTTTTTTATATCAACTTTCCAATTTCTGCTACCTTTGCTTAGATTTTTACTCAGTGTGGATTATACAGCTTGCAGTTTACCAGACTGAGTTTCTGCTCTTTCACAGAATTCAGAATGATCCAAAGAAGAAGAACAAGTGCATTCGGAGACTATCAAGAAAGGGGCGCAGGAAGAAGGGACGCAGAAGCAGAGCTACGCAGCCGACGCACAAGCCAATGTAACTCCCTTTTCCCATCACATGAATTACTCCTCTCCAATACGTGTGATGGGTTGTTCATGCAAGAAGGCCTTCCTAATCCTGACTGCATCCTCAATGCTCACAAAGCAGTGAAAACAGCGTTAGCCTTTGATAACTAAACCATTCATATCTACTTGGCTCCACATTAGCTTCAGAAAAGAGTCTATGAAGCTAACCAAGATAGGAACCATCCTTCACCTTGGTGAATGAGACAGTGTGTGTACAAACTACCCACCAGCCCAAGTTCCAAATAGGTAAAATACTTCAGACGAGAGATCCTGCAGATGCTGGAAATCTTGAGCAAAACACGAGTGCTGGAGGAATTCAGCAGCTCAGGAAAGGAACAAACAGTTGACTTTCTGGCCGAGACCTTCCATCGGATCCCGATAAAGTCTCAATCTGAAATGTCAACAGTTTATTCATTTCCACAGATGCTGCCTGACCTGCTGATTTCTTCCAGCATTTTGTGCGTGTTCCTCAAAATATTTTAGACATGATTCTTAAGGAAACAATGCGTGTGATGGAACTGTGGCATTGTTCACACCATTTTTAGATTGTACACATAGACAAATGGAATTAGTACAGATAAAATAAATTCTTATTCACCGTTGCCTGCACTTCTCAGTGTCTCAGAAAAGCAGCCAGTATAATCAAAGTCCCCACTTAGCCCAGGCTTTCTCCATCCTGACTTGAATTACAGGCTGACCTCTTCCCAACACCACTCTGAAATGGCCACCAAACAGGCGTTTGCAGTGGTTGTCTCCAAACTTTTCTATATCATGAAGAACAACAGGCCAAAGAATTGTGGTAAAGTCTGTCAACTACAGCAATCAAACACCACAGAGAGCGGTTCTGCAGAGTTCCACCTGTAGCCTCGACGGGATCGTGTAACCCAACACACAAATACTTAGCCAAACACATACAATTACAGAATATTCATCTTTCATAGTGATTTTGTATCACAAGTATGATGCTTTTGTAATATGAAAATATAATTAGTTTAATAAATAACTGATTCAAAGAAAGGTGCAACTGCTTTTGATGTATTAGATTACAAGTGAATTAAATTAGGAGTTTATGGTCATGATACATACCTGTAAGGTGGTAAAGAAATGTTTGTCATTCAAAACAGTCACCTCAGATACAACATTGACCTCTCCCACCCCACCCCCTACTGCAGGTCCAGAGGTCTGTTCTGGAGTTGCAGTACCTCCATGCATATGTGTGCCTTTGCGTAGGGTAGGGAAGAAGGGGGCTTGTTTTGCTGATGTCTTTTGAAGCTTGTTGTGTTCTATAACACAGTGGGCATTCTATGAGGCAACACTTGCGGGCTGCCCCCAGCACGTCCTTAGGTTGTGCTGGTTGTTAACATATTGATGATACATTTCACTATGTTTCCATGGGCATGTAAGAAGTAAATATAAACTGGAATCCTTGGCACTCTTAATAGCAGGTACCTATCCATCGGTCAAATATCTATCGGAATCCTTGACACCATCTATCCATTGGTCAGGTATCTGTCAGAATCCTTGACACCCAAGTACCAGGTCTCTATCAGTCTCCACCTTAAACGTACTTAGTGTCTCCTTGGCCAAGAGTAGAGATTCGAAGTTTGGGTCTTCATGGATGATCCACTGTTTGTTAACTGTGACTTTTAGTCCGGATACCAACACTGGGGGTAACAATTTCTCAGCATCCAACCCTGCCAATCTCCCCTCAGAATTATCCAGGTTTCAATAAAAGCTTCCATCATAAAGGAGCACCCCACCCCACCCCCTGCCACCACCCAGGGCATGCCCTCTTTCTCAGTATTACCCTCAGATAGGAGGTACAGAAGCCTGAAGGCACACACTCAGTGATTTAGAAACAGCTTCTTCCCCTCTGCCATCCAATTTCTAAACGGACATTGAACCAATGAACACTGCCTCACTACTTTTTTAAAAATTTCTGTTTTTACAGTACACATCTTAATTTAATAGACAATAGACAATAGGTGCAGAAGTAGACCATTCGGCCCCTTGAGTCTGCACCGCCATTCATAACTATTCAGGTTAATCAGGTTTAACACTGCTGGCATGTCGTGAGATTTATTAACTTTGCAGTAGCAGTACAATGTAATACATGATAAATGTAGGGGGGAAACTTCATTACTGTAAATACATAGTTTTGTTCTCTATATTATGTATTATATTGCACAAAATTAACAAATCTCATGACGTACACTGTTGATATTAAACCTGACTTTGATTCTTCTAAATTCCACTGAGATAGGGCTAGCTTGTTTAACCTTTGCTCATTCAACAACATCCTCCTACCAGAAATCCACTTCCCCTGCACTTCCTCCAAATACAAGTATATCCTTCCTTAAACATAGGGGCCTGAGCCCTGTGCAGGACTCCACAAGGCTGCTCATGAGACCACAACACGGGTTTCATTGAAATTTCCCAACTCCTACACTCCATACGCTTCCAACAAAGACCAACCTAACTCTGTTTTCTGGAGCTGCATGCTCACTCTTTGGGGTCAATACCGAAGATTGAAGCCTGAAGTTTAAGCCTGCTGCCTGAAGGCCAAAGGCCCAGAGGCCTGTCCTGGAGCTGGAGGGCTATCCAAGTGTGTGGGAGGGAAGAAGGGAGAAAAAGGGCTTGTTGCTGTTGTTGTTCTATTTTTATTTATAGATACATTGTAGAATTGGCCCTCCCCGCCCCAAGAACCGCAATGCCCAGCAACACCCTATTTAATTCTAGCCTAATCACAAGATAATTTACAATGACCAATTAAGGTGTACATCTTCGGACTACGGGAGGAAACCCATGTGGTCACGAGGAGGACATACAAACTGCTATTGAGGATGCCAGAATTGAACTCCAAACTCCAATGCTCCAAGCTGCAACAGCATTGCACCAGCCACTATACTGTGGTACCAAGCATTACGGCCATGTTATGCTGGTGCTAGAAAGTGTGACGGCACTTGCAGGCTGCCCCAGCACATCCTTGGGTTGTGTTGGCTGTTAACGTAAAAGATGCATTTCATTGTTTGCTTCGATGTACGTTGATAAATCTGAATACAAATGCATTCAGATCTGTAGATCTCTTTGAAGTGCAACATTTTGCAGTCTCTATTTAAGCAATTTGCTTCATGCTTCCTTTCAAATCGCCTGAGTTCCTACATTATCCTTCATCTGCAAACCATCCAACCAAGCTGGTAATATTGAAACAGGCTTATTCTGCTGTTGTTGTTGATGATGATGCTGTTTGTGTTGTGTGCGGTTGTTTTGTTGACCATTGTGGGAAAGTTATGCTGGCACCAGAAGGTGTGATGACACGTGTGGGCCAGCTCCAGCACATCATGCATTGGCAGTGGTCTTCCAACATTCCTGAGATTATAAAGCTAATTTATCTTTATCTGTAAATAACCAGATTACTAAATAATCTGGGGGTCAGGGGAATCCCACTAAGAGATTGGAGCTAAGCATTGAGGACAGAAGATGACTGATGGTCAGTAAACTACATATGAATCCGTTACCTCAGGCATTAAACACAAATTGTGGAACTGTGAAAAGTGGACATCATCATTGAACTGTGCACTGCCTCTACAGTACGGTTTGTGCACTGGTGTGTCTCAGTGCATCCCAGGAACAGACCATGGTATGGGAGAACTTGATACAAGCCCACCTTCCTTTGCTAGTTCAGACAAGGGGCTGAAAGTGCAATGAATAAAGCACATCAAAACAGAACAGCCGGGCCCCAGAATAGTCAGGAAACGACTGTAGACCATGTGCCTCACATTGGCTCACACACAAAATGCTGGAGAAACTCAGCAGGTCAGGCAGTTTCCATGGAGGATAATAAACAGTCAATATTTCAGGCAGACACTTTGCCACAACCTTCTTGACCCAAAACGGTGACTGTTTATTCCCCTCCATAGATGCTGACTGACCTGCTGAGTTCCTACAACATTTTGTGTGTGTTGCTCTGGATTTCCAGCATCTGGAGAATCTCTTGCATTTGGGTTTCGCATTGGCCCAGGTTTGCGACCTGACCTTCAGTCTCCAGTAACTCGGTGGAGAACTGGCCTCAGAACCAGAACCACACTTAGCTCCAGAACGTCACATCACGTCACCACAACCAGCTACCAGGGTAATAGCAACCACATGTGAAAATCCAAGAAAATTGCAGACACTGGAAATCCGAAGCAAAAACACATTTTAATTCCACTTCCCATTCCTATTCTGACATGTCAACCCATGGTCTCCTCTACTGTTGTGAGGAGACCACACTCAGCTTGGAGGAACATGCCATCAGGTTGGGTAACCTCCAACCCATTTGCATGAACATTGATTTCTCAGACTTCCAGTAATACCGCCTCCCTCCAACTCCTTCACCATTCCCCATTCCCTTTCCCTCTCTCACCTTATCTCCTTACCGGCCCATCACCTCCCTCTGGTGCTCCTCCCCCGTTCTTCTATAACCTTCTATCCTCTCCAATCAGATTCCCTATTCTCCACCTGTATCTCTTTCACTAATCAACTACTTCACCCCTCCTCCTCGTTTCACCTCTCACCTTGAGTTTCTTCCTCCTCTTCCCCCTCTTTCTAACTCTGACTTCTCATCTTCATTTCCAGTCCTGATGAAGGGTCTTGACCCAAAACGTTGACTGTACTCTTTTCCAGTGATGCTGACTGGCCTGCTGAGTTCCTCCAGCATTTTGTGTGTTGCAAAAACAAAGATATTAGGAAACACTCAGCAGGTCAGGCAGCATCTGTGGAGAAAGAAACAAATCAGTGCTTAAAGATCAATATTACCTTCATTTGTCACAGCTACATTGAACCATGCAGTGAAATGTGCCGTTTATGTCAAATAATGTTGAAAGATTAGTTTTATTTGTCACATGCACATTGAAACATACAGTGCAGTCCAAGGACGTGCTGGTGTCTATGCTGCCAGCAGTAGTACAGTATACCCACAACTTACTAACCCTAGTGCAGAAGGTGCACTTTTGGAATGAAGAAGGGAATTGGTGCACCCATGCAGTCACAGGTGAAGGTACAAACTCTTTACAAACCACAGTGTGAACTGAATCTCTACTGTGCCGCCGAAGTGGAAGATCCTTTATTTATCAGATTGTCTTCATTGACCTGAAACGTTAATTGTTCCACACAATGCTGCCTGATCTGCTGAATGTTTCCAGCACTTTCTGTTTCTGATTATAAACCACTTGCGTCTGCTGGCAACTGCATGCCTCCTGTGACACACAGCAGACACCAACAATGCGTAGAGCAGATTGTCACCACACAAAAACTGTACTATTACTTGGAACTTGGCAAAATGGAGTGATGTAATGGCATTTTAATTTGAAAAACAACACAGTTTGATTGGAGATCATCCTTATAAACTTTCTGGAGGGCCTCTTGTTTCAGAGATTCTAAGTGAAGGACAACATCCAGTATTCTTGATTTATTTATTTAGAAATACAGCACAGTAACAGGCCTTCCAGCCCAATTACACATGTGACCAATTAACAGTGGTGTAGAGGCTAGTATTACAGTGGCCAGTAAAGAGGGTTCAATTCTTGCCTCTGCCTGTACAGGTAGTAGGTTAAAGATTAGCTTTACTTGTCACATGTACAGTGAAACACACAGCGAAATGTGTCTATGACCAAAGGACTCAGATGTGCTGGGGGCAGCCTACAAGTGTCACCATGTTTCTGGTTCCAACACAGCATACAGCATGTTCTTGGGATGTGGGAGAAAACTCACTCGGTCACAGGAAGAAGGTACAAATTCCTCACAGATAACTGGGAACTGAACCTGCATTGCTGTAGTTATGCCAACCCCAGTCCCATTGAATGTTAGTTATTAACTTTGGGAATAGATCTTGAACATCGCCACCATCCCCTCAGTATTAATCAACAAGCTTCTAAATCTGGGCCTCGACTTCCTCACCGAGACACTACATATAATACAGATCAGTGATACCGTCTCCCCCTTTCTGATAATCCACACAGGGACACCTCAAGGATGAGTGTCTAACCCACTGCTCTACTCTTGTTACTCATGACGGTGTGGCTAGACGCAGCTCAAAGACCACTTGTAAGTTCATAGATAATGCCACAGTTGTTGGCAGAATGTCAGACAGTGACAAGGAGGTGTACAGAAGTGAAATAGTGTCACAACAAACAATCTCAAGGTTCAAAGCAAATTTTTCAAAGTACATATATGCCACCAGATGCAACCGAGATTCATTTTCCTGTGGGCATTCACAGTAAATAGAACCAAACACAACAGAACCTTGCACTCAATGTCAGCAAGACCAAAGAACTAATTGCGGAGTTGAGGGAACACACATACCAGTCCTCAGTTGAGGGACTAGCAGTGAAGATGGTGAGCAGGTTTAAGTTTCTGGGTGTCAACATCTCCAAGGATCTATCCTGTGCCCAACATATTGATGCATTATGAAGTCAGCACAACAGCAGCTATACTTCATTCGGGGTTTGAAGAGATTTGGCAGATTTCTACAGGTGTACTGTGGAGAGCATTCTGACTGGTTGCATCGCAGCCTGGTACGGAAGCTCTGAAGTGCAGGACGCAAGAGGCTACAGAGTGTTTTAGACGCAGCCAGCTCCATCACAGAGGATAGTGTTTCCATTCTGCTGCACCACAACAACTGGACAACAAAATACTGAATCACTCCAAGAGAACCACAACATTATCGTGGTTTGGAGGACCCAATTTCCCCTCGGGATCAATAAAGTAAGTCTGTCTGTATGCCTCAATGGCCCTATGTTGGCTGGAGTCAGGGCTTTATGCTTTGGCTCTTGGTAGTGTCACCCACATCAAACAAGTCAAAGGGTAGAGGCCAGACTAAGAGTGGTCCACTGGTCCTCCAGGTTTGAGGGTTCAGCTCAGGGCTACTAAGACCTATGGAAACCGGAATGAAGATCCTACTACATCTGGGTGTGGTGGTATTCCCGAGTCTGTACTCGGGATTTACATGACTGACAGTAGGAAACAACTGAGACGATGAGGAAAGCCCTGAACACCACCAGAATTGGGGGACCTTCATTGCTGCCCTAAACACAAGTGGTGTAACGGGTGGAACGTGAATAAAATACTGACTTACTCTAAATGTGATCGAATGTTCGGGGTCCATGCAAGATTGAAGTGAATGTGTATCTTCCTGATATTAACCTTTCCTCGCTGATACATTATATAGGATTCTGTTCTATCTCTCTCAAGGATCAGGGATGAAGTTTGTAAACATATGGTGAATGTGTTTTAGGAATTTGCTGTGGCGTGGTGGTCAGGGTGCCATATACAACAAAAAAAACACGACATTAAGACAACGATAAAGAAAAAAGCTAATAATATTAGAGGTTAAAATACAGATATGGAATAAAATGTGCTTAAATAAATATCAGCATGCATTTACAATGTAAAAGATAATACAAACAGGGGTTTATGGTGCACTGACTGGGGTAATAGACGGCAGAGGTTACTGGGGGCGGGGGGGGGGGGAGAGAAGAGAAGATAATTAGAATTGTTGATCAGATTAACTGCCTGGGAGAAGAAACTTTTATGATGGTATGAAATTTTTGTTTTAATCACTGGATTATCACTATTTAGAAAGGAATTGTAAGAAAAGGCAGTTTGCAGGGAGGGAAGTGTCCATGATGATTTTCTCTGCCAGTTTCTATGTCCTGGATACCCACACAAGTCCTGCAGTGAAGGTCGACTGCAGCCAGTGTCCTTTTCTGCTGAACTGACAGTTCATTGAAGTTTGGCTATATGCATCGACTCAAAGAGAGACCTGGTAAGATCCAGTTCACACTGTTGAGCTTTGTTGGTCCCACGGATGTACAGATATGCATTACCTGGTGATATAGAGTCACTGGACAAATCACAAATCACAAATCAGGCCCTTCAGATCAACTAGGCCATGTCAAACTATTAACCTGCCTAGTCCCATCGACCTGCACTAGGACCACAGCCCTCCATTCCCCTTCCATCCATGTACCTACCCAAACTTCTCTGAAATGTTGATATCAAACCCACATTCACCACTTCCACTGGCAACTCGTTCCACACTCTCACCGCCCTCCTGTTCCCTTGAAAATTTCACCTCTCACCCTTATTCCATAACCTCTAGTTCTAGTCTTGCCCAACCCCAATGGAAAAAGCCCGCTTGCATTTACCTTATTTATCCCCCTCATAATTTTGAATACCCCTATCAGATCTCCCCTCATTCCCCTAGACTCTGATTCTGTTTGAACATTCTGAGTGTTAAATACATTAAAATTCTTGGATCATTTTCAAATGAACATTGGATGCTCTGATACCATTAATGGTGCACTTGTGTTGTTCTGTTCTTCCTCCTGCATTATTCAGTCTGGTAACAGGATATGCTGATTTGTACTCTGGGGACAAAGAGCCAAAATAACCGGTTGACGTGTAGCTTATTCTTCTGTCCCAGATTGAAACCTTGCCTTGTTGAGACTGCTGCAGTGTTTAGTGTGTCTCAGCATGAAATAAAGTTCAACCATCCTAACAGAATAAAACAACATTGGGCCATTCTCCTTTTCACTTGATTGCTAATCTGTGCTTTTACTCCAAACACCAGACGTTTGCCTTGGTGTCCTGCACAATCACAAACATCCCAGAGACATCTCTCAGATCTAAACCTCCAGCTTTGGCACTGTCAGACCCACAGGTAAGCCTCACCAACTAACATATAAAAAGTACCAGATACAGTGCAGTCCATCGCCAGGAAGGCTCTCCCCACAAAGGAGCACCACCATTCATCAAGGACACCCACTGCTGCTCTCAGGCAGGAAGGAAAGGAGTCTGAGGTCCACGCCAACAGCTGCAGGAATAATTATTACCCCTCAACTATCAGGACCCTGAACCAGTGTGGAAACTTCATTCACCTCAACACTGAACTGATTCCACAACCTATAGACTCGCTGTCAGGGACTCGACAGCTCAGTGTTATTTATTTATTATTATTTGCATTTGCAGTTCGTCTTCTTTTGCAGATTAGTTGCTTGTCCATCCTTGTTTGTGTATAGATTTTCATTTATATTATATTTCTTTTTTCTACTGTGAATGAAAATGAATCTCAGAGTAATAAAGACAACATTTACCTACCTTGATAATAAATTTACTTTGAACTTTGAGAGCACAGCTTCAGATAGAGGGATGCCCTTTTAGATCAGAGATGAGGAGGAATTTCTTTAGCCAGAGGATAGTGAAACTGTGGAATTCATTGCCAGAGATGGCTGTGGAGGCCAAGTCAATGGGTATATTTGAAGCGGAGGTTTATAGGTTCTCAATTACCAAGGTGAAAAAGTTATGGGGAGAAGGCAGTTGAATGGGGTTGGGAGGAATAAATCAGCCATGATGGAACAGTGCAAGAGCAGAGGTGTGCAGAAGAGCATCTCTGAACGTACTACATGTTGAACCTTGAAGTGGATGGGCTACAGGAGCAGAGATTCACACCAGGTTCCACCCCTGAAATTAATGAAGTAGCCACTGAATATATGTTCTACCTCTCTGTAAATTAAGGCTTGGAAAGCACTGGGCATCACTTCATTGACCAGTGTGGTATACACTCAGACATGGAAATGCCAATTAAATCAATAGCAGTGAGGATTATGCATTAGATTGCCTGGAACAATCATTCGGTTATTTGGTGATCAATTTGTTCATAATAACTCTACAATACCTCAGAGCTTGCAACAACCCTCCAATCGAACTCCAGTCCTGTAGGTATTTCAAAAACTTTCTTTACAAAATGACATACAATAATATTGGCAAAACAAAGTTCAAAGTACATTTATTACCCAAGTATGTATACAACCCTGACATTCGTCTTCCTGGAGACACCCACGAGAAATGGAACCTGTTCAAAGAAAACATCAAACACCCAACACACGTAAAAACAACAAATCAAGCAGATGGCAAGAAAACCAGCAAGAAACATCGAATATAAAATATCAAAGCAAAGCACAGAGTAATTGGAACGTTCTAGGAACATTCTGTTCAATTTAGCACTGTGCTTTTCCACTGAGCCAGTCCACACCATCAAAAATCACACAAAATAGCAATAAAAAAGTAACCAGAACCAGAAAAAAAGTAACACACCAGCCTGGAAGAATTAAGTTGGACTATGCACTTAGGCAACCTTCAACACCACAGTCCGCTCGCTGTCTGGATGCTGAAGGCTTCATCTGGCCACCAAGCTTTGTTTGAGTCAGCCACGCACTGATGGCCATTTAATAATCTCATTTCACAGGTTTTTGCCATTTTTCCCTTTCTGATGAATGTTACCAGGCTTCACAAGTTACACAGGATGAACATGCTATCTGACAAACCTATGGAGTTGAACAGACACAGATCTAAACACACAAATTCAGCAAACTTCAGATAATCCAAATGTCTATAGAGAAGGGTAAAATTTCTTCAAATGACTACAAGCTGTTTAAGTGCTTTGTTTAACATATCTCCAGGTACAGAATTCAGTGTAGAACCAAATAGCTCAGTTTCACTAATACATCAGAACCCAGACAAACTGGTAATTGTATATCGTGGAATTGTCAGCACAGGATGCTTAAATTTCATGGAGATTGTGTTCAATGTGAACCTGATGTTGATGCATGGGTTTAGTACCAATCAATGCAAAAAACAGATTCTGTCTCTTTTGTGATACAGTTTTATCACTTAAAATACCCGCTGGCTTATTCATTGTAGATGAAGGAAGATGGGATAATATATGGTGACTCCCAGAGTGATAGTGGGCACAAAGATACCATACAGGCACTGATTCCTAGTGTGATAAGGGACACAAGGATACCATATAGTCACTGATTCCCAGTGTGACCGTGGGCACAAAGATACCATATAGTCACTGATTCCCAGTGTGACACTAGCAGCCGGTATCATTAGGTGATCTACGTCAGACTGGGCAGCGTCCTGCATTCTTGTTCCCAAACCGGACGATAGCATGAGATTCTGTACCGACTACAGGAAAATAAATGCAATAACCAAAACAGATGTTTATCCTACCCTGAGAGTAGACAATTGTATTGATAGGTGGGAAAGGCTAAGTACCTCACAAGAATTGACTTGCTGAAGGATATTGGTGTGTTCCTTTGACTGAAAGGGCCAGAGAAATCTCAGCGTTTGTCACACCTTCAAGCCTGTACGAATATGTTATACCTTTCGGAATGAAAAATGCTCCAGGGACATTTCAAAGAATGATCGATTCGGTGATTAGAGATTTAGAAAACACAGGGGCTTATATCGATGACTGTGTGGTCTGGAGTGACACATGGGAAAAGCACATTGTGGCTGTGGAAAAATTGTTTGAACGGTTGTCCGAGGCCAATCTTACAGTGAACCTCGCTAAAAGTGAATTCGGCCACGCCACTGTCACGTATCTTGGGTATGTGGTAGGTCAGGGCCAAATGGCTCCTGTACAAGCCAAGTTACAAGCTATTGCTGAGATTCCCACTCCAACTGGCAAGAAAGCTTTGAGAAGGTTTTTAGGAATGGTGAGGTATTACTAAAAGTTTTGTAAAAACTTCACAGATATTGCTCTCTCCCTAACAGAACTCCTGGGGAAGAGTGAGAGATTTGTATAGACTGACCTTTGCCAGGAAGCATTTGAACAACTAAAAACTATATTGTGTTATCATCCTGTGCTCAAATCACCTGATTTTTCAAAACCATTCTCTATAGCAACAGACACTAGTGACGATTCTGCTGGGGCAGTATTGTTACTAAAAGGTATAGATGACATTGAACACCCAGTGGCTTATTTCTCCAAGAAATTTAATGTGCACCAGAAAAATTATTCCACTGTGGAAAAGGAGTTGCTATCACTTATCCTGGCTTTACAACATTTTGAAGTCTATATTTGTCCCACTCAGAAGCCACTGGTAGTTTACACAGATCATAATCCGATGGTATTTCTGACTAATATGAAGAATAAGAACAGAAGGTTATTGAACTGCGGTCTGATATTGCAAGAATATGACCTAGAAATAAGGCATGTAAAAAGTACTGACAACATTATAGCTGATTGCTTATCTAGATGTTAAGTTCGAAATTGTACACTTTTTGCTCTGTTGTCTGATGATTATATATGTATGGTTTCAAGCCCTGTAATGTACATTTAAACTAAAAAAAAATTTCCTTCGTAAAATTTTTCTTAAAAGGGGGTGTGACAGGGTCCAGAAATGACCCTAGTTTGTGATGGGGTCCAGAGTTGACCCTATGATCTGCGCTGCTATTAAGAGAGAGAGGGAGGCATCCAACGCAATGAGAGACAGAGACTGCTTAAAAGATTGATGTTATGGTTTCTGTACAAGTCTGTTTACCTTTCCACAAGGACACTTGTCTGTTTGTAAAACTCTTACAGAGAGAGGACGACGGAGAAGGTTGATGGACAGCAGGTGTCCAACATGTGGGGATAAACAGCAGGTCCGCTGATACACACACAGTTCTGGACACTGGACGAGCTTTGTTGTACCCACAGGAAGGTGGGGTTTTTGGAGGATCGATTCAGTGAAATCGATCAGTGGCTCTCGCAGTGTGAAAAGGTGTGACCAGTGGGAACTTATTTGTGTGTCCACCCTTGCCTGGGTGATAATTCCATCACTGAAGAATGGTCGCATGTGTTATGGTCACAGCCGGTGACTTCAACAGGATTTCGGAGGACAACAGGGATTTCAGAAGACAACGGGAAGATCAACGACATCAGTTCACCTCTCTCTTCAACATTACTCAACTAACTACCTCAAACTGAACTCTCTTCATCATCGTAAGACTGCATCCATCCACCCATAAGTTTGAAAGAGCCTAGTCGCGCGCGTGTGTGTGTGTAATCTCATGTGGATAGGGTGGTGAAGAAAGCATTTGGTAAGCATTTATAAAGCTGGCCTTTATAAATCAGAGCATTGACTATAGAAGTTGGGATGTAATGTTAAAATTGTACAAGGCATTGGTAAGGATGAATTTGGAGTATTGTGTACAATTCTGGTCACCAAATTATAGAAAAGGTATCAACAAAATAGAGAGAGTACAGAGAAGATTTAATAGAATGTTACCTGGGTTTCAGCACCTAAGTTACAGGGAAAGGCTGTACAAGTTAGGTCTTTATTCTTTGGAGCGTAGAAGGTTGAGGGGGGACTCGATAGAGGTATTTAAAATTATGAGGGGGATAGATAGAGTTGACATGGATTGGCTTTTTCCATTGAGAGTAGGGGAGATTTAAACAAGAGGACATGAGTTGAGAATTAGGGGGCAAAAGATTAAGGGTAACATGAGGGGGAATTTCTTTACTCAGAGAGTGATAGCTGTGTGGAATAAGCTTCCAGTAGAAGTGGTAGAGGCAGGTTCGGTATTCGGTCATTTAAAGTAAAATTGGATAGGTATATGTACAGGAAAGGAATGGAGGGTTATGGGTTGAGTACGGGTCAGTGGGACTAGGTGAGAGTAAGTGTTCGGCACAGACTAGAAGGGCCAAGATGGCCTGTTTCCGTGCTGTAATTGTTATATGGTTATACCTATCATTGCTAACCGATTTGATGTACTTGCATTTATATTATTGTATTTCGTAGTTACTAATAAACACTATTAGTTATTAGCAATAACAGACTCCAATGTGTTTTTCATTTCTACTGGTTCTTTAACCCGTCACGGGGTACATGACAATACTATATAGTCAGTGATTCCCAGTGTGGCAGTGGGCACACGGATGTCATAGTGATTGATTGGCATGTGGACAGAGTAAAAAGAAAGATTAGCTTTATTTATGCTCCCAAGTTCCTGCCTAAGAGCATCATATTTCCCCCATCCCATTTAAATGTTTTCCCAAATTTCCTGCTCCTATCCCTCTCCAGCGCTATGGTAAAGGAGTTGTGATCACTACCTCCAAAACACTCTCCCACTGAGAGATCTGACACCTAACAAGGTTCATTTCCCAATACCAGTTCAAGTACAACCTCTCCTCTCGTAGGCTTATCTACATATTGTGTCAGGAAATCTTCAACTTGAACACACCTAGCAAACCCCACCCCATCTAAACACCTTGCTCCAGGGAGATGCCAGTCAATATTCGGAAAGTTAAAAATCACCCATCACAACAACCCTATTATTATTGCACCATTCTAGAATCTGCCTCCCCCTATCTGCTCCTCAATGTCTCTGTTACTATGGGGGGGGGGGTGTCTATATAAAAAAACACACCCAGTAATATTATTGCCCCCTTCCTGTTTCTGACTTCCATCCACATTGGCTTAGTAGACAATCCCTCCATGACCTCCTCCTTTTGTGAGATATGATACTAGCCCCAATTAGCAATGCCACTCCTCCATCTCTTTTGCCTCCCTCCTGGTCCCTTATAAAACATCTAAAGCCTGGCATACTCAGCAGCCATTCCTGCCCCTGAGACATCCAAGTCTCTGTAATGGCCACAACATCACAGTTCCACATATTGATCCATGCTCTAAGTTCATCTGCCTTGTTTATGATACTCCTTGCATTAAAATAGACACATCTCAAACCATTGGGCTGAGTGCACCTTTGCTCTAGTATCTGCCTAATCTTCCTCACAAACTCCCTACAAGCTGTCTCTACTTGTGTGCCAACGTCCCCACCTTCTGTCTCTTCACTTTGGTTCCCACTGCCCCCCCCCAGCAAATCTAGTCTAAACTCTCCCCAAAAACATTAGCAAACCTCCCTCTCAGGATATTGGTTCCCCTCCAGTTCAGGTGCAACCCGTCCCACTTGTACAGGTCACCCCTTCCCCAGAAAAGGTTCCAATGATCCAAGAACTTGAAATCGTGCCCCTGCACCATCTCCTCAGCCACTCATTCATCATGCTATCTTCCTGTTCTGACCTTCCCGAGCTCAAGGCACTGGGAGTAATCTGGAGATTACCACCTTGGAGGTCCTGCTCTTCAACCTCTTTCCTAACTCCCTAAACTTACTGCATTGGACCTCAGGCCCTCTCTTGCCTCTGTCATTGGTACCAAGATGTACCATGACCTCCAGCTGCTCATCCTCCCCTTCAAGAATATTTGGCAACCACTCAGAGACCCCAGCACCTTGGAAACAACACACTGTCCTGGATATCTCTTTTGCTGCCACAGACTCTCCTATCTGTCCCCTTACTATCGAGTCCCCTATGACTATTGTTCTGCCTGACTTTACTCCACCCTTCTGAGGCTCAGAGCTGACCACAGTGTTATTGGTCTGGCTGTTGCTGCCTTGCCCAGATAGGTCATCCCCCTCAGCAGTATCCAAAGGGGTATACCTGTTGCTGAGGGGAATGGCCACAGGGGGATCCTGACCTGACTTTCTTCTCCCTTTACCTCTCTCAGAGTTCATCCAACTACTCCCTGAATTCTGCACTCTGGGTGTAACCACCTGTTCAAAAGTTGTATCTCACAAATGCTCTGTCTCCCGGATGATCCAAAGTTCATCCAACTCCAACTCCTTAATGCGGTCTTTTATGAACTGGAGTTGACTGCACTTCCCACAGGAGTAGGCAGCAGGAAGACTAGCAGGTTCCATGAATCCTACATCCTACAGGTGGAGCATTCCACTGTCTAGTCTACCATCCTGCTTGCACTGTACAAATGGGCCAACCAAGACCAAATCTTTTAACTTGTGGCTGTGGCTTCAATCTCTTGAGTCAAAGCCCGACACTCCCACTCTCACCGCTGGCCACCCCCATTGTCCCTTCAGTATTTTTATTTACTTCAAAGTGCTCTGATCTCACCGCTGATTGGGCTTCCGGAATCAAAGTCAAAACTGGTCACAAACTAAGTTCCCAGGGCAGAAGGTGCAGTAGAATTGGCACACCCTTCCGGAGAGCTGCCCACTCAGTTGTATGGAAGGATTGTACACAGCTCAGGCATTTGTAAGCTGGGGAAGGCCTGGATTCGCTTCCCCCTTTGTTCTTCAACTGAGACTCATTCTCCACTTTTTCTATGTAATTCCATACGTTCTCTTATGATTGCTCCCCTCTCTTCCCATTGAAAAGTGGAAATGTTCTTTGGTCTTGACAAGTAACCATTGCATTTAATCTGTTCCTGTTTAAATAAGGTTTAATATCACTGGCATACATCATGAAATTTGTTGTTTTGTGGCAGTAGATTGCAAAACATTCAAAAACTATAATTGAATATACATATTATATTTAATTATAGTTCTTTATAGTTTTAATAATTATCTAAATTAAGTAAGTTGTGCAAAAATAGAACAAAAAATGTTGAAGCTCACGGGCTCACTGTCCACTCAGAAATCTGATGGCAGCAGGGAGGAAGTTGTTCCTGAAATGCTGAGTGCATGTCTTCAGACAGTTACACCTCTTCCTCAATGGTAGCAATGAGAAGATAGATTGTCCCAGGTGATGGGGTACTTAATGATGTATGCCACATTTGTGAGGCATCACCTCTTTCTGATTATTGTTTATCAGAAGGTGAACTAAAAGGAAGTATGAAGCTTTGAGACTTTAGACACTGGTTCCTGGGTTTACAATCAAATATCCTGTCTTCTATATTTGTTAATAATTTTATGCAATGAAAATACACTTTGATTATGAGCCACCTGCTGACATGAACCATGACTAAGCTAAGGCAATGGATGGGCAAGTCCTGTGGTCCAGGCCCAAAAGTGATTGGCAAGCTTGGAGGTCAAAATCCAGAGCTCAGTCAAATTCATAGGACAAAGCTATGGTCCTATGGTTGAAGGTCAAAGTCCAGCACTCAACAAGTCTGGAGGACAGAAGTTGGCCTTCCTGTGTGTGAGTGAGTGGATAGGTGAGGGGAGAGAAAAAAAAAGCTTGTTTTGTTGGTGTTGTTCTGCTGATCACTGTCAGCATGCTATGTTGGTACCAGAATGTGTGACGACATTCGAGGGCTGTTGCCCAGCACATCCTTGACGTGTTGGCTGTTAATGCAAATGACCATTCCCAACAAGAGGGTGTCTAATCACCTAGCAATGCTATATTCGTTGCTGAGGCCCCACCATCATAGCTGCTCAGCAACTCAGTTGAAAGGGGCTGCAGAGGGTTAAAAACTCAGCCAGCTCCATCATGGACACTAACCTCCCTGCTATTGAGAACATCTTCAAAGGACAGCAACCATCATTACACACCCCATCACCAAGGCATGTGCTCTTCTTCATACAACCTTCCGGAAGGAGGTACAGGAGACTGAAGATCCATATTCAATGTTTTAGGAACAGCCTCCTCCGCTCTGCCATCAGATTTCTGAATGGTCCATGAACCTATTAACACTACCTCACTACTCCCCTTTTGCACAACACAACCTCAACCAGAAGGGATAACTTCACTTGCCCCATCACCAAACTGTTCCAACAAACTTTGAATTCACTTTCAAGGACTCTTTAGCTCATTGTCTTGATATTTATTGCTGATTATTTTTCTATTTTGCATTTGTACAGTTTGCCTTTTGCACATTGGTTGTTGGTTGTAGTCTTTCAATGACTCCATTCTGGTTCTTGGATTAACCGAATATGCCTGCAAGAAAACAAATCTCAGGGTTGTATACGATGGCATATATCTACTTTGATAATAATTTGCTTTGAACTTTGAAATCAGCCATGTTGCGTTCTTTTGACTGTAAGTGAGCAAAAACAGTGCAAATACCAAGTGTAGATAATGGACTTCGTTCAAGCAATGCTCTTGATGAGTGCATTCTCACAATCGTCAGTTTTATTGTAACATTAAAGGTGTTACCTTCAAAGCAGAAACTACAAAGAACTCGATACCTTCAAATTCTTCGTAGTTTCTAACGTGTTGAAGCAGAGAAATAATTTCATTTTCACTCCTAGCCATTTCTGGCATTTCCAAACCTGACAGCTTGGAACTGCAGAGAGCAAGTCAGTTCTGAATTGTCTTACTGCTTGTTTCTTGCCAACTATCAGTGACAAAAGATCACAGCTTTTTGAACACAAACACATAAAACTGATGGTATTTAAAATAGTTCACGAAGCATGGTGTTGTGTATAATTCACTTGTATGGCCATGTGACTGACACTAGTCAGAACCTGTTCGGCAACAGTCTCCTGCCCCAATTAAGTGGCAGGGCATCCCAAATAAATGAAGGGACTCCCAGCTATTTTCTCAATTAATTTTTGTTCTTTAAGAGTTGTCCTAAATAAGTGGCTGCTCGGTTAACCGATGGTCTATATAACCAGAATCGACTGTGCATCACTAGTTCCTCATCTCCTCCACAAGTCCAAATCCAAGAACTCCCTTCCCACAAAACTTTCACCAGAAGTACTGTAGTGGAGAGAGAAGCTGGTTCACAGAGCCAGAGTAGTGATGAACAATAATAACTCGGCGTGCTGGTTAAAGACAGAATAAATAAAGAGAAGGGCAATGCAATACGAGATATGAAATTATTACATCTCTTATTGATGAAATAATTCAGAATTGTTGTTGGGGAAAGAATAGTGAAGGCTAATAACTAGTAAATAGGGATGTGGATTGTGCTAATGTGGTAACAGGAAACCACAAAGCCTAGAAGTAGAGACGTGGAATGCAGTAGTGATGGTCCAAGTTTCAGGAACTTCACTACTTGTATTATAGCGTGCACCAATTGTTGTAATACAAACTTCAATTTGCTGTTAGAACTTTGGATAATCATTTTATTCTGTAATCAGACCCTAATCTGTTACCCAAGTCTTCCTGTAGCCACCATTCTGATATCAAAATGCAATTTTACTAGTGATCTCGGCAACTGGGAATGGAAAAGCCGCACCTAATCCATGCTCAGGTAGATCAGATTGGACTGGTCTCTGGTGTGCACCAGTTGGTAATAAATCACCTATTATTTCAAGTCTCAACTCTGTGCGATCTTTCAGTTCGCTCCTATAAGAGAACTGTCAACTAAGCCAAAGTCAAAACTTCTGTGCTTACCATTGACAAAGGAAGTGTAAATTTACTTCATGAAATTCTGATCATTTACTCTTTAAAAAAAATAGATCCAGCACGGTAACAAGCTCTTCTGGCCCAGTGAGGCCTGTGCCACCCATTCACACCCAAGTGACAATTAACCTAATAACAGGAGGAAACCAGAACATCCAGAGGAAACACACAAGGTCACAGGGAACGTACAAACTCCTTCCAGGCAGCCGCTGCAATGGAACCCGTGTTGCTGGCACTTTAATAGTGTTACGTTATTGTTGCCACTCATGAAATAACAACTGTAGCATTAAAGTACAAGGTAGACCAATACAGTACTAAACCAACATTCTTACGTGGGAGCTTTCTGATGATGTACAACAACAGTTTTACATTAGAGTTTTATCACTGGATAAATTACTTTGTTATAGAGTTACACAATGTGAAAACAGACCCTTCAGCTAATTCACCCATACTGACCCAAATGCCCATCTAAGTTAATCCAATTTGTCTGTAATTGTGCACACCCCTTTTCTATCCACATACCTGTCCAAATGCCTTTTAAATGTTGGATTGTACCTCCCTCAACAACTTCCTCTAGCAGTACATTCCATTTACTGACCATCCTCTGCACAAAAACGTTAAGACCATAAGACATAGGATCAGAATTAGGCAATTCAGCCCATCATATGTGCTGCCATTCTATCATGGCTGATTTATTATCTCTCTCTCTCAACTCCATTCTCATGGCTTCTCTCCATAATCTTTGATACCCTGACTAATCAAGACTATTAACCTTTGCTTTAAATATACCCAATGTCTGCAGCAGTGAATTCCACAGATTCACCTCCCTCTGGCTAAAGAAATTCCTTCTCATCTCTTCTAAAGAGACATCCTTTTATTCCGAGGCTCTGTACTCTAGTCCTAGACTACCACACTGCAGGAACATCCTCTGTAAGCCCACTCTATTTCAGCCTTTAAAAATTTGATATGCTTCAATGAGATTCTCCTCATTCCAGTGAGTACCAGCCCTGAGCCATCAAACCTGCTTCGTACATTAACTCATTCCCTGGATCATTCTCATGAACCTCCTCTGCACCCTCTCCAATGCCAGCACATCTTTTCTTGATAAGGGCCCCAAAGTTGCACACAATACTTCAAGGGAGGCCTTACCAATGCATTCTAAAGCCTCAGTGTTGCATCTTTGTTTTTATATTCTAGTCCCCTTGAAATGAGCACTAATATTGCATTTACTTTCCTCACCATAGATTCAAGCTGCAAGTTAACCTTTAGGGAATCCTGCATGAGGGTTCCCAAATGCTGTTGCACCTCAGATTTTTAAATTTTCTCCCTGCTTAGAAGACAGTCCACCCTTCTACTATCAAGGTGTATGACCATACACTTCCAACTCTCTATTCAATTTGTCACCTTTTTTGCCTATTTTCCTAATCTGTCTAAATCCTTCTGCAGCCTCTCTGCTACCTCAACACTACCTGCCCTTTGATTTATCTTTGTATTGTCTGTAACTTGGCCATAAAGCCATCCATTCCATCATCCAAATCATTGACATATAGGTAAAGAGATTCTCTGTTCCAACATCGATCCCTGTGGAACAGCGCTAGTTAATGGCAGTCAATCAAAAAAGGTTCCCTGTATTCCATTCTTTGCCTCCTACCAATCAGCCAATGCTCTATCCATTCTTGTATGTTTCCTGTAACATCATAGATTTTCAACTCGTTAGGCAGCCTCAGGTGCAGCAACTGGTCAAAGGCCTTCTGAAAATCCAAGCACACAATGTCCATCAATTCTCTTTTGTCTATCTGCTTGTTATTTCCACAAATAATTCCAAAGAAAACCATACTGACTTTGGCCTATTTTATCATAAATGCATTGGGTGTATGCATTGTTTTACGATGTAGGCAATCATGATTTATGACCATGATTGTTCTTGGCAAATATTTCTTCTTAAGTAATTTGCCATTGCCTATTTTAGTGTAGTAAAGACAGACAACTCCAGTCATTCTCAATACTCTTCAGGGATTGTCTGCTTGGCATCTGTGGTCATGTAACCAGGACTTGTGACTTGCACCAGCTGCTCATACGGCTATTGACCACCTGCTCCTACAGTGTCATGTAACCCTGATCAGGGGGCTAAGCAGATACTACACCTTGCCCAAGGGTGATCTGCACCCTAGTGGAGGAATGGAGCACCTTACACCTCCTTTGGTAGAAATGCATCTCCACCCCACCACCCACATATGCCTCCAAGTATCCTGAAACCTCATCTTTAACATAGAACAAGATAGCACAGGCCATTTGGCCCACAATGTTGTGCCGACCCTTAAACCCTGCTTCCCATATAACCCTCCACCTTAAATTCCTTCATATACCTAAAGTCAATCTTTAACCATCGACTCCATCATCTTCCCAACCCCTGAGGTCTAGCTAACTGCCCTATAATTTACTTCCTTCTGCCCCCCCCCCCCTTGCAATCTTCCAGTTCTCTGGAGCCATTGAAGAATCTTGTGATTCATGAAAGATCACTACTAATGCCTCCACAGTCTCTTCAGCTACCTCATTCAGAACCCTGGAGTGTAGTCCATCTGGTCCAGGAGTCTTTATCTACCTCCAGATCATTTAGCTTCCCAACCGCCTTCTCTCTGGTAATAACAACTGTACTCACTTCTACCCCCTGACACTAGTGAACTTCTGTCATTTTCCTGTTCCCCATTATTACCTCTCCAGTGTTATTTTCCAGCAGGATAATATCTACTCTTGCCTCTTTTACACTTTATATACACAAAAAAACTTTTGTTATTATGTTGGTTTTGACTTCCCTTGTCAACCAGTTGTGTCATCCTGTCTTTAGAATACCTCGTCTTCTTTGGGATGCATCCATCCTGCACCTTCTGAATTTCTCCCAGAAACTCATGACATTGTTGTTCTCCCATCATTCCCAGTGTCCCCTTCCAATCAACTCTGGCCAACTCCCCAATCAAAATCTGCAATTTTCTTTAATCCCCTGGAATACTGATACATCTGACTTTTGCTTCACCCTCTCAAATTGCAGTGTGAATTGTAATATATTATTACCAGCTCCTGAGGGTTCCTTTACCGCAAGCTTCCAAATCAAATCCAGTTTGTTGCACAACATGCAAGCCTGAGTAACTGGTCCCTTAGTGGGCTCAGCCACCAGCTGCTCTAAAAAGCCTCCTCATAGGCCTTCTACAAACTTTCTCTCTTGGGATCCAGCGCCAGCCTGATTTTCGCAATCTACCTGTACACTGGTCCCCCATGACATATCACAACATTGCCTTTTTCACCTACGTTTTCTTTCTCGAATTGTTACTAGCTACTTTCAGAGGCTATAACTCCCAAAGGGACTTTGTACCCCTGCAGTTTCTTAACTCTGCACACAAGGACGCCACATCTTCCAATCTTATGTTACCTCTTTCTAAATTTTTGATTTCAGTTTTTACCAATAGCACCATGCTGCCTCCTCTGCCAACCCACCGTTCCTTTTGATACAATGAGTATCCTTGGATGTTTGTCTCCCAGCTACGGCTCAGTGGTGCCCAGGTCATTCCTGCCAATCTCTAACTGTGCTACAAGACATCTAACTTTTTATTCCATATACTGCATGCATTCAAATATGACACCTTCAACTGTGTATTCATCACCCTTTTTGATTTTGTCCAGCTGTTACACTGCATCTCATCCCACTGATTGCAATTTTGCCCCATCATCTCTGCACTGTCCTTCTTCACAGTCTCACTATACACTGCTTCTGCTTATACCCCAACTGCCTTATCCTCAGCTCTATCACTCCAGTTCCCATTCCCCTGCCAAATTAGTTTAAGCCCTCCCCAACAAACCTGCCTGCAAGGATATTGGTCCCTGTCGAATTCTGGTGTAGCCTATACCCCTTTGTCCAGGTTATACCTTCCCCCATTGAGATCACAACAATCCATGAATCTGAAGCCCTGCACCAGTTCCTCAGCCACACATTCATCTGCCAAACCATCTTATTCTTACCCTCACTGGCACGTGGCACAGGCAGAGATCTCTACCCTGGATAATGCCAGTAGCATCACACTATTGTATGTTTAACAATATATATGAAATGCATTTGATATGAGCTTGCACATCTTCAGAATGCCTCTTAAAAATCCTGTGTTAATATTATTTTATGTGCTGTCTGTAGTATAGGTACTGTGCTCTGCACCTGATGAACGTTTTGTTTAGCTGTATACACGCACAGCTGAATGACACGAAAAGCTGAACTTGAGGTAACTAAAGTAAACCACAAAAAATAGATCATCGAGTAAGAGAGACCAATATCAAGCCCTTAACTCCAGCCCTTGACAGTTAGAGACTGTCCTTGCCATACCAGAATTAAATGGAAAATCTGTTTTTGTGTGAAAAAAAGGCTGGAATAAGACTCTGAATGACATTCACGAAGCAGACATAACTAACCAACAGTAAAACATCTGTGTGTGAAACAATACGGCGTTAAAAATAACATTTCCTCTCATTCCAGAAACATTTTTATAAAAGGCCATACAGCTTTACAATGTACAGCGTAGGAACAGGGCATTCCACCCTCCATGTCTGTGCCAAACACGAAACCCAATTAAACTAAATCCCTTTCTGTCTGCACATGGTCCATATCCATCCATTCCTGAATATTCATGTGCCTGTCTAAAAGTCTCTTAATCGCCGTTACCGAATCTCCTTCCATCACTCCCGATTCCAGGCAACCACCATTCTCTGAATAAAAATATTTACCCTCACATCCCCATTAAACTTCCTCCCCCTCACCTAAAAGTATTCGAAGTGTTAGCATCAATTGTAGGTTTAAAAACTCCGGAGACACAGTTTCCACGAATGGGGAAACATAACTTTTCCAGTACTGGGGAAGTTCACGGGGATGAGTTATGTTGGTGAAGCGAAGGCACCCCGGGCTCTCTCAGTCCCCAGGCACCGTCACCCACCTGTTCTCCGGCAACACAATTAGTCTGCGGACAATTAGAGATCTCACACAGCTGCGGCCCACAGCGAATGGAGCCGCACAGCCTCACCATCAGCAACACACAGCTTTAGGCTTTAAAACAGCTCACTCCAGCACACATCTTCAGCAGTTTAAAGCAGAATAAACGCGAGTTTCAAACTTAAACATCTGTAATGGAGTTTAAGGATTGATACAGAAACTCGGCTCCGCAGTCCTCCCCCCACTGATGCTGGAGCTCAAAATTAAATACCCCGCCAATACCCCTTCCCCCCCCCACCTCACAATAGGCCCGAGGACAAAAACTCCCACTTTACCATCTCACTGCGCCGATAGCGGACCCTCGCCCGTCCCTGCCTTCAGTCACCGGCCGCCGCCGTCTCCAGCCTGCGAGCCCTGAGTGACATGAGCCACAGCCATACAAAACGCGAGCTGCTGCCATGAGGCCCGCCCCCAACCAATCAGGCGGACACCTCGGGGCGGGCAGTGGAGCCAGTAACTTTGTGTCGCTGTCGGTTACTAAGTTGCGGAGAGGGTGGGGCTTGGTAAATGGGAGGGAGAGGGGTGATGGAATGGGGGGGGGGCTGTGAGGAGGGAGAGGGGTGATGGATGGGGGGCTGTGAGGAGGGAGAGGGGTGATGGATGAGGAGGGGCTGAGAGGAGGGAGAGGGATGATGGATGGGAGGGGCTGAGAGGAGGGAGAGGGGTGATGGATGGGGAGGGGCTGAGAGGAGGGAGAAGGGTGATGGAATGGGGGGGCTGTGAGGAGGGAGAGGGGTGATGGATGGGGGGCTGTGAGGAGGGAGAGGGGTGATGGATGGGGAGGGGCTGAGAGGAGGGAGAGGGATGATGGATGGGGAGGGGCTGAGAGGAGGGTGATGGATGGGGAGGGGCTGAGAGGAGGGAGCGGGGTGATGGATGGGGAGGGGCTGAGAGGAGGGAGCGGGGTGATGGATGGGGCTGATCGGAGGGCCCATTTGTTCTCCTTTATGCTTGTGTAGTGGAAGTGACATTAAACAATCTAGAATCTTCTGAACATAGAATATTACAGCACAGTACAGGTTCTTTGGCTCACGATGTGCTGACCTTTTAACGTACTCTCAGATCAATGTAATCTTTCCCTTCTACATAGCCCTCCATTTCTCTATCAATCATGTGCCTATCTAAGAGTTTATTAAAGCTCCCTAATGATTCTGCCTCTACCTCCACCCACCACAGCATAAAAAAGAGTTATCTCTGACATCCCCTCATACTTTCCTCCAATCACCTTAAAATTATGCCCTCTCATATTAGCCATGGTTATTTGTTTTATGACACTCTTTGATAGTAAACATCAGCACTTGGTAAAGTTTCTTTCTCCAGCATGAGCTTGGCAAGTTATTTCCCAAATATCATTTATTATTGGTCGGATGATTTTAAAAATACATTTTTGCCAAAGCCACAATTCGATGTATAAAAATCCATGGTGAGGTATCCCAGGAGTTAGAGCTGCTTTGAGGCTGAGACGTTGGAGAAATTTTGATCCAGATACAGCAATGTTTTACTCTTCTTGTTTTGAAAATGAGGTTGGATATTCCACCTTAATTCTAAATTCCCATTTCCACATTTCTGACATAAACTGGATTATGGGGAACAGTGTGGAATGGTACCTCTATTTACAGGAGTGAATTAAAGAGTGAGAAATTTACATTGGAAACGTGAAAAAAGGAAGTTAGTACCAAAGATATTGATAGAAAAATGTTGAAGCTGGTAATAAATGTTTTAGTTTGAATCACTTAAGTAAATCTTTGATTTAAATTTCAAATTTTAATTGTTTCATATTCATATATTAGATAATATGCATATTGAATAAAATTATTTTGCCACAGTTTGTGAAACAATGTAATTTAACAACTTTACTTTGAAGAGATTAGCACTTGTAAAGATCCATGCTTTTCGATCAAACTTAAATCAGAGGGTGGTGAGAATGTAGTGTGAGCTGCCAGTGGAAGTGGTGGTTGTGGGTTCGATTTCAATGTTTAAGAGAAATTACAATAGGTTCATGCACGGGATGGCTATGAAGCAATATGGTCTAGGTGCAGGTCGATGGAACTAGGCAGAATAATAGTTTGGCATGAACTGGATGGACCAAAGAACATTTTCCAATGTTCCTTAGATTCAGGATCAGTTCCTGAGGACTGGGGAATGGCTAATGTTATCTCACTTTTTAAGAAAGGAGGGAAGGAGAAAACAGAGAACTATCGTCCTGTCAGCCTAACATCAGTAATGGGGAAGATGCTAGAGTCCATTATTAAAGATGAAATAGTGGCATATCTAGATAGCAGTGATAGGATTGGGCCGAGCCAGCATGGATTTACCAAGGGCAAATCATGCTTGACTAATCTATTGGAGTTTTTCAAGGATGTAACCAGGAAGTTAGACAAGGGAGATGTAGTGTACCTCGATTTTCAGAAGGCATTTGATAAGGTCCCACATAGGAGATTGGTGGGTAAAATCAGAGCTCATGGCATTGGGGGGAAGATATTGACATGGATAGAAAACTGGTTGGCAGATAGAAAGCAAAGGGTAACGGTGAATGGGTGTTTCTCGGAATGGCAGGTGGTGACTAGTGGGGTGCCACAGGGCTCAGTATTGGGGCCACAGCTGTTTACGACTTACATCAATGATTTAGATGAAGGCATTGAGAATAACATCAGCAAGTTTGCTGATGATACTAAGCTGGGTGGCCGTGTGACATGTGATGAGAATGTTAGAAGAATTCAGGGTGACTTGGATAGGCTGAGTGAGTGGGCAGATACTTGGCAGATGACGTTCAATGTGAATAAGTGTTAAGTTATCCACTTTGGGAGTAAGAACAGGAAGGCAGATTATTATCTGAATGGTGTAGAGTTAGGTAAGGGAGAAATACAAAGAGATCTAGGAGTTCTTGTTCATCAGTCACTGAAGGTGAATGAGCAAGTGCAGCAGGCAGTGAAGAAGGTTAATGGAATGTTGGCCTTTATTACAAAGGGAATTGAGTACAAGGGCAAGGAAATCCTCTTGCATTTGTACAGGGCCCTGGTGAGACCACACCTGGAGTATTGTGTACAGTTTTGGTCTCCAGGGTTAAGGAAGGACATCCTGGCTGTAGAGGAAGTGCAGCGTAGATTCACAAGGTTAATTCCTCGGATGTCAGGACTGTCTTACGCAGAGAGGTTAGAGAGACTGGGCTTGTACACGCTGGAATTAAGGAGATTGAGAGGGGATCTGATTGCAACATATAAGATTATTAAGGGATTGGACAAGATAGAGGCAGGAAATATGTTCCAGATGCTGGGACCAGAGGGCATGGTTTGAGAATAAGGGGTAGGTCATTTAGGACAGAGTTAAGGAAAAACTTCTTCTCCCAGAGAGTTGTGGGGGTCTGGAATGCACTGCCTTGGAAGGCAGTGGAGGCCAATTCTCTGGATGCTTTCAAGAAGGAGCTAGATAGGTATCTTATGGATAGGGGAATCAAGGGATATGGGGACAAGGCAGGAACCGGGTATTAATAGTAGATGAACAGCCATAATCTCAGAATGGTGGTGCAGGCTCGAAGGGCCGAATGGTCTACTTCTGCACCTATTGTCTATTGTCTATTGTGCTGTAATTTCTATTGTAAAATGTTGTGCTCAAGAAATACCAATACAAGGAAGCTGAAAAGAAAGCAAATAGATATAGTACCTGTGTGAAAAGCACAAGAGCACTTAACTTCTGAAAGAGAAACAACTATTTTGATAATATACAGTTCTTCAGCATACTATGAAATAAAGTTGATACTATATTCCTAAATGAAGATTACAATATTAGTGCAAATATAAATAGCCATTTTAATCTTGAACTTCATACATTTGCAAATATTTAATATAAGGTATTAGATGTCTTAGCATTTTTCTAAACAGTCCAAAAATTAAAAAAATACATTTTAGAAGACATAAAACATGAGAAAATATTATCTGAATCTACCAATTACATGTTGAATTGGACCTAATTAATACTATACTATGAAAATTAATATACCTCTATCGCAAACAGGGTTTATATGGCAATAAAAACGAGCTAAATTATCCTTGGACATATGAGCCCTATGAACCACCTTAAATTGTATCAAAGTGTGTCTGGCACACATTGAAGAAGTATTAACTAGTTGCAGAATTTTCTCCCATTTCTCTGTAGATATGGATATTTGAAGTTTTCTTTCCCACTTATTCTTATCAGAAGTACCTAAATGAATTTTCATAATTAAATCATAAATAAATGCTATTAAACTCTTCTGATGTGGATTTAAACTTAAATTTTTTTCTGTAACTTCAACTTGATGCGAAATTGGGAAGGTAACTAAAGTCGTGTTCAGAAAGTTTCTAATCTGTAAATATCTAAAGAAGTGTGCTCTAGGCAAATTATATTTATTAGACAACTGTTCAAAAGACATGAAACAGTCATCCATGAATAAATCACAAAAACATGTTATTCCCTTTGTTTGCCATAAGAGAAGAACCTTTTTTTAGTAATTTTTTGCTCAGCTATAGAGGAGCAGAGTTAATGATAAATTATAACTTTAGCTGATGAAATATGACAGCCCAATCTTTGTTTTTTTTTACTTTAGGGCTTCTATTTTTTCTCTTTATAATATAGCTCTTTCATGGTTAGTCACTAAGAGATTGGAAGGCTAAACTACATTTGTTACTTGGAATTTGTGTCTGTATATGTTAACTGTTATTAATGTAATCCTTATCTCTTTGTATCATTATTATTATTATGTTTGCTAATTTGAAACTTAATAAAAAGATTGAAAAAGAAAGAAAATTAATATTCCTGTCTCCCTGTCTTAAAGGACACGGCTTTTGGATTTGAGGCAATTACCTATATGACCCTTAACAATGGTTTTTATTTAAAAACATTATCACAGAGAAAGATAAAGTAAATAAATCAAAAATACTATTTCCTTACTTCTACAATTATTTATCTAAGTAATTGAAGATTTTTAACGCTTGCTGGCCTGTGGTTGTGAAAACCAGAAGTTCATGTAATCGTCTTTTACAGGGAAGGTGGTTTGCATGTAGAGCTCCCTGCTTGAATTCATTATGGGCACAAGGTCGATAAATTAATTTAAAAGGGAATGAAATGATTAAAAATAAGTGAATCAGCACTTGGAGCTTGTTTATTTCACAAGGGTCTCCTACAGTCAGAATTAGATACAAATTATTATGTCTTTCTAAATGAGAAAGACATTGAAAATATGTTTCTTACATGTTGTTTTCGAAGATGTCTTACTGCAAGCTGCCAAGACACCAGACGAGATGCAGGCAGTAAGCACCCTCAGTGGACATGGAGATTCAGGAGGAAACTGATCATATGGACAAATCAATAACTGCCTGGAATTATCATCAATCCACGGACTTTTTTCTTGAATTACAACAAATCACAGCCAAAAATAACCTGACCTTTTCTCAGAATGACTGACAATGATGCAAAGATTGCAGACAAGATCTTCGCATTTTACTGTATATTGTATTAATACTTTTGTAGGATTTACAAATTTAGAAGCAAATTACACACGAGTGAAGCATTTATTTTCACTCTGTGAGGAGATTGCAGTAGTGTGACAGGGAGCATAATATAGCCACCAAACCAAAGGTAGAATAGAGCACAAAACATACAAAGAAACCATACTTTCTGTAGATATCTGAGAGTCTTTTATATGCAGAAGTACAAAATGCTTAACTAGATCCAATTTCTGTTCTGAAATAAGTAAACTAAAACCAGCTAACTTCTCCCAGCTTCTTTGTTCCCCCCTCCCCCTCACCTGGTCTCACCTATTACCTGCCAGCTTGCCCCTTCCTTTACAGTCCTGATGAAGGGAGGGTGTCAACCTGAAACGTCGGCTATTTATTCCCCTCCATAGATGCTGCCCGACATGCTGAGTTCTTCCAGCATTTTGTGTGTGTTACCAGCAGCAGTATCTCTGCTTGCCATTGTTAGCTCAAAATACAGATTAAATATGAAATTATGTGAGTAACATTTATCTACAAAAATGCACATATTAAACAAAAGAGCATATTTTAACTTAACAGTAAGATGGCAGAATGGCATGCTTTTGTTTAAACAAGAAGGCTAACTTTCCTTGTGAAATTATACTGTGAATCTTCTTCCCAATAGTTCACAATATGAAAACTGTGATTTTTAATTTTCTCTTAACTTCCTTCTGCTGGAACTCACACCTTTCTCTAATGGTGCCGGACGCAGGATTCTCTACAGGGGTGGCAGTGAAGACTAGCTGAGTAACTTGAGAAAGGATGTTCATTCCCTCCCCCAGCTTTGCCAGACATTGGGATAACGGCCACACTCCCTGAGGGAAACATGAGTCAAATGCCAGAGACATAAGGATTTGAACCAGAGCCCCAGAGGCAGGAGAGCCGCCTGAAGCTGGTTCTGCAGTACAGTATGTTGTAGGGTGTGGTTAAATGTCGGGGATCTAGGTCAGCAGGAAAGCAGGTGCTTTGCATGCATGGTGTCCCAGGTTCAATTCCCAGTATCTCCACCTTCTGACCGTTGGTTTGGGGGTGGCACGGTAGCGTAGCACTTATCATAACATGATTACGGTGCCAGTTATCAGTGACTGAGCTTCAATTACCATCACTGTCTTGTGGAGTTTTCATGCTCGCATTTCCTCTGGGTACTCCAGTATCCTCCCAGGCATATGGGCTGCCCCCAACACATTCATGATGCAAAATGATGCATTTCAATGTACGTTTAGATGTTTTGATGGGTACATGACAAATAAATCTAATCTTTATCTTTATCGTTTATAAGTGTAATTCCTGGTCCACTTAGATTAACAGATGCACTCCTTTACTTATGTGACCTCTGGTTTTCTGCAAGGATTAATCCTGAGAATATTATAGGGAATTCTCTCACATGAATAGAAACATAGAAACATAGAAAAACTATAGCACAATACAAAGCTGTGCCGAACATGTACTTACTTCAGAAATTACCTAGGTTACACATAGCCCTCTGTTTTTCTAAGCTCCATGTACCAGTCCAGGAGTCTCTTAAAAGGCCCCATTCCATGCACTCACCACTCCCTGTGTAAAAAACTTACCCCTGACATCTCCCTTGTACCTGCTTCCAAGCACCTTAAAACTGTGCCCTTATGTGATAGCCATTTCAGCCCTGGGAAAAAAGCCTCTGACTATCCACACGATCAATGCCTCTCATCATCTTATACACCTAACTGTATGGAAATCATTAAATTGATCCCTTCGCAAGGTGAACCCTATTTAACAAAATATTCCAGTAAAAAGGAATCTGCAGTGTTTTTGTTACTAGCCCATTTATCATTGGGACTTCATCATCATTATGTGATGTGGGCGATCATGGTCTCCAGGACCATGATTGTTCTTGGCAAATTTTTCTACAGAAGTGGCTTGCTCCTGCATTGCCTTCTTCTGGGCAGTGTCTTTACGAGATAGATGACCCCCAGCCATTATCAATACTCTTCAGTGATTATCTGCCTGATGTCAGTGGTCACATAACCAGGTCTTGTGATGTGCACCGGCTACTCATACAACCATTCACCACCTGCTCTCATGGCTTCACGTGACTCTGATCGGGGGCTAAGCAGGTGCTAAAGCTTGCCCAAGGTAACCTGCAGGCCAGCGGAGGGAAGAAGTGCCTTATGCCCTCTTTGGTAGAGAGATTTTCTGTATTTCTATCTGGCCACCTATGTTGATATATTAGCTGTCTAATAGTGCCATCAACCGGGTCCTTAGTATTTGTACCCTCATCTGGCCTGAGATAAACTATCAACTAACCTCACAAGCTATCGTATTATGATCTTGCACCTTATTATCTGCCTGCAATGCACTTTCTCAATGGCTGTTACACTCTATTCTGTATTCTGTTATTGTTTTACCTTGTAATGAGCTGATCTTTATCAATTTACAAGACAAGCTCCTGGTCATCAATAAACCAATACAAATTCTAGTTCCAAATCTGTAAAGCTGTAGAGCATCATTTATGCACTGATACGGCATCCCATAGGTTCAATAGGTACATTTAATGTCAGAGAAATGTATACAATATACATCCTGAAATTCTTTTTCTTCACAAGCATCCATGAAAACAGAGGAGTGCCCCAAAGAATGAATGACAGTTAAACGTTAGAACCCCAAACTCCAACCCCCCAGCTCACACCTCTCGTGCACAAGCAGCAGCAAGGAATCAACCCCCCCACCCCTACCAGCAGAAAAGCATCGGCGCCCCCCCCCCCCCCCACGAGCACTCAAGCGTGCAGCAAATCATCGATACAACACAGACTTGCAGTACCCCACAGGCTACTTGTTCACCTGGTAATTTGACATACCACAGGCTCTCTCTCTAATACAGGAAAAAGAGGTGTCTCCATTTCACAGCGAGAGGGGATACATAACAAACAACTCACTGACTTTTGATGTTAAAAGTCCTTTGCATTGCTCTTTCCAATCTCTGTGCCCAGAGAGTTGGCCCCAAGGCTCAGATCTCTGGACACACAGCCCACGGCAGCTAACCCGTTGCTCCCGATGTTCCGTGTTTTCCCACAACACTTCACTCAGGGGCACTGGGCTAGAATCAGTCCTTCTCCAGAGCCACGAAAATCCGGCACCCTGAAGGCGCACTCATCTTCCAAGCTGCGTCCTTGGGATATCAAAAAGCGACCAATCGTGAGGCCCTGAGAGCAGGTCCCATTCCCACAAAGACAGACAGACAGACAGACAGACAGACATACTTTATTGCTCCCGAGGGAAATTGGGTTTCGTTACAGTCGCACCAACCAAGAACCAACCAAGAATGTAACCCCAGGTCAGGGTCTTCAGAAGAACCTTGAAAGGGAAAAAAAGAGACATAGAAACACAGAAAACCTACAGCACAGTACAGGCTCTTCAGCCCACAAAGTTGTACCGAACATGTCCCTACCTTAGAAATTACTAGGTTTACCTATAGCCTTCTATTTTTCTAAGCTCCAAAAATTTCTTAAAAGACCCTATTGCATCCACCTCCACCACCATCGCTGACAGCCCAGTCCAGGCACTCACCTCTCTGAGCAAAAAACTTACCCCTGACATCTCCTCTGTACCTACTCCCCAGCACCTTAAACCTGTGTCCTCCTGTGGCAACCATTTCAGCCCTGGGAAAAAGCCTCTGACTATCCACACGATCAATGCCTCTCATCATCTTATACACCTCTATCAGGTCACCTCTCATCCTCCGTCGCTCCAAGGAGAAAAGGCTGAGTTCACTCAATCTATTCTTATAAGGCATGCTCCCCAATCCAGGCAACATCCTTGTAAATCTCATCTGCACCCTTTCTATGGCTTCCACATCCTTCCTATAGTGAGGCAACCAGAACTGAGCACAGTAACCGAAGTGGGGTCTGACCAGGGTCCTATATAGCTGCAACATTACTTCTCGGCTCCTAAATTCAATTCCATGATTGATGAAGGCCAATATACCATAAGCCTTCTTAACCACAGAGTCAACCTGCGCAGCTGCTTTGAGCGTCCTATGGACTCGGACCCCAAGATCCCGCTGATCCTCCACACTGCCAAAAGTCTTAACATTAATACTATATTCTGCCATCATATTTGACCTACCAAAATGAACCACCTCACACTTAACTGGGTTGAACTCTATCTGCCATTTCTCAGCCAGTTTTGCATCCTATCAATGTCCCGTTGTAGCCTCTGACAGCCCTCCACACTATCCACAACACCTCCAACCTTTGTGTCATCAGCAAATTTACTAACCCATCCCTCCACTTCATCATCCAGGTCATTTATAAAAATCACAAAGAGTAGGGGTCCCAGAACAGATCTCTGAGGCACACCATTGGTCACCAGCCTCCATGCAGAATATGACCCGTCTACAACCACTCTTTGCTTTCTGTGGGCAAGCCAGTTCTGGATCCACAAAGCAATGTCCCCTTGGATCCCATGCCTCCTTACTTTCTCGGTAAGCCTTACATGAGGTACCTTATCAAGTGCCTTGCTGAAATCCATATACACTACATCTACTGCTCTTCCTTCATCAATGTGTTTAGTCACATCCTCAAAAAATTCAATCAGGCTCGTAAGGCACGACCAGCCCTTGATAAAGCCATGTTGACTATTCCTAATCATATTACACCTCTCCAAATGTTCATAAATCCTGCCTCTCAGGATCTTCTCCATCAACTTACCAACAACTGAAGTAAGACTCACTGGTCTATAATTTCTTGGGCTATCCATGCTCCCTTTCTTGAATAAGGGAACAACATCCGCAACCCTCCAATCCTCAGGAGCCTCTCCCATCCCCATTGATGATGCAAAGATCATTGCCAGAGGCTCAGCAATCTCCTCCCTCACTTCCCACAGTAGCTTTGGGTACATTCCTTCTGGTACAGGTGACTTACCCAACTTGATGCTTTCCAAAGCTCCAGCACATCCTCTTCCTTAACATCTGCATACTCAAGCTTTTCAGTCTGCTGCAAGTCATCACTATAATCACCAAGATCTTTTTCCATAATGAAAACTGAAGTAATGTATTCATTAAATACCTCCGCTGTTTCCTCTGGTTCCATACACACTTGCCCACTGTCTCACTTGATTGGTCCTATTCTCTCACGTCTTATCCTCTTGCTCTTTATTGGAGTGATAAAGTGAAAGATTATTTTTTAGCTGTGATGTGGATCCTGTGGCTATTATTTGATTCTTTCAACTTGTATGTAATCACTTAGATAAAAATACTTCCCAACGATGAGTTAAGAGAATGGGAAGCTTTTGACCTTGTTGCTATTGCAAATGCAGCTAATTTTGAATTTGGAGAAGAAAATGTTTTATAACTGACAAAAAAAAAATGCTCAGCTGCTGTAACAAATTACCAGAAAAGTATTGCCTCAAAAATATCACCGCAATACTGTGATTTCAAATTTGTTGTTACGGAGGAAGTTCAGACTGGTTCAATGAAAACAGTCACTGATGTGTTGAACGATGTGCTTAGAAAGACCTGGTGCTTTCTGTTGACATTGCTGCAACATTTTAAACTTCTAGAGCTGACTGAGAATGTGGATTCAGTCTTAAGAATTCAATCCTGAATCAGCTTAGAAATGGAACATTTGGATAATCTATTGAGGATTAAGGCAGTTTTCCAGGGAAGGCGGGATGGTTTACATCTGAACTGGAGGGGGACAAATATTCTTGCGGGTAGGTTTGCTAGAGATGCTCCAGTGGATTTAAACTAGATACGAGGAGGGGAGGGGAACCAGAATGTCGGAACAGATGTATGGGAGAAGGAAGAAAAAGAAGACAGTAAAGTTCTTTGTACTGTTAGAGATAAACAGAGAGGAGGAGGTGGAGAATTTCTTAAATGCATTTATTTTAATGCTAGGAGCATGGCTTAGAGCATGGATTGATACCTGGAAATATGATGTTGTAGCTATTAGTGAAACATGGTTGCAGGAGGGGTGTGATTGGCAACTAAATATTCCCAGATTTCGGAGGGACAAGAGGGGGAGGTATTGCGTTGCTTGTCAGAGAAAATATTACAGCGGTGCTCTGGCAGAATAGATTGGAAGGCTCGTCTAGGGAGACTATTTGGGTGGAATTGAGGAATGGGAAAGGTGTAGTAACACTTATTGGGGTGTATTATAAACCACCTAATGGGGAGTGAGAATTGGAGGAGCAAGTTTGCAAGGAGATAGCAGATATTTGTAGTAAGCACAGGGTTGTGATTGTGGGAGATTTTAAGTTTCCACACATAGACTGGGAAGCCCATTCTGTAAAAGGGATGGATGGTTTGGAGTTTGTAAAATGTGTGCAGGATAGTTTTTTGCAGCAATACATAGAGGTACCGACTAGAGAAGGGACAGTGTTGGATCTCCTGTTAGGGAATGAAATAGGTCAGGTTATGGAGGTATGTGTTGGGGAGCACTTTGGGTCCAGTGATCACAATGCCATTAGTTTCAATATAATTATGGAGAAGGATAGGACTGGACCCAGGGTTGAGGTTTTTGATTGGAGAAAGGCTAACTTTGAGGAGATGCAAAAGGATTTAGAAGGAGTGGATCGGGACAATTTGTTTTATGGGAAGGATGTAATAGAGAAATGGAGGTCATTTAAAGGTGAAATTTTGAGGGTACAGAATCTTTGTGTTCCTGTTAGGTTAAAATGAAAGGTTAAAAGTTTGAGAGAGCCATGGTTTTCAAGGGATATTGGAAACTTGATTCGGAAAAAGAGAGAGATCTACAATAAATATAGGCAGCATGGAGTAAATGAGGTGCTCAAGGAATATAAAGAATGTAAGAAGAATTTTAAGAAATAAATTAGAAAAGCTAAAAGAAGATATGAGGTTGCTTTGGCAAGTAAGGTGAAAATAAATCTGAAGGGTTTCTACAGTTATATTAACAGCAAAAGCATAGTGAAGTATAAAATTGGTCCCTTAGAGAATCAGAGTGGACAGCTATGTGTGGAGCCGAAAGAGATGGGGGAGATTTTGAACAATTTCTTTTCTTCAGTATTCACTAAGGAGAAGGATATTGAATTGTGTAAGGTAAGGGAAACAAGTAGGGAAGTTATGGAAACTATGATGATTAAAGAGGAGGAAGTACTGGCGCTTTTGAGGAATATAAAAATGGATAAATCTCCGGATCCTGACAGGATATTCCCTAGGACCTTGAGGGAGGTTAGTGTAGAAATAGCAGGGGCTCTGACAGAAATATTTCAAATGTCATTAGAAACGGGGATGGTGCCGGAGAATTGGCATATTGCTCAAGTTGTTCCATTGTTTAAAAAGGGTTCTAAGAGTAAGCCTAGCAATTATAGACCTGTCAGTTTGATGTCAGTGTTGGGTAAGTTAATGGAAAGTATTCTTAGAGATGGTATATACAATTATCTGGATAGACAGGGTCTGATTAGGAACAGTCAGCATGGATTTGTGTGTGGAAGGTCTTGTTTGACAAATCTTATTGAATTTTTTGAAAGGTTACAAGGAAAGTTGACGAGGGTAAAGCAGTGGATGCTGTTTATATGGACTTCAGTAAGCCCCTTGACAAGGTTCTGCATGGAAGGTTAGTTAGGAAGGTTCAATCGTTAGGTATTAATATTGAAGTAGTAAAATGGATTCAATAGTGGCTGGATGGGAGGTTCCAGAGAGTAGTGGTGGATAACTGTTTGTCAGGTTGGAGGCCAGTGACTAGTGGTGTGCCTCAGGGATCTGTACTAGGTCCAACGCTGTTTGTCATATACATTAATGATCTGGATGATGGGGTGGTAAATTGGATTAGTATGTATGCAGATGATACTAAGATAGGTGGTGTTGTGGATAATGAAGTAGGTTTTCAAACCTTGCAGAGAGATTTAGCCCAGTAAGAAGAGTGGGCTGAATGATGGCAGATAGAGTTTAATGCTGATAAGTGTGAGGAGCTACATTTTGGTAGGAATAATCCAAATAGGACATACATGATAAATGGTAGGGCATTGAAGAACGCAGTAGAACAGAGTGACCTAGGAATAATGGTGCATAGTTCCCTGAAGGTGGAATCTCATGTGGATAGGGTGGTGAAGAAAGCTTTTGGTATGCTGGCCTTTATAAATCAGAGCATTGGGTATTGGAGTTGGGATATAATGTTAAGATTGTACAAGGCATTGGTAAGGCTGAATTTGGAATATTGTGTACAGTTCTGGTCAGCGAATTATAGGAAAGATGTCAACAAAATAGAGAGAGTACAGAGAAGATTTACTAGAATGTTACCTGGGTTTCAGCACCTAAGTTCCAGGAAAAGGTTGAACAAGTTAGGTCTTTATTCTTTGGAGCATAGAAGGTTGAGGGGGGACTTGATAGAGGTATTTAAAATTATGAGGGGGACAGACAGAGTTGATGTGGATAGTCTTTTTCCATTGAGAGTAGGGGAGATTCAAGCAAGAGGACATGAGTTGAGAATTAGGGGGCAAAAGTTTAAGGGTAACACGAGGGGGAATTTCTTTACTCAGGGAGTGGTAGCTGTGTGGAATGAGCTTCCAGTAGAAGTGGTAGAGGCAGGTTCTGTGTTGTCATTTAAAGTAAAATTGGATAAGTATATGGACTTGAAAGGAATGGAGGGTTATGGGCTGAGTGTGGGCCAGTGGGACTAGGTGAGAGTAAGCATTTGGCACGGACTAGAAGGGCTGAGATGGCCTGTTTCCATGCTGTAATTGTTATATGGTAATATGGTTATATCTTTACAAAATAACAGTTACGGTTTTCAGTCTATTTAAAAATATCCTGCTCTGGGCACCCAGCTGTAAAAAATATAGAGGGAATGTGGCTTCTTAGAATAATAAAGAAAAGATTACATTATCAATCTGGATATTCCCAGAAAAATATGATAGGGATTTATATAGTGTTTGTTATACATCACTGAGCTGAGAAATGAGCTGTTTCTCCCTCCCTGACCTGTCGAGTCTTATCTGGAGGATCATATCTGGATACTGTCAACATCTAGGGCTGTAGCTGACAGAGACCATTTCACTATGTAGTGCATTCTTTGATGACAGTCAGTTCATTCTGATCAGTTCAGGAAGGGGATGTTGAGGGAACACACACCAATCCTTACTGGGGGGCCAACAGCAAGCAGCCTCAAGTTCCTGGCTGACAAAATTTCTGAAGATCTATCCTAGCCCAACATATTCATGTACACCAATCGTAATATTTTGTTAGGAGTTTGAGGAGATTTGGTACGTCACCCAAGATTCTGACAAATGTCTGCAGATGTACTGTGGAGGGAATTCTGACTGGCATGATGGTGCCACTGCACAGGACTGGCAAAAGCTATAGAGGGATGTAAACTCTGCCAGCTCTATCATGGGTACTAGCCTCCCTCACATCGAGGACATCTTCAAAAGGTGATGCTTCAAGAAGGCATCTTATTTAATATATATTTCTTATTGTAATTTATTGTATATTTTCTGTATTGCACTGTACTGCTGTCACAAAACAACAGATTTCACAACATATGTCAGTCTTTCAGAAATTGCATCCTACATCACTTCTGCTGATAGCAAAATCACCAGTTACATCTGGTTCGACATCTCCTCCTATGCTCAGCACTATAATAGCAGAGGAAGCTGGTTATTGTTCCTCATTCTCAGCTGCATGCACATCCAGACATTGTTTTGACAAGCACTAATTTTGCAACACGTCAAGGATGCGATCAAATGTTGACCTTGAGAGCTCTGTCCTGTCGGAACTGTGTCACCTCCTGTAAGTGCGTGAGAAATGATGAAACCCTGATTCTAGACTCCAATATCCAGCAGAGATAGCCGGTTCAGATTCAGATTCAGATTCAGGTTCAGATTCAGGTTCAGATTCAGATTCAGATTCAGGTTCAGATTCAGGTTCAGATTCAGATTCAGATTCAGGTTCAGGTTCAGATTCAGATTCAGGTTCAGATTCAGGTTCAGATTCAGGTTCAGATTCAGATTCAGATTCAGGTTCAGATTCAGGTTCAGATTCAGATTCAGATTCAGGTTCAGGTTCAGGTTCAGATTCAGGTTCAGATTCAGATTCAGATTCAGGTTCAGATTCAGATTCAGATTCAGGTTCAGATTCAGATTCAGGTTCAGGTTCAGATTCAGGTTCAGATTCAGATTCAGGTTCAGATTCAGGTTCAGATTCAGATTCAGGTTCAGATTCAGATTCAGATTCAGATTCAGGTTCAGATTCAGATTCAGATTCAGGTTCAGATTCAGATTCAGATTCAGATTCAGGTTCAGATTCAGATTCAGATTCAGATTCAGATTCAGGTTCAGATTCAGATTCAGATTCAGATTCAGGTTCAGATTCAGGTTCAGATTCAGATTCAGGTTCAGATTCAGATTCAGATTCAGATTCAGGTTCAGATTCAGATTCAGGTTCAGATTCAGGTTCAGATTCAGATTCAGGTTCAGATTCAGATTCAGGTTCAAATTCAGATTCAGATTCAGATTCAGATTCAGATTCAGGTTCAGATTCAGGTTCGGATTCAGATTCAGGTTCAGATTCAGATTCAGATTCAGGTTCAGATTCAGGTTCGGATTCAGATTCAGGTTCAGATTCAGATTCAGGTTCAGATTCAGATTCAGGTTCAGATTCAGGTTCAGATTCAGATTCAGGTTCAGATTCAGATTCAGGTTCAAATTCAGATTCAGGTTCAGATTCAGATTCAGATTCGGATTCAGTTTCAGATTCAGGTTCGGATTCAGATTCAGGTTCAGATTCGGATTCAGGTTCAGATTCAGGTTCAGATTCAGATTCAGGTTCAGATTCAGATTCAGGTTCAAATTCAGATTCAGGTTCAGATTCAGATTCAGATTCGGATTCAGTTTCAGATTCAGGTTCGGATTCAGATTCAGGTTCAGATTTGGATTCAGTTTCAGATTCAGGTTCGGATTCAGATTCAGGTTCAGGTTCAGATTCAGGTTCAAATTCAGATTCAGGTTCAGAATCAGATTTAGGTTCAGATTCAGATTCAGGTTCAGATTCAGGTTCAGATTCAGATTCAGATTCAGGTTCAAATTCAGATTCAGGTTCAGATTCAGATTCAGGTTCAGATTCAGATTTAGATTTAGATCCAGAATTAGATTCAGATTTAGATTTAGATTTAGAATTAGATTTAGATTCAGATTCAGATACAGATACAGAATCAGAAAAAGAGCTTTAAGCAGCAGCCAATCTGGACATCGGAAGTTTTGAGAGCAGGTGACTTCAATCAGGTCCACTGCCTGAGTACAAAAGGCAGCAGCGGTTTGCTACAGTGAAAAAGTGCTTTGACTGCTGAGCAATGGGTGTTTGAGGTTGATTACATCATCTGAGTGGACAGTCAGAATGATGACCTTACGGCCTTAGCTCTTCAAAACTCCAGTGAAGAGAGGCTTCAATCAGAGAAAGAAAAGCTCATGTGCTTTTTCCTTCCCTTCTTTATATCTGCTCAGATAGGGCAGCAGATATGACAGGCAGGAGAGTGGAATGTTCCTCTTGTAGGATGTGGCAAGGCAGGGAGTCCCCCAGTGTCCCTGATGACTACAACTGTGAGAAGTGCATCCAGCTGCAGCTTCTAATAATCCGCATTAACGAGCTGGAGCTGGAACTGGATGAACTACGGATCATTCAGGAGGCTGAGGGGTGATAGGACATGTCGAGAGGTAGTTACATCCAAGGTGCAGGACACAGGAAACTGAGTGATGGTCAGGAAGGGGAAGGGATTAAGGAGCCAAAGCAGAGTATCCCCCTCTACAACAGGTACATCACTTTGAATACTGTTGGGGGTAGGTGGAGGTGTAAGATGACTTAACAAAGGAAAGTTACAATAGTTGGGTCTCTGGCACTATCTCTGCCTCTGTGACTCAGAGAGAAGGGGGGGGGGAGAAGAGGCATGCTGTGGTGATAGGGGATTTGTTGGTTAGAGGAACAGAGAGGAGGTTCTGTGGGCAAGAACGAGATCCCCAAATGGTATGATGCCTCCTGGGTGCTAGGGTTCGGGATATCTCTGATTGAGTCCTCAGCATTCTTAAGTGGAGGGTGAACAGCCAGAGGTTGTTGTCTATGTAGCTACCAATGACAAGGGTAGGATGAGTGAGTGATGAGGTTCTGCATAGCGAATTCAGGGAGTTAAGAATTCAGAGTGTTAAGTTCAGGCAGGACTTCCAGGGTTGTGATCTCAGGATTGCTACCCATGCCACGTGCTAGTGAGGCCAGAACAAGGAAGATTATACAGTTTAATACGTGGCTAAAGAGTTGGTGCAGGAGTGAAGGCATAAAACGTTTGGGTCATGAGGCGTTCTTCCAGGGAAGGTGCGGACCTGTACTCATGGGGGACTAATATCCTAGCGAGAAAGTTTGTTTATGCTGCACGGTGGGGTTTAAACTCAGGTTGCAGGGGGATGGGAACCAGAGCGACAGAATAGTTAGTGGAGAGGTTGTGAAGGCAGATTTCCAGCATCTACAGAATCTCTTGTGTCTCATCCCTGGGTAGAGCTGTAATGTCCGGTTGTGTGTCACACTCACTGCTTCTGCCTTACACTGATGACTTCTCCACCACCCAGATCGTCTTTTAAAGCGTCTGCTTGATCCTCACTAAGGCAGGTTTTCTGAGTTTCCTGACTCCAGGCTCCCCTGACAGTTCACACCATAGCTGTGCCTGTTTGCCAGGCAGCACTGTTCTTCCTGAATTAGGGCGAATTGTGGAGGATGCCATTTCTATATGCTCCCTCATGGGGATCCCCCCACAATCCTTCCTGCCACAGCTTGCATCCAACAAAGTGCTGAACGTTAGATCACTTTCTGGGCTCCCGGAGATTAGCTTGATTCGTCACATGTACATAAAAACTTATGATGAAATGCATCGCTTGAATCATTTCAAATCAGTGAGGATTGTGCTGGGCAGCCTGCAAGTGTTGCCATGCTTCCAGCGACAACATAGCATGCCCACACCTGACTGACTCTAAGCCTAAGCCACACGTCTGTGGAGTGTGGGACGAAACTCATGCCCACACCTGACTGACTCTAAGCCACACGTCTGTGGAGTGTGGGATGAAACTCATGCCCACACCTGACTGACTCTAACCCTAAGCCACACGTCTGTGGAGTGTGGGACGAAACTCATGCCCACACCTGACTGACTCTAAGCCACACGTCTGTGGAGTGTGGGATGAAACTCATGCCCACACCTGACTGACTCTAAACCACACGTCTGTGGAGTGTGGGATGAAACTCATGCCCACACCTGACTGACTCTAACCCTAAGCCACACGTCTGTGGAGTGTGGGACGAAACTCATGCCCACACCTGACTGACTCTAGCCCTAAGCCACACGTCTGTGGAGTGTGGGACGAAACTCATGCCCACACCTGACTGACTCTAAACCACACGTCTGTGGAGTGTGGGACGAAACTCATGCCCACACCTGACTGACTCTAAGCCACACGTCTGTGGAGTGTGGGATGAAACTCATGCCCACACCTGACTGACTCTAACCCTAAGCCACACGTCTGTGGAGTGTGGGACGAAACTCATGCCCACACCTGACTGACTCTAAGCCACACGTCTGTGGAGTGTGGGATGAAACTCATGCCCACACCTGACTGACTCTAAACCACACGTCTGTGGAGTGTGGGATGAAACTCATGCCCACACCTGACTGACTCTAAGCCACACGTCTGTGGAGTGTGGGATGAAACTCATGCCCACACCTGACTGACTCTAAACCACACGTCTGTGGAGTGTGGGACGAAACTCATGCCCACACCTGACTGACTCTAACCCTAAGCCACACGTCTGTGGAGTGTGGGACGAAACCTCCGGTTTAAGATGACACAGCTGAAGTTGAGTGACTATCTACTGATGGTTAATAAATCGAGGAATACAACCAAACTCTTTAATAATAGTACTTTTCCTGTAAAAAATTATGGGAAACAATGACAACAAACAATGAAGTTGCACACGAAAGCGAAGCTGGGTCGGAGGTCGAAGCATGCGGTGCACGAAAGCGAAGCTGGGTCGGAGGTCGAAGCATGCGGTGCAAGATGAAGTCGGGGCAAGGTCGAGGCTCGTTCAAGGAGAAGTTGAGGTGAATGGAGTGGAACAAAGTTGGAGCAGAGGACAGACAAATTCAAAGCCTGTCCACCTAAACCGAGAGTGAGGTTTGATCAATCTCAGTGCCAGGCCAATTTGAAAAGGTTAAGTATGGGCTGACACCTGTCAGTGGGGTCCTGGCCCAAAGAATGTCGAAGTGACAGGGTCCAGGTTTTAGAAGGGGAACAACCGGATAGTTAGATGGGCCAGATGGATTGAAAAACCTGGGCGTTGGGACCAGAGGTGTGGGCGGGGACTCTTCTGCTCATTGCATCATCATGGTTGCTCTGCTCTTCCCTGCACTGAGGCTGAGGCTTGGCCTGCCCCGGCTGCTCTGGGCTTCGGCTCTCACAGTCACTTTCATTCTAATGCTCTTTGCGTTCTTCTAGCTGTGCATGATTTGATTTTTTACTCTGTATTGCTGTTGGTCAGTCATTTTTATCGTTTCTTTTGTTTTTTTTTGTGGCTGCCTGTAAGGTGACGTAGCTCAAGATTATATAATGTATACATACTTTGATAATAAATGAACTTTGAAATGGGAGCATCTACAGGAAACCCACACAGATGTTCAAACTCCTTGCAGACAATGACAGAGATCTTATAGCAGGCACTGTAATAGCATCATGCTGACCTTGACCATGCCCATTAGAGGAAGGGAGGTTCCAGTGGGGCTGTCGACAGAGCTACGCCAGGGCATGAGATGTTAATGCTGCACCTGAACTATCCATTACTGTGGTGGGACCTGTGTGCCAAAACAAGCTTCACTCCAAGGCCATCACTGAGTTAAAATGCCCAGTTGCAATGCAGATAAAGTGAGCCATAGAAGGCCTATTCTCTAGCAAGTGAACATTTTCCATCAGGTGTGCCAATAGGCTGGGGGTGCGATGGCATTGGTGCCCACGTAAGTGCAATGTCAGTAACCCTAACACACGTGCGAGAACCATATCTATTTCATCAACTGAAAGGCTTGGCGGAGGTAAAATTCCATCTTCCCCAGAACATACTGGCGCAGTTCTACACTGCCATCATCGGGAGCATCTTCACATCAGCCATTACTGTTGCTTTGTATCTCACAACACACAAAAACCACAGTGAACTGACTGCACAGCAGAATGGTCATCAGCTGCAGTCTACCATCTCTGTGTCCAGGTCAAAGAAGTGGGCAGGGAAAGTCACTGCGGACGCTATTCACCCTGCAAACTACCTTTTCCAAAAGCTCCCTTCTGGGAAATGCTATCCAGCTATTAAAACAACAACGTCACATTATCTTAAACATTTCTTCCCCAGACAGCTAATCTGATTAATCATTCCGGTTAATCAGCCCCATCTCTCCCTGTCTATTACTCCCATCACTATAAACACTTAAAACAACTTATCACAATGCATTGTACATTGTATATACATGCTGGACTATTTATGCACATTTTATTCGATCTCTGTACTTTCATCTCCAAGCTTATTATTTTATACAATGCCTTATTCTTTATAAGGGTTGAATGTTATTGTTGAAGGAGAAACTGAGGCTGGAGTGTTTTCAAAGGGAAAATCCCAGCAAACAGTGTGACGTTTTGTTGGATGGTGTTTGCCCAAATGTCTCTGACTGGAAGTTAAGTTAATAAAGAGACAACTATAGGAAGCGCTTGCTGAGTGCATTTAAAAGTATATATTTCCAAATAAATCTTCTGAACCTAAATTACACAACTGCTCTGGTTCCCCTCAAATATATTAACTACATCTTCTAAATCAATAGCACTGAATCAGGAGATTACAATTTTAAGGATGTCTGAATGTTTCAACGAGAAGCAGGAGTTGGCCATTGGACACCTTGAGTTTGCTTCAGCATCCAATGAGGTCATGGCCGATCAGATTCGGGTTCAGATTAATTTATTTATTCCATGTATGTTGCAACATACAGTGAAACACGCTGTTTTCGTTAATGACCAGCACAACCCAAGGATGTGCTGGGGGCAGCCCACAAGCATTGCCATGCAGTCTAATGACAACATGGTACACCCACAACACAAGTCTGTGCTACCATTCCATCATGGTTGATTTTTTATCTCTCTCAACCACATTCTCCTGCCTTCTCCCCATAACCTTTGAAGCCTTTACTAATCAAGATCCTATCAGCCTCTGCTTTAAATATACTCAATGGCTTGGCCTCCACAGCTGTCCGTGGCAATGAGTTCCACAGATTTACCACCTTCTTGCTGGCTAAAGAAACTCCTCCTCATTGCTGCCCTAAAGGGATGTCCCTCTATTCTGAGGCTGTGTCCTCTGGTTCTAGACTCTCCCACGATAAGAAACATGCACTCCACATAGCAGAGTTCAGATTATCAGACGATGACCTCATCTCTGTTCCTCCTCATCAGAGCCCCAGGTCGGAAATATTAACTGCTTCTCCTTCCACAGGCACTGCCACATCTGTGTCCATCATCTTCTGTCCATATTTGGGATTTCCAGTGTCCACAGGTTTACTGATCTGCAGACATTTTCTGCTTTCTTAATATACATATGTTATAGAAATTTAATTATGTATAAATAAATTATATTGTATGTGTATCATCATCATTGGGTGTCGTGTCTGGATGACGTGGGCAATCATGGCCTTGTGACCATGATTGCTCTTGGTTTGACACTAACTTCTGGGCGGTGCCTTTACAATGATCCCAACCATTATCAATACTCTTCAGAGATTGTCTGCCTGCAGTCATAACCAGGATTTGTGATGTGCCCCAACTGCTCATACGACCATCCACCACCTGCTCTCATGGCTTCACGTGACCCTGATCAAGGGGCTAAGCAGGTGCTACACCTTCCCAAGGGTGACCTGCAGGCTAGTAGAGGGAAGGAGCACCTTACACCTCCTTCCGTAGAGATGTATCTCCACCCCTCCACCCTAAATATAAACTAAATAAGTAGTGCAAAAAGGGTATTGTTCAGAAGTCTGATGGTGGTGGGGAGGAAGCTGTTACTGAATTGTTGGGTGTGTGCCTTTAGGCTCCTGTCCCTCCTCCTTGATGGGAGCACTGGGAAGAGGGGGCATGTCCTGGGTAATGGGGCCCCTTCATGATGGATGCTGCTTTTCTGAGACATTGCCTTTTGAAGATGCCCTTGATAGTGAAGGGCAAAAGTTACCCTTTCTCCTGCCCTCCCTGTCAGGAACTAGCTTGACCAGTTGGTTGTGGGATCGGAATGGATATCTATCTTAATAGCAGAAAACAGAAAGCACTTATTAACAGACAGTACTTCAGTCGTCCTTGAACTGATTATAACATCAATTAATGGATGAAAATTAGAATGTCTTAATTCAATACTGACATCAAATTGTATGTGATGTGATAATGTTGTGAACTGTTCACTGTTCCAATGGGACCGTAAGCCCCTGACATACAGTTGGATGATGAACACAAAATCCTGATGAAGGAATTTATCCTTGAGGTACAGCACCGAAGAGAAGATAAATGGTCATAGGGGGATGAAAGTGGAACAGGAATAGAATTGATGAGTGGCTTTTGGTCTCTCGTTAAAAATGTATTCTTCTTGTGAGTCAGTGATTAATATGGGAAGCAGTGTGAGGGATTGATTGTGGGCTTTGTACACTACAAGCCTTAGCATATTGTATTAACTCACTGAAACACATTAGAGAGACTCTACCAAAGTACTGCATTTAATTTTGGACACCTCAGCTCCATTAGCTGCATTAATCAATATATAATTTGAATAGAACTGAGAGCAACCAGAACTATTTCAAGTCTTTAATCATCTGAGGGCAAGGAAAGGGAAGTTATATTTTACACAATGAAGAGCTATTGGAGAGTTAAAGTGAAGGAGATGAACTGGAAGTGGTAGGCACTTCATTTTGACATGAACCAGAGAGCAGCTGGGAGCAGGCTCTGCTCACGGCTAGCAGATTGGGTTATTTGCCTTGAGGATCTAAAACAACAAAAATATTAAACACAAAGGATTCTGCAAATGCTGGAAATCTAGAGTTACACATGCAAAATGCTGGAGGAATTCAGCAGGTCAGACAGCATCTATGGGGAGGAATAAACAGTCAATATTTTGGGCCAAAATACCATCAGTATCCCTCAGAAAAAGATTAGCTTTGTCTGTCACATGCACATTGAAACATCAAAGCAGACAGGTAAACGTATCACTTGCATCAAATCAAATCAGCGAGGATTGTCCTGGGCAGCCTGCAAGTGTCACCGTGCTTCCAGCACCGACATAGCTCGCCCACAACTCATTAACCCTTACCTGTACATCTTTGGAACGTGAGAGCACCCAGAGGAAACCCACACAGTCAGAATCAGGTTTATTGAGTTGGAATGTAATGGTGAGGTTGTGTAAGGCACTGGTGAGGCCGAATTTGGAGTATCAAGTGCAGTTTTGGTCACCAAATTACAGGAAGGACATTAATAAGGTTGAAAGAGTGCAGAGAAGGTTTACAAGGATGTTACTGGGACTTGAGAAAATGAGTTACAGAGAAAGGTTAAATAGATTAGGACTTTATTCCCTGGAGCATAGAAGAAAGAGGGGAGATTTGATAGAGGTATATAGAATTATGATTGGTATAGATAGAGTGAATGCAAGCAGGCTTTTTCCACTGAGGTTAGGGGAGAAAAAAAAACAGAGGACATGGGTTAAGGGTGAAGGGGGAAAAGTTTAAAGGGAACATTAGCATCTTCACACAGAGAGTGGTGGGTGTGTGGAATGAGCTGCCAGATGAAGTGGTGAATGCAGGCTCACTTTTAACATCTAAGAAAAATTTGGACAGGTACATGGATGAGAGGTGTATGAAGGGATATGGGCTGGGTGCAGGTCAGTGGGACTAGGCAGAAAAATGGTTTGGCACAGCCAAGAAGGGCCAAAAGACATGTTTCTGTGCTGTAATGTTCTATGGTTCTATTATCACTGGCATGTGACATGAAATTTGTTAGGAGAACGTACAAATTCCTTACGGACAGTGGCAGGAGTTGAACCCCGATTGTTGGTGCTGTAAAGCACTGTGCTAATCACTGCGCTACCAGGCCACCTCGCACAAATGCACAATGGCTGTCTCAGAAACTCAGGAACATTTCAGAAATCTCTGCCCATCTTTGGGACAGCTGGTTCAGCTCCAGGGGTAAGATTACTGCAGTCCAAGACTGCATAACAAATGCTAAAACAAAGTCATAGAAAATGCTGAGGATTATTAGGCAGGGTGGAGTGTAGGTAACAAATACAGGCCCTGGCAGGGGGCTTGTGATGTTAGTTCATAATCAGAGTTATAAAACCCTGGATTTATTCACTAATGCAAACAATGAAAGCATTTAATAGAGAAAAAACATTTTAAAGTCGGTGGAATAGGTCATGAAATGACCCCCCAGGGACTGGGTCAGAACTAGTGCAGAAGGAATTGATCTGTGGGAATATTTAGTTCTCACAGACATGAATGCAGACTCTCACCTTAAAATTTGAGCTTGTTTAATGTTGTGCATTTTGATAAAACTCCGCCTTCTCATGTTTAGTCTCAGTTGCATCTTCAGCCCGAATGTCTGATTTTTATTTGTGCTTCTAATGTTTGTGTGCAGTTTGATTAAAATCAGTGGAAGGATTTTTCAGTCCCTTTTCATTTTCTACTCTAATAAAAAGCAAATCTACTTTGACTATTTGTTTTCAGTCTAGGGATTACTTTCCCTATCTCACCACTTAGTTCCCTCGTTTAATCTCCCCATGGCTTATGTTTATGGCGGAACTTTATAATTGGGAACTGGTCCTGGAGTGAAGTCAGCTAATGGCCGTGTTCTGCGCTGTACTGTTCTATGTTCCCTGTTTTAATACAGTGGATTCCAGTTAATTGGGCCATCTATTAATCAGTGCAGTCAACGATTTGGGACCACTCTTAAAGAGCAAAAACTAAATCGAGAACATTTCTTGTTGCGTGCATTTGTGTGACCGTCAGACACAACATTGTGCTTCGAGATAACAGTATTTAAATAGCACCGGTTGCATGTGTCTGTGTTCAAAGAGCTGTGATTTTTGTCACTGCCATTTGGAGTTGGACAGTTTTGCACACTCAGGTTTCAAACATTCAGGCTTGAAAATGTGAGGAATGATTGGAAGTGAAAATGAAACAACTTCACTACTTGAACAATTTAGAAACTAAGAAGAATTTCAAGGTAACAAATTCTTCATATTTTCTACATTGAAGGTAACATCTTGAATGTTACAATGAAAATGAGCATTTCAAGGATTCTGATGTTGTCAGCATTATAAAAAGGCAGTCCATCATCTGCACTGATTTTGTTCATTTACAGTCAGAAGGATGCGATGCAGATGAATTCCTCTGTCGATACCTATGAGGAACTAATACAGTTTTGTGGCACTGCAGTAATATTGATACTGTTCTCACTTCTGCATTTCATTTAAGTGTATGATTTGTAACTCAGTTAAATGGTAGTTTGTCCTTTTTATACCTTTTAACTATTTCCATGAAATTTCAGATAATTGGGCCAAAGTGTACTGGTCCTGATGATCTGAATTAACTGGAATCCATGGTACTTCTATTTCAGATACTGACCATTTCAGAAACATAGAAAACATAGAGCCCAATACAGGCCTTTTGGCCCACAAAGCTGTGCTGAACATATCCCTACCTTAGAACTACCTAGGCTTTACCCATAGCCCTCTATTCTTCTACGCTTCATGTAGCCATCCAGGAGTCTCTTAAAAGACCCTATCATTTCCATCTCCACCATCACCACCGGCAGCCCATTCCTCGCATTTGCCACTCTCTGCGTAAAAAAAACTTACCCCTGACATCTCCTCTGTACCTACTTCCAAGCACCTTAAAACTATGCCCTCTCGTGCTAACCACCTCAGCCCTGGGAAAAGCCTCTGACTATCCAGATGATCAATTTCTCTTATCATCTTAGACACCTCTATCAAGTCACCACTTATCCTCCGTCACTCCAAGGAGAAAAGGCCGAGTTCACTCAACCTATTCTCATTAGTCATGCTCCCCAATCCAAGCAACATTCTTGTAAATCTCCTCTGCACCTTTTCTATAGTTTCCACATCCTTCCTATAGTGAGGTGACCAGAACTGAGCACAATACTCCAAGTGGGGTCTGACCAGGGTCCTACATAGCTGCAACATTACTCCTCGGCTCTTAAACTTCATCCCACAATTGATGAAGGCCAATGCACTGTACGCCTCTTTAACCACAGAGTCAACCTGCGTAGCAGCTTTGAGTATCCTATGGACTCGGACACCAAGATCCCTCTGATAACTCCACACTGCCAACTGTCTTACTATTAATACTATATTCTGCCATCACATTTGACCTACCAAAATGAACCACCTCACACTTATCTGGGTTGAACTCCATCTACCACTTCTCAGCCCAGTTTTGCATCCTATCAATGTCCCGCTGTAACCTCTGACAGCCCTCCACACTATCCACAACACAACCAACCTTTGTATCATCAACAAATTTACTAACCCATCTCTCCACTTCCTCATCCAGGTCATTTATAAAAATCACAAAGAGAAGGGGTCCCAGAACAGATCCCTGAGGCACACCACTGGTCACTGACCTCCATGCAGAATATGACCCGTCTACAACCACTCTTTGCCTTCTGTGGGCAAGCCAGTTCTGGATCCTCAAAGCAATATCCCCTTGGTACCTTATTGAATGCCTTGCTGACATCCACAAACACTACATCTACTGCTCTTCCTTCATCAATGTGTTCAGTCACACCCTCAAAAAATTCAATTAGGCTCATACCTCGGGTATTTTCTCTGGTTTCATACACACTTTTCCATTGTCGCACTTGATTGGTCCTATTCTCTCACATCTTATCCTCTTGCTCTTCACATACTTGTAGAATGCCTTGGGGTTTTCCTTAATCCTGTCCACCAAGGCCTTCTCATGGCCCCTTCTGGCTCTCCTAATTTCATTCTTAAGCTTCTTCCTGCTAACCTTATAATCTTCTAGATCTCTATCATTACCTAGTTTTTCAAACCTTTCATACGCTCTTCTTTACTTCTTGACTAGATTTACAACAGCCTTTTTACACCATGGATCTTGTACCCTACTTTCCTTTCCCTGTCTCATTGGAACATACCTAATCAGAACTTCATGCAAATATCCCCTGAACATCTGCCACATTTCTTCTGTACATTTTCCTGAGAACATCTGTTTCCAATTTATGCTTCCAAGTTCCTGCCTAATAGCCTCATAGTTCCCCTTACTCCAATTAAACATTTTCCTAACTTGTCTGTTCCTATCCCTCTCCAATGCTATGGTAAAGGAAATAGAATTGTGATCACTATCTCCAAAATACTCTCCCACTGAGAGACCTGACACCTGACCAGGTTCATTTCCCAATACCAGATCCAGTACAGTCTCTCCTCTTGTAGGCTTATCTACATTTTGTGTCAAGAAACCTTCTTGAACACACCTAACCAACTCCACCCCATCTAAACCCCTCACTCTAGGGAGATGCCAATCAATATTGGGGAAATTAAAATCTCCCACCACAACAACCCTGTTATTATTACTCCTTTCCAGAATCTGTCTCCCTATCTGCTCCTTGATGTCCCTGTTACTATTGGGTGATCTGTAAAAAACACCCAGTATTGACTCCTTCCTAATCCTAACTTCCACCCATAGAGACTCCATAGACAATCCCTCCATGACTTCCTCCTTTTCTGCAGCCGTGACACGATCTCTGATCAGCAATGCCATGCCCCCACCTCTTTTTCCTCCCTCCCTGTCCTTTCTGAAACATCTAAAACCTGGAATTTAAAGTAACTGTTCCGGCCCCTGAGCCATCCAAGTCTCTGTAATGGCCACAATGTCATAGCTCTAAGTGCTGATTCACGCTCTAAGCTCATCAGCTTTATTCATGATACTCCTCGCATTAAGATAGACACACCTCAACCCATCGGACTGAGTGCATCCCTTCTCTATCACCTGCCTATCCTTCCTTTTGCACTGTCTCCAAACTTTCTCTATTTGTGAGCCAACCTCCCTTTCCTCCGTAACTTCAGTATGGTTCCCACCCCCCCAACGTTGTGTTGGGAAGAAGTTGTATTTGTCTGTTTTGCCCTCTTATGCTCCTTTATGGCTCTAGTTATTGGTGTAATGCCCTGGGAAAGGGTTCACTGCTGATGTAATGGCTTCTCTGTAGAAGCAGTGTTTGGGTTATGACTTGAGATAACAGGGGCTTTGGAATGTGTGTCATCCAATGAAGGGAGCGTTTTTTCTTGTTGTATGCCTGACAGCGAGTTGATCTTGGTCTTTTGTTCGGTGAGGGATGAAGAGAGAAGATGCCAGAAAGGAGAGGCCGTAGGCAGCAGGACGGAATGGACGGAGTGGGCCGGGTGTGGATGGAGCTCGGGGAAATCGATGGAGGACCAGGGGAAGGGAAACCGTGAGCTCCAACTTGTGCACATTCGACTGTTTCATTAAAATGGGGCCGTTTCTTTTTGTTTTTCTTTTACTAACCCTTTCGTCAAATTAAGAATTAAAAAGCTAAATCGTTTAATTGCATATGGTGCACTGTTTGTTATTTTGTGGTCCTGATTTGTAGCGGGGGTAACACATCACACAGCATCCACACAAACAAGAGGGTTTGCCCCTCAGATTTCACACGTTTGGTGGGGTCAGGGCCGGTCTTCCGCAGACTAACACCGCCGGCCAAACCTGAGGGTTACATTAGAATAGAGAGTGGTTCAAGATGGTGTTGGTGAAACTCAGTGACTGGTGGCAAACAACTGAATACTCATTAATTACACTTTTTCTGCTAAACGATCACGCAAACAATAGCCTATAACTCCCCTGTCGGAGTTGAGCTTTTGAACCATCAGTATGATCTGGCATTTTTGCAGTGGGAACTGAAGACTCCATTGTGCAGGACGGCTGTGGGGTGGTGTGTACAGGCCGAATCGAAGTGGTGGAGTTCAGGCCAGGGAATGGGGAATGAGCCCATGTTCAGCCATGCCTGGAGGCAATTCAATTCAGCAGAACCAAGGTGAGGCAAGGGGAGGCAATGCAGATTCAAGGAGGCAGTCCTGGACCTGGTCCTGGAGGGAGGTTTGATTAATTTAAGTGTTGAGCTGAATTGGAAAAGTTGGGTACGGACCAAATTGAGCATATCAAAGCAGCAGGGTCTGGGTCCAAGAGCAAGTCTGGATGATTTAAGCACTGGGCCAGATTGAAAAGGACAAGGTGTGGGACCAGAGGTGAGGCATGGGCTGGTTCAAACCACTGCTCAGGGAGATTCACCCGTCTGGGCAGAGGAACTGAATGTGTATTTTAATCAATCTTCACAGTGGAAGACATTGGCAGTATACTGGACTTTCAAAAGTGTCAGGGAATTATTGTAGGTGCAGTGAAGATTACGACTGAGAAGGTGCTCAGGAAGCTTAATGGTCTGAGGATGGATAAATCTCCTGGACCTGATGGAATGCACCCTCAGGTTCTGAGAAAGTGGCTGGAGAGATTGCAGAAGCATTAACGATGATTTTGCAAGAATCGATAGATTCTGGCATTGTACAAGATGACTGGAAAATTGCAAATGTTACTCCGCTATTTAAGAAGGGTGGAAGGCAGCAGAAAGGAAACTATAGACCTGTTAGCCTGACATCAGTGGTTGGGAAGTTGTTGGAATCGATTGTTAGGGATGAGATTACGGAGTACCTGGAGAGACATGACAAGATAGGCCAAAGCCAGCATGGTTTCCTGAAAGGAAAATTCTGCCTGAGAAATCTACTGCAATACTTTGAGGAAATAACAAGCAGGGTAGACAAAGGAAATGCAGTAGATGTGGTGTACTTGGATTTTCAGAAGGCCTTTGACAAGGTGCCACACATGAGGCTGCTTAGCAAGATAAGAGTCCATGGAATTACAGGAGAGTTACTAGCATGGTTAGAGCATTGGCTGGTCAGCAGAAAACAGAGAGTGGGAATAAAGGGATCCTATTCTGGCTGGCTGCCGGTTACCAGTGGAGTTCCACAGGGGTCGGTGTTGGGACCGCTGCTTTTTACAATGTATGTCAATGTTTTGGATCACAGTATTAATGGATTTGTGTTTAAATTTTCTGAAGATACAGAGATAGGTGGAGGAGCGGGTAGTGTTGAGGAAACAGAGAGCCTGCAGTGAGACTTAGATAGTTTAGGGGAATGGGCAAAGAAGTGGCAAATGAAATACAATGCTGGAAAGTGTATGGTCATGCACTTTGGTGGAAGAAATAAACAGACAGACAATTATTTAGATGGGGAGAGAATTCAAAATGCAGAGATGCACAGGGACTTGGGAGTCCTTGTGCAGGATACCCTAAAGGTTAACCTCCAGGTTGAGTCGGTGGTGAAGAATGCAAATGCAATATTGGCATTCATTTCTAGAGGTATAGAATATAAGAGCAGGGATGTGATGTTGAGGCTGTATAAGGTACTTGTGAGACCACACAGCATCGTGTGCAATTTTGGGCTCCTTATTTTAGAAAGGATATATTGACATAGGAGAGGGTTCAGAGAGGATTCATGAGAATGATTCCAGGAATGAAAGGGTTACCTTATGAGAAACATCTGGCAGCTCTTGGGCTGTATTCCCTGGAGTTCAGGAGAATGAGGGGGGATCTCATAGAAACATTCCAAATGTTGAAAGGCCTGAACAGATTAGAAATGGCAAAGTTATTTCCCATGGTAGGGGATTCTAGGACAAGAGGGCACGACTTCAGGGTCGAAGGATGTCCTTTTAGAACTGAGATACAGAGAAATTACTTTAGCCAGAGGATGGTAAATCTGTGGAATTTGTTGCCAGCAGTGGCTGTGGAGGCCAAGTCTTTGTAAATGTACTTTGGAACATAAAACAAATGTACTTTGTAAATGTACTTTGGAACATAAAACAGTACACTGGACAACAACCTTTTCAGAAGTGTTGATACCTCAAATTTTTTTTTTGTTTATGAAAGGACACTTGAAGCTGAATACAAATATAACTCCAGACTACTCCTATCTAATAGGAATTTGGAGAAATAAGAAATTAACTTTAGTTGACTATAAATTGTTTAATTGCTTTGCAATAGTTCAATTACACTAAAATGTTTTATGATGATTTTTGTTTATACTCAGTGTCTGAGGCTTCTCGTTTAAGTGTCCAACAATAATCAGCCAGCGTTGATGGACTCCAGTTGTCCTGATACCATTTCTCTATGTCTGCAATGTCCTGGTGAAACCTTTCACCACGCTCGTCACTGACAGCACCAAGATTTGCAGGAAAGAAGTCTAAATTGGAATGCAGAAAATAATCTTTAGTGATATATTGCACTTCATGGTTTTGTATGCTTAAGTATATTATCATGTATATTAAGCATGTGGTTTGGTGCTCTGTAGTTGCCTAGAGAATTTTCAACGATATTCTTGAATGCCTTCCATGCGATTTTCTCCGGTCCCACTAGGAGTTCTTTGAATTGCCTGTCATTGATGACCTGTTTGATTTGTGAACCAACAAAGATGCCTTCTTTGATTTTGGCATCTGTTATTCTGGGTAATGTTGGATTCAAATATCAAAATCCTTCATGGAAAGCTTTGTGCCTGGAGATTCCTAATGCAGTGAATCTGCTTTTGCCTTTGACAAACCCAAGTCTCTGACCAGCTCATTTAACTCAGACTGAGTTATCAGATGAGATTAAGTCAACAGAAGGAGCTTACATTGCCTGTAATCAGCAGTAACTCAAGAAATGCAGCGACAATCTGTGCAAAGTCATCAAGGCAGTGAAACAACAATACAGGGACAACTCTCCACATGCAGCTTACGACAAGGTCTGCACACCATCGCAGACTTCAAAGCTAAACGCAGTGGAGTTTCCAACACCTCTGCCTCTCTCCCAGGCCAGCTAAATCTCTTTTGTGCTTGGTTTGCCATTGCAAACACAGCCCCTGAGGAGACCTGCACCTTTGTCTTCGTCTTCTCTGAAGCTGAAGTATGCAGGTGTTTCCAACAAGAGGATAGTTGCAAGGGTCTGGGACCGGAGGGCATCCCAGGGCACAGCTGCTCAGGAAATGCACGGCACAACTGGCAGGTGGGTTGACAGACTCTTTAAATCTCTTCCTCTCCCAGGGTAGAATGCCCTCCTGCTTCAAAACATCCACCATTGTTGCTGTAACTAAAAAGACCAAGGTAATATACCTGAACGACTGGCGTCCTGTCGCACTCACCTCAATAATATGCAAATGCTTTGAGAGGCTGGACAAGGACTACATCTGCAGCTTGCTACCACCCACACTGGACCCCTACAACTCACCTACCGACAAAATCGATCAACAGACAACGCAATAGCCACAGCTCTACACACCATCCTTACACATCTGGAGAAGGATGCTTATGTGAGAATGCTGTTCTTGGACTACAGTTCAGCGTTCAACACCATAATTCCATCCAGGCTTGACAGGAAGCTCAGAGACCTTGGCCTTGACCCTGCCTGTGCAGCTGGATCCTGGACTTCCTGTCAGATCACCAGCAGGTGGTAAGAGTGCACTCCCTCACCTCCACCCCTCTGACCCTCAACACAGGTGTCCCTCAGGGCTGTGTCCTAAGCCCCCTCCTTTACTCTCCAATCCACAGCTCCAACCTGCTAATTAAATTTGCTGACGACACTACACTGATTGGCCTAATCTCAAATAATAACGAGGCAGCCTACAGAGAGGAAGTCATCACCCTGACACAGTGGTGTCAAGAAAACAACCTCTCCCTCAATGTCGCTGTAACAAAGGAGCTGGCTGTGGAATACAGGAGGAATGGAGACAGGCTAGCCCCTGTTGACGTCAATGGATCTGGGGTTGAGAGGGTGAACAGCTTCAAGTTCCTTGCATTAACATCTCTGAGGACCTCATGTGGGCTGTACACACCAGCTGTGTGGTGAAAAAGGCACAACAGCACCTCTTTCACCTCAGGTGGTTGAGGAAGTTTGGTACGGACCCCCAAATCCTAATAACTTTCTACAGGGGCACAACTGAGAGCATTCTGACTGGCTGCATCACTGCCTGGTATGGGAACTATACTTCCCTCAATCACAGGACTCTGCAGAGAGTGGTGCGGACAGCCCAGCACATCTGTAGATGTGAACTTCCCAATATTCAGGACATTTACAGAGACAGGTGTGTAAAAAGGGCCCAGAGGATCATTGAGACCCGAGTCACCCCAACCACAAACTGTTCCAACTGCTATGATCCAGGAAATGGGACCAGCCAGGACCAACAGTCTCCGGGACAGCTTCTTCCACCAGGTAATCAGACTGATTAATTCACGCTGACACAACTGTATTTCTACGTTATATTTGACTGTCCTGTTTTACATAATATTTATTATAAGTTACTATAAATTGCACATTGCACATTTAGATGGAGATGTAATGTAACAGTTTTTACTCCTCATGTATATGAAGGATGTAAGTAATAAAGCCAATTCAATTCAGTTCAGTTCAATATTGTATCAGTGTCAGTGTTGAGATCCATCCCTGGCTTGTGCATCATAACACATTTGCCAACTCTAGACACCATGTCCTGTTTTTCTAAATTCTATCCTGCCATGCAGCATCTGCCCTGCCTAAGCAGCCCCAGGACGTGGACAAGGTGCATGGACAATATAGAAAAGTTCCAGCTTACATTATGGGCGACATTTTAATTGACTTGAATTAAGAATTGAAATAACAAATACAGGCAATTAGAAAAGTGGTGCATGATAAGGAAACTTCATGCTGAATGTCATAATTAACAGCCCAAAATCCATAAGATATACACAAAAGTATTCAGGAGGCAAAATCTTTGTTATAGTGTTATTAATGTATAGTACCTTGTACACCCTGAAGGGGGCAATGTTGCACCAAATATTCCTTTGTCACGTTGAACAAAAAACTGAACTCCGCCCCGAAGAAGTTGCTGTGAAAATTGTCATCAGGTTCTCAGTGGTGTTCAGCTGAAACGTACACGTACATCCCACAAACTTCTGTTTCAATCACTCTGATCTCAGAAATGGTGCAGAGAGAGTGAGAGAGAGAGAGAATGAATTCTAGTTAGAAATTGAGTTCACTTTTTCTTCGGTGGTGACTCTCTCCCCATCACTGTGACACTCACCCCATCACTGTGACACTCTCCCCATCACTGTGACACTCTCCCCATCACTGTGACACTCTCCCCAACACTGTGACTCTCTCCCCATCACAGTGACTCTCTCCCCATCACTGTGACTCTCTCCCCGTCACTGTGACTCTCTCCCCATCACTGTGACACTCACCACATCACTGTGACTCTCTCCCCGTCACTGTGACACTCTCCCCATCACCGTGACTCTCTCCCCATCACTGTGACTCTCTCCCCGTCACTGTGACTCTCTCCCCATCACTGTGACTCTCTCCCCGTCACTGTGACTCTCTCCCCATCACTGTGACACTCACCACATCACTGTGACTCTCTCCCCATCACTGTGACACTCTCCCCATCACTGTGACACTCACCCCATCACTGTGACACTCTCCCCAACACTGTGACACTCTCCCCAACACTGTGACTCTCTCCCCATCACAGTGACTCTCTCCCCATCACTGTGACTCTCTCCCCGTCACTGTGACTCTCTCCCCATCACTGTGACACTCACCACATCACTGTGACTCTCTCCCCATCACTGTGACTCTCTCCCCATCACTGTGACTCTCTCCCCGTCACTGTGACTCTCTCCCCATCACTGTGACACTCTCCCCAACACTGTGACTCTCTCCCCATCACTGTGACTCTCTCCCCATCACTGTGACACTCTCCCCATCACTGTGACTCTCTCCCCATCACTGTGACTCTCTCCCCAACACTGTGACACTCTCCCCATCACTGTGACACTCACCCCATCACTGTCACTCTCTTGCCATCACTGTGACTCTCTCCCCATCACAGTGACTCTCTCCCCATCACAGTGACTCTCTCCCCATCACTGTGACACTCTCCCCAATCACTGTGACATTCTCCCCATCACAGTGACACTCTCCCCATCACTGTGACTCTCTCCCCATCACTGTGACACTCTCCCCATCACTGTGACACTCTCCCAGTTATTGTGACACTCTCCCCAACACAGTGACTCTCTCCCCATCACTGTGACTCTCTCCCCATCACTGTGACACTCTCCCCAACACTGTGACACTCTCCCCAACACTGTGACACTCTCCCCAACACTGTGACTCTCTCCCCATCACTGTGACTCTCTCCCCATCACTGTGACACTCTCCCCAACACTGTGACACTCTCCCCAACACTGTGACACTCTCCCCATCACTGTGACACTCTCCCCAACACTGTGACACTCACCCCATCACTGTCACTCTCTTGCCATCACTGTGACTCTCTCCCCATCACAGTGACTCTCTCCCCATCACAGTGACTCTCTCCCCATCACTGTGACACTCTCCCCAATCACTGTGACATTCTCCCCATCACAGTGACACTCTCCCCATCACTGTGACACTCTCCCAGTTATTGTGACACTCTCCCCAACACAGTGACTCTCTCCCCATCACAGTGACTCTCTCCCCATCACTGTGACACTCTCCCCAACACTGTGACACTCTCCCCAACAGTGGGACACTCTCCCCATCACTGTGACTCTCTCCCCATCACTGTGACACTCTCCCCATCACTGTGACTCTCTCCCCATCACTGTGACTCTCTCCCCATCACTGTGACTCTCTCCCCATCACAGTGACTCTCTCCCCATCACTGTGACTCTCTCCCCATCACTGTGACCCTCTCCCCATTATTGTAACACTCTCCCCATCACTGTGACACTCTCCCCATCACAGTGACTCTCTCCCCATCACAGTGACTCTCTCCCCATCACTGTGACTCTCTCCCCATCACTGTGACTCTCTCCCCATCACTGTGACACTCTCCCCATCACTGTGACTCTCTCCCCATCACTGTGACTCTCTCCCCAACACTGTGACACTCTCCCCATCACTGTGACACTCACCCCATCACTGTCACTCTCTTGCCATCACTGTGACTCTCTCCCCATCACAGTGACTCTCTCCCCATCACAGTGACTCTCTCCCCATCACTGTGACACTCTCCCCAATCACTGTGACATTCTCCCCATCACAGTGACACTCTCCCCATCACTGTGACTCTCTCCCCATCACTGTGACACTCTCCCCATCACTGTGACACTCTCCCAGTTATTGTGACACTCTCCCCAACACAGTGACTCTCTCCCCATCACTGTGACTCTCTCCCCATCACTGTGACACTCTCCCCAACACTGTGACACTCTCCCCAACACTGTGACACTCTCCCCAACACTGTGACTCTCTCCCCATCACTGTGACTCTCTCCCCATCACTGTGACACTCTCCCCAACACTGTGACACTCTCCCCAACACTGTGACACTCTCCCCATCACTGTGACACTCTCCCCAACACTGTGACACTCACCCCATCACTGTCACTCTCTTGCCATCACTGTGACTCTCTCCCCATCACAGTGACTCTCTCCCCATCACAGTGACTCTCTCCCCATCACTGTGACACTCTCCCCAATCACTGTGACATTCTCCCCATCACAGTGACACTCTCCCCATCACTGTGACACTCTCCCAGTTATTGTGACACTCTCCCCAACACAGTGACTCTCTCCCCATCACAGTGACTCTCTCCCCATCACTGTGACACTCTCCCCAACACTGTGACACTCTCCCCAACAGTGGGACACTCTCCCCATCACTGTGACTCTCTCCCCATCACTGTGACACTCTCCCCATCACTGTGACTCTCTCCCCATCACTGTGACTCTCTCCCCATCACTGTGACTCTCTCCCCATCACAGTGACTCTCTCCCCATCACTGTGACTCTCTCCCCATCACTGTGACCCTCTCCCCATTATTGTAACACTCTCCCCATCACTGTGACACTCTCCCCATCACAGTGACTCTCTCCCCATCACTGTGACTCTCTCCCCATCACTGTGACACTCACCCCATCACTGTGACTCTCTCCCCATCACTGTGACACTCTCCCCATCACTGTGACTCTCTCCCCATCACTGTGACTCTCTCCCCATCACTGTGACACTCACTCCATCAGTATGACACTCTCCCCATCACTGTGACACTCTCCCCATCACTGTGACACTCTCCCAGTTATTGTAACACTCACCACATCACTGTGACACTCTCCCCATCACTGTGACACTCTCCCCATCACTGTGACACTCTCCCAGTTATTGTAACACTCTCCCCATCACTGTGACACTCACTCCATCAGTATGACACTCTCCCCATCTCCCCGGGCGAGCAGAAAACCCTTGTCTATGAACAGCTCACACACACAACATCCTGGAGGAACGCGGTAGGTCAGGCAGCATCTATGGAAATGCATAAGCAGTCGACTTTTCATCAGAACTGGGGGGCAGTGGCAGGGGAAAATGCCAAAATTAAAATTAGGGGCAGTGGATGTAGACAAGCTGGATGTTGATTGGTGAAGCCAGCTACGTGGGAAAGGTAAAGGGTTGGAGGAGAAGGAATTGGGTAGGAGAGGAGAGTGGACCATAGGAGAAAGGGAAGGAGGAGGGGTCCCGGGAGGTGATAGGGAGGTGCGAAGAAGTAAGAGTTCAGAATAGGAAATCGAAAACAAGGGGAGGGGTAAGGGAAAAGAAAACAAAATTATCTGAAGGAGGAATCAATGCTCAAGCCATCAGGTTGGAGGAGACTTAGACTGAATATGAGGTATTCCTCGACCTGGAGGGTCACCTTATCCTCGCAGTGAGAACTGCTGTTTGTCTTGGACCAGCCGGGAACAGCAGAGGGAGGGAGTGAACCTCAGCCCATGGGAGTGACAGCCGGGAACAGCAGAGGGAGGGAGTGAACCTCAGCCCGTGGGAGTGACAGCAGGGAGCAGCAGAGGGAGGGAGTGAACCTCAGCCCGTGGGAGTGACAGCAGGGAGCAGCAGAGGGAGGGAGTGAACCTCAGCCCGTGGGAGTGACAGCCGGGAACAGCAGAGGGAGGGAGTGAACCACAGCCCGTGGGAGTGACAGCAGGGAGCAGCAGAGGGAGGGAGTGAACCTCAGCCCGTGGGAGTAACAGCAGGGAGCAGCAGAGGGAGGGAGTGAACCTCAGCCCGTGGGAGTGACAGCCGGGAACAGCAGAGGGAGGGAGTGAACCTCAGCCCGTGGGAGTGAAAGCCGGGAGCAGCAGAGGGAGGGAGTGAACCTCAGCCCGTGGGAGTGACAGCAGGGAACAGCAGAGGGAGGGAGTGAACCTCAGCCCGTGGGAGTGAGAGCAGGGAGCAGCAGAGGGAGGGAGTGACAGCAGGGAGCAGCAGAGGGAGGGAGGGAACCTCAGCCCGTGGGAGTGACAGCAGGGAGCAGCAGAGGGAGGGAGTGAACCTCAGCCCGTGGGAGTGACAGCAGGGAGCAGCAGAGGGAGGGAGTGAACCTCAGCCCGTGGGAGTGACAGCAGGGAGCAGCAGAGGGAGGGAGTGAACCTCAGCCCGTGGGAGTGACAGCAGGGAGCAGCAGAGGGAGGGAGTGAACCTCAGCCCGTGGGAGTGACAGCCGGGAACAGCAGAGGGAGGGAGTGAACCTCAGCCCGTGGGAGTGAGAGCAGGGAGCAGCAGAGGGAGGGAGTGAACCTCAGTCCGTGGGAGTGACAGCCGGGAGCAGCAGAGGGAGGGAGTGAACCTCAGCCCGTGGGTGTGACAGCCGGGAACAGCAGAGGGAGGGAGTGAACCTCAGCCCGTGGGAGTGACAGCAGGAACAGCAGAGGGAGGGAGTGAACCTCAGCCCGTGGGAGTGACAGCAGGGAGCAGCAGAGGGAGGGAGTGAACCTCAGCCCGTGGGAGTGAGAGCAGGGAGCAGCAGAGGGAGGGAGTGAACCTCAGCCCGTGGGAGTGACAGCAGGGAGCAGCAGAGGGAGGGAGTGAACCTCAGCCCGTGGGAGTGACAGCAGGGAGCAGCAGAGGGAGGGAGTGAACCTCAGCCCGTGGGAGTGACAGCAGGGAGCAGCAGAGGGAGGGAGTGAACCTCAGCCCGTGGGAGTGACAGCCGGGAACAGCAGAGGCAGGGAGTGAACCTCAGCCCGTGGGAGTGAAAGCCGGGAGCAGCAGAGGGAGGGAGTGAACCTCAGCCCGTGGGAGTGACAGCAGGGAGCAGCAGAGGGAGGGAGTGAACCTCAGCCCGTGGGAGTGACAGCCGGGAACAGCAGAGGGAGGGAGTGAACCTCAGCCCGTGGGAGTGAGAGCAGGGAGCAGCAGAGGGAGGGAGTGACAGCAGGGAGCAGCAGAGGGAGGGAGGGAACCTCAGCCCGTGGGAGTGACAGCAGGGAGCAGCAGAGGGAGGGAGTGAACCTCAGCCCGTGGGAGTGACAGCAGGGAGCAGCAGAGGGAGGGAGTGAACCTCAGCCCGTGGGAGTGACAGCAGGGAGCAGCAGAGGGAGGGAGTGAACCTCAGCCCGTGGGAGTGACAGCAGGGAGCAGCAGAGGGAGGGAGTGAACCTCAGCCCGTGGGAGTGACAGCAGGGAGCAGCAGAGGGAGGGAGTGAACCTCAGCCCGTGGGAGTGACAGCAGGGAGCAGCAGAGGGAGGGAGTGAACCTCAGCCCGTGGGAGTGACAGCAGGGAGCAGCAGAGGGAGGGAGTGAACCTCAGCCCGTGGGAGTGAGAGCAGGGAGCAGCAGAGGGAGGGAGTGAACCTCAGCCCGTGGGAGTGACAGCAGGGAGCAGCAGAGGGAGGGAGTGAACCTCAGCCCGTGGGAGTGACAGCCGGGAGCAGCAGAGGGAGGGAGTGAACCTCAGCCCGTGGGAGTGAGAGCAGGGAGCAGCAGAGGGAGGGAGTGAACCTCAGCCCGTGGGAGTGACAGCAGGGAGCAGCAGAGGGAGGGAGTGAACCTCAGCCCGTGGGAGTGAGAGCAGGGAGCAGCAGAGGGAGGGAGTGAACCTCAGCCCGTGGGAGTGAGAGCAGGGAGCAGCAGAGGGAGGGAGTGAACCTCAGCCCGTGGGAGTGAGAGCAGGGAGCAGCAGAGGGAGGGAGTGAACCTCAGCCCGTGGGAGTGACAGCAGGGAGCAGCAGAGGGAGGGAGTGAACCTCAGCCCGTGGGAGTGACAGCCGGGAACAGCAGAGGGAGGGAGTGAACCTCAGCCCGTGGGAGTGACAGCCGGGAGCAGCAGAGGGAGGGAGTGAACCTCAGCCCGTGGGAGTGACAGCAGGGAGCAGCAGAGGGAGGGAGTGAACCTCAGACTGTGGGAGTGACAGCAGGGAGCAGCAGAGGGAGGGAGTGAACCTCAGCCCGTGGGAGTGACAGCAGGGAGCAGCAGAGGGAGGGAGTGAACCTCAGCCCGTGGGAGTGACAGCAGGGAGCAGCAGAGGGAGGGAGTGAACCTCAGCCCGTGGGAGTGACAGCAGGGAGCAGCAGAGGGAGGGAGTGAACCTCAGCCCGTGGGAGTGACAGCAGGGAGCAGCAGAGGGAGGGAGTGAACCTCAGCCCGTGGGAGTGACAGCCGGGAACAGCAGAGGGAGGGAGTGAACCTCAGCCCGTGGGAGTGACAGCAGGAACAGCAGAGGGAGGGAGTGAACCTCAGCCCGTGGGAGTGACAGCAGGGAGCAGCAGAGGGAGGGAGTGAACCTCAGCCCGTGGGAGTGAGAGCAGGGAGCAGCAGAGGGAGGGAGTGAACCTCAGCCCGTGGGAGTGACAGCAGGGAGCAGCAGAGGGAGGGAGTGAACCTCAGCCCGTGGGAGTGACAGCAGGGAGCAGCAGAGGGAGGGAGTGAACCTCAGCCCGTGGGAGTGACAGCAGGGAGCAGCAGAGGGAGGGAGTGAACCTCAGCCCGTGGGAGTGACAGCCGGGAACAGCAGAGGCAGGGAGTGAACCTCAGCCCGTGGGAGTGAAAGCCGGGAGCAGCAGAGGGAGGGAGTGAACCTCAGCCCGTGGGAGTGACAGCAGGGAGCAGCAGAGGGAGGGAGTGAACCTCAGCCCGTGGGAGTGACAGCCGGGAACAGCAGAGGGAGGGAGTGAACCTCAGCCCGTGGGAGTGAGAGCAGGGAGCAGCAGAGGGAGGGAGTGACAGCAGGGAGCAGCAGAGGGAGGGAGGGAACCTCAGCCCGTGGGAGTGACAGCAGGGAGCAGCAGAGGGAGGGAGTGAACCTCAGCCCGTGGGAGTGACAGCAGGGAGCAGCAGAGGGAGGGAGTGAACCTCAGCCCGTGGGAGTGACAGCAGGGAGCAGCAGAGGGAGGGAGTGAACCTCAGCCCGTGGGAGTGACAGCAGGGAGCAGCAGAGGGAGGGAGTGAACCTCAGCCCGTGGGAGTGACAGCAGGGAGCAGCAGAGGGAGGGAGTGAACCTCAGCCCGTGGGAGTGACAGCAGGGAGCAGCAGAGGGAGGGAGTGAACCTCAGCCCGTGGGAGTGACAGCAGGGAGCAGCAGAGGGAGGGAGTGAACCTCAGCCCGTGGGAGTGAGAGCAGGGAGCAGCAGAGGGAGGGAGTGAACCTCAGCCCGTGGGAGTGACAGCAGGGAGCAGCAGAGGGAGGGAGTGAACCTCAGCCCGTGGGAGTGACAGCCGTGAGCAGCAGAGGGAGGGAGTGAACCTCAGCCCGTGGGAGTGAGAGCAGGGAGCAGCAGAGGGAGGGAGTGAACCTCAGCCCGTGGGAGTGACAGCAGGGAGCAGCAGAGGGAGGGAGTGAACCTCAGCCCGTGGGAGTGAGAGCAGGGAGCAGCAGAGGGAGGGAGTGAACCTCAGCCCGTGGGAGTGAGAGCAGGGAGCAGCAGAGGGAGGGAGTGAACCTCAGCCCGTGGGAGTGAGAGCAGGGAGCAGCAGAGGGAGGGAGTGAACCTCAGCCCGTGGGAGTGACAGCAGGGAGCAGCAGAGGGAGGGAGTGAACCTCAGCCCGTGGGAGTGACAGCCGGGAACAGCAGAGGGAGGGAGTGAACCTCAGCCCGTGGGAGTGACAGCCGGGAGCAGCAGAGGGAGGGAGTGAACCTCAGCCCGTGGGAGTGACAGCAGGGAGCAGCAGAGGGAGGGAGTGAACCTCAGACTGTGGGAGTGACAGCAGGGAGCAGCAGAGGGAGGGAGTGAACCTCAGCCCGTGGGAGTGACAGCAGGGAGCAGCAGAGGGAGGGAGTGAACCTCAGCCCGTGGGAGTGAGAGCAGGGAGCAGCAGAGGGAGGGAGTGAACCTCAGCCCGTGGGAGTGACAGCAGGGAGCAGCAGAGGGAGGGAGTGAACCTCAGCCCGTGGGAGTGAGAGCAGGGAGCAGCAGAGGGAGGGAGTGAACCTCAGCCCGTGGGAGTGACAGCAGGGAGCAGCAGAGGGAGGGAGTGAACCTCAGCCCGTGGGAGTGACAGCAGGGAGCAGCAGAGGGAGGGAGTGAACCTCAGCCCGTGGGAGTGAGAGCAGGGAGCAGCAGAGGGAGGGAGTGAACCTCAGCCCGTGGGAGTGACAGCCGGGAACAGCAGAGGGAGGGAGTGAACCTCAGCCCGTGGGAGTGACAGCCGGGAGCAGCAGAGGGAGGGAGTGAACCTCAGCCCGTGGGAGTGACAGCAGGGAGCAGCAGAGGGAGGGAGTGAACCTCAGCCCGTGGGAGTGACAGCAGGGAGCAGCAGAGGGAGGGAGTGAACCTCAGCCCGTGGGAGTGACAGCAGGGAGCAGCAGAGGGAGGGAGTGAACCTCAGCCCGTGGGAGTGACAGCAGGGAGCAGCAGAGGGAGGGAGTGAACCTCAGCCCGTGGGAGTGACAGCCGGGAACAGCAGAGGGAGGGAGTGAACCTCAGCCCGTGGGAGTGACAGCTGGGAGCAGCAGAGGGAGGGAGTGAACCTCAGCCCGTGGGAGTGACAGCAAGGAACAGCAGAGGGAGGGAGTGAACCTCAGCCCGTGGGAGTGACAGCAGGGAGCAGCAGAGGGAGGGAGTGAACCTCAGCCCGTGGGAGTGACAGCAGGGAGCAGCAGAGGGAGGGAGTGAACCTCAGCCTGTGGGAGTGACAGCAGGGAGCAGCAGAGGGAGGGAGTGAACCTCAGCCCATGGGAGTGACAGCAGGGAGCAGCAGAGGGAGGGAGTGAACCTCAGCCCGTGGGAGTGACAGCCGGGAACAGCAGAGGGAGGGAGTGAACCTCAGCCCTTGGGAGTGACAGCAGGGAGCAGCAGAGGGAGGGAGTGACAGCCGGGAACAGCAGAGGGAGGGAGTGAACCTCAGCCCGTGGGAGTGACAGCAGGGAGCAGCAGAGGGAGGGAGTGACAGCCGGGAACAGCAGAGGGAGGGAGTGAACCTCAGCCCGTGGAAGTGACAGCAGGGAGCAGCAGAGGGAGGGAGTGAACCTCAGCCCCTGGGAGTGACAGCAGGGAGCAGCAGAGGGAGGGAGTGACAGCCGGGAACAGCAGAGGGAGGGAGTGAACCTCAGCCCGTGGGAGTGACAGCAGGGAGCAGCAGAGGGAGGGAGTGAACCTCAGCCCGTGGGAGTGACAGCAGGGAGCAGCAGAGGGAGGGAGTGAACCTCAGCCCGTGGGAGTGACAGCTGGGAAGAGCGGAGGGAGGGAGTGACAGCAGGGAGCAGCAGAGGGAGGGAGTGAACCTCAGCCCGTCGGAGTGACAGCCGGGAACAGCAGAGGGAGGGAGTGACAGCAGGGAGCAGCAGAGGGAGGGAGTGAACCTCAGCCCGTGGGAGTGACAGCAGGGAGCAGCAGAGGGAGGGAGTGAACCTCAGCCCATGGGAGTGACAGCAGGGAACAGCAGAGGGAGGGAGTGAACCTCAGCCCGTGGGAGTGACAGCAGGGAACAGCAGAGGGAGGGAGTGACAGCAGGGAGCAGCAGAGGGAGGGAGTGAACCTCAGCCCGTGGGAGTGACAGCAGGGAGCAGCAGAGGGAGGGAGTGAACCTCAGCCCGTGGGAGTGACAGCAGGGAGCAGCAGAGGGAGGGAGTGAACCTCAGCCCGTGGGAGTGACCGGGAACAGCAGAGGGAGGGAGTGAACCTCAGCCCGTGGGAGTGACAACAGGGAGCAGCAGAGGGAGGGAGTGAACCTCAGCCCGTGGGAGGGACAGCAGGGAACAGCAGAGGGAGGGAGTGAACCTCAGCCCGTGGGAGTGACAGCAGGGAGCAGCAGAGGGAGGGAGTGAACCTCAGCCCGTGGGAGTGACAGCAGGGAGCAGCAGAGGGAGGGAGTTAACCTCAGCCCGTGGGAGTGACCGGGAACAGCAGAGGGAGGGAGTGAACCTCAGCCCGTGGGAGTGACAGCAGGGAGCAGCAGAGGGAGGGAGTGAACCTCAACCCGTGGGAGTGACAGCAGGGAGCAGCAGAGGGAGGGAGTGAACCTCAGCCTGTGGGAGTGACAGCAGGGAGCAGCAGAGGGAGGGAGTGAACCTCAGCCCATGGGAGTGACAGCAGGGAGAAGCAGAGGGAGGGAGTGAACCTCAGCCCGTGGGAGTGACAGCCGGGAACAGCAGAGGGAGGGAGTGAACCTCAGCCCGTGGGAGTGAGAGCAGGGAGCAGCAGAGGGAGGGAGTGACAGCAGGGAGCAGCAGAGGGAGGGAGGGAACCTCAGCCCGTGGGAGTGACAGCAGGGAGCAGCAGAGGGGGGGAGTGAACCTCAGCCCGTGGGAGTGACAGCAGGGAGCAGCAGAGGGAGGGAGTGAACCTCAGCCCGTGGGAGTGACAGCAGGGAGCAGCAGAGGGAGGGAGTGAACCTCAGCCCGTGGGAGTGAGAGCAGGGAGCAGCAGAGGGAGGGAGTGAACCTCAGCCCGTGGGAGTGACAGCAGGGAGCAGCAGAGGGAGTGACAGCAGGGAGCAGCAGAGGGAGGGAGTGAACCTCAGCCCGTGGGAGTGACAGCAGGGAGCAGCAGAGGGAGGGAGTGAACCTCAGCCCGTGGGAGTGACAGCCGGGAACAGCAGAGGGAGGGAGTGTACCTCAGCCCGTGGGAGTGAAAGCCGGGAGCAGCAGAGGGAGGGAGTGAACCTCAGCCCGTGGGAGTGACAGCAGGGAGCAGCAGAGGGAGGGAGTGAACCTCAGCCCGTGGGAGTGACAGCAGGGAGCAGCAGAGGGAGGGAGTGAACCTCAGACTGTGGGAGTGACAGCAGGGAGCAGCAGAGGGAGGGAGTGAACCTCAGCCCGTGGGAGTGACAGCAGGGAGCAGCAGAGGGAGGGAGTGAACCTCAGCCCGTGGGAGTGAGAGCAGGGAGCAGCAGAGGGAGGGAGTGAACCTCAGCCCGTGGGAGTGACAGCAGGGAGCAGCAGAGGGAGGGAGTGAACCTCAGCCCGTGGGAGTGACAGCCGGGAGCAGCAGAGGGAGGGAGTGAACCTCAGCCCGTGGGAGTGAGAGCAGGGAGCAGCAGAGGGAGGGAGTGAACCTCAGCCCGTGGGAGTGACAGCAGGGAGCAGCAGAGGGAGGGAGTGAACCTCAGCCCGTGGGAGTGAGAGCAGGGAGCAGCAGAGGGAGGGAGTGAACCTCAGCCCGTGGGAGTGACAGCAGGGAGCAGCAGAGGGAGGGAGTGAACCTCAGCCCGTGGGAGTGAGAGCAGGGAGCAGCAGAGGGAGGGGGTGAACCTCAGCCCGTGGGAGTGACAGCAGGGAGCAGCAGAGGGAGGGAGTGAACCTCAGCCCGTGGGAGTGACAGCCGGGAGCAGCAGAGGGAGGGAGTGAACCTCAGCCCGTGGGAGTGACAGCCTGGAACAGCAGAGGGAGGGAGTGAACCTCAGCCCGTGGGAGTGACAGCCGGGAGCAGCAGAGGGAGGGAGTGAACCTCAGCCCGTGGGAGTGAGAGCAGGGAGCAGCAGAGGGAGGGAGTGAACCTCAGACTGTGGGAGTGACAGCAGGGAGCAGCAGAGGGAGGGAGTGAACCTCAGCCCGTGGGAGTGACAGCAGGGAGCAGCAGAGGGAGGGAGTGAACCTCAGCCCGTGGGAGTGAGAGCAGGGAGCAGCAGAGGGAGGGAGTGAACCTCAGCCCGTGGGAGTGACAGCAGGGAGCAGCAGAGGGAGGGAGTGAACCTCAGCCCGTGGGAGTGACAGCAGGGAGCAGCAGAGGGAGGGAGTGAACCTCAGCCCGTGGGAGTGAGAGCAGGGAGCAGCAGAGGGAGGGAGTGAACCTCAGCCCGTGGGAGTGACAGCAGGGAGCAGCAGAGGGAGGGAGTGAACCTCAGCCCGTGGGAGTGAGAGCAGGGAGCAGCAGAGGGAGGGAGTGAACCTCAGCCCGTGGGAGTGACAGCCGGGAACAGCAGAGGGAGGGAGTGAACCTCAGCCCGTGGGAGTGACAGCCGGGAGCAGCAGAGGGAGGGAGTGAACCTCAGCCCGTGGGAGTGACAGCAGGGAGCAGCAGAGGGAGGGAGTGAACCTCAGCCCGTGGGAGTGACAGCATGGAGCAGCAGAGGGAGGGAGTGAACCTCAGCCCGTGGGAGTGACAGCAGGGAGCAGCAGAGGGAGGGAGTGAACCTCAGCCCGTGGGAGTGACAGCAGGGAGCAGCAGAGGGAGGGAGTGAACCTCAGCCCGTGGGAGTGACAGCCGGGAACAGCAGAGGGAGGGAGTGAACCTCAGCCCGTGGGAGTGACAGCCGGGAGCAGCAGAGGGTGGGAGTGAACCTCAGCCCGTGGGAGTGACAGCATGGAACAGCAGAGGGAGGGAGTGAACCTCAGCCCGTGGGAGTGACAGCAGGGAGCAGCAGAGGGAGGGAGTGAACCTCAGCCCGTGGGAGTGACAGCAGGGAGCAGCAGAGGGAGGGAGTGAACCTCAGCCTGTGGGAGTGACAGCAGGGAGCAGCAGAGGGAGGGAGTGAACCTCAGCCCGTGGGAGTGACAGCCGGGAACAGCAGAGGGAGGGAGTGAACCTCAGCCCGTGGGAGTGACAGCAGGGAGCAGCAGAGGGAGGGAGTGACAGCCGGGAACAGCAGAGGGAGGGAGTGAACCTCAGCCCGTGGAAGTGACAGCCGGGAACAGCAGAGGGAGGGAGTGAACCTCAGCCCGTGGGAGTGACAGCAGGGAGCAGCAGAGGGAGGGAGTGACAGCCGGGAACAGCAGAGGGAGGGAGTGAACCTCAGCCCGTGGGAGTGACAGCAGGGAGCAGCAGAGGGTGGGAGTGAACCTCAGCCCGTGGGAGTGACAGCAGGGAGCAGCAGAGGGAGGGAGTGAACCTCAGCCCGTGGGAGTGACAGCTGGGAACAGCGGAGGGAGGGATGACAGCAGGGAGCAGCAGAGGGAGGGAGTGAACCTCAGCCCGTCGGAGTGACAGCCTGGAACAGCAGAGGGAGGGAGTGACAGCAGGGAGCAGCAGAGGGAGGGTGTGAACCTCAGCCCGCGGGAGTGACAGCAGGGAGCAGCAGAGGGAGGGAGTGAACCTCAGCCCGTGGGAGTGACAGCAGGGAACAGCAGAGGGAGGGAGTGAACCTCAGCCCGTGGGAGTGACAGCAGGGAACAGCAGAGGGAGGGAGTGACAGCAGGGAGCAGCAGAGGGAGGGAGTGAACCTCAGCCCATGGGAGTGACCGGGAACAGCAGAGGGAGGGAGTGAACCTCAGCCCGTGGGAGTGACAACAGGGAGCAGCAGAGGGAGGGAGTGAACCTCAGCCCGTGGGAGGGACAGCAGGGAACAGCAGAGGGAGGGAGTGAACCTCAGCCCGTGGGAGTGACAGCAGGGAGCAGCAGAGGGAGGGAGTGAACCTCAGCCCGTGGGAGTGACAGCAGGGAGCAGCAGAGGGAGGGAGTGAACCTCAGCCTGTGGGAGTGACAGCAGGGAGCAGCAGAGGGAGGGAGTGAACCTCAGCCCATGGGAGTGACAGCAGGGAGCAGCAGAGGGAGGGAGTGAACCTCAGCCCGTGGGAGTGACAGCCGGGAACAGCAGAGGGAGGGAGTGAACCTCAGCCCGTGGGAGTGACAGCCGGGAACAGCAGAGGGAGGGAGTGAACCTCAGCCCTTGGGAGTGACAGCAGGGAGCAGCAGAGGAAGGGAGTGACAGCCGAGAACTGCAGAGGGAGGGAGTGAACCTCAGCCCGTGGGAGTGACAGCCGGGAACAGCAGAGGGAGGGAGTGAACCTCAGCCCGTGGGAGTGACAGCAGGGAGCAGCAGAGGGAGGGAGTGACAGCCGGGAACAGCAGAGGGAGGGAGTGAACCTCAGCCCGTGGGAGTGACAGCAGGGAGCAGCAGAGGGAGGGAGTGAACCTCAGCCCGTGGGAGTGAATGCAGGGAGCAGCAGAGGGAGGGAGTGACAGCCAGGAACAGCAGAGGGAGGGAGTGAACCTCAGCCCGTGGGAGTGACAGCAGGGAGCAGCAGAGGGAGGGAGTGAACCTCAGCCCGTGGGAGTGACAGCAGGGAGCAGCAGAGGGAGGGAGTGACAGCCGGGAACAGCAGAGGGAGGGAGTGAACCTCAGCCCGTGGGAGAGACAGCAGGGAGCAGCAGAGGGAGGGAGTGAACCTCAGCCCGTGGGAGTGACAGCAGGGAGCAGCAGAGGGAGGGAGTGAACC